>NC_079317.1:88028968-89318253 GCF_029931775.1 Euleptes europaea
TTAATAACCAGGACCCTAAAATCAAAGAAATTGGAGGGATTTTGTAACGGTTCAAAGGTTCTCACCCTTCTTAATCACCAGGACCCTAAAATCATAGAAATTGGAGGGGTTTTCTAGCTGTTCAGAGGTTCTCACCCTTCTTAATAACCAGGACCCTAAAATCAAAGAAATTGGAGGGATTTTGTAACGGTTCAAAGGTTCTCACCCTTCTTAATAACCAGGACCCCTAAAATCATAGAATTGGAGGGATTTTCTAGCTGTTCAGAGGTTCTCACCCTTCTTAATAACCAGGACCCTAAAATCATAGAAATTGGAGGGATTTTCTAGCTGTTTAGAGGTTCTCACCCTTCTTAATAACCAGGAACCTAAAATCAAAGAAATTGGAGGGGGTTTGTAACGGTTCAGAGGTTCTCACCCTTCTTAATAATGAACACCCTAAAATCATAGAAATTGGAGGGGTTTTGTAACGGTTCAGAGGTTCTCACCCTTCTTAATGACCAGGACCCTAAAATCATAGAAATTGGAGGGATTTTCCAGCTGTTCAGAGGTTCTCACCCTTCTTAATCACCAGGACCCTAAAATCATAGAAATTGGAGGGATTTTCTAGCTTTTCAGAGGTTCTCACCCTTCTTAATAACCAGGACCCTAAAATCATAGAAATTGGAGGGGTTTTCTAGCTGTTCAGAGGTTCTCACCCTTCTTAATCACCAGGACCCTAAATCATAGAAATTGGAGGGGTTTTCTAGCTGTTCAGAGGTTCTCACCCTTCTTAATAACCAGGACCCTAAATTCAAAGAAATTGGAGGGATTTTGTAACTGTTCAGAGGTTCTCACTTTTCTTAATAACCAGGACCCTAAAATCATAGAAATTGGAGGGATTTTGTAACTGTTCAGAGGTTCTCACTTTTCTTAATAACCAGGACCCTAAAATCATAGAAATTGGAGGGATTTTCTAACTGTTCAGAGGTTCTCACCCTTCTTAATAACCAGGGCCCTAAAATCATAGAAATTGGAGGGATTTTGTAACGGTTCAAAGGTTCTCACCCTTCTTAATAACCAGGACCCTAAAATCAAAGAAATTGGAGGGATTTGTAACGGTTCAGAGGTTCTCACCCTTCTTAATAACCAGGAACCTAAAATCATAGAAATTGGAGGGATTTTGTAACGGTTCAAAGGTTCTCACCCTTCTTAATAACCAGGACCCTAAAATCAAAGAAATTGGAGGGATTTTGTAACTGTTCAGAGGTTCTCACTTTTCTTAATAACCAGGACCCTAAAATCATAGAAATTGGAGGGATTTTCTAGCTGTTTAGAGGTTCTCACCCTTCTTAATAACCAGGACCCTAAAATCAAAGAAATTGGAGGGATTTTGTAACGGTTCAAAGGTTCTCACCCTTCTTAATAACCAGGACCCCTAAAATCATAGAAATTTGAGGTATTTTGTAACGGTTCAGAGGTTCTCACCCTTCTTAATAACCAGGACCCTAAAATCATAGAAATTGGAGGGATTTTCTAGCTGTTCAGAGGTTCTCACCCTTCTTAATGACCAGGACCCCTAAAATCATAGAAATTGGAGGGATTTTCCAGCTGTTCAGAGGTTCTCACCCTTCTTAATCACCAGGACCCTAAAATCATAGAAATTGGAGGATTTTCTAGCTGTTCAGAGGTTCTCACCCTTCTTAATAACCAGGACCCTAAAATCATACAAATTGGAGGGATTTTCTAGCTGTTCAGAGGTTCTCACCCTTCTTAATAACCAGGACCCTAAAATCATAGAAATTGGAGGGATTTTCTAACTGTTCAGAGGTTCTCACCCTTCTTAATAACCAGGACCCTAAAATCATGGAAATTGGAGGGATTTTGTAACGGTTCAAAGGTTCTCACTCTTCTTAATCACCAGGACCCTAAAATCAAAGAAATTGGAGGGATATTGTAACGGTTCAGAGGTTCTCACCCTTCTTAATAATCAAGACCCTAAAATCATAGAAATTGGAGGGGTTTTGTAACGGTTCAGTGGTTCTCACCCTTCTTAATAACCAGGACCCTAAAATCATAGAAATTGGAGGGATTTTCTAGCTGTTCAGAGGTTCTCACCCTTCTTAATAACCAGGACCCTAAAATCATAGAAATTGGAGGGATTTTCTAGCTGTTCAGAGGTTCTCACCCCTCTTAATAACCAGGACCCTAAAATCATAGAAATTGGAGGGATTTTCCAGCTGTTCAGAGGTTCTCACCCTTCTTAATAACCAGGACCCTAAAATCAAAGAAATTGGAGGGATTTTGTAACGGTTCAAAGGTTCTCACCCTTCTTAATCACCAGGACCCTAAAATCATAGAAATTGGAGGGGTTTTCTAGCTGTTCAGAGGTTCTCACCCTTCTTAATAACCAGGACCCTAAAATCAAAGAAATTGGAGGGATTTTTTAACGGTTCAAAGGTTCTCACCCTTCTTAATAATCAAGACCCTAAAATCATAGAAATTGGAGGGGGTTTGTAACGGTTCAGAGGTTCTCACCCTTCTTAATAACCAGGACCCTAAAATCATAGAAATTGGAGGGATTTTCTAGCTGTTCAGAGGTTCTCACCCTTCTTAATAACCAGGACCCTAAAATCATAGAAATTGGAGGGATTTTCTAGCTGTTCAGAGGTTCTCACCCCTCTTAATAACCAGGACCCTAAAATCATAGAAATTGGAGGGATTTTCCGGCTGTTCAGAGGTTCTCACCCTTCTTAATAACCAGGACCCTAAAATCAAAGAAATTGGAGGGATTTTGTAACGGTTCAAAGGTTCTCACCCTTCTTAATAACCAGGACCCTAAAATCATAGAAATTGGAGGGATTTTCTAGCCGTTCAGAGGTTCTCACCACTCTTAATAACCAGGACCCTAAAATCATAGAAATTGAAGGGATTTTCCGGCTGTTCAGAGGTTCTCACCCTTCTTAATAACCAGGACCCTAAAATCAAAGAAATTGGAGGGATTTTGTAACGGTTCAAAGGTTCTCACCCTTCTTAATCACCAGGACCCTAAAATCATAGAAATTGGAGGGATTTTGTAACGGTTCAGAGGTTCTCACCCCTTCTTAATCACCAGGACCCTAAAATCATAGAAATTGGAGGGGTTTTCTAGCTGTTCAGAGGTTCTCACCCTTCTTAATAACCAGGACCCTAAAATCAAAGAAATTGGAGGGATTTTGTAACGGTTCAAAGGTTCTCACACTTCTTAATCACCAGGACCCTAAAATCATAGAAATTGGAGGGATTTTGTAACGGTTCAAAGGTTCTCACCCTTCTTAATCACCAGGACCCTAAAATCATAGAAATTGGAGGGATTTTGTAACGGTTCAAAGGTTCTCACCCTTCTTAATCACCAGGACCCTAAAATCATAGAAATTGGAGGGGTTTTCTAGCTGTTCAGAGGTTCTCACCCTTCTTAATAACCAGGACCCTAAAATCAAAGAAATTGGAGGGATTTTGTAACGGTTCAAAGGTTCTCACCCTTCTTAATCACCAGGACCCTAAAATCATAGAAATTGGAGGGATTTTGTAACGGTTCAAAGGTTCTCACCCTTCTTAATAACCAGGACCCTGAAATCATAGAAATTGGAGGGATTTTCTAGCTGTTCAGAGGTTCTCACCCTTCTTAATAACCAGGACCCTAAAATCATAGAAATTGGAGGGATTTTCTAGCTGTTTAGAGGTTCTCACCCTTCTTAATAACCAGGAACCTAAAATCAAAGAAATTGGAGGGGTTTTGTAACGGTTCACAGGTTCTCACCCTTCTTAATAATCAACACCCTAAAATCATAGAAATTGGAGGGGTTTTGTAACGGTTCAGAGGTTCTCACCCTTCTTAATGACCAGGACCCTAAAATCATAGAAATTGGAGGGATTTTCCAGCTGTTCAGAGGTTCTCACCCTTCTTAACCACCAGGACCCTAAAATCATAGAAATTGGAGGGATTTTCTAGCTGTTCATAGGTTCTCACCCTTCTTAATAACCAGGACCCTAAAATCATAGAAATTGGAGGGGTTTTCTAGCTGTTCATAGGTTCTCACCCTTCTTAATCACCAGGACCCTAAAATCATAGAAATTGGAGGGGTTTTGTAACGGTTCAGAGGTTCTCACCCGTCTTAATAACCAGGACCCTAAATTCAAAGAAATTGGAGGGATTTTGTAACTGTTCAGAGGTTCTCACTTTTCTTAATAACCAGGACCCTAAAATCATAGAAATTGGAGGGATTTTGTAACTGTTCAGAGGTTCTCACTTTTCTTAATAACCAGGACCCTAAAATCATAGAAATTGGAGGGATTTTCTAACTGTTCAGAGGTTCTCACCCTTCTTAATAACCAGGACCCTAAAATCATAGAAATTGGAGGGATTTTGTAACGGTTCAAAGGTTCTCACCCTTCTTAATAACCAGGACCCTAAAATCAAAGAAATTGGAGGGATTTTGTAACGGTTCAGAGGTTCTCACCCTTCTTAATAACCAGGAACCTAAAATCATAGAAATTGGAGGGATTTTGTAACGGTTCAAAGGTTCTCACCCTTCTTAATAACCAGGACCCTAAAATCAAAGAAATTGGAGGGATTTTGTAACTGTTCAGAGGTTCTCACTTTTCTTAATAACCAGGACCCTAAAATCTTAGAAATTGGAGGGATTTTCTAGCTGTTTAGAGGTTCTCACCCTTCTTAATAACCAGGACCCTAAAATCAAAGAAATTGGAGGGATTTTGTAACGGTTCAAAGGTTCTCACCCTTCTTAATAACAAGGACCCTAAAATCATAGAAATTTGAGGTATTTTGTAACGGTTCAGAGGTTCTCACCCTTCTTAATAACCAGGACCCTAAAATCATAGAAATTGGAGGGATTTTCTAGCTGTTCAGAGGTTCTCACCCTTCTTAATGACCAGGACCCTAAAATCATAGAAATTGGAGGGATTTTCCAGCTGTTCAGAGGTTCTCACCCTTCTTAATCACCAGGACCCTAAAATCATAGAAATTGGAGGGATTTTCTAGCTGTTCAGAGGTTCTCACCCTTCTTAATAACCAGGACCCTAAAATCATACAAATTGGAGGGATTTTCTAGCTGTTCAGAGGTTCTCACCCTTCTTAATAACCAGGACCCTAAAATCATAGAAATTGGAGGGATTTTCTAACTGTTCAGAGGTTCTCACCCTTCTTAATAACCAGGACCCTAAAATCATGGAAATTGGAGGGATTTTGTAACGGTTCAAAGGTTCTCACCCTTCTTAATCACCAGGACCCTAAAATCAAAGAAATTGGAGGGATATTGTAACGGTTCAGAGGTTCTCACCCTTCTTAATAATCAAGACCCTAAAATCATAGAAATTGGAGGGGTTTTGTAACGGTTCAGAGGTTCTCACCCTTCTTAATAACCAGGACCCTAAAATCATAGAAATTGGAGGGATTTTCTAGCTGTTCAGAAGTTCTCACCCTTCTTAATAACCAGGACCCTAAAATCATAGAAATTGGAGGGATTTTCTAGCTGTTCAGAGGTTCTCACCCCTCTTAATAACCAGGACCCTAAAATCATAGAAATTGGAGGGATTTTCCGGCTGTTCAGAGGTTCTCACCCTTCTTAATAACCAGGACCCTAAAATCAAAGAAATTGGAGGGATTTTGTAACGTTTCAAAGGTTCTCACCCTTCTTAATCACCAGGACCCTAAAATCATAGAAATTGGAGGGGTTTTCTAGCTGTTCAGAGGTTCTCACCCTTCTTAATAACCAGGACCCTAAAATCAAAGAAATTGGAGGGATTTTTTAACGGTTCAAAGGTTCTCACCCTTCTTAATAATCAAGACCCTAAAATCATAGAAATTGGAGGGGGTTTGTAACGGTTCAGAGGTTCTCACCCTTCTTAATAACCAGGACCCTAAAATCATAGAAATTGGAGGGATTTTCTAGCTGTTCAGAGGTTCTCACCCTTCTTAATAACCAGGACCCTAAAATCATAGAAATTGGAGGGATTTTCTAGCTGTTCAGAGGTTCTCACCCCTCTTAATAACCAGGACCCTAAAATCATAGAAATTGGACGGATTTTCCGGCTGTTCAGAGGTTCTCACCCTTCTTAATAACCAGGACCCTAAAATCAAAGAAATTGGAGGGATTTTGTAACGTTCAAAGGTTCTCACCCTTCTTAATAACCAGGACCCTAAAATCATAGAAATTGGAGGGATTTTCTAGCCGTTCAGAGGTTCTCACCACTCTTAATAACCAGGACCCTAAAATCATAGAAATTGAAGGGATTTTCCGGCTGTTCAGAGGTTCTCACCCTTCTTAATAACCAGGACCCTAAAATCAAAGAAATTGGAGGGATTTTGTAACGGTTCAAAGGTTCTCACCCTTCTTAATCACCAGGACCCTAAAATCATAGAAATTGGAGGGGTTTTCTAGCTGTTCAGAGGTTCTCACCCTTCTTAATAACCAGGACCCTAAAATCAAAGAAATTGGAGGGATTTTGTAACGGTTCAAAGGTTCTCACCCTTCTTAATCACCAGGACCCTAAAATCATAGAAATTGGAGGGATTTTGTAACGGTTCAGAGGTTCTCACCCTTCTTAATCACCAGGACCCTAAAATCATAGAAATTGGAGGGGTTTTCTAGCTGTTCAGAGGTTCTCACCCTTCTTAATAACCAGGACCCTAAAATCAAAGAAATTGGAGGGATTTTGTAACGGTTCAAAGGTTCTCACACTTCTTAATCACCAGGACCCTAAAATCATAGAAATTGGAGGGATTTTGTAACGGTTCAAAGGTTCTCACCCTTCTTAATCACCAGGACCCTAAAATCATAGAAATTGGAGGGATTTTGTAACGGTTCAAAGGTTCTCACCCTTCTTAATCACCAGGACCCTAAAATCATAGAAATTGGAGGGGTTTTCTAGCTGTTCAGAGGTTCTCACCCTTCTTAATAACCAGGACCCTAAAATCAAAGAAATTGGAGGGATTTTGTAACGGTTCAAAGGTTCTCACCCTTCTTAATAACCAGGACCCTAAAATCATAGAAATTTGAGGTATTTTGTAATGGTTCAGAGGTTCTCACCCTTCTTAATAACCAGGACCCTAAAATCATAGAAATTGGAGGGATTTTCTAGCTGTTCAGAGGTTCTCACCCTTCTTAATGACCAGGACCCTAAAATCATAGAAATTGGAGGGATTTTCCAGCTGTTCAGAGGTTCTCACCCTTCTTAATCACCAGGACCCTAAAATCATAGAAATTGGAGGGATTTTCTAGCTGTTCAGAGGTTCTCACCCTTCTTAATAACCAGGACCCTAAAATCATACAAATTGGAGGGATTTTCTAGCTGTTCAGAGGTTCTCACCCTTCTTAATAACCAGGACCCTAAAATCATAGAAATTGGAGGGATTTTCTAACTGTTCAGAGGTTCTCACCCTTCTTAATAACCAGGACCCTAAAATCATGGAAATTGGAGGGATTTTGTAACGGTTCAAAGGTTCTCACCCTTCTTAATCACCAGGACCCTAAAATCAAAGAAATTGGAGGGATATTGTAACGGTTCAGAGGTTCTCACCCTTCTTAATAATCAAGACCCTAAAATCATAGAAATTGGAGGGGTTTTGTAACGGTTCAGAGGTTCTCACCCTTCTTAATAACCAGGACCCTAAAATCATAGAAATTGGAGGGATTTTCTAGCTGTTCAGAGGTTCTCACCCTTCTTAATAACCAGGACCCTAAAATCATAGAAATTGGAGGGATTTTCTAGCTGTTCAGAGGTTCTCACCCCTCTTAATAACCAGGACCCTAAAATCATAGAAATTGGAGGGATTTTCCGGCTGTTCAGAGGTTCTCACCCTTCTTAATAACCAGGACCCTAAAATCAAAGAAATTGGAGGGATTTTGTAACGGTTCAAAGGTTCTCACCCTTCTTAATCACCAGGACCCTAAAATCATAGAAATTGGAGGGGTTTTCTAGCTGTTCAGAGGTTCTCACCCTTCTTAATAACCAGGACCCTAAAATCAAAGAAATTGGAGGGATTTTTTAACGGTTCAAAGGTTCTCACCCTTCTTAATAATCAAGACCCTAAAATCATAGAAATTGGAGGGGGTTTGTAACGGTTCAGAGGTTCTCACCCTTCTTAATAACCAGGACCCTAAAATCATAGAAATTGGAGGGATTTTCCAGCTGTTCAGAGGTTCTCACCCTTCTTAATAACCAGGACCCTAAAATCATAGAAATTGGAGGGATTTTCTAGCTGTTCAGAGGTTCTCACCCCTCTTAATAACCAGGACCCTAAAATCATAGAAATTGGACGGATTTTCCGGCTGTTCAGAGGTTCTCACCCTTCTTAATAACCAGGACCCTAAAATCAAAGAAATTGGAGGGATTTTGTAACGGTTCAAAGGTTCTCACCCTTCTTAATAACCAGGACCCTAAAATCATAGAAATTGGAGGGATTTTCTAGCCGTTCAGAGGTTCTCACCACTCTTAATAACCAGGACCCTAAAATCATAGAAATTGAAGGGATTTTCCGGCTGTTCAGAGGTTCTCACCCTTCTTAATAACCAGGACCCTAAAATCAAAGAAATTGGAGGGATTTTGTAACGGTTCAAAGGTTCTCACCCTTCTTAATCACCAGGACCCTAAAATCATAGAAATTGGAGGGGTTTTCTAGCTGTTCAGAGGTTCTCACCCTTCTTAATAACCAGGACCCTAAAATCAAAGAAATTGGAGGGATTTTGTAACGGTTCAAAGGTTCTCACCCTTCTTAATCACCAGGACCCTAAAATCATAGAAATTGGAGGGATTTTGTAACGGTTCAGAGGTTCTCACCCTTCTTAATCACCAGGACCCTAAAATCATAGAAATTGGAGGGGTTTTCTAGCTGTTCAGAGGTTCTCACCCTTCTTAATAACCAGGACCCTAAAATCAAAGAAATTGGAGGGATTTTGTAACGGTTCAAAGGTTCTCACACTTCTTAATAACCAGGACCCTAAAATCAAAGAAATTGGAGGGATTTTGTAACGGTTCAAAGGTTCTCACCCTTCTTAATAACCAGGACCCTAAAATCATAGAAATTGGAGGGATTTTCTAGCCGTTCAGAGGTTCTCACCACTCTTAATAACCAGGACCCTAAAATCATAGAAATTGAAGGGATTTTCCGGCTGTTCAGAGGTTCTCACCCTTCTTAATAACCAGGACCCTAAAATCAAAGAAATTGGAGGGATTTTGTAACGGTTCAAAGGTTCTCACCCTTCTTAATCACCAGGACCCTAAAATCATAGAAATTGGAGGGGTTTTCTAGCTGTTCAGAGGTTCTCACCCTTCTTAATAACCAGGACCCTAAAATCAAAGAAATTGGAGGGATTTTGTAACGGTTCAAAGGTTCTCACCCTTCTTAATCACCAGGACCCTAAAATCATAGAAATTGGAGGGATTTTGTAACGGTTCAGAGGTTCTCACCCTTCTTAATCACCAGGACCCTAAAATCATAGAAATTGGAGGGGTTTTCTAGCTGTTCAGAGGTTCTCACCCTTCTTAATAACCAGGACCCTAAAATCAAAGAAATTGGAGGGATTTTGTAACGGTTCAAAGGTTCTCACACTTCTTAATCACCAGGACCCTAAAATCATAGAAATTGGAGGGATTTTGTAACGGTTCAAAGGTTCTCACCCTTCTTAATCACCAGGACCCTAAAATCATAGAAATTGGAGGGATTTTGTAACGGTTCAAAGGTTCTCACCCTTCTTAATCACCAGGACCCTAAAATCATAGAAATTGGAGGGGTTTTCTAGCTGTTCAGAGGTTCTCACCCTTCTTAATAACCAGGACCCTACAATCAAAGAAATTGGAGGGATTTTGTAACGGTTCAAAGGTTCTCACCCTTCTTAATAACCAGGACCCTAAAATCATAGAAATTTGAGGTATTTTGTAACGGTTCAGAGGTTCTCACCCTTCTTAATAACCAGGACCCTAAAATCATAGAAATTGGAGGGATTTTCTAGCTGTTCAGAGGTTCTCACCCTTCTTAATGACCAGGACCCTAAAATCATAGAAATTGGAGGGATTTTCCAGCTGTTCAGAGGTTCTCACCCTTCTTAATCACCAGGACCCTAAAATCATAGAAATTGGAGGGATTTTCTAGCTGTTCAGAGGTTCTCACCCTTCTTAATAACCAGGACCCTAAAATCATACAAATTGGAGGGATTTTCTAGCTGTTCAGAGGTTCTCACCCTTCTTAATAACCAGGACCCTAAAATCATAGAAATTGGAGGGATTTTCTAACTGTTCAGAGGTTCTCACCCTTCTTAATAACCAGGACCCTAAAATCATGGAAATTGGAGGGATTTTGTAACGGTTCAAAGGTTCTCACCCTTCTTAATCACCAGGACCCTAAAATCAAAGAAATTGGAGGGATATTGTAACGGTTCAGAGGTTCTCACCCTTCTTAATAATCAAGACCCTAAAATCATAGAAATTGGAGGGGTTTTGTAACGGTTCAGAGGTTCTCACCCTTCTTAATAACCAGGACCCTAAAATCATAGAAATTGGAGGGATTTTCTAGCTGTTCAGAGGTTCTCACCCTTCTTAATAACCAGGACCCTAAAATCATAGAAATTGGAGGGATTTTCTAGCTGTTCAGAGGTTCTCACCCCTCTTAATAACCAGGACCCTAAAATCATAGAAATTGGAGGGATTTTCCGGCTGTTCAGAGGTTCTCACCCTTCTTAATAACCAGGACCCTAAAATCAAAGAAATTGGAGGGATTTTGTAACGGTTCAAAGGTTCTCACCCTTCTTAATCACCAGGACCCTAAAATCATAGAAATTGGAGGGGTTTTCTAGCTGTTCAGAGGTTCTCACCCTTCTTAATAACCAGGACCCTAAAATCAAAGAAATTGGAGGGATTTTTTAACGGTTCAAAGGTTCTCACCCTTCTTAATAATCAAGACCCTAAAATCATAGAAATTGGAGGGGTTTTGTAACGGTTCAGAGGTTCTCACCCTTCTTAATAACCAGGACCCTAAAATCATAGAAATTGGAGGGATTTTCTAGCTGTTCAGAGGTTCTCACCCTTCTTAATAACCAGGACCCTAAAATCATAGAAATTGGAGGGATTTTCTAGCTGTTCAGAGGTTCTCACCCCTCTTAATAACCAGGACCCTAAAATCATAGAAATTGGACGGATTTTCCGTCTGTTCAGAGGTTCTCACCCTTCTTAATAACCAGGACCCTAAAATCAAAGAAATTGGAGGGATTTTGTAACGGTTCAAAGGTTCTCACCCTTCTTAATAACCAGGACCCTAAAATCATAGAAATTGGAGGGATTTTCTAGCCGTTCAGAGGTTCTCACCACTCTTAATAACCAGGACCCTAAAATCATAGAAATTGAAGGGATTTTCCGGCTGTTCAGAGGTTCTCACCCTTCTTAATAACCAGGACCCTAAAATCAAAGAAATTGGAGGGATTTTGTAACGGTTCAAAGGTTCTCACCCTTCTTAATCACCAGGACCCTAAAATCATAGAAATTGGAGAGGTTTTCTAGCTGTTCAGAGGTTCTCACCCTTCTTAATAACCAGGACCCTAAAATCAAAGAAATTGGAGGGATTTTGTAACGGTTCAAAGGTTCTCACCCTTCTTAATCACCAGGACCCTAAAATCATAGAAATTGGAGGGATTTTGTAACGGTTCAGAGGTTCTCACCCTTCTTAATCACCAGGACCCTAAAATCATAGAAATTGGAGGGGTTTTCTAGCTGTTCAGAGGTTCTCACCCTTCTTAATAACCAGGACCCTAAAATCAAAGAAATTGGAGGGATTTTGTAACGGTTCAAAGGTTCTCACACTTCTTAATCACCAGGACCCTAAAATCATAGAAATTGGAGGGATTTTGTAACGGTTCAAAGGTTCTCACCCTTCTTAATCACCAGGACCCTAAAATCATAGAAATTGGAGGGATTTTGTAACGGTTCAAAGGTTCTCACCCTTCTTAATCACCAGGACCCTAAAATCATAGAAATTGGAGGGGTTTTCTAGCTGTTCAGAGGTTCTCACCCTTCTTAATAACCAGGACCCTAAAATCAAAGAAATTGGAGGGATTTTGTAACGGTTCAAAGGTTCTCACCCTTCTTAATCACCAGGACCCTAAAATCATAGAAATTGGAGGGATTTTGTAACGGTTCAAAGGTTCTCACCCTTCTTAATAACCAGGACCCTAAAATCATAGAAATTGGAGGGATTTTCTAGCTGTTCAGAGGTTCTCACCCTTCTTAATAACCAGGACCCTAAAATCATAGAAATTGGAGGGATTTTCTAGCTGTTTAGAGGTTCTCACCCTTCTTAATAACCAGGAACCTAAAATCAAAGAAATTGGAGGGGTTTTGTAACGGTTCAGAGGTTCTCACCCTTCTTAATAATCAACACCCTAAAATCATAGAAATTGGAGGGGTTTTGTAACGGTTCAGAGGTTCTCACCCTTCTTAATGACCAGGACCCTAAAATCATAGAAATTGGAGGGATTTTCCAGCTGTTCAGAGGTTCTCACCCTTCTTAACCACCAGGACCCTAAAATCATAGAAATTGGAGGGATTTTCTAGCTGTTCATAGGTTCTCACCCTTCTTAATAACCAGGACCCTAAAATCATAGAAATTGGAGGGGTTTTCTAGCTGTTCATAGGTTCTCACCCTTCTTAATCACCAGGACCCTAAAATCATAGAAATTGGAGGGGTTTTCTAGCTGTTCAGAGGTTCTCACCCGTCTTAATAACCAGGACCCTAAATTCAAAGAAATTGGAGGGATTTTGTAACTGTTCAGAGGTTCTCACTTTTCTTAATAACCAGGACCCTAAAATCATAGAAATTGGAGGGATTTTGTAACTGTTCAGAGGTTCTCACTTTTCTTAATAACCAGGACCCTAAAATCATAGAAATTGGAGGGATTTTCTAACTGTTCAGAGGTTCTCACCCTTCTTAATAACCAGGACCCTAAAATCATAGAAATTGGAGGGATTTTGTAACGGTTCAAAGGTTCTCACCCTTCTTAATAACCAGGACCCTAAAATCAAAGAAATTGGAGGGATTTTGTAACGGTTCAGAGGTTCTCACCCTTCTTAATAACCAGGAACCTAAAATCATAGAAATTGGAGGGATTTTGTAACGGTTCAAAGGTTCTCACCCTTCTTAATAACCAGGACCCTAAAATCAAAGAAATTGGAGGGATTTTGTAACTGTTCAGAGGTTCTCACTTTTCTTAATAACCAGGACCCTAAAATCATAGAAATTGGAGGGATTTTCTAGCTGTTTAGAGGTTCTCACCCTTCTTAATAACCAGGACCCTAAAATCAAAGAAATTGGAGGGATTTTGTAACGGTTCAAAGGTTCTCACCCTTCTTAATAACCAGGACCCTAAAATCATAGAAATTTGAGGTATTTTGTAATGGTTCAGAGGTTCTCACCCTTCTTAATAACCAGGACCCTAAAATCATAGAAATTGGAGGGATTTTCTAGCTGTTCAGAGGTTCTCACCCTTCTTAATGACCAGGACCCTAAAATCATAGAAATTGGAGGGATTTTCCAGCTGTTCAGAGGTTCTCACCCTTCTTAATCACCAGGACCCTAAAATCATAGAAATTGGAGGGATTTTCTAGCTGTTCAGAGGTTCTCACCCTTCTTAATAACCAGGACCCTAAAATCATAGACATTGGAGGGATTTTCTAGCTGTTCAGAGGTTCTCACCCTTCTTAATAACCAGGACCCTAAAATCATAGAAATTGGAGGGATTTTCTAACTGTTCAGAGGTTCTCACCCTTCTTAATAACCAGGACCCTAAAATCATAGAAATTGGAGGGATTTTCTAGCTGTTCAGAGGTTCTCACCCTTCTTAATCACCAGGACCCTAAAATCATAGAAATTGGAGGGATTTTCTAGCTGTTCAGAGGTTCTCACCCTTCTTAATAACCAGGACCCTAAAATCATAGAAATTGGAGGGATTTTCTAACTGTTCAGAGGTTCTCACCCTTCTTAATAACCAGGACCCTAAAATCATGGAAATTGGAGGGATTTTCAAGCTGTTCAGAGGTTCTCACCCTTCTTAATCACCAGGACCCTAAAATCATAGAAATTGGAGGGATTTTGTAACGGTTCAAAGGTTCTCACCCTTCTTAATCACCAGGATCCTAAAATCATAGAAATTGGAGGGATTTTCTAGCTGTTCAGAGGTTCTCACCCTTCTTAATAACCAGGACCCTAAAATCATAGAAATTGGAGGGATTTTCAAGCTGTTCAGAGGTTCTCACCCTTCTTAATAACCAAGACCCTAAATCAAAGAAATTGGAGGGATTTTGTAACGGTTCAAAGGTTCTCACCCTTCTTAATCACCAGGACCCTAAAATCATAGAAATTGGAGGGATTTTGTAACGGTTCAGAGGTTCTCACCCTTCTTAATAACCAGGACCCTAAAATCAAAGAAATTGGAGGGATTTTGTAACGGTTCAGAGGTTCTCACCCGTCTTAATAACCAGGATCCTAAAATCAAAGAAATTGGAGGGATTTTGTAACGGTTCAGAGGTTCTCACCCTTCTTAATAACCAGGACCCTAAAATCATAGAAATTGGAGGGATTTTGTAACGGTTCAAAGGTTCTCACCCTTCTTAATAACCAGGACCCTAAAATCAAAGAAATTGGAGGGATTTTCTAGCTGTTCAGAGGTTCTCACCCTTCTTAATAACCGGGAACCTAAAATCATAGAAATTGGAGGGATTTTGTAACGGTTCAAAGGTTCTCACCCTTCTTAATAACCAGGACCCTAAAATCAAAGAAATTGGAGGGATTTTCCAGCTGTTCAGAGGTTCTCACCCTTCTTAATCACCAGGACCCTAAAATCATAGAAATTGGAGGGATTTTGTAACGGTTCTGATCTCCTCACCCTTCCTAATAACCAGGACCCTAAAATCATACAAATTGGAGGGATTTTGTAACTGTTCAGAGGTTCTCACTTTTCTTAATAACCAAGACCCTAAATCAAAGAAATTGGAGGGATTTTGTAACGGTTCAGATGTTCTCACCCTTCTTAATAACCAGGACCCTAAAATCAAAGAAATTGGAGGGATTTTGTAACGGTTCAGAGGTTCTCACCCTTCTTAATAACCAGGACCCTAAAATCAAAGAAATTGGAGGGATTTTGTAACGGTTCAGAGGTTCTCACCCGTCTTAATAACCAGGACCCTAAAATCATAGAAATTGGAGGGATTTTCCAGCTGTTCAGAGGTTCTCACCCTTCTTAATAACCAGGACCCTAAAATCATAGAAATTGGAGGGATTTTGTAACGGTTCAAAGGTTCTCACCCTTCTTAATAACCAGGACCCTAAAATCAAAGAAATTGGAGGGATTTTGTAACGGTTCAGAGGTTCTCACCCTTCTTAATCACCAGGTCCCTAAAATCATAGAAATTGGAGGGATTTTGTAACGGTTCAAAGGTTCTCACCCTTCTTAATCACCAGGACCCTAAAATCAAAGAAATTGGAGGGATTTTGTAACTGTTCAGAGGTTCTCACCCTTCTTAATAACCAAGACCCTAAATCAAAGAAATTGGAGGGATTTTGTAACGGTTCAGAGGTTCTCACCCTTCTTAATAACCAGGACCCTAAAATCAAAGAAATTGGAGGGATTTTGTAACGGTTCAGAGGTTCTCACCCTTCTTAATAACCAGGACCCTAAAATCAAAGAAATTGGAGGGATATTGTAACGGTTCAGAGGTTCTCACCCTTCTTAATAACCAGGACCCTAAAATCATAGAAATTGGAGGGATTTTGTAACTGTTCAGAGGTTCTCACCCTTCTTAATAACCAGGAACCTAAAATCAAAGAAATTGGAGGGATTTTCTAACTGTTCAAAGGTTCTCACCCTTCTTAATAACCAGGACCCTAAAATCATAGAAATTGTGGCTCATTTTTGTTTTGTTGATGTGATGGCAATTCGCTCTTCCTTTTATTAAGTTATGTTGTATCCTTTCTGTACTTGGATGAATGTTGGATATGCCAATAAAGGTATCTGAACTGATCGGATCCTTTATTCAGAACTTTACTCAGACCACAATCAGGGACGGGGCCTGTGTGTAAAGTACCGTCAAGTCGCAGCCGACTTACGGTGGCCCCTTTTTGGGGGGGGTTTCATGGCAAGAGACTAACAGAGGTGGTTTGCCAGTGCCTTCCTCTGCACAGCAATCCTGGTATTCCTTGGTGGTCTCCCATCCAGAGACTAACCAGGGCCGACCCTGCTTAGCTTCTGAGATCCGATGAGATCAGGCTAGCCTGGGCCATCCAGGTCAGGGCATAGATTTCAATACAGGTCCCTTAATTTTTTTTTCTACGTAATTTCAAGCCTTGACCTGGAAAAAAATTAAGTTGGAATTCTTCTCTGTCCATTCCTTCTCCCCGAGTTCGAAATGCAAAAACATGAGAATATTGGGACCAAGAAAATAAAATTCAAAGACTTGTAACTACCCACACCTCCCTTCTCTCAAGAAAGCATAGCCATTTCCCACATGCAAACATGCTTTTCTACCTGATCATAGGCTGAGACCTGAGCAACTGCAATCTGTTTCAGAATTGTGTGTGTATGTGTAAAGTGCCGTCAAGTAGCCGACTTATGGTGACCCCCTTTGGGGTTTTCATGGCAAGAGACTAACAGAGGTGGTTTGCCAGTGCCTTCCTCTGCACAGCAACCCTGGTATTCCTTGGTGGTCTCCCATCCAAATACTAACCAGGGCTGACCCTGCTTAGCTTCTGAGTTCCGACGAGATCAGGCTAGCCTGGGCCATCCAGGTCAGGGCATAGATTTCAATACAGGTCCCTTAATTTTTTTTCTACGTAATTTCAAGCCTTGACCTGGAAAAAAATTAAGTTGGAATTCTTCTCTGTCCATCCCTTCTCCCCGAGTTCTGAATGCAAAAACATGAGAATATTGGGACCAAGAAAATAAAATTCAAAGACTTGTAACTACCCACACCTCCCTTCTCTCAAGAAAGCATAGCCATTTCCCACGTGCAAATATGCTTTTCTACCTGATCATAGACCGAGACCTGAGCAACTGCAATCTGTTTCAGAATTGTGTGTGTATGTGTAAAGTGCCGTCAAGTAGCTGACTTATGGTGACCCCTTTTGAGGTTTTCATGGCAAGAGACTAACAGAGGTGGTTTGCCAGTGCCTTCCTCTGCACAGCAACCCTGGTCTTCCTTGGTGGTCTCCCATCCAAAGACTAACCAGGGCCAACCCTGCTTAGCTTCTGAGATCGGACGAGATCAGGCTAGCCTGGGCCATCCAGGTCAAGGCTTTGCACCCTAGCCAAGGCTCACTACTTGTGCCCCTCCCCCGCCCCAATTGCTAACCAGTTTTCAAAAACAGAAAAATAAAAGCACAAAACTTTTTTATGAGGCATTATAATGAACTATGCCCTGACCTGGATGGCCCTGGCTAGCCTGATCTCGTCAGATCTCAGAAGCTAAGCAGGGTCAGCCCTGGTTAGTATTTGGATGGGAGAACACCAAGGAATACCAGGGTTGCTGTGCAGAGGAAGGCACTGGCAAACCACCTCTGTTAGTCTCTTGCCATGAAAACCCCAAAAGGGGTCGCCATAAGTCGGCTGCGACTTGACGGCACTTCACACACATAATGAATTATATTCCATAGCACTGTTGTGGTACTTATCTTAAAATTAAATATATATATATATATATAAATTGTCAGTTGCATCCCCCCCCCCAAGAAATAAATCGGTGCCCCTAGGGCCAGTTCTGCACCCCTCTGAGGTCTGTTCCCTAGGCGACCGCCTAGTTCGCCTAAGGGTAGCACCGCCCTGACCACAATCAACATCCAGGCTCAGCAGCAGGTCCAGGGAACAACTCACAAAAGTGTGTGCCTGAGCTTGTACAAAATGCCACTTTCTAACCGCAGAACTGCCTGTGGTACATCTGAAGTGTTTACTAGATAACTGGTGAGGCAGATATGCGTTTGTTGTGGTGGACAGTGCCTTGCATGTGTCCTACTGACAGCGACTAGTTGGATAGTAATTATTTGCGTGTCATGCAATACAGTACTTCTGTGAAAATGCAAAGATCCATCTGTTGTAATGTATACAAGAAACCTCTAGGTTTTTGCCTCACTAGCATCATTCTGAAATCAACCTTTAGGCAAAAGAAGGAGCTTCAGCCCCAATGCATTTTATTTTAGAAATTCAGCCAAACAGTTGTGTTCCAAAGACATGATCTGGTAGCTCTGTTAATTTTGGCTCACAACTTGCCACATACACGAAATAACACTGTTGTACTCCATGTCTATTAATTAGAAATAATCTTCATCTCTCTTGGCCATTTTTGTACAACTCTTACAATTGGGATGGTTACAGAAGGATTAAAGAGTAGATCTTTCTGTGCCCTTCAACTGCATGTTTATGGATGAAATAGGGTTTCTAATTGAATTGGTAACTATGTAAGCAGAGGTAACAAACATTTTGGATTATTTAACATGGAGTAGAAGATATGAGTTTTTTCATTCATTATAAATTTATTGTTTATAATTACATGCACACAGAAAAAGTATGAGTTAAGGTGATGTCTTATTACTAATCTCTACTTTATCAACTAAAAAACTGCATAAATATACATCAGCTTCCTCTCACACTTCCTACCCCTGATAATGCAACCATCATAAGGAGAAATTCTTTCAATTGCAAAATGTGTGCAATTCACACACATGGATTCAAATTTCAAGATGCATCCCCCTTTCCAAAGTATTAACATGAAGTTTCAGCCTACAAACTCAATGATTTGGAAGTAATCTGCTCTCTTTTTTAATGCAAGGTTTACAGTATTTGAACGCCACTCAAAATAAAAGGGTGGAATTTATTTCACTGGATGTATTTTTCCTATTATGTCAGACATATACAGGAAATACATGCTAGCTAACCCAATGTAATTTGAATGAGTTATATGCCATGTCCTCCCAAAATGCAGTCAATTGTTTCCTCTTCTCTGTAAAATTGTTTTGCTCTTTCATTTTTTCTTGTTGGAAAAAATTATATATGCAGAGAAACCAACAAGGCATAGGAAGATAAAAACTCAGAGTTGTTGGAGGGAATTAGTGTGTTAAGTGAATATAAGTTTGTACTTGTATTTGCTGCACAGGGTAGAACACAAGCTGGTTGAAACTCACTGAGAGGACTGTCATTTTGTCTACATTAAAGAAGCAGTCAGAGAAGAGATAACAAGTGCTTGATGACAGCAGGGAAAGATCAATGATTAATGGGAAAATATGTTTAAAGGTAATTCAAGTTCAGTTACAGCAGATTTTTTTCCTGGTAGATGTTTAATAAATGCACCCTCTCTAGAATAAATGAAGTACTTAAATCTTGAACACATTCTATATGTTCATTGCTTTTGAGATTGTACTTGATACCAGTAGAATGAGAACATTTTAGAAAATAACACTAAAGCAAACCTCTACATCTGTCAATGGGTGTCTGTATTTTTCTGTAAAATTTATTTTAAAACGTTTTTATTTTTGTTTTTAGTAATGCTGTTCTTGAAGGTTAATATTTAGAATCAGGTTTTGCCAAGGGCTCAATAAAAAAAAGACACGTGTAAGACTCTGTGGAGTAGGTAGACATCCATCCACACACATACCCCAGTTATCATGATGGATATTTTTCTAGATCTAAAATAACCAACAACTGTTGAAATCTGGAAGCTTTCTCAAGATACAGTTTAAGACTTTAATAGTGCAATCCTGGGGTGGGGGCCAAACAGGCACAGGGTGTATCTCACACTGGTGTATCTCAGAGATATGCCAGCACAAGGGCTAGTTATGCAAGCGCAGGCCCCCAGCACCACTGCTCAGCTCTCGGGTGCCAGTCAAGCTCCACAGCGGTTGTGTGCTGCTGCAATTCAGGTGCAGGGCTCTGTGCCAACATGGTAGTGGGCACTTATTTGGCCCCCTGAGCTCTTTCAGGCTAGGAAAAAGAAGATCATTATAGCAAGGGCTAGGCTAGATTTGGCTATGTAAGATTAAGAAGGATCGGGTTTATTGTTGTGTCTTTTGTAACACTCATGCTAGTCAGTCTTCCAGATCATGTTATTTGGTTTTAATTCTTCAGCCTTAGACATATATAAGGTTCCATAAAAACACGCATGTAAATTCTGAAGGGGTAGCTAAATTAGTCTGTTTAAAACAGTCAGGTCCTAGAATAATTATTTCCAAATATAATAAATATTTCACAACAGAATTAAGTATATTTATATAGTTGTTCCTGCAAAGTTTTACAGAATCTAAAGGGTTACAATTAATTTTATAATGGTCAATCATTAGATTGCCACTACATACAATAACTACATCATCTGGCATTAATTTACTATATTCCACAGCCAGCTTCAAAGTATGATGGGGTTGCTCCAGCAAAAGACCAACGATATCCAAATCGCTTTCATCTTTGCTGTACGCAGACCTCCCAAGGAAGTCAGTGGCAGTATCAATGAATTCTTGTTTGCACACTGCACCTTTTAGCAGATTAAAGAAGTTCAATGAGGGATCCCTACTAAAGGGCTCCCAAAATCTTTGAATTGGCAGTGCTGTACTCACTTGTAGACATGAAACACAAACTTGTACAACCACTAGACAGGCAGTACTGAAAGTGGTAGATGAACAACTCTAATCTAATGTCATTATATCACATTACAGTAAAAAGGAAGTATACCAGTCAGTACTACCTTGAGATTTTTTAGGGTAAGTGCAGCCTAAAATCAATAAATAGAATGAATAACCTAATCCCCCCCACACACACACACACACACACAAGTTTTGCAGCACTACCCATAAGTTAGACCTAAACAACCATGAGCAAATAATCCCATCTAGCAAACTGATCTTCCATGCCTCCTCTTCCCTGCTGTAGCTCATGAGCTCTCATGAGCTCTCCAGGTGACCCACAGGAATAGTATGGATTAAAATCCCACCCTTCCACAGAATGAAAGCAACTATGAATCCAACTCCATGGTCATTCAAAGGAGACAAATTAAAACAGAGCACTTGCTGTGTAGACTTGCCAAAAACTGTTTTGGCTAATTTGGCCCCAAGAACGAAATCAATTATGAAGGCAAAAGCAAATGCAATTTGAGATATCTCTCAATCATTACTGGAGCCTGGAGATCAGCGAAAAAAGGTCCTTGATCCACCCATTAACCAAGTTTCTCATCTGACATGCAACATTAATGAACACTAGCTTATGTATTAAACGGTAAACTCAAAGGACACAGAGAATATGAACTGTTGTTGGTAAGGGGGTACAGAAGTAAGGAGCCAGCATTATTTCAGGACTGGTCAACTCCATGTTTATGAAGGAAGTATGAATTAGATGTGTGAATGGTTTGCACAGGATTGTATAAATGATTAAGAAGAATAGTTAATTTTTAGATGCTGACTTTCTCTACCACTTAAGGCAGACTCAAACCAGCTTACAATCACCTTCCCTTCCCCTCCTCACAACAGACACCCTGTGAGGTAGGTGGGGCTGAGAGAGCTCTAACAGAGCTGTAACTTGCTCAAGGTCACCCAGCTGGCTTCATGTGTAGGAGTGGGGAAACAAATCTAGTTCACCAGATTAGCGTCTGCCACTCATGTGGAGGAGTGAGGAATCAAACCTGGTTCTCCAGATCAGAGTCCACCGCTCCAAACCACCGCTCTTAACCAATACACCACGCTGGCACCATGATGGAGGTGAAGCCTGTGTGCACGAAGAAGGGGTGAGTGTGTGAAGGGGTAGTATAATATGTGTGGTTTTAAATGGATTGTTGTACAAACCAGGTATTGCAGCTGTTGAATCAGTGATCTGTAAACTACAGTTAGACAGAATCAAGAGAAACTTTCAAGTGCATTCATTTCAACTATTCCCTTGAATGTGATTAATTTTTCTTCCAGGTAACAGGCTAAAAATAGTGTGAGCATTCTGTGTAACAGAATAGGTCAGCAGGGTGCAGAATCCTATTCTGTAATTTAAAGCACTTATATACGTATTACACTTTTCATTCCTACATTCAAAAATAGGGGCATCAAACTGATTGACATAGTGACAACTTAATAAATAGGGTTATTAATAAAAATACAGAATCCTAGTGGAACTTTCTATTGTTTTCTTTGAATTAAAATGACACTTTTTATAACATAATAGCGCTGCTTAACCATCTAAACCACATTTACAATATTCTTTGGATAACTTCACAATTAAACATACAAGTTGAATTTACACGTATATTTTCCAAATGAACAATGATTATGTTGATTATGTGAACATTTTGCTAATATATTTGGAATATTCTATTACATTTCTGTGGACAACGTTATGCCTCACATCTCTTTTTGCTTCTAATTCCAAGGAAGTGGTCAACGTTTGGAGGCGATGAAGAACTGCACAAGGACAGACAAACTTGATCCAGACAAGTTGGAAGCATTGTAGTTGAGGCTAACAAACTGAAACTTAATCTGGACAAAATGGAGGTGCTACTGGTAAGAAAAATTGAAATTGTTCAAGGCTTTCTATTCCCTGGCTCCATCATCAACCGAAAGAGAGACTGCAGCCAAGAAATCAGAAGGAGATTGAGAATGGGAAGGGCAGCCATGAAGGAGCTAGAAAAGATTCTTAAGTGTAAGGATGTGTCACTGGCCACCAAGATCAAGTTAATTCATGCCATCGTATTCCCTGATACTATGTATGGATGTGAAAGCTGGACAATGAAGAAAGCTGATAGGAAGAATGTAGATTCCTTTGAAATGTGGTGTTGGAGGAGAGTGTTACAGATACTGTGGACTGCCAAAAAAACCCAAAAACAAATCCGTGGGATCAAATCAAGCCTGAACTGACCCTAGAAACTAAAATGACTAAACTGAGGCTATCGTACTTTGGCCACATTATGATAAGACAAGAGTCACTGAAAAAGACAATCATGCTAGGAAAAGTTGAGCGCAGCGGGAAAAGAGGAAGACACATCAAGAGATGGATTGACTCAATAAAGGAAACCACAGCCCTCAGTTTGTAAGATCTGAGCAAGGCTGTTAAAGATAGGACGTTTTGGAGGACATTGATTCATAGGGTCGCTATGAGTTGGGAGCAACTTGACAGCACTTAACACACACACACACACACACTGGTAGGGGGAGGTTGAATCAGGAATGGGGATATCTTCTGTTCTGGTTGGGGTTGCACTCCCCCTAAAGGCAGGTTGGTAGCTTAGGGTTTCTGCTGGACAATGGCCTCCTGTTAGATAAACAAGTGGTAGTGGTGGCCAGGGGTGCCTTTCACCAGCTCTGGCCTTCTTGGGCAGGAATGATCTTGCCACTGTGGTGCATGCCCTGGTAACATCTAGATTAGATTACTGCTATGCAGTTGCTGCCTCTTGAAGACTGTCCAGAAGCTGCAGTTGGTACAGAAAGCTGCAGTCAGAGTGTAGACTGGAGTAGGTAATAGGGACTGTTAACATTCCAGTCTTTTTCCAGTAGATACATTGGCTCCCTGTTTGCTTCTGTGCCTGATTCAAAGTGCTGATATTGACCTTTAAAGCCCTATATGGCTTGAAACCAACATACCTTAAAGGCCCATCTTCCATCTACTTCAGTCATCTTCAGAAGCCTTGCTTCAGGTGCCCCCGCCATCTGAGGTTGACAGGTGGCAACCTGAGAAAGGGCCTTCTCGGTCGTGGTGCCAAAACCTTGGAACTCCCTCCCCACGAAGAATATTTTTTATTTTTATTCTATTATAAGATAGAATTAATTATTAACCCCTTTTTTCTTATTTCTTTTTGTTTCCTTATATGTTATAATAAGGGATAGGTAAATAATGGAAATAAATATCAGGATTAGAAATTTTATGCAAAAGAATATACAAATTTATTTTGAGATGGAGGAGGGTGTAGGGTAAGTTAACCTAAGATTAAATGTAGTAATCTGGATAAACGTTTTTTTAATCTATTTTGATGTTTATTGATTATTAGTATATGTTGTAATATGTGTTTAATATTTAAAAAATATATTAAAAAAAAGATTCATCTGTCTCTCTCTGTCATTGTCTTCCAACAGTGGTGAATACTTTTTTGTTTCATTTAATGTACCCCAGTAAACACTTGTGTACCCTCCTCCCTGGTTGGGTTTGTTTGTTGTTTGTATGTCTGTATGTTCTTATAGTTAAATATTTATGTATACATTTTAAATAATGTTTTAATATTTTCAATGTTTAAATGCCTCACTGTTCACCACCTTGGGAGCCCTGTGTGTAGGGTTGCCAGCTCCCTCTTTGCCATCAGCAGGAGGTTTTGGGGCGGAGCCTGAGGAGGGTGGGGTTTGGGGAAGGGGAGGGACTTCAACACCATAGAGCCCAATTGCCAAAGCAGCCATTTTCTCCAGGTGAACTGATCTGTATCGGCTGGAGGTCAGTTGTAATAGCAGGAGATCTCCAGCTAGTGCCTGGAGGCTGGCAACCCTACCTGTGTGGGTGGAAAGGCAATAGCTGTACAACCTGTTCTAGATGGGGTTTTTATTCACCATGGAAGATAAGGCACACAGTCTCAAGTCCTCATTGTCCCAGACAGATAGTGGCACTAGTGGCAAAAAGTACCTTTTATCGGCTTTGGCTGGTTTACCAGGTGAGGTCCTTGCTGGAGAAAACTGACCTGCCCACAGTCACATAATCCTTGGTAACGTTCAGCTTGGAACACTGCAATAATCTCCATCTTTGAAATGGTCTGGAAATGTCTTTATTTTTCCATGGAAAATTTTCAATTTTAAAAATTAATTTTGCATAAGACTGCAGAACAGTTGTCTTGTCAGTCTGTTGAAGAGGTGAGCTGAAACGCATTAAAACTCATTGTGAACTACATGTCATCGGTCTTCAAGGTACCGTTGAACTGTGTTATATTTCGCAGCTAAATGAAAAAGAGGTCCAGGGGCACCATGAAGACCGATAACATCAATCCCAGCATGAGCCTCTCTGGGTCAGAGCTCACCCCCTCAGATATGTGAAAGGGAGATTATTCCTCTCTATTGGGATGAATCCCTACACGCACAAAAGTACTGTACAGACTAATCTGATGGAATGCCTAAAGTTGCCAGGCCAAGTGGCAACTGATGGGAGGGCTGGGAGTGGGGACATGGAAGGCATGCATGTGATGTCGGTAATGTCACTAACAGCCCATTCCTGAGCTGACGGCATAGGGGAACGGTGGGGAAGAGGTGCAGCGGCACCTCTTCCTAAGCCATTTCGCCTACGGCGTTGAAGGAAAAAAAGCTGTTTCACTGCTTTTTTTCTTTTAAGCAGGGCTTTTTGCCCCATAGGGAACAGTGAGGCTGCGCCTGCTAAAAAGCTAAAAAGCAGGCGCAGCACCGCCGTTCCTAGCGCCAGCATACCGGGCCAACACGGGTTAGGGAGCCGCCTAGCCAGCAGCTCCTCCCCCCGGAATGCCCCCCCTGCGCCAACGCGGGCTTTCTAAGCTGTGGCCAGCACCACGGAGAGGCCGCACCGGCACTCGTCCGTTAGACATACTTACGCCAGCGGCAAGGTCACGCCACCTCCTGAGGGGATTCCCCCCCTCAGGAATGGGCTGTAAATCACTTCCAGGTAAAACCCAGAAGTGACAAACAGGTAGCTCTAGGAATTACCAGAAACTATGATAGAACTGCACTGTTGTCACTTCCATTTTTGACTCCAAAGTGATGTAGTGATGTCTGCAACATCGCTGTTTTTATTTTATTTTTCTTTCGCTGGTGGCAGGCAACAGGTCTTGCCAGCAGGAAGGAATGACACATGGACCTGTCTCACCACTGAGCTAACTGCCTGCCTTTCACACCCTCAGACCTTGTAGTTTTGCTTAGCCCCCTTCCTGTCATCCGTCCATGCCTGTCTTGTTTGGTTGTTTGCCAGTGCTGCTTATTATTCCAGTTTTGTCATTCATCTTTCTTCCCTCCCCAACTAAATGATTTAGCAAACCAGCAGTTATTTGGAGTGGTGGGTTGTCCCAGAGCTGTACTTGTGGAGGAGAGGTTCAATTTTAACCCCTTTTACCTCCTTACTGTAGACCCCATACTTGCATGGCCACACAATCCCACAACCCCTGAATCATGATGAAAATCTGTTCTCCCCTGATGGACTCCTGGATCCAAGCCATTATTTCTTCTGTGTCTCCTTAGATTTGCTTTCATTTGGATTTGCATATTGATTCATTAAGTTACAATGATAATAATCAAGTGAAAATGTAATAAAATTATTTCCACTTGTGCTTTAGAAGGCTTAGCAATAATTATATCCTTTTCCTATTAGCTGAACAGATGTCTTTCACATTATTTGTTTCTCAAATAAAATGACTGCACATTTTGTTTAGCCACCAAGTTCTCTCAAATCATTCTGTGTAGATATTGCCCTTTTCACAATGTATCACTTAAAAGCTTGTGCTTCATGAAATTACTGTTGTCCTTAGTCAACAATAATTACATGGGATCTTTTCCTATTGCCCATTCTATTTTTCTGAAATTGGAAAAATACACGATGTATTTAGCAAGCATTTTTAAAAGGCTAAAGCATGCACATATACATTCGTACCCCTACGGTATCTAACCATGCCCACCTAGTTTTTGGAAGGATTATATAAGAAGGATCCATTTGAAAAACATTCGTGCATATATAGTACTGTCCTAAACTCAAGATTACTTTACATTGTCTGATGTTTATTATTGGGCTGTCATGTTTATAATTTGCCAAGGGAGAAACTTCTTGGAGATATGTTAGTACAAATCAAAAGAGTTGATGTTATTTTCGGATTGTTACATGTTTACTGTTACAGTCCTAAAGATGTAACACCACCTCCAGTGGCCTGAACCTTCCCACTGAGGCCTCCACAAGGTCATACTGGATAAAAAGACTAAAGGGAGTTCCCCCCACCCATTTGTCAGATGTTTCCAGCATATGCACTGTTAATCTTACACTTCCCCCTGCACTTTCTATAGATCCCCATAAGGGTTTTTAAAGAAGTCTACGGGGAGTTTTTCCTTATACTATAACTGATTTTTTTTTCTGGCCTATCTATTTCCAACTTTGTTTCTGGTACTTACAGTGCAATCCTAAGGGCCACCTGTGCTTCAGTGGCCAGCCGGCAGTGTAATTGTGGCTCTACTGCTCTGTTCCCTGAAGGGTTTGCTTAGTGAGCGGCTGGCAAGAACAAGAGTTCATAGCTGGGTTTTCGAGGCCGCAACCACGTCAGTGTCCCCAGCAAATGTGCCAAAGCGTCCCAACCAGATGTTGTGTGGTGATGGCTGGGCCGTGTCTCACAGGGCAGGCAGAAACAATCAGGAACTGGCAGGTCCAGGGGCCCAGCCTTGTGTACAACACAGCTTGGGGGTGGGGAGGCATGACCAGGGATGCTGGTTCTGTCTATGGCACACATACCCCTGCTTATCTCCCCCTTTAGGATTGCACCCTTAGGTCGTTTATGAATGGGAGTTTTACCTGAGGTTTGTTGCTCCCTGGACCTACACTTTCCTGTTGGGAGTTTATGCACCAGCAGTCTCCAATCTCAAATCAGAAAGTATTTGAATCCCCAGCCCTTAAAATGCTGCTTTGTAATTGGCTGTAGTGAGAGAAAAGTCCTCCCCAAAACCCAATTGCCGCATAAAAATGCATTTTAAGAGCATTTTAAGAAAACAAAAAAAAATGAAGCTATTTGAAAGGAATAGAGGGAGAAACCCAAGCCTCACTTTTAAAAGTCCCCGCTCCTTCACCTGCTGCTTTATAATAGGCTGTTTACTTGCTGTGAGAGAAACCAAGCTTCTGTGTCCCGCGCTTTGTCTTATGCATGGGGATTTCAAACAGGCTGAGCTCAGGGGAGAGGGAAAAATTGGGTTAATAGAGGAATAGGAAGTCCTGGGATTTGTGATGGCTGGCAGCCAGGTCATCTCTAATGGAGGGAAAACTCATGCATAGTTCCAAGGTACAACCGAGACATACAGGTGAATGTGAGTGAAAGTACCCATACATAAATGGCCTTAGTCTTTCCAAGAGTGTTTCAATTTCTGGGTTATCCCCACGACTTTTTATTCCATTCATTCTTGACAGGCTGAAGAAGAGGAGGAGGAGTTGGAGTTGGTTCTTATACCCCGATTTTCTCTACCGTTTAAGGAGCCTCAAACAGGTTTACAATCACCTTCCCTTCCTCTCCTCACAAGAGTCACCTTGTGAGGTTGGTAGGGCTGAGAATGTTCTGAGAGAACTGTCACCAGCCCAAGGTCACCCAGCAAGCTGCATGTTGGGGAGTGGGGAAACAAACCCGGTTCACCAGATTACAGTCCACCACTCTTAACCACTACACCACACTGGCTCCTCTTGAATTAGCTGCTCTTGAATTTCAGCTAATGGTTACAACCACAGTCAGCTGCTCATTCACCTCAATCAACCTCATCACCCCACCCCACACCCACACGTTAACAGTCTACAGCTGAGCTTCTGGGTCAGCTTTGATCTTATATGCACGGTCTCCATCCACTCTGTTGTGACTGCTGAACAATGCCCATCCCTTCATACACACACAGACACTGGACTTTACCATTCAAACATGCCCTAGATCACAGAAGAGAGTGTACATTTCAAAAAGCTAATATAGAGGGATATCAAAGTGTACTTTGGAAAGGCACATAGCGTAAATGGGCAGGAAATGCACTAAAATAATATGCATTCTGGCTGAAGTGGGTCTATTTGTCACCAAGCAACGTGAAAAAGGAAATGTGTGATGAAAAGAGATGTAATGTTCTTTGTGTTGGATTCATTCTTTCATTTGTTTCCTAGATTTATCACAGGGGCAAATTAAGCTGTATTTGAGGATATAAATCTAATACACTGAATGCTTAATTAGCCACTAGGGATCTCTTCTTTTATTTTATTTATTGAGAGTATTTATTTGCTGCTTTTCTAAGTATGCTCCAAATTCAATGATGAGATATAAAGAAATAAAGCAGCAGGGGCAGGAACATACACACAGTAATAACTTGAGCCATAAGACAATTCATCCTAGAAAGCTGGGAAAGGAATGAGTGGTCACCAGGAGGCAGTTTTCAGTGACATTCCCATGGCACTTAATGCACAGCCTCGCTCTCAGTATCCCCTCTGTAATATTCCATTTGTTTAATACATTTTTTCCAACCAGTGAATAATGCAAATAACAATGGATGAGAATACAAGTCTTTCAAGCATATCAGCTGAAATACCTCCAGGAATCATACATTTAATTCTGATCTGGGCATTAGAATATAGATTTTTTAAAATCCACACGATTGAGCCAGGGACAGGCAGGGGGCATTTCTCTAAAACTTGAGGAAAGCCCCAGATTTGCAAAAAGAATAATAATAATAATCTGAAATTTAAAAAAAACTATTGTGATGAAAACGACATAGAATGATATTTTCACCTATAGGAGGATGAGTGCTGTATCTTGTACTTCTAGCCAATTCCAGGAAGGCTGCAGAAATCCTTAAAAAAATGGTGATGGAAGCAGTTTTGGGGTAGATGTGGGCTAAAAAACTGAATCTTAATCCTGACCTGGGTGTAGGGTTGCCAGCTCTGGGTTGAGAAATACCTTCCATTACAACTGATCTCCAGTCGATAGAGATCAGTTAACCTGGAGAAAATGGCCGCTCTGGCAATTGGACTCTATGGCACTGAAGTCCCTCCCTTCCCCAAACCCCGCCCTCCTCAGGCTCCACCCAAAACCCACCGATAGCGAAGAGGGACCTGGCAACCCTACCCCCCACCCCTAAGATCTGGCCCTGTGATATCATCACGCTTAAGACACTGATGAGTTTTTTTAAAAAAATCCTACCCCACCACTGAATCAGTGGCAGGCAACAGGAGCTCAGGGTAGAGGATCCCCCACCCCAACCCCAGGGCTTGACAGCCCTACTCCAATCTTGGCCCATCTACACTGGCTTGAAATCTGTTTCCTGGTACAAATGAAGGTGCTGGTGTTGACCTTTAAAGCCCTGTATGTCCTGGGACCAGCATACCTGATGGACCACCTATTTCCTTATGAACCTACCTGACTACTATGATCATCTTCCAAGGCCCTGCTTTGGGTGCCCCCACGTTCTGAGATTAGGCAGGTGGCAACTTGGGAGAAGACCTTCTCTGTCATGGCACCAAAACCCTGGAACTCTCTCCCTAGGGAGAATCATCTGTCTGCTTCTGTTGCTGACGTTTGCCAGCGGGTAAAGGCTTTTTTTGTGTTGCCTGGCATTTTGTTTTATCTGTCTTCAATGTTCCCTCCTTCCTATCCTATGTTTTACCTGTTGTTTTTATGTTTTTTGTATTTTAGCTTTGGTGTTAATGATGTGTTAATGATGACAGCCAGGGTGGTGCAGTGGTTAAAGTGTTGGACTAGGACCTGGAAAACCCAGGTTCAAATCCCCACTTGCTCTTTGGAAGATTGCTGGGTCACTTGGGCCAATCACACACTCTTAGCCCTGACCCTGGCAAGTATTTGGATGGGAGACCTCCAAGGAATACCAGGGTCATGACACAGAGGCAGGCAATGGGAAACCACCTCTGAACATCTATTGCCTTGAAAACCCTATGGGATCGCCATAAATCAGCTGTGACTTGACGGCAACTAACTAACTAACTATGTAGTTAGTTAGTTAGTTAGTTAGTTAGTTAGTTAGTTAGTTAGTTAGTTATATATCTTACATTAAGAAGTGTACAAAACAGCAAATATATTTCACTAAATCAACACTGCAACTCTATAATTAGTACCATGTACAGAGAACAGCAATCATTCTACAAACTTGCAGAAATACCTTAAACTGTAAACACTGTAAAACACTTAAACTGTAAAAGGAGAAGATTTTTACAAATGCCCAGATCTCACAGGATTTCCTCACAGGAATTCAGTAATAATTTTGGATTGCCTAGGGCCAGGCAACTCTGGTAATCCCAACTGGCCACTGCAGCTTCATTTCAACACTGTAAATGAACTGGGGAAAGGAGTAGGCAGGTAGGTAAGACAAGGCAAAGTAAGAAGGAAGACAGAGGAAGGAAAGAAAAATGGAGCAAAGGGGCTACCACAGGCTACCACAAAATTGAATTCTAAACTCTTCACAGTTTCTCGTAATTGTTTATAAGAAAAGTGTCCTGACCTGGATAGCCAAGGATAGCCCAATCTTGTCAGATCTCAGAAGCTAAGCAGTGTCAACGCTGGTCAGTATTTGGATGAGAGACTTCTTGGGAATACCAGGGTCATGAGGTGGAGTCAGGCATGCAAATAAGGTTGCCAGGTCCCCCTTGCCACCGGCAGGAGCTTCATTATGGTGGAGCTGGGAGGGGGGCATCCGTACGTAACATCACTTATGGGTTTATCCCCCTCCTTTCTCTACCTGAGGCGGACCCGGGCACATGACAGCCGGGGTCCAGACCCTACAACGTTTCATACTTTGCCAAGCAAAATGGTAGGATACATAGCTGTGTGTTGTCATTCATTAGTCAGTCTATTACTAATCAGTCTACTGTAGTTTACAAAGGTTCCCTCTTTACTTAAGCTTAGCCTGGCTGATCCTCTCCATGTCTCCTCTGATGTCTCTTTTCCTTCACCCCATTCTAGAACGAGAAGGGGGGGGTTTACAGGAGAATCTTCAGAGGTTGTAGAATACCTATCAGGCAGCAGGACCAGAACTGAAACATCCCTTTAGTTCTCTGCATCCCACATTTGGTCCAGGAAAAAAAACCTGAAAGAGGAAGGGGGACATGGTGGCATTTCATATGCTTTTCTGCAGATTATGGTTTTTAACAAAAGGTTACGTGCAACTTCCTGTAACAGTGGGCAGACCACCTCCAGTTTGCCAGCAGCTCTGAACAGGATAATAGTATTCTTGTGTGGGAAGAAAGGAAAATGCAGCACGAAAAGAACAGACAATTTGGGTTATTTATCAAGTTAGCTTGTGCATTATTAAAATAGCTTTGCAAAACATTTTGACTTCTGTCTAGTGACATTTTAATCAAATAAAACTGTCTCCCTGACATAAATACCCAACAGGCTGCTGCCAAATGACTGCTGCATGAAATTAACATGCAAGGCATGTAGCAGAGGACCAATTCAAATAGGTCTCGTTGGAATTCCATGAGGAATCCAAAGCCACTTAGAGTAAACATTTGCCAGCTCAACAATTGGAAACCAGCAGAAGCCAGAACCAATGCAATGATGCCAGCACATCACAAACATTTAACACTGTTGAGAAGATTAAACATAATCCTATTCAATAAATGATAAAGGCACACAAGATAAGGAAATAAGGAACTCTGGTGCACTGCCCAGGGTTACAGATATATTAATAACAACACTTTGGGATATTGCCCACCACACGGTGCTAAGTAGGAGGTATAGCAAGGATTATAACACAACTATCAGTGTTCCTAATGGCAATGGCCCAGACAAAAATATTTGTCAAATTTATTTGCAAGGAGCTCAGATTTGTCTAGGATTCTTTCCTAAGTCAAAATAAGAACAGCATTTCTCCAGCAGAGCCAGCATGGTGTAGTGGTTAAGAGCGGTGGACTCTAATCTGAAGAACTGGGTTTGATTCCCCACTCTTCCACATTAAGCCTGCTGGGTGACCTTGGGCCTGTCACAGTTCTCTTCGAACTCTCTCAGCCCACCCAGAGGCGAGAATGGCAAACCATCTCCAAACGTCGCTTGCCTTGAAAACCCTACCATGTTGCCCTAAGTCAGCTGTGACTTGATTGCACTTTCCTCTACCACCATTTCTCCAGTGTGGAAGCAGTTAGGTTGTCAGTGCTATATGGAATCAGTTTTGCCACATCAGAAGGGCAGCAGAAAATGCACCTTCAAAATCAGCAGCAAGCAACTTTCAGTGTTTTCATACTGAAAGTTATGTGATCTGTTGAATCAGGCCCTAAACCAGGGGTGGGGAACCTTTTTTCTGCCAAGGGCCATTTGGATATTTATAAAATCATTCACGGGCCATACAAGATTATCAACTTAAAAATTAGCCTGCTATATTTGGTCAAACATTTAGCCAAGAGGCACAACCGGAGACAGCTCCGAGTGTCTGCCACGTAGTTTCTCCATGGCCCTGGTGGGAAAGGGTTAACACAGTTTCTTGGGTGGTCCTATCAGCTCCATAGCTAACGACTCTTCTGCAAGGGAGGGGAAAGGGTTCCTTTTCTCGGCAAAACAAACTCACATCCGCCTTGAATAGAGGCTATTCCTGTCCGCGGGAGGGGGCAGATTGCCCGTCTTAGATCCTTCTGAGCTAGAGATATGCCAGGACCCACGAAGGGCGAGACCAAATGATTTCGTGGGCCTTATACGGCCCCCGGGCCTGACGTTTCCCACCCCTGCCCTAAACTCACTTCATGGAATGGGAGTGAGATGAGAAAAAGAAATATGGGAACAGAACACCCTTTCAATGGATCAAGTAATTGTGTTCCGTGGCTTCTGTCTCACAGGGGATCTTTATAATCACACCAGTCCTGTAGTGGGATGTCTTTGTGGGATTCCTTCAAGTACTAGATGAGGCAGAATTTCAGTGCGATTGAAGAAATCCTCGATGTGATCGAAAGCCCCACTAAGGGAGTTTTTCATTCACCCGGTCTTAGGGAGCTACAAGGGTATACTGTGGCTTTAAGTGGACCGACACCGCCTAAACCTTTCGGTTTACCTGCTTCCTTTTGTCAACTATACTTGTATATTTGTAAAGAAACAGGTATGTAATCTGCCTTGAGACTCAACATGAAAGGCAGACTATAAGTAAATAAATAAATTAGAAGTACTACTACTCACAAGGAAATTGATCTCTGGAAAGCTGCCTCGTGACACCCTGTTTCTTGAGGAAATGGGAAGTATACAACAATGCTATAACCAATGTCTGTTTCAGGGTACAGCACTGATTTTCTCACTATATGTACCAGGTTCTAGTGTATGTGGAACTGGTACTGATACAAAGAAATAAAAGTTTGCAGTCAGAACATCAGCAAAGTTCAATTATTCCAGTAATCAGCTGATTTCTTAGTATGCCCTTTCTTGGGGTGCCAGAACTGCTCAGTTTGTGATCAAATGGGTCACATAAATGGGACAGAGAATACAATGCTCTCTTCAAAAACACAGGCTATCAGATGTTGTTCTAGTACCTGAATTTCAGAATATGCTTGTGATGCTACAAGAAACGGTGTTTAAAAGTATTTCCTGGCATGCTATGAGAAGACTTCAGCTATACCTTTCACTTGCATCCACACATTCTTTGATATTTGGGGTTCAGGGAGGCTTATTCAGCTTAAAGTAGAAATACACTCAAATATATTCTCAGCCAGTTCTCAGAATAATGTCCAAGCATCTTCCTTGGAACTGTGAGATGGTCCCATTAATACTGCTTTGTGGCATCCTGCTGTCTTTTTACCCTGGCAGCCAGGCCTTCGGGATGGGACCGGGGTCAGCAATGATGTTTTCAGTATTTCCTCATGCCTGTCAGCAGTAGTGTCAGCTGAATCAGGAAATCTTCCTATGTCCTTGTTGCTCCCTTGGAACAATGTCACTGCCATATACAAGCAGAAAAAGTTGGATTCATACTGCATGGGCCCTCCCCATTTAGTCAGGTACAGAGTAGTACATCCAATACGTTGACTCAGTTATACACACATACATATACAACATAACTGAATGTGTATTTGAAATATAGGCAGAAATCCTTCCATCAATTTCAGTAATTGTAATGCTCAGGGGAATGTCCCAGGAGCCATTTTGAACCAACAACTCTGCATTGGTTTTGCTTCACTGAAGATGTCATACATCCCAGAAGAAGATGTCATACATCCCTAGTCATGCCTGCTGGTTACAGCTTTGGGGGTACAAACAGACCGCTTCATTCCACCCAGCAGCACCTGCCCTGTGGCATTTCTCCCTTTGATATTCATCAGCCCATTGCAACCGAAATGAAAAGTACTTCTTTCTCTTGCTTATCACACGAAGACTGCTTGTTTAGTATGTGGAAAACCACAGATAAAAAGCAGTGTATAAAAGTGCAGTGTGTTATTCTTATTGAAACTAGGACAGATCACTGGCTTCAGATACAATTGGCAAATACCTTTAAAAAAAAAAAACTAGGACATTTGCCTGAAACTGGGAAGGACACAAATTGTGTGAATGTAAGGGATTGGATAACAGTGAGATTCAGAGCAAAAAGTAAATGGCTGAAATTTTATGTTTGTTTTGGAAAATATTTCTTGGGCATTATGTTAAATACATAAACTAGCATAATTTTAAAAACAGGCCTAATTTCTAGGGGAGCTAGATGAGGTGTTTTGTTGTTGTTGTTGTTGTTTTGCTTGATCCTTTCAGTATATACTTTTTGGCACAACTGGATAGATGTAACTACTGAAACATTAGAGGTGTCACAAGAGGATGCCGAAAAAGCAAGTTTAAATCAACTATATACAAACACAGAGATGCAATAAATATGATTATGAAAGTCCCATGTCTGACACTCTCTCTCAAATCTTCTTGTTTTATAGGTGCAGGTCAGAGACTTTTCTCTATTGGATACATTCTGGTGTGCTCCCCTTGTCAGGGAGGAAGAGGAAGACAGCTGTTTCAAGTTCTAATTCTTCATCAGTCCCTCTTCATATCCATTTTGTATCTCATGTTACAAATTCCAATCCCTTTCTGCAGAGAGAGCTGGGTGTGGCTGGAGATCAGTTGTAATAGCAGGAGATCTCCAGCTAGTACCTGGATGATGGCAACCCTAATCTGTATGCATGTGGCACTCTGATGCAGACTCTTATTTTGCTATTGTATTTGCAGCTACAATGGAAATACCCAATGCCAGAGATAAATCCTGCCTCATGCCCCCACTGTCTGAAACCCACTACTGAACAAACTAATCAGTAAGGTTTGTGAGACAAAAAGGATATGAGCACTGCAGGTCTCAGTTTGATCCAAAACTCCCCAAAACCCTAGCTCAAGAACTCGTTTTCCATGTTGGGAAATGGCACAAAGCAAGGAGGGCTTTGGCCACATGTATAAATCAAAGGCATTCTCTCACTGGGTGAATCTTCCCTAACTACCTCCTACAGCAGGCACCAACCAGATTAAGGCTTACTGATTCCCAAAAAAGAGACTTTCAAAAAAAACCCAGCACGTTTGCTTTCAGGAAGTATTTCTTCACACAATGCATAGTTAAATTGTGGGGCTCCCTGCCCCAGGATGTGGTGATGGCTACCAACTTGGAAGGCTTTAAGAGGGGAGTGGACATGTTCATGGAGGATAGGGCTATCTGTGGCTACTAGTCAAAATGAATACTAGTCATGACGCATACCTATTCTCTCTAGTATCAGAGGAGCATGCTTATTATATTAGGTGCTGTGGAATACAGGCAGGATAATGTTGCTGCAGTTGTCTTGTTTATGGGCTTCCTAGAGGCACCTGGTTGGCCACTGTGTGAACAGACTGCTGGACTTGATGGGCCTTGGTCTGATCCAGCATGGCTTTTCTTACGTTCTTAATATTTTTTTTTCAGAGTTCTGGTAACAAAACAAGCAAAACAGAATTAAAATTGTTCTCTCGTTTAGCACACAACAGTCCAGAAGTCAGCATCCTGCCTCACCATCATCAAAAGCTACTGCATGAAGTGCCTTCAGGGAGCAGTATGAGAAGTACATGCTGATCTTTATGCTACCATGCAGCAGCCAACGTGGTCTAATGGATATGTATTGGAACAGGAAACCTGGTGCTTGTGCCTGTTAACTTTAAAGCTTAGGGCATAATTTTGAACCAGTCGCAATCTAAACTACCTCACAGGGTAGTTGTGAGGATCAAATGGGCAGCCTGAGTCATTTGACATACAAATGTGTCTAGATCTTTTACACATGGAAAACAGTGTTGGGAGGCAACACAACGAGAATACTAATTATTTATGGGAAAGTATAAAAGATAAGGTAAAGATCTCCTGTGCAAGCACCGGGTTATTCCTGACCCATGGGGTGACGTCACATCCTGACGTTTCCTAGGCAGACTTTGTTTACGAGGTGGTTTGCCAGTGCCTTCCCCAGTCATCTTCCCTTTACCCCCAGGCAAGCTGGGTACTCATTTGACTGACCTCAGGTGGATGGAAGGCTGAGTCAACCTTGAGCCGGCTACCTGAAACCTACTTCTGTCGGGATCGAACTCAGGTCGTGAGCAGAGCTTTTGACTGCAGTACTGCAGCTTAACACTCTGCGTCATGCGGCTCTTTTATGGGAAAGTAGTAAGGGTTAATAAGAACTATTAGCGTAAGCAGGGAATATGAGATTCCTCTTTCAGTGGTATTTGAACAGATGCATGTTGGCTGTTAGCCTACCTTTGGGAGGCATCCACACAGCTTCCATGCTAATCAGTGTCAAGGTTAGCAAAGGATACCACCTGCTGTTTTTACTTAGGCCAATTTATTGAAATTAACGTCAGTTTACCTGCAAGAATACAACATGAATTCACAGTGATTTCCTACCACTGAGGCTTGCAGTTGCCAGGAACACTTTCACAGCGGCATGATACAATAATAGCCCTTTTAAACATTCCCTTCTGTGTGCAATTATTACTATAGTGATTTTTTTTTCTGTATACATTATATTGGTGTTATTATATATTTTCCAATAGACATGCCGGATTCATGAGGCTAGACACTACATGTTCATTCCAAATTTCATATTCTGAATCCATGCAGCTAAAAACAGGAGTAATTCAATGCAGAAAAGAAGTGGCACCGTAATAGGCCGTGATCTCTTAAAGCAACTGTAATACAGTATACCAAGCATTTTTCTGGCTATGGCACCCAGCTATATTGTTACTTTTAATCTTCCCTTTTCCTCAGGGTATTGACTACAGGGAGAAGACTGGCACAGAGAATAAGGGGCTTTTAAACCCTTTTTAAGAGCCCCGTGGCGCAGAGTGGTAAACTGTAGTACTGCAGTCCAAGCTCTGGTAACTACCTGAGTTCAATCCCAACAGAAGTCGATTTCAGGGAGCCGGCTCAAGGTTGACTCAGCCGTCCATCCTTCCGAGGTCGGTAAAATGAGTACCCAGCTTCCTGGGGGTAAAGGGAAGATGGCTGGGGAAGGCACTGGCAAACCACCCCGTCAACATAGTCTGCCTAGTAAACGTTGGGATTTGACGTCACCCCATGGGTCAGGATTGGAATGACCCGGTGCTTGCACAGGGGTCCTTTACTTCTTTTTAAAAACCCTTTTACCTACTGCCATTTCCTCTCAGAAAATCTCCCTCCCCATATAGTTTTTCCATGATGGCTAAAATGTAACCCTTAAAAAGAAATAAAAGCTGCTGAGAAGGTGGTTTTAATTAGAAAATAGCCCAAAGAGAAGGTTAAAAGGCCCCTCTCACCCGGTATCAATTTTCTTCTTCAAACTGCAGTCCCACAAGCTGATTTTTGTTTTGTTTGTTTTTAAATCCTGTACTGCCCTGTGACACATTTTTTACAAATTAAAATTTGAGGCACACTTCACTTTCATGAGGGAATAAAAGTAATGAGTACTCATCTTCAGATGAGCTCAGCCTCTGTGCCTCTGCATTATTCTATGCATGCCATTGTCCCCCCCTCCCCCCCAAAAAAGTAACTCTGAATGATCCAGTCACACCTGGGGGAGAAATCAGGCAGAATGCTCCCTTCCAGTGGAGGATGATTGGCAGGAGGCAAATTCTATTTATTTATTTTTAAGCCATAGTATTTATATTCTGCCTTTCTAGGCTGGATCTATCCTACTAACAGTGGAGTCTTCCTGTAGCATAAGAAGGGTCTGTGACTCAGTGGCAGAGCATCTGCTTGGCATGCGGAAGGTCCAAGGTTCCATCCCCGGCATCTCCAGTTAAAAAGACTAGGCAAGTAGGTGATGGGAAAGACCTCTGCCTGAGACCCTGGAGAGCTGCGGCCAGTCTGAGTAGACAATACTGACTTTGATGGACCAAGGGTCTGATTCAGTATAAGGCAGCTTCATGTGTTCATGTGTTCAAGCCCTACTCAGCAGAAAAGGCCTGTTCCATTAGAGGAGGGCTCCTTGTGTCAGAGGAAGTCTCCACCACTAGTGGAATGAAATCATAAACTCTAGCTCTGTTGTAAAACTGACAGCCAGGGTGTCTCACAGTGACAGAGCATCTGCTTTGCATACCAAGGGTCCAAGTTTCAATCCCAGCATCTCCAGTTAAAAGGCTAAGGTTGCAGGTAAAGCGAAAGACCCTTACCTGAGACACTGAAAAACTGCTGTCAGAGTAGACAATACCGACCTAGACAGACCAAGGGTCTGTCTCAGTGTCTGACTCAAGGGTCTTACTCAGTGCAGCTTCATGTGATCACAGATGGTTTTAACATGGCTTGAGCATGGGCTGCTTAGAAAAAAAAGAACCCCAGAGTCCACTGGGTGCATACAAAAGTTTGGGTACACCTAAAGCACTCTTCACATCTCATCCTTTGTCTGGGATGGAATGGAAATACGGGAAGAGGCTGAAACTGTGAGGCAGCAAACATTTGCCTCACACAAACCCAGATTTGCTCTCCCTGCGTGTGCAGCCCTAGGAAATATGACAGCAAAACAGACCTGTAAGAGGACACCCAACTAAAATGCTCCAAGACTTGAGAAACAAAGTTACTATGCTATTAGGTTAAATTGTGCTACTTCACCATAATTAAAAGGATGAAGAAATAGCATAGTTTCACTGGGGAACATAATTTATTACAATTGCACAATAAACTAAGTATGCCACAACCCTGGTCTCATAGCTGCCCAGAATGTAGTTTTGACCTGCTAGATGGTGTGGGGAGAGGAACGATGTGCAGGAGTTGATGTCGGATCACATGCTCCCATTCAAACAGAATGTACGATTATTAGAAATATGAACTTATGCCTACATCTGTACAAGAGACTGCCACATCTGTGTGATCCACCCACTAGAAAAAGGAGTGGAAGGATGTACGTGTCAGGTAACACAGCACGTTCTACATTTGGAGGAGGAGCATATGCAAATCTGACACTTGATCCTACACTGTCCATAGGAGCTGAACGTCACATTTCCTGTATAAAATGGGCTTTCACTCAATTTCACCACTGATTATTACTAGCCTCCCAGATATTCTAGGAAATTATTGAGAGGAAATTTTAGAGCAGTGCAGTGCACAAATTATTACACATGACACATGAAGCTGCCTTATACTGAATCAGACCCTTGGTCCATCAAAGTCAGTATTGTCTACTCAGACTGGCAGCGGCTCTCCAGGGTCTCAGGCAGAGGTCTTTCCCATCACCTGCTTGCCTAGTCCCTTTAACTGGAGATGCCGGGGATTGAACCTGGGAACTTCTGCATGCCAAGCAGATGCTCTACAAACTGAACCACAGCCCCTCCCCATAATTGTAAATCCATAATTGTAACCTCGTCCCCTCTGTCTCATCTTTTGCCCCCAGAGGAATCAAATACAACAGAAGCAATTAATCTTTGATCCCAATTCTTTTTCTTATGCCCTTATGATCTAATTCATAATCTTGTTTGACACAGACATGCCAGCAGCTTGATTAAAGAGTTGGTTGGGAGGGGTCATCTCATGCCCACAAGGGAGTGTGGAGGTTTTTGCAGAATGACAACTATATGTCATGAGTCATGACTGACTGGCCTGGCAATACAATCCACTGGGAATTTCTCCCGCACAAGTGTCATCAATCTACATGGCAGCGGCATAAGATCGTGGCTTCATGGTGTGTTATGGTCCAAGTAAGTAGAAACTCTCATTTTAGTAGAAATTACTAGAAGTGGCAAACAGATTGGAACCGTGACAAATAAATAGTAGATATAACACAGCTTCGGCTTATTATGTTATTAATTATGTACTCTTTTCTAATGAGAACTTACCTTTTCTTATTGAGGAGATGCTTTCTGTTTTCCTTCCATCCTTCAGTCCCAAACTAACTAACTGTTGCCTATTCCACTTCAAGGATCCTTTACAGATCAGAAATGATCAATTTCCCTATCATCAATCCTTGTCTGAAATGAGCAGCCACAGGAGGGTGTCAGACTCGGAATTCTATGTTCAGTTCAGCAGAGCTCAAGGTGAGGTTCAAAAGGCCTGGCCAATATCTCATTTAGATTGAGATCCTAAGACATGATCTGGAATCCTATGCAATAAGGATGTGGCAAAATAAGATGGTGTGGAGAGTTCTTTTTGAAAGTAGAATTTTGAAAACTATGGATCCTGCCTTTGTATAAAATATTATAGCCTGTAAGCAATCAACTTGGACATCGCCAGCTTCTGCTACAAACTGAAGAAAAACAAAGGTGACTGAGCAGCAGAGAATAGAAGTACTCATGTACCAGAGCTGTAATTTGTTTGTTTGTTTGCAAAATGTGTATCCCACCTTTCAGCCCTTACATGGGCCACCAAGGCAGCTAATAATTTAAAACATACATGATAAAATTGCATTATAAAACCATTAAAATAAACACACATAATTAAAACAATTTATAAGAAGTTTTTAAAAGTTAAAATATTTACAAGACAGTTCAAATGCATACAAAACATAGCATAGAGATCATTGAAGGAAAACTAAACGAAACAAAAACATCTTTACCTGTTGTAGGATGGTGGTAACAGATGGTATCAAGATGGTAATGCAAAGAGACACGCCAAAAAAGAGAGTGTAAAAAAGATTTTAGTGTAAAGCACGTTCATGAATATCAGCACTCACATAAGTATAAATATCAATAAAGACAAAATATAGTATTCGGGCAAAAATATTAAATGTCTCCACCCATTTTTTTTGCCATCATGTCACAGCTGATTTATGGTGATTCCGTAGGGTATTTATGACGCACCCCCCTTTCAACCACTTCAATATCCCACTCTCTCAGCCCGACTGTATATGCTAAGGGAAAAGGCGCTGGCCTGAGTATATTTGTGAGGAGATTATTTTCCTTCTCCTCCAGTCCCACACCAGTATTTACCTCAGAGAGAAATATGACACAAGAGGCTTTTTAACTTAAACAGACAAAACAGGGAAGTTTATTGAACAGAACTCACAGAGATTGGTTTTCAAGGGAAAGGCAGAATTTGGAGGGAAAACTCAGACAGTTTTATATACGCAAGATTACTGTAGAGAAATAGCTTAGATGTTTTCTTCACTCAAGTTCCTTTCGTTCTTAGTTTCAAGCTTAGTTCTGTCCCCCCAGAACTGTTATTCAGGTTCAGACTCTCAGTCTCTGTCCCCAGCCTAGCTCTCTGACTACCCCATCTCAGTGGCTTTAATCCTCCACACCTCCCTGCTACCGGAATAGCTCTACCTCAGAGACTAATTCCCCTTGTGACCTGAGAATGGGCCCTCTCTAACCCAATTCTCACTCCTGTCACTCCCACAGGTTGTGTGTGTTTCAATAGCTTCGGCTTTAACAGAACCCCTCAGGTTCACAGAGTACAGTCTGGCTTCCGCTCAGTCTCGCTACCAAGCTTCCAATCTATCACAGCCCTCTCTCAGGCTGGGTCCCAAGCTTCGACTACTTTCACAGCCTCCTATCCTGGCTGGGTCCCAAGGTTCAAATGCTTTCTGTCTCTCAGAGTGTCAGCTCTCTGGCTCTGCCCACTCTTGGTCTGTCAGCTCTTGCTGCAGATTAACCCCTTATCCGTCACATAAGTATAACTCCTTATCACTTACATAAGTATAAATATCAATAAAGACAAAATATAGTATACAGGCAAAAATATTAAAATGTTTCCAGCCATATTTTTTTTTGCCATCATGCCACAGCTGATTTATGGTGATTCCATAGGGTATTCAAGGCAAGAAACATTCAGAGCTAGTTTGCCATTGCCTGCCTCTGCATGGTGAGCCTAGACTTCCTTGGTGGTCTCCCATCCAGGTACTAAACAGGGCTGACCTTGCTTATCTTCTGAGATCTGATGAGACTGGGCTATCCAGGTCAGGACAGTCAATTACACCATGAGACAAACATTCCACAGTTCTGTATGAGTAAAATTACTCCAGTGATATCGATCAGGGGTGTCAAACTCAATTGTTATGAGGGCCGGATATGACATAAATTTCACTTGGTCAGGCTGGGCCATGCCTCACCAGTCCAGATTGAGAAAGGGTGGTGTGGCTGCCTCAGCTGACTCGGCCTGATAAGAGCTCTCAAGGGGCCAGATCTGGTACTCAGGCCTTATGTTTGGCACCCCTGATATAGATAGAATTTGAATACTTACAAAGATAAGGCAGCCATTTCCATTTACTCATGCCCGCTGCATCAGATATTGCATCAGATTAGCTGGAGACAGAGTGAGAGGAAGTAACTAGAATTGATACCCTATGTACACCAGGTTTTCCCGGGGGAGAACTCTCAAATGAAGAGGCGGTTGTTGGGATAGAAACAGTTTTAATTAATAATAAAAATAAAGGCAAATAGGTGAATTATCAGTGAGTAACATATACACATAAAATGCACAAGAGCTAGCTAGAGAAAACCGTGAACTTGATCTGGAATTCCATCTGGAGCCAGTGCAGCTGACGAAGCACCGGCTGGACATGTGTTGTCCAAGGGGTCCCTGTTAGGACCTGTACTGCTGCATTCTGGACCAGTTGCCATTTCCAGAGCAGTCTCAAGGGTAGCCCTGCATAGAGCAAATTACAATAGTCTAGCCAAGAGGTGACCATCACATGGATCACTGTGGATGGTCGGTCTGAGATAGGTAGGGGACTAACTGCCAAGCCTGGTGCAGGGGAAAAAAACACTGTCCTGGCAGTTTGTGTGACTTGGGCCTCCAAAGATAAGGAGGCATCCAAGATTACTCCCAAGCTCTTGACAGAGGTAGCTGGTTCCAGCTGAACCCTGTCAAGAGTGGGAAGATGGAATCCCCCATCCAAATCTCTCTGGCCCAGCCACAGGACCTCCTTATTTGATTGGTTTAAATTTAGGCGACTCTGCCTTAACCACTTTCCATGGCCTCCAGACACCTGGCCAGATTTTCTGGAGTGGAGTCCAGCAAATATAGCTGTGTGTCATCTGCATGCAGATGATGACATCTGCATGCTGATGACACCCAAGTTCAAAACTCCGGACCAACTGGATGAGGGGGCGCATGTAGATGTTAAAAAGCATTGGGGAAAGGATTGCCCCCTACAGGACTCCACACACCAAAGAATGGTGCGTGGAAAGTTTTTCCCCAAATGCCACCCTCTGTCCCCAGCCCTGGAGAAATGAAGACAGCCATTGGAGAGCTGTCCCATGTACTCCAATGCTGGCGAGGCGGTTGGTCAACAACTCATGGTCAACCATGTCAAATGCCGCTGTGAGATCAAGCAAAACCAGCAGCACTGACCAGCCTCGATCCAGTTGCCTCCAGAGACGGTCCAAGAGAGCGACCAGCATGGTCTCCATCCCATGGCCAGGCTGGAAGCTGGATCCAGTGGATCCAGTGATGGTTTTTTAAAGAGTGGTTTCACCACTGCCTCCTTCAACGTTCCTGGGAAGACCGCTGAAGTCAGGGACAGGTTTATAATGTCTTCCAGGGAAGCTCATGAAGCTGCCTTGTACTGAATCAGACCCTTGGTCCATCAAAGTCAGTATTGGCTACTCAGATTGGTAGTGGTTCTCCAGGGTCTCAGGCAGAGGTCTTTCACATCACCTGCTTGCCTAGTCCCTTTAACTGGAGATGCTGGGGATTGAATCTGGGACCTTCTGCATGCCAAGCAGATGCTCTACCACTGAGCCACGGCCCCTCATACTGCCCCCCCATGCTGGATTGCAATGAATGGCTTGCAAGCCTTCTGCTGGATCACAGTAAGGTGGGGGAGGTCATCCTTTCCCCAGTCCCAAAGTTTCTAACCTATGAAAGGAGTATGATTTTCTAAACCAGGGGTGGGAAACCTTTTTTCCGCCAAGGGCCATTTGGATATTTATAACATCATTCACGGGCCATACAAAATTATCAGCTTAAAAATTAGCCAGCTAATACGTTTCTCCATGGCCCAGGTGGGAAAAGGTTAAAACAGTTTCTTGGGTGGTCCTAGCAGCTCCATAGCTCACGACTCTTCTGCAAGGGGGGGGGAAGGTTCCTTTTCTCGGCAAAACAAACACAAATATTCCTTGAATAGAGGCTATTCCTGTCCATGGGAGGGTGCGGATCACCAGTCTTAGATCCTTATGAGCTAGAGATCTGCCAGGACCCATGAAGGGCCAGACCAAATGATTTTGCAGGCCTTAAACGGCCCCCGGGCCTGACGTTCCCCACCCCTGTTCTAAACTGATGTTTTAATCAATCTTACATTGATAATTGTCACTTGCTCTGCGACTAGAATTTAACAATTCAAGCAAACTTATCCCTTTTTCTTTTTATTCTTAACTATTCTTAACATCCCTTGTCCTCTCTGCTATATTACATTCTCATCTGAATGTTGGGGAGGTATTTCTTTTGATTAATTTACCAAGTCAATTTCCCCTGCATATCTAGGGACTCCCTTGACAATGCAGAGACCTTTACCTTGCCTGCTACAGGTGGCCTCCTTTTTCTGTTTTCATTATTGGCGCAGGAGCCAGACGCTTTGTAATTAGATGTAGTGATAGCTATATAGAGCATAAACAATTACATTTACATTTATAGTGATTTTTAAAAAAAATGTATAATACAGAATTTATTTATTCAGTTAAATTTATCATGCGGGAGCTGTATCTGCTGTTAACAGAAGGCTAGAGCTGTGGTCGGTCTGCAAAATTCTATAAAAAATCAAAAAGATCGCTGTGGATGTGTTCATCTCCAAGGTCATGTGCAAAAAAAAAGAGGGAGTGCTGTCTAATTTTGTGCACGCTATCAGGCAAAGACCCAATTAGAAGAGGCACCATCAGAATGCTAAACCAAGCCCAAATTTTATTCATAGGCTGGCACACAAAATTGCCAAGATGTTCTTTTCTTCTCTGACAGCACCTTCGAAGAAGCACTTGAATTATTAGTGAATAGGCCGCCAAACAAATAATTTAATTGTAATCATTCTTTGCAGTTCCCTCACCAGTCTTAATTGCCTCATACAAAAAAAATCTCATAAAGTAGAAAATGTAAATCTGATGAAATGGGAAATATTTTAAGCTTTCGTGAATATCTTAGGTTTTTTAATTACTTGTACTTTAAAAAAATACTGATTGGTATTAAGTTAAAACCTTGGACAGGCACATTCTGTGGAATCTGAAAGCAAAAATATCTTTGGTAGTTTATTAGAATCTTATATTTATTTTAAAACAAAACAAAAAACTGTGTGACCTGTGTGAAGGTTGGGGGGATGGTGTTTGGGTTGAAAATGTATAGACCATTTGTGCTGAAGACTGAGAAATTAAAGGGGGGGGGGTTACCGCACTTGTGTTCCCAGCGATGTATTAAGAGTTTGAAAAAGTTATAAAAAATACTGTTCGCACTTTGTTTGGCCCCTTTAGCTGTGAGGACGTCTTCCAACCATTTATAAGCCCTGGTATCCAAAAATACTTTTAAAGCGATGTTTTTTACAACATTTTCAAACTCTTAATACATTGCTGGGAATACAAAGTGCGGTAAACCCCAGAGATTTTGGAAATGTCTTCAAATGGTCAAGGTGCCGGAAGAAGTGGAAAAATTGGACTTCCACAGCCAAATCCAGTTATTCATTTTCCTCCATGCTTCAATATGTATCTTGCTCCTTTGATGTGAATAGTTGCTTCTTACTGCACTAGCCTTTAATAGCCTTCCTGCCCTCCCACTCATGATCTGAACTTAGGCAGCTCATGAGAAGGAGGTCAAGAAGGGTTGCTTCAGTACTTGGCTCTTGTGGCCCTTTCTTACATGCCCAGGAAAATGTCGATCTCCACTTTGGGATTAGCAAACAATTTTCCTCCAGGCCAGATTGGCCAGGGATCCTGGAGACTTTCCCCCCATCTTCTGGGCATGGAGCAGTGGTCACTGGGGGTGTGGGGAGGAGGTAGTTGTGAATATCCTGCATTGTGCAGGGGTTTGATGATCCTGGAGGTCTTTCCAATTCTGTGATTCTAAGTGTTCTCTTATACTCATAATCAGGATTATTAAAGAGTTGTATAAATACGGAATTTCCCCTTAATTCCTTCAGTGCATGCCAGTACTGAAGTTGGTGTTCTATTCCATGGTACTTATTTTGGATTACATAATGAGAATTTCTTCCACACTAACCCTATTCCCCAAAACTGACATTCACCTTGTTATTACAGATCATCCAAATGCTGCAGCTGTCAAACTACTCTGGTGTTTTACCTGCTGTCCTTCCATCTCTTAAAATGCATATTTTGTGAAGATTAAAATTTTATTGCAACTAAAGCACCGGCTTTTCCAATATGTAGAGACAAAGTTCGGTTGGTGCACTCACTAGAGAACAGATGAGGCTTATGGTGAAGTCCCAGTTTCCTTTAACCTCCCCACTTCCATTTAGTACTATTTATGGGTAAAAAAAATAAGGAGCCCGGTGATGCAGAGTGGTAAGCTGCAGTACTGCAGTCCAAGCTCTGCTCACAACCTGAGTTCGATCCCAACGGAAGTCAGTTTCAGGTAGCCGGCTCAAGGTTGACTCAGCCTTCCATCCTTCCGAGGTCGGTCAAATTAGTACCCAGCTTGCTGGGGGTAAAGGGAAGATGACTGGGGAAGGCACTGGCAAGCCACCCCGCAAACAAATGTCTGCCTAGTAAACATCAGGATGTGATGTCACCCCATGGGTCAGGAATGACCGGGTGCTTGCACAGGGGACCTTTACCTTTTTACCTTATGGGTAAAAATGCCCTGACCTGATAGCCCAGGCTAGCCTGACTTCATCAGATCTTAGAAGCTAAGTAGGGTTGGCCCTGGTTAGTATTTGAATGGGAGACCATCAAGGAAGTCCGGGGTTGTGTTGCAGAGGTAAGCAATGACAAACCACCTCTGAAAGTCTTGCCTTGAAAAACCTAGAGGTCACCATAAGTCAGCTGCAACTTGATAGCACTTTCCACCACCATGGGTAAAAGTGCTGGTGGCAAATGTGCCCTTTGGACATTTTTTTTTTAATTTCTACAATTCTCATATTAGCAATGATAGCAAAAGCAAACTAAAAGGGCTAGATAGGTGCCACAGAGGAGGAGGGCTGCTACCCAGTTTCCTCTTCCCTCTGAAATCTAGCAGTAGGACCCTGCCAAGCTACGGCTGCCGACTCGGACATACTGCTTTGGAAATCCTGTCTACCTACCTTCTCTCTTTTTGTCACTTATTTTCTGCAGCAGCTTTTCCTGAATTAATTAATTATGTTTAATTAAATGGCCATTACACTGGGAGGGGAACCCAAGCTCCTAAAGTTTCAGTTCCATTGGTGAGATACAGTGAAATAGAGCAACCAACAGATCAATTTTCAAAATATAGAGGTCTCTTGATGGATCCAAGAAGTCTGCAATTGACCTGGAAACAATTAATCAAAGGATCAACAGCAACAATAGGAATGGCTGAGACCACACAATCTGATTAAATTGCATTGAATGGAGCTTACTTCTGAGTAAATATATAATTGCTTGTCCTTATGGGCCACAATTCCAAAGGAACACAACATAGAGCAACCACACTTTTGGATGCTGCAGCCAGACAATTGCCACACTCCTGAGTTTAAAAAGCATTTTGAAGTTTAGAAGGAGAGCTGTTTAAAGTAAATTCTTCATGAGAATATGCATGCATGTATTTTACCCCAACTTCTCCTTTAAAGTTCTCTAACAGCTCATTCCTGACCTCTAAGGACAAAAGTTCTCAGGAGGCCAGGAAGGGGCTGCACCGGCATTGGGACCCCCCCCCCCCACGCTGGTGTCTGGGCTACTTATGCCATCATGAGTGGCCCCAACACTGGCAGGGAGGCCTGGATGCCAGTCTCCCGGTGCTGCTGTTGCAGCACCACCCAGGGACACCAGCTGGGCCTTCCGCCAGCATGCCACCAGTGCAAATCCCTGCACCAGCGTTCCGGGGTGTGTGCTAGGGCCCCGGGGGGCTTTCCCGGGGCATACTGGGGGGCAGAGCTGCCTGTAGGCAGCTTCCTGTCCCTGCTCAGCCCGGCACACCGGCATCAAGAATGGCGTATCCCCATTTTTACAAACAAAAAAAGCCTGCAAAAGCCTTTTTTTAACCTTTCAGCCACACCAGCCCCAACCACAGAAAGGTTAGGAATGGGCTGTAAGCCTTTAAAATTATCTCTTTTTAAAAATATATATTAATTTTTCTTTTTTATTGTGGATGGGGTATAGGAAAGAAAAAAGGGAGGGGTAATCAATCCGTCTACACACACTTGTTATATATTGTTATTGGTCATTACAGTACATATTAAAAACGTTTCATATCTTATCTGGTTATATCTCATAGTGATTTTGGTAGGGTATTATTACTAAGAAAAATAGAGAAAGAAGTCACTCTAAGTATTACTTGATATATAGGTATAAAATGGTTGCCATTTCTCGGTAAACTGGTCTTGGGACTCATTATCTGTCGGGTTCATCATAAAAGTCATTTTGGCCATATTTGCATATTCTAACATCTTGTCTTTCCATTCATCTACATCTGGTATTGTCGTTTGTTTCCATCTTCTTGCCAGAATAACTCTCGTAGCATACTTAAACAGGTCTTTGAATCTAGAAGGTAGGTCAGATGGTGTTATGCTTAGTAGAAAGCATTTTGGGTCCAGGTTTAGTCCATCCTTTAAAATTCTCTAAGCCTCCAGCTGCTGTGATTGAGGTTCTCTGGTGACAGCTGTTGAGTGGAGACAGAAAAAAAGTAGCCTGGATTTATACATAGGTGCTACATATGCATCATATATATATTCAGGAAAACAGTCTAGTCTGTGTTCAAGATGTCCACATAGTTACAACAGAATTAATTGTTTTATGGCCTATTAAATATTCTTATCCATAATGTTTCTTGGCATGGAACATAAAATTGTTGCTCCGGATGAAAGAAAGAGATATATTAGACTAATTTTTATTGCTTTGCCTGTAGGATACATGCCAAAAAACGGATATAGTTCAAGGAAAGCGAAGTATAATTTAAAAACGAGTTGTGTTCAACCAAGATTGGTGGATGGAACTCCCAGTTCCCTCAGTACACCATTGTGCTCCCTGAAATGCTACCTCTGGGTTTCAGGACATCCCCAGGAACATCATTGCACACAATGGCAAAGTCTGCAGTTGAAAGAGGAATGGAGAACATCACCCCCATTCTCCAGCAATGGAAGTACCATTCTGCCAGCCAAAAATATCTACTGAAAAAATGTACCTGTAGGAATGTATGCATTTATCTTTGTTTTTAAATTTTAAATTCAGCTATCTTTACAAGAGTCACTAGAAAAGACAGTCATGCTAGGAAAAGTTGAGGGCAGCAGGAAAAGAGGAAGACCCAACAAGAGATGGATTGATTCAATAAAGGAAGCCACAGCATTCAGTTTGCAAGATCTGAGCAAGGCTGTCAAAGAGGACATTTTGGAGGACATTGATTCATAGGGTTGCCATGAGTCAGAAGCGACTTGACGACGGTACTTAACACACACACACACACACACACACATGTTTACCCAGCAAGGGTCTTCCAAGAAGTTCTCAATAAATAACAAATACAGTTCTCAATACAGTGTTGAGCTACACAGTGTCAATAGCAGTGGGATATTAGAGAAATTGTAACTATAGACATTATGAGAATTTCACTTCTTTATGTTGACAGGGTGTTACCTCTGGCCATGATGATTATGAGTCATAACACAGCATCTCATCAAATTGGTTGCCATTTGGAGATTAGTTGAAACTGCTTCCATGTGGTGGATTATCATTGTGGTCCATCATTTACATTGATTCTCATTATTGTCAACCTCATATGTCCCCTTGCTGCTATCAAATATTTCTGATACAGCAGTGTAAGACAGTATGGAGGTAAACCATGCAGTTTACTAATGCTATACTTTTTAATCACAAGGGGCTAGACTGGATTCAAAGACTCCATTCCCCTAATAGTGGAGTCTTCCTCTGCCACAAGAAGAAGACCTGGTTTTTATATGCCGACTTTCTCTCCCACTTAAGGCAGAATCCAACTGGCTTACAATCACCTTCCCTTCCCCTCCCCACAACAGACACGCTGTGAGATAGGTGGGGCTGAGAGAGTGGGACTAGCCCAAGGTCACCCAGCTGGCTTCATGTGTAGGAGTGGAGAAACAAATCCAGTTCACCAGATTAGCCTCCGCCACTCATGTGGAGGAGTGGGGAATCAAACCCGGTTCTCCAGATCAGACTCCACTGCTCCAAACCACCGCTCTTAACCACGCTGGCTCTCCAGTGAAAGGAAACACTGAGAGACACTGTCCTTCAGTGTTACTCCTCTGAAGATGCCTGCCACAGCTGCTGGCGAAACATCAGGAAAGAAAATACCAAGACCACAGTCACACAGCCCGGATAACCTACAAGAACTGAGAAACTTCCAGTGGTGGAACATGCCTCTTCTGCTGAACGACTGCTCCATCAGAGGAAGGCTGAACTGACAGCTGAATTAAACGTTTTGATCCAACCCATTGCACTAAGCTGCAAAGCTTTGCATTCATCCACCACCTCTAGAGATATTGCAAGAAAGATGAATCCTGAAGTCCCCATTTTGCTTGGTAGAGGGCTTCTGGAAGACTCGACAGTGCATTCACTCAAATCTTTTTAAAGTACCTTAGTAAAATAAGTCCAGTGGTATATAGTCTATTTCATGTAGATTGGTTACCACTGCCCTTTGACCTTCTTGACACGATAACAGAAGGGCACCAAAGCACATGAAAAGGGAAAGGCGCTGCAGGTTCTGCAAGATCCTAGCTGTTCTTAGTGGAACATGCATATATAGTTGGCTAGAAGGAAATAAAAGGCAGACTAGCCTCACCAATTACTTTGGGGAGCAGAATCTTTTTTAAAGTATAATACTCCTGCCTGCAAATGATGCTCCAGTTGAAATTTAATTATCACCAAGAAAAGCAACATTTGTTACTTTCTTGCTCATTCATAAAATGTTTGTACTAATACAAAAACCGAACATTAAGCAATTTCAGACTTTATACAGACTTTGCATAGGGCTGGGTTTGTTTTTTTTAAACTAGAAAAATGAGTCTGTGATACATTCAGCAGTTATGAATGATTCTATATTTAGGATGTGTTGCATTACATTGCACAGTACCAAATAGGAAATTGAAGGCTTTATACATATTTTCCATGTTATAGATAAGAAAACATATTCTTAGTCAGACATCCAAGTCTATTTTAGTGACAGTATCAAGTGTGCTGATGTTAATGGTTTCAAATCATTCCCCAGCTCTTTCTTATCCCCACTTAACATGGTTCTTCATAATCTTTGCACCTAGAGACTTTAAATTGTAGGTAGCTGGATTTAGCATTTTGTACATGTGTGCTATTTTGATATGGGTTATTTGAGTCACTTAGGCAGTGGCAGCAAGCCTTTGGGCTGAGTGTGAGAAGTAATAGGCCAAAGTAGATGGATTGATTAGGCCGTCTGCAGCCCCCTCCCAAGCTATGGGGTGATTTTACCATTTACTGAGCCAGACACTATAAGGGCGTTTTCACACATCCTGAATAATCCACTTTCAATCCACTTTCAATGCACTTTGCAGCTGGATTTTACTGTGTGAAACGGCAAAATCCACTCGCAAACAATCGTTAAAGTGGATTGAAAGTGCATTATTCATGATGTGTGAAAGGGCTAAGACGCAACATAGCACGGGAAAGGCAGGCAGGTGTACCAACCTTGCTCTATGACATAATTAGGCCCACCGTCTCCAATCTCCTGTCCAAGCACACCACAAATCCAGCCACTTGTGGTCCTCATGCTGCCTTACAGCCATGAAAGTTAATATCTTTATTATGAGGTTTTAACGTTCATGTGATGTTCCTAAAGATAATCTAGACTAGTATGCGGAAATGACCCTAAACCTAGTCATTGACATCTCTCTCTCACTATGTTTTCTGCAGCACCTTCTTTTTTGTCGCTAGTATCCCTGGCCCAGAACAAGGTTTAAAGATTATAATTTTTTAAAAAAAATTCGAATCCACTGATCTTCCATAACACATTATATTGAATATGAATTTTTTGAGGTGGTCTTGTTATTTGTTTCAGCACAAATCAAAATATGCTAAGATTAGGCAACGTGCACTGCCTCACCAATACTGCTGTCTTGTGGCAGATATTTTAATGCAAGATGGGCGCTTGCTCTACGTTTTTCACCGTGGTGAAGGATAGTTCCTGTTTTGTAATGATAATGTATAAGTAAACAGCAGGCAATTATAATTAAAATAATTATAATTATTGCTTTATAATAAAATAATATAAGTGAACATAAGAACAAAAGAAAAGCCCTGCTGGGTCAGACCAAGGCCGGCCCATCAAGTCCAGCAGTCTGTTCACACAGTGACCAACCAGGTGCCTCTACGAAGCCCCCAAACAAGACAACCGCAGCAGCACCATCCTGCATGTGTTTCACAGCACCTAATATATTCGGCATGCTCCTCTGATCCTGGAGAGAATAGGTATGCATCATGACTAGTATCCATTTTAGCTAGTGGCCATGAATACCCCTTTCCTCCATGAACATGTCCACTCCCCTCTTAAAGTCTTCCAAGTTGGTAGCCATCACCACATCCTGGGGCAGGGAGTTCCACAATTTAAGTATGCATTGTGTGAAGAAATACTTCCTGAAAGCAAACGTGCTGGGGTTTTTTTTAAGTCTCTTTTTTGGGAATCAGTAAGCCTTAATCTGGTTGGTGCTGGCGGTAGGAGGTAGTTAGGGAAGATTCACCCAGTGAGAGAATGCCTTCGACTTGTACATGTGGCCAAAGCCCTCCTTGCTTTGTGCCTTTTATCTGTTTTGAACCTCTCACCCTCTAACTTCAGCAGAGTGCTAGGAAATTGAAATAAGATTCACTGGGAATATCCTATTTTTAAGTAAGGAAATTAATTTTAAAACTCTGGTGTATAGATTATACCATAAGAGCAGTGGGTTGGAGACTCCAACACTAACAGCACAATCCTGAAGGGGGGCAGATCCGCAGTGGTTGGGACCGGCCACCGTGGAGGCAAAAAAAGAGTTTTAAAAAATAACAAAAAAGGGGGGGAAATCCCCCATTGCCTCCAATGGAGCTGCACCACCAAAAAAGGTGGAGCAGCACTGCCGCAGCGTGAGGGGGTGTTCCTGGGACGAAAGGGGTGAGGAATCTGCCTAACGGCATCTCCTCCCCCAAGAATGCCTTGAGAATGCCCCCCACTAGCATGGGCTTTGCCCCTGCACCAATGTAGGTGCTACCTTATTCTGTAATATGGTGGCACCTACGCCAGCATGGGGTCATGCCAGCTCCTAAGAACACCCCCTTCAGAAATAGGCTCTTAGTCTTTCAAACTGATGACATCTGTTTAGAGTCTCTATATGAATAAAGATCAACTCCTCAAAATGAAGGAATAATTGAAAGAAAGATGTGATTTTGGAAAGTAAACTCTGATGTAAGGAAGGCAATGTTACTCAGGAGAAATCTGTTCATGTACTGGTAAATGTGTGGACAAAATTGACTAAAATCCTTCTCCAATGGTAGAAAAGACCCAAACATCCAAAATGATATTCAGTCACCTGAGGGTCAGAGTGTACAAAGCCAATGGAGAAAGGGGTAGTTAGACCCTGAAAAATGCCTTGAGCTGCGTTCAAATCCTTGTCACGATAGCCATGTTTTTATTTGGCCCACAGTTTTAATTACATAGTCATAGGTTGGTCTGCTTATATTAAAAACTTCACTGCCGTCTGTGAAATACAGAGCCCAAAATGGATATTTCTGTGCAGATCAAAAAGCTGAAGATTCAATGGCATGTGGACAAGCCAGACTGATGCCACTGGGTGGCTAGTTTCATATGAACGATTAGTTAGCAGGGCCAAAAGTGGACTAAATCTATACCACCTTACGTGGTTTCAAGGGATGGTGTGAATGAACCAGCTTAGCTGAATAATCTGTCATGTGATTTAAGCATTCACTTCCGGTCTCTCTCAGGCTGTGCCCCAGTGGGACAGACAGCATCTGTCGGAGGTAGCAATCAAGAAAACGACATAAGAGAGCAAGTCCCCCCACCCAACATTATGGGCTTAATCTACTGCAGACTCCCTGGGACATGTCCCCCAACCCCTCGCAGAAGGAGCTGGCTATGTTTAGCCTGAAGAGGAGAAGATTGAGAGGGGATATGATAACCATGTTTCAAGTACTTGAGGGGCTGTCATATTGAGGAGGGTGCCGAGTTGTTTTCTGTTGCCCAAGAAGGTCAGACCAGAACCAACGGGTTGAAATTAAATCAAAAGAGTTTTTGTCTAGACATTAGGAAGAATTTTCTAACAGAGTGGTTCCTCAGTGGAACAGGCTTCCTCAGGAAGTGGTAAGCTCCTTCCCTGGAGGTTTTTAAGAAGAGGTTAGATGGCCATCTGTCAGCAATGCTGATTCTGTGACCTTAGGCAGATGATGAGAGGGAGGGCATCTTGGCCATCTTCTGGTCACTAGATGTGGGGGGAGGTAGTTGTGAATTTCCTGCGTTGTGCAGGGGGTTGGACTTGATGACCCTGGTGGTCCCTTCCAACTCTATGATTCCCTTTTCAATGCTCACAGGCAGCTATTGAGGAAAAGTAAAAGTGGGAAATATCTGCCTCTGCCAGTGCCAACCACTGGTACGCAGTAGGATCCAACCTACTGTGCCCAATGGACTTCCTCCCCCCCCCAAAAAAAAACATGCATAGTTTTGCAGCCTTTGTTTCCTTTCCCAAAAATTTAATGCTTTAATGGGGTAAACTTGCCAGCATCAACAGTGAATGGCTTTTAATCACTTCAGTAAATCTATTGCTCTGGCAGGAAAATGGTTCAGATGCAATTTGCTGATTCAGCCACACTCTGAACACAGCAACACAACCACAAGAATAATGATCTGATGGGTCTGTGTGATGGATACCAAGCTCTAAAAATATGTACAACCCATAAATAATTCTTACGTATTCCAAAAATGTCCAACTTTTCATTTGGACAGTATTTCAGTAAACAGGTCAAGATTCCTAAATTAGGAGATGCCAATTCATGTTGTTCTCTTATATTCTGCATGAAGTAAGAAAAACAAGTATTAAGACAGTCTTTTTCACATTTGAGCTAACAATTGTGACTATAAATACAGAAAATAATTTATCTCATACAATAAATTTGTATGTGTTGTACTAATTGAAGAATCCAGATATCATCACCCCATGAGGTACTTCTGTTGCAAGGATATTACATTTTCCTGTCCTCAATCTGCAAAATTCTGTTGCTAGGAAAACACAGTTCATCTTCTAGCTGGTGAATGTATTGCTTTTGAGGGTGCTGTACATAATGTAGTTGTCCAAGGAGTCCTGGCCTGTTTTGGATATCACATGATCTCAATGGTGAAGATGCACATGTCCAAGTGTTCTGTTAATTTTATTCTTTTTTGTTATAAGAATTTAATTTGATTTTAATAAAAATAGAAACAGAAATAGAAAATAGAAAAATACAGAAAAGTGAAAAAAAAAACACAAAACAATACAAAAGAACGTCTGGGTGGGTCTTTGTATTGATTATGCATGCCATTTCTGACCGTCAGAGGTCGCCTCGCTCTCCCCCTGTGTTTTCCCGCGTTTTGCCAGCGTTTTCAAATTTGAGATAAAACAGGTCTCTGAAAACGCAGGCAAAACGTGGGGAAACGCAGGGGGAGAGCGAGGTGACCTCTGAAGGTTGGAAACGGCATGCATAATCAACACAAAGACCCGAAGTCGTTAGAGGGGTGGTGGCGAGTGAAACAGCCATGCATATAAGACCATGGACAGCTCCAATCAGAGCTCGGAAAAATACATGCTTGAATTTCTAGACAGCACTTTTTAAAGAGATGCTTTGGGGCGATTTATTCCCTGTTTCAGCCAGGATTCAGCCAGGATCGAATGCACGTTCAGCGATAACGCACGCGTTCGATCCTGGTTGAACCCTGGCTGAAACAAGGAATAAAGGAGGCTAAAGCGACCATGCGTTTTCGCCTTTTGTGCCTGGAGTGAGGACCAGCCTAACTGCTGCCAACAACTTCCCCAACCGGCTTGTTGGGCTAACTAAAGGCAGAGAGCTGGTGTTGGGGCTGGAAGCAGCAGAAACCACTATTCCTAGACATCACCATCCTCCTGGGGGCATGGCCAGCCCTGAGTTTGGTTGTCCCATGCCCTGTCCCACAGGGCCCCTTAAGGGGACTCCCCTTATGGTCATGCAGGGAGCTGACCCTGCACAACCTGCCCTATGTTCCTCAGCCAATGCCAAAATGCCACAGGATGCAGTGTCTGGCTCCACCGCCTTTGTTCTCTTTTTTAACAATCGGTGCAAATGAGACCTTCTCTTGGCCAAGAGTTGCTGAATGACAAGCAGCTCTTCAGCCTGCTCCTGTCAATATGAGCTGTCTGCTAGAGACAACAAGCCTGCAGCCCACAGGTCTGTGTGTCCCACCCGTTCTGTGATGGGCTGACCTCTGGGGTGGGTCTGCTGGAAGCTGCTTGAAAGCTGACTGGCTGACAGACAGTGCTGGGCCCAGTTGCCCCGAATCATCCTTGCTTTCTCCCCTCCCTTCCACTAGGGTTGCCAGCCTCCAGGTACTTGTGCTGAATAAACACTGGTTGAGGAGAAATACAGCACCTGGCTCTATTAATAAATATGTAGAAATTAAAGGGGGTGGAAACCCATTCAAAGAAAAAAGGAAAAAATATCAGTATAACTCACAGTGAAACTTTAAACAGACAGTGGAACTTTAAACAGAAACTTACATATATGTTCCAAAAAATTACCACATAATGCTGACCCCAGCAATATTATACATAGTAAATAATAAAACGAAATAATGCAAGACCAAGTAAATATCTGGTTACCTCACCAGTCAGAGAAACAAATAGGAACTAGCAAAATCCAAAATCCAAATCCCAAAGTCCAGATCCAAAATCAAAGTCCAATCCAGGATCAAAGGTCCATAAAGTTGCAAAGCTAAATCATAGTTCATTCAACGTTCAAGTTCAAAACAACACCTCCGGATTTGTGTGCGTTTCGCCAGTAGAAAGCTTCTTCAGTTGATTAATTCATGCAGGAGAATTATGCAGGAAAATATTCCTTCATTAGGGTACAACGACCTCTGTAGAGATAAGCAAACATTTCCAACAGAACCCAAAAAAATGTATGTATATCACACAGTATCATTCAGTCCAGTACCCTATAATCATATAAGCATGTATACATACCCTGGACCAGCCACCACTCGGGCTCTTCCCTATCTCTGAGGGCTGGTAACAGTGAATCAAAATTCAGGATTAAATGCTGATAAGCCCAGCTGATGATTATTAAACAGGTATGAGAGAGGAGGAGAAAGAATTTGCTTGTCTTAAAATGGAAGACATATTGGTCAGGAGAATTTCACAGAAAACTAGAGAGATCAAACTCATTATTCAGACCTGCAGGTAAAGTGTTTTAAATAAATATATAAATTTCATTTCATTTCTATGCAAAATTTTGGCTATGTCCTCATGTTGATATCTGTGTGGCTTGTATTGCCATAGTGCAAAGAAAAGTAGGTCCGCATCTGAATGCCCCTTCTGCAGAAAATGACTAGTGAGCGGCGCCTCCATGGTCCTAGAGCGAATCCTCGCTTTATGTTCTCCGATGAGTAACTTTAATTGGCGACATGTTGACCCGATGTACATCAAAAAACAAGGGCAAATAATTGCGTAAATTACATTTTTAGACGCACAATTAGTAAATTGACGTAAGGTATACTTAAAATTAGAACCAGTAGCGCTTACTTCCTTAATGGGCAAACTCAGAGGACAAAGTGCGCATGCGCCACATTTATGATGTCCAGGGATATTGATCCCTTCTCAGCTGGGTAACCTGTCAGTTTTTACCAAGACATTACACAAAGATTTAGTTTTTCTAAGGCCAAAAATCGGATAATCAGAACAACCTGGAATGTTGTATAAAATATGCCAATGTCGGCAAATGATTTTTTGAAGTTCATGAGTTAAGTGATTGTACTCAAAAGATGCAAAAATCCTGGAGGCTTTCTGTTTGGAATCAATTTGAGGGTGGAGTAGCGTGTCTCGATCTATCACTGCCACTTTATGTATAGCCTTAGAGATCATGGGGGAATCATATCCCCTATTAAGAAAGTTGTCATTCAAAAGCTGTGCTGCGTCCGCAAAGTCACGTTGGAAGGTGGAATTTCTTTTTAACCTAAGGAGCTGGCTGTAAGGTAGGTTGCGCCGTAAATGGAGCGGATGGTTAGAAGTAAAGTGGAGTCCCGCTCCCACATCAGTCGGATTGCGGAACGGCTTCACTTCCACTCGATTCTCCTTGGTCCTAAAGACCTCCACATCAAGAAATGAAACGGCCTGAGAGTTCATCTGGCCGGAAAATTGCAAATTAGGATTCAATGAATTTAACCATCCTAAAAAGGACTCATACGCTGAAGCAGAATCTAAAATACAAAATAAATCATCAATGTACCTAAAATAAGCCACCACATGTTCTTGAAAAAATAGATGGGGAGTGAAGGAATCCAATTCAAATGATTCATTGAATCATTAATTCAAATGATTCATTGATTCATTAAATTCATTGAATCCTAATTTGCAATTTTCCGGCCAGATGAACTCTCAGGCCTTGGTCTTGCATTATTTCGTTTTATTATTTACTAGGTATAATATTGCTGGGGTCAGCATTATGTGGCAATTTTTTGGAACATATATGTAAGTTTCTGTTTAAAGTTCCACTGTCTGTTTAAAGTTTCACTGTGAGTTATACTGATATTTTTTTCTTTTTTCTTTGAATGGGTTTCCACCCCCTTTAATTTCTACATATTTATTAATAGAGCCGGGTGCTGTATTTCTCCTCAACCAGCCTCCAGGTACTAGATGGAGATCTGCTGTTACAACTGATCTCCAGACAATAGAGATCAGTTTGCCTGGAGAAAATGGCCACTTTGGCAATTGGACTCTATGGCATTGAAGTCCCTCTCCTCCCCAAACCCCACCTTTCCCAGGCTTTGCCCCAGAAACCTCCTGCCAGTGGCCAAGAGGGACCTGGCAACCCTACCTTCCACCCAGGCCCAAATGGCCTCCCCCAGCCCATGGCCGGCAGCCTGTCTTCTATGAGCTCATTGCTAGGGTTGCCAGCATCAGGTTGGGAAATACCTGAAGATTTTGGGGGCAGAGCCTGAGGAGGGTGGGGTTTGAGGGGAGGGACTTCAATGCCATAGAGTCCAATTGCCAAAGTGGCCATTTTCTCCAGGTGACGTGATCTCTATTGGCTGGAGACCAGTTGTGACAGTGGGAGATCTCCAGCTACTACCTGGAGGTTGGCAGCCCTATTCGCTGTTCATTGCAGGTGACCTTCCTTGGCAAAAAAATAAATGGTTATAGTTTCCATCCCTCTGGGAAGCATTGTGAGACTGGCACATTTCTTTAGCCAAATGTATAACCAGTTTATTACTTTAATTAAAGGTAAAGATAAAGGCCCCCTGTGCAAACACTGGGTCATTCCTGACCCATGGGGTGACATCAAATCCTGACATTTACTAGGCAGACTTTTGTTTAAGGGGTGGTTTGCCAGCGCCTTCCCCAGTCATTTTCCCTTTACCCCCAAGCAAACTGGGTGCTCATTTTACCAACCTAGGAAGGATGGAAGGCTGAGTCAACCTTGAGCCGGCTACCTGAAACCAACTTCCGTTGGGATCGAACTCAGGTCGTGAGCAGAGCTTGGACTGCAGTACTGCAGCTTACCAGGAAAAAAAACCACTGCTGTTTCAACAATGCTTGCTGACAATATTGAACACTTATCAGAAACACTGTGGTAAAATGCATTCGTGAGTCTCCTTTCTTCTTACGTCTGAAGGAGGAGGACTGCAAACAGCTGAAATGACATGAAAAGCTCACAAATGCCTTATTAAGGGTGCTGTATCCAATGGCACACACACAAGGGAGAGGGGCACAAAATTCCAGGGATCCATGAGTATCAGGTGTCCTGAATCCCCAGTTTCCTTTTTTAAAGTTTCTAGCCCTTTCCATTGTGGAGATATGCTTTTCCTCTTATATCTCAGTAATGCAAGAGGCTAGAGACTTACTCTTTTTTGTAATGAAAGCTGGGAATTCAGAGAACCTGATACAAATATTTGCTATATCATTGTATGTGTGTTAAGTGCCGTCAAGTTGCTTCCGACTCATGGCGACCCTATGAATGAAAGTCCTCCAAAATGTCCTATCTTTGACAGCCTTGCTCAGATCTTGCAAATTGAAGGCTATGGCTTCCTTTATTGAGTCAATCCATCTCTTGTTGGGTCTTCCTCTTTTCCTGCTGCCCTCAACTTTTCCTAGCATGACTGTCTTTTCCAGTGACTCTTGTTGTCTCATGACGTGACCAAAATACGATAGCCGCAGTTTAGTCATTTTAGCTTCTAGGGTCAGTTCAGGCTTGATTTGATCTCTAACCCACTGAGTTGCTTTTTTTGGCAGTCCATGGTAGCCGTAACACTCTCCTCCAACACCACATTTCAAAGGAATCTATTTTCTTCCTATCAGCTTTCTTCACTGTACAGCTTTCACACCCATTACATAGTAATAGGGAATACGCTATAACATTACATTGATATAAAAATATTCTAGTGTGGAGGGGAGGGAAGGAAATGACTACTGCAGGAACAATCTCAGGGGAAATAGCTGCCATGTGGGAGAGTTGCCAACCTCCACATGGGCCATGGAGATGCGTTCCCAGTATCGCCTAGCATGGTGTAAGGAGTCCTGACCACAGTTCACCCCTGGGCAGAGGCTAGTAGCTCCCCTTGTCGCTCTCCTCGGCTGTGAGGTGTTCATGGCCTGTGATTGGTTCTGTCTGCCCTGTCCATCACAGCCCTGCCATCGCACCTTGTGACCTGTTTGGGCCACAACAAAGCGGTTGCTGGGATGTTGGCATGGCTGGGGACTGCAAAGCCCTGCTTCTCAGTCTTTTGGCTGCCTCTCAGCCTCTGCCAGAACACATTACAGAGTGGATCAGTGGCACCACAGGTGAACCGGCAGCGGCCCACTGAGGTGGAGGTAGCCCTCAAGACTGCACTTTTAAAAAGACATGTCAGTAAAATCAGTGCTTTTCATTCAGCACCACTATTTTGTCCCTGGTTTTGTGTTAGATAGAGGTACACATGAAGCTGCCTTATACTGAATCAGACCCTTGGTCCATCAAAGTCAGTACTGTCTACTCAGACTGGCAGTAGCTCTCCAGGGTCTCAGGCAGAGGTCTTTCACATCACCTACTTGCCTAGTCCTTTTAACTGGAGATGCCGGGGATTGAACCTGGGACCTTCTGCATGCCAAGCAGATGCTTTACCATTGAGCCACAGCCCCCTCCCATGGGTACATGGGTAAACTGAGACAGATTTCTTACTGATTGATTTACTAAAGATTATTGTGACGTGAAGTTTTTGTGAACTGGAACCCACTTCATCAGCTATAAGAAGTATATTCTATATTGGTGTGTATATACATAAAATTATGAAATTACAAAATTAGATGCATGGCTATAGAGAGAAATATTGATTGGCACAAGGTCAATGATAAGAATCATTCAAGCAGCAAGGTTGCCATTAAAGAAGATGCTATGGAACACTGAGTAGATTGCTTATCTACTAAGATGAAGGTTATTCTGAGTTTAAGCTATGACCAGAAAGTATTGTTGTAGTGAAGGTGGCAAAGTATCCATCCAGCCACCCGTCCGTCAGTCTGTCTCACACACTCTTATAATGTTACCATTTTAATCCCCAAGGTCACTGAGAGAGGACCTGCCATACTGGATTTACATGCATTACAGTTAGGCCTCAAATCAAATCAGACTTGCATGAATGCAACTTATATTGGCTGAGATACTAAGTTATGACAGTGCACTTCTCAGGGAACTTCTCAGTCTACCTCTCCTGTTACAGTCTGCTGTGCTTCTTGAAATTCTGTTCCTGGGGGTTGTTGGTCCACTGGGGAAAGTGCATCGGTGAGGGTAAAGGTAAAGGTTCCCTGTGCAAGCACCGGGTCATTCCTGACCCATGGGGTGACGTCACATCCTGACGTTTACTAGGCAGACTTTGTTTACGGGGTGGTTTGCCAGTGCCTTCCCCAGTCCCTTTACCCCCAGCAAGCTGGGTACTCATTTTACCGACCTCGGAAGGATGGAAGGCTGAGTCAACCTTGAGCCGGCTACCTGAAACCAACTTTCATCGGGATCAAACTCAGGTTGTGAGCAGAGCTTGGACTGCAGTACTGCAGCTTACCACTCTGCGCCACAGGGTTCTTTACATAGGTGAGGGAGGTGTTTTGAAATAGGACAGGATAAGATGGGCAAAATAACTTAAAACTGTCCCTCTCTTCTGCAGGCAAACGTACCTACCATACGCAAAAAAGGTTAGGATCCAAGACAATAGTTGCAATGGAATTTATGGGCATATGACTATTTATTTCATAGCATCATAGAATCATCGAGTTGGAAGGAACCACAGTCCAACCCCCTGCACAATGCAGGAAATTCACAACTACCTCCCCCCCACACCCCCAGTGACCAGAAGATGGCCAAGATGCACATTTGTTGTGTGTGGGGGAGAGGGAGTGTATAGTGTTGTTAATATTATTGTGCAAGGTCCTCGCACAGCTTTTTAGATACTATACCCTTTGTTTAGTATTCCAAGCCACCATCAAACCACTATTTGAAATTCTGGTTTGCAGCCAAGTGCAGACCTTAGTTTAGTAAGTCTTACCGTGCGTGAGGGGGGGGTCCTCTTAGGAGGCGGCATGACCTCGCCGCCAGCGTAAGTGCGTCTAATCACGCAACAAGATGCACTTAAGCTGGTAGCGAGGGCTGTTCCTCTGGCGCCTGAGCGCCGTGGAGTTGTGCCTCGCCCTTCCACTGGTGCAGTCTCTCTGTGGCACAGGCCATGGCAGAGAATTGCCACGCCGGCATATGGGGGGCGTTCCTGGGGCGTTCCCAGGGCAGGCTGGAGGGAGGAGCCGCCGGTTGGAAGCTTCCTATCCCCATTCGGCCCATTATGCCGGCACCGGGAACAGCATTGCTGCACCGGCTTTTTCGCTGGCGCAGCCTCGCTGTTTTAAATGGGGCCAAAGGCCCTGCTTTTTTAAAAAAGCCACAAAACGGCTTTTTTTAATCGCGTATGGGGAACTGCGTTAAGAGACGGCTCGTCTGCGCCTTCTCCCCGCTGTTCCCGTACCCCAATTCTCGGGAATGCAAGGTTAGAATTCCTTTCACATCAAAGGCTTTTGCAGATAAATTACTTACCTGTATACCCTTTTGTCACTACATGGATGACCTTGAGGGATACTCACACTACTTGCATTCCCCCTCCTCCTCTCCTCCCATCACTCATGGCAACATATTTAGTTATTTATGGGTTCTCAGTAAATGATAGTTTGCCATTATATCCAAACTGGTAATAGTTTGTGCTTTCCTTGCTAACTAGGATTCTAAACTGAATGATAACAATGGGGGGGAGTCAGGTACTAAATGTGCAAGCCCAACAATTTATCAACTGGTACCCAACTTATGAAATTATATTCAAGACTCACAATGTATTCATGTATTTGTATATATGAAAACAAATTCAATAGCAACAAAGGTACATACTACATTTGTAATGCAAGTCTTACAAATTAATACCTTTTAATCCAGACTAAATACAAAATAAATGGAAGCTATATTGCTTTTTCTTTCTTTTATACAACACTTCTTCATGTATTATGTGCAGCAAGTTGCCTCCTTCGTGTAGCAGGTTAGTTCTGTGTTAGCAAGCTCTTAGGTTTCACTTCTTTCATAGAGGTTAACTTCCTCAGAATATTCTCAAACTTCTTTCCAACAAAATTACAGAAAACAAATCAAATTCTTTTAAAACATTTTGTCTCCCATTTTTTCAAAACTATATATACTTCTGAATGATGTATTACAGTACTATACCTGAACTGGATCTTAACGGGATATATTAGTACACATATAGAGTTTCCTCAGATCATTATATAATGCTTCTATCTGAAAATACAATTAAAACATATTTCAAATTACGTTTTAGAAAAATATTCTGCAAAAACAAAGTTTAAAATTATCTTTACCCTAGGCTATGCTGCATTGTGCTCTTTATGTTATGTTAACTAGGATTCTAAGCCAACATCAAACCACTATTTGAAATTCTGGTTTGCAGCCAAGCTTGTGCATGTGTGTGAAGTGCCGTCAAGTCGCTTCCAACTCATGGCAACCCTATGAATCAATGTCCTCCAAAACATCCTCTCGTTAACAGCCTTGCTCAGGTCTTGCAATCTGAGGGTCGTGGCTTCCTTCATAGAGTCAACCCATCTCATGTTGGGTCTTCCTCTTTCCCTGCTGCCTTCAACTTTTCCTAGCATTATTGTCTTTTCAAGTTACTCTTTGTCTTCTCATAATGTGACCAAAGTACGATAGCCTCAGTTATGTCATTTTAGCTTCTAAAGAGAGTTCAGGCTTGATTTGTTCTAGAACCCACTTATTTGTCTTTTGGGCAGTCCGCAGTATCTGCAACACACTCCTCCAATGCCACATTTCAAAGGAATCAACTTTCCTCATGTCAGCTTTCTTCATTGTCCAAATTTCACACCCATACATAGTTAGTTTATCAGTTCCACAGTACAAGCACAGCCACAGAAAAACCCAGGCTTCAAAAGCAACAGTTCTTACTAACCTAAGTGGAGGAACAGCTAATAAACCCTGGGACGATTATCACAGCTATCTTGTGGGCACATATAGGGGGAGGCAGTCATACAATACCCTACAATATGCACTGTAGATCTGGCGACAGTATCTCAATGTCAGTTTGTTCCATAGACCCTTTAATTGGAAGTTACTGTCACCTCTCATTAGCATTATTAAACTTCGTCATGGGAAGTTCAGGTTCAAAATGGGGAAAAAATGAAAATGAAAAATGTAATATATTCAATAGAAGCAAAAGAATCTTTCCCTTATTTTATCTTGCCTCTTTGCTATTGTGACATTAAAGTGTCATTCAGAGGCTACACCTTTAAATACTAGGGTTGCCAACCTCCAGGTACTAGCTGGAGATCTCCTGCTATTACAACTGATCTCCAGCCGATAGAGATCAGTTCCCCTGGAGAAAATGGCTGCTTTGGCAATTGGACTCTATGGCATTGAAGTCCCTCCCCTCCCCAAACCACGCCCTCCTCAGGCTCCACCCCAAAAACCTCCCGTCAGTGGCGAAGAGGGACCTGGCAACCCTATTAAATACAGTGGCCACAATCAAGCACACTTAAACTCAATGGTTTCAGTAGACTTAAGTGCACTTAACTCTACATTGATTTCGATGTGCTGTGTTCTAATATTAGGAAAGTACCTTGACCGGATACCTTGACATATTAGTCTTTGTGGTTGATGTGTAACTACAACACGGAAAATAATCACATTCAATAATACCCCCACACACACACACACACACAAACAGTAAGGAAGGCTTATATTTACTTAGATAAAGACATAACATCTCCTATCCAAAGTAGTTGCGGAGGGGAATATAAGTAACCCAGAGAAAATAATGCTCTTCTAGGTTGCTTCAGCTCAGATGTATCCCTTTATTGTGAAACAAATATAAGATCAGAAGCATGGCATCATGGACTTAAAAAAAAATTCTTCCTTTCCTGTTTCTCATCTATACACACATTTAAAAGGTCTGACACAAACACTAACACAACCTGTCCTTCACTGGTAGCAATACTACGAGCTGTGAGCTTATCAGGGCCAGGGAATCAGATCAGAACAAAATTGCTAGTCGGTAACAAAGACCTCGCTTCTACTAGAAGTGTTTTGTAGCTTTTCTTCGGTCGCATTTCTTTTTTATTTCAATTGTTAATAATAATTCAGCCCCAAGAAGCAGAAAGATTAAAAAGAGAAAACCACAGCGAGAGCATTTTGCGCCTCAGTCATAAAATGGAAACTCTGAGCGTAACTCTGTGTGATCAGCAGGCCCGTCATTTGCCACGGGGCTGGAAGAAAATAGCCCCCACAACTCTGGAACGTGCAACGTTGTTAGGACGCGGCTGCCTCCGGAAATCTGTGGGCGGATATTGCTGTGTTTGTAAGTGGCTGGCCTTTGTGCTGCTCCCATGGTTTCTTTTGGCTCCACTTTAATTTGCGCTCTTTTGAAAAGCTCTTTCCAGGACTCGTTAATCTAGCCGCCCAGAAAGCTTTTTAACTGCCTGCATACGACGCGCACCCGGTTTGCCTGACTTTTAGAGCAATCACAAATCTCACCGAAACCAAGGAGAGCTGCAGTGCCCTCCTGTTTTCCTTACAAAGTGGCAACTGCCTTGGGGCTGTGCGTAGGCGCTGGGCCCAACAGGGAGTGTGGCATCCTTGATTACTCATGCGCAGCCCTGGCTACTCCAGCACATTTATTACCCACTAGCCTGCCCGTCAAGAGCTGCAAAGAGAGACCGACACCCCAGAAGTCTCTTGCCATGCATATATTTTATCGGCTTGTTTCCCCCACCCCCACCAACTACTGTTTTTGGCAAATATGTATGTGTCTAGACCAGTGGTTCCCAACCTTTTTTTGACCAGGGACCACTAGGACTTTTTTGTTCGGTGCAGGGACCCCAAGGTTCAAAATAAAAATTCAGAGAATTTGAAAATAAACTTTAATCATAACTGTTAGTTAAACATTAAACTTAGAATAATATTTGAATATATATATTTTATAATAGAGAACTTTTAATTGAAAATATTAATTTATTATGGGTTTATAACTTTGTTTCGCGGACCTTAATTTAGTTCTCGCGGACCCCTGGGGGTCCATGGACCCCTGGTTGGGAACCAGTGGTCTAGACCCATTTCCATTTAAACATTTGGCTTCTTCTGGGTAAAAAAGTATAAAGGCCAACTAGGGTTGCCAACCTCCGGGTAGTAGCTGGAGATCTCCTGCTTTTATAACTGATCTCCAGCCAATAGAGATCAGTTCACCTGGGGAAAATGGCCACTGTGGTCATAGGACTCTATGGCATTGAAGCCCCTCCCCACTCCAAACCCCGCCCTCCTCAGGCTCCGCCCCCAAAATCTCCCACCGATGGCAACCCTAAGGCCAACCCCCATGATAAAATAGCTCATCTGGGATCTTTCACACAAAAAAGAAGTGCCTTATTGAGGGACAGGATGTTAGAGATACAGAGGTAAAGGTATGTTATAATTACAAACATACTGGAGACACAGGTGTCATTTGCACTAGGATTTAATTCTGGATTCACTGCAAGTGACGGGTATGTAAACATTCTCTTAATCTGCCTGCTAATGTCATTTACTTGGTTTTGACATTTACATTGCCAGTGCGTGTCTAATTCAGTGGTTCTCAACCTGGGGCCATATGCCCCCCCGGGGGAGGGCAGGATATTCCAAGGGGGTCACAGGTGAAAATTGCATAAATGGGGGGGGGGATTTATGCAGTGTGGGAGTGCACAGAAGAACAAAGATGAACCTTAGTTCCCTTGCTGCTTTGGAGGGTGGACTCTATGGCATTACACCCCTCTGAGATCCCTCCCCTCCTCAAACCCACCCCCCTCAGGCTCTATCCCCCAAATCTCCAGGTATTTCCTAACCTGGAGTTGGCCACTCTATCTCCTCTCCACCCAACACCTAACCTACCTTTATCTGCCCCTCTGTCTTAAGTTCTCCCTCCCTCCTGGCAGCCTTTCCCTGGGAAAACTATGGCACAGTTGTACGGTGCTGGCTGCTGGACCAGGCCCACTTGCATGGAGGGGAACCAGCTCCAGGTTGGGAAATACCTGGAGATGTTGGGGGTGGAGGGTGGGGTTTGTTGAGGGGAAGGGCTTCAATGGGGTATAATGCCATAGAGGTCACCTTCCAAAGTGGCCATTTTCTCCCGGTGAACTGATCTCTATCAGCTGGAGTTCAGTTGTAATAGCAGGAGATTTTCAGCCACCACCGGGAGGTAGGCAGCCCTACTCACGGACTTGTGGGGTGGCACCTCACTTTCTCCTATATTCCCCTCCCCACACAATTTCCCTTTTCCCTTCTCCTGGCAATCCCTCTACTCTCTTCCCTTTCCCTGCCTCATTCTCACCTTCTTAGCTGTTCACCAGTCTAGCTTTTTATCTGCCTCTCATCTTCAGCTTTATTTATTTAGTTCAGTTATACCCCAACTTTCTCCACAGTGGGGACCAAAGCAGCGAACATTATTCACTTCTCCTTTTTATCTGCCCAACGTCCCTGGGAGGTAGGTTAGGCTGAAAATATGTGACTGGTCCAAAACCAACCAACGAACTTTCACAGCAAGATGGGGATTCAAATCTAGGTCTCCCGGACCCTGCTCTGAAGCTCTAACTGCTACACCACACTGGCTTTCTTAGGGTGGCTTCTGTTGAACAGTAGTAAACAGCCAGGCTTAGTTGAGTCATGGAAACCGGGTGATATCAAGTCACCCAGAGGTTTCTTCCAGGCCTAGGGTTGCCAGCCTCCAGGTGGGACCTGGAGATCTTTCAGAATTACAACTGAACTCCCGACGATAGAGATCGTTGCCCTGGAAAAAATGGAGGGTAAAATCTATGGCATTATATTCAGCGGAGGCTTCCCTTCCCCAAATGCCATCCTCCTCTAGACTCCATCCCAAAATCTAAAGGAATTTCCCAACCTGGCGCTGGCAACCCTCGCCCCAGCCCTGGCCCCAACAAGTCCTCCCTCAATGGCCAAAACAGGCTTGGAAAGGCCCTGCCCCCTCCCTCTTCTTTTATTCATAGAAACTTCAAGAACTAGGCTGCTGTTGTTGCCTAGCAACAGTCATGGAGGGAATCCATTTCTTAAAGACACAGACACTGCTTTTATCATTTGGGGTTTTTCAAACCCCTGGTGTATTTTTTTGTAGATTTTAGTTTTTTCAGCAAACCTGGGGCATTTTTCAGATTTGTAGAAATATCTGTCCTGCCTATTCACAGCTCCAACCACAGGATTTACGTATCCTAATCCGGCTGACTTGGCCACTGGTATATAGATAGCTGTTCAGGGACTTTTGTTAAATCTTGTTATAACTTTTGTTATACTGGTCAAAGACCACAATACATTTTATGATATGATGATAGCTGTTCTGCAAATGCTTCTGCAAGAGCTCACACAAGAGTTGTTACCAAGGACCCCATTTCTAAATGTGTGCTCTCTGCCCTGATTCCATCTTGGCTAAATTCACCTTGACAGCCATGTTAGGAGCTAGCAATGCCTTGCTTTGGAAAAGGTGAGGTCAAGGCTGTCCTCAGGCTATGCTAACAAGTGGCCAAAACCTTGGGCAGGAGACTGATTCACAGAGAGGACATCTGCATGCCCACCCAGTGCCACAGGGGCTTGCACCCACCTAGATCTATTGATGTAATTTTCTCAGCAAGTGCAAGTCTTCCTAAGCGCAAAATTACTATCAAGCAGCCAGTTGGACTTGGTTACTTTTACTGACCTTGCCTGAATGCTACCAGCCTGCCTCGGGCATGGGTGAAGCCTCCACCCTGCCAAACCTTTTGCCCAACCTGCCTTTATACAATCACCTTTTGTTACCTTTCTAGGAAGCACCTCTCCCCTCTTAACCCAACCAGAGTCAAGAAATCCATGTAATTCTCATCCTGGACTTTACAATAATTTCTTTGATATTCTTTTGTGCTGGCTCCTATAAATATTGGTGTTCTGCCAGCCGAAATTGGGCAGTCTAATCCCCACAAATGGTTCAGAGGCTGCCAACTCTGCTTTTCTTTCTCTGGGACTTTGGGACATTTCCTTGCTGCACAAGAATGCCCCTGTGCTGCCTTAACTTTCCTTGATTTCTTTGGAACCTTTGAAAGGTCTTCCCCTACACTGAATCTCTTGGCTCATCTAAACAGACAACATACTGTACTCATCTCAACAGAATGAGGATAGGTAAACTCCATCCCTGTTCATTCCTTAAAACCTTTTCATTACCTGGTGCAGAATTCTTGTTCAACCAGAGGCTTGGCTCTCTTTCTTTTCTCTCGTGTAACTGTTCATATGCTCATCCTTCTGAACACAACAACTTCACTGTTCTTATGCTTGCGTACCTTTTCAATTTTTGTATCCCTTTATTTCCCCTCAATAAATTCCAACTCTTGTTTTGGAAAATATCTGTTTCATGGCTACTGGTAGCCTATTAGAGGCACTCTAAGAGCCCCATGGTACAGAGTGGTAAGCTGCAGTGCTGCAGTCCAAACTCTGCTCACAACCTGAGTTCGATCCCAACGGAAGTTGGTTTCAGGTAGCCGGCTCAAGATTGACTTAGCCGTCCATCCTTCCAAGGTCAGTCAAATGAGTACCCAGCTTGCTGGAGGTAAAGGGAAGATGACTGGGGAAGGCACTGGCAAACCACCCCATAAACAAAGTCTGCCTAGGAAAAGTCGGGATGTGACGTAACCCCATGGGTCAGGAATGACCCAGTGCTTGCACAGGGGACCTTTACCTTTTATTAGAGGCACTCTGAGCTTGTGTGCACACTATCCAGGTGTGTGTGTGTGTGTGTGTGTTAAGTGCTGTCGTTTCCGACTCATGGTGACCCTATGAATCAATGTCCTCCAAAACGTCCTATCATTAACAGCCTTGCTTAGGTCTTGCAAAATGAGGGTCGTGGCTTCTTTTATAGAGTCAATCCATCTCATGTTGTGTCTTTCTCTTTTCCTGCTGCCTTCAACTTTTCCTAGCATTGTTGTCTTTTCTCGTGAGTCTTCTCTTTTCATGATGTGACCAAAGTATGATAGCTTCAGTTTAGTCATTTAATCTTCTAGGAACAGTTCAAGCTTGATTTGATCTAGGATTCTATCCTATCTAGGACACTATTCAAGTAAAGACCCCTGAATTACATGTTTTGCTCCCCCTAATGAGAGTGTGTCAGTTTTCCAAGCTTTCCAGGCTGTGGAAGCAGGAAAAGATCTCCCCTGACACTACCGTAAGTTTAATTTGTCCAAATTGGTTGTGGTTCTAGATGAGTGTCCTAAACCCAAGTTAGAGATTCCACATATATCTATGTATATATGGGAAAGAGAGAACATGTGGTAACAGAGTCCATATAGTGCTATAATAGATAGGTTTTATAGCCACTCTCATGGCTCCACGAGAGACTGTACAAATGGGAGAATATGGCTGAATTTAGTTTCACTTTTTTCTCATATAATGTTCAAACACAAGATATAAGTCAGCCCTTCCATGAGACTTTGGAGGCATTCTGCCTGTACATTAAAATCCTAGCTCAACCATGAACTCTCTTTAAAAATCAAATAGTTTTAGAGTATAATCATACCAAGTTGGTAGGATCCAACCCAGTGTATAAATGTAATATGTGAATGCGTGTGCAAATATGATTTTGCTCCATGTACTCATTGGGAAGTTGATGTTTATAAAATAAAATGAAAGGGGTACATGTTTGGTAAGAAACTGGACTCTCCGTAGCCCAGCACTCCCCCCCCCCAAAAAAGAAATAGTGCTCATGGGCACTGTGGCGCCCACCAACACCTTTCCTGGCACCCAGTGAGTGTTTTTAGAAAGTGAGGAGGCCCAGGTGGAGCAGAGTAAAAAAACAGGATCTTGTTTGTCAGCAGCTCAGGAAGTTAGCCTCCTTGGTTTAGAGTTTTCAAAAATGTATATGAAGATTTGTCTGGAAAAAATAATGCACACTTTTCTGCCTCATTTCCCAAGTAATAAGATGCACACATACCCCAAGACCCTACTTCACAGGACTGTTGAAAGTTCAGATACTGCGCTGGACCCCAGTGATAATTTTTGTGAAAACAGTGGTAGGTATTTTAATTGATCCCCCCCGCCCTCCTGCTGCAGACATCCAATTCCCCCTAATGCTGTTTCTGGAGGGACCCCATCCCCCAGGAGCAGCATTCCAGGGGACATTTTGGGCTGCAGCAGGAAAGGAGAGGGGAAGTTGCACCCAGCTGATGGAAATCCTTATGTCAGGAGAGATTTTTTGAAAGATCCAAGTCAAGGTATTTGCAGTCTGATAATCACTTGGTCGAACTTATGCTAACTCTGTTAACTCTCTTAGTAATGGAGATAGACAAAAGCAATTTGGTAGCTGGATGAGATCCAAGCAATAGTTTCAAGCCTCTCAAATAATATAGAATTAAAGGTAAAGGTCCCCTGTGCAAGCACCGGGTCATTCCTGACCCATGGGGTGACATCACATCCCGACGTTTACTAGGCAGACTTTTGTTTACGGGGTGGTTTGCCAGTGCCTTCCCCAGTCATCTTCCCATTACCCCCAAGCAAACTGGGTGCTCATTTACCAACCTCGGAAGGATGGAAGGCTGAGTCAACCTTGAGCCGGCTACCTGAAACCAACTTCCGTCGGGATCAAACTCAGGTCGTGAGCAGAACTTTTGACTGCAGTACCGCAGCTTACCACTCTGCGCCACGGGGCTCTTCATATAGAATTGGAGGGCCCCAAAAAAGGCTTAATGATCACCTAGCCCAGCTCTTTGCATCAATAGGACCTGAATCTGCTTATCACCTTCCTTCTAGCTATCTAACTAGAACTATGCTTCTAATATAAGAAACAATGGATGGATTACTACAGAGTTTAGTTTATTTATTTACGGCCATTTGACCAGCAGATAAACAATGTTAAAATTGATCAATACAGAGCCAGAATTACAATTTTGTTACGCTAACCAGCTCTCTCCGCACTCTAGTGGCAATGGAACAAAACTTTGCCACCATGTAGGAAATGTTGACATCTTTATCCTCAAGGAAATAATTAATAATAAAATCATCCGAATGTCTTTAAAAACTCTGATCAACAAGGGCAAAATCAGCCTATTTCTGACATCCCGATAAAATTCACAATACAATAAAATATCAGAGTCACAAGGGCACAACCTAGACTACAAAGGTAATGCTGGAATCTCCCCCTGAGCAAAGCTGACAGAAAGGCATTAAAACGAGCTCTTGAAAAAGCCCATAGAAGTTGAGTAAAAGTAATGTACGTAAGATAAGGGGCCAAAGAGAACCCCCCCCAACCCTTTAGCAATCTATTCTCAAAACTCTGCATGGGGGCTTATTGTTGAGTTTTGAGAATCTGGATGGGGAAAATGTGCATCTACAGAGCGGCAAATCCAAGGCAAAACCTCCCATGCATAAATGGCCTATATGGTCATGGAACTTGGAAGAAGCCCAGATTAATGTGCTTACGAACATGAACTAGACTGCCTGGCTGTTTGAATAAAGTTTGTTAGCACTGCCAGGTATTACTGATGGCATTATTGATTTCAGCCACTAGCTGTTATGAAATTCAACATCTTCTGGGGTGGAAAGGAAAAGAAGAAAAGTCAAATTCCTCTTCCGTTGTGTCTAAAGTACAAACTAGCTGCAACCGGATACAATTCTGTTGACAGATATAATATTCATGAAAGTGTGTGGCACATAGTGTGAGGGACAGAAGCATCCCAAGGATGAGCCGTTTGGCAGATTGCCTGATCCAAGGGAAAAGAGGAGGCAGCTTTACTTTTTGGTAATCTCCTGAAGAATCGTGACAGGCTTGGGGCCTTGAGGTGAACAGTTGGAGTGGGATTGCTGGTTTTTGTTGCAGGGTGAGTTACGATAAACACTTCAAGAAAATGCCTGTGCTCAAGACAGTTGGTGGCAGTTCAATTGGGTAGATTTTGTCATTGTTGTTTGCTTAGCAGCACACTAATGAGTGAGCTTAGTCATCTAAATGGCAGGTTAAGGAGCAAAACTGCTTGAAGTGTACCTCCGCCCAAGGACTCTATGTAATGTTACTTGGCCTGGTTCCTATGTTCAAATGAGGCTCCTTGATGGAAATGTTAGATTGTGGAAAATTCAAACTCTTGCTCCCTGAAACAACCTCCCTGCTCCATCTTACTTTCCCCTTGCTAGCCCTACAAGGCAGCCACATTTTGATCACATCCAGTTCTGCCCTCAAAGCTCTAAAGGGGAAACAGTTAATGCATGCAAGCTTACAGTGTCCATGGTGAGAAGGAACTCTTCCATTTGCTTGTGAACCTGCTAAACCCACTCACCTTTCTGATATAGATCCCAGGAATTGGTTGGAAGTGAAGGACTGTGCAATGTTCCTTTGTTCAGAGCACACCAGCAATTCAGAAGGGACCACAGAACTGGCAAGGCTACGTAGGTCAGTTCCTGCTGCCTTCCTGTTGTCTGCTCTGCTGTTGTCTCTTGGATTATCCAGAATGCTACCGTTATGGGTTCCTTTCAGCTAGGGTTGGGAAATACCTGGAGATTTTGGGGGCGGAACCTGAGGAGGGTGGGGTTTGGAGAGGGGAGGGACTTCAATGCCATAGTGTCCAATTGGCAAAGTGGCCATTTTCTCCAGGGGAACCAATCTCTATTGACTGTAGATCAGTTGTAATAGCAGGAGATCTCCAGCCACCACCTGGAGATTGGCAACCCTACTTCCAGTTAATTTCTCTTCCTGATTTCAGATAACACATCTTGGCCTCATGGCCATCTCTCACAACCCCAACCATAGAAATCTAACTAGAATGTTTTCTCTACCTCTATGGAGTTCCACCACAATAAAAGAGTTCTATTTCTTTCCTAAAATAACAAGTCTTTAGGGCTGCCAGGGTTGGGAAATTCCTAGAGATTTCGGAGTGGAGCCTGAGGAGAATGGGGTTGGAGGACCAGTGCCACATAGTCCATCTACTAAAGCAATCATTTTCTCCAGGGGAACTGATCTCCATCATCTGAAGTGCTGCAGGCCTTACCTGGAGGTTGACAACCCTATCTTGAGTTGATTTTATTCCTAAAGCAACATCTTTAGCACAAACCATGTTCTAAGCTAACAGAATCCTCCCATTTCTCCTCCCCTGCCATAGAGGCTGTACAATAAAAACAGCTTGTCTGTAACACTGAATCCTTCACTACTTCTTCCAGTTGGAGCCTCCATAGCCATAGCCTGCAAATGCTAATTTACTAGATGCAACAGGTGGAAGCGATCATCATACCCTTTCTTATGGGCATCTCGGAATAATCTAGTTGGCCTCTGGAGACAGGAAGCTGCCCCTTGGTCTGAGTTTAGTAAGGCAAGGAGGCATGACCTCGGAGGCAGGCAGACAGTTATTGAATGGAAAAACGGGACCACAGACCTGTTCTTTTGCGTGTTGAAGGAAGTATGGCAAGCCATTGAATACAATAGTCACCAACCTCATATTTGTTATTACAGTGACTCGTAAAGAGCAGAACTTTTAATAATGCCACCACTGAAAACGTTTGAACAAGTGAGCTTGCTGTTAATTAGAACTGTTACAAGTGAGGGATTTGAACCTCATTTTTCTCTGTATCCCTTCAGCCACTATTTCCGCTTTCAGTTTCTTGGTAGGCCCCATAGCCTCTCCCCTTTCCCTGCTTCCTTCTTTTCTTCGCGACCACCAGCCAACCTACCTTTTTTATCTTCTCTCCTATCTTCAGCTTTCCTTCCTTCTCTTCCCCTTGCAGCCTCTCTCCAGGAAAAGTCTTGCCAGGTTCTTCAATAGCTGCTGCCAGGGTCCAGTTGTGTGATGGCCAATATCCCTAATTGTGCAGTGGCCACGGCCACCAGATTGAGTGGTGTGGGAGTGAGTATTTGGTGGTCACTGTCAGTCCTGTCCTCAGAAAGTACTTCTGCATCAAGGGATATGATAGGAGACGAATATAGTACCTTTCCCAGGGATCTTATGGCATCAAAGTCCACCCCGCCACCTCAATGGCTTTGCTTTACAGACTCAACATCATTTTGGTAGTTGCCTAGCAACAGGCGCTATTTCTATTATTTTTGCAGATTTTAATCCTAATTTTTTGTTTAGATTGTAGATTTTTTGTTGTTGCAAATTTAGAACTTCCTTCAGGTCTGTAGAGAAATCCTCCTTATCCAACCCTTCATTGTGCAGATCTGTGGATCCACACTCTATTGCCCAGTTCAGAATTAGATATACAATAGACTTTCAGCTTCTGCTTAAAAAAACAAACCAAAATTACACAAGGTCTTGGCCCAACCCCTTGTTTCAAGAAACTGGGAGGACACCCTGGAAACTCTTTGTGGATGCTCTCAACGCCACTGTGGAGGGGATGTCCTTGCTGCAGCCAGCTGTTACTGCAGTAAAATATTAGTGCTGCAAATCAGAGCAATTGCAAGGGCTAGCCAGCTGTAGAGCAACATTTCAACAAGGCCAAAAGAAGTTTTTGAAAGGAAACTAACAGTAGCTCAGCTGCATGGCAGAGTACAAGAAGCAGTGGCTGCAGTGAGTTTGCCAACAAAATCCAGTGTTTTGTGAATCAGAGCAAGCTCTGAGCTGCCAAAATTGCACACAGTACTTTTTAAGTACCCTTCTTGGCACTGTAAGAGCAATGGCTTCAGAAAAACTGATCCTGCGGCTTGCCGTCTAAAGCATAGTCAAGGCTGTGCCCAAATATAACACTGCTTGAAGCATAGGGACCTCTGCTGATTCTTTTCAGCAATGCTACATTTACACTGTTTTCAGTCACAGCCTAGTATTGTTCCTTGGCCCCTGAAACTATGAGAATCTGTATTTTCTCCATCTGAATTTGCATGGTTTGAAATTTTTAGAAGTGTTACGACCACTTACCTCTAACAGCTCAAACTGCAGCATTCTAAGGACTGCGTGCAAGAATGGATTCTGTTAAAAGTTTCCCTCCCTCACAGGAACCATAAAACTTTTAATTTGATTTTAATATACCCCATTAATCTTCTCTTAGGCTTCCAAACATAATGGAACAATCAAAGTAAAGTACCATTGACTTCAGCAGGAAAAATCTCAGCACCCAGAACACTCCTGCTGAAATCAACAAGCAGCACAGAACTTAAAATTTTGGTGGCTGTGTTTCTAGACAAAACTTTAACGGTTTCAGAAGAAATGATGTATTACGGAAATTACCTGTTTCTGTTCCCTTGAAATGAACAAAATAAAAATATCCTCTTCTACAGAGTCGCAACATTAAATGTTGCAGGCGGCTCATTCAGTGGCACAGACATTCATAGCGACGTGTTTCAGTATACGGATTTGTCTAGCTCTTATTGGCAACATGCCACAGCTCAGTTACCATATGGTGTGATTATATTCCAGCAATTTTGCAACCACTATACCGGCTGCTTACTATCTATAAAGCCTTTCATGCCCTGAAACTTGCATATCTACAGGAGCGCCCCTCCTGTTACGCTTTGCTGCCTCAGCTCCATTCATCCAAACAGAATCTTCTCAAGACCTCCCTTCCCGCAGACAAGTGGAAGATGCTGCACTCAGCCCTTCTTCTGTAGTGCAACAACTTAACAACAGAAGTTGAACGCATGAAGCTGCCTTATGCTGAAACAGACCCTTGGTCCACCAAAGTCAGTATACTCAGACCAGCAGCAGCTCTCCAGGGTTTCAGGCCAAGGTCTTTCACATCACCTACTTCCCTAGTCCCTTTAACTGAAGCCGGGGATTGAACCCGGGACCTTCTGCATGCCAAGCAGAGGCTCTGTCACTGAGCCCCGGCCCCTCCCTGTTGAAAGTTAAAAAGGCTCCATAATTCTCGCCTTCTGCTGACTACGTAAAACCAAACCTATCAGGAGGGCCTTCCTGTAAATTGGCTTGCCATTTCTAATATTGTTGTAGACATTTTGTTTTTGCCAGTTATTTTATTTGTTGGCTTCAAATTATAGGCCAGTTAGCTTAATGTCTACTCCAGGTAAATTGATGGAAAGCATTATTAAAAATAGAATTATCAAGAATATAGAAGGGCAAGACCTGCTGAGCAACAACCAACATGGCTTCTGTAAAGGCAGGTCCTGTCTCACTAACCTCTTTTTTGAAAGTGTCAGTAAGCATGTGGCCAGGAACAAGCCTGTGGATACTGTGTATTTGGATTTCCAAAAGGCTTTCCTGGTACTAACGTACTTAAAGAATTTCTTATTGTTGGTCATGATGTGTTTAGCGATATGTCCCTCAAAATCTTTTTTTGCATCTCTAGTTGTTTGCTTGCATTTCCTTTGTGCAAGTTTGTGTTTGCTTTTGTTTGCCTTGTTTGGGCAAGCCTTCCAGTTTCTGAAGGAAGCCTTTTTTTCTTTAATAGCTTCCTTCACCTTACCTGTTTAGCCATGACGGTGACCTCTTGGACTTTATACTACCTTTCCTGACCTGCGGTATACAATCTAGCTGAGCCTCTAGTATTGAGGATTTAAGTAATCCCCAAGCCGTTTCCAGAGATTTAACCCTCCTAACTGTTCCTTTCAACTTCCCCCTTTTAAAGTCAAATATAATTGAGCGAGATTTCCCAGGCGCTTTCCCACATACATATAAATTAAATTTGATGCCTTTGTGATCACTGTTGCCAACTGGCTCAACCACATCCACATCCCACACTAAGTTGCTGGCAGCACCACTATTAAATCCAGGATTGCCTCCTCTCTGGTTGGGTCCATGACCAGCTGTTCCGAGGGCACAATCATTGAGGAGGTCTAGAAATTTTATCTTTTTTACTTGACTGGAGCATGCATTTATCCAGTCAATATGAAGGTGGTTAAAGTCTCCCATTATTATTACTTCATCACCTTTGGATGCGTCCCTGATTTCATTCTCTATCTCTAGATCATCTTGAGCCTTTTGGTCAGGGGGCCTATAGAACGTCCCCAGTACTAAATTACCTTTGGGGCCCAGATATTACTATTTTATATGCCAAGTTTTAAATTATACATTTTATTAAACTATTCTTATGGTTTAGCATAAGAAATTAATTTTGCATATATGTAAGATTTCCCCAAATTTCAATTTTTCTCCCCAAAACAAATGTTTTCCCATAGTTTGAAAACTTCTAGAAACTGTAACTCCTCTAAGTTCAGTTTTTAATTAATATTGTTTTCACAACATTCATTAGGACATCAATTAAATAGTGTTCAGCTTCTACAAAGATGCTGGTATGGCACTCATCTTTCAACCCATCTCATTAATCACACATTCTAAAACAGCAACAAGCAGTCCAAAGCTTTATACGCAGCACAGATGGAGTTTTACACCAATAACTCGACTCACAAAGCTGATGGAAAAATCAGAGGCTTTTATTGGTATGGGTAAGAACACAATTTCTTTTACCATTGCTAACAAGAAAGAAGCCTCAGAGACATCTTTTTCTGGCGCAGTTGAATCCACAGTGAATAGAAGTTCTTATGCAACCAGAGCAGAAGCTGTAGATGATTCACTAGGGGGAAGAAAGGTGGGGGGAGATGCATTAGACAACTCCATTAAAATGAGGCATTACTACAACGACAGGACTGCATTTACAAATTACACTTCAGCTGCAGCAGCTCACTGAGTTATCTACCCAATGCTAAGGAAAACCTTCCTGCAGAAACTGCCAATGTTTGTAATAAAACAATCACAGCAAGCAGCTTTTTAGCATCCTAAGCAATAGATAGCTTAAACTTTAGAGACTCTCTAACCAATTTTACATTGCCATTGTGTGCCTAATTCACTCTTCCCTACTTAAGGATAGATGGAATCACATTCTAGCTGTATCTAAAGAAGTGAGCTGTGGCTCACGAAAGCTCATACCCTGCCCGAAATTTTGTTAGTCTTTAAGGTGCTACTGGAATCTTGCTCTTTTCTACTGCAATTGACAGACTAACACAGCTACCCGTCGGGATATGTCTCAATTTTAAAAAGATTAAAACACTTCCCATACTGTTCTAGTCAGAAGCATTAATCTAATCCTATTAAGAGATTAATACATGACAAATTAATCCCAACTGTAACTTGTATTTCCCCTCTAAATTCTATTTCTCCCCACTGCAGGCTGGGAAGCTAAAATGCCGCCTGTTTTTTTAGCAAGATTTTCATACCAGATTAAACAGAGCAAGTCATACTTACTACTTCCAATTAGGTGGCAGTACTCTCTTGGTCTTGTAGTACCGAGCCAGTCTATGAATTCTGCTCTCAATCAAAATGAGTCGGAATTTGGCATCTTTATCCTTACAACAAAAAGTATTTCAAAGAAATAACATTTTTGGGTGAATTTGGTTTCATATACTGAATTACATCTTATTTTGCACCAATTCATCCAGATTTGAGCCACCAACTCCTGGATAAAGAACTCTCCGAGACTTTCAGCTTTTTAGATCTGCAACTCCTAATTTACCATTTGAAGATGGAATACAGCCAGCTATTTACCTTCCGGTTCCTCTCAAGATGCTTACGAACAGCAACCGCCTTTTTGATTAAGTGGTAAAGGTCCTCTGGGAGATCAGGAGCAAGCCCCTTGGATTTAAGAATCCTCAGAATTTTGTTGCCTGTCACAAAACGAACTTGGGCAACGCCATGGGAGTCCCTCAGGATCACACCTAGAACAGAAAACAGAATTATGCATATCGAGAAGTATCAGGAAATTCAGCTGTACAGTTAGAGATGCTCACTCAGACATCCAAGGAAGATTTAGCCAACACAGGGGAAGACCCTTCTGGTGGAAACTGCGAATGGTTATAAACCAATCATCACAGTGAGCAAGACAGTATTTTACACCGTTCTGTATGTCAGTTGCGTATAACACCTTTAAAAAAACATAAGTTCGAAGTTATATTATGCTTTTTACCTTGGAATGCTAGTGAAAAGGACAGAACCCCAGGACCAAAACTAAAGCAAACATATATCTTTAATTTGTGAGTTTTGTGGGATGTGTCTGTTTTTTAGTGTGCACAACTCAAAAGAGCGCTGCTGATAACTTTTAAATATAGATATTAGTGTCTGCAATTAAACTGCTAGTTTCCTAAACCAATTGAAAGCTCCCAGTCCTACATATCATCCAACATGACATAAATGAGACATTTGTGCTTAACTGTAGACCAACTGCAGTTTAATCCCACATCGAGTTATTCATTCTTAAAACTGTTGCCAGTCAGCCAAAAAAAGGATCTCTCCAGCACTACTAAATCATATTAAGGATTATTACTAAATCTGGTGATTCTAGTTAAACTATGTTTAATTGCTACACTATTGAAGTGTAATAACTGCTACACTATTGAAGACACCCAACTTAACAAATGTGGACATAATTAGTACCCCATTAAGTAGGAAGTACTTCTTTCAAAACATTATCATCTCAAATCTTTCTTTTCCCAATCAAAAGTGGCTACTGAAAAATTAACACCTCTGAATTCTGAACTTTCATTTTTATGTACATGGATTTCAAATAACTGAACATTTGAATGAAGTTCTCTATTCCTTCATAGGCTAGCTTGTTTGAGTTGGTATAAATCGGGGTCCCCAACCTTTTTGAGCCTGTGGGAGCCTCTGGAGTTCTGACATGGTGTGAAAATGGTTGCCGCAAGAGGCGGAACCAGCCACAGAACAGTTGCCGCAAATTACTTTCAATCACACAGTGATGATCCTTATGCTAAGATGGCAGCCGCTGCCAAAGCAACACTTTTAAAAATCTGCACAGCCAATCAATATTCGATGGTCAATCAGAAGCCTTGCTAGGCAGAAGCCTCACCTGGTTCCACCTACTTTCTAAAAGCATTTGGTGAGTGCCAGGAAAGATGTCGGTAGGTACCTCAGCGCCCATAGGCACTACGCTGGGGGCCCCTGATATAAATAGTTCCAAACAGACTAGTTCCTTTCACATGTTGCAGAAGACAGTAAACTACAAAAAGTATTTCATGAGTTTTTCCCTTCTCTTGCTTTTAAGTCAGCTTCCCCATTGGAAAAATACTGCATAGTCATATAGCATGCCTCTCTTGCCCTGTTTTATCTCCTGGACTGTGAAGAGATATTATAAGCAGACACCCTGCTCCCTGCCCTTCTTCTGTTTGTTCATATGCAGATGACACCAAGGATAATGCTTCATACATCTGAAAGATGGCTCTAACTCACAAAAAACTATACACTGGACACTACACAACAAGAACATAATTATTGCACTGGACATTCTCTCTATATGCTGCATTTTAGCTGAAGACATACCAATCTGTGAGGGAGTCAGGCCTTTCTTAGCCAACTTGTAAATCTGTTCTTTTACATCATCAGAAGTAAGTTTCAGCCACTGCAAAATTCAATTGAGAATCATATTAATTTACAAATAGCAACCTTGATCAGATACCCAAGCAGCAGTCTGCACTGGTATAGGTACACAACTGGATCAGCAAAACATTTCTTAAGAGAACCTACCTTCTATAGAAATTATCTTGGGAGTTCCTTATATTAGAATGCACTTACTACTGGGTGCACTTACACCCAGATCAAATTGAAAGTGCATTGGCCACATCATAACCAAGATTTGATATTTCACACCACAAAATCAATAGAATGAACAAAAATGTAACTGCAGCAGTGCCAGGTACAAAAGTGTGTCCGCATCTAGGATGGTGCCAGACACCTTCCTCTGCTCATATTTATATACATCCTTCTAATAACCAATATTTATAATATGCAAGAGGAGAAAAACAGCAAAAGTGGGATACCTTGAAATCTCATAGATTGACAAGGAGCTTCAAAAAAATCTTTTAAAATACAGCAAAGATTTACTTCCATTCAACGATTTTAATGAAATTCTGCAACCAGCAGTTGACTACAACTGACTTTCAAGTAATTATATTCCCATCAATTAAACAGACTATTTTCAAACTCCAAATACATTAACTGGATATAATGTACCAAATTAATACAACATGAATTAAAGACCTGCAAGGGAAAGTTGCAGCTTTAATATTTCGTGAACTTCATGCAGAAATATATCAAAAATGCTTTCAAATAACGCCTTCTGTTTGGTTTGCAGATTCTAAGTGCAGAGTAAATAAACTATCTGCAATACAAAGATACAAAAGATATTTTGCACAATTCTTTTTAGTGTTGGAGAATGCTCTGTGTTTATAAGTAGAGAAATTTAAGCAGCAAACAAGTATTTATTAAAATGCATCAAAATATTTCTGTATCACTTTTCTACAGAAAGTAGGCGCAACCTAGCTAACACAATCTACACTCAACATACACAACATCAGTAGGATCCGATATACATGTATGAAACAAGTAATAACCATTTAAAAATGGAAGCCCAAGCCAATGCATATGTTTGACGAACAGTTGAGTTCTCTCCACAACAATTTTGAAACCTGAAAGAGGTGCCTACCTGCTAGACCATTTTAAGGTTTAGTGTTTTTAAGTATTTAGACAAGTCATTTAGAAGTCTACAGCACGCAAGAGATTGCGCATAGACATTTGCACCAAATTAGACAGCTTTTTCTTATGGGCTATAAACTTAGTCATGTACATTAATGTCGTTTTTATTTGCACCATTACACACTTCTCACATTGAGTGAAAACTGGGTCACAGAAACAAACAGATCACAGAGGTTACTACTTACAGTGGGCACACTTCGCCTATATGGCAAGGCGGACTGGGATAAACCCTTTCTGTTGAACAGAGAGAAACATCATTAACATGCAGATCAGAAAAAAGTAAAAATGTATGGAATAGGTTTCCAAGCTCGGACCAATAAAACAAGTCACCACACTCCCTGTGATCCCACCAGCACCCTCAACAAATCTATCCTCACTGAAGCAATGCAAGAACTGGAACATAATGGTTTTACTTCATTTTGTTCCAAGTCCTCTGAGCAGCTGTGAGCACGGCAATGTTGATACACGATCAGAACCAGAATAGCGAGGAGACCTCATTACAAATCTCCACTGGGCCATAAAGCTCGCTGTGTAACCTTCAGCCAGTCTAACCTACCCCACAGGATTGTTGTAAGAACAGAATTTCCTTAAGTAAAAAGGAAAAGGTAGTCTCCTATGCAAGCACCAGGTCATTCCTGAGCCACAGGGTGACGTCACATCCCGATGTTTACTAGGCAGACTTTGGGCACTTTCACACAGCCCAAATTATAGACTTTCAATGACCCTTAACCATCGTCTGCAAGTGGATTTTGCCAGTTCACACAGTAAAATCCACCTTCAAAGTGCACTGAAAGTGCATTATTTGGCCTGTGTGAAAGTGCCCTTTGTTTTACGGGGTGGTTTGCCAGTGCCTTCCCCAATGAAGGCAGGAAGTAAGGAGCAGCACGATTTCCCATTTAGTTAAAACACGATGACTCTATGAAGACTATATCCCCCCCCACCGACAGCTAGCTAGCTTGCTAAATTTTAGACGCCACCTGGCCGAAATGTTTCTGCAGATCCAGGCTCTGTATTGTTTTATTACCCACACATGTGGCTGGGGGGGGGGGAGATCAGAAAAAGGGCCCTGGGGATGAGGGGATGCCGCGGATGTCTCAGAAATTTGCTTCTTTTTTTAAAAAAAAAATTTATTCTTATTTTTCAAACTAATTCACATTCTATTATATCATTCCATTCATATAGTATTTCATTTCATTTCATTAACCTTTATTGGCGTACCAAAAGACAGAGATAGAAAACAACAATATACCTCCAAAGGGCAATACATATAAGTTACAAGTCGGGTTAATAAAACTTTTCTTGTTCTTTAAGAACTCCTGTAAGAAATTCAGCCACAGTAGCCGTAATTTTAGGATCATGGTCACTCAAAATAAATTTGCATTTCACTTCATTACTCCTGTATCTCTTGTACTGGAGCAAGTTAAATAGCACATAGAAGGGGCAATCTAAAAGAATTCATATAGTATATACTATAAACAATTTCCATCTTATCATTAAACAAATATATATAGTTGACTTCCCCTCTCCCCCCGTCCATTTGATATTCTTATTTCTTTCTTTGTATTTAGTGTCTAATTCATTGCAATAAACCACCTTTATCATTATCTTAAACTCTACTTTTAAACGTTAGTATCTTAATTACTTCAAAAAATTTTTTTTTGAATTAGATCAGAACATATCCCTTAATGTTTCCCAAATTAAGTTCATTTTGCACAGTACGTTGTCCAGGCCTCCCAGTCTAGAAATTTGCTTCTTGGTCCTTTCCAGCGAGGAGCGAGCGCCCAACTCACCCCCCTCCCGCTCCCCAAGACCACGAGGAGCTTCCAGAAACCCCCCGGGGATGGGGGGAGACGGGAAAGGAAACCCTGAGCTCCCCGCCGCCCTCCCTTTCCAAGGCCGTGCAGACCTGGAGAAGGAAAGGGAGGCCGAGGAGCAGCCCAGAAGCCCCGGGAAGGGAAAGCCTTCCTCCTCCTCCCCACACAATGCAGTCCCAGCCCGCCCCGGGGACACGGCAATGGCAGCCTTCGGGAACCGGCCCCCTTTTTCCCCCCAAGTCCTCACCCGGGAGCGTGCATGCGACCCATGATGGCGGCGGGGGAAAGAAAGAGCGGCGCGACACGCCTGCGCGGATCGACCTGGCCCCGCCGGAAATGACGTCGTCGCGAGCCGCCGCCGCCCTCGTCAGACCCGGAGGCGAGTCCGAGCCCAGGAAATACAGCCCCCGTCATGCATCGGGGCGGACGCGGCTTTCGTTTTCCCGTGATGCGCTGCGAGAGGCGGCGCTCTAGCCCGCCCCGTTTGTCTGGCGTTGCTAAGAGACCACGCCTGACCCTTCAAGGGAGGAAACGCCTGGGGAGGGTTTGCCTTGGATTTGTCGCTGTGTGTGTGCGCGCGCTTACAGAAAGCTTTTATCTAGCTGTTCACCATATTGGGACAGCAAGGTAGACTTCCCCTGACTATGGAAGATCCACTGATTTAGCAATTTGTAATAATCTCTTTTCCTTTCTGTAAATGTATTAAGGACAGCAAGGGAATAGCTTGTTGCTGGGCAGGGTATCTCTCAAGTGTGTCTGTGTGCTAAGTTACTGGGGCAAGAGTCGCGGAGGGTCACAGTGAACCATAACAAGAACTGGGTGAAACTGTTACTGTACTGCCGCCTCTCTGTCTGTAGTGCTATCAGCTTTACCCTGAATGTTGATGGGTTGTCACATCTTGAATTTGGATAAATATCCCTTCCTCAGTATGATCGGGACTCAGAGATTTCTCCCCATTAGGGCCTCTGGGTCGCAGCTGCTCCAAATAAATAACTGTTTTTTATGCCAATAAAGGTCTATGAATGAATGAATGAATGAAAATAACTGTTTCTTGAAACAATGGTCTTTGGGTCTCCCCCCCCCCCCCCGAACCCCCGGTTTGTCACAACAATATTCAATGCTATAAAAAATGAGGGAGGGATTCTGGTAGAGGCAAGGCAACATATCACATATGGTGGTTCAGTAAATTCTTTCAGAAGCATAGCGATGATCCTAAGCACTTTCAGCCAAAACAAGAGTTTTGGAGCACCTTAAGGACAAACAGGTTTATTGTCACATCAGCCTTACTGAACAGCAGTCTACTGCTTCAGATGCATGAAGAGTTGCATGCTGTTTAAAGACTAAGTTTTTGTGTGCTCCCAAATGAGATTCTGCTATCAATTCTTCTGTGTAATATTGGCCTTAGGTAGGTAAAGGTAGTCCCGTGTGTGTGTAAAGTGCCTTCAAGTCGCAGCCAACTTATGGCGACCACTTTTGGGGATTTCATGGCAAGAGACTGAGAGAGGGGGTTTGCCAGTGCCTTCCTCTGCACAGCAACCCTGGTCTTCCTTGGTGGTCTCCCATCCAAAGACTAACCAGGGCCGACCCTGCTTAGCTTCTGAGATCCGACGAGATCAGGCTAGCCTGGGCCATCAATGCCCATTTTCCCCATCTGAATTTTCAAAACTGCACAGGGGCTCATTTTTTTGAGTTTTGAGAATTTGGCCAGAGAAAATGTGCATCCAGAGAGCGGCAAATCCGAGGCAAAAAACCTCCTGTGCGTTTTGGCCCCTTGGTCGAATGAAACGCCGTGGGTGAATTTTTTGTGTTACTTTCTTCCTGTAAAACAAAACGGCAGCCCAGTGGCACTTCAGAGACTGACAAGATGTCTTTCACCGCAGGGATGGCCGCATGGCAAGGGGCCGAGCAAAATAGCGGTGGCGATCTCATGCTTTGGTCTGGCAGTGCCTGGCTTCACAGCTGTGCCTGGAATTACTTCCACAGGCAACTAGTACATAACCACAAAGTTTGATACAGTATTTTCAAGCACTGTAAGAGTATTATGCTGTTCTCTACTCTTTGCCTTGCACTGCTATCTGCACCTCATGAGATGTCTTTCCCCCCCCTGCGTGCTCCTTTGGGGTGCAATTAGAGCAGTGGTTCCCAAACTTTTCGGGCCACCCCCCCCTTGGTCCCACAAAATCAACCCCAGCGCCCCCCTACCCTACCCTATAAAAAGCATTATTCAAAATAGGGGTTTGCATGACGCACTAAAGAAAATAACAATGAAATTTCAAAACAGTAACAATTAATTGCACATCTGTTCAAAATCACATTAAAACTTTTCAGTTGAAATTCATTCAACAAAACTGATGAACTTGATCCAGTGGTACCAGCTCTTTGAAGTCTGGGAAAAAATTCTGAGTTTCCACCAAATTTGCCAGCATGGTGCATTAGCTTGACCTATTGTAAATTAGTGAACAACACAGTAGACGGGGCCCACCCCTAGCGCCCCCCTAGATAATCCCACCGCCCCCCAGGGGGTGATACTGCCCACTTTGGAAACCACTAGGTTAGAGGAATACTTGCGCTATGTGAGATGTGGATTCTAATCCTGTCTGTTATGTTGCTGGTTGCTTTAGTGCTGGTCAAAATATGTGTTTTGCCGTATTCCATCTGTGCCCCCCTCATTTCGGTTTCCTATATATGCTTTTCTATAGTGAGCTATTGGGGAAATGACAGGTGCTTTCTGTCAATGTATGGTTGAGTGTTCTGTTATTGCTCTCAGTGCCCGTATCTCAGTGAAGCTGTTCTTCAGGGTATCATTCTCCTCCCACACACACACCCCTCCGCAACACACTCATTCTTTGTGTGGGAGATGTCACGGCCTTTCAAATGGATGTCTTTCCTGCAAGGTGAACTAGGGAGGTGTTTGGGTGATATTGCTGGAGTGGTCATGCTTCCTTCTGTGCCTGTCAAAAAATAATGTGCTTGCAGGGAGAATTTGAACCCTCATTTACAGAGATCTTAGCATTGGGCACACCTTAGTCCTCCGTAGAGCAGAAGAGGATACTTTGTTTCCTTTGGTCCTTTCCTTATTGTGAGAACCAGCATAAATAAATAACTGGTACTCCAAGAAGAGATATGGTGGTGCCGAGGTGTGCTGGTATCACTGTGCATTAGTTTGGCTGCTTATGTGTATGGGGGATGCCATCATATCACACCATGACTGGTGGGCAATTTCCCTATGGTCTCCAATGCAGTTGCTATGCTCTCAGTTTCTTTGACCTGAGAATTTTGGGGCACTTTTTTTCTCTAAGAGTGCAGAGGATATGACTACCTGCACCAGCATCCAAGGTTTAGGACTGAACTGCCCTGTTTCTTAGCTTCCATATCTCTAATATATTTGATGGGAAAAGAAACAAAAAGAGACAATACATTATTTATTCCAGAATAGTGTTTAATGTAATTGTAGGACAGTTATGGAGTCACATTAACCCATATATTATGGGTTAGGATATGGATAGAAATACTGTACATCTTTATTATCTATCAGTGTAATATAACTGAAGTATTTGGTTCTTAGAGATAGACAATTCAGGGCAAACTGCTCCCAGTAAATTGCATTATCTATAAACCTTTGCTGTAGATTTAGTCACAGTATGAGAGTACAAAGCATAGGAGGAAAAATTCCTATGGGTTATAATGGTACAATATTGCCAGGAAAACGTTCCTCTATGTAACAACATGCAGCGGCTACAATCCAACACAGACTTAAGCATGCTTCAGCCCACCACTATCATAACACTCCACTGGACTGCTGCATTATCCTGCAAATAATGTTCTATCTGAACACTGTACTGTGTAGTATTCTAGAAAGAGCCGTTGGTTTTAAGGCAAGATACTAAGATTTCTACACAATTTAAACTTTAAAAATAGAGAAGTATCAAAGATCACTCATGCTTTTGTGTATGTGGAGCTCATAAAAAGGCAGTAATAAAAAAAACTTCAGTGCAAAGTCCTAGCCAGGATATTTAGTACAGAAAACGTGGAGGTCGTTTTTCTTACAGAAAGAAGCTTTCCTCAACAAGTAAAAAAAAATGTAAATAGACAAATTATTTCTGGCTGCAGTCCATGTATGTTGCATAAGAGTTTATTTGATTAAGTATAAAAGTGTCATGATACCACCCCATTAAAAAAATTAGTAAAGTATAAACTTTCATATCAATTTCCCGGCACCCCCCGCCCCCATGTCAGTTTTAAAATGTGGAGCATATTTTGTAAATTGCAGAACCATCTGTTTTGGATCAATATTACCATAAATAGTTCAAAAAGAAGAAAACTAGTTTTTGATAGGGACAATGATTTTTAAAAAATGTGTCCAAATAACTTTAAGCAAATGTGTATGTCATGTGAAAAGTGGTGAAGCCCAGGCGTGAGCTAAGAAAAACATTGACAAAAGCTACCGAAAGAAGTACAGCACATGTGCCGTCGCAAACAAGTGTTGTGAAAATAACCCTTTAAACCTCTAGGTTTGTGCTGCAAGATACTGTGCTCTAGTAACAGACTTCAAAAAAGCAGTGCATATATTGCTTTCAATTACTTGAATGGAACGTTTCACGAAAACAGTAGTCTGGTTTCCTGTTTAAATGACTTGTGATTCGGTGGATGGAATGTGTCTCAAAAAGCATCAAGTGATCCGGAAATACAATCTAGTTAGTTTATTCTACTTACTCTATAATTACTATTTACATAATGAAAATAATTACCAATAGAATTTGGTTTTTTTTTTTAAAAAAAGCAGCTTCTTTTTAGCCACAATGGTGGTTTTAATATTCGGGGAGACATTCCAAGGTTTTATTGTATACAGTTGGACCATGGATATTTTAGGCACCAAGAATTCATGTGCTTTACTTTGCTCTATTAGGTTTGCAGCACGGGCTGGTAACTAGAGAAAATAAATTAGAGCCTATTTCATTTCTGGGCAACTAAAACAAAGATTGTCACTGTCTCCCATATTTTCATTGGCCATTGCATATTTTGTTTTAAGTTAATTGTCGTGGAGATTTTTTACCTTTACTAAAAAAATATTTGGGCTTTAGCATTAAAATATTGTGCATTTAAGCTTACATTTAGGTCAGACAATTTTTATGGGAGATAGCATTTATATGCAATCTCCCCTTAGTTGTCACACAGATATAAAATTTCAGATCAAATTAGTCAGTGGATTTAGGCTATAATCTATTCAGGGCTTGTGCATCTTCCATTCATTTCAGTAAAGGCAAGCCAAGATCCACTGAAATGAATAAAGTGCTTGGAGGATTATTTTTAGTGTTCCTGGAAAATATACCTAGTTAGCTCAATTTCATCACCAAAAGTTACCGGTGCAACTTATTTCCAATCAGAAATTGGTGTTATGGTCCTTTGCTCTTTGAGGTTAATTTTTTTAATCACGTTACTGACGGTACAGTGATTTATCAGGGACTGCTAGAAAGGCAATCTGTAAACTGGATCCAAAAGTCCTACCAAACAGTTAATAATCTACATTATCTAGTTTCTGGAAATGTATGAGTTGCATATCAAAACATAACTAAGTCAATTTGAAAGTGCATCCATGTAATAACTGCAGTTCATTAAGGTACTACTTAAGAGCACATAAATGGAGGTCACAAGGTAAAATGGACAAGCATTCCAATGTGTGGCATCATTCAAATTTAACCTATGAAACTTAGCAAGTGTAAGGGAAAGTGTTCGATAAAATACTTAAATAGTGAGCCACACGAGGAAACACTCATTCATTTTTTAAAAGGGCTGGATAAAGATGTTGGTTTTTTAAATATCAGAAGTGAAATTCAAGAAGCAGCTGAATGACAAAATAAGGCACTATAATTTGTAATTTTCATTATTGGCACTCATCCTGATAATAGCCTTGAAGAGGTTTTATGGAGTCCTACTGTGACAGGCAATAAGGAAGTTTCTCAGCTGTCCAGTTTTCCCTTTTGACTGTGCAGCAACTAACAGTTTCTTGAAAAAGAGCAATTTTTTTGTGTTGGTATTTTTACAACACGGTGGTACATATGACACCAGCAGAAATATAAAGCAGCTTGCAACATATCAAAAAAGGCAAGCAGTTCAAATTTGAGTGAATAAAAAGACCCTCCCCCCCAGACTTAATTTGGAACATCTAGTCATGGTTTAGGAACTTCATTATCCACAAATATTAAATGTACATTATTAATTTACATCAATGCTTTGACATTACGGTAAAAGCATAAAGCAGAATTGCTTTTCCAGAAGTCCCGTTTAAACTTTTTGAAGGCTGGTCCAACCATAATCTTGATGAGCTGCAGTGTTTCATGCTAAAGTGTACAAGTTATCTTCAAGTAGGAAAAGTGACCAGATAGCAGTGGAGTCAAGTTTGTTCAATTCTATTCTCATTTTCATCTGTACGAATTTTCAAGCTCACAAGTACGGCACAGCAGTCAGCCGATACCAGTTGACAGTCTCCTTATTCAAGTTAAAATCCTTTAAGGAGAGAGTGACACCACCCAGGAAAAAGTTCTCGCGTAGTGATTCAGCACTGAGCACACTTAGCTGAAGTATCCTCTGCTTTAATGTTTCTTTGCTATATCCACTGTACACAAGCTGTAAAAAAACCCAGAAGCAATGACATTTAGGACAGTTATATCCAGGACAAAGTTATAAACACTTGATGAGTTGAACACACAAAGCTGCCTTATCAGACTACTGGTCTATCAAGGTCAGTACTATCTACTTTGAGTAGCAGTGGCTTTCCAGGGTCTCAGGTGAAGAACTTTCACATCACTTAACAAACTGAACTTAGGTCCTCCTGCAAGCAAAAAAGATACTTTACCATTGAGCCACAGTGCCTCGCCGAATTGGACATAGGGATTTCTGTATTTCTTCAGGCCTTAGTCTATTGCCATCTACTACATAATTAAGACAACTCTCTCCTTCAGTCTAGCATATGGGGGAAAAGATGAATAGTTGTTATGACCTCCAATGTGTGGCTTAAAAATGCTTTGCATAGCTCAGCAAGAGGGTGCTAAGATAATTGAAAGTACTTCTTGTTTAAAAACAACAATCATCATTACTTCATCGGTACAAAGAACAGCAGAATGTATGCCAATGAAGTTTCTTTTACTGGAATATGTTTATCAATCTACATGAAGCCAATGAAAAAGATCTCAGAGGATTAAGTGCCATTGGTATTCTGATGACACCCAACCCAAATTTCCCTAACAGAATCAGGTGCATCAATGGGCATTGTGGATGAATGTTGGAAACAGCAATGGGTTGGATGTGAAGCAATAAACTGAGTCTCAGCCTAGGCAAGCATCAGGTGCTGTTGGTGAGCGATGAGCCAGGGTTCTCACACTGGTATAAGGCATTTGCAGATAGCTGTCCGTCACACCAAGTTACTGATGGAAGGTTACAGACCATGTCATAATAGTATTAAGAGGACAATGCTGGCTACCAGTTAGTTTCTAGGCCAAAATGTTTCTGTTCACCCAGGCTTTTTAACACAATTTGAGTGTGTGTTTTTTAGTCTGGAAAAAGATGCTCAGTCCTGGCCTTAGTCCAAACACTTGAAGGATTGTACTTTCCCATACCTAATCTGCCCACTGATTAAGATCTGCATCCCCGGCCCGGCTTTGTGTTCCCACCATCTGATGTCAGACAGTATCTAGTGATGGGCCTTTTCAGTTGTGGCACCTCAGCTGTGGAATATTTTCCCCATAGTAATTCACATTATACCTATTTTGTTCAATTACCAGGTGAACCACTGTAAATTGCTCGGGCTTTTTTTGTTTTTACAGTTTGTGTACACTACTTTAAAGATGAACATACAAGGTTGCCTTTTCCATTTATTCTATGGCTTAATCATAAAACTCAGGTTTTTCTGAATAGTTGGATTGGGATAAAATAAAGTGAGCCTAGTTATAATTTAAGGGATTTTGGTATGGCAGCACTTAGGAAATGATTCTTATAAAGATATAAAATGGATAAACAAAGTTAGGTGCAATTTGGACATACATTTTTTAAAAAAATCTAGGTACTAGCTTCCTACTTGAACGATGTTTTTGAAAAGTTCCTCTCTTCAACATCCAAGCCAGTATACAAATGCTCACAAGTGAATGAATTAACTTCCCAGTTTTAAAAATTCTAGCCACAATGGCTATGCAAAATTTGATAGGCTACTCAACATTCTGATATAGCATGTTGCTTTAACTTACCATTTCATTGAATGTAGGATTCCTTGTTTTCCGTGATATTTTGGTTTTCCGTTTAGATGTCTTATGTACATCTGGAAGGAGGTATGTTTTCACATATGGATTTGGGTCTGTGCCATCGTCAGTAACCTGATAGCAACAACATAGTACAATTACAATCTTATAGACATTCCCATATGTTTCCAGAGTAATTGTTTATTTTTTGGAGACAATATGATGTAGCAGTTTGAGTGCTGGATGACAGCTTGGGAAACTGACACTCACCGGATGACCTTGGTCAAATTTCTTAGCCTAATCTAGCTCAGAGGGTTGCTATGAAGATAAAACAGGAAGATGGGAGAACACTGTACATGATCATGAACTCCTTGAGAAAAGGCAGGGTAAAATCAAACAGACAAATCTGTTCACTTACCAGATCTTTAATGTGCATCACCATGATAAACAGAGTGCTGTTCCTATACGAAATGGACAGCTTAACTTCTCCACCTACTTTGCCTGAGGTGGGACTTGATGGACATGCATCTAAAAATGTAAAGGAAAATGTAAAGATTTTTTGTCCTACATTCTAATGTAGAATCTTTGCAGGTTTAAGTCATCCTCTTCTTTTGCAGAGGTTGAGTTGACATTTAATTAGTTTATGGATTCCTGCCCTCTTTAAATAGCACTATGCACTTATTTACTGCTACACTGTGTTACTTCCGTCCACCCCTTGTGAGCAGAACATGAATCAAAACTTCCTGGTCCTGGAAGTCTTCAATCCAATTCACTGTGACATTTGGATGTGGGCATGTGGACAAATTAGATTTTGTTTGTTTGTCCATACACTGGGATTCAAAATAGGATGGTTTAGAAACATGGTTTGTGGGGAAGAAACATTTCCAATTTTTCCAGGCACCCACAATCAGATGTCATGACTATTTGGAACGGGACTGAATATTTCAGGAACTAGGAAGTTTTCAATCATACTCTGCATGCATGGGAACAGAGGAAGAATGAGTGAACAAACCTTTGTTTGTGAGGTCTAAAACAGTACCATAGCACATAGACAATTCTGGAAAGGACATATTAATCATACGAATTGGTGAGTCAAAGAATAATTACCCTGCTACAATCAGCAAAACAAATTTACTAGTGAGAAGTGTGACACATGCTTCTTATGGAAGGTACAATATAGATTTTTGCTACAAAATAAATAAACAAGATCTGTGCTTCACCATTAAGCACCAAAAGGGGAAGAATCCAGCTACACTTTTGTTCAAGGAAACTTAATTTGCATGAAATTTGCCTGTAGCATGAAACATGTACATACCATGTTTTTTTGTGTTCAGTATGTTCTTTGCTTCCTTTCATGCTTGGATCGCCCCTTAACAGAATATTTCCAATATTCACATCACAGTGCAAAAATAATATTCTTACCAGTACACCTAGCTATTCCATCAATTCCTTCAGCTTTTTCATCACGGAGTAAGGGATGGAAGAAAGTATAAATAAGATCACACTGGCGATAAAGACAAAAAAAATGTTAAGTTGACTGTATTAAGCATTAAATACTTAAAACAAAATCATTAATATGGTTTTTATAATCACCTCTGACACATCAGTTGATGTATTCATCAAACTCTGTATGTAGCTATTCAGCTCTACTTTTCTCTTGGCTGCTACATCCTTTATGTGAGTTCTTCCTAGAACCATCTTGTTAGGAAAGCTATGACACAGATACCAATGATTATAGAAACAAACAATATTTACTTTTCGCTGAAATAAAAATATTGAGTAACAGCCCATTCCTCAAAGACGCAGCAGCTGGGGATGGTGAGGCAGAGGTGCTGACACATCACCTCCACAGAGGTTTTGCGGCTTCAACAGGAGGAAAAAAGAGCTGTTGTTTTTTTACATAAAATTGGGAAATGGAAGGAAAGCCCCATAGAAAACAGCTGTGCTGCACCACCCAAAAGTTTTTAGAGGAGGCTTTAAAGCAGAGTCCCTGGAAGCCGGGCGGGGGGTCTTGAAAGTTCTCCACGCTGCCATCCCAGGCAGCGCAGAGCACTTTCAAGACCCCACCCCCCACCCGGCTTCTAGAGACTCCATGCTGCCATCCCAGGCAGCACAGAGCACTTTCAAGACCCCCCCCCCGGAGTCCCTGGAAGCCGGGCCGGGGGGGGGGGGTATTTAAACCGCTCTGCGCTGCCTGGGATGGCAGCATGGAGAACTTTCAAGACCCCCCCTGCCCGGCTTCCAGGGACTCCCTGGAAGCCGGGGGGGGGGGGTATTTAAACTGCTCTGCGCTGCCTAGGCAGCTTTGCCCTTCTCCCTGGGGCCGGATTCACACACATTCGCTCCATAGGACGCAGACATTTCCCCTCACTTTTGAGGAGGAAAAAAGTGTGTCTTATGGAGCGAAAAATACGGTACACAGGTTAGATTGCCCATGGGCGAGATACAACAACAGCACACTTTGAAATGCTTTAATGTGAACTTATTCTCAGAGGTTCACTGTAGAGCAAATCTTAGGAAGGCAAAACCTTATGTCTACACAGAAAGGAAACTTACTGCCAGTAAGTGCAGTATTTTAACATAAGAATTGTTTGAAACATACCCTGGTAATTTCCAAAGAGGAAACAGGATACCAAGCTTATTGTGGAGTTCCTGAAATTCATCAAATGTCCGAAAGATGAATGTGGGTTCAGCCTGCCCTTCTCTTAAAACTCTGACAACATAGATCTGCCAAATGAATAGATACAAGAAACATCTGTTTCCCATCAAGCCATGAAAAAAAGACAAATAAATAGTGTCAGCTGTCCAGACTTTAGGCTTTAAGGATCATGCTTTTCATATCAGAAGTTGTCACTGTATTTAATTATCACCCTTCTTTAAAAGGTCTTCTGAGGGACCAGTAAGATTAACAGCTTTACTGAGGAAATTAATTTGGCTGTTTTGAATGTGCAGGCTTTTCATGTTCACCATGATGACGTTTTGCTAAGGCATCCAAATGGGAAATACAGCAAAGAAAGCAGCAGCACCCAATGCTATCACCATGCTTTAAGTACTAGATGGCAATATATAAGCCCATAACATTTTCCTTTGCAGGCGTTACATTATCACAAGGCCTGGCTTTGGTCATAACACGAGAGCCATAACTGTTGAAACAGTATCGTTAGACTCATACACACACACAGAAATGTATAGGAATTGGCCATGGCTTCCTACCCTGGAGGGGAGACAAGAAAAGCACACAGGTAGAATCAGCAGCCTTGGAATTGTCTTATGAGGCTCAACTCAGTGTTGTTCCACTTCAGCACCCCACACCTGCAATCCCATATTGAGCACAGACATCCCTGATATCTCTCCATCTTCTTTACACTACAGTAAATAGTAGGTAGCAAATTTGTAAATAGCTTTAGAATTTTTTTCGGTCTTGGCTTCCAGGTGAACTCAACATTTATCTGTGGTATTTATGTACCCCCCACCTTTCTCGTAAGACAGCCCAGGACTCAAGGTGGGTAACGGTAAATGCAATAAAAATAACTATCTGTTACAATAATTAAACAGCTAATTAAAACACATCTAAAGCTGTCCCACAGAGAGCTCTATTTCATAGCCTCACCAGAAGATCCCAAGACTCGGTGCCTCTTGGGAGGTTGCTCCATAGTAGTGGAACAACAAAGGCCTGGGCTATAGGATATCGAATCCTGGAGAATGAGGTGACTGCTGGGAGACTCCTTTGAGGAGTATAGCAGCCCCCCCCACAATCTCTTGGAGGCCATCAGGAGATAGGAGTGCTCAAGACATGCCCCATGAACAGTTTTTCCTAGTTCCTTGAGGTATGATAGTGGCCTATACATGGCCAAGGTGCTACTGAAGCCTTTCGTATGAAAGTAATCAGTAATACTGCTAAGCCCCCAAATTTGGTGACTGGTTTAAAGGTAACATGGTCATTCCTTTTGAGGGTGTAGCTATATCAACCTGTTTTCAAATCAAGCAGCTCTCTTCAGTAGTAATGGCGATTACCTTGCTCTTTTTCCAAGAGTTCTCACTCGTACAGAGTACTCATACTTCATCAGATAGATTTCACTGTCTGTCATATTATTATTACTATTGGGTCCTAAGCAACCTCCAGGCCCCCCAACTCTGAGGTCAGCCAGAGACCCACTCCTCAGTGTCCAAGAGTCAAAGCTGCAACACATATGACACCTTTGAGGCAAAGCCTGTTGCTTCATTGCTTGACAGAAACCAACCCTTTAGCTGCCCTGTATCAGATGAGCAGCTGGGATGCAGCCTTGAGACCGGGGGGGGACGGGGGGGACGGGACACAAAGTCGTCTCAGCTGGGATGTGGGGCTTCCCACAAGTAATCGCTCAGGTCCCATGGTTGTTCCAAAGGGGTGCCGCCTCCAAAGGGGCTGGCCCCAGGACAAGCCAGGCCCTTCCCAAGGCAAAGGGAAATAGGTCAGAAAGGACACACTGGCTCTTGCTTCTGAGGCTGAAAGGAGCAGGGTCAGGACGGAGGTGAAGAACCCGGGTGACAGAAGCCTCCTTCCCTCTCAGTCTGAGGCCTGTGAGAGACACAAGTGCCCCCTGCTGGCAATGATCTGCCAGACCCAGGCAAATCTACACATTTATAGTTCGCCCTTCTCACTGAGACTCCAGGTTGATTTACAAGTATGATAAAAACTTTTCAGACAGTCAACAAGCAGATTACAAAATGAGGCAACATTTGAATCGAACAGCAAAATATTCTAGAAGTGAGCAACAACAATGATCTGACTCAGGGTTTGACAATTATATTGAGACCAAAAAAAAATAGAAGGATCTATAACTGAGACACATTATGGATGGGGGTAACGGGAGACATTCTGGTTAGAAGTGAATGGGAGAAAGCAAGGTGGCTAAAGAGATGCAGAAAACATCCTTAGGAGTCAAAACATAACACACTTACATAATATTTATCTGGACTGTATCTCTTGTGGTATGTAAACACAGACACTTCCTTGATACGGCCATCTTGTTTAAGTGAGTACGTTTTAGGAGAGAAAGAGAGGATGGGCTCGTCGTTGGAAGGTAGGCCTGAAAAACGGAGCTGAGCAAGGTTGTGGATGAAGAAATTGAACTTCGTGGCAACACTTCCCAAACTGGATTCAATCAGTCTGAAACAAAGGAAAAACTGATTACATTCTGCTCCATGGACTGAGCATGCACAACATTTTGGCTGTGCTATACAGTATTAGAAGTTCAAACAGTCAACTCTAGCGCAGGGGTCCCCAACCTTGTGGAGCCTGCAGGCACCTCTGGAAGTCTGACACAGAGTGGTGGGCACAACAGATGCCACATCTGAGGCAGAGCCGACCTCAAAACGTCGGAGTGAGGGTCATGCCATACCTCTACCAGCAGCACTTTAACATTTCAGGCAGAAGCTCTGTTTAAGACAGTGATGGCGAACCTTTTAGAGACCGAGTGCCCAAACTTCAACCCAAAACCCACTTTTTGTTTTAATTTTTTAAAGGTTTATTTTTATAATTAAGGGGATACAGAAGGGAAAAGAAGAGAAGGGTAAAAACCGTTTGATATACAAAAACAATATAGCAGATTCAATGGGAAAGTAAACTTAGTCGAATACAATACCATATAACAAGCATGAATATTAATCAAGTAAAATAAAATATATCTGAATATGTGATTGTAAAAAATAAATAAAAATCAATCAGATTATCTACCTATTACATAATAAAAGTGTATTATACCGTTTGAAAACCCAGAAGTTACATGACGAATGGTTGGAACATAATGGACAGAACATTGCCTATTACTCATTCTAGTGCTATTCGGTATTTATCAATCATTTGATTAACTGGAAGTCATGTAAATGTAAAATGATTCCCACTTTTCGTCAAATTGTTCTGTAAATTCGTTGTGATTGGGGTTCAGCATGAAAGTCATTTTGGCCATACTGGCGTAGTCTAGGAGTTTTTCTTTCCAGTCTTCTATTTCGGGTATTTGCATTTGCTTCCAGGTTCTTGCCAGAACCACTCTGGCTGCCGTTGTAGCACACTTAAAAACATCATGAAATCTCGAAGGCAAATTTGATGGGACAATACTGAGCAGGAAATATTTAGGGTCTAGTGTTATCTTCATTTTTGTTATTGTCTGTAATTCTTGTTGGATCTTTTTCCAGAACGTTTGTAGTTTAGAACAAGTCCACCAAACATGAAATTAAGAACCATCCGTTTCTTGACATTTCCAACAAGCGCCTTTCTTTCCGGAGGAAGTCATCTGTGAAATCATATTTGGGGTCATGTACCATCTGTAGAATGTTTTATACCAATTTTCTTTCACTTCTTGGCACACGGTATATTTCAATTCAGACGTAGAGTTTTTCCCATGATTCCATTGTAACCATTTCACCAAAGTTTTGCATCCCCTTGATCATATTGATTTTCACTTGTTCTTCTTCTGTGTCATATTTCAAGAGGAGTTTGTAGATTTCTCCTAACAAGTGAACATCGTTCTTAGTTATTGTCAGTTCGAATTCAGTCAATTCTCGAAATGGGCGAGGATGTAAACAGTCTTTTTGTAGATTGGATCTCAGTTGAAGGTAAGTCAGCCAGTTTAACTTTTGGAATTTTTCTTGAAGTTTAGTTAAACTTTTGATTTCTCCTGTAGGGTCTACCATGTCACTGTACATGAAATGAACAGCCGTTTTCAGTTTAACATTATCATGATAGGTTTCGATCGGGGACATTATGGATGGTGGAGAGGGACTGAGTCTTCTTTTATACCTTTTCCAAACTTTTAATATCGCCATCTTGATATCACAGTCTTCTGATGTTTTATCTGTTTGAGTTGTTGTTGAGGAGTCCCACAAAACTTTATGGAATCCTTGCCCAAAATCCGCTCATTCTAAAGTGATGTGTCTACTTTTGGGATGTTTAATCCATTCTGTAATCCAAGTTAAACAGGCAGCATGATAGTATAGCTTAAGATTGGGTAGTGCTAATCCTCCTCTTTTCTTTTCGTCTTGCAAAACTTTAAATCTGATTCTTGGCCAATACAGCAATTTAACCTGAATACTGAGGTTTTAGTTTAGAAAAAACAACTCATACATTCACATATTTTCCGTTAAAAGAAAAACACAATAACAGAGCTTTCAATGATACAAACAACTTTTTATTGAAAGGTAAAAGTTTGCATTGGGCATGCATCTCTCCAGGACTTGTCCTCTGCTCAGCCACCGGACATTATTGTACATAAGTAAACAATTATACTGTGCCTGAACCTCCTCAAGAAGGGCTTGTAACTGTCGACAATTCAGAGCACGAGCCATGATGTAATTCACCATTTTTGTGACATCTTTGAGGACATCGTCAAATTTTTTGAACAATTAATGTGATTTTTGCTGTTGTGTGCATGCTGATAATTTGTCTACCCTTGGCTCATACTTTGTAAGTTTGAGAGCAACACATGCAGCACTCAGGTCATCTGTTAGTCTGTTTCTGGTGTCAGATTTGATATAATTCAAAGCTGAAAAAAGCTGCTCACAAGCATAAGATGATCCAAACAAAGTAAGGAAAGCAATCCCAAGTGCTTTCATTGACTTAAAATTATTTGGCAGAGAATTCCACACTTTGAAGGATTTCATTTTCAGAACTAACTGTGCTGTCCTTTGGCATCCCTTCTATCTTCTCAAGTGTTTTACGCAGGTCATAGAATTTATTTTTCAATAGAGCTTTCTTGAAATTCTATTAGCTCCATTTCCAGATTTTCTAAATCTAACCAGTGTAGGCAGGAAAGATCAAGTTCTTCAAATGTGGCTTTATCTGGAGAAGTAAGAAAACACAGGGTTGTCTCCATCTTACGGAACTGTAAAAATCTGTTGCTAAAATTCACCTGTGCAGCTGCTACAATACTAGAAAATTCCTTGTAGATTTCCTGATGGCTTGTAGGATTGTCTGCAAATGTTGTAGAATTTTTTAAATGCTTTTTTAGACGGGCGGGGCCCCAGACAAACTGAAGACAGGCGGGGGCCCCGACAAACAGCTGAGCTGCCCTGCAGCTCAGCTGAGAGGGGGGGCGTGGCAATATGCTAGGCCACAGCCTCCCGGTCCAAACTGAAGACGGGTGGGGCCCCGACAAACAGCTGAGCTGCCCCGCAGCTCAGCTGAGAAGGGGGGTGGCAAGGTGCTCGGCCGCAGCTCAGCTGAGAGAGGGAGGGGCTTGCCCTGGGTGCAATGAGAGGGAGGGCGCCAGTGCAGGCTTAGGGAGCATGGGCTTGGGGAGCACCGCCCTCAGCGCCCTCACCACAGCAACACGGCACAGCCCTAGGCAGACGCAACAGGTCCGCGCGTGCCCACAGAGAGGGCTCGCGTGCCATAGGTTCGCCAACACGGGTTTAAGAGGATGCCTTTTAAAATAAACATATTGTTTAAAAATATTTTGTTGAATACACCTTCAGTCATGCAGTGAAGATCCCTGTATAGTGGTGGCAGCTGCTGCTAAAGCAACTTTTCTGCACAGTCAAAGATATCTCCCATGGCCAAATCAGAAGCAACAACCTTACCTGGGTACACACACTTCCTAAAAACTTGGTGGGCACCAGGAAAGGTGTTGGCGGGTGCCATGGGGAGGGGCTGTGGCTCAGTGGTAGAGCATCTGCTTGGCATGCAGAAGGTCCCAGGTTCAATCCCCGGCATCTCCAGTTATTTGGTCAACCTCACATCCCAGAACCTTAGGGTGGCTTTTACCTCCCTAAGATTTCAGACCATGCCTTCGGCCTTTCTGACAAGTCGGTATAATAAAACCCCAAAGGAACATTGGACATGTATCCGTGGATCTTCATCGCTGGAGGACATTTTTCATTATGTGTTATCATGTCCGTTGTATAGTGAGCCTAGAGCCACATTCGTGGATGGAATTTTGAAGGGAGTGATTTTTCGTTCTGAAATCGATAAATTGGTTTTCCCACTTTCTGATTCTGATTTGCATGTCACCTTCAGAATGTCTCAATTTGCTATTGCTGCCAGGAAGATTAGACCTCTTGAAGCTATCAAGAAAAATTCTGTATAGGAAATCAAATGAGGGTGACCTCTGTTTTAATAGAGATTGTGTATGAAATTGTTTTATCTGGGCAATGTATATCGGTGCAATTTTTTCTTTTTTAGATACCATTTTAGGTTTCTTTTTTTTTGTACATATGTAAGGATATTTTGTAATGGCCTATGGCTAAACAAATGAATCCATCATCATAACAGGACTGTTTGAGCAACTGAAGTTGTAGTACAGTGAACACAGATGTCAAATCATATTTACCCAAATGCAAATGGAAAGAAACTCAAGAAACATTTTGACAAGAGATTTCTTCACAAGCCCATTAACAAAACTGATGGAAACACTCAGTGTGGTGTAGTGGTTAAGAGCGGTGGTTTGGAGCGGTGGAGTCTGATCTGGAGAACCGGGTTTGATTCCCCACTCCTCCACATGAGCGGCGGATGCTTATCTGGTAAACTGGATTTATTTCCCCACTCCTACACACGAAGCCAGCTGGGTGATCTTGGGCAAGTCACAGCTCTCTCAGCCTCACCCACTTCACAGGGTGTCTGTTGTGGGGAGGGGAAGGCGATTGTAAGCCGGTTTGAGTCTCCCTTAAGTGGTAGAGGAAGTCGGCATATAAAAACTAGCTCTTCTTCATGCATAATGCTTTTTTTTTGTCAAACCTTGTGAAGAAAATTGTAGCTTCTGCATCTGTAGTTTGGGGCTGAAGAGCATCCAGGACGTATTTCAAGTCTTGCACTCCAGTAAGTTCTGGTAATCCAGAAGACAGCATCTATACAGGGGAATAATGCATCTTAAACCCGGCAGCCCTTTTAAAGATAGAGATAACTTAGCTTGCACAAGTAAACAAACTGGTCTTTTCCATTTTCAGTGCCACATTTTAACTTTAAACAGGAGTTTCTTGTGCCTGAAAACCATATAGCTGATATGAAAACACATAGAATCATAGAGTTGGAAGGGACCACTAGGGTCATCTAGTCCAACTCCCTGCACAATGCAGGCAATTCACAACTACCTCCCCCCCAAACCCCCAGTGACCCCTACTCCATGCCCAGAAGATGGCCAAGATACCCTCCCTCTCATGAAGATAATTCACAGTGGGTAGCCGTGTTAGTCTGTCTGCACTAGTAGAAAAGAGCAAGAGTCCAGTAGCACCTTAAAGACTAACAAAAATATTTTCTGGCAGGGTATGAGCTTTCGTGAGCCACAGCTCATACCCTGCCAGAAAATATTTTTGTTAGTCTTTAAGGTGCTACTGGACTTTTGCTCTTTCCTCCCTCTCATGAACTGCCTAAGGTCACAGAATCAGCATTGCTGACAGATGGCCATCTAGCCTCTGCTTAAAAACCTCCATCAGCTGGATTTCCACAGATCATCAACCTTACAAGATACAATTTAGGACTATTACCAATGACAGCAGATTAAGAAAAAGGTTGGCTTGTTTCCTGATCAGGTTATAAGCTTGGCAGCAAAGATCGACAAACAACTGGAAACGAATAGTAGGCTTTTCACCCCCATTGATGACGTAGGCCATATCTGATGTCAGCACAAAAGGAGCCCGGTCCCTTTCAAAGGAGAAGGTGAAATCAAAACAGATTCTTAAGCAACAAATTCACGTTACCTGACCTAGGATGGGCTACAGCATTTCATTTACTTCAGAGATTCTCACCTGTATGGTGAGATTTTTAGCTACATCCTATGCATGTAAGGAAAGAGATCAACAAAGCACAAGCCGTGATCTCAACACTTAGCGGTACAATGAGAACGTCTGGGTCTCAGAACGTGCTGACTGTTAAATTATGACCACTATCCCTGAAACAGATAGACCACTTAAGACTAAGCGGACATGCAAAAGCGCTCTGTCTGCTGAAGTAGCTAGTTTAGATGTCTTCACAGAAAAGCTTAAAAATCCATTTGTCATATTCTTTTGTTTGTAAGATGATGGGATATTAGCAGAACACTAAAAATGATAGTCTTTGTGAAAAATTTCACACCCAAATGAAACGCACACCCAACCCCCACTTCATCAGTTTTCAGGAGCAGGGTCTGCACGATGTTTGCCCATGACAAGTGAGAGCAAGAAACACTTAGGAGAAGGAAGAGAAAGACGGTTCAGGGCAGACCTAGTTCCTAAGTTATAACTTAAGTTTGGAGAAAGTATTTGCATAGTGGTCTTACCTTTTCACACATAATATTACCTTTTCACACATAATATTCTTTTAAGAGAAGTTACAGCTAGCAAAGTACATTGCTAGAGAAGGCTAACAGTCTTGATGATAAAACTATAAAGCTAGACAGGTAGTTTCCGGAATGAAAAACTGAGGCATGTCATCTCCCATTTTATTTTTTCATGGTTTCATAGCATACCTCTTGAAGCTTCCAAACATCTGTGCATGGCCCAAAAACTTTCCAAAATCGATATGAAACATATGTCCTGTGCTGCGAAGCATTATGTTGTCATTGTGACGGTCACAGATACCTAGGACATATGTGGCTACGCAACATCCCGCACAAGAATAGATGAAGTTTTCAGAAGCCTAAAATAAAACAGAAATAAAAGCATAGGGGTTAGATCTATATGGAGAACATTATATTAGAATCTGGGCATCAATTAAAGTAAATCTGGTTAGATAGTCAGGATTACACTTTCTTGGTTTGGAAAAATAACTTTAAAAACAATGACTGTTTCCCGACTTCTTTTCCTTTCTGAAAGTTTTCTCATATAACTGACAGGGCAAATAGCAAAACGAATTAATGGCAAAAAAAAATTAACAAAATGTATAAGGACTAATAAAAAACTCAGGGTAGCCTTACAAATTTTACAAAGAAGAAAATTAGAAGGTGGGTTGGGTATGTCCAAACAACTTATTACCATGCAGCAATATTAAAGACCATTCATAAGTGGATACAAGCAAGTCAAGAAGAACCTTGGTTCAAGTTTAATTCCATTATCTTAGATCCAATGGTATGCTTCTAAAGTAAAAGTTATCAGGAGAGGCTGTATTAAGCTTAAAAAAGGCAACAGTCCCCTGTGCAAGCACCGGGTCATTCCTGACCCTTGGGGTGACGTCACATCCCGACTTTTACTAGGCAGACTATGTTTATGGGCTGGTTTGCCAGTGCCTTCCCCAGTCATCTTCCCTTTACCCCCAGCAAGCTGGGTATTCATTTGACCGACCTCAGAAGGCTGGAAGGCTGAGTCAACATTGAGCCGGCTACCTGAAACCAACTGCCGTTGGGATCGAACTCAGGTCATGAGCAGAGCTTGGACTGTAGTACTGCAGCTTACCACTCTGCACCACAGGGCTCCTTGTATTAAGCTTATTAACCTAATAATTGATGCTGTAATTGATATTTAGACATCTTTCAGAAGGATTTTAAGCCCAGGTGGCCATCCAACATTGCTGTTCCTTTGCATCTGGAGACATTCAGGACTAGCATAAGGAACAAAGTGGGAGGGGGAACTGGAGGAAATTGCTGCCTTCCAAAGAGCTAAGTGTCCTGAAGTCTTTGGAAGCGCATGGTTGGATAAATGCCATTAGTTTATGTCAAAGTTCCTCTACACTGCACATATATTTTTAAATTATGACATATTCATAATTAAGTCATGATGTATTACTTTTTTAAGTCATTAGGACATAATATTCAGTATCTTATTTTTTAAAATAATAGTTTTATCATAAAAGTTCATGTTCTGAATCTGCAGGAACTTACCTTTTCATATTCTTCTTCAGTAGGGTTGTATTTTCTTAGCCATTCTGCAAGTGGCTTGTCTTTAAAGGATCCAGTCACCCCATATTCCACTTGAATTTTCCTAAGTGTATCTGAAGCTGGAACAAGCTCCACCATTCCTTTAGTTAAACATATTCAAAATATTTCTTAGCAAGAAGGTTCTATTTCTTTAATTATCATATGTTAACTTAGGTCTACTAAACACTTTATAAAGAAATATTTCTGTAAATCCATATAATTCACAGACCCAAAAAATAGAAATAGCAGCAGGAATACAAATTACAAATGCATTTTATCATCAATATATCTAACATGACCAAATATGTGGACACTTAAATCTGGACACTAAAGTAATGAACAGACAAGACAGATATTTCTACAAACCTGAAAAACAGCCCAGGTTTGCAGAAAAATCTGAAATCTTAAAAAAGGGGGTTAAATCCCCCCCCAAATGACAGAAGCATCACCTGTGGTTTTAAGAAATGAAAGCCCTCAGTGGCTGTTGCTGGCAACCACAGCAGTATTGCCAGTCTTCAAGACTTGGTTTCTCCCAGAAAAGGCAGGGAGAGGGGGCAGGGACCTCTGCAGAGCTGTTTTGGCCTTTGAAGGAGAACTCATCAGAAGGGTTGGCAACTTCCAGATGGTTGCTGGAGATCTCCTGGGATTACAGCTGATCTCCAGGCAACAGAGAGTAGTTCACCTGGAGAAAATGATTGCTTTGGAAGTCTCTCCCCTCTCCAAACCCCACCCTCCTCAGGCTCCACCCACAAAATCTCCAAGTATTTCTCAGTCCAGAGCTGGCAACCCTACTCATCAGGACCAGGCTTGGCAGCAACCACCAGGCGACATGCTACCATGTGACTTGCTTGACTCAACCAGGACTGGTTGCTCACTACTGTTCGACATCAGCCATTCCATAAAAGCTAGGGTGGTGTAACGGTTAGAATTCCAGACTAGAATATGAGAGGGCCGGGTTCAACTCTGCTGCAGAAGCTCAATGGGTGACCTTGGTCCAGTTACACATTCTCAGCCTAAATTACCTCACAGGTTTGTTGCTGAGGATAAAATGGGGGAGAGGAGAATAATGTAAAGCTGTTCTGGATCCCCGTTTTGGAGAAAAGCAGGGTTTAAATGAAATACTATAGGTGAAGATTGTGGGGGAGGTGATAAAAGGTAGGTTGGTTGGTGGGTGGGAAGGAAAGAAAGAAGTAGGGAAAGGTGAGGATATGGGTGTTGCCAGCAGGAGGGAAAGAGGAAATAGCGCAGGCAAGGGGATACAGGGGGAAATGAGGTGCCCCCTACAACTTCTTCTGACTTCTCCACTTGATTTTATATAATGTTAAAGCTCAGTTAAAGATTCTAAGTATACAAGGCAGCAAATCCAGTTTGATCCTTAATCAATGCACTTGAGTGAAATCAACAGCTCGCAGCCAAAAGACCATTAGCCATACTACTTCCTTAGTCTTACACAAGACAGGCTCCCCATGCAGCAGGGCACCCCACCCACCCACCCCAAGCAGTAATACCGAGGTTAGGAAAATGGCACACTGGGAAAAATTAGATTCTCATCCCCTCCTCCCGATACTGTGGTTCTGATCCCAAGATCACTCTCTCATCCTACGGCTTCTATTTTCCATTAAAATACACCATCTAGTTTCATCCCAAGATATCCTCATATACAAATATTTAACAGTTCTGTGTTAATGCTTTCTACAGCACATCTCTGACTAAGGAACACATTTTTTGCAATTACCCTGGACAGCTCAATCCATTTTACTCCCTAATAGTGCTACTTTAACTACAAAGCATCCCTCTTGCTTGTTTTGCAAATGCTGCATAATTAGAGCGGTACTCAGCCTTCCTGCTCTGAAGTTACCATCCCCACTGGGAATACAGACAGAGTAGATCAAGGCCAAGATGTCACAGAAGACCCCACACAGTAAGAACTAGGAATAGTTTGCACCTCTGTCTTTGCCAGTTGAAATACATTTAAAGATAACCATCCGCAGGTCCAGTCCTTCCTGTAACCAGATCTTATCCATGATTTTTATCATTTGCAAGGCCAACATATCCTGTCGCAGATCTTCCCCAACCTAAAATGGAACCAAGGCAGCAAATAAACAAAAGCGCTTTCCGCAGGACAAGCCTCATAGGCAAGGTGCACATTTTACTGCACAGGCACAGAAACTGGCCTTGTACACAGAATTCTGCATATATTTTTGATGATCTCATTTCCTGCTCGCTACATATATAAGCTTGGAGGGGAATGAGCAATGCCTGGGAAAATCTCAAAAGCTCGGAGAACAGTGTGACACTTTCCTGTAGAAAGGGATTCACACTGCCTTACGTAGCAGCTTTTTGGCCTTCCTCATTACTAGCAAAAGCACAGCCATTATGCACAGCCATGTTCTCAGGCTGTGTGCAAAGTAATACTTCATTCATAGGCCATTCAGCATTGGTTCTTCCAGCCATTTCGCCTCGACAAGTATGATGACAAAAGCTACAGTAGGATCCTAGAAATATGAAAATCTACTAGGTATATAGAAAGATTGTACCTGCCTACTGGGCATTTTTTCTCTGAACAGCAAGCCCCCACCCCACCCACCCTATGGCAGGTCATGAAATGTGTTTCAAACTAAAGTGATTGGTCATGCATCAAGGGTAGAAGGGGAGAAAGAAAAACAGAAGAGGGAGAGTTTGCTGCTTATAAAACTTGCCCAAAGTGTCACTGGGCTTGCAGAAGTAGATGCTAGCACTCTTAATATCTGGAAGGTGGCCTTGAACCAAAGTGACCATTTAACATATTCCTACACTTGTTTGCCCAAAGAGACAACCTGAATCGGTAGCCCGTGTCCTATTACACTGCGATCCTCATGCGCTTCCATGAGAAAAATTCCTGCTACCATTACTCAAGGATAGTCTAGCCCAAACAGATGTGGGCCTAGTGCGCTACCTACTAAGGGAGACAGTAACGCACATATAACACTGATGGTAGCAACATTCTTGGAAACCTCTCTAGGAGCGCTGCACTAAGCTCCCCCCACAGAGCTAAACTCTATTAAATAGACTACATAGCACTTTAAAAATCACAGATTTTAATTATTTTATTTATATTCTATTATTTAAATACTGTATTTTAATGACTGACTGGTGTATTTAAAATATCTATGCCAATAAAGGTTTTAATATATATTCCTACACTTCTACCTTCTATTGTCCAAGTCTTGCTTACTGATTCAGCCTTTGAATATGAAAATGAATTTCATATGTTGATGGATCAGGTACGTGTCATGAGAATCTAACAGATGTCAAAAGAACAATATTAATGAAATTTCTATTGCTATAAAGTTGTATTGGTCTAACTTGAACATGAAAAAGATACCTTAAACATAACATTAATTTCTTCTCCCAAGGGATCAGCATTCACCAAAGCAACTTTAAGAGGCACTGCATTCGAACTGAAGTAGGAACACGCCTGCCAAATACATTTTACATTGATTACGTTAAGGACAAGATTACTAACATTAAAATTAAAAGGACTGTAAACAGATTTAAGAATATTTAGTAAAATAACTTTATTATTTACTTTGTACCCCACTTTTCTCACCAATGGAGATACAAAGTGTCTTACATCATTCCTCTCCTGAGAAGATCTGATAAACAATTTTCAGAGTTATGGCAGTTTTGATTTATTTTTTAAGGCCACGTGCAAACAATTTATGTGTTTGACTCCACTCGGCTAGTCAATCTTTGTTAATGGTTTATTTAGTACTCACAGGTAAAAAGAAAAAAATATTGCAAAAAAAAGTGTGGCTTGCACAATGTCCTGTTCCTTCTTCATGAATGCACACCTACTTCTTTGATATCTTAGTATGTCAAAGCATTACAATTATGTTCCATTCACACTGGCAGAACATGTTACTTTTAGTGCTACCAAAAGACATATCAGAATCCCTTTTGATTACGGTTCTAGGTTACCACATCTCTTAGCCATGACAGAAAAATGCAAGCACCATCTTTACAGACGGAAGAGCCAGACTCAACAGCAAAGGCCTACTGCCTTCCCATGGCTCCGTGGCAGAGCATCTGCTTGGCATGCAAAAGGTCCCAGGTTCAGTCCCCGGCATCTCCAGTTAAAGGGACTAGGCAAGTAGGTGATGTGAAAGACCTCTGCCTGAGACCCTGGAGAGCCGCTGCTGGTCTGAGTAGACAATACTGACTTTGATGGACCAAGGATCTGATTCAGTATAAGGCAGCTTCATGTGTTCTGCCTATGAATTCCTCAGAGGTATCTGGCTGGCTGCTGTTGAAGTAGAAAATTGGACTAGATCAATCTTTGGCAGGGCAGCTATATTCCTAACTATCTTTTAAAGATTCAGGTTGTCCTTATGCCAAGTAGTTTGCCACTATCTATCTACAACAAGAGCTCTGCAATCACTTTGTCCCCTTTTCCTGGGCTTCTTGCTAAGTTTAATTTGTAACTCAACCAATCCACACGAACACAGTGTTAAAAAGACTGCCCAACCAGCATCAATTTTCATCTTCTCACCTTCTAGGCATAATCACATAAAGTACAATAAAATTGAAAATCTAGACACACACTATACCTTGACATTCAGTTCTTTTGCTACAAGGCTTGGACTAAGAGGCAAACGGCATTTGTTTTTTAAGAAAAACAACTGCACGCGTTCCATTCCACTTTGCAAGACAACCTGTTAATCAATAACATAACATTAAAAATTGACTAAACTTTCAGTATTTCACAAAGGTATCAATACATGCAAGAACTGTTTAATTATTCCTATATGTAAAGGTCATTCTTGGGAAAATAATTAAAAACGCTCTATTCCTGTGTGTGTCCTGACCTGGATAGCTCCAGGCTAGCCCAATCTCGTCAGATCTCAAAAGTTAAGCAGGGTTAGAGCATAGCTCATTAAAGAATTTTCTTTAATGGTTAGAGGGCCTTACATGAAAATTCTGGATAAGGTATTGAATAGTTATATCAGAGGGTAATTTTTAAAAAGGAATGAATATGTCAAGTCTCAGCCATCTTAGAGAGAAGCATCCCCTTTTCCTCCTTCCCTTCCCCTTTTTTGTTGTGTGAGTTTTGTTTTTCTTTCCCATAACTTGATGGTATCCTCTTTTATACTGGATGTAAGGTTATTATTTGGTTCTTTCGTTTATATTGTTGTGTAGTGGCTTTTTTGTTCTGTGTCTATATTTATATGTATATGTGTATATATTTAATTTTAAAAAATGTAATGTTCTTCAGTAAAAATGGAGGCTATCGTATTTTGGTCACGTCATGAGACGACAAGAGTCACTGGAAAAGACAGTCATGCTAGGAAAAGTTGAGGGCAGCAGGAAAAGAGGAAGACCCAACAAGAGATGGAAGCCACAGCCTTCAATTTGCAGGATCTGAGCAAGGCTGTCAAAGGTAGGACATTTTGGAGGACTTTGATTCATAGGGTCGCCATGAGTCAGAGGCGACTTGACGGCACTTAACACACACACACACAATGTTCTTCAGGGACCCCCATCCTGTGGGGCTGTAATACGAACACTGACCCAAACATTTTGGTAGTCCAGCTGGCTCTCACTGACACACACAAAACCCACGAGCTTGACCAACCTGTCTGGCAGATCCACTCGTTTGCTTTACTTTTTCTGCCACCATTCCCAGGATCTGTACCAGTCTTGTCTGCTTTTCCAGCTCTTCTCTAAGTCTTCTCCCACAGATTGAAAGGAAGACACCAAGGATATGCTCATACCTTACACCATATCTGACATCATGCAAGGTGTCCTTTAGTAACCTGAAATATTACATAATATTTGTGAAGGAACCCAAGTACACATGTGTTCCTCGCTAGATACGTGCGTGTAAAGTGCACGCATATCTAATGTGATCTTTTACTTTATTTTCGTTAGTCCACTGCCTGTCTTCTATTAAGTTTTTGTTTTGTATTTGAGATGTTATAAAGAGAAACAAACAATATGTTGTTTCCCTTTATAACATCTCAGGTGTGCAGTTCATGCATCTGAAGGAAGCTCCAGCTTATCAGTTACATGCTGCAATAATTTTAAAGTACCACAAGTCCCTAGGTTGGGTTCATGTATCACAGAGCTTTGTGACAGAAGCAGTAAAAGGGGGAAGGGAAAAAGAGAAAAGATAATAAAAACTAGGCATATGTACATACCATCCATGTCATACATTACTTTGTATGCACAGTGACATGAGAAAATCAACATCGTTATGGAATAGGAATCTCCATTTGGATTCCTGTTGGTCTCCCTCTACAGAACTACACATGCTACATGAGGTGCTCAGGTTCTACACTGGAATCATACCTGAGAACTTTAGAGAAACGTGTGGTACCATACAGTTTTGTTCTTACATTTGAATTGTAGTCCATACTTGAAACCTGGTATTCGTGTAACTTGGGTACCGCTACAAGCATTTTATGATTTAGCAAGGAATCCTGAACAGGTCTACTCAATAGGGCTTACCCCCAGGAAAGTATTCTTAGGAATGCACTGTAGGTAACCTCTGTAAACTAGATTAATTCGATTTTCTCTGGAACGCATCTTGTTCATGATGGAATGGTTTGTGACTGCACTTGAGAGACTGACTGTAAACATTGGTGCTGGTTACTGACCTGTAATCTACCCTGTTACATCAGACTATCAGTCCAGAAGGACACGAGGAAGCAAATGTACAGCACCTTTTTCATTACATCCAAATAAAAATGATTTCTAGTGGTGGCAGTACCAATTTTTCTGCTCTATAAGGAACTATGATTCTCAACAGTAATGCACTTTGGTTCTCAAACTAGCTAACCAGGAAGGTAGGGAAAGGCACCAATGCTGGAAATAAAACAGGAAAACCTTAAAAGTATCCTAAAATGAATTTTAATGTGTCTTATTAATATCAGAAAGTTTGGCATGAGCAGTTTGGAAGTTTTCTTGCATTGCATTTACAATTAATTTATCCCTGCCTGGTAAACGTCGGGATGTGACGTCACCCCATAGGTCAGGAATGACCCGGTGCTTGCACAGGGGACCTTTACCTGACTAAGAAAAACCACAAAATGCATTGTGGCCTGTTCAAATTGCTTTTGGGCACCTTATATGGTTTTCCTTCCCCTCTTTCTGCCCTCTAGTTAGCTGATCAGCTAATTCCATTTTTTTAAATCTGCCTTAAAGCAGAAGAAAAAAAGAGATGCAAATATTCTTACCAATAGAGATAGTGTGCTACTCGAATATTTCCTAATGCTCGGGCCAGAAGGAATCTGACTAGAGCGCTGTCCAGGTAGGTTTCATATTTTAGTGCCTATGAATTTAAAAAAAAAAAAGATTAAAAAATCAAAATCAAGGTTTTACCCAACAGAATAACAGGCTAAGATTTAAAATCAGCTTGAGTTACTATCGCAGTTATAATGCTGATTAACGGCAAACTCAGCTGGCTTTGGGAGAGCCAGACACCTGCAATTTTAGAGATATTCCAGGTGAAAAATATTTTGCAGACACAAATGATCATTAATTAAAAAAAACTAATTCTATATGACTTTTAGCTAGTCCAATGAAGGAAGAAATAACCTCAGTTTTCAGCAGCCTTTCAAATATTTCTCCAGTCTTTCTTCTTGCCTCAGCAATTCCTACCTGCATTTTTTCCCCAGAAGCCCCCCTCCCCCAACTGCTGGTGCACTATTTTAGCAACCAGGATCCCTTTCGACTGCTGCATCTAACTAACGAAGAACACAGCAAGATGGTGGCTGCATGAAGTCTCATGGTATTGTGGCACCAGGATTTTCTTTCTTGGCCCTTAATGCCAGGAGGGAAAGACACAGCTTTACATGCTCATATGTCCACTATATGTTTACATGACACTCCTTGTCATCCTGAACAGGAACACAGTATACATTATCTGAGTTTTGTTTAGCTTTAAAGCAGCAGCATAGGCAACTTGGGCAGAATGGATGTGGCGGGGTAAAGTAAGTGGGAAATTACTTGCTTTATGAGACCACTATCTACCGGCTTCACATATTTTTTTAAAATCGTCATCTACCTTTATTGCTCATTGACAGTCTTAAGCATTTACATTGTACAAGGGAAACAGCTTTACAAAAACAGCTTGATCCCATTTAAGCTTAGCACAGAACAGAACCATTTTGTTGTGACAATTTTACAGCCATTACAGGCGTTAGATATTTCACAATCTGATAAATTTTCTGGGTATCAGCATCGAGATCAGACAAGAGGAACCTTACTTTCAGAACAAACCGTACTTAACCTTACTTTTGGAACAAAGTCTATTGATGGCAAGAACAGTCCAATTTATTGAAGGGCGGCTTACTGAGATGACTGACTTATTAAGCAAACTGCTAGCATTCTTCCCAGTTACTCCCCCACCCCATAAGACTGACATCACTTTTAAACCAAACACCACAAGAACTTTCTGCTTCACATAAATAGCAAACTAGCTCTGGATACATCTGCCACATAAATGTCTTGTCTTCCATGAATAACCCATATTTTGTTTAAAAAAAGGTAAATGCAAACAAAAAGGGTCCCCATTTCATAGGCTGAGTATACCTCACCTGCACAAACTGGGGAAGCAAATCTACAAGTTCATCGTCACTTATTGCCTCAATCCACTGTACAGCTCTTGTTCTTACTTCCTGATCTGCAAAACTTCAAAATATACACAAGATCGGTTCTGAACAGTCCATCCCTCAAGGCAAATGTAAATGTTTATTGACACGGCACTAGCCAAACAATATATACTCTTACAAAACTCATGACAACAACATAAAATTCCTTACATAGAAGTTAAAAGATTAATATTCATTTAAGTTTCCGAGGCCCACTCTAGGAGCGAGTCTTGCAAACGAATGCACAAAATTTAGCAACCTGCTTTGTGACTGAGGCATCCCCCTCCCAAAGTAAGTACTCGGTTTTTCCCTCTTCAGAGCTAGCAGTAGTTTTTTTTTTTAAGTGAGGGAACTATGAACTTTAGTCTAGCTTCCTCATTAAAGGGACACTTAAGGAAAGCATGTTTGACTGTGTCCATTTCTCCCAACCTGAAGGCTTTGTGAGTCTTTTGTGGAGGAATCATTTATCTCCACGTCTATACAGAAGATGTCGTAATATATTTGACTTACTTCTTGTCCAGTAATTCTAGGGCCGTCAGAGGTGGTAAGGGAGGCCACTGTTGAAGCACTGAATATATTTCGGGGAGATTGGTCCAGTCCCAGTTTGGGGCACTTGCTAGCACCTTTGGAAGACTGTTCGCATCTGTGTGGCAATAACGTCGCTTTTCCCACAAAAAGGCTTTATTCTTTCTAGACAGTCTTAAAAAATATCACAGCAGCTTATTAGTTCATTGCAATATAAATGTAGCCACAACAATTAAAGGCTCTCCAAAATGTGTTTTATCGCCACTTGCTCTCTCAGAAGAAAAAAAACAAACACCCAAAAATTTGAGACAACGCTGTTACATTTCACTGATGCTCTAAGAAAGAAAAGTGTAATTCAAGCTTCACTTGGGGAGAAGTATTACAACAGGTATGCAGGATTAAGATGCAAAGTGGGTGGAATGGGCTCCTTCCCATCTCCCCTTCTGCACTAGGGCTAGGCACTTCTGCAAGTCTTCCTCACCACATTACTTATGCCAGGTGAGTGGCAGCCCGGAGTGGAGAGGGGGAGGCAGGAGACACCAGCCTTGTTACATGAGGCAGGCAGAGGGAGCAGCCCAGCAGACAGGCTGGCTAGTGAGTGGGCAGCCTGGTGAGCAGGGGGAAAGGATGGGATGCCCTCCAACAAACTTCACAGGTCTCCCTTGTACCCCCATTACCCCTGTAAATTCAGGAGCTCAAGAGGCATTATGTAAGTTCTGGACAATTAAGGGCAGTCATATAGAAGTCATTGTGGTAGTCAATTAACCCTCAGCTTTACAGAAGCATGTGCAATGGTGCAGGACCCATATTACCCGGACAGGGTAAAGACAGCATATCAGATAATAGATAAGCTCCTTGTCATGGGCATCACCTGAGTTTCCTAAAGTAATGATGGGTCTATAACCGATGGCAAGTTGAAACTTGATCTCTTGGGGGAGGGGTACACCAGCCCCATCCATGACCGTCTCCAAATGCCTGCCCCTACTTGCGTCTTACATGGATTCAGTCTGTTCTCCATCTGCTAAGTAACACCTTTCAAGCATCGTTCCAGTGCCAGAATTGATGCTTTGCAATATGAAATGCAGGTGTCTTTAAGATATTTATGACAACTTGCTCCAACAATCCAGATGATCCTTACCCGATACATTTTTAAACAATGATAACAAAAGGGATTGTTGCAGGTGTCCTTTATGTGTAAGTTCCCAAGACATAGGAAAAAACATTTTCCAATTCCACCTTCTGCACATACCCAGGGAAACTGAACATGACAATCTCAGGGCTATTCCAAGAGATGTGAAAGGGTCTGCTGGCCCATAATGAAAAGAAGAAGGTTGAAAATAAATTAACCCACTTAGATTTTAGAGCTTAACCCACCATGGATTCCATAGCAATCTTGGTTCTAAATACAAGGCTACAAGCAAGGCTGAAAAGGTAAAAAGTGTCCCAACTATCAGCTTCCCCAAAAGACAAGGTCATCCACATTTGTCCTAGAATTCTGTCAATGCCCAGATTATATGTACAACAAAAGTACATTTTAAACTGATTTGTCATGTATGACATTCAACAGGTTGGTTGCGTGCCCTCCTACATTGCAGTATACATGCTGTAGGGATTTTGTCATGCTTCAAGGAATCCTATGACCAAAAGGGAAAGGGTTAAGCTTGATATAAAAAGCAAATTATTTTGCATCAATAAGACAACAATTTAAGGTATAGCCAAAATGCTGTACAATCAAACAATTTGCTGAAGTTACAGATTTTCAAAATTCAGCAAATTAAAAATATGGGAACAGCAAAGTTAACAAAATACATAGCAATGCAATGTGACACACCCAAGAGTACCCTCTTTGGAAAAAATGGAAAGAAGACGGTCTCTTGAATCTTTTCCTAATGTGTCTATAGAACAACACGTGGAACTATTTGCAGCTTGTGGAGTCTTGTATATAACATCAAATGGTAAGGAAGGGAAGTCAACCTAAATAAATAAAAAAAATACATTTCTAAGCAAGCAATAACATGGAATCTCCTCCTGATGGTTTCAAATCCAATATGCAAATACCAACAGGAACTTTAGCTTGCTATCTCAATCCAACCCCTTACCATTCCACCAATATGCAGACCAGGCCTCTTATATTACCTTTTCAAATATTATAGACACACCTATACAAAGATGTGTTCATTTCATTAAAAAATATGGTACACTCACAGAAATTCAAGATTTACAAAATGACATGACCTGTGATACATGGCACTGTTCATAAGAAAACAAAATGCATAAACAAACAAGACTCATAAGACACAGAGAGCTTGAAGTCTGAATCTCATTCAAGCAACCCCCAAGATGTTTGTACATCTTTGGGGTTGCTTGAATGACTGGAGTGGAGGTGGCTCTGTATTACTCTGCAATTAGGAAGAAACGAGGATGGAAGCTTTTGTCCCTTGCAAATCCTCCAGATTTGTACACATATACAAGAACGAGAAAGGGGGAAAGTGTATGTTCCAATACCGTTTTGCAAAGTGCTCCAAGGACAAAATACATATAGCACTTCATTCCTATGTGTGAACACATGCATGTCACTAGAAAAGGGACCATTAATTGGTGCTGTCAGAATTCCAGACAATGGCATCAAAGCAATATCCCTACCTGCAATACTATTCTTTCCATCACACTTCCTTTTTTAAGGGCTATTCCAGGCACAATGTTTGTGGAAGTTGTCCAAAGGTGTAAAAGTTTAGTTCCACAAGTCAACATTCTAAAGGCACCAAACAAAGAACAATTACATTATGCATACTCCAATTCAAATGGGGGGAAAAAACAATTAGGCAGAATTACCTATCAGTTACAAAGTGATGGCAGTCTGCATACAAAAACAACCAGATTCAGAGCAAACATAAGCAACTGCGACTATATTCAACATTAAAAAGTATGTCATTTTAGAGAATCATGTAAGGCCCAGTTCAGATACTTTAGCAACGGAAGACATACATCCTTCCCCTCCCCCACACATAAGGGAACATGTAATGTCTGTGCTCCATGCAGAGGTCCATACACACAAAAACCTCATTATAACATCTGCCTCCACCACTTTCTGGCACGACTAAGCATTTAAAAGACTAACTACTTAGCATTTGTAAACAGTTTCTCAAAAGTTTATGTACTGTTACACTTGCTCAAGGCTGAGTGTGCGGCTGCTGGAACGGTGGCAACAGCCATTTCTTTTAGCCCTGACAGCTGAAAAAAGGGCCCCATGAGGACTTGCTAGGATTGAAACTCTCATTCCTTCTTCTGCAGATCCCTGCTTCCCCCTTGCTTTATTTTCTCGTTCTAACAGTTTCAACTCTGTGCATTCCTGCCTCCCTGCTTTCTTTCATTTTCCTACTCTCTCCTCCCCCAACTATCCTCAAAATAATTTTGTTTTCCCCTTCTTGTTGCCCTTGTCTCCCCCTCCTCCTTGCCAGTCTTCCTGCTTCCCCACTCTGCATTCCCTGTACTTCATATTTCCCTCGTCTTCTCCTGCTCCCTTGTCTACTTATTTGCTATCACTGCTGGGTGCCATTTTGGATTACTATAGCAACCCAAAACCATGCTGGAAAATCCCCCCATGTGAAATCACTGTTTTTGGAGGGTATAAACCCCCTAATTTTTTTAAGGTCAGTTTGCCAAAACACCTATCTTTGCTCTGGGTGACACCACAGCGCCATCAATTAGAATTCGATATATGATAGAATTAGTTATCTTTGCATTATGATATAATCAACTAAACTGTGTGTATTAAAACAAGTCACCAATGAAACAACAGCAAGACATCAAATCAATCTGATACTCAGGACAATAACTGACCAATAGATACCTAGTAGACGTAGTTTTAATGAAGGGGAAAATGTACTCGGAAATTTCAGGATTATGTGCTAGCAGTGGCCTGATAAAGGCCTAATTATCAATAGCTGTAATTCATTGGATTAGGCTTCCTAAATCTTAATTACTTCAATAATTTCTCTACAGGATTAAAGGAGGTTTTAATTAGGACCCCAAATTATCTCAGCTTCAAAACAATTATATCCATTATAGACCACTTACACCGTGGGCTGATTATGATGTAACGCTTCTCAAGAAGAAATACTTCTTGAATATGCGTGCGTGTGTGTGTGTAAAATGCTGTCAAGTCGCAGCCAACCCCATAGGGCTTCCAAGGCAAGAGAGGAACACTGGTGGTTTGCCATTGCCTTCCTCTGTGTAGCGACCCTGGTATTTCTTGGTGGTCTTCCATACAAATTCTAACCAGGTTGACCCTGCTTGGCTCCTGTGATCTGACAAGATCAGGACAGCCTGGGCCATCCAGAATATACTGCTCAAGATTAGGAAGTGGCAAGAATCTAGCATCCCTATTGCAGAATCCAAATGTATTTTCCTTTCTAATTTGACTGGGTTCTTCGATTCTCCCATGTAGACTCATTACAGAGGACAACTGTTAAGATGAAGTATGCACCTTGACATTCTATACAATTTTGCCAAGGAAGACATTTTTATACTTACTGTTTAAAGTCAAAGAGAGGTAAGGAAACTTGACCCAACATCTCTGGGCCTTTTCTCTGTTTATTTGTATCAGGAGAACTTCCACCATTCTGATTTAATATTCCAAAGAGTGTAATGCATAAAATAGATTCTAATGGCAACTGAGAGATCTGGATTGGAAAAATTATCCTGTAAAGGAAGAATACTGGCTTGTTAGGGATTACTACTTTGTTTTGAAAAGTACTATTCAAATACTACTTTACGGTACTACTTTTCCAATGTCAAAAAAATGTAGGGGGGCTGTTTTGCCACAACCTCTCAAACCATACCTCTCATGAAACTCCCTCTTAAACCAGCAAAAAACTATAATAAAAGGATTATAGAGGGGGCAACGAGAAAAGTCATGCATTGGCACACTGCTGGAAAACCTTTTTTTTTTTAATGTGAAGGTGTCTTCAAGTAGGATCAATTTTCATACACTATTTGTATAGGGAATTGTTTACATGAGCAACAAACAAGCATCTCTTTTCGCCCTGAGCAAATGTCTCATGCATGACTAACCTCAGACAGGATTTTCGATTTCCTATATGGAAGTGACTGCTGTATAGAAAATTACATCACAGTTTTTCTTTGTTCGCATATCTGACAGAATTAGAAATAGACAAGTAAGCAGAGAGGGAAAGCTGCTATGTTCTTTTCAGGACTGCCCCCACTTGCCTGCTTTCTCTCTCTGGCATGGGGTGGAACAGCAGGTGGGGAAGGAGGAGGCACCGCTGCTTGCTTACTTTATCTCCTGTGTGGTAGCTTGGATAAATGAAGGGGGGAAAGCAACAGCAGAAGGGCTTCCTCCTCCTGGCCACCATGGCTTGTCTGTCGTTGTTTCCTAGCTGGCTGGCAACTATGGACTGACGGGGAAAGCTGCTCTGCTACCTCCTTGTTCCAGCCACTGCTGCAGCCATGCTACCCATCACCTTTTTTCCTTACACTAACAGCAACAATGTCTTATTTATTTTGTTCCTCCCACGACCCTGCTTGCTTGCCATTCTCGTCAGTCTGGTTTGTTCCCCTCTACTATTGACCTCCTTCACCCCCACTCCTGCAGAGGCAATGAGATCAGCTTTCTGTCCCAAGATCTGCTTCCTAGCTTATCTTCTCTAGTTTTAAATTTTTTGTGTGTGGTAATACCCTTAATTTAAAAAAAAAGATTTTTCTGCAAACCTGGGATTTGTAGACAGATCTCAGTTCTGTGTACACAGCTCCCATCTGCGGATCCACATCTGGTCCCATGTTGAGAATTAGATATAACAAGTAGGAACCAGCAAGAAACCTGTGGCAGCAGCTATCCCATTCCCCCCATATCTGCTTCTTCCCTTCTCCCCTTCCTTTTCTCTCACTCTTTCTCCTTCCTGCTACTATTTTTTGTACTCTATCTCTCCCCCCATGCCTGTCACTTCCTCTCTGTTCCTACCCCCTCCATCACTTGCTCTTTCTGCCCCCCATCACCCTCTTGGCCTCCCATGCCCTTCCTCTCCCCCTCCCACAGCAGCAGCGGTGGCAGTGGCTCCCTTGAAATCACAACATATCTCCAAACTACAGAGAGCAGTTCCCCTTAGGGTTCCCAGCTCCAGGTTGGGAAATTACTCAGGATTTCAGACTGGAGCCTTGGGAGGGAGAGGTTTGGGGAGGGAAGCGACTCAGCAGGATATATAATGCCATACAGTTCACCTTCCAAAGCAGTTATTTCTCTGTCATCTGGAGATCACCCAGAATTACAACCGAACTCCAGATGACAGAGATCAGTTCCCTTGGAGTAAAGGGTGGACTCAATGGCATTATACCCTGCCGAGGTATCTTCCTTTTAGAACCCTTGCCCTCCTCAGACGTCACCGCAAAATCTTCAAGAATTTCCCAACCTGGAGCTGGAAACCCTAGGCCTGGCCCCAGTGAGTTCTCCAAAATATGCTTGGAAAGGTCCTTTCCCCGTCTTTACTGCCAGAAAGTGAGACTTGAAAACTGTGGTTGCCTAGCAACAGCCGAGGGAATCTCTTGCTTAAAGCTACAGGCACCCCTTTTATCATTTCCAAATTTTTTAAGCCCCCACAATGTTTTTTTTTTTTTTATTTCAGATTTTTCTGCAAACCTGGGACCCTTTTCAGGTTTGCAAAAAGATCTGTCTTGCCCGTTCACAGCTTGAGTCACTAGATTTAAGTAACCGAAGATTTGGCCAACTTTGCTATTAGAATATGAAGTGGCAAGATAGGTGTCTGACATAATTACAGTATTATAAACTTTTAAGTATCTATATTACCCAATATGATTTGATTTCTATAAGGGATCAGGATAGTTGAAAGAAACAGTTGGGTTGAGATGACAGTGAGTCAGGGTGGAGCTCAGGGGATAGGATTTTGATATGTTTTTCTAAATTGATAGGAAAAGTTTGTAGAAATAGAATAAAATAATTAACTCAGTAATTATCAACCTTTGCTAATGTTTGGGCTTAACTCACCCTATGTGGAAGTCTAAGCTCACCCCTTGTGGAAGTCTAAACTTTTTGGACAGTTTACTGAAGAGATAAGCATACTAATCTTTATATAGGCCTGTAAGTTCTATCCTAGAAAGGGGGTCTCAGCAGGCAGGGGATCATGCGGTGATCCCAGAGAGGGGGAAAGTTTCCAGGGTTCACCTCGGTGCTTCATAATTATATAATATTCCAACAAGCAAAATCAAAATACTTGAATTCAGAAACTAAAAGTCACTTACAATTCATCCCATTTAATCAAATAGAAGAAATTCTTGTATGTGCCAACTTTCTTGGAGTGCACGGGTTTGAACAGATCTCTTCCATTGTGGGTCAAAGAACAAACCAAATAGTATTTTTCGTAACTGGAAAGAGACACAGTGTTACAAATCAAAACACTTAGATGTACACATTTGGAGACCAGGGGTGGGGGGGTGTTTACATTTTAGTTTAACAAACTACTCACGTTGAGATCCAGCCGCTGAGAATTCCATGAGCAGCAAATATTGTGAACTGGAGGTGCTCTGTGGTGGTCCATGCTTCTTTAGTGCTTGCATCATTCTTTGGAGTGCATGCAGCGTTGCTGCATGAATTCAAGTAGAGGTGGAGAAGGGCATAGATGGCTGAGGTCAGCTGATCTATGCTTGTTTGCAGAGGGTTGGCAGGCTGTGACGAAGCTAGATTGCAAGATATATTTTTTTAGGAAACAATAACTAAAGGAAGCACTGAGACAAAAGACTAAGATACACTCTTACCAACTGCATCCTTGCTGGTATCATCAGAAGACGGCAAAGGCACCTGTACAAAATGACGTGAAAAAATGTAAGCATCCCCACAATTGAAAAGCCTTTGACACATTATACTATAAATGCCTGAAACATTCATAAGCGTTGATCTGTTTAGCAAAGTATTCTTGCAAATATGAACAAACAAGCTCAATTTTAACAATGAAATGTCACTTTAGGTCTGTAGAGATCAACCAGGGATTCTTTTCTTCCAACTGCCAAGTTATGGGCCCTTCCCACTGTCCCCACTTTACTGTGAATGGCCGGCAGTGCACGTGGGACTGGGCGGTTCTTTTCACTCTTACCAGACAAAGCAGTTTAAAAGGTGGAACTGTAGTAACAGATCAACCTTGCCTTCTCCAAAGTAAATACTTCACAGTCTTCTGAGGAGGAAAGGAAGAATTTTCCTTCCCATGCAGTGTGTTTCTTTTGGAAAGTAACAGAAGTATGTGACTCACTATCAAATTGCCAGCAGTTGATTTTTTCCCCTGGGTTTGGAATGTTTGCTATGAACACAACATGACTGCAGTAATTACCTCAGGACTTTTACTCCTTGGAAGATTAACTGTTCTTCTTAACCTCTTTACAGACGTCGTAATTGCAGGGGTCTCTACCCCATCCAATGTAGAACAAATTTTTTTAACAGTCTTAATGATCTGTTCTACTGCTTTAAGTTGATTCTGACGAGAGAAGCACACGACCAGCAATTAAAACTTAAAAAAATAAGGATGCTTTAGTGCTAGATCAACAGTATTCAAACATTTATGAACACAAACAAGTTTTATAACCAAATAACTGCCAGAACAGCCTAGCTCACTGAAACAAAGGGGGCATTTACCCAAGTATTGCAGGCTTGAAGGAAGCACGCAGTTTTTCTGGCAGCCTGCCACTGGAGGAGCAAAGGATCAGACGTCTCTTCAGGATGTCCACATCCCATTAGTAGTTATAGCATAGCATAAACATTTGGATGTAAGCTCAAACCAGACTGTTTCTGGGTCTTTTCTTCAGCAATTTCTCTTTCCCAAGTGCCCCCAAAACCCATCCAACTGGGATAATAGCTGTAGGGATGGGATGTACTTTTAATATTATATGCCTACCAGCAGAATTGGAAGAGGGTTATATCATATATCGGTTTCCAGTAGCCAGCGGAGTACCAAACAGCAATACTCCCAGCACAAACTGAGAGGAGAGCCTTGCTGTGCCTACACAGTGGCTCCCAGCAATCAAACACTAGCTTACACCACTGCTCTCTAAAGTTCCATCTCTTAAATCCCACCCCAATCAAGTGCACTGAGGAATGCCTTATCCCCAGTCCATTGTAGGGCCAGCCCTGATGCCTTCAGCTACCAAAGTCAAGACCATGGAACTAAAGCAGTTTCTCAAGAATTTGAGTCGATCCTAGCTTCTGCTGCTTCACAGATTTGGTATGGAGTCCACCACCTCCAAATTATAATATCAATGATGAACATACTTGAAATTTATTGGAAAAATCATTACCAGCTTTAAAAAAAAAGGGGAAGTAAAGTAGTGAAAAATATTTTATGACATTAGGAGTGATGATACCTTTCAGGCTAATAGAAAGGAACTTAAGGTGTTCCACAAGGATCAGTCCCATCCTCCATGCTATTCAATCACATCATAGAATTGGAAGGGACCACCAGGGTCATCAAGTCCAACCCCCTGCACAATGCAGGAAATTCACAACTACCTCCCCCCCACACACACCCAGTGACCAGAAGATGGCCAAGATGCCCTCAGTGGTACTAGAATACAGTTTAAAGATGCAGCTTACCTCATTTTTAAGTAGCATGTCAACTTGATTATGATAAGCTTCTAACAGCTCTTCAAGAGAGTGACTGGAAAAACAGAAGTGGACCCATTTATACAAGTCAAATATAGTGACATTACTCCAACCAGGAATTAATTTAATTACCAAGTTACATATGTGACGGTGCTCACCTTTGAATACTCTCCCTGAAAAGCTTTTCTACATGGTAGAGATGCTTTGTTAAATCTATAGGTGTCTCATCATCTTCCTGATTAAAAAAAAAAGTTTTTAGAAGAAATTATCCATATTCTACCTTGTTCTTATATGTGCAAAAGTATGGTCAGTGAATTGCTTTTTTGATTAGTTAAGTCTGAAAATGAAAGTTCTGCCATGCTTTCTCTTGAAGGGCGCTTTCACACATGCCGAATGTCCACTTTCAATGCACTTTGCAGCTGGATTTTACTGTGTGAAATAGCAAAATCCACTTGCAAAGGATCGTTAAAGTGCATTGAAGGTGGGATGATAGCGCATTATTTGGCATGTGTGAAAGTGCCCTTTAAGATATATAGGAGTGTACAATGCTTAAGACTTACTGCTGATATTGCTCACAGTACCAAATTCCAGTCACTTTCTTAGAATGAAGCAGCAATTTTGAACACACAACTCTCAATGACGGATGTCTTAGTCCTCAGCTTCATCACAGGGCCAATTCCAACTTTATAAGCTTTGTTTAAAAGGCAGAGGTCAGGATCTACGGGAAAACTTTAGGCACATATACAGGTACTTTCTCAATTTTTTCCACGGCCTGTTTTGATAGCTACAGTTTTGAAAGCCCCCTGACCTGGATGGCACAGGCTTGCCCAATAGAAGCTAAGAAGGGTTGGCCCTGGTTAGTACTTGCAGGAGAGACCACCAAGGAAGCCTGGAGTTGCTACACGAAGGCAGGCGATGGCAAACCACCTCTGTTGGTCTCTTGCCTTGAAAACCCTATGGGGTTGCCATAAATTGGCTGCGACTTGACAGAACTTTCCTCCACCACCACCATTTCAAGAGGCTCCTGATCTTGTCGCATAGACACAGCTATTTGCAGCTCATCTCCATGGGTGTTTAATTGGATCATTTAATACATTTATAATTTTAAAAATTCAGAGGCTGTTTCCAGCAAATTGAAACATGCAATCAATACAGTTCTAAAAATTAACAGTAAATCCTGTCTCAACAAGACTATTGTCTGTTTTATTATAAGGGAAGGAAATCTTTAAATTCAATAAATATAATGGCAAAAGGATTAAAAAATATTTGATTCTCTGCTTAATGGGAAAATGTCTTGAACTTGGACTGGAAAATATTACACAATCTGTAGCTCAGATCACTGGCAACCAATAAATAAGGTCACCAACTGGCCAATTTTCCACTGGCATGATTGGTACTTTTTACCCTTCTGGCCAGCTGCCAGAAGAGGATTGTACATGTGCATAGGACTGCAGCCTAGCTCAGCATTATTTACTCTGACTGGCAGTAGATTACTAGCTTTCAACTATGGATTATTCCAAGCCAAATCAATTATTCATTTACATGGAAATACCAGAGTCTGAATTAAGGAACTCTGCAAGCGAAGCATGCATTCTACTACTAGCCCCCCCTTCAGTCTCGAAACAGAGTGTCTGGTAAAGTATGCTGTATCATGTCCTGCCACCAAAACTGCCTTGGCCTGTAGGGTGCCGCAGACTCCTCACTGGAAAATCTTGCCTGTCCTCTTCACTTTTATAAGCATTTGATTAAAAGCAATTTAAAAATGGAAAGGCAAAACAGTTCAAAAGGTACAAAATTAACAATTTCAGAGGGATAGCTGTGCTAGTCTACTGCAAGGGTCCCCGACCTTTTTGAGTCTGTGGGCACTTTTGGAATTTCGACACAAGGTGGTGGGCGCAAACACAAAATGGCTGCCATGAGAGGAGGAGACACACACAAAGGAAGCCCAAGTGCAGGGGACAAGAGGAGTAATTTGAAAAAAACACTGGGAAAGAGCAGTGAGAGATAATGGAATCAACACTGTAGCAGGGGCTGCCACAAACTAGATGAATATGCCATGGACTATCTTGATGGGAAAGAGGTCTACCCTTGTCAGATTTGTGCCTTCCAAGAGCAGGCTACCCAAACAAACATATTTTATTCCTACTCTTATACTCATGTAAGAGATTTACCAGTGATCTCTAATCCTCATTTGCTATCTATGGATAAGATACAATATATTTTACACCATTCCGAGACTTAAAGACAACAAGATATATACACTGACTTAATATTCATGAACTCAGTAAACCATAACAATTTTCAGAATGTGTGATTATTTTGTACTTACTGTTCGTGCAAGATCTCTGCATATTAGACTTCGGGTCAAGAGCTGCAGTTTAATCTCTGTGTCCCACTTTCGACAGTTCTGAATGTATTCATGGCTGCCTATACTGTGCTTACTGTTAAAGAAATAAATGCTGAGGTCACCTATCTTTTAAAAAATTAGCAACAATCTTTTAATACTTTGGTCTGCAAAGTATGTAAAAATCCATTAGAGACAAAACTTCTTAATCTTTGAAACATAGTAATAATACTAAGATTAGGAACATGAACAGGCAGAACTTCAGAACAGTGCCAGATTTGCAGAAAAATCTGAAATCTAAAAAAAAAAAAATACCTGGGGATTACCCCCCTCTCAATAATAACAATAGGAGTACTTGTACCTTTAAGAAAGGAGATCTCAGTGGCCATTGTGGAAGTTGCTAGGCTACCACAACAGTATTGCCATCATTCAAGCCTTGGTTTTTGTCAATAAAAAGCAGGGGGGGGAGGACACTTTCCAGAGCAGTTTTGGCCTTTGAGGGAAGACTCATGAGGGCCAGGCCTGCCAGTAAACACTAGGCGACTTACATGACTCACCCAGAACTGTCTGAAGCCTGAAATGGGGGTTGAGAGTGGGGGCAGTTCTGTTCCACAAGCATTGTTCCACATGGTGTTTTGGATCGAGCTCTAACACTTTGACAACTACTGTATAAATCAGAATAGCCCGAACTATATAGAAAGAGAGCAGAATGGACTTAATATACCCTATTTTCCTGAAAGAAAGACTAGGGTTTTTCTCTAGTGCCATCAAGAAAAGAAAGGGGGGAGAGATGCCATTAATTAATGTACAAGTTACCGTTATGTACAGTAATTAAAATAGACTTGTGTGTAATGTTTTTAAAGGGGTTGTCTTACATCCAGGGTTATTTTCCTTCCTAAGAAATCTTTGCCTGCCCCCTACTGAATGTAAACCATGTTTGTTTAGGCAACAAAAAGGTGATAAGATCTTTGACAATTTCTAATAACTAGTAAGATGTATGCATTGATAATAGCATATCTATCAGGATAACCAAGCTTAAACACTGATATTTAAACAAATACTTTAACACTTGCTGATAAGTTACCTTTTTCACAAAAACTAGAAATCAAGTCAGTTTACAGGTTTGCTTTTATAAATGCAGCACTAAGTTTTTCAGAAGTCATTACAGTTAAACATTGATAGGGAAATTATCCTTACTTCTGCAAAACCTCTTCTGCTCCACAAACTTTCAGTATGTAACTGCCAATGTCTATGTCATTCAAGTCATCGTGTACCCAACAAAGGGCTTGCATTATTATAAGCTCAACTGGAGAACTTGCTGTTTTAAAGGGAAAAAGTAACAGATGACAATAGAAATTAACAACAGTTGCTGTTCAATTCAGTGCTGATTATTGATGATTCTTCAGTTTAATATTGGGTTTCGAGTGAGTGTTAATAAGTGTATAATTTTTATTCTGCTTTGCCACATGAGGACATGCCTTGTCATAAGGTTGATCTGCTGGTCAAGCTTACTATCCTGTTTCTTTCTGAAGATCAAGGTGGAGGGGAAGCTAAAAGTAGGATATGATGGCTCAGAAATATGTTCAGATGGCCAGCATCTTTCTCATGTCTGCTCTAAAATGTAGGCCGTTCCCAGAAAAAAAAAGGCTCAACAGACATTTGTCCAGAATACAGGTCAATTCATACAGGAAAGTGTTCTCAGACTTCTCTACAAGAGAACCACAACAAATTGTTCAACTTCCAGTTACAAGGGCAATACATTTTGTTCATTATATATTACCATTATTAACTTGATTTTAAAAAATCTTGAAATAATTTGAATAGCACGTCTTAGTCTAGATAAGCCTTTAGATCGCTATTGGAGGCCTGTGCTAGGAAAGATTCTCTCCAGTCAACTGGGAATCACACGCATCCAGTGATACCACAGCAGCCCAGACTCCAGTTTAGATACGGTGAGTCCTCTACACAGAAGAACCAGAAAGGCAGTTTCTCTTTCTGCTAGTAGATACCTCGATCATTGGAAAATACAGAGTGCCCAAAAGGCCCCTGCACTTCTGCAGAGATCTCAGGGAAGTTCTTCCATTTTTTGATGGGATGGTATCCAACATCTTAGCAAGAAAATACATTGCACGCTGCTTTTGTACCAACTAGCTCCGCTCCCCTTAACATCAACAGATACAAAACATATAAGCATGACCAGACTGTCGAATGAAATGGCTTTTTTGTTAATAGCAGATTTGAAACAAGTTAAATTGTAACAACTGGCCTTGTTCCCTAATGATTTAAACCAGATAATATCACTAAATAGGAACCTTTTACAACATTTACAAGCAGAAATAACTTGTAGAATAATGACTATTCTCATGTGTCTCAATTTATAATGTCATCATAGGAACTGTAAACTTAATTTCTGAACTACTGGAACATCTATAAAAATGAATACATACCATCACATGTAAATGTTACTGGCTGTTGGAAACCTTCAATTTCTATTGAAATCTTTATGCTAGAATTCTCTCCACTGATGTTTCTTTGCAACAAGACTGGACTCAAGACAAAGCCTGAGTTTGTCTCATAATCAGTATAAGAAAACTTGGTCCTCAACCTGTAAACAATATGAAATAAAATCTCTTCAATTAAAAGGAATTCCCACTAAGTCAGCCAAAACAAACAAACACGTGCATTAGGCTGCAATTCTACTTGTTTGGAATTCTCCTTCAAACAGATAGGGATTATTTTGAGCAAATAATTAGATGGCTAATTTTAGCATTCCCAGTGGCGCAGAGTGGTAAGCTGCCGTACTGCAGTCCAAGCTCTGCTCACGACCTGAGTTCAATCCCAATGGAATTTGGTTTCAGGTAGCCGGCTCCAGGTTGACTCAGCCTTCCATCTTTCCGAGGTCGGTAAAATGAATACCCAGTTTGCTGGGGGTAAAGGGAAGATGACTGGGGAAGGCAGTGGCAAAACCACCCTGTAAACAAAGTCTGCCTAGTAAATGTCGGGATGTGACGTCACCCCATGGGTCAGGAATGACCTGGTGCTTGCACAGGGGACCTTTACCTTTAAGAAGCATTTTACTTGCTTCTTCTCTAACCTATCAGGCTGATCCTTGACCACCTGTCCACATGTTCGACAAATCTCATACTATCCCAATTCTAAATAACAGCATCCTCTACAATACATCTTCGAAGCAATATGAAACAGTAAACATGTTTATGTAAGCTTGTATACTTTGTATAGTTTACTCCATTCAGCTAATTTGGGAATTGTTAATGCATACAATGCAGTAAACTTCACATCTGTCCTCCCTCTATTTAATAGTATTGTGACATCTTAAAAATAAAGGAATTGCAACAACTGCATATGGCTGAGATAGGACGAGATGTAAATCTAAGTAAGTAAGTAAGTAATAATAATAATAATAATAATAATAATAATAATATTCTTATTTACATTCAGGAATCAGTCCTTAGTACAGTAGTTTTGTACTCCAGTTGATGGGACAAGAGAAAAAGTTAAAGGCAGAAGAGACATTTGCTTCCTGAAACAATGCAAGTCAAATAATCTAAGCATCTAAGTCTTATTCTGTGACTGAATGAAACCAGAGCAGATATTGACTTCCTTATAAAGATACATATTATGATACAGAACATGTCATTTGCAAATGCCAAGAATCAGTTGGCACTGAAGGAATGCTTACTTTGCAACTGTGTCACAAAAAGCAGCTTGTTCTTGATTTTGCCCTTCAACATTTTTGAGAAAGTTATTTCCTGCTGGAAGGTTAGTGGTCCCACTGTCAGTCTGAAATGTAGGGATAAATAAGTCAATCAGTGGTTGTATATAGCTGCTAGTACACATTATGAGACTGCCTTGATTTGACAGTAAAATTATATTGAGCATCCAGATTAAATGTATTACTGATTTAGTAGTATTTTCTGTCACATTGGACAATTAACCAATCCATAGTTACTGGAAGACATGCCAAGTGGCTCTGTCCCTCTCAAATCCAAGCAAACTGGAAGGAAAGGAATATAATCCGTAATCCCTGCTAAAGGAAGTTGAACACACAATGTTGAAGTTTAAAGCTATCTAGTTTTCTGGCTTCTACATTTCTAACACATAAAAATTAATGGTATTCTTCTGGAAATAGGATGCAGTAGTTTACTTCAAGAGTCTGTGGAATACCTTCGTGTTATTAAAAATCTTGAACATTTATACAGCTGCTATTAAAGGCTCAAATTCCCAAATCAATCTCTAGAAAAAGTTTGTGAAGAATAACTCATAAAAGAAATTATGAACATTAAAATAGAAGCTGCTTTAACTTCATAGTTCTAGCCACCTGTGCCACTTCTCTTTCCAGCATTTTAATCATACATTTCCCCCCAATTTTAAGCACATTTGTATCACATGATCATGCCACAGCGGCATACGTTTCTCCCCTCGCCCATGCTACATAATAGACTACTGTATCATTGACACAGAGGCCTTTTCGGACCTAACCCATAGAATGCAGTATTTTTCATAAGCAAGTATTACTAAGGCATTCCACTTTACTGTATCACCAGGGAATTTGGGTAAGGATATACAGAGCTGGATATCATCTGCATATTGATGATATCCAACCCCAAAGCTATGAATGATTTGTCCTAATGGCTTCGCATAGAGATTGAAAAGCATGGAGTATAGGACTGCAACCTGTGGAACTCCACACAGATGACAATTGGTCTCCCACAGCAACCCTCTGAGTCAGATCTGTGAGCAATAATTTGAAGCAGTTCAATGCACATTTCCTGATACCTACTTCGGCTTCCAAGCATCTTAACAAAAGGCTGCAAAGTCCAATAAGAGCAACAAGGAGGGATACCCTTTGTCTACACTCAGATAGAGGATGTCAACTAAAGCTAGCAGTGCCTTCTCTGTCCCATAGCCCGGCATGAAGCCAGATTGAAAAGGGTCTAGAGCAGATGAGTTATCCAAGAAGACCCAGAGTTGGTCTGCTACTGCACTTTCAATCACTTTGCCCAAGAAGGGCAGGTTAGAGACTGGACGAGAACTGGCCACAATGCTTTACTGTAGGGAAGGTTTTTAAGTAGCAGAAGCGTCACTGCCTCTTTGATTGGCGGAGAGAAGGTGCCCCGAGCTAGTGACTGATTTATAATAGACACTAAGGCTTTGTTGATGTAGTCTTTACATGATTTTAGCAGCCAGGACGGGCAATGATCTGGAGTGCAAGTAGTGGCCTTCGCTGATCCCAGGATCTTGTAGACGTCCATCATGGAAACTGGGGCAAAAGGGTCAATGCATAAACCAGGTTGTGTATTAGTCCTGTCCATTGGTGTGTCCGTGTTACAACTGACATCCAGGTCAGAGCGTATTCGCGACATTTTATCAGCAAAAAACCTGGCAAAGGTATCACAGCTAATTGTCTCAGAAACAAACTGGCAGCCAATGTAGCTGTTTTAAAACAGGCAAGATAAATGGTCTGTAATATTCTGAACTAGCTGTGGTTTCCTAGTTCTCTTTAAGGGCAGCCCAATGTAGAGTGCATTACAATATTCTAATCACAATGTTACAAAAACATGCACTAGCATGGCCAGATTGGCTGACTCAAAGGAAAGAGAGTTGGGTGAACCAAATGTGGTTGATAGAAGGCACTCTTTGGCGCTGTATAAACTAGTTTCCAAACCACAAGGTTCAGTTCATGAGCTCCCTCTTTAACCTGCTTTTCAAACACCAACTCTACTCCATCTACCCAATGCAAATGAAGCCCTTCTAAAACATCAGCCTTTCACACCAGTGTTACTTCTGCTTTGTCTGGATTATTAGTTTTTCCCCTACTTAAAAAAACAACACACTGCTGGGTTTTAAAGACCCGTTTAAAAATCTTCTCTCAAAAAACCTGTCCTGCACTAGTCTAGTTCACACACTTTCTTTAGTGGTGTGTAGAATTCTATAGTAGTAGTGAGTTTATCCCTGTTCTCTGTTCCTGTACACTCCCCAAACTTCAGAAAAAGGATAAAGTAATTGCACTGGAACATTATCATGCCAAAGTCAACCATAGCAAACCAAACAGAACTGGAATCTTCTACAGACTTTTTTTTTTAAGCAAGCAGCCTGTACTGTAAATGTATTCTCTCAAACAGGAGACACAAAGACAATGGAGTGTTACTAACCACAAGCTTTAGTGAGAGAAAAGCTAAAAACTGCACTGTTCCTTTATATCCTAATCCCAAATAATAGAGTGGAGAGCCTTTCTACTCTACTCTGGGTTGTAGCTACGAGCTACCAATTATGTGCAGCCACAGCAGAAAAATTGGAGAACATTTTTAAGGCACATCTGCTTTGAAATGGTTTACTTTTTACGCTAACATGAAAATGTTGTAAGTAGTACAACAGAACCCACTAAGAGGCTCAACAGAGCACTCAATGCAGGGGAGCAGTGGTGAGAGTCTCCGTTGATAAATGGCTGCAGTGTCCTAAAGTGGGATACAGCTAGTTGTTTACCTCAAATTTTTAACACACATGAACTCAGCCACCAATAGAGGAATATTAATATCTGCAAACAGAAGTGGACAGGTAAATACACACAAATATACAGCTTCTTCACCCTCCAAGCATCTTAATTAGCAATGGTGATTCCGATTATTTTTTAAATAAACACTCCTACTTCAAAGTATGCAATATCCATTTTACTTCCAAGTAAATTCAACTATGCTAATACGTTAACTTTTCACTGAAGCATGTTTAGGTTTGATGAGTATTTGATTTTCGCAAGATTTAACTACTTCTAATTTTTCATTCCATCAAGTTCTAAGAAATGCAGTGTCTGGAAGTGACAGAGCTATAGTTCACAATTTTAAAATCTGATGGCTACCATTGAGCCTCCTAAATAGAAATGCAAATAATTAGGAATTAATCAAGACACTACAGGAATCTAAAAAATGTCAAGACGACATGATGTTAATTTAGGTTAAATAGTAACTACTTTTACATACAGGGATCTGCACCATTTAATGGGCAGATCCCTGTAACTGTTATACAGAATGCTGAGATGGATGGATGGATGAATGAATGGTTTGAATCAGCATACCAATTATATTCTGTAGCTATAAAATTAGGAAAAAAACACATGGATTTCATATGTCCTACATCAAGCCAATACTTCTATTAGAATTCCCCCCCCCAAAAGAAAACCACAACTGTAAATAAAAAAAACAGTAGTCAAGACAATGAGACACTCACTGTCCCATGGGGAAGGGTTTGACTACTGACATAGTTCCTGATTACAGACATAGTTCATGATTTAAGGTATCAGCAGTATTCTCAACTCTGTAGGAAAGCCTAAAAAACTTTAAGCATACAAATGAACTGATCAATCCTCACCAACCCAACGTACCAACTCATGACATACAAAATATGCAAGAAAGATCCTACGTGGATATCCTAAAGAATGGACAGTAGTTAATATGTCTGTCTCTTCAGAAGAGAGTGGACTTTATTAGTAAAAACACAACGTTTTTGAGAATTAGTGTGAATAGACTAGATCTCCAAGCTTCTTTCTTCAAGTAAACTTGCCTGATACGTTTTGTCCTGCTGAGTTATAAAGCTTTGTTCCTATGCCAGATAGCGCTTTGCTTATGCATACAACGTAAACATCTCGTTTTCCCAACTCTAGCAAGAGATCACAGAGCTTCATCTTTCATTAAAAGGTTTTTTAAAACTTTAAAGGCTTTGGAAACAGTTTTAACTAAGCATGTTTACACACTGCTTCTGAAACTTGATAGAAGAGGGAGTTATTCTTCGTTTAGTTTACTACCAGTGTGCGAATTAGGAATGACAAGGAAGGCCTTATTGCATGAGTCTCAATTGAGAGGGAGAACACAAACGCAGACCTGCCAGTGGAAACAAAACTAAGTATTTTAGTTTTCAACCAAAGTATCTTATTACAGCGCAGCTACCAACTATACTACATCTAATGAATGGAGCTTTGCCTTTTGAAAATTTATACCCCCCCAAATCTTGTTGGTCTCTCAGGTGCTACTACTATTGCTATAGTATTGTTATACTGTAGTATTGTTGTAGTATTTATGTAGTAGTGTTATACTACAGCAATAGTCTTGAAACCACTTTCTCATCATCTATATCAAAGCTTCTTAAATTGTGGGTCGCGACCCCATAACTGAATGTGGGGGTCACGAAAAAATTGGCAACAGTATAAATTGGTCAGGCTAGCCAGCTTTTGTCCCAGGCTGCATCAACAATACAGGAACAAAAGCCAGGTGGTAGGTTTTGGTAGGAAGGGCTTTGTTGTCCTTCTCCTGTTCAGGCCGGCTGGGCTGCAGAGCACACACAACCAGACCAAACCTGCTAGCTTGTGTGGCAGTGGGCTTTTCGGTCTCTCTGCCCTCCGGGCTGAACAGGGAGGATGACAGTCAAGGCCTGGAGCTGCTTACATTCAGCAGTGAAGATCTATGTGCTATGGCTGCAGCAGCTACTGAAGCATTTTTTTTTCTGGCCAATCCCCCACCTGGCCCCACCCACGTGCTGAAAATGTTGAGCGGGTGCCTTCTCCACAGGCACCCTAGCACCTGCGGGCTACTGTTGGGGACTCCTAATCTATCCACTCATGTTAAATTTCTTTGGATTTAGGTTAATGTTTTGCTTTAATATTTTTCTATTTATTTTATATTTAGAAAATTTGATAGTATTTTAAAAGGAATAGTTAAAATATCTTGTTCTTAAGATTTTCTCTTTGATCTTAATATTTATTTTATTTGTATCCCACCGTCTCACAGTAGCAATGCCCTGACCTGTACGGTCTAACCTACCCAGATCTCATCAGATCTCAGAAGCTAAGCAAGGTGGAGAAAGTCCAGGGTTGCTACACAGAGGCAAGCAATGGCAAACCACCTCTGTGTCTCTTGCCTTGAAAACCCTACAAGGTCATCATAAGTCAAATGCAACTTGACAGAACTTTATACACACAGTACACCATAATAAAGTTTAAATAGAACAGAAAAATCATTATTTTTTGTCCAACTTATAAGCTTTGGCAAGCAATGATAAATTTCAGATTCAAAATAAAATTCTGAATAAATTTTACCTGTGATGACTGGCCCTGTACCTTAGCAAGCTGAGCAGTTCGAATGTTTAAAGACCGGCTTCTTGTAACAGTAGCCCCAGAAGTAGATTTCCCACTAACTTTTCTTTCAAGAAGGCATTTTCCTGTGGATTTCTCCTGTTGCAGAACAGCGTCCCAAGGATCTTCAACAACGATACTACAAGTCACCTTTCCAGAATCTTCTGCAGTGTACAAAATATCCACACTGTCTACTTTGGGTTTACTTAAAGGATCCAAATCCAACCAGTCAAATTTACTAATATCACTGACGCTTTCAGAACTTGGCAAACTAATTGTAGATTTAGCATCAGTCAACTCAAAGTCTGTGCTTGCTCTCCCAGTTTTTAGAAATTCAGAAGTGCTTGCTATCTTATCAAATACTTTTGCCATTTCAGGTGTAAGAGTTGGATGATATCCAGGCAAGCTTCCTTGTGGATGGAAAGTTGTGGCAGCTGGCAAGGAGTATGAAATATACTGCGACCTCTCTGGAAGACCAAGATAAACAGGCTTTGTAGACTGGTAAGAGGACATACCTGGATGGAAGCCATTCTGAAAGATACCAACTTGTTTACTGTAAGAAGGTGCAGAGTAAATAGAAGGTACACTGCAAGGTGAAGGCCCAGGTAACCCAGTTGTCCACTGAGCAGCAGAGCTAGCATAAAACTGTGAAGGGAATGATGGACTTATAATAGGAGTCGGTGGCAACGTAGGTGGCTTGCTGGCTTCGAAGCTGTCCTCCAGCAAGAGTTTCTCTAGCTCAGCATGGGTAATTTTCTCTATGTCAATGGTGTTTAACTTGTCACCCATGGTTTTCTTGACATCAGACTCTGGAAACACCATTAGATCATAGTCCTGTTTTCTGCGGGACTGTACATTTGGCCAGGAGCTGCTTAAAGTGCCAATGCTTTGTCTACTACAGGCTACCACTTTCTCTTTTTGCATCTTAGCCAGAGCCTCTGCTTCCATTTGCAAAGCTTCTTCTTTGTCCACTTCTTTGGCCCTTGCTGTGCCCAAAGACGGTGATGAACTTGGTTTGAATTCATTGCTGTCAGCTATCTGGGCCATACCGTGAAAGCAGATGCCCATTAAGAGACTCAGAGACTTTTTCAAAGGTCTTTAGCCTGAGAACATTCAAATGCAGATTCAGCAGCTCTGGGGAAGAGAAGAAAAGATAAACTGAAATCAAAACACATTCACATGATCAAATGTAGAAGTAGTATCTATCAGTGATTCTGTACATTTCTAAATCTCATGCTTGACTAACTATTTCCAATATTCTTATTTCAATTACGGTATATTTCTCTTTTCCCATAGAGACTCAAGTACTGTGGCTCAGGATACCAGTGCTGTGTACAACAGCTACTGCTTGCCTTGTTTCTCACACCAGTTATGTATCCAGTTGATACATCCAAAAATCATTTCTAGGCCACCAGAAGTGGTTCAGCTGCGAGGCAGGCTCCCAAGCAAAGATGTATTTAGGACATGAGGTGCATTTAGGGTGAGGCACCAGAGCTGCTGGAATATCCTGGGAAAACGGGAGCTGCAGGATGCAGGCATTTCTCGATCTCTGTTAATCCAGCTAGAAGGCCTCACTACCTCCTTCCCAATCCCGCAGAGCTCAGCTTGTCTGCCAGAATAGGGAGCTTTATTCACCTTGGACAGACAACATTCTCTGGGCAAGTTGTCAGTGCTAAGACCTCATGGCTAGTGCAACCCAAGCTCATCCCACTACTACTTCCTAAACTTGGGGAAGGGGCTGTGGCTTAATGGTAGAGCATCTGCTTGGCATGCAGAAGGTCCCAGGTTCAATCCCCTGCATCTCTAGTTAAAGGGACTAGTCAAGTAGGTGATGTGAAAGACCTCTGCCTGAGACCCTGGAGAGCCGCTGCCAGTCTGAGTAGACAATACTGACATTGATGGACCAAGGGTCTGGTTCAGCATAAGGCAACTTCATGCGTTCATGTGTAGACAGAGTGGATGAACATGAGACTGGAGTCAGACAACAGTTTGGGTGATGGGAGAGACAGAAGGGGGAGTGCACCTGTTAAACCAACATCTTCAATATTCCCCCTTGTCAGTCCTGATAATCATACACAGCAATGGCTATGTATGCATAGCTATACACTAGGACAATAATTACTTATTTGTCGGACTTACTATTGTACAGAAGTCTTACTAATGCAGTTAATTAATGCTAAAAGATACTTCTTTTATTACAACACAATTTAATTTCAGCCACTTCATATTCAAAGATCAAGTAAATGACACGTGTGCATGTAAAGTGCCATCAAGTCGCAGCCAACTTATGGTGACCCCTTATGGGGTTTTCAAGGCAAGAGACTAACAGAGGTGGTTTGCCAGTGCCTTCCTCTGCATAGCAACCCTGGAATTCCTTGGTGGTCTCGCATCCAAATACTAACCAGGGCTGACTCTGCTTAGTTTCCGAGATCTGACATGATTGGGCTATACCATGCTGCCTTCTCTCCCAGTAAATGAGATGGGGACAACTAAAGTCTCAAAGTGACAGAGACTGAAAGTGAAATTAGCCAGGTTCCTAATTCCACTTCTTAGTCCAAACTACTAGACACAATATTGTATAGCCTAGAGGGAACAGAAAGCACCGTTGTAATAATCCAGACAGACTGCTCACAATTTTTTCACATCGGATGAAAGCACAGCAACAATTAATTCTACTACTTTTACTGGCAAACAGTACATGTTTGCTGCTATAAACTGCTTCTTATTTCTAGTCTTAATTTGTTCCCTTTAAACTTCCAGACATTGGATTTTGCACTGATCAGTAAGCTAGCAGCTTATTTAATATACACTGTTGCTACCTGACCCTATCCACAAGCAACCTTCCTATATTGCTGTTTGTATTAGGTGAATGTAGTTCTGTGTGTGTGTGTGTGTGTGTTAAGTGCCGTCAAGTCGCTTCCGACTCATGGTGACCCTATGAATGAAAGTCCTCCAAAATGTCCTATCTTTGACAGCCTTGTTCAGATCTTGCAAATTGAAGGCTGTGGCTTCCTTTATTGAGTCAGAATGTAGTTCTAATCTAAGCTATATCCCCTCTCCAAATAGACTTCTAATAATTTGATTCCACCACACCTGCCAAGTGCCATTAAATCAGGGCTTAACAATTCCCAAGTGCTATAGCATCAAGAAGTTTCATTGTGGTACCTAGTATTTTTTGCTGCAGCAAGTTATATATGACCATATTTGCTAACACTGAAGGCTGAAATACGAGTCTGGCTCCTAAATGTTTGGGCTGGCTTCTAGAAACAAAGAAAATGAGTCAAGGCTGCTCTATTCATCATGACTCAGGTGGTATTATAATAAAATATTTAGCTATTGCTAGGAAAGTAAGGTAGGGCAAGGTGGCCACAAAGCAAAAACAGCCGAACAAAAGTCATGCTGTAGCCTTACTCACAATGTTACCAATTGCAATCATGACATTATGGAGCTGTCATCAGATAAATAGTAAGGCTGTGACAGGCTCATCTTGACTGAAGTTCTTTCTAGATAGTCTCCTTTTCCCCATGGGACCAACCATGTATTAGTAGAAAGGCATTTTGCCAACCAGTACCTCTCCCCTCTTTCCCAGTACCCAAGGTTCCAGGTGAGCACCGAGGTATCAAAAAGACATCATGCAACAGTGTTGTTTCTGTCTTGAAGACTGAGACTATATCCTATTTCATATATATCTGATGAAACAAGAACAGTGTTTATGTATTTGATTACCTATTGCCACAAATGTTATGCTTTGAAAGACAAGAATCTCTGTGTCAAAAATGGAACAATAGTTCTGCCAGACCTCTAAAAAGACAAATAAGTGGGTTCTGGATCAAATCAAGCCTGAACTGTCCCTAGAAGCTAAAGTGACTGAACTGAGACTATCAGACTTTGGTTACATTATGAGAAGACAAGAGTCACTGGAAAAGACAATAATGCTAGGAAAAGTCAAATGCAGCAGGAAAAGAGGAAGACGCAACCTGAGATGGATTGAGTCTATAAAGGAAGCCACAGTCCTCAGTTTGCAACACCTGAACATGGCTGTTAACAATAGGACTTTTTTGAGGACATTGATTCATAAGACCGCCAGAAGTCAGAAGTGACTTGATGGTACTTAACATACACAGGTTCTGGAGAAAGTTCTTCCTAATGTTCAGTCGGAAACTCTTTTGATTTAATTTCAACCCAATGGTTCTGGTCTGACCTTCTGGGACAACAGAAAACAACTCCACACAATCCTCTATATGACAGCCCTTCAAGTACTTGAAGATGGTTATCATATCATCTTTCGGTCATCTCCTTGACAGGCTAAGCATACCAAAATCCTTCAATCTTTCCTCAAATGTTTGTCCCACTTTTCTGGCCTCACAAGGGCCGCTAAGGTGGCTAACAATTTAAAACGTACATGATAAAAGAACATTTAAAAAACATTAAAATCAGCCCCCAAAGCAACACATAATTAAAAAAAATTAAAAACAGAGTTAAAATACGTACAAACAGCAATTAAAACATTGGCCAGGAAGTAGAAGCCCAAGGAAAAGATTACAAAATTCTGCTCTAGCCTTTTTTCTGTTCAACTTAGACAACAGTTTCTTTTCTGAGGCTCTGCCTGGCCCTAGCCCATGTTCTGTTTCTAGAATAGAAGAGAGGAGACTATCTCAAGATATTTTTCACTGCTCAGAAGGAGCTCTCGTTAAAGAAAAGGTTGGTAACCCCTGGTCTAGGGACTCTTCAAACAAGCCAATATTTCCTACATAAAAGTAACTTCTCCATAGACATCATGTGACTCCCATGTGTACTGATAACATACAACAAAACATATGCAAAATCCACTTTTTAAATCAAGTGTGAGGCCTATATTGTGCAACTAACAAAACACCTCATGACACTGCCATCTATATAATGCAAAATTTAGTCAGGACCAAGTAATTTCACCTAGTTCATTGATGTCTGATATTTTTCATTTTAACAAACCACGTGGCAAAAGTAGGAGTGTTGGAATTTTATTGGAGAGACCAGACTAAAATCCGTATTCAGTGAGGAAGCTCCCTTGGTAGCCTTGGGCATGCCATACTCTCAACATTTTATACCTTATACTATGGGGATCTAAAAGGGCATTCAATCGGCATTCAATCAGGAAGGCATCTGGCCAAGCCTGTTATACAAGTGTGAATAATAGAGGACTGATAATAGCTGCAAGCGTAAAGCAAATATGCAACATAATTCAAAAATGAGATTCTACTGCCAGAATGGTACCATTTATTCCAGTACATTAGAAAACAGTTACAGGCTTCACAGAAGGATGTTCTTTATTGAAGCCAGAGGTGACTAACCTTTCAATGTTAATATTTCCAACATCACACAGCAACTATTTCAGCAGGTGTGGCTTGCCACATCACACTCCCCTGCAGACCTTTGAAAAGATGCATAGATTAAAACAGCCCTAATGCTGAACGGTTGGCTACTCCTAGTTTACACTGCCCTCCTAAGCTAAATTACACCATTCTGAGTCCAAAAGGCAAAGGTCCCCTGTGCAAGCACCCGGTCATTCCTGACCCATAGGGTGACGTCACATCCCAACGTTTACTAGGCAGACTTTGTTTTATGGGGTGGTTTTCCAGTGCCTTCCCCAGTCATCTTCCCTTTACCCCCAAGCAAACTGGGTACTCATTTTACCAACCTCGGAAGGATGGAAGGCTGAGTCAACCTTGAGCCGGCTACCTGAAACCAACTTCTGTTGGGATCGAACTCAGGTCGTGAGCAGAGCTTGGACTGCAGTACTGCAGCTTACCACTCTGCGCCACGGGGCTCCTATTCTGAGTCCACTGAAGTCAATTTTTAACCAGAATGCTTTTTGCTGCAATCAACAAACACCCTACAACCAAATGAAACTAAAAAGGGAATTGACAGGACAGAGAGTAAGCATCCTAAACACACAGAGTTATATTTTCAAGTGACTCGTTTTGAGTTTAAATTTCCTGTTTATTTTTATTGCTGAAATTCAGAAAATCCCATATACTCTGGCCAGGACTTCAGCTTAATAGGTTCTGCTATTTACATCTTTCTATACATTTAAGCACTTTAACTATTCACTTTTTATTCAAAAACTCTAGAAAATGTTTTATGTATCCTCTCTTAGCAGCAGGTTTCCTTCTAGGGAATGCTTCAGATTACTGACATGGGGGGTTACCGTACTTATATTCCCAGCAATGTATTAAGAGTTTGAAAACGTTATAAAAAATACTGTTCGCACTTTGTTTGGCCCCTTTAGCTGTGAAGACCATTTATTAGCCGTGGTATCCAAAAACCCTTTTAAAGCGATGTTTTTTATAACGTTTTCAAACTCTTAATACATCGCTGGGAATACAAAGTGCGGTAACCCCTTTCCTCCTATGGTTCACAACCACATTCCTTATAAACTATCACAAAAACTTTTCAATATAAAAGTAACTCCATAAGCCCGGGTGTTGAGACTTCGGATTCTTTAAAATCAGTTTCAAACGTTTAAAAGATCTCAAATGAAAATATTACTGGAATTTCAGTATCCTTCTCTTTTGGTTCTAACCACGTACTATGCATGTTTCCCTGTTCACAGATTTAAAAATACATCTAAATATAAAACAACTTATAATGTTGAACAGATGCTTTACCTTCAGTAATATTTTCATAAAGGATCTTTAACCTTACTCAAATGTTTTGTCTTCCAAAAATTTAATTAAAGGATGAATATTGTTTCCTTGGTTACTCAGGATAGTGCTAAATGGAGGGGGGGGAAGGAACCTCGGTTGTTTTAATAGTTGATATGGAATCAAATTACGATATATTTAATTTGATGGAAGGGCCAGCACTTAGCGGCAGAGCACATTCTTTGGAATCTGAATGGCCCTAGTTTTATTCCCAGTGTCTCAAGTTAAAATATTTTAGGTAGCAGGGCAGGAAAAGCCCTCTGACTGAAGGAACTGCTGCCAGCCAATGTAGACAGACTAGACCAGGGGTGGGGAACATCAGGCCCGGGGGCCATATACGGCCCGTGAAGTCATTTGGTCTGGCCCTTTGTGGGTCCTGGCAGATCTCTAGCTCAGAAGGATCTAAGACTGGCGATCCACCCCCTCCCACGGACAGGAATAGCCTCTATTCAAGATGGATGTGAGTTTGTTTTGCTGAGAAAAGGAACCTTCCCCCCCCCCCTTGTAGAAGAGTCATTAGCTATGGAGCTGCTAGGACCACACAAGAAACCGTGTTAACCCTTTCCCACCTGGGCCGTGGAGAAACATATTTCCTCTGTACTGCAAGAGGGCTGGGGCGGAAGTGGCGACAATGAGGGGTTAAAGGGGGCAGGGCCAGAATGCGTGGCCCGCAGATGATGTTATAAATATCCAAATGGCCCTTGGCAGAAAAAAGGTTCCCCACCTCTGGACTAGACCAATGGCCTGAATCAGTATCAGGCAGATTTATATTTTATATGACCATGTTATTCCTGAAGTCCGTAGAGAGGCTGTCTTTTAATATATTAATGGTCTCAAGGGATAAAAAGATCCTGATAACTACTACTGTAGCCTACCAAGACAAAGACAAAATTAAACACCAGTCAAATTCCCTAGATTAAGTATTTTTACATAGATGTGGCATCGCCTCAGGAAGTTTGGTACAGTCGTTCTTAGATTATGCACACTATGAATAGGGTTAATTAAAATTATCACAATACAGAATGCAAATTGTGGGTTTTATATTGTTACTTTCTATGTAGGCCAGTTCTTTCTAGTATCTCTGCTTGAAAAAGCTGATGAACATAAGGGAACAATTATAATACTATTTGGTTTTTAATGGTGCCAATATCTTATTTTGATACAACTCTCCCCCTGAAACCACTGATATTAAAGAACATATCAGAACATTCACAAGGAATGTGAATATTGCATGTTCTTTTTGTCACATTAAAACAGTGACACAAACTGGATAGCTTCTGCAGTAGAATGTTAATATCGACACACACGGAGTGACAAAAAAAGTCTGCCACAAAGGACAGTGGAATGTGGTGGGTGGAGGACAAAATTCCTTGAAGGGGAAACATATTGGGCATACATTGTGAAATGAAAGGGAAAATCCAGAGAAAATGGTAACTCCCCTCAGTTCTCTCTTAATGCAGGACTAACAGTTTTCATTGTTTACTCAGTCCACATGACAGACAGAAAAATATGGCAAAAAAAATAAGAGGGGAAGTTGAAGTGAAAAGTGAATTTGTAGACAAGCCTCAAGAAATAATTTCATCTTTCGAACTGGTGGTAGAGGCAACAAGTTCTCCAATACGTTATAGCTTCCTTTGACTTGTCTGTATTTGGTCTTCAGTATTTACTAAATATATACACAGGTTTTGTGAACACTATCAAGCTCCACTGAGTGACTATAAAATTAGCACACCATGCAACCTATATTCTCATCCCTTCCATAATAAGGAAGCTTCAGCCCTGCTAAACTGTTACCGTGAAATTGCATACATTTACACTTCTCACACACCTCCCTTACTAGCCCGTGGGATCTCAAAACAATGCCTTAATGAGCCCTTTGAAAAGGGAAAAAGCATTTTAAAAATCTAACCTGCATGTAGCAATTTTGCCTTCTTTTTACAACCATACCACCTTCCTTAATTCTATACTTTAGAAGCTATGACATGATTCCTTGTTTCTTCTGGGGGGAAAACAACTGGAAAGATGTATATTAGAAAAGATAGCTGCAAAACGTTAGACACATTGCATGTGTTACTACTACAGCTCCAATATTTTTTTAAAATATAGTAAATAGTATAAGCACTTCAGTCTCTTAAGAGTCTTGCATACTATGGAGATCGCTGAAGGAGAACAGCTTATAGTCTGGCATCCACCCCTCTTTTTTGCCTGGATCCAACTGCCGCTAAGAACTTTGCTAACTGCCATCAGTGAGGCCAGAGTAGCAGTCAGCTACTCCCAGATCCGCTTTAAGACCCTGGCTTCCCCTGCCACTGAAACAGAAGAAAGATGATTGCAGCAAGGCATCCTTCCATTGTGTCTGGATCACAACCTTATGGAGGACCATCTTCTCAAGCACCTTCTTCTTATATCTTAACTGAAGTTTGAACTGGTTCATTGCTTAAAGCTCTTAACTAAACAACACAATGCAACACACTAAACAAAATTATTACACATCTAAAGAAAAGAAAACTTTAGCAGTCATACACCAAATTTCAACCCTTGCCATACGTGAAATCAAGATAAATGGCAAAAATCCACCAATATTGGCAGGTAGGGGTCTTCTGCCTTCCAGCAAAAAAACCAACCAAATTTCACAGGGCAATGATCATGGTGATGGCACAGCAGGATTAAAAAGAGGCTAGGGACCGCATCTCATGATTGGATCATGAGTAAGTCAAATTGCGAGTCATGAATCTGTGAGTTGCAGGGGTCCAATGAGTTAAAATATGGAAGAAGACACTTAAGCTGCTTAGACATTCCAGGTAAGTTAAGATACCTGACATATCTTGGACGTTACAGGCCATAATAGTTATGTCCCTACATGCTTTGTGTCCTCAAATACCACAAGCAGAACAGAACAAAAACAATGGCTTATACTGCAGTTCCCTATTTTGTAATACATAGATACATAGCTTTCACTGTCAATAACATGCATTGTTGGGTTAACATTAATGTAACTGATGAACTTCCTGGTTATCCAAACATTCCCCACAAAAACTGCTCTTTTACCACCTGCGGTACCCAAGGGCCTTTGGCCATAAAAACCTTCACTCATGCATAGCTAATTGCCAGTGTGAGACTTCTGCTTGGCATGCAGAAGGTCCCAGGTTCAATCCCCAACCGACAATTTATATATTTTTTATTTTAAGGTAAGTACCACAACAGTGCTTTGGAATATAATTAATTATAATGTCCTATTTAAAGTTTTGTGCTTGTTTGGGGGCTTCCTAGGGGCACCTGGTTTGGCCACTGTGTGAACAGACTGAGGAACTTGATGGACCTTGGTCTGATCTAGCATGGCTTTTCTTATGTTCTTATCATGCGTGATACTCTAGGACATGAATGTATTTTCCAGTCAATGTATGTTGACTATATGGAAGAACTGTATTTTGGATTATAGAATTGGCTTATTTATACAACTGAGTTTCTGCATGATTTGGGTTGAACTGTAAGGTACACAGAAGTGTCTATTTTTATATACCACCTGGAGGTTGGCAACCCTAGCCCTAGGCGACCGCCTCGTTCGCCTAATGGTAGCACTGGCCCCTTCTTTTCCAGAGGCCTTTTCCTGCCCTGCTACCTAAAATCTTTTAACTTGAGACACTGGGAATAAAACTAGGGCCATTCAGATTCCAAAGAATGTGCTCTGCCACTAAGCGCTGGCCCTTCCATCAAATTAAGAACATAAGAAAGGCCCTGCTGGATCAGACCAAGGCCCATCAAGTCCAGCAGTCTGTTCACACAGTGGCCAACCAGGTGCCTCTATGAAGCCCCCAAACAAGACGACTGCAGCAGCACCATCCTGCCTGTGTTCCACCGCACTCAAAATAATAGGCATGCTCCTCTGATACTAGAGAGAATAGGTATGCAGCATGACTAGTATCCATTCTAATAGCCATGAATACCCCTTTCCTCCATGAATATTTCCACTCCCCTCTTAAAGCCCTCCAAGCTGGCAGCCATCACATCATGGGGCAGGGAGTTCCACAATTTAACTATGCGTTGTCTTAAAAAATACTTAGAATCATAGAGTTGGAATGGACCGCCAGGGTCATCTAATCCAACCCTCTGCACAATGCAGGAAATTTACAACTACCCTGCGCTCCCCAGATGACCAAGATGTGTTCCCTCTCATCATCTGCTTAAGCATTGCTGACAGATGGCCATCTATCTGTTTTGAATCTCTCGCCCTCCAGCTTCAGCAGATGACCCCTGCGATCTAGTATTATGGGAGAGGGAGAAAAACCTCTCCCTGCCCACTCTCTCCAAACCAGGCGTAATTTCACCTCTATCACGTCTCCCGTCAGCCGCCTCCTTTCCAAGCTGAGCAACCCCCTAAGCTTACATGAGAACTGCTCGGAGAAGGCTGCCTCAGCCACATAAACTCACTGGCCATTTATACATGGGAGGTTTTGCCTTAGATTTGCCACTCTTTAGATGCACATTTTCCCCATTCGAATTCTCAAAAATCTGCATGGGGGCTTACTGTTGAGTTTTGAGAATTCGGATGGAGAAAATGTGCATCTAAAGAGTGGCCAATCCAAGGCAAAACCTCCCGTGCATAAATGGCCATAGGGGCTTATGTTTGAGTTTGGAGAATTCGGATGGGGGAAATGTGCATCTAAGCCCCTATATAGGCCATTTACGCACGGGAGGTTTTGCCTTGGATTTGCCACTCTTTAGATGCACATTTTCCCCATCCAAATTATCAAAACTCAACAGTAAGCCCCCATGCAGAGTTTTGAGAATTCGAATGGGGAAAATGTGCAACTAGAGAGCGGCAAATCCAAGGCAAAACCGCCCATGCATAAAGGGCCACTGCCTCTTGCCGAAGCCCGCAGGCCGGCAGCTCCTCCTCGGCGCCACCTTAATTGGCTGCCCTGGACTCCCCCGCCTACCCACCCCAAACCCCGGGGTCACAAAGGAAAGGGGGGGAAAGCAGCACAGCCCCCCTCATTCATTCATTCCTCCCCTTGGAGAGATGGCGGGGGGTTGAAGCGCGCCAGGGTCCCAAGCAAGCGCGGGCGGAGGGGGGGGGAACACCCGCTGACGGAAGCAGGCAGCCGCCAGGAGACTCCAAGGCGACTCCAAGCGAGGCGGGGAGGAGGAAGCCAGGGCCGCGGCGGCGGCGGGGGCGCGCGCGCGCCACCCCCAGCGTCCCGAGCCAGGCGGGGAGGCATCCCGAGCGCCGTGGCAACCCGCCTTTCTCGCGCGCCGCCGCCCCAGTGCCCATAATACGCCGCTCTTCCAACCCCCCCCATCCCCTCACCTCAGCTCGCCTCCATCCCGAGGCGCTGGCCAACCGCCACGGCGTATTTTCCGTTGCGGGCCAACCGCCACGGCGTATTTTCCGTTGGGGAGAACGTTCCTGGCGAGCCCGACGCCCCGCCCCCTTCTAGGACTGCCCCGCCTCCCAGGCTCTCGGCGCTGGGCTGGCCGCCGTGCGCTCACTTCCGGTCCTCAGCCAGGCGAAGCGGGCTGGAGGAAGGGGCTAGGAGGAGGGGGAGGAGGGAGAAGGGGTGGGAAGTGGTGACGTCATTTGCCAATCTTCTGTTGCTGCTGCAAGAATCATGACAGGAGCGAAAAACATTTACAAACCAGGTGCAATTTTATATAAGCTGCTGAGATTCCTATCAGCGTACAATGTACAAATGCAAGCAACCACACTATAACCAACACATAGTATGTGCAAAATATACAATAAAGGAGCAAAAAATCTTTCAAAGGTCTCAGCAGAGTACCAAGTACGGTATGTATAACGGGTGGGGAACGTCAGGCCCGGGGGCCGTATAAGGCCCGCAAAATCATTTGGTCTGGCCCTTCATGGGTCCTGGCAGATCTTTAGCTCAGAAGGATGCTGCCCTGCCTGAATCTCTTGGGCCCAGCTAGGGACAGCAGAGTTCAAAAGTGAGTCGCTCTGTGTGGCTGATACTCGGAGCCGTCTCTGGCCATGCCTCTTGGCTAAATGTTTGACCAAATATAGTAGGCTAATTTTTAAGTTGATAATTTTGTATGGCCCGCAAATTATGTTATAAATATCCAAATGGCCCTTGGCAGAAAAAAGGTTCCCCACCCCTGAACTTGATGTCAAGTTCAATTTTCAGATGAATAAGAAGCCACAATCTTCAATAGCATACGGCCGTTTCAAAATCACAATAGTGTAGAATCCTTCTTCGGTCCTTCCTGTATTTTAAAATTGCAGTACTGTTTTCCTAACCTTTGGTATTAGTATAGAGGTGTCTGTTTCTCCCCCGCAAGAATCATGATAGCTAAAGTTTGGAAGCAAGTAAATAAACCTTCCATAAGGGACTGGAGAGAGGAACTATGGACGTCTATGAGAATGGCCAAATTAACAGAATTCCTACCTGGAAAAGATATGGAAGAATTAAAAAAAAAAACATGGGTGAAAGCAGTCACATATTGGGATAAACTGGCAAAAATGGATTTTACTATTTTAGTTAACGAGTTAATTGTATGATTATCAGGACTGGCAAGGGGGAATATTGAAGATGTTGGTTTAACAGGTGCACTCCCCCTTCTGTCTCTCCCATCACCCAAACTGTTGTCTGACTCCAGTCTCGTGTTCATCCATTCTGTCTACATATGAACACATGAAGCTGCCTTATACTGAACCAGACCCTTGGTCCATCAAAGTCAGTATTGTCTACTCAGACGGGCAGCGGCTCTCCAGGGTCTCAGGCAGAGGTCTTTCACATCACCTACTTGCCTAGTCCCTTTAACTGGAGATGCAGGGGATTGAACCTGGGGAGAGGGGGAGGGCAGTGCTCGGGAGGTGTTTGCTCACATGAGTTATTACTCATATCAGTTTTATATTAGACTGTTCACTGATATTTGAAAATGTCTATGTACTTTTAAAGTATTTGCCTGTCTCTTGAAGGATGTTCTACGAAAATTGACCCTGCATGCCGTTACTACAGCTAAAAGACTCATATTACAACATTGGAAAGATAAAAGCCTACTTCCAGTAAATCAATGGATTGAGAACCTTAGAACTCTTATCAATATTTGAACACATGATATATAAACAGCAATTGCACATGGACTTGTGTTTAGATATTTGGAAAACAATTATATAAACTTATATGTTGATCTGCCACCACTATTGTTATGAACACATGAAGCTGCCTTATACTGAACCAGACCCTTGGTCCATCAAAGTCAGTATTGTCTACTCAGACGGGCAGCGGCTCTCCAGGGTCTCAGGCAGAGGTCTTTCACATCACCTACTTGCCTAGTCCCTTTAACTGGAGATGCAGGGGATTGAACCTGGGGAGAGGGGGAGGGCAGTGCTCGGGAGGTGTTTGCTCACATGAGTTATTACTCATATCAGTTTTATATTAGACTGTTCACTGATATTTGAAAATGTCTATGTACTTTTAAAGTATTTGCCTGTCTCTTGAAGGATGTTCTACGAAAATTGACCCTGCATGCCGTTACTACAGCTAAAAGACTCATATTACAACATTGGAAAGATAAAAGCCTACTTCCAGTAAATCAATGGATTGAGAACCTTAGAACTCTTATCAATATTTGAACACATGATATATAAACAGCAATTGCACATGGACTTGTGTTTAGATATTTGGAAAACAATTATATAAACTTATATGTTGATCTGCCACCACTATTGTTATGAACACATGAAGCTGCCTTATACTGAATCAGACCCTTGGTCCATCCAAGTCACTATTGTCTACTCAGACCGGCAGCGGCTCTCCAGGGTCTCAGGCAGAGGCTTTTCACATCACCTGCTTGCCTGGTCCCTTTAACTGGAGATGCCTGGGATGCCAGAAAATCAATGGATTGAGAACCTTAGAACTCTTATCAATATTTGAACACATGACATATAAACAGCAATTGCACATGGACTTATGTTTAGATATTTGGAAAACAATTATAGAAACTTATATGTTGATCTGCAACCACTATTGTTATGAACACATGACAATACTGAATACATGCCTTATACTGAATCAGACCCTTGGTCCATCCAAGTCAGTATTGTCTACTCAGACCAGCAGCGGCTCTCCAGGGTCTCAGGCAGAGGCTTTTCACATCACCTGCTTGCCTGGTCCCTTTAACTGGAGATGCCGGGGATTGAACCTGGGACTTTCTGCATGCCAAGCAGATGCTCTAACGCTGAGCCACGGCCCACTGCATATAGTACACATGAAGCTCCCTTATGCAGAATCAGATCCTTGCTCGCTCACGTCGACGTGATTAGGACAAGTGGGAGTACAGCTGTTTAGGTTCAGGTGCTTGGGCTACAAAAGGAACGTTCTTGCGGTACTCTCAGCTGAAGATATCACCCATCCCTAGGGTTGCCAACCTCCAGGTACTAGCTGGAGATCTCCTGCTATTACTATTGATCTCCAGCCGATAGAGATAAGTTCACCTGGAGAAAATGGCCGCTTTGGCAATTGGACTCTATGGTGTTGAAATCCCTCCCCTCCCCAAACCCCGCCCTCCTCAGGCTCCACCCCAAAAATCTCCAGGTATTTCCCAACCTGGAGCTGGCAACCCTACCCATCCCTGACTGAAGACACGATTATTATCTCTTTTGCTCCTCAGTTTTCGTTCCTTGGCAAATTATCATTGTTTATGACATTCCCCAGAAAAACAGAGAACCGGATATACTAGGAGACTGTACAGGGCGAAAACACACAGGAGGTTTTTCCTTGGAGTTGCCGCTCTTTAAATGCACGTTTTCCCCAAGCCAAATGCTCAAAACTCAACAATAAGCCCCCATGCAGAGTTCTGAGAATTCAGATGGGGAAAATGTGCATCTAGGGCAGGGGTTCTCAACAAGGGGGGAATTCCCCCCCGGGGGGTAATTTTAGGGTTTCAAGGGGGGAATTGCAACCACTATTCAGCAAAGTGTGATGTCCTGTAGATTATGTAAAATCTGTAAAATTGTAGTTTGTTTTTTTGAGTTAGATTATTTTGGGAAGGGGGAATTATATTCTGAAAAATGGTGAAAGGGGGGAATGGAGTAAAAAAGGTTGAGAAGCACTGATCTAGAGAGCGGCAAATCCAAGGCAAAACCTCCCCTGTGTTTTTGCCCTGTGTTTACAAAGTTGATGTGTTCATGTGTTCGCCTAGGGCTTATTTCCTGTTGTGTCTTTCACAGGTTTGAGAAACCAGACATTCAAATGTGGAAATCTTTCCTAGCTGAATTTTCTTCTTATGTCGCTGTTAAAAGTCCAGGGGGCTTGCTGGGCCGGGGGGGGGGGGAATTGGCCTCCCATCACACGCGTCGAGTTGTGATGTCATTCTGTGTGCATTTTTTAAAATAGCTTTAGGAAGTGTCTAGGACTGTGATGCCCCATCCCCTTACCAGAGCCCTCTTGCTAAAGCCTCCTGCCACCCGGAGCTGTCAGTGTGTATGAAGGATCTTCTCAGCTATCCCTTTATCTGCAGGGCCCGTGAGGGGATGCTTTTTATTCTAGCAGGCCTCCTATGCCTTTAACAGCTGCATGAGAGTTCAAAATGCAACAGGTAGAATTTCTCCACTGTTGGCCCACGCATAGGAGAACTATGGCTAATTAATTATTACTGGCCGGATGCAGAGCTTGAGCATTTGGCTGAGCGTGGCAACAGTGGTATGAAAATGTATTTAGCAGACCCAGCCTCAACAGTCATCCCTTTCCATAGCAATCAAAAACCCTCCCACTGGTAGCCTCACTGGCTGCTTCCTATAGTGGGCGGTAGCAAACAGCAGTGGGGTGATTGAGAGGGGTTGGATTTCATGCTGAAAGTCAGACAACGTGACTTTTGTTCTTGACTACGTGCTGTTTATGGCAGTGTCTGTGATCAGCCCGTCGGGACCAGGCTGAGGATATCACCCATCCCTGCCTGAGTGACTCCACGACTATTATTTAACTTGCTCCTCAGTGATCATTCCATGGCAAATTATCATATTTTTGGTGACATCCCCAGAAACACAAAGAACCGGGTACACTAGGAAGCTGTGTTTACACAGTTGATTGTTGAGCTTAGAATACATATTCTGCTTTTAAGCCAACACTTATAAAAGTTACTAAAAACAGAACCCATAAATAATTGTGGGCATTTGGGGGGGGAAACAACACTATTTACCGGTGAGTTCGTTTACACTGATGTTAGCTAGGTTCGTGATCAGCTGTCCGAGAAAAGGGTAAGAGTAAGCAATTTGTCATCATTTCCACTTCCTGCCATTAGATATAAGTAAGAATACTGTGAATTACTGGAAACTTGCAGAACAAATATGCAAGCTGGGGTGTAATGAAACTTCTTTTATAATGTGCTGTGGAAAAAGGACATTGACTATACTCAGGGGAAAATAAACTAAAACAAAGCATGACGTTTGAAACTACACCAGGTTTGAAAGCTGTGAAACATTAACTACGCAGCGAACATAACATGTTTTCAGTTAGTCTGTGGACAAGGCTAAAAATTCTCCTGTGTATTTAAAAAAAAAACATTTCAAAGTTTTCAGTGACAATGATCTAGAGCAGTGGTTTCCCAAAGTGGACTGGGTACTGCCCCCTGGGGGGCAGTGGGATTATCTAGGGGGTGCTATGAGGCAAGGGGGCAGCAGAGGGGGTGCTGGAGGTGGGCCCCTTCGACTTCATTGCCCACTTATTTATGATTGACAAGGCCAGAGCTTGGAGCGAAAACTTCCAGCGTGGTGTAGTGGTTAAGAGCGGTAGTTTGGAGCGGTGGAGTCTGATCTGGAGAACCGGGTTTGATTCCCCACTCCTCCACATGAGCGGCGGCGGCTAATCTGGTGAACTGGATTGGTTTCCCCACTCCTACACATGAAGCCAGCTGGGTGACCTTGGGCTAGTCACACTCTCTCAGCCTCACTTACTTCACAGGGTATCTGTTGTGGGGAAGGGAAGGTGATTGTAAGCTGGTTTGAGTCTCCCTTAAGTGGTAGAGAAAGTCGGCATATAAAAACCAACTCTTCTTCTTCCTTGCTTCATAAAGTTTTACTGCTCTTGTTGCTTTCAAAGTTATTTCCTTTGGTCAGATTTGTTTGTATTTATGATTCTGAGTTGTCACAAGTTACAAGATAGCCAATTATTGGTAATAACAATTTATTTTCTTCTAAATTAGTTACTGTGCATCTGTGGTAGGTGAAGGTTTGTGCATGTCTGGTAAGTAGTTGGGTAACCATTTTGTTCCGGCCGCCTTCCGGTTTTTCCAAGCCACTGTGATCACGCAACTTTTGTACGGAATCCCAGTTTGGATCCAGGGTTTTAATAAAGAAGTGGAGCGTCTCAGAGCAGTTTTTTTGAGACGCATCCTTGGCGTCACAAACTCTGTTTGCTATTTTTCTCTGTGCGCTGAGCTGGGACTGCACACGATAGAATCTGGTGCTTGGATCACTACTATCAAATACTGGTTATGCTCTCATTTTCGATCCCCCCCAAGTAGTTTATTGGCAGCTTTACATACTGACTCAGCTGTTTCTAGATGGTCTCGGCTTATCTTAAATAGGATCAGATCACTCGGGATTGATCTTGATTCCTTGTCCAATTCCAGTGAATTATATATTTTTAGGACAATCCAAAAAAGGATATAGGACAGTGATTCCCAAATAATAAAAGCCGGTGCTGAAGGTATCTGCTCCCCTCTTTTTTTAGGCCTTTCTTATAAAATAAACTCTATGGCCCAGTATTTTTCTAACTTAACTATACCCTCTCATTGAAGAGCATTTTTGTTGGCCAGATTTAATATATTCCCTTTAGCTGTTGTTAGTGGTAGATACAAGGGAATACCACACGAAGCAAGATGTTGTAGGTGTCAATGCAAAGAACCTTACACAATACAACATATTCTCTTGTACTGTCCACTTTTCACACAGCTTCGATGCAGCTTAATTAGCTCTCTTCCTCAATTTACTACTGCAATGACTACTGGAAACATAGGCCATTTATTGGATGACAAAAGCTTTGAAGTTACCACTCAAGTAGCCGATTTCCTGGCCAAGGTCCTAAAGGGGGGGAGAAAGAAGGAGGGGAACCCTCATTTCATTGTTTATTATAAAATTTACTGATGAACTGTGTATTCATTCCTTTTTTAGATCCATATCTAGCTGCTTTACCTGTTTGTTTTGTTACTGTAAATGCCAATAAAGGTTCTGTATTCTGGTAAGTAGTTATATATAAATAAATATTCTATGCTACATACAAATTTCCTTCACTATGTTTTCATTAGTAAAACTGTGTAAATATATTATTCATGCAATATTATTTGCTGTATATTCATGTTATAGCTGCAAGATTATATCACAGCTTATATTTATTTTTGTGTGCATTGATGTTACACACTCGTGCCTGTCAGTTAATTTTTCTGGGAACCTATAGCTATAAAAAAGCAAGCGTAATTTTTTTCTATTTTGAACTGCATATGGAGATACCAAATTTACTATGTATTTACTGTATACATACATCAGTATGCATTCCAAACAGAAAAATCATCCTAGTAGCTAATTTTGTTTGTGGAGATTTTGTTTTTCAAAATAGAAGAGTAGGTTTTTATACCCGGCTTTTCTCTACCTTAAGGAGCCTCAAAGCAGCTTACAATTCCAATTCCTTCCTCTCTCCACAACAGGCATCTTGTGAGGTAGGTGGGACTGAGAGAGTTTTGAGAGAACTGTGACTAGCCCAAGGTCACCCAGCAGGCTTCATGTGGAGGAATGGGGAAACAAACATGGTTCTCCAGATTAAGAGTCTGCTGCTCTTAAGCACTGTGGTACTGGCTTTGTTGAAGCTGAGATCTTTAACTTTTTAATAGATATAACTAAAAAAATATTGGTAATTAGCCTGTTTGAGCTAGACGAAAATGGTGGAATACAAGATGATGATCTGCAAGTTATTTGTGACCATTAGGATTTGCTGCATGAAAATATGTCTGAGCGATTTGAGGATCTTATTTTGATGGAAAATCCAGATTGGGTGATAAATCCATTTTCAAATACTGAGGAAGTTGGGGTAGTGGAGGAAGAACTAATTGAGCTACAGAATGGTATTGAGCTGAAGTTATAGTTTAAGAAATCATACCAAGAGTTTGGTTACAGAAGGAAATTTCTAATTGCTATCCTGAGCTATGGATAGTGGTTAAGAAGCTCTTGGTTGCATTTCCAACATCATATTTGGTGGAACATGGTTTTAATGTGGTCATCCAGCTTCTCTCCAAGTAAGAAATCAACTCCAGCATGGTGAATTAAGACTCCTGCTAAGTGACTTTAAACCAGACATTGGGAAACTGGTATTACTTCATCAAGCCCATTTATCGGATTAAGAATTTACTGAACATGGAAGCATTTAGTAGATGTGGTTTATAAGATTCTTGCTAGATGAGTATCAGACTTTAAAATGCTGGTACTGCTGGATCAAGTATTAACAATTTTGTTAAATAAATTAAACTAAAATGTTTTAATAGGATTTTGATTAAATGTGCAATTTATTCTTACTGTTTTGAATCTCATTGTTATTATCTTCCTTAGTGAGTTGCGCAAACCACTATCCCAAATAATGGTTTTTATAGGGTAGGGGGCCCTGGGAATCAGTTTATGGAATTAAGGGGTCAGTGGCCCAAAAACGTTTGGGAACCACTTATCTAGAGTACTGAACATTCCCAAATTTTCAACGTAGAAATAAAAAAGGAAAATGGTACTGCATTTGTCTATACTGCTTAAAACAAAATTACCTGTGTTTAAGGAAGCAATGCTAAGCAAGTCTACTGGGAAGTAAGTCCCATTCTATTCCCAGGGGCTTACTTCCAGGAACATGTTCTCTAAGATTGCACTGTAAATGTATTAATAGCCTAGGATATAATTTCAATGAAATTCTCTAGTTCAACTCAGACCTCAGAGGAGCAACATTTCAGTCCTTATGTAAATGAATGCAAACATTATATTTGAACAAGTTCTACTAAATTTAAACTTAATTAAAGTTATACCTATAAAGTGATCATTTTTCTGGAGAGCATGGGAAATGACATATACTATTCCCGCATAACCAGTTATTGTCTATACATTAATTTGTCCAAAAATGGTTCAAAACATGCATAGCATATTAAACAGTTTTAAACAACTAAATATTTCACCTAATATAGGCATTGTGAATTGTGGCACCCAAATTTTGCTGTTCCTCATTTTTGAAAGGACAAACGTATGAGATATGACTTCTGAATTACTCATTGTGCAGTCCTATGAAAAGTCACTCTCGTCTAAACCCATTCAGGTTACATAGAATTACACAGTCAGATAACTATAAAATTCATTCATTCATTCATTCATTCATCCACATCGCTTCTTAGCCTTTTGGCTAAGATCAAGTGTAGATAATTATGACTATAAGATAACTATAGGCCTATAAGACTGATTTGGAAAATCTCTAACAGGTCACAATATTTGCAGACTATTCTCAGTAAAATAATCATATCCATCATAAATATCCAGCTTTATTGTTACTGAATATTACGGGGTTTTTTTCAGAGCGCAGTCTTAATTCAGAAAATAGGTGCAAGGCTAAATTGTGGTTCAGATTAAGCCCCGGGTACACCAAGATAATGGGAACAAGTAATAGCTGAAAATGCTTCCTCTGGAATTGTCTGCAAATATGTAGCTACTTATTTCCATTAAACTACTGTTGTGCTATTAAACAGATTCCCTGTGACACTTCATATTTAATATATAGAATCCCTTTGGAGATAAGGAACCAGTGGACTCCGTTGACAAATCCTGTTCATTAATAGCATAAGAAAGAATTTGTGGAGACGTGTTCCTTTCCCAATGCTTAGATTTTCCAGTATTTTCCACTTGTAAATATTTGCAAAATGAACAATTAACTAGGCATGGCTAGTGCTCTTCCCTGAATTTACCCCCCCCCCCACACACACACACTTACATCTTTTCCCCTCCCTGTCTCCATTCTGCATATTGTTCAGTTATTTCTGCCGTGGCATCTTTTATAATACCACTCTATCAGCCAGGAAGAGTGTCATACATCCAACATCTCCCAAAGCAGTCTTAAAGCCTGGCCACTGCAGAAAAAGTGGAAATGGAAATTCTTTGGTGCATGTGAGCATGCAGCCAATGTGATATTTTCATTGATCAGATAAGTGCCATGGCCTGCCTGGTTCACACAAGAAGCAGTTGCACACAATTTCATCATGCTCCAGACTGTTTAAATTGTTGCAAATGTTAAGTGAGAACAGGGCAATAATAACCCTATTGTTTTTCAAATGAGGCTTGGGTGAGTTTAGAGAAAACTCACTCTAAACTCTGCCGGGAACAAAAGTCCTGTCGCTTTCATAGAGGCTGAACAGGATGCTATTTAGTTCCATGCCATGAAAAGCTTCAGCTGCCCATTCCAACATACAAAGCCACTACTAAAGGCACAAAACATTTTTCCACAGACATGCTGTCAGCCCTAAGTTATCTGAATTCAGTTCCATCCAAATTTGTTATGGGGGAAGAAATAATAATGATTCAGAGAATCTGAAAGTTCTTCAGAATTCTATAATTGCTAAATAGGCTTCTTAAGTTAAAAATGAGCCATTTTTGTGAAATAAGATAAGCGTTACTATATTGTGAAATAAGATAAGCGTTTTTCCATTGTGGGTTTTATTAGAGTGAGAGGAGGTTGAAGGGAAACAGAGAATCTGTAACTTTATCAATATCATGGTTTTAGAAAGCTTTTATTGTAGGCCATAGTTTTGATTAAGGATCACAGAATGTAGGTTGCATATTTTAAAAGTGTTAACTTCTGAATAAAATGCCTGAATAACCTTTTATAGTTGCGAACATTCCCTTGGTTAGATCTGAGTAAGTAATTTCAGTACAGGAAAAAAATTCAGCTCAAAAAGGAGAGTTGCCACAACATGTACAACTCACACAAAAGGAGCTGAGCTGTTTGTCTCATACTGAAACACTAAAAGGTTCAAACCTTGCACAATAAGCACTTTTAGAAGAAGAAGAAGAGTTGGTTTTTATACCCCGCTTTTCTCTACCATAAGGAGTTGTTTAACATCTATTTGCACCCTCTTGCCCAGCTTGTCAGGAGTTTTAGGCTGGGTTGTCATCAGTATGCTGATGACACCCAGCTATATTTGTTAATGGATGGCCATCCGGATTCCGCCCCAGACACACTGGCTAGGTGCTTGGATGCCATGACTGGACTGTCAAGGAAAAGCCGGTTGAAATAGAATCCATCGAAGATGGAGATTCTCTGCCTCGGCCGCGGCGCCAGCTCCCAGCTCTTGACGGTGTGCAACTAACATCTGCCAAAGTGGCCATTTTTCTCCAGGTGAAGTGATCTCTATCTGTTACAGATCAGTTGTAATAGCAGGAGATCTCCAGCTAGTCCCTGAAGGTTGGCATCCCTACTTAGTTGTTAGGACCATAAATAAAGATACAAATACAAGAACCATAATCCAACTAATTATTCCAGGTAAGACCAAGTATTTGCATGTATCCTGTAAATGCCTTCTCTTCGTTTCCAGAGTGGTTTGGGGAACAGGCTACTGCTTAACAAACTTAAGTGTTTCCTTCCTTTCATACAAAAACCCCCATTGCGTGTTACTTTGGGATTTTTTTGATAGGGCTGCTGTAATTTTGAAGTTTGTTTAAATATGTTAATCTGTGCTGGAGACGGACTTTGGGCCACTGGCAGTAGTAGTATAAAAAGCAGTCTGTTAGTGCTAGACCTAATTAACTCATGCTAACTGCTAAAATAAATGATTAATTTTCTTGTATCGCTTTACAAGGTCTCATTTATTAGTGTTTTCCAAAGCTCTGACATTTGACAATTATGTATCCAGTTATCTAAACCTTGAAAAATTCACTCTCCTGTGCTTGTTCATATTTTTTTGGTGAGATCATTTTGTTCCTTGACATAATTGACGTGGCTGTACAGCTGGAAACAAAGTCTAGCTAAGAATTGTATGTATGGCTGTACAGTGCACAAAATTGAACCACACACATTTATTAAAACGAAGGCAAGATAGCTTTCTTTGGTAAAAAAAAAATGCCTGAAAACATTTAAATTATATAAAACTCTTCATCAGGCAGTATGTAAAGCAGGGGTGGGGAACGTCAGGCCCGGGTGCCGTATAAGGTCCGCGAAATCATTTGGTCTGGCCCTTCGTGGGACCTGGCAGATCTCTAGCTCAGAAGGATCTCTGGCTATCCGCCCCCTCCCACAGACAGGAACAGCCTCTATTCAAGGCGGATGTGAGTTTGTTTTGCTGAGAAAAGGAACCTTTTTCCCCCCTTGCAGAAGAGTTGTTAGCTATGGAGCTGTTAGGACTGCCCAAGAAACTGTGTTAACCCTTTCCCACCCGGGCTGTGGAGAAACGTATTCCCTCTGTACTACAAGAGGGCTGGGGGCGGAAGTGGCGACAATGGAGGGGTTAAAGAGGGCAGGGCCAGAATGCGTGGAGGAGAAGTGAGTTCTTAGCCAGTGTGTCATCATTTCACCCCTGCAGGTGGAGGTAGCAGGAGCTGTAGAATCTGGCCCCGACCATGTGGAGCAGGAGCAACTGCGGCATGTGGCTGGATGGCTATGCCCAGCTGGTGCAACAGACCATCCTGTGCCACCAGGTGGGTGAGTGCGCCATCGGTTGAATGCCTGCCTGCTTGCCTGCGCAGGGTGGGGTCATCTGGGGTAGCTGCCTGCTTGGGGCTTGATCGGCTAATTTTTAAGTTGATAATTTTGTATGGCCTGCGAATGATGTTATAAAGATCCAAATGGCTCTTGGCGGAAAAAAGGTTCCCCACTCCTGATGTAAAGGGAAGTCTTTTTTTCTGTACAGAAAGACCAAATTTATTTTCTGTGGCTACATATGCATCACTGGACTCTTACTTTGTTATTGTTGTTCTGCGTTTTCAATCATACCTCTTAGTACCAGATCATTTTATGCTGCTTCTTACTTGTTGCCTAAGTAGCGCCGCAATGTTTGTGGGTAGGTACTCCAGCCTTTTTTTTAAAGTGGCAGGTTGCATGCTTACTTGCTAGTAGATCCACTTGGGATAGTCACAGAGTAATCCTAAGGACTCTTTCCTGTGGGTAAGACTCATTGAATTGACCTGAGTAGGATTCTGAGTAGACCTGCTTAGAATTGCTCTCTTAAACAGTTTAATTTGGCATTCCAAGAAGCAAACGGGAACATCTGTCCAAAACCAGATGTGCTCACCGGGAAGAACCCAATCTCTCCTGACATTTTCAGAGTCCAGCATTCAGGGAACAATGTTTCTCAGGATGTTTGGGTCAAAGTGGCGAGGAATTCTGCATAAAAGTTAGTTCTCTTTAATAAGGCACGGACTTCCTTACAACACAATCCAGAAGAGGAATCCTAATCAGCTTAATCCAGTATATCCTAGGCCAGGGATCCCCAACCTTTTTGAACCTGTGGGCACATTTGCAATTCTGACACAGCATAGTGTTACTTTCAGTCACACAGTGAAGATGCTTGTGTTGTGGTGGCAGCTGCTGCCAAAGCAAAATTTTTAAAAATCTGCACGGCCAATCAAGTCTCCAGTGGCTGATCAGAACCCTTGCTGGGCAAAAGCCCCCCCCCCCATTCTAAAAACACTTGGTGGGCACCAGGAAAAGTGCTGGTGGGCAACATGGTACCCACGGGACCACATTAGGGACCCTGTCCTAGGCCATATTGCATCGCCATTGTGTGGGCAATCACAATTACAGTTCTTACTTGCAGATTGGGCACAGGAAGGGTTGCCAGCTCTGGGTTGGGAAATACTCGGAGATTTTGGGGGTGGAGTCTGAGGAGGGCGGGGTTTGGAGAGGGGAGGGACTTCAATGCCATACAGTCCAATTGCCGAAGCAGCCATTTTCTCCAGGGGAACTGATTTATATGGCCTGGAGATCAGTTGTAATAGCAGGAGATCTCCAGCCACCACCTGGAGGCTACCCACAAGAAAAAAAGGCTCCGTGCTGAATGGATACTTAGCAAGAAAAAAACAGCACGACAATATCTTAATATAAATATGAAAAATCTATATTGAAGTGACTAAGGTGACAAGAAGACAACATGAATACAAAGTGAAACTATATACAATATGCACAAAGAGCACAAAGAAGAGTATCCGTCTGTATAACAAATAAACAACAAATAAGCAACAATGTATCAGTCTTAACAGTGGTACATATTTCACATGAAGAGCAAAATAAGTCTAAGTTGATAGTGACTTGCTTGTTCCTTTTTAACCTTGTTCCTTTCTTTCTTTTCCAGAAAAAAATATCAGACCAGAGGATACTGTCCAAATGTTCATGTCATAGCGGATAAAAGGACATGTCGTCTAGATCGTTTTAACACGTTTCACTATATGCTTCATCAGCTGTCATAAAAAAGATGAAAATACGATGAAAAATACCATAATGGGTGCTATATTGTAATGGACTGAAGGTTCCCCTCCAGAAATTTCAAAAGGCAAGGTCATGTTGTATTCATGTTGTTTGTCTTCTTGCTAACCACCTGGAGGCTGGCAACCCTAGGCACAGGCATTACAGTACAGGCACGTGATTGCTTATTTTCAAATTCCTCATGTGGGTATGTAGGAGTCTACTTGTAAACAAAACCAGGGCACATTAGTAAGTGTAGTTAAACTCTTCCTTTGCTACTTATCAAGGGTTGCCATAGCGGTGCCTGACATGGGGAGAAAACTCTTTAGAAGAGAAGCAGATCAGGCCTCTGTGGCAATTTTAAAATGGGTACATTTCCCTCTAAAATGGCATTGGCAGCTACAGGTCAGATCCATGTTCTCTGCAATTCTTTGGCCCATTAGAGAGTAACTGATTGCTAAATCCAAGCTTCCCAGGGCCTTCCTGCCTCTTGTGGAGATCTCTCTTTCCCAGTTTCAGCTCTTGCCTTGACTCTTGGATCCTGCCCTGCTTCGCCTTGCCTACCTGCTTGCCTGTGACCCTTGAACCTTGCTGCCAACTTGCCAGAACAAGATACTATCTTCCCTCATTGCATTCTCCCCACCCCCCACAGTCCAGCTCTGATGCTGGAAGTCAGCTGGGCAGTGAGAAAAATGCTGAAATTAATCAACAGGTCACAAGGGAATGTGTACAGGAATAGGGCTTAGTTACCTATGTTGTCTTTCTTTAACAATAGACATCTCTATCCCATCAATTGATTTCTTGTACGTGGAAAGTTCTCTGTCTCTCCCCCCCCCCTTTTCAGGATGTAGAGCAGTGATGGCGAACCTTTTAGAGACCGAGTGCCCAAACTGCAAACCAAAACCCACTTATTCATCGTAAAGTGCCAGCACGGCAATTTAACCTGAATACTGAGGTTTTAGTTTAGAAAAAACAACTCATATGTTAACATCTTATGCTCACAAGCATAAAATGATCCAAACAAAGTGAGGAAAGCAATCCCAAGTGCTTTCATTGATTTAAAATTATTTGGCAGAGAATTCCACACTTTAAGGATTTCATTTTCAGAACAAACTGTACTATCCTTTGTCATCCATAAAATTAAATCATGGCAATGACTGACAAACACCATTTTCCCCATCTGCATTCTCAAAACTCTGCAGGGGGGCTTATTGTTGAGTTGTGCATCTGAGTGGCAAGTCCAAGGCAAAACCTCCCATTCACAAATGGACAACAACCCCCCAATGCAGTTTTGAGAATCTGGATGGGGTAAATGTGCATCTCAGTGGCAAGTCCAAGGCAAAACCTCTCTATCACAAATAGACAACAACCCCCCCCCATGCAGTTTTGAGAATCTGGATGGGGTAAATGTGCATCTCAGTGGCAAGTCCAAGGCAAAACCTCTCTTTCACAAATAGACAACAAACCCCCCCCCCCATGCAGTTTTGAGAATCTGGATGGGGTAAATGTGCATCTCAGTGGCAAGTCCAAGGCAAAACCTCTCTTTCACAAATAGACAACAACAAAAAAACCCCATGCAGTTTTGAGAATCTGGATGGGGTAAATGTGCATCTCAGTGGCAAGTCCAAGGAAAACCTCTCTTTCACAAATAGACAACAACCCCCCCCCCCATGCAGTTTTGAGACTCTGGATGGAGTAAATGTGCATCTCAGTGGCAAGTCCAAGGCAAAACCTCTCTTTCACAAATAGACAACAAACCTCCCCCCCCCCATGCAGTTTTGAGACTCTGCATGGGGTAAATGTGCATCTCTCAGTGGCAAGTCCAAGGCAAAACCTCTCTTTCACAAATAGACAACAAACCCCCCCCCATGCAGTTTTGAGACTCTGGATGGGGTAAATGTGCATCTCTCAGTGGCAAGTCCAAGGCAAAACCTCTCTTTCACAAATAGACAACAAAAAACCCACCCCCCATGCAGTTTTGAGACTCTGGATAGGGTAAATATGCATCTCAGTGGCAAGTCCAAGGCAAAACCTCTCTTTCACAAATAGACAACAAACCCCCCCATGCAGTTTTGAGACTCTGCATGGGGTAAATGTGCATCTCTCAGTGGCAAGTCCAAGGCAAAACCTCTCTTTCACAAATAGACAACAAACCCCCCCCCCATGCAGTTTTGAGACTCTGGATGGGGTACATGTGCATCTCTCAGTGGCAAGCAAAAGAGCCGCCCACCGCAAGCCTCCCGCAAGCCTCCCGCCGCCCCGCTCTGCCTCAGCAGCAGCGCCGCTGCCCCACCCAGGCGCCGCTCTGGACCCTCCTCCGCCTCGGCCGCTCATGCTCGGCCCCGAGGGCTGCCCTGCCGGCCGCACCGCTACGCCCACCGAGTCGCCCCGCCCCTCGACAAAGTTGGCTGCGGCGAGGCGGAAACGTGCGCCGAGGCCGCGAGGAGGGGCGGAGGAGGGGGACAGGCAGCCAAGGGGGCGGAGGAGGGGGCGGGGGCGACTCGGCGGGCGTAGCGGTGCGGCCGGCAGGGCAGCCCTCGGGGCCGAGCATGAGCGGCCGGTGGCGGATCTGGAGCGGCGCCTGGGTGGGGCGGCGGCGCTGCTGCTGCTGCTAAGGCGGAGTGGGGCGGCGGGAGGCAGATGACGTCGAGGCCGCAAAGAGGGGGCGGGGGATGGGCGGGGGACGGGCGGGGGGGTCCGGCGGCTCCACGCGTGCCCATAGAAAGGGCTCGGCGTGCCGCTTGTGGCACGCGTGCCATAGGTTCGCCAACACGGATAGAGTTACACTCTTCTAAGCCCACTGAGTTCAGTGGAGTTAGGATTGTTCTGTGGATTAGTACCAATCTCTCATGCAAAGAGAGAAATTTAAAATCCTTCCTCATCACAGATCGTTTGTATTTCATCTGGATTGGTCTTGCCTTTTAGGAGAGGGGATAATTGCCTCTGCAGCAGCCTGCCTGCTTACCAGACGGGAAAGAGAATGCACTGTGTTGGGGTCTCTGCCTTTTTCTCTTGCTAGTGCCTACCCTAGATCAGGGGTGACAAACGTAAGGCCCGCGGGCCAGATCTGGCCCCTTGAGGGCTCTTATGCGGCCCATGAGCCAGCCGAGGCAGCCACCCCCACTTCTCAATCTGGGCTGGCGAGGCATGGCCCGGCCCGACCAAGTGACATTTATGTCATATCTGGTCCTCGTAACAATTGAGTTTGACACCCCTGTTCTAGAAACTACAAGCAAAATGTTTGCCTCTTTCTCCCACCCGGCAGTGCATATGACAGGTGAAAAGTAGCCTCTGCATCCATCTCCTCTCTTGGCATTCAGAAAATACAAGAAACTTGCCCAGGCAGGTGCAGCACCAATACAAAAGATGGAACTGCAGAATAACAGTGCTTGCTTCTGCTTGTATAGATTCCAAAATCCTTCCTGAAACCACTAAGACAGTGCAAGCATGTTTAGCAGAAAGCAGAAAAGAAGTGTACAGAAACACCGAGTCTAGCAGAAAGCAGTCTAATGAGAACATCTGCTCAATCTTCTTGTTGAAAAACAACCCTATTACTTAGATTATGAATGACGCTTTCTCCTTGACACCCCCCCACTACCCTCACCTTCTGTGCGACTATGAAAAGCAGACAGTTTTGGAGATGATTGGTGTCATTAATTTTGGCAATCAGATTAAGTATATTGTAGAAATTTTAAAAATAAGAACTTGGTTCAGATTTGTCTTAGTTAATGTCCATTCCTCCTGGGTTCAGTACTGAGTTAGAAACCCCTCCCACAGTATTACATGTTGTCATATCAATACTTGTTGAAAGTTCATAACAGTCTTGAGGCAACTGTTATGAATGCAAACAGTACCTGTAACCTCTGCAAATAACATAATTCTAACTGGATGCATTACATTTTGTTATTCTTGCATTTTGGCTTTTCTGTCAGATGAGGATTCACTAAAACTTAGGAACTGTTAAGCAACTGTTAAGTTAACCCTCATTAGCACATTATCTTGATACTTACAGGACAATGATTAGCACATTACCTTTGATACTTTTTGCAGGACTATGATTCAGCTCAAGCCCAACCCCTTTCTGACTATATATTACTCTTCCTACACACTTGACACTGAGAGACACTGTCCTTCAGTGTTACTCCTCTGAAGATGCCTGCCACGGCTGCTGGCAAAACGTCAGGAAAGAAAATACCAAGACCACGGTTACACAGCCCAGATAACCTACAAGAACCAATGAACTCTGACCGTGAAAGCCTTCGACAATATGTTAAGCAACTGATTTTTTATTTCTTTTTCATGTGTGGCCTATATATACAAGAATGTTTTTCAATAATTCTCAGACCAAACAGGATGATGCAACTGAGGTTTTTTTTTTTTTTTTTGTAACAACATTTTGCATCCTGCATTCACCTCACAATCTTTTAACCAACAGGAAAACATGGACTTTAATGTGCCAAGAAGTATATGATGTTGATTTGCACTTTGCAGTGGATTCAAGTGGCCTGCTATTTTGTAGCAAAGACTAATATAGTAACCAATGGGAAAGCAGAATGTAGTTCTTAAAATTCCATGAGGTGTACGAGCAGCATTTATCTGTGAGTTCTTACAGAGGCCAATTGTCACAGATACCAAGCATTCTTTGTAGAGATCTTCTCAGTAATAGCAAGAGAGTCAACGCTCTTGAGCATTGACAGCAGCTATCTGAAATTTCAAATTACAGCCTAAAATCCTTGCTCTGTACACACTTCTTCAACCCTGAAAGTTTCTCTTACATTCACTCCTGTTGTCTGACACTCAGAGAACGGAAACAACTTTTTAAATTTGACATTGATCATGGGTAGAAAGTCTTTGTATTGATTTTACATGGTCTAAAGTCATAGGAGCAGAAGGGAGTTTTTGAGTACATCTTTAGAGTTGCCAACCTCCAGGTAGTAGCTGGAGATCTGCTATTTCAACTGATCTCCAGCCGATAGAGATCAGTTCACCGGAGAAAATGGCCGCTTTGGCAATTGGACTTTATGGCATTGAAGTCCCTCCCTTCCCCAAACCCCGCACTCCTCAAGCTTCACCCCAAAAACCTCCCGCCGGTAGTGAAGAGGGACCTGGCAATCCTATACATCTTCCAAGCCACATGGCAGCCCCAAGATTGTAGAACAACCTGCCCAGCGAGGTGAGCTTGGACCCTTCACTTTCAAAAGTTAGGAGGCAGTTAAAGATAGTTTTATTTAGAGCCACATTTGATAAATGTACTAGCAGTCCTAAACTGCTTTTATGTGTGTGTGTGTGTGTGTGTGTGGGGTCTCATACGCAACATTCCAAGCTTGCTGCGTATTTGCAGTAACTTTTCTTGTATTTCATTATTTACCATACAAGTCTACCAGATAGGGTAGGGTTTAGACCTCAGCAATGTATAATGCCATTGAATCCACCCTACAAAGCAGCTGTTTTCTCCAGGGGAACTGATCTCTGTTGTCTGAGGATCAACTGTAATTGCGGTAGATCTCCAGCCACCACCTAGAAGTTGGCAACCCTACTATTGTCTGGAATCAGTTGTAACAATGGGAGATCTCCACACCCCACCTGGAGGTTGGCAATGCTAACCACAACTGAGCCTGTCAGGTTGTAACCATGATTGGACATGACAAATGAAGTGTGAATTATCTTTTACATTAAGCATAAGGAAGAGTTTTCAAACCATTATCAGCAGGCATACAGCAAATTATGCAGGCACCCTGTCAGTGGTGTTTTAAGTATCACTAGTTCAACATAATGAATTAGGACTTTAAAAATGCAAATATTCTAGCAAAGGCTTTAACTAAGCTTCTGAAGAAGTGAGCTGTGGCTCACGAAAGCTCATACCCTATCAGAAAATATTTTTGTTAGTCTTTAAGGTGCTACTGGTCTCTTGCCCTTTTCTACTGCTTTAACTAAGATATGGTTCTAATAAAAAAGTATTACACAACTTTTATTTCCGACGGATGATGTCATTTAATCGCTTGATTCAACAATAATTGAAGAGCAGAATTACAGATGTTATCTGCCTGAGCAGATTGTGTAGTAACCTGTTTGAGAGATTTCCATGTAATTACGCATGCATAGAAGTATATGGCTATAGCATAATATTGTTGTTAAGTATTGTGACATGTCTAAGAATGTTGACCTGTTTACTATTTGATAACTTTGTTTCTGCGGTAAGTTACCTGGATATGTACTTGTCAATATCTAACAGTATGGCTGGAGGTAACAACTACTGGTTGATCTGGTTTCTGAGTTTCAGAATTGATTTGCAAATCATTGTGACAAATTGTGCCTGAAGAATCTGAAAGGGTACTAGGCTTACTTTTAATAACTGGGTACAAAGGCTTACTTTTAATAACTGGGGGGGGGGTTAGTGAGGGAACAGAAAGAGACAGTGAAGTCTTATGGCTGTTGAAAAGTCTGCTTTCAGTGCTTGGGAAACTCAGTCTCTCTCTTCCAGATGAGTTACCTTTCAGGTATGTTGTTGGGATGGTAGGTATTTTATTTATTTAATATACTTACTAGCTGCTTTTAAAGTCCTCAAAGTGATTTATGACATGTTAGTATTACTAACAATACTCCTCAATATCTTCTGCTGGAATGGCTGAACATTAGATGGATATGGAGGCCCTCTGGAAGGTGATAGAACCCATCTATGATCTCAGATGGTCTGATATGGGAAAGCAGGCTGGGTAGCCTTTCAACCTAAATAAATATTCTACTTTGCTAAAGAGTTACAAAGGATGATACAGATAAGGAAGAGTTACTATTTGAAGGTAAGTCTATTTTGCCTCCTGGTGGTCTGGAAAGAAGAAGCTGCTGTTCTTGGCATTAAAATGGCTCCTGAATGTATTGCTTCTGTTTCCAAACTGGCTAATACAAACGTGTACAGTTCCTTTCAAAGTTGCTAGGATCAGTTATTTGGGGAACCTGGAAGATCTTCCTAAGATATCTTTATAACATAAACATAACTTTTAAGTTATAAATCTTCATAAGAATTATACAGAATCCACATACAGTCACCATACAACTCTACTGACATGATTGAAAGAATCTGGATTCTGTTCCTTCCTAATTTAATGGGAAGAAATGAATTGCAATTTCTACATGGCTTTATAACTCTCATCTGCATTAAATGAACTCCACTCTGATTTTTTATGTGTTAAATGCATGGATTATTATATTATTTGAATGATGACACCTAACACTAAAGTACGTTTCACACAAAAGCTTATGTGTAAAATGTTTACTCCAGCCATGTTTGGGAAATAGTTGAATAGTATATATAATTCTGAAGCTAGTAAAAACCATCCCTCTGCGTTTAAAATTAAATGTGACTTTCAAATAAATTGTGTTCAAAAAGATTTTTACAGAATTACCCTTTTGTGTGGGAGAAATTCTTATTTTTGTCTTTAAAAGGTAGGAGTGTTACTGGTAATTGAATGAAGAATTGGTATGGAAGGAGAGAATTTACTCCAAGCTTCACCAGGTTTTAGGGATCAGCCATACAGTCGGTGAGACATCTAAGAGATAGCAAAGTTGTGATAATGGAGAGATGAGGTTTTGGTTACAATAGAGCAAAACATAAAAAGCAGTATTGGGGAGTAGAAGCAGCTCATCTTCATCCCTCTTTTCCTCCCAAAGCAGACCCACAGTGGTTTACAAATTCATTCTCCCTTCCTCTGTTTTAAAACTGTGTAATTTTATGCATTCTCCCATTAAGCCAAAAAACTGTTTTCAGTACTGGCAAGTGCTAAAAAGATGAGCGCCTCTACATATTTACAAAGAATTTATTAAAACTATGTTTACAGTGCAAAATGCAAAGCAAACGCAGGTAAATAAGTGAAAAAAGAAAGTATGCCAGGATATTTTCAGAAAGTATTTTTTTTTCACACAGTTGTTACAGTGCCATTTTGTGATATCAGGTTCGAGGCTTAGTGCTGCCGAGTCCCAATGAGCCACACCAAGCGTGAAACAGGAAAAAAGTTTATTTGTGCACAAATAATGGCATCTGCAGCATGAGCAAAAAGCAGAGCAACCCTTCTTTGTCTTGTTCCCTCTTATATACCTAAAGGCGTTTACCAAGGCACATTCATTAATGAGTAATATGATGCATAAAGCTTTAATTGGCTATAACATGAAATCTACTGTATTAAGTCATTCTGCACAAGAGCACAAACAATTGCTATCCCATAATATGCAACCGAGGGGAAATGATGTTAATCTCCACCTTATGGGTGTGCTTTTTACTATGCTAATGAGACCTTTAAATAACTTCTCTCACTTCTTTGGACAGCCAACTGTATGTTATCTGCAACCTTGTGATCCGGTTCAGACTGCACTTTTCTATCAATTCTTCCAGTACAAGTCAGGGAGCCCTTATAATACTTTGTTTGTTCTACACGAAACCTTGCATGTCCTGATACCTTTCTTTAACTCATCACGTCCTGGTGTCTCTTATTCTGGTTCATCCTACTCAGTTAATGTGCAGCTGGTATTTATTTGGGATAGTTGTTCAGATTCCCTCCACCCCCATATTAGAACAGTATTTACTCAAATGCTAGACTAGTCCGTCCGTCCGTCCCCAGATAGGGTTGCCAGATCCTTCTTCGCCACCAGTGGGAGGTTTTGGGGGCAAAACTGGAGGAGGGTGGGGTTTGGGAAGGGGAGGCACTTCAATGCCATAGAGTCCAATTGCCAAAGCGGCCATTTTCTCCAGGTGAACTGATCTCTTATCGGCTGGAGATCAGTTGTAATAGCAGATCTCCAGCTAGTACCTGGAGGTTGGCAACCCTACCCCCAGATATGACACCAAAGAGTGGGGGATATCTTACATTCACATACAAGTTACCATTATGTCCAATAATGAATTTGGGGTGGGGTATAACACTTTTAAGGGGGTCATCTTACGTCTGGAATTTTCTTCCTTTTGAGTAAATATGGTATTTCAATTGTGTGGATATTGCATTTTCCCAGTGCCAAAATATTGGTTTGGGTATGTTCATCCCTTTTTCTGGAGTGATAAATAGAACTATGGGCAATCAGGTGGAAGCAGAACAGATTCTATCACTGGTGCCACCTCTGCGCCACTGAAAACACAGCCCTGATAACTGTCTTGTGTTTGTTTTTTAACTGACTGAAAAAGTCTCAAAAGATCTAACAGTGCATACATTTACCAAGTGTTCATATAATTTTGTGATTCGGCACTAGAACAAAGAAGCAAAACTTGAAACCATCCTAAAAGTAATTGGGCTGTTTACAACTCTCTTCTGTATGATATTAGGTAAAAGGTAACATTCTGTGGAGTTGCCAGTAGGTATCCATTCTATTGAACTCTGTAGTTGCCACTTGGTAATAAACATGACTTCTGTGGAAAATTCCAGATATTAAGTACAGCCCTGGTTGATTACAAAGCAGTAGTCATATATTTCTGTTGTAGCAAAATTCAACAAAAGTTCATTAGCTAGGGTTGCCCACTCTGGCTTGGGAAATTCCTGGAGATTTTGGGGTTGGGGAGGAACCTCAGCAGAGTATAATGCCATACCGTCCCCCTTTCAAAGCAGCCATTTTCTCCAGGGGATTTATGTCATAAGAACAGAAGAAAAGTATGCTGGATCAGACCAAGGCCCATCAAGTCCAGCAGTCTGTTCACACAGTGGCCAACCAGGTGTCTCTTGGAAGCCCACAAACAAGACGACTGCAGCAGCACCATCCTGCCTGTGCTCCAAAGCACCCAATATATTAGGCATGCTCCTCTGATCGTGGAGAGAATAGGCGTGCATCATGACTAGGAGACCAGTCCTAATTCTGGGAGATCTCCAGCTATGACCTGGAGATTGGCAACTTAAAAGACTGACAATATTTATTTCAATATGAGTCTTGTCAGTCACGCTTACTTTTTCAGATGTGGGGTGGGGAGGAGAAGTTAAGTGTGTGTGTGTATGTTAAGTGCCGTCAAGTCGCTTCCAACTCATGGTGACCCTATGAATCAATGTCCTCCAAAATGTCCTGTCTTTGACAGCCTTGCTCAGATCTTGCAAATTGAAGTCTGTGGCTTCCTTTATTGAGTCAATCCATCACTTGTCGGGTCTTCCTCTTTTCTTGCTGCCCTCAACTTTTCCTAGCATGACTGTCTTTTCCAGTGACTCTTGTCTTCTCATAATGTGGCCAAAATACGATAGCCTCTGTTAAGTCCGCGTGGGGAGGACACACAAGGTCGGAGACTGAATTCAAACAGCAACCGCTTTATTGAAGTACAGAACAGAACTGGAGAACATAGTGCAAACGGCCCTTATTATATGCGGCCACTCCCCCTGTGATCCGTGATAGGGGGGAAAACAACCCCGGGTTACCAATGGCGCGTGCCGGTTTGGACCAATGGCGCATGCAGGACTTAGGATCCTTCGTCCAGGACTCAAGCTCCTAAGTTCCCCCTGCATATCACCTAACTATATACATATGTAACAGCCTCTGTTTAGTCATTTTAACTTCCAGGGTCAGTTCAGGCTTGATTTGACCTATAACCCACAGATTTGTTTTTTTGGCCGTCCACCGTATCCGTAACACTCTCCTCCAGCACCACATTTCAAAAGAATCTACTTTCTTCCTATCAGCTTTCTTCACTGTCCAGCTTTCACACCCATACATAGTAACAGGGAGTAGGATGGCATGAATTAACTTGATCTTGGTGGCCAGCGGCACATCCTTACACATCAGGATCTTTCCTAGCTCCTTCATGGCTACCCTTCCCAGTCTCAATCTCCTTCTGATTTCTTGGCTGCAGTCTCCCTTTTGGTTGACGATGGAGCCAAGGAGTACTTTAGGCGGAGTGGTAATTCCGTTGTGGGTTTTTCCAATGTCTATACTGATGTGGTAAACAGGGGTTCGCTGGGGGAGAGGGAGACCCAAGATCGTTATCAAGAAAACAGTTTATTTGCAGCTGCTGACTCAGAGGCCCTAATGGGCAGAAATCTCTGAGTCTCGATTATACTGGGGAAGAGGTATTTATCCAAATTCAAGTTATGACGATACATCAAGTTATGCATATCTGATTGTATTACAGACGGAAAGGTGACTCAGTAGAGTTGCAGTTTCATCCAGTTTCTCCTATCATTGTTTATCGTTCACTCTGACGCTCCATGACATTTCACCCACTGCCTTCACACACAGTTATCCTGCCCAGCAACAGACTTCCCTTGCTATCTCAATACATTTACAGAAAGGGGAAAAGATTATCACAAAAAAAAAGAAGCCAAAATATTTAAGTGGATCCTCCACATTCAGAGGAAGTCTACCTTGCTGTCTCAATACCCAGGAAGGGGAGAAGGCGGTGGACCAGATTTAATGGGGAGAAGGCCCCACCTCCTTGCCAGTGAGCAGCCAATCAGGGGAGACTCGGGAAGAGCCATCTGGGCTTCTCCCATTGGCCGCTCCTCTGCGTCGCTCACCGTCCCTTCCACCGCCTCCCCTCGGCGTAACACGTCACTGCGAGTATACGGTTAGCCCCGCCCACTGTCTCCAGCGCCACGTACCTTCAGCGACGCAACGCACCTTCGTCCCCCTATTTCTGCCCAGCCTGCGCAACTGAACTTGCCTGCCTCGCGGGCCGCCCAATCGCAATTCTACGCGAGGCCCCGGAGGAGGGCGGGCTCCGCCAATCCGCGCGCGCCGAGGGGCGGCGCCTGTCGCTATGGGAACGGGAGCTGGGTTTCTGCTCCAGGGGGTGCATCAGCAAAAAAAGAGGGAGCGAGAAGCAAAGAGGGGAAAGGGAAGCGCCCCGGTGGTCGCGCTGCTATTGCTGTCGGTTGCAAAGGGCTGCTTCTCTCCTATGTCACAGGGGGAAACGACTTACCAGCTGAAGGCAAAGACACTCAGGATTACTCCGTCCTTATCTCCCCAGCTATGCATCGTAGCAAGCTAAAGGTGAGGTCTGTCTAATGCTGGCCCAGTGGGGGGCGAGCTGGCTGTGCATTGGGATATCCCTTCCCCCGGCTTGCTGTCGGGTCCCTGGGCATGCAGAGCTGGTTGGCCAGGTGGTTGTCCCAAGTTTCTTCTTTGCCCCAACAGGTTATTCTAGTAGCCTCTTTCAAACCCCTAGGAACCGTCTGAGCGGTGACTGGTTGATCTGTCTGTTTTGAAACGGGGCTGGGGGGAGAGGGGACTCCCAAGTCCGTATTGCTGTTGTTGGTACTGAAAGATGTGTTCTCTTTTGGGGGCGTTTTGAGAGGCTGTGGCTCAGTGGCAGAGCCCGTGAATGATGTTATAAATATCCAAATGGCCCTTGGCGGAAAAAAGGTTTCCCACCCCTGGTTTAGCAAATCATACTCCTTTCATAGCTTAGAAACTTTGGGACTGGGGAAAGGATGATCTCCCCCACCTTACTGTGATCCAGCAGAAGGCTTGCAAGCCATTCATTGCAATCCAGCATTGGGGGGGGGCAGTATGAGGGGCCGTGGCTCAGTGGTAGAGCATCTGCTCGGCATGCAGAAGGTCCCAGGTTCAATCTCCGGCATCTCCAGTTCAAGGGACTAGGCAAGTAGTGATGTGAAAGCCCCCTGCCTGAGACCCTTCCATATCCTAGGGGTAAATCAACTGGGGAGAGGCTGTGGCTCAGTGGCAGAGCATCTGCTTGGCATGCAGAAGGTCCCAGATTCAATCCCTGGCATCTCCAGTTAAAGGGACTAGGCAAGCAGGTGATGTGAAAGACCCCTGCCCGAGACCCTGGAGAGCCACTGCTGGTCTGAGTAGACAAGACTGACTTTGATGGACCAAGGGTCTGATTCAGTATAAGGCAGCTTCATGTGTTCAATGCCAAAGCAGAAGAAATTGTATATTAAATACATCGATGACACAGAATTGGTCAAAGAGGTATAATGTAGGAAGCCTGTCTTAGAGCGGCAGCTTGAATACTGCTAAGTAAGCTTCCTTAGGTGACATCCTTTTGCTAGGGAAAAAAGGAGTCTACTAAAAAATATCAGTAGGAGCTTCATTGCTTACACAATGCATTCTATTTAATAAAGCTGTACTGTAGGGGAGTATACTGATGGAATAGACAAAGGGAACTTGTTCAGGTATTACGCTCCAAACTTGTTCAGGTGTTAAGCTTCCAACTCTTTTGCCAACCAATGTACACTTTTTTTGGTTGGGACACAAAAATATTTGAAGCAGTAGCCAGGTGCTTCTTACGTTATTGGTTGAGATAATTATTGCAGAGGAGTGTCTGTGTTATTCTGTTGCAGCAAAACAAACATGGCAATCTTGTGGCATTTTAAAGATTAACAAAGTTGTATTCCAGCATAACCCCTTTTGTGGGCTAGAGACAACTTTGATGCTATGAGTGGATCCTTCCTATGCAGTCATTTTGTAATAGATTTTTTTGGTGGGGGGGGGGGGAATGAAATGTAAATGTATAGAATTCTCACCTAATCAGGAAAAAAGCAGATGCCACAGAACTAGTTATACCAAGATAGTTAATACCTGTAATGGACGGTGAGTCACAGTTTAATTAAAGGTAGTCATAGTTAATAGTGAGAGAAAATAATACATTTCCATGGCCCTGAGAATAGTGTGTGTGTGAAACCTCATAGTAAAGCCCAATTAAATAATTTCACACTACAGTGTCCATTTGATTACATTTCTAGGGGCTATGGTGACATTTCGTGGAGCAATGGCAACCTGGCATCCTGGATTTGTCTATCCCTGCTTTAAGTTACCACAAGATTCCTGTTTTTTGTTGAGATGTGTATATAGTAACCAAAAGCTAAGGATAAGCTGCCTAATTGCCATAAGTTTAATTGAGTCTGGAACTGTATGTTCTTAAAACGTTCCTTAGCAAGGCAGCCACTCCAGAGTTAATGGAGCTCTAGGAAAGGGTGTTTGAGAAATTTGTGACGAAACAGAGCTGGGTGTCATGTTATTATAGAATCATAGAGTTAGAAGGAACCACCAGGGTCATCTAGTCCAACCCCCTGCACAATGCAGGAAATTCACAACCACCTCCCCCCTACTCCATGCCCAGAAGATGGCCAAGATGCCCTTCCTCTCATGATCTGCCTTGAGTTAGCGTGTGGGATATTTATCTTTCAATGGACGAATGTTGCTAGCGTGTTTGATTGAGCCATCAGAACAATGGCAATTTCTGTCTCCTGTTAAAATAGTGCGAAATAATAAGTGAAAGCCCTGAATCGAAGAACTGAATTGTAAAGTTGTTAAAAGCATAAATAAACCCTATAAAAAAGTCTAGGTTTTTTACTCATATAAAGCGCCTGACTGAGATTTTAAGTAGTTCAAGGATGAGTCATTGTGTTAGACAAGATATACGTTGCCTAAGAGCACGTTTGGGGAAATACTGAAGATGTACAGAGTATTGTGGCATTGACGATACGATAATCACATTAGCAAAGAAGCTGTTCCAATATCTGCTTTGTTTGATTAAAGGGAGGCTTATTTAGATTTAAAACAAAACAAGCCTTATGTTGAATGCTGGTGTGCTGCCCTGTAGGTATAGTTAGTAGATCTTGCGTAAATGTTTAGGGCACCTTTAGGAATAGGTGCTTGGTAGTTGACAGTTCCAGCTGTATGCCACATGACACTCTCAAGGGATCCCTTGAGAGACCTACACAAGGAAGACTTTGGTCCTGTTGGAGACTTTATTTATCATGACTATTATGAATTCTCTTAGATACATGTAGCTGATGAAGCCAAGTGCGAAACGTGCTTTTGATCTAGACGACACATCCTAATATTTCCTCGTTGTGGCTTCGCCATTGCTGTTTACCATCCAGCTTGTTATATACAGAGAAGAAATAACAACATATTGTGGACAGTATACATTGACTTACCTGGCTTACAGGATGCTTATATTCTTCAATTGAATTTCCATTTGTGCTGGATTCCTTTGATAATTTGTATCTTATTGTACCCTATTGTATTAATGTATATATATTCACTCTTTTGCACCCTTTTCACTTTATAAATCCTTACTTTATTATTATAGTTGTGAGTGCTGTTGTGGATCTCTTCCACTACCTGGCAGTTGGCAACCCTACCCGGCAGGCTTCATTTGGAGGAGTGGGGAATCAAACCTGTTTCTCCAGATCAGAGTTCGCGGCTCTTAACCACTACACCATGATGGCTCTCTAGTGGCTGATCATAGCAATCTCTAGTGGCTGATCATAGTGATTGCAGCCATCTTGTTTTTTGGAAGGAACACACAGCGCCATATGGTGGGTGAGTCAAGTGATAGCAGCTGATGGAGAAATTTCAGAAGTAATATGCCAGACTCTGTTGTAGGGAACTGTGATATCACAACTCAGCCAGGCAAAAGGAAAAGGACACTCACCTCCAAGATGGAGGAGACCCTGACAGCTAGGAAGGCCGAAACATATAGAAAGTACACCAGAGCCTGAAAAAAGTAGAGAATGACTTGAGTGTTTCTAGTACCGCTGCCAGCTTGGAGGATATGCGCAAAGTTAGAGCATGCCTAGCAAAAGACTACCTTACCTGACCGCTCAATGGAAAGGAAATCTGCCCCCAATTTAGATAGGATGAACACCAAAGAAGGTTTGAACAAAAAAGGAAACTACGACGAGTGGACAGTTAGCAGCAGAAGTGGGTTGAAATCACCCAGGAGAGCCTGGAGCAATGCATCCTGCAAAAAGAGGAACATGAATTGCAGGATGAGCCAGCGTCTTCAATATACAGCGGCGCCTCCAAGAGTGAGTCAATGAGAACAAAGTCCAGTCTTCCTCAAGGTCCTTTATAGCAGCGAATTACAAAGCTTTGTCTAAACTCACTCACACATCTGGAAAGTCGACAGTGAGCTCTCGAATTCTGGCAGCAACGGAAGCACGAGCTGCGTCGCAGTATCTTCTTTGTTCAATTAAAGTGAGGCTTATTTAGAAATTGTTAAAAATCCCAATCTTTATATTGAATACGGGATTTTCAATCTTGACTAGACTAATGCTGAGAATAGTAGGTCAGGTGATTCACGTGTGTTGAAGTCTTTTTCCATTTTTGGGTTAACCAGCTGCTCCGTATGATTAGCTGGACCCAATTTGTAAGCCGAGGTTTACACTGCACCCTGCAAACCACAAAGGCAAACATGGTTAAAAAAATCTTTATATTGTATCGCTCATCCCTGACCTTGATGGCCCAGGCTAGCCTGATCTCATCAGATCTGGGAAGCTAAGCAGAGTCGGCCCTGGTTAGTACTTGGATGGGAGACCACCAAGAAAGTCAAGGGTTGCTATGTAGAGGCAGGCAGTGGTAAACCACCTCTGTTTGTCTTTTGCCTTAAAAACCCTATGGGGTTGCCGCATGTCGGCTGCGACTTGGCAGTACTTTCCACTATCATAATGTACCCACTTTTTCTAGTATGTGGCTGTACTAGAAACTTTTATAAAGGCAAATAAACACACTAAATGTGCAGCAAAAGGGTCAGCTCCCTTGGTGTAATTGAAATGTTTCTTTAGCCACTTGGCTACTAGATGAAACTTTCCACATAGCTTTGACCCAGATATGTTTGCTGCTTCTTATTTCAACAAGAATCTGTTATTCCAGACTTATGTTCTTTCAGATTTATTAACCATTATATATGTATGTATGAAGAAGAGGTGGTTTTTATATGCTGACTCTCTCTACCTCTTAAGGAAGAATCAAACCGGCTTACAATCACCTTCCCTTCCCCTCCCCACAACAGACACCCTGTGAGGCAGGTGGGGCTGGGAGAGCTCTAAGAGAGCTGTGACTAGCCCAAGGTCAACCAGCTGGCTTCATGTGTAGGAGCGGGGAACCCAACTCAGTTCACCAGATTAGCGTCGGCTGCTCATATGGAGGAGGGAGGAATCAAACCCGGTTCTCCAGATTAGTCTTCCGCTCCAAACCACTGCTCTTAACCACTACACCACGCTCTCCAGTAAAAGTATGGAGACTTGTATTCTTCCTTTAGCTGATTATATATAATTCTTATGAACATCTGACTTGTAAAGAGTGATGTAAATGTTAGGCTTTAGGATGTCCAGATTAATATGTCATTGACATCTACTTTGGCACCTGAAATGTATCATTTACATTCAAAGTGGGTAGCATCAGTATGTTGACTGCTTCACAATTTCCTATAAACAAGGTCTAAATTTTAATTGTATACATAGCATTTCCTACATATAGACTTTTGTCGCTTTAAATATGTATTAAAGGAAAGAATATTGTAACATATAATACTTAAGACAGTCACAATGGCTCTTTTTGTAGAAGGCAGTAGTTACAGAACTTTTCCTGTAAATATATGTCGTCTTTGTCTCTTCCTTCAAATCACTCTTTGAAACTTAACTTTTCAATTTGATATTTGGTTTCCCCCCGGAAACCAGTTCTTCGTAATTCCTAACTATCACAAAGTTTTTAAAGTATGTGCCAATGATTTTCCCACCTGCATCCCTCCTGTCCCCTTTCTCTTCCTCTTTCCCCCCCTCGTTGTTTTAGACTGTAAACCCCTTCAGGACAGTGACCTGTCCATTTTAACCAAACAAAACTCTGTACATCTGTACAGGTGCTGTGCTGTATACATTATAATTTTATACTCTTTAGAGTATGATGTAGTTGGCAGCATTCAGACTTGGACTGAATAAACCTAGGCTTCTCTTCTTTGAAGCTTAATGAATAACCTTGGGCCAGTCTCTGTTAGTGCTGTACTTCACAGTGTAGTTATATGGGGGGAAACCACGCATTGCCTTGAGCTCCGTGTATGAATGATGGGATAAAAATATACTGTTAGCATTTTAAGGGTTTTCATTGTTTTTCGAAAGAGAGGTACTAAGCTGAAGTAATTATGAGGTTACTTAAAGTGAAACCACAAACCACAATTTGACTGTTTCATGTTGAAACAGTATGAAACAGCTTAAGTAAGTCTCTCCCTTCAAACTTTCACTGGTTGGTATGTAAGGTTTAGCCTGGATGAAGACTATTCTGAGAATGTCAAAAATATGTCATGATACTTCTAGGATGAGCAGGAAATGAAGCAATGATTTTAAACTTCTAAATGTTAGGTTTAGGCTAAATATTAGGAAGAAATTGCTAAGGTATAAGGTTGTGGAATCTTTGTTAGATTAAAAAAAGTTTTCAAAGACCTAAGATCGACATAGAGGACATTTTTTCATAGAGCAGGAGGCTGGATTAAAAGGTTGATTGGATCCCTCCTAGTTCTGTGATTCTCAGTGATGTCACAGTGTGTAGGAAAGGATATAGGGGAAAGGTAGACTGTACAAGTGGACTGAATGTACTGTTTTATAAATTATAATGTTAGGATATTTTTAAAATGTGGCTTTTAAAGATAGGATTGTTCTGCTCCTACTTTTTAATGATAAAATTTTGCTTTATTTAGGGATTTCCTATTGACTAGTTTTAGTAGTAGTTAAGATGGAAACCAGCCATTTTTTAAGAAGTGTGACTTAAAGCATAACACTAAGACTTGTTTCAAATATCCCATAATTTGCCATTATGTGAATGAATCCAGGTACCCATCAGGCTCCCTCCTCATGTACATCAAAACAACAGTTTGCTGTTTAGGGTGGACTTATCTATAATTTCAAGATTTCTCTGTAAACTGTGGTTCCATCCTGGTTTGGAGTTTTAGTTTTCAAGGAAAGCACAAACCAGGCTTTGGTTTGGGCATAGATTGCTGCATATATAGGGAGGAATGGGGGGGTGGGGAGAGACCATTCAAGTCTGATGGTCTTCTGTATTCATTCTCATAGTGAACTGGCTTCAAGTCTGTTTCTGAGCTCAATTTGAAAAACTGGTTTTGATTTTTAAGCCCTGAGTCCAGAATATCTGAAGAACTGCCTCCATCCATATCAGCCTGCCTGGGTTTTGAGAGCCACCCATACTGTCATCATGTGGAAACTGGCCTTATCAGAAGTTAGGTTGTCTGAGATCTGTAGAAGGACTAGGGCAGGGTGTGCTGGCCAGCATCTGCAAATAGTGGCTGGGCTTATTAGCCAATCGTTTTCTGCTAGCCATTTGTGAAATTCATTTCCAGCACAGTATTCACTGTAACAATAAAAAAAAAATTAAACATAAAAAATGAAACACTTCCTCTTCGGTGCTTGCTGTCCTCAGACTTACTTAAGTCATGCCTCAAAACATGATCAGGCCATGATGATCTATGCTGTGGTCACATCCGGGTTAGATTACTGTGATCTGCACTATATGGGGCTACCTTTGGAAATGATCCAGGAATTTCAATTGGTCCAAAATGTGGCAATCTGGCTACTGTCATGGATTAGACGCAGGGATTGTCAGCCCTGTGCTGAAAGAACTGCACTGGTCACCAATCTGTTTCTGGGGAAAAATTCAGAGAGTCCTTTCCTTTAAAGGAGCTAAACAGCACAAGCAACAAAGCTTTTGAGGCAGATCTTAACTGGCAGACTAGAGAGTCCAGGGAGAACACCTTGGGTGGAGATAGAATTTGGGGCATGTGTTCCATGAGAGCACACAGTTATCAAACTTTAAAATTGATACAGCATAAGAGGTGATTGTAAAAATACCCATGCTCCTCACACTTTACTATTCATGGTGACACTTAGATAATAGTTTCCTGTTCATTTAGCCCCAAACTTAGTACTCAGTGCTATAAGGCATTTGTGCGATACTGTGGAGGTTCATGAGTAGGTGAGCTTGCTGCTCCTTTAGTGTGAGTTTTATTTCATAGACCTAGCATTTGCCATGCAGTTCATCTTTTGAATGAAACTAATGCTGGGCCTTGCCACTCGGGATCATATTATAATAGACAGAGTGAGAGACAAAAGATTGCAGGTGTGTATTTTCAAAAGACACCACTGCTAAACATATTGCACATGAGATGTTCATTTCTTGAAATATTAATTTGAACTGTGGCCACAACTATTACAGGTCTTCGGCTGCTCTCATCCTATTCGGTAATGCTGTTAACTCATTTTTTTAAAACTTATTTTACTGTTGTACTCCCCCCCCCCCCCAATGAGAATGCATCTCTAAGACTCCCCAATTACTTGGAAGGAATTATTCTTGTGTCTGTTTGCATGCTGACGCAGCTGTGTTTCTGCAATTTCATGTCATTTATGACTTTAGTAATGTGAAATGTGAACTCCCTAAATATAAACAGTAGTATTGAAAATGATGCTGCTTTATTTCAGATAAGGTGGAGAACTTTTTTATTACAACAATGTGTTCTGCTGCTGACCTATCTTATAATCACACTGGAAGCAGTGCCTATAGATGTAGACAAGACAAAAGTGCAAGGGGAAGAACAAGTAGAAAGTGCAAAAATAGATAATCCGGTAAGTAAATTAATCAATTTCCCCCCTTAATGTTACCAACTTTTTCATCAGCACCATAAAAAGTGTATTGGCTCCTGGTAATATTTTTGGAATCAGAAAGAAACACAGGTATACCGGTCAGTGCCACCTGCAATATGCAGGGCCTGTGTTCATGTCCTTTTGTTTTTTGACCTACTAATTTTAGCAGCATAGTGGGGGTAGAGAGATAAGAAAGTGGAATCAAGGAAATGAAATAATCTTTAATTTTTTTGTTCTGGAAGGCAGCGTTATTTTTTTATATATAAGCATCTAAGTTCACTGGGTTTAGAGAAAAAAAGATTGAGGAAGGCTATCTGTTCACACCACTTAAATCTTTACCAGACTATCAGAAAGGAGAATGTTGTATTTCCTGTCCCATCCTCTGTGGATAATGATTTTTAATTATTATTTACCTGTAAGCGATTTGACACACACGTTTAGCTCATTGTGATGGCTTGGCATGCCATACTGTTTGTCATGCTGTTGAGCCCAGATAGCTAGATCCCTAGAGTTAGTGAGTGTGGAGGGGAAGATATTGATAATTCTCAGCTGATCTCTGCCCCTAAGTCATTGCAAGGGAATTGGCTGGGGGCAACTGTTTATGCACCCCACCATTCTGTACTTGGTGAGTGGTGATCCGTCTTCAGCCAGTGAGACCATGTCATTTGCTGAGTACTGATCAAGAATTCTCCAACTGGGCTATTGGTTTTCAGATAGATTTTCTTTGGTGAATGGGACATTAGAGTGTCAGTTTGCACCCAGCTATCTTTTAGCAAGAACCCTCAATTACCTGACCCAGAATTCACAAAAATTTGTCACTGGTTTATTTCTGAAAGGACAGGAATCAGGAAACAATCTCTAATTTCTGCCTTCTAATACCATATGTGTCCAGGGGCTCCTTGCTATCACTCCATATGTTTTCCAGAGCAGAAGAACTTCGAAGGGAAACGGTAATGAATTGTGGCTCAAATTAAGCCTGGTAACAGTAGAAAAATCCTAGCTATAAAATCAGTTCAGTCACAGAGGAAGCTATTCAGAAAACTTTCAGAATTTGCTATTGCAATGATTTCCATGAAAGTATATCATTTCATCCGATTTACTCTGAAGTATCTCTGTGGGAAAAGAAACACGTCTTGCCTTCTCTCTGCTCATCATTTCCTTTTTAAATGTCTTTTTAAAATTTTATTAAGAGAAAATGAGAATACAACAACGAAGGAAAACGGAAATACAACAACAAAAGAAAATGGAAATATAACATTACTAAAATACTCCTAATACAAATTCTTGAGAAGAAACTTAGACCGTTCTGCTAATATAACTAAAATCTCCATAACAGTGAACCAAGCACTACTCCATCTATTTATCTAAAATCCGCATGATTATCCCTTCCCTCCCTCTCTGTGATTTACACATTGGAGTCTTTTTTCCATCCTTGAAATTGTTACATTCCAGCGTCTTTGCTCATAATTTCTTTACTAAACTGGTATTTATTTTATTAAAGGATACTGGCCTTTATTATGATGCATACCTCAGGCAAGTGATAGATGTTCTGGAGACAGACAAACATTTCAGAGAGAAGCTTCAGACAGCTGATATAGAGGAAATAAAGGTATGTGCAATAGCCTACAGATCTGAATTAATGCAAGGGTAAGTACAGTGGCATCTACAATGTATCGGCTGTAATTGATGTCAGTGGAAGAACTAAGCACATGCTTAAGTTGCTGCTACTGAAGCCTTTCATACTTAAAAGTGCTTAATATTATGCCATTTTTTTTAAACTACAGCTTTTATTTGGATTATACCAAAAGCCCGTAGGCCAAACTGAAGGCTACAGAGGTTCTTTTTACGCAGTATTTATCCAGAAGTATGCATGTTTTGCCAAAAAGAATGTTTAAAAGGAGCTTACTCTGCATTAAGCAGGTATTCTGCAGGTGGGTGTAGGTGTTTGGCAACTGCTACCTGTGCTCAAGAAGCTGAGTAAGTAGGAACTGCCCAAGCACCACAGAGAGAACGGTGGGAAGGTATTTCCAAATGCAACATAAGAAAGCAAAAACAACAGCGACGTCTCTGGTAGGCTTATAGTAAATTTATGCAGAAAGCACAGGGAAAAGTATGCTACAAATATCCTGTTACCCATATTTTCATACTGCAAAAACTGTGTTTTTAATTTAAATAACCGTCAAATCTTCATACACTCCTACAACTCTTGTGCAGACTCTCAGATGATACGCAAAACATTTCACCCACATAAATCAGGAGTCTCTTTAAAGTTCCAGTAAATGCTCTGTTTCAATTGATTTTTCTCAAGGATGAGTGCATGAGCGGGTCATACCAACTTCAGCATTACAAGGACCGATAATAAATTAAACAGAAAGGAACCGATTCTATTCCTGAAGCTGCTATTATACTTGATTTAAATGACTTTCTCTTTAAAGTGATGTACTACTTCTTCATTGAGAACTTTCAGTAGGATTATTTATTGGTGGTTGTTCAACCAACTACATTTTTTTAGCCTCGGTGAGGGGTGGGAGGCAATCCTCCCAACACCGACTGACAGTAGGTAATATGTTGCAAATATATTTTTCTCTTGTGCATCAGATTAAAATATGTTGCATTGATTCTGGCATGTGTATTATCTGTGCCTTTTGGTCAGTGAGCGTGGAAAGGAATCGGTACCTTGATTTGGTGCCTACAGGAGAAAATGATAAATGGATAGGTTTTCTCTTGTAATCATCAGAAAGTGGCTTATTGCCCTATGCATCTAGTCTTTCTCCAGCATCTTGAAACAGGTTTTACATTCAAACCCAAGGACCCGCTAAATGCTTGATGCACTGCTTTCTACACAAAGAAAGTGTTTTAAGGAGGGATCTCTACCTAGATTGTGTGGCTCTTTTTGGCACACTAAGTGCCAAACTAACATTAGATGTAGACGGCTAACATTAGATGATCTTGCCCTTCCCACACTCCAACCTGATGTAATTGCATTCCACTGAGGAAGATGGTTGAAAAAAGGTAATGCTAAATGAGAGCTTCCCATTTAGAGTAAACTAACTTAATGACATGGTGGCAACAGTTCTAGCTGAAGCCTCCTACTAAACTGGGGCACTAGATGATCCTAGTTAATTCAGTCCCTGTTCAGTACATACATGACGGCCTACTCGCTTGTGAACTGTGGGCTGGAAAAGCTCATACGTTGCCTGCTCTAGCCTCGCCATGGGCCAGCGTGGTTTTTCAGAGATTCAGAATATTAGATGCTTACTTGCAAAACCTTTCAGGAAAGTCAGAAATGTTTCCGCAGGTAATGTGGCTTTATTACAACAACAATACAATCTCCTTTATTGGCATAAAATCGAAACATGGGGTGTCTACATAGTAACACAGAATTGTTGCAGCTGAGCATTTCTGACAAGGTTACAACATAAATAGATAAAAGGATGCTAAAATTAGTAAAAGCCCTCTAGTTGACTTGCTGGCGAACATTCACAGCAAATCTCAGAAGTTGTGCCACTTTCTCCAATGTAGCCGGAGAGTGATTGTTCAGTAAAAAAAGAGCATTAAGAAAATCAGGAGAATTTGACTTTTTTGTGTGTGTGTCAAAATAGAGCCTAAAAATTTGCTGCAAATTTCTGCATAAAATCTACAGTGGAATAAGACATGTACAATTGATTCAATGCAGTTGTTACCACAGGGGCAAAGTCTCTCTGAGAGAGGGTTTTGTCCTGTTGTCATGCACAAGGGTTGGCTTGAAGCATTTGTTGAACCATTGCCACGAGTACTGTGCCACTAATACACTTGTATGTGGCTTTATCCTTGGGTGCTAGCTTGAGAACATGTTTCTGATAGCCCAGATATGTGTTTGCGCAATGGTGTGTAATTCATTAGAGGATGTTTCTGTGCAACCTTCTCCAAGTGTTCGTAGTTGTTCATTATTCTGTTAGCAGATGCATGGAGCCAGCAGCCCGGGGCATCTCTCTCTGTGGGTATCAGACATAAGCTGTTCCTTGAATGCGAGGGAACTCCAATATGATGGTTTTTACATGGAAGGCTTCCTCATTTGCTTTAGCTGAAAGGAGTGTGGTTTGTGTATTTCATTGCCGTTGAATGTGCTGAACTGTATTTTCTTAACCCTGAAGTAAAAGGGGAAGCCCTTTCATGCAGAGGAATTGCACTGTTCAAACTCACTATACACTTGCATTCATATTTAGAAATGGACAATATAGCCTTCCATTAGCAACACGTCTTTTGTGAAATACAACCACCTTGCATGAATGTATCAAGCATACAGCAGTCCTGCAGTTACCTTCTAGAAAAGTAACCACAAGAATCTTTCTGATTTTTTTGTTTGGTTCGCAGAGTGGCAAGTTAAGCAAAGAGCTAGACTTAGTTAGCCATCATGTGAGAACAAAGCTGGATGAACTGAAAAGACAAGAAGTTGCAAGATTAAGGATGTTGATTAAAGCCAAAATTGATTCATTTCAAGGTAAGAATGCAAAGTAAAAATAGGACAGAGCATACATGAGTATGAAGCAAGCAATTATTATTGTTTCTCCCTTGTTTCTATCAACAGCAGAGATTAAAATTAGAAAGGGGTGAGTGTTTGTGTCTGTTTTTTTCCATTGTCAGATAACACTACTTGCACACTGGGGAGAACACAATAGACTAGCTCTAAGAAAATAGATAAAATGAATGATTAGAGAGTCATCTCTTGATGTCTTGGTTTAAAGAAAAGAAAGCTAGCTAAGGAGGTTTTCACATATTTTTGTGGGATTCTCAACATTTTCTCTGAGTTTAGCAAATCTGTTTTCCTCACAAAGGATTAGCAACATGCTTGACTGGATAACCATTGATCATAACCACTACGTTATTGATAAAATGTAAAATATGCATCTTGTTCAATTATTAAAAGCTACAAAGAATGTTTTTCAAAAAGAAGGTATAGCTGTAGGTTTTAATTAAGTAAAATATGCCCTTGTAAATATATCCTGCCGCGTAACATGCATAACAGTGGTGTGATATCTTTTAGGATAAAACTGCATTCAGTTGTTCATTTAAAGTATTACACTGGTCATGCAGTTAAAAAGCATGATCCATCTCAAAACGTTTCCACAGTTTAAAAAAATTGTTTGAGGAGAGGGATTTTAAAAGATCACTGTGTGTGCAAAGTGCCATCAAGTCGCAGCCGACTTATGGCGACCCCTTTTGGGGGGTTTTCATGGCAAGAGATGAATAGAGGTGGTATGCCAGTGCCTTCCTCTGCACAGCAACCCTGGTAACCTTTAGAACTGTTCTGGCTCACCCACTGGAAACATGATAAAATTGCTTTGGGGAAGGTATGATGTAGATATAATATTACTCACCATTAACCAAGGTTAAGTGACTGGAAACAAGCACACTTCCTCCTTTTTCCTCCTGGGTGAGCATTCCTTCAACTCTTCCTTTCTCTACTGATTTTTAAGCATAATTAAGACTACCAGGTGTCGAAGTTGGTTTTGAACACCCTGGTTTAAGGGAAATGGAGATGTCTTAATTACAGTTAAAGGTGTCTATGTAATACTTAAATATGGTTAGGAACAGTGTGTGTGTGTAAAGTGCTGTCAAGTCGCAGCCGACTTATGGCGACCCCTTTTTGGGGTTTTCATGGCAAGAGACTAACAGAGGTGCTTTGCCAGTGCCTTCCTCTGCACAGCACCCTGGTATTCCTTGGTGGTCTCCCATCCAAATACTAACCCGGGCTGACCCTGCTTAGCTTCTGAGATCTGACGAGATCAGGCTAGCCTGGGCCATCCAGGTCAGGGCTTGGGAACAGTGGGGTGGGGCAATTTGTGCCCAGAGGAAAGGGAAGAAGCTTGGGGAAGGTATCTGTCATTCCCGCAACTTGCGATGACTATGCCTGTTTCAGTTGCTGAAGTATTAGAATAGTTACATAAGGTCAGTGAAAATATCTTTAATGTCTGTCTTTGAAGTTCAGTGGAATCTCTAAAAATTTTAACGGTAGCGTTCTGTGATTGTTGGTATCCTCTCATCTCATAAGATTTTTGTGCCTTTGTAGGTACACACCTTTTGAGGCCTCACATCATGAATGTTTTCTGAAGTAAGCCTTAAGAGCCTACCTTGTTAGGTATATTGTGCGTATATATAAAAGGCATTCGGTGTGTATATATATTAAAAATGCATTCATTTGAACATTTCTCCTCTTGTGGATTATTTTCAGATTCTGGCATAGACCACCAATCCCTTCTCAAGCAGTTTGAGCATCTAAACCACCAGAACCCTCACACTTTTGAAGCGAAAGACTTAGACATGCTGATCAGAACTGTGAGTGTTAAGAGCAATTGTTTTACCAGATGCTTGCCTGCTATTTTTCTAAAGCAAAGACTACTTTTTCCCTTGGCGAGCTCTGATTAACTTTCATAGTTACTTCAGAAGTCATTGTCTGAGAATCTAATTTGGCTCTGTAATGCAATATTGTTCCACAGACATTCGCATGTACTTAAAAGCAGTCTGTTCATTTTTCTGGTAATGCCTCTTGCGAGTTTCACCCTTGTGCCAATATGAGCAGCCTTAGGTTTTTAGAGCCTTTAGATCTACTTCTGTATTGACCTATGCCAAATAAACCTCCTAAATGTTGTCTTCTCAGCTGTTTAACTGTAACCAATTAAATAGCTTTAAAAATAATAATCTTAACAAATATATTTCAATTAATGTGCATGCTGCAAAAATATCAGTGTATGTTTTTGTGATGTTAAAGGAAGCAGAAGCTCTTTACAATGTAATAAACAAAAGCTGGAACAATAGGGGAGGAAAAGTCATCTTTTGTTGTTTTATTTGTGTCTCCCCCCCTTTTTTTTTGCTGTCAAGTCACTGCTGACTTACTGCGACACCTTAGGGTTTTCAAGACAAGAGACATTCAGAGGTGGTTTTCCATTGCCTGCCTCCACGTCACAACCCTAGTATTCCTTGGAGGTCTCCCATCCAAATACTAGCCAGGGTCAGGGTTGAGAGTGTGTAACTGGCCCAAGGTCACACGGCAAGCTTCCATGGTACGAGTGGGGATTCGAACCTTGGTTTCCCTGGTCCTAGTCCAACACCTTAACCACTACACCACACTGGCTCTCTTGCTCCCTATTACTTTTATATATTTGAACCAGAATATTTAAACCAGAATATTTCCTGTAGCTTCAAAATTTTTGGAAATTTTACATCTGCTGAATATAATACTACATGTGGTTGAGCCACATTTTCCCCCAAAAAAGCGTGATTCCTCTCCACCTGCATTCTCAAGTTGTATGATATCAGGAGTACTGTACCACAGACTTTTTCTCAATGTCCAGAGTAGCTCATTCCTGCTCCTAAATGTAGCTTACTTAGTAGTAATTCCACTCAAAGTGGCCATAGGAATAGCCATACCCAAATTGGAAGTTGTAATACATTAGATAGTTTGATCCCAGTTACCCAGTTTGATCCCAATGGATTGAAGCCCAGAGTGACCTTCTCGGGGAGTGGGGGAGGGGGAGGTCAAGAAATCTTTAGAAACAGCATGGGGGGCAAAGTAGGAGTGTGCAGTGGAAGGAGGAAATAGGTGGGAATTGCTACCATCTCTTCTGCTAATGGAAGTGCTATTATGCTGGCTGAATGGTCATGTAGGATCCAATGTGGAAGATTTGTTACGTTACTTCTGTTGCATATTCATTATCATTCTAGATACCCTCATGTAAGTGTGGCTGCAGATGTTTGGAGGAAGGAAGTAGTTTGTGCATTGTAGCGCAGCTGTTGGCTTCATTCAAACACCACTACCTACTCAGTACAAGCAGTTTCATATTTGCAGGCCACAAGCGACTTGGAAAATTATGACAAGGCCCATCATGATGAATTTAAGAAGTACGAAATGATGAAAGAACATGAAAGAAGAGAGTACTTAAAGACGCTGGATGAAGAAAAGAGACACCAAGAGGAATCCAAGTATGAAGAAATGAAGAAAAAGCATGGTGATCACCCCAAAGTTAATCATCCTGTAAGAGCACTGTTTGTATCAATACCATATGTATACCAAACTCCATGGTAGTGGCATCTATGCACTTACGTTATATGAAAAATACAGAAGGATATGTGGAAAATAGCATTCAAATGCACTTGACCTAATGGTTGAGTGTCTATCATTTTTGTTATTGATTTTACTAGGATTCGTTCTATTAATTCTTCATTTTACTGGTTTCCAGTTTCTTGTTTATTGGTGAAATCTAAATTAATGTAAATATGTTCCTGCAGGGTGTCAGGAAGATATTTTGTGCTTCTTTTTAAAAATTCATTTGTTTGCGGGTAATCTTCATATTAACCTTTCCTGTGGCCCATGATGGCTGATTTGAGTGCCTCTCCTTTAGCCCATGATGGTTGTCAGTTGACCATAGATTCTAGAAGCATTGTAGAATTATCATTCTTAACACTAGATATGGTTCATCCATTCCATATTTTTATCATTCTTTGGTGATATTGTAAAAGCTCGTACTAAAGATGCTGAAATCAGACTGTATCTCATCACAATGGATAAAAAATGATGTGTGTTTTGTGTGTGAGTAATGATTAAGTATGTTTTTGAAGCCTGTCTGATAAAAGATGAAATGGGTTTAACAGCAGATTACAAGACATTTCTGTGTACTTATTTTGGTTCCCTACTTATAGGGAAGCAAAGACCAACTGAAAGAGGTATGGGAAGAAGCAGATGGGCTAGATCCTAATGACTTTGATCCAAAGACGTTTTTCAAGTTGCATGGTAAGAAACATAATATTTCCTGGAAAAAATTAACAAGTGAAGCTGCTGGTAGGTATTTCGTTCTCCTGATTTAAGAATACTGATAATGGAGAAACTAGTCCCCTTGACAGACCAGAAAACCTACCCTGCAGCGTAGAGCCGTCTTTCCCAAGCACAGAGCTATTTTCTTGTTACTTCTGAGCCATTTCCTAGGCCTCAGCTGGGCCTTTTCTGTTGTCTGAAGCACAGCCATGTTTGAATCATCCAGGCTTTTCTACCTTTCCTAGAAGCACAGAGACAGCTTGTCTCTCCAGAAAGAAGAATTAGCAAGAGGTAGCCAGGATACTGGCTCATTGGGCCTGATGGTCACTTGCTTGTTACGGTAGACAAGATCCTCTGGAAGCCTGCCATAGAAGAACATGCAGTTTCAAAAGTCCAGATAAGACCCCAGGAGGATCTGTCCTGTTCTATCCTCCCAAAATACCTGCAAGACGCAGTGAGCATGCAGATACGCACATGTTCATCACTACCAGCCTGATAAAATGTAGGCGTGGGGAGGAGTTAGCTTGGATGCCTCATAAAAGGAAGACTCCCTAAGGTAGCAAGGGGTCAACCCTCTCCCTGGGTGCAGGAGGAGCTGCTGCTGACTGGCCTTAAGAAACCAAGGCATCGTAGCAAGCTAATAGGACAGGTATACCTGACTTCTGTCTGTGTGTGTTTCTCTGTGGCAGATGCTTTCCTGCCTCAAGGGGTGGAAGGGACTTAGCCTTTTGGCCTCCCTATCCCCCCTCCCTTTATGTACTGTCATCAGCCTATACTTGGGGGGCCCTGACTGCTTCTTCAGGCCCGCTATGGCCCTGTGCCCTTTAGGAGCGCAATTTGTTTAATTCAATCAATTAGTAACTAGGAACTGGCTTAAAAAAGTTTTAATGTTTGTTATATATGGTTTTATCGAGTTGTACATTATTGATGATGTTAGTCGCCCTGAGCCCGGCTTTGGCCGGAGATAGAGGGTGGGGTATAAATCGACAAATAAATAAAATCCTCCATGGATCTAGTTCATCACTATTTAAGCTAGGAATTATTGAACCATTCCACTGTAGTGAATTAATTTTGTTTTATGCGAAGAAGTACTTCTGTCTGTCTTGAATTGACTGCCCATCAGTTTCATTAGGTGCCTTGAGTTCTCATAATTTGTAGGGAGAAACTTCATTTTTTTTTATCAATCTCTATCATGTTCTTCTTCAGTCATCTTTTTTTCCAACAGAGAAGCCCCAAACTCCTTAGCCTTTCTTCAGAGGAAAGGTGCTCTGCCATTTATTCATTTTGGTTGACCTTTCCTACACCTGTTAATAGCCTGCAGAAGCTTTGTGGTTATCAGGCAGTGGATGGAAAATCTCCCTGCCATGCTTTATCCAGTATTATATTACTGATGTTAGTAGAGTTACTATTGTAGGAAGTTCTGACTAGCACCTATTGAGCATGAGTACTAAATTTTCTGTGAATTTATATTTGCATGTGCTTTATTTTTTTATAGATGTCAATAGCGATGGTTTTCTAGACGAGCAGGAGTTAGAAGCCCTGTTTACTAAAGAGGTAAATATGTCTAACTGGAATTTTTTTGGAACTGCTGAAGTCCCTTGTTGCATTCACAGAAGATAAGCAATATAACACCAAGCAAGTGCAGCCTAGGTGTGGGTTGCTGGGGAGGAACATCTGGTGTTCTATGTCTCGTAATTTGTTCATTGGCTGTATCTATAACAGTTCATGCTTTTCCTGTTCATTGCTGTCTGATGATTTGGGACTTCCCTCTCTGTAAAAATGGCAACAAGATGAGTAATTCTCTGTGCTTTGAAAGAGCTGCTTATGGCTAAACATACAGAAGGAAAGGCAACCTACAGTAGGGTAGGAGAGTAGCACGGGAGCTGTTAAGACACAAATTAAGAACAGTCTAAGATATGGATCTACATAGCTGTTATGACAAAACTCCTGTTTATTAAAACATGCCAGAACATGTAATTCAGCTACTTCTGTAGCGGGCTTAAAGATCCTTACAAAGCTTGGAAGAAGGCTAATTGAAATCCTTTAAGTTCCTGCCACTGCTTTGCGTATGTCCACTAGACATCTAGGTTGGAAGTCTCATCAACACAGAGATAATAACCAACATGATTGCAGTGACACTGGCATTGGGTTGCAGTTCCTGGCATCAATACAATCAATCAGTGATACAAGTTGGGGCATTCTACAGGGCGGAGGGGGAGTTTCCTTGCCATCTTGCTGTCATCCATCCCAAGCATGGGCACCTGGAAGACTAAGAAGATCTTATTTCAGCATATTCTTACATGGACTAGAGCCTGCTTCTTCAGATGCTTATGAGTAGATTGTTTACAGCCTTGTTTTTTAAAAAATAATATATGCACATCTTTCCCCAATATTATTCTTTTTTTCAAATCTGTATGTGTGAGAGAATATGAAATGGCAATAATCTCACACTGATGAAATAATATTCTATGCTGAAGATGTAAATACTACGTTAATTTCTATGCATTACTATGGTAATAGTACATCATTATATTATGTGCAGCAAATATCAGAAAAGTGTAATATTTACCATATTCTGATATTCATAGTAAAGGTAGTAAAAATACTTGTGTATGTGTGTGTGTGTGTAAAGTGCCTTCAAGTCGCAGCCGACTTATGGCGACCCCTTTTGGGGTTTTCATGGCAAGAGACTACAGAGGTGGTTTGCCAGTGCCTTCCTCTGCACAGCAACCCTGGTAATCCTTGGTGGTCTCCCATCCAAATACTAACCAGGGCTGACCCTGCTTAGCTTCTGAGATCTGACAAGATCAGGCTAGCCTGGGCCATCCAGGTCAGGGCAGTAAAAATACTTACTTGCTTATATTCATTTGGTACTACAGTCTTTCAAAACATTTTGGAAAAATCTGTAGATTTAGCATTGATTATATAAAAGGTGGCACCAAGAATAGCTACCATTTACTATTTAGGCTGATGATTTTCATAGGCTACCATTATGTAGGTAGTATTCGCATCTCCTATCTTCTCGATAGGAGAAACCTTTAATTCAAGCAAGGCTTACATGGATATTCTGTTCCTGCAGATGGTTAAAGCTTAAATTTCCTGTGGCATCTAGATATTCCACTAGTCGTATTAACAGGATAAGCATGGACTTTAAATAATTCGATGTTATTCATGGTGAAAAAATAATAAACATGAATATAGAATAAATACTGACATTGTTTGTAAAGTGGTAATTTTTTTTTCATTTCATAGGATGAAAATTAAATCTAAACATTACTTTTATATAGCAAAACAATTCCAGGTATGGATGTTCTGTTCTGATTACGGTAAATACCTTAAAGTGTATTTTTTTCCTGGTTTTAGCTAGAGAAAGTCTATGATCCCAAAAATGAAGAAGATGACATGGTAGAAATGGAAGAAGAGAGGCTCCGAATGAGAGAGCATGTAATGAATGAGGTGAGGTCTATAGATTAATAAAGCGTGCAACATGATTATTGAATGCCCTCAAACCACAAGTAAAAAAATTAGGGCATAAAAACATCATTCTAGGCAAGGCAACTTTATTTATGTAGGTTTTTAAAAATATATATATTTGCAGGCAGTAGCAAAATACCAACTTTGATTAGAGCCTATATTGGTGAATCTATTTCTCCTCTATCAATTTTTTTTTTTTTTTAGTCTTCAGGATGGAGGAGGAATACTTCAGTTATTCAACCTAAGTGTGTAGGGGGCATGCCTATTTGCTGTGTGACACTTTTTAAGCGCCTGTGGATAAATCTAGGGGTCCGAGATTTTTTTTTTCTCAAGATGAGACAAGCAGTATAAAATATTCCTTTGTTGGCTATCAGAAGCCATTTTAAGTTGGGAACAGGGACTTTCTAGTCCCTGTTCCCCACTTAAAATCTGTTTCCTGTTTGCCCCTGAAAGTTCTGAATGTGCTCCTCAAGACTAGTTTATCTCCCCACAAGAGGTTATGGTCCCTTCGGGGAACACCTTTAACAAACAGTTGTGGACAAAATTCTGCTGATACTGTATGTTGTTCAATGAATTGGTTCTCCATTTGACTCACTGCATTTTTGCGTCAAATGTGTCAGAGAGGGGCTGTGGCTCAGTGGCAGAGCATCTGCTTGGCATGCAGAAGGTCCCAGGTTCAATCCCCGGCATCTCCAGTTAAAGGGGCTAGGCAGGTAGGTGATGTGAAAAGCCTCTGCCTGAGACCCTGGAAAGCCACTGCCGTTCTGAGTAGACAATACTGACTTTGATGGCCCAAGGGTCTGATTCAGTATAAGGCAGCTTCATGTGTTTGTACACACAAGTTGTCCCGCCCATCAGTTATTCCTTTAACAATAATGGCACTTTTCCAGTTGCAATGATAACTAGAATTACATTTATTCACATAAGTGCGCATCCAGAGGACGAGCGTGGGCTTTTTCGTAAGGTGATAAGTTTTGTAAAAATATGCCTATGTCAGGGTGCAGCACCCATGTGCGTTGGGCTTTGCTAAAGAAGGTCTTCCCCCACCCTTTCAGCACATGTGCAGGCTTCACACCAGGCTGTTTTGGGGGAACCAAGAGATCTGTGCATGCCCCATATTCCAGTCCAGCCCTCCCCTTCCACTTGGTCAAGTAATGCAACCAGTCTTGGGTTGTTCTGGTTGCTGCATCTGAGCACACACATGCTCAGCCTGTGATGACAGAGGATGGAAGAAAGGAGGGCTTTAAGCCTTAGAGGCTACACCTTTCTGGAGAAAGATCATGCATAGTGTGAAAGGTCCTCGCTGAGAGCTTAAAAGCAATGCTGTGTTATACTGTCTGCTGTTTGTCCTTCAGTGGTAGCAACACATTTTCCTCACTCGATTTGGAAATTTCTACTTTTTAGCCATCCTTTCCCTCTCAAAAATATGCAGCATTGAAGTAGTGTTGGCCCTTGTACAAAGCAAGGATGCGTTTCTCAGTATGCAATTTATTTTAATTGGGGCATGTCGTACATTTTCCATGAAAGCACATCGGGTAAAACTGAATATAAATGCAGGTTTAGTGGCTTAATGTATTTTTTATCTGCTTGTATCTCTTTTGGAAGGTTGACATCAATAGAGACCGGTTGGTAACTCTGGATGAATTCTTGAGAGCTACAGAGAAAAAAGAGTTTTTGGAGCCAGACAGCTGGGAGGTAACAATGACATTTTTCAAGTGGAACGTGCTGCAAATGCCAGCCTGACAAAACCAGCAAGCAGCCTGTTTTTCTCTAACTTCTGGGGTTTTTTTTCTCCCCCTTCCTTGTGTTTATCTATGTGCCATTATTAATGGTTTTATCAAAATTAAAAAGTGAATAGGGAATCCAGGGACACTGTACACATGAACACATGAAGCTGCCTTATACTGAATCAGACCCTTGGTCCATCAAAGTCGGTACTGTCTACTCAGACTGGCAGTGGCTCTCCAGGGTCTCAGGCAGAGAGGTCTGTCGCATCACCTACCTGCCTAGTCCCTTTAACTGGAGATGCTGGGAAGTGAACCTGGGACCTTTTGCATGCCAAGCACATGCTCTGCCACTGAGCCACGGCCCCTCCTCCTCACTATTATGTTCAATTAAAGGGCTTTTATCCAAAGACTGTATTGTTAGTATTAGTTATATTACAGTGGCCTATGGCTATAAACAATAAAGTTGAACTAAACTGATCAGAGAGAGAATCCTAAATAAGGTACTTCTACAATTAAACGACAGGTACTCACTTAAATAATCCATTTGTTGGGACAGTATTTCTGTTTTTGCTGACAGTTGGAACAGAGGAGACATTCAGCCATAGATGTCTTTGAACAAAGGACAAATTTAGGCTTAGATCCAATGGAGCATGTCCTTGGGTGGAAACCACCCACGAAGCATAACTGTTTTTCCTTCCCCCTCCTGCTGTAGCCTGAAATGTCCCCCCCAATCTTTTAAAAAATTGCCTTTATTTATACAGCAGAGTTTAGGCTACTCTCCCCAAATCCTGAGTTTAAGGTAGAACAGTAAGCATTAAAATACGTTCTGTATTTGGAAGCTTTTCTCTGTATGGTCTATAGAAGATCTCTATAGGACTCTGTACTTAACAATAGATAGGAAGGAGTACAAGGAGACAGAGCCTTATTGATCTCCTCTGCTACAAAAAACATACCATGTGCAGAAGCCACTTTCTGTTCATATCCAGTTTCCTAGGTCCCAGAATGTGCATACTGGAAGCTGGGGGAAGGGGGAAAATACATTCAGCAAAAAAGAGATGCAGTAATAGATGCAGTCCTGTCTGATGGTGCCAATCCTTTGTTCGGAGGCAGCAAAAATTTGGTATAATTTGTGAATTGAGGTCAGTGCAGGCAAGAATGGGGAGACTGAAGCTCCCTTTCTTTAGTAGATTCACTTTTGGGGAAACGCTAGTGCTTGCTATGTAATATTGCAGCTAGAGTCCTTATCAGTAGCTTATTCAACAAGAAGGGTGGCGGCAGTTTGCTCTTTTCCAGCCATGCAGCTGTCCAGGTGTATGAACCATACAAACACTGAACAGACAAGACAAACTTGAGAAAGCTTGCTCTTCCTCCAGGAAAAATTTGGCTAGTGTGCTCATGCCCTAAAATAGTGTGAAGTTTGCATAATGAATTCTGTTATCACATATGTATTAGAAGGCATTTTGGCTATGCGGGCCTATAATTCTATGATTCCTTCTTTTTTCCCCATTGAGATCCTCCTTTAAGTTTGGTTCTTTTGCTTTTAAGACTCTTGACCAACAGCAGCTCTTCACTGAAGAGGAGCTGAAGGAATTTGAAAGTCACATTTTCCAGCAAGAAGATGAACTGCAAAAGAAAGCAGAAGAACTTCAAAGGCAGAAGGAAGAACTTGAGAGGCAGCAAGACCATCTTCAGGCTCAGAGACAAGAACTCCAGCAGGTACTGTTACCAGGGCTGCAAGGATTCTTGCAGCTTGAAAAACCGACTTCATTGTAAGAAAGTCTTAGGAGTTTTGCATAGTCTATCATACACTTCTATTTTGAAGTGTAAGGATGTGTCACTGGCCACCAAGACTAGATTAATTCATGCCATCGTATTCCCTATTACTATGTATTGGTGTGAAAGCTGGACAGTGAAGAAAGCTGATAGGAAGAAAATAGATTCCTTTGAAATGTGGTGTTGGAGGAGAGTGTTACGGATTCCGTGGACCTCCAAAAAAACAAATCAGTGGGTTATAGATCAAATGAAGCCTGAGCTGACCCTAGAAGCTAAAATGACTAAACTGAGGCTATCGTATTTTGGTCACGTCATGAGACAACAAGAGTCACTGGAAAAGACAGTCATGCTAGGAAAGGTTGAGGGCAGCAGAAAAAGAGGAAGACCCGACAAGAGATGGATTAACTCAATAAAGGAAGCCACAGCCTTCAATTTGCAAGATCTGAGCAAGGCTGTCAAAGATAGGACATTTTGGAGGACTTTCATTCATCGGGTCGCCATGAGTTGGAAGCGACTTGACCGCACTTAACACACACACACACACACACACACATATCAGCTGGAACTTCAACAGACAAGTACTTGGCGTCCTGGAGAGTATGAATTCCTTTTCCTTTCTTTCTTTGCTCCTATGACCTATAGGTTTTGAGCAGTTATTTCTTAGAGGAAAATATGATGAAGAGATATTTGGCCATGGCCAGTGTTATATTTGTATCTCTATCCATCAGCAAAAAGGGGACTATTTTGTCTCTTGTTATGGGGGCAGGAATTCTCGCCAATATGGAGGTGATCCATTTATCTCGGTGGTGTTTAAGGAGGGGGCATTCTATCATCTTATGAGATAATGTGTCAATTCTATGATTCTAAGTAGGTATTCCCAGAGATAAGAATAGAATAAGTGCAAGAACAGGAAACCTAAAATATTCTTGTGTTGTGTTGCTTTTTTAATAAATTTTATTTTGATTTTTTAGTTACCTATTTATAGTCCACCTTTCTCACAGATACATCAAGTTCTTAATTTTGTTCTTTATTTCTGTTGTTTAAGTGCCGCTTTTCTGTTACGCTATATTTGGGTTACCAAAGATTCCTGTTTTGCTGAGCTCATTGGTCATGCTGACAACCGCATAGTCCTGTCACAGTACTGTGTAAACAGCAACCTGATTTGTTCCTCTTCCTGAGAATCTGAATTACTTTCATTTTCCCTTAGACAAGTATTTTGCTTTAGTCATAATGCAGTAAAGCTAAATTTAAGTTTCCAGTCTGACAGAATGTTAAATAGAGTCCAGATGTGCTGCATAAAAGGATAGTTATGTTACAATTTGGTTAGCAGATTTCTCATCTCATACTATGTATTTGTGATCATCCAATAGGCTGTACAACAGATGGAACTCAAGAAGTTACAGCAAGGACAGCCTCCTTCAAACCCCAATGGAGAACTAAAATTCCAACCACGTATGTAAATTAATTTTTGAGAAACACAACTATGCATATTTCCGTTTTCAGGAATTACCAAAGCCATAGACATCCAAGCTTACGATGTCGGAAATGTATCTTTTCATTGTTTCCTTTACCAGCCCTTCACTGCTAATAAAAAAGCCCTCTTGTTTTTCTCCCTCTCCCATAATACTAGAACACAGGGTCATCTGCTAAAGCTGGAGGGTGAGATTCAAAACAGATAAAAGGAAGTATTTTTTCACACAACGCATAGTTAAATTGTGGAACTCCCTGCTCCAGGATGTGGTGATGGCTGCCAGCTTGGAAGGCTTTAGGAGGGGAGTGACATATTCATGGAGGAAAGGAGTATTCATGGCTATTAGAATGGATGCTAGTCATGCTGCATACCTATTCTCTCTAGTATCAGAGGAGCATGCCTATTATTTTGGGTGCGGTGGAACACAGGCAGGATGGTGCTGCTGCAGTCGTCTTGTTTGTGGCTTCCTAGAGGCACCTGGTTGGCCACTGTGTGAACAGACTGCTTGCCTTGATGGGCCTTGGTCTGATCCAGCAGGGCCTTTCTTATGTTCTTAAGCCATTACTGGTCACCTATCAATTTTCCAGAAATAATATCACCATTTATATTTATAGGCTTCATGACTGAAGAAAATGTTAGAATTGTGAGCGGCAAGTTGGATAGAATCATGTATTTGGAAATAACCCAGGGGATCAGCTAGTCCAGCTCTTGTCTTGAGACAGGATATACTTTAAGCACTTCCAGTAGATGGCTTGCTGACGTTTAGCTGAATCCAATCAAAGGTAGAAAATAGGGGCAAAAATGCATGGGAGGTTTTGCCTTGGATTTGCTGCTCTCTAAATGCACATTTTCCCTAGCCAAATTCTCAAAACTCAAAAATAAGCTCCCATGCAGAGTTTTGAGAATTCAGATGGGGGAAATGTGCATCTAAAAGTAAGTAAAGGTCCCCTGTGCAAGCACCGGGTCATTCCTGACCAATGGGGTGACGTCACATCCCGACGTTTTCTAGGCAGACTCTGTTTGTGGGGTGGTTTGCCAGTGCCTTCCCCAGTCATCTTCCCTTTACCCCCCAGCAAGCTGGGTACTCATTTTACCGACCTCGGAAGGATGGAAGGCTGAGTCAACCTCGAGCCGGCTACCTGAAACCAACTTCTGTTGGGATTGAACTCAGGTCGTGACCAGAGTTTGTACTGCAGTACTGCAGCTTTCCACTCTGCGCCACGGGGCTCTTAGAGAGCGGCAAATCCTTTTTGTTCTCTGAAACCAGTTGAAGGCCTGCATTAAAATTGGGTTTTTTTTGTGGTGAGAGTTGGAATTTATTTGAAATCTGAGTCTTTAGTTTTTGTTAGGTTGTGGATTAGGATGGTTGCTAGTTACAGAATAGGAACTGTTTAGAATATTAATTCCCCCATACTGTGGAGGCACCATATTAAGTCGCTTAAGAAGTTCTGGGGCACATTTTCCCTGTGCTGCTTGAGTGTTCAGAATTCACAGTTTTCCAGAAAACAATCATCAGGGCTAACCTGGCACCAACAGCACAGCATTCAACATCCCATCCCCGTCTGGCCATGGAAACGGCTCAGAATGTGTCATCTAGGGCTGTCGCCACAAGGGGGAATAGCAGTTCCAGTTTAGGGGAGTGGAGTCCTAGGCTTAGCCTTTTACTTCCTTGCTGCCAGAAGATTTATTAATGTAGGCAGGAGAGCAGCATGGAAGCTGATGTAGGGTCTGTGTAAGCGCAGACATGAAGAAGGTAACTCAAAAGGATCCTTCTCACTTTAAAATTGGTTGGAGAATTTATTAAGATTTAGATTCAGAATTCCCTGACCTGGATGGCCCAGGCTAAAGTAAAGTAGTCTTACATATGGGATACACAGAATTGTTAACTCTGCTTGTCTTAGTTTAGCTGCAGATAAGTTCAACCACACCATCTTACTTTTGCCTCCTCCCCGGTCACATGGCTAGTACCAGAGTTAAGTAGTTAATTAACATCACCAACCACGGATCTGATCAGTCAATTGAGCTCAGACCAACTCAGATCCTTGGCCATAAAGTTTAGCATTTTCAGTCTTGTTTTGCTCTTGGTGCCTTACTCGTGATTCCTTGATTCACGTTGGACCTTTTGATTTCATACCTGGTTTATGGGTCAGAAATGCTGTCTGTCCATGCTGACTCTTGGATAAGAGTGGACGTTGAATGGTGGAGGACTTCAGCTGGAAAGGGTAATCTGGTAAAACTGAACCAATGCTATTACTGTGTAGTTAGTCTCTTTGATCTAGTTGTATTACTTTAACCCTCACTGTTCACTTCTTTTAGAAATATTCTTACACAGTCTTAATACATCACTTTAATTATAATCTTGTGGTGTTTTCTCTTCAGGTGGCTTCAGTCTAATCCCAGTACCTAGGCCCACGTGGCTACACCTACCGGGTTAATTTTGTGAAACTCGCTCTGCAAGTGGTCTACCTTGCAGGGGTGACTTTCTTGACTTTAATCCCAGGAACATTGGAAGCTTGCCCCTTGGCTTCTGGCTGTTTGGGTAGACAAAAGGGACTGGTGGCAGTTACTAAGACTGAAGTGTGACGACTCATCCCCCCGAGTTTTGTAATTTTTTGTGTTGCTGGCCCATATCGGGAATCTCTTGGCTTAGGGGTTCTTGACAGAGGGTTGTCTTATATTTATGGTCATTTTCATTTCTATAAATATGGTATAATTCAGAATTAGGAACAATTCTAATTCCTCAAAAATGCAGGACATAGAAGTGGTGTGTGTGGGAAGATAAAGTATTCCATTCTGCAGTGTATGTATCATAAGAACATAAGAAAAGCCCTGCTGGATCAGGCCCAGGCCCATCAAGTCCAGCAGTCTATTCACACAGTGGCCAACCAGGTGCCTCTAGGAAGCCCCCAAACAAGACGACTGCAGCAGCACCATCCTGCCTGTGTTCCACAGCACCTAAGATAATAGGCATGCTCCTCTGATCCTGGAAAGAATAGGTATGCATCATGACTAGTATCCATTTTAACTAGTAGCCATGAATACCCCTTTCCTCCATGAATATGTCCAATCCCCTCTTAAAGCCTTCCAAGTTGGCAGCCATCACCACATTTTGGGGCAGGGAGTTCCACAATTTAACTATGTGTTGAGTGAAAAAATACTTCCTATCAAGTGATGTGTGCTGTTGCTTCCATGGCTTTTCTCAGATATAATCCAAATGCAGACCGTAATGAACAATTGTTTGACAGAGTTCTTTGTGTTTTTGTGTGTTTCAGATGGGGCACAACCAGTTGGTAATGCTCAAAACAATCCTGAAGAAAGCAGACAGCCTTTACCACCAGGAAGCATACCAGTACAAGAAGCTGCTGCTAGATCGGATCATGTCCAGACTCACACTTAACCACTTGTGCCTCAACTTTATGCCATAATTTTGGGAGGGGAGAGGGGGAGGTGGCCTGACCCTAAAAACAAATGGGAAATGAGAGTCAACAGGTTCCCTTATTTCCTCCATTTAAAAGTTGGTGGATTCCCATAGATTCACAATCGTCATTCAATATTAAGGTTTTCAGAGACACAAATAACACAGTATGAGCTTACACAGTTGTAGGCTTTAAGGTCTGAAGAGTTTCTGGTTTGGTCACTAGCTGAGAACAGACAACAGGGTATCATAGTTTTCTTGCATGAACCCTAGTTGTTTGACTTCTGTGTGATTTCATTGCCTGGTTGTCATTTTTGTCTTGAAAACCTCCATGTTAAAATGTGGCTTTCATCAGTATCCAGAAGACTAACTGATTTGGAGCCGGGGTGGGGAGAGTTAAGGGGAACGAAATGCGTATCAGTTTTGTAAATGTTGATTATGTCAACTGTCCCTGTTTCTGGAAGGCATAAAATTTCCTCCATGGAGCTTTTCAAGCAAGTCCATACAACAGGGATAAGATCTTTGGCGTTTTCCTAAAAGTGCCAACAATTGTAAACCGGAATCTTGGGACTGTGGACTGTGTTGCTGAGTTCCGACAATCCCTTTTGACTTGGAGACAAAATCAAAACCAAGCCGCCTTTGGAAGAAATTCTGAACATTTTAAACAAGTATAATTGCAGAAGAGAGAAATGGAAACGGAGGCTATTTCTCCTGTTTACAGATGCCCAAGAATGCCAATGTAAGAAGCCTTCAATAGAAATACTGTGCTTGGAGTATTGATTGAGTTGTCTTGATTGTGATAAACTGAATGCATTGAGTCAGCTGGGTGCCTCCCTTGCCAGTCAGCTACCAGGAGGATACTATTGTCCCTATTCCTTTCATAATCTACCAGTTGCATTCATCCCTCTTCAGGCTATGAAAGTGAGCCCTTTAGATGATAAAAAACATTTTCAGAATTATCAAAGACTGCTCATTGTGTTTTCCTGGGCAAGCCGGTCTACTTCCTGCTGTAAAACATTCTTTTCAAAATCAAATGTGTGTTTCAAGCAGGGATTCTGAGATGCTACCCTCTGAGTGTCAGCTGAAATACTCATTCATTTTGCACCAATACTGGGAATATTTTTTATGAAAGTCCTTAAAAGCACATCATTTACAAGTGGACATCTTATGGAAGCAGCAAGCTGACTTCAAGCTTTTTCACATGGCTTTGTGTTTGGCTAGGCTTGGATAATGTAATACAAGAGCGAACAACTTGGTTGTACCGTTTTAGCTAAAAACAACAACTCCCTCCCATCAAGCTCCTTACAGCAACAGGCTTTTCAGCAATTGAAACTGGCTTTATTCTTTTAACATGTCTCCTGAATGCACACTTTTATTCCACGTTACTGTGAAAAAAAATGGTAAAGAGATTACTGCAGTCAATGAAACGCTTCCACAGATCTATAGTGATGGTGATTTAAACAGTGGCAGTAAAGTAAAACTTCAAAGCCCTATTCTTTCCTGTAAGTTAGACTTTGCATAGTTGGGTCTTCTGTACAGTGGTAGTAGATGAACTAAAATTCCATTAAATCTACAAAGATGCTTCATTACTGGAAAAATTGCAACTACTTTTGTTTCTAGAAAACTGGGAACTGCAACTACTTTTGATTTCTAGAAAACTGGGAATTATTCATCACTTCAAGAAACTAAGATCTTTATATAAGGTAAATTTAAAGATATCCCCCCATAGGAAAATTAGAGAACAGTGGCGTACAATCCCCTTTACTAATACAGATTCCTTGCTCTAAATCAGGGGTGTCGAACTCAATTGTTACAAGGGCCAGACATGACAGAAATGTCACTTGGTCGGGCCGGGCCATACCTCACCAGCCCAGATCGAGAATGGGGTTGTGGCTGGCTGGCTTGTGGGCCAGATAAGAGCTCTTAAGGGGCTGGATCCAGCCCTCGGGCCTTATGTTTGACACCCCTGCTCTAAATGGTTTCTGACTTTACAAACTAATTTTTAAATGATGCTTATCTTCAGTGACCCCTTTTCGTACCATATACTAAACACCACTGGTAGTGTTTTCCATTTGCTCATTTTCGGGCCTCTTCACAGGACCATCAAGCATGTGGTAGCCTTTTGAAAAAAACAACTTATGTTGCCTCTTTCTATGGTGTGACCACTACCATGTGCAGAATTTTGCTTTTAGCACACTGCCCCCAACACTATTTTTTGAGTACCTGTGAACACATTCTGAACTAGGGGCAGGTGCTCAAGATTGGCTTTGTATAGGTAGGAATACAACTTATACAGGGTTTTCCCAGAACCACTGAACTGCCCAATGAAATACCCTTCAGTTTCTTGATTATCTTTTATTAGCGGCTCCCTTTCTAGCTATGAAACTGTCCAGCATATTGAGATAAATATGATGAAATAGTTTGAATCCAAATAGTGAAATTTTTGTAGTTCTGGGGTCCTGTTCCTACTCCTCATGGCCCACTATAAGAATAGTCACAGGAAATAGTTCTATCTGACTTGGGACCCGAGAATTTTGAACCGAGAATTTTGAACCGATACCCACATACAATCAAAGAAGAATGGCTGCATATGCTAATGGAATAAGAAAATAGGCTGCAATTTTTAAAGTGGGCTTGCCTAATACCAGCGCTTGAAAGGTCATTTTTGTGTGCCACTTCACAATTATTTATGTCCTTAACCAACATGATGTCTTTTAATTTTAATTGATGATATATCCTCTTATTTTTGGTGGTAAATTCAGGTGACAAAAACTTGACATAAAGTTCTGTGCAATGCAATTCACTGGGCTTCAATGGCTTCTTGCCTTAAACAGCATGCTTCTTTGCTTTGAATCTTTTGAGTTTTTTAAAAAATCTCGAGTTCAATTTGTCGATCACCATGAGTACAGTACAGTACAGCTGCAGTGTTCCACATAGCCTAGGAGTCATTCAAAAGATCCAGTTAATTAAAAGTGCTAATAACATGAGGAACAACTGGGTGGTTTTGAGGGGGGGGATTGGAGAAGAGAGTTTCAGATAGTGAGGTTCTATAATAGATTGGGAACAAGTGGTAATTTATTGTGGTGAATTGGAACTTGTACGTACGTATTTTTGTCATTGTGCATTTACTGTAACTGACTTACGTTCATGTCGAATAGGTGTCTCAATGGCTATTAGCGATGATAGCTGACTTGAACCTTTTATGTTCAGAGGTGAATACCAGTTGCTTTGTGGAGAAATAGTGCTGGAGAGCTCTTGCTTTCATGAAATACATGTAGGTTTGCTTTTGGGGACACTGTCTGGTCATTGTTAGTCCCCTTTTGGTCTGACACAGGTAGGCTCAAATGTATTCCCATCAACTTTTAATTGACCTGGAGTTTATGCAGTGTCAATAATACCTTCTTGATCAGCTGGAGTTTCTCTGGTCTGTGTGGAAGCTTTCAGTGGCTCTCACCATGACACCGTCTCAAGATGAAGTTACTGCTTTTTTCATCTTGTACCTCATTGTTGGCCATATGCGACCCAGAATGTTTTAAAGACAAGGTAAAGAATAGAGGAACTGAAATATGATATTTTAGTCAGAGCACACACTGTCCCACTAGCCCGTTCCAGCTACGGTTAGCCATGACTAAATGCTGTTGAAAACAATGGTACAAGTGAGTCTGTTGCTCTTAATGAGTGAAATCCTATGCATGTTTGCTTAGAAGTAAGTTCAACTTTATTCAGTGCAGCTTACTTCCCAGTAAATTAGCACAGGATTATAGCTTCAGTTAGGACTAATTTTAGCTGGATCAGGTCCAATGGAATTCTATCCACTGTCCACAACCCAAATGAAATTAGATGAAGCATGTCGGCAGGTGACTGCCTCACTGGGGCATTTCTCAGGTCCATTTATTAAGTTCAGTATTACCAATCTAACATTTTAGAAAACCACATTACGTTTCTTGACTTTTATGTTAGGATTTGATAAGCATTTTATGCAAAATAACTTTGTCATCAGTGGCTAATAATGTGTTAAATTGTTTCTGTTTCATAAATGAAACTTGCTCTTGAGACTTTGTGTATAACAAAGTAATACCATGTGGGTCTTTTATTACTCATGGCAATAGCTGAGGTATGAATTTCCAGAAATTGGTCATATTCGTTGCTTTGTATGCTGAAAGTCCCAAATTAATGTCTTGGCCTTCCCAGTTAAACACATCTTGGGGTAACAGAGCTGGCTTAATAGATGTTTAACTCAATATAGGGCAGTTTCCCATACAGCAAAATTTCATGGTGCACTTCATTTCTAAAGGAATTTACTTGGAAATATTGCTCATTGATTTTAATGAAATTTAGTTGTGTTTAAGGACACTTAATATCATGAAAGCTGCTGGTCTTAATTTACTTTCACTTAAGTCATGCAGACCATATTTCCTGCTCTCTCCCCCCCACCCCGAAATTTTTCAGTATAACTACCAAGAGTAGTTATATGACAGTGTTGTATAAATCCATACTCTCTGCAATGCAATATTTGTAAGAAAAATGTTGTTCCACCCATACTTTGTATAGAATAGTTTTTAATTGGATTAAATTGAAATTCAAAATGAGTTGCTCTGGGTATTACTTGACCATCCTTTCCTTCTCTTATTGTTGTGCCTTCGGTTTTGTCTCATGTACATCTCTGTAGCTGATAAAAATGTAGGTTATAAACACAATTGTTCAAAACATAGTATAGTCCAAACACAAAAGCTACATAATAATAATTACGAATCAGAATGACACATAACAGTGAGAAAGCTTTTGAGTTCTCCAGAATTGTTCCAACAAGCTGCATGTTAAAAACAAAGGGGAGGGGGCAGAAAACATACTCAAGGCCGTGGCATTAAGGCTTCTTTGTAACATGTAGGCTGCTTCAGTGGGCACGTGGTAGGGTTGCCAGGTACCCCTTTGCCACTGGCGGGAGGTTTTCGGGGTAGAGACTGAGGAGGGCGGGGTTTGGGGAGGGGAGGGACTTCAAGGCCCTAGAGTCCAAATGCCAAAGTGGCCATTTTCTCCAGGTGAACTGATCTCTGTTGACCGAAGATCAGTTATAATAGCAGGTGATCTCCAGCTAGTACCTGGAGGTTGATACAAATAAAACAGTAGTAGGCAAAAGTAATAAAGCAATAGGCAAAAGATAGCAAGCAGCACAAACAGCAAAGCTGTCACTGTATTGCAATAAACATAAATAGGCAAACCAAGCTAGGCAACCGAGGTTACAAAGCGAAGAAGTAGCAAAGGCGATAAGAATCAGCTAAGTGCTGATAATAAGTGCAAAAAAGTTCATGTAAGGCGTGGAGTGATTTTCTAGTCAATTTCAATGTATCTTCAGGCGATGGAGATGCAGATGGTAACGCGGCTCCGGACGTATTCCAGCGTTTTCGCTACAAAAGTAGCTTCATCAGCCTGATATAAAAATATATACACAAAAGTACAAAACAACCTCTATAATAAACTACAACAATTCTTATCATAAATACGTAACTTACCACAAAGGCTTGATCTTACTATTCCTAGGATTAATTTGGAGCTCCCTGGGCTGCTATCTTGAGAATTCAGGCGTAGAAGTGACTGTGAGAATGTCTAGCTCAAATAGAAACAGCTGCGGAGTAGAACATGGCTCTTAAAGGTGTATTCAAACAAAACAGGATAAATCAAATTCTGTATTTAGTCCGTATGGGGTAAGGGTATTAAACAAAAAAATGAAGCTCATTTCATTTTGTAATAGAATCTTTTGAGCGTCGCTAGTGTTGTGGAGGTTGGCAACCCTAGCTGGCACCCTTTGTCAAACTTTGCCAAAGTGTGTTATAGCCCGCTGATAAGTTGCTAAAGGGACAGCCATCACTATTATATTCAATATTAATGTTAAAATTAAATGTAGAAGGAATGAGAACCGCAGACTTTACATTCCTTTTTAAAAAAAAATATTAAGAGAAAATGAGAATACAACAACGAAGGGAAACGGAAATACAACAACAAAAGAAAATGGAAATATAACATTACTAAAATACTCATAATACAAATTCTTGAAAAGAAACTAAGACCGTGCTGCTAATATAACTAAAATATCCGTAGCAGTGAACCAAGCACTACTCTATCAATTTCAGTTCAGTTCAGATACTTTTATTGGCATATCCTACTCTTATCGATTTATCTAAAATCCGCATGGTTGTCACTTCTCTCCGTCTCTGCGATTTATACATTGGAGTGTTTTTTCCATCTTTGAAATGGTTACATTCCAGCCAGTGTCCAGTTCTTCTGTATTTTTGTCATTATTATAATACACTAACTTAATTGAAGCATAGGTTTCTTTAACCTTATCAAGCCAATTGTTTAAATCAGGGAATTTCTTGCTTTTCCAATATCTCGCAAGATTTGTTCTTGCAACTGTTGGTATACAGAAAAACATAACTTGAATACTCTTTGGTTTATCTGGAGAATAATTTAATAAAATTGTTTCCGGTCTTTCTGGAATAACCATTTCAAGGCCAGACTTCACATTTCTTTCAGTTTTAATTTCCTCCCCCTTTTCCTGGGAATATATCAAGCTGTAAAAACAGAACAAAAAAAGGGGGGGGGGAACCAAATGGAATTCAACCAAAATGCTGATTCCAAACTGAAGAGGTTGAGCTGAAAAATGCTAAAATTACAAATATATAAATTTTAATAAGGTGCACAGTCAAGTTAAAAACATAAGGCCTCTAGTACAGGCAAGATTTTCACATTCAATATATGCGATGTACCTGCGATGTACAATCTCACATTGACCAAAGTATAAGGTTACCAGGTTCCTCTTGCCCACCGGCGGGAGGTGGAGCCTAAGGAGGGCAGGGTTTGGAGAGGTGAGGGGCTTCAACGCCATAGAGTCCAATGGCCAAAGCGGCCCTTTTCTCCAGGTGAGCTGATCTCTATCAGCTGGAGATCAGTTGTAATAGCGGGTGATCTGCTGCCACCACCAGGAGGTTGGCACCCCTACCAAAGCAGGATCCTACTTTGGTCAATGTAAGATTGTACATTGCAGGTGTTTAAGTTTGCATCTATTGAATGTGAAAATCTTGCCTGTACTAGGGGCCTTATGAATATATCAAGCTGCCCCTTGTACAGGTCCGGTCTAGTTTCTCATCTCATGCCATTCAAGCTTATTCTGTAGGCAAACTCAACTCATATTACTTGTGGCATGTTCAGAGAACGCAACTACATTTTCCAGCAAAGAATTCTTCAATGGGCGTTTTCTCAACCTTTGTCCTTTTTTCTTTCTTTTAATACAAGGAAGTTCATTCGCCAAGCTATGCTGCGTCCAGAGTCCTTGCAAAGTAGGTGCGGCGGATCCAATGTTGATCTTTTCCTCCATCGGGGCAAAGCTCACCTGGATGACGAGAGATCGGTTTCCAACGAGAGATCAGCAGCGGGCCGAGCACTCCTCCTCCCTCCACCTCCCCCCCCCTGCCAAAGAGCGACCATGAGACGGCGGGGGGCTTCGGCGGGGCTCGAACCCCTTCTGTGCGGCTTCCTGCAGTGCCTCGCCGCCGTGCTCCGGCCCGCAGGTAAAGGGAAGGGGGGACAGCGCCAGTCCCAAAGGGGCGAGCTTCAGGACCGCGCTGATGGCACTAGTAGCCGCGTCTACGGCCAATGATGCACGGGAGGTTTTGCCTTGGGTTTGCCCCTCTCTAGATGCGCATTTCCCCCCCCCTCCAAATTCGCAGAACTCAACAATAAGCCCCCAGGCAGAGTGTTGAGAATTTGGACGGGCAAATTTTCATGGAAGGTTTTGCCTTGGATTTGCTGCTCTTTAGATGCACTTTTCCCCCATCCATATTCTCAAAACTCAACAATAAGCCGCCGTGCAGAGTTTTGAGAATTCAGATGGGGGAAATGTGCCTCTATAGAGTGCCAAATCCAATGCGAAACCTTCCATGAATAAATGGCCTTATGCACGGGAGGTTTTGCCTTGGATCTGCCGCTCTCTGCATGCACATTTTGCCCGTCCAAATTCTTAAAGCTCAACAGTAAGCCCCCCATGTTGAGTTCTGAGGATTTGGATGGGGAAAATGTGCAGCTGCGGAGGGGCAAATCCAAGGCCAAACTTCCCTGCACAAATGGCCTTTAAAGCCTCCCGTGCATAAATATAATACGTGTTGCAACGTGGACCTTTCACTGTGGGGGTTACCGCACTTGTATTCCCAGCGATGTATTAAGAGTTTGAAAATGTTATAAAAAAATACTGTTCGCACGTTCTCTGTATTCCCACCGATGTATTAAGAGTTTGAAAACATTATAAAAAATACTGTTCGCACTTTGGCCCTTTAGCTGTGAAGACGTCTTCCAACCATTTATAAGCTGTGGTATCCAAAAACCCTTTTAAAGCGATGTATTAAGAGTTTGAAAATGTTATAAAAAACATCGCTGGGAATACAAAGTGTGGTAACCCCTACAGTCCTCCACGCCGGGCTTTCAGCGAGGCAAACAAAACCAGAGACGTGTTTGGGGGACAATGAGCTATGAGCTGTGGAGTAAACATGCAGGGGAAGAAACGTCTGTGGCTGGAATGGGCTTTGGCTAGGCCAGCCTCCTTCGGCCCTCGCCGGAGGAGCGCTTTCTTCATGCATGGGGAGGTTTCACCTTGGATTTGCCACCCAGATGCACATGTTCCCCATCTGAATTCTCAAAACTCTGTATGGGGGCATATTGTTGAGTTTTGAGAATTTGGATGGGGAAAACGTGTATCTAGAGAGCGGCCAAACCAAGGCAAGACCTCCTATGCACAAATGTCCCCAGAGAACAGTTAGCACGCAATTGCTTTTAACAGCATGGAAGAATCCTAGAATCATAGAGTTGGAAGGGTGCACCAGGGTCATCTAGTCCAACCCCCTGCACAATGCAAGAAATCCACAACTACCTTCCTCCCCTCACATCCCTAGTGACTAGAAGATGGCCAAAATGCCCCCCCTCTCATCATCTGCCTAAGGTCACAGAATCAGCATTGCTGACAGATGGCCATCTAACCTCTGCTTAAAAACCTCCAGGGAAGGAGAGCTTACCACCTCCCGAGGAAGCCTGTTCCACTGAGGAACCGCTCTCACTGTTAGAAAATTCTTCCTAATGTCTAGACAGAAACTCTTTTGATTTAATTTCAACCTGTTGATTCTGGTCCGACCTTCTGGAGTGGTAGTAGGTTGTTTGTTTTTAAAATAAAGGATGAGATTTTAAGACAGTGTGTGTGGGGTTTCCTCAGGATTGGGCTGCTAGTGGCTCTGGTTTGGAAACTTTTGACTGCAGTACTTACCTTGAGTGAGTTGAAGCTGTGTTTTCGGGATCAATACGCTATCATCAAGCTGCAAGTCTCTGCCAGCCAGTTGTCCTGTGCAAATACCCCCATGTACTGAAAGGAGTGGCAAGAATGCCCATTGGAAACAATGCGATCTGACTGAAGGCCCATTGGATATAATGGGAGTCAGGAATGCCAATTGATTTTCATGGGCTCCATTGGAAGTGGATTGAAAGTGCATTGTTTAGCATGTGTGAAAGCGCCCTTACTGATAATAAATCATAAAGAAATTTATTTTAAAATGATTCTTTGGTATGCATATAATTTTACCATTGTGTGTGTGTTAAGTGCCGTCAAGTCGCTTCCGACTCATGGCGACCCTATGAATGAAAGTCCTCCAAAATGTCCTATCTTTGACAGCCTTGCTCAGATCTTGCAAATTGAAGGCTGTGGCTTCCTTTATTGAGTCCATCCATCTCTTGTTGGGTCTTCCTCTTTTCCTGCTGCCCTCAACTTTTCCTATCATGACGGTCTTTTCCAGTGACTCTTGTCGTCTCATGACGTGACCAAAATACGACAGCCTCAGTTTAGTCATTTTAGCTTCTAGGGTCAGTTCAGGCCTGATTTGATCTAGAACCCACTGATTTGTTTTTTTTGGCAGTCCACGGAATCCGCAACACTCTCCTCCAACACCACATTTCAAAGGAATCTATTTTCTTCCTATCAGCTTTCTTCATTGTCCAGCTTTCACACCCATACATAGTAATAGGGAATATAATGGCATGAATTAATCTAGTCTTGGTGGCCAGAGTCACATCCTTACACTTCAAAATCTTTTCTAGCTCCTTCATGGCTGCCCTTCCCAGTCTCAATCTCCTTCTAATTTCTTGGCTGCAGTCTCCCTTTTGGTTGATGGTGGAGCCAAGGAATAGAAAGTCTTGAACAATTTCAATTTCCTCATTGTCAACCTTAAAGTTGTGTAATTCTCCTGTAGTCATTACTTTTGTTTTCTTGATGTTCAGCTGCAGTCCTGCTTTGGCACTTTCTCTTTTAACTTTCAGCAGTAGTTGTTTCAAATCTTCACTGTTTTCTGCCAATAATGTGGTGTCATCAGCATATCTCAAATTATTAATGTTCTTCCCTCCAATTTTCACTCCACCTTCATCTAAATCTAATCCTGCTTTCCTAATTATATGTTCTGCATATAGATTGAAGAGATAGGGAGATAAAATACATCCTTGTCTGACACCTTTGCCAATTGGAAACCATTCCGTTTCTCCATATTCTGTTCTAACTGTGGCCTTTTGTCCAGAGTACAGGTTGCGCATCAAAACAATCAGATGTAGTGGCACACCCATTTCCTTTAAAACCAGCCATAGCTTTTCATGATCCACACAGTCAAAAGCTTTGCTGTAATCGATGAAACACAAGCTGATTTTCTTCTGAAATTCTCTCGTACGCTCCAGTAACCAGCGTATATTTGCAATATGATCTCTAGTGCCTCTTCCTTTTCTGAAACCAGCTTGAACATCAGGCATTTCTCGTTCCATATATGGTAACAGCCTTTTCTGTAAGATTTTACCATTACTTTTTTTACCATTAATTTGCCAATTTTGTTGCCAATTTTTTTGCAACCTCCACATTTAGTTACGTGACTCCTTATGGGGTCACAACCCACAGTTTAAGAAACTTTGGTGTAGACTGGCAAGTGCTGGGGATTCTAAATTTGGCAGCAGGAAACTCTCTGATGCGTCACTAGATGGCACTGCAGTGATCCTAGAAATACATAGTTACCTCTAGTGATGAGGAAACCCTCCTCTCGCTCATTAAATTCCCAAGTCCCTAAACTAAAAAAAAAAATCAACATTCTGATCTATTGCATTATTAACGAAGTAGAGGCTGATCTAGCTTGGTGTTTTTTTTTTGTTTTTTTTTTTAAGTAACATTTACAGCTGTTTTTTCCAGCAAAGTAAAACTGATTCACAAACAAATTCTAGAAATTACAGGGAGTCAAGACCAAAGGCTCAGCTGCCAGTTCATTAGTTCAAATGCTCTGAATCATGGCCTACTTCAGAAACTGGAATATGCTTATCAAATCTAATTTAAAGATCTATTTTGCAAGATGTATAGTCATTGGGAAGCTGTGCGTGGCAGTAAGTTCCTAGCAAGTCTTTGTCCTGCAGAAGGAGCGCTTGTGCGTTCTTCACAAATGACTGCTTAGTGGAAATGTCACCCCAACTCAAACGATTACATTTATTTCCAGGCAGACTCTCCCCAAATAGTATAAGGAGGAAGAGTAAAAATATCCCCATCCTACAACTGCTTGACAGATGGCTAAAAGTAAGCCAAGCCTAATGAACAAAGATCAAATAAAATCAGCTCCACATGCTCAAAAGTAAGCTTTCCTGAAATGATGGAAGATAGATATAGCCATGTTAGCCATTTCCTGAACTGCCTCTTTTATCCTGCTCTCGCAGCACCATGCTGGAAAGTAGGCACGCTGGTTTAGCATGAGACGGGATCACATTAATCAGAAATGGACAAATATGATTGTGGAAAGAAAGGTAGGCCAGTGGCAAAATATACCTGTCATCCATTCTCAGATATGCTTATCTCAGGTTAGATGAGTTAGGGGTTGGGCAAAGTTTTCTGTTTCCTTCCTTGAGAGGCCTTCATCGGTTTCCTAAACTATGTGTGTTAAGTGCCGTCAAGTCACTTCCGACTCATGGCGACCCTATGAATTAAAGTCCTCCAAAATGTCCTATCTTTGACAGCCTTGCTCAGATCTTGCAAATTGAAGGCTGTGGCTTCCTTTATTGAGTCCATCCATCTCTTGTTGGGTCTTCCTCTTTTCCTGCTGCCCTCAACTTTTCCTAGCATGACTGTCTTTTCCAGTGACTCTTGTCGTCTCATGACGTGACCAAAATACGACAGCCTCAGTTTAGTCATTTTAGCTTCTAGGGTCAGTTCAGGCTTGATTTGATGTATAACCCACTGATTTGTTTTTTTGGCAGTCCATGGAATCTGTAACACTCTCCTCCAACACCACATTTCAAAGGAATCTATTTTCTTCCCAAACTACTTATGGAATTATTGACTCCTCTGTCAGGGGCAAGTGATTAACTCCTGCTTAAGCAGGGTCAGCCCTGGTTAGTATTTGGATGGGAGACCACCAAGGAATATCAGGGTTGCTGTGCAGAGGAAGGCACTGGCAAACCACCTCTGTTAGTCTCTTGCTATGAAAACCCCAGAAATATTTTTTAATTAAAAAGGAAAGGAGAGAAGAAAACTTTGAATGATTGATGTTGTGTATGTATGTATATATGCCTATGGATCAAGGGGAAACAAGCACCCACGTGTTGGAGCAAGGGAAACAAGCACCCAGTGGAGCTTGGAGTTCCCCGGGCTCCTAAACTGTATGCTCCTATTGGCTACCGGGATTACCCTCCCCTTGGGGGGAGTGGCAAAGGGCGGCCGAGCGGGCATATAAGCGGGGATCTGATCACAGTAGTTAGTTCGGTTCTGCCTGTTCTCAATAAAGCGTTTGCTGTTGGAACTCCGTCTCCGTTCTTCGTGTATCGCCCATGCGTCATAACAATTGACAAGCATGCTCATTGCCCACAAGGAGTCATAGATAGGGTTGCCAATCTCCAGGTAGAAAAAAAAAGATATTTTTGTGCTGAATTGAGCCTGTCCATCAAAAAAGAAAACACGGCACGGTGGCCAAGGTTATTAAATGTACTATGCTAATATAAAGTCATATGCATGCGTAAGAATAACAAAAGGTATGGGCAGCAGCCTACAAATGCAACAGTTGTATAAATTCCACAAAATTGGACTCTATGGCATTGAAGTCCCTCCCCTCCCCAAACCCCACCCTACTCAGGCTCCGCCCCAAAAACCTCTCGCCTGTGGCAAAGTGGGACCTGGCAACCCTGGTCATGGACTCTAGAGTAACAGTTAGGGTACCAACAAGAGGCTTTGATGGGGGAGGGGGCGGAAACAGGTTGGAATGGCATCATGCAATGCCACAGCATCATTTCTGGCCAAAAAAAGCAGAGGTGATGTCACTGCATCATGTGGTGCTGTAGGAATCCCACTGATATCTATAGTTTTTACCTTAAAGATCAGAGGGATTCCTAGAATGTCGCACAATGAAGTGACATCACTTCTGGTTTTTCAGCAGGAAAAGGCATTGTGCCAGTGTGCGACTGTGTTCTCCTCTCCCTGTTTGCTCCAGCCGCTCGTTAGATACAGCTGCAGCAGGGGCTGGGGGATGAAGGACAAGAGAGCAGTACAAAGTACATTTGAGCCTAAACTTAGGGGGGGGGGGAAGCACCAACAAAATGGAAGTGAGATTTTTCTGCAGGAGCCCATAACATCTTAAGGTATCCTAGAACGTGGGATGAAAATAGATCTGGAGAGTGAGCGGGTGCTGGCGGGTAGGGTTGTCAGACCAGTCCCAAGTTGCAGTGGGAGCACTTTGGGGGTGGACACTTAAAAATGGTAAAAATCATAACGATCAGAAAAATTCTTAGGACATTACCAACTTTTGATGACATCACTTCTAGGGTCCAGATGGTAGTGACATTGCTGGATTGTACAACATCATCTCTCATTTCCCCCTGCCTCTCGATTGAGTGTCAGAAGTGGATGGGGAGTGCTAACAGGGGTCTGCCCACTATAAGCAGTTCTAGCTGTCAGTAGGGTTGCCAGTCCAAGCCTGGCAACTGCCGGGAAGGTTGGTGGCAGGGACATGGTTGGGGGAGAGGGCAGTGATGATGATGTCACTTGTGGGAAAAACTCAGAAGAGACAGCCATAGCTCCAGGAGTTTCTAGCAATTCCTGGAGCTACTGCTGTTGCTTCTGGGTTTTCTTGGAAGTGATGTCATCCTCACAATGTTAGTGAGGTTTTATTTTTTTATTCCCCCTGCTGCTTGGCAACAAGAACTTGGGGTGGGGGATTTCCCACCCCTCCTGAGGGCTTGATGGCCCTAGCTGTGAAGCATGCATCCACCAATTCCTATTTTCCAGTCCCAAATTCATCCATACAGTATAGTGAGGGAAAGGGAAAAATACTTTCATCCCTGTACCATTACACTTCATTTTATGGCTAGATGAATACTTACCTGGCTTTTGGCAGTCCATACCATAGGGTTATTGATCTATAGCACTACATTGAAGTTCGAGACTAGGCGAAGAAGAAACTACTCATACAGCCCAAGAACAGAATAGTGTCAAATTTTGCCTGATGTCCTGATAGTTTATCTCATCTGCACAATTTTTATAGGTTCCCTATAAATTATGTACTTCTGAAGTCCACTATACTAGGTGTTGACTTAAGAACATACAGGGTGAAGACAGACATTCTAAATGTGATGAAAAGGCCTCCAACATGTATTTTCTAACCTGAAAGAAACTTTGTTGAACGCAGAGGAAATGAGTGTTATAACCCACATGCTATAGAATGTATGTCTGCCCGTACCCTTCATGACATCGTCGGTCCATGTCTGCTTGTGATGCACTAGCCATTTGTTAGGATTACACTGCCCCCATAGTGATGGCCAGAGGTAAGGATATTGGCCTCCCTACTCAAGAATGATGTACATTACATGTACATGTGGGATTGCGTGTGGACAAACCTCCCTTAAGAAACCATCTGGATTAGACGAACTTCAGGTATAATATACCTGAAGATCATCTGGTCCAGCCACTTTCAGCAACCCCCCATTCTTCCCTGCTGGCCCATCGAGTAGTGTTAGGATAAGTATAGAGTAGTATGAATTAGTAGATATTTATAGTACAATTTCTGAAAGCCTCTATAAGAGTTACCTTAAGAACACTTATAATTTCTCCCCTGCCTTCCAGCAAAGTTGCAAAAATACATTGGGAAGCTGAATTAAGAAAATGAGGGTATAAATAATATACTCTTATAAAATGATACTATTAAAATGGCCATTTCCAATAATAATTCATTTTTCTTTGTGAAGGAACCCTGGAAGTACAGATGGGAAACCCAATGATAGCATCCTTGAATCAAGATGTTTGGGTTCCATGTACTATATCTGGGTACAATAACCGCGAACTGGATATCAAGAAAATGGCAGTTACTTGGTATCTGAAGACTCCTGGAGAGAATAAAGAAAAAGAATTGTACTCAGTTGTTTCTGGAGACCATACTTCATATAGACATGGCTTGCAAATGGATGAAAGTAAGCTAAAAAGAGGAAATGGCGAACTTTTTCTTCCACAAATTCAGCTTAATGAAGAAGGAACATATATTTGCTCTGTGATTGTTACCCCAGAAAAAGCTGAAGGAACCAAAATTGTAGAGATAGTTGGTAAGTGGTTTTACTATGCACTTTGGGATAATTTTAGTTTGAAATTCAAATTTAGCTAACTGACCATTACACATATATGCATGTAACAAAACTAGACCAGAAACAAGCCATTTTGGAAGGAGGTGATTTAGCATGGAGAAAAAGTCTGGTACCCTCCCCATTCCCACTTCTATGCTGGGAAGTAGTTTTCTCTTAAAAGAAAAGAGGGAGGCTACTTTTCATATCCATTCACTGCTGCTGATGTATATAAACATATTGTTATGCAAGAAGGAATATGTTTGTTCTGTGATTGTTACCCCAGATGAAGCGAAAGGAACCAAAATAATCTTAACACTGGTGGTTTCCATACAGGAACAGACTTGTATGTTTTCCTGCTGTGGTGTGGCTTCTGATGAAGCACAGTGGCAATGGAGCTTCCAGATGGCAGGTTTCCTTGCAATTTTGGTATTTCAGTCCCTCAACAGCCACCATCTCCCCTGCCCCATCTCCATTTGGGTAGACAATGCTCTTTATTTTGGAGCAGATTTAAACCCCCCCTATGTATTTTGATTGTTTTCAGATTTTTTCTGCAAACTTGGGGGCACCCCCCAATTTTGGAGAAAAATCTCCTTTCTGCCACTGTGGGCCCAATCTCCAGATTTAGATATTCACAGATCAGCCACACGTGGCTATTAGACATATAGATACCAGTAAGAAATAGCAATAAGAAAAAGTCCCCCCCTCCTGGGTAGTGAAGAAAAAATGACTGCTGCACGATCAGGGAAAATAGCTGCTATGTTGGTGGAGAATTATAGAATTTTCCCGCCCACATGGGCAGCCATGTTTTTCTGCTGCCACGTGGCAACAGTCTTTCTCAAAGCTTCACCGCTAAGCGGGTTTGAGAAAGATCAGAGAAAAGCCGAAGAAACTCAGGGAGGTACACAAATGCACTACTGTGGTGTGGGGAATTCTGTTTAACAGCAGTCCTATATTCACATTTACTCACAAATATGTTGAGTTCAGTGGAATTTATAAACAAATATGCAGAACGTTGTAGCTGAATTTTTTTCCTACTAGATTTAGGTTTTTGGGGGGGCGGGTAGAAAATGGATTAATTAAAAAAATTAGCCCGTCAGTACCACTGAAATTAGACACATTTAGACAATGATTAAAGTGTCATATCACCCTAAACTGATGACTAATTCAAATGTTTGTCTCCATGCAGCTCAACCAACTGTTATCCTGTCTCCCACGGAAGTTACTATAGAAAAGGACAGGGAGAAGACGCTGTCATGTGCAGTACATAAATTCTACCCTGGTTTGATTGATATTCGCTGGGAAAAGGATTCCAAGAAAACCCCAGATAGAAGTGTATCCGCAGAAGGAATTTGCACAGGTTTATCAGTAAAAAATGGAGACGGCACTTTTAATGTCACCAGTAAATTAAGGCTTCAGCCGTCTTCACAAGATAACGGGAACATCTATAGCTGTGTTGTGGATCACAAATCATTCCCCGCAACGCAAATTTTCAATGCCACCTTGACAGTAACAGGTATTCCTTCTGCGGTCACGTCATTGTAGATGCTGTGATTTCTTCCCAAGTTTTTTCTTTTAAGGACCTATGTCACTGTGACATTCTCTGGATTATATGTCAATATAATGCTTGTATATTGTTATTAAGTACGGGAGGAGGAATAGCTTGGGTGGCTGAGGGAGTGAGCCAATGAGATTGTGTGAGGGATGGTGTTTGGCATGTGAAGTGTGGGCGGGGTTGGGCTTGGAGAGGGATGTGAGAAGAGTCGTGGGATTGGTAACTTCTCATAGCTGGAAGCTGAATGAGAGAGAAACCAAATATTTGGCAACAGAGCTGGAATGTTTAGCTATAGTGGAGTGTCTCAAATGAAAATAATAAATGTCCCAGGATGACATTGGTCAAGAACAGCTCAAGAAACCTGAACTGAGTGTTGTGCATCAATAGAAATCCAGAATAGGAAGTTTTGGAGTGATTCAAGACAAATTATTCATCGATTCTCTTTCAAATATATTTGTTTGATTGATTAAATTTTAACAAAATCCATACTCTGCCTTTCAGCTCTCTTAAAACTGAACAAAATAACATTATTTAAACAATTAAAACCAAGTTAAAATACAAATGTAAAACGAGAATTAAAACATAGGGCAGAAGAGATAACTGAGGGAATGCCAAATGAAACAAAAAACGCCTTTACCTGTTGGTACAAGACAACAATAGAAGAGGCCAGGCTGGTCTCTCGGGGAGAGTTCTACAGTTTTGGTGCCATAGCTGAGAAGGCCCTGCCCTATCAAGCCTCAGAAGGCAGGGCACCTGAAGCATGGCCTTATAAGATGACAGTAGCGATTGGGTAGGTTTGTAAGGCAGTAGGTGGTCCTTCAGGTATTCTGGTCCAAAGCCAAAGAACTGTGCCCAAATCGATTCCAGTGTTTGTGGATAGACTGCCAAGAAAATCAGGAGTAAGTCGAGCATGTAGAAAAGCCCAATGGCAAGCTGAGCCCCATAACCAGGCCTAAAACCAGATTGGAAAGCATCTGTACAATCGGCTTCATCCAACAGCAAGCCCCCACCCCCGGAATCAAGGTCCATAAGAGATGCAGAATAGTAACTCTTTTATCCTGTTTCGTGCGAAATGTAAAAATTTTCAGGTTCGCTTTTAGTGGAAAAAATGGATACTATTTTATCCGGGAGCAAGGTTTCTGTGGGCTGTTTTGATTTCTTGATTTTATTGGTTCTGCAGTTTTTATTATATTTATTGTTTCTTGTATTTTTTTTTAATTTTAACTGCCATGAGACAATCATTTTAATTGTTGTAGATCACCTTAAAAAGTCTGTATAGAATCTTAAAAATAAATGACTATGAGGAAGGGAAACCTCTAAGCTAATAATAAGATAAGTAGAAAAAACTATATTGGCTGTGCACGTTGAACCTGAAGAACCATGGGTTGGTCAAGATTGTCCCCAGCTGATAACTCCAAAAGTGTATTAAAATACAGTTCTGAAGTGGCCACCCAATGAATTTGATGCCCTGGGTGCTTAACTAAGCTGTGTTATGGTTCTCTTGGCATAAAGTAGTGTACTTCACCAGTGTGGTGTAGTGGTTAAGAGCGGTGGTTTGGAGCCGTGGCGTCTGATCTGGAGAACTGGGTTTGATTCCCCACTCCTCCACATGAGTGGTGGAGGTTAATCTGGTGAACTGGATTTGTTTTCCCACTCCTACACACGAAGCCAGCTGCGTGACCTGGGGCAAGTCACAGTTCTATTAAGAGCTCTCTCAGCCCCACCTACCTCACAGGGTGTCTGTTGTGGGGAGGGGAAGGGAAGGTGATTGTAAGCCGGTTTGATTCTCCTTTAAGTGACAGAGAAAGTTGGCATCTAAAAACCAACTCCTCCTTTTCCTCCTTCCCCTCCTTCCCCTCCTCCTTCTCCTTCTCCTCCTCCTCCTCCTCCATCTTCTTCTCCTTCTTCTTCTTCTACTTCCCACCTGTGTTAATGCTGCTGAATGGTAAGGTATGATAAAGCTGGTACATTTTGTAATGTGCAAGAGGCAATAGGAGCACGATATATGCTTTTCATTTTGTTCTTACAGATCCTCCACAAAATGTAAGCTGGGTAGCCGGGCTGTTCATCATATTGATTATATTTGGCGGTATTGCTGCATTTGTGTACTATTGGTGGTTTATGAAAAGTAAGTTATTTAAAATATGCACCTTGGTAGTGATCACTGAACAAAAATGAGCAGTTCAGTTTATAAGAGTTGGTTCTCATGTACCTAAAACTGTAAATCTCAGGCAAGTAGTTGTCCAGGAGCCTACAAATCTAATGTCAGCGAGGATGTGGATGTGAATCTGGGAGGGTTTAATTCCTCCCCCAGACTTAAATCCCTACATCCCCAGGGGGAAAAAAGTTTAGGAAGAATATAATTTTTCCATTCACTCCAGAGTATGTATGTCAATTATGAATGACCTCATCCCGATGTCACAACTAATGAAATGAACTACTGTCTGCTTAAGTATATTGTTCAATTTGCTTTATTCCTCATCTGATTAATGGGTTTGGTTGTATATCTTCAAAGTAGCCTCTAGAGGATACTAGTGAGCAATCTACAGTTTTGGATGCTGGTGCTTCAGAATCTTTTTCACTTCACTTTCCACCCTGTCCCCAAAAGGGGCAGCAAGAGCCTTTAGCCAGCAGATTTACTGCATTTTTCCATATGTTCCCTGGAGTAATTTAATTTGTCTAATACTGAATCTGTCTTGTGATTTTTAAAAGAATTCCTGTTAGCGAACTGGTTTCAAAGTGTTACTTCTCATGTCAACGTTCTGTTCTGTGCCACAATGGGAGCATAGTAATAAAGCTGGGATAATAATAAAGCTGGGATAGCTCATTACAAACACAGATAATAAAGCTGGGATAGCTCATTACAAACACAAACAGTGGTTTGTTTGTGATGGGATGATCATAGCTTGTTGCTGAGCTCTTGTGCTTCCCTTGTTCCCATCCCTCATTTGTGGAGCACAGCTAGAGGCTTCCAAGTCTGGGAAGCTGTGAATCCAACTCCAGTTTTCTGTGATGTATGCATGCACAGATCCCAATTATAATTATAAATACACAGGAAAGAAGAGGTATATAATTCTGCCGCAAACGAGATTTTCTGCTCTAAAGGTATTAGTAGTCTTAGGTAAGCAAAAGCTCCCAGGGCAGAGCACAGTAGAATTTAGGATGACCGAGCGCCACATCAAAATATACATATGATGAAGCAGGGCATGAACAGGATTTGGAGACAGATTCTGGTTCCATTAATAGGGAAAGATGTTTGAGTTCTAATATTCTTTTCTGCCCTGCCTTGGATCGCAGAGAGGAGGTCAAGCGAGCCACCTGAAGGTGGAAAGGAAAGCGTTCCGAGGTCCTGTGAACATTTCCAAATAAGGAAAAGAAGGGAGTTCTCTGGGTAGGGAAATAGTTTTGGGAACCTCACTAAAGTTGGGCTTGTGGTGGGAGATCCCAACCAATTCAAATTAGATAACACTGTATTGAGACTTTTTAGCTGTAAATGCCAATACTGGCTTTAGATCTTCCTAAGATTTGATACTCAAGTAGTCAGATCTCTCATACAAAAGTGCTCCTAATTAATTACTGAGCGGTCTTAATTAATGATCTGAGGACTCGGTAAAGGGAGAGGATAGTTTTTTTTTCAGGCTGCTATTATTCTCGGTGAGAATGATGAATTTATGCCTAATTCAGCTCTTTCTCTGCGGACTCTCAGCCTTTGCAAAGGAGATAGCCCAAAATTCATTTTTGGGCCCCCTGTGACTGGTGGAGGACCAGTTTTCAGTTGCTAAGATGGAAATGGGGGGGGGGGAGAGAAAGGCCATCGCAATTGAGATTTGATGGTAACTAGTTTTGCCTTGTTCCTTACAGTTCAACCAACAGTCCTGGCATTTATTGGAAATACAGAACTGAAGCATATGGAAAATTCAGAATTGCTCTGCTTGATTTCTGGTTTTCGTCCACAGCCATTAGATATAGCTTTTTTCATCACCCGCTCTTACAATGAACAAGAGCAAATTTTCTCCTGGAATACTAAAGCAAGTGATGCTGAGATCAGAGATGAATACCGTCCTCTCCTTACGAAGTATGCAGCTATTAACGTTTATCCAACTTTGAAAGTAGAAAAACGTTGTATTTGTCAGGTTTCCTGTAAAATACATATAGTTCCAGATGTAAAGCAGCTGGATGAATTTGAGCTTTCACTTGAAGTCCGACATGGAACCCTTCCACAAGGTTTCCTTGTAGAAACAGCATCCTTTAAAGTCATAGGTAAGCAAAGACTCTAATCTGCACTGGCAAAATAATAATTACTTTGCCCCCTGAACATAATTTTGTTGTCCTTGCCTGGATTTTTTGCCGGCATCTGGCTCCTCGCTGCAGCCAGTTATGGCACATATGGAAATCAATGTTGGATTGCAGCAGTGTTTTTAACAGTGACCTTGGCCACCATATATGTATACCAGCTAGGGTTGCCAACCTCCTGGTGGCCAAAGAAAAAGCTTGTGCCGAATTACAAATGTTACAAGCAAAAGCAGCACTAATAACTAAATGGAAAATTATAGAAGACACAGGTAAGTATAGATGTAATGTGAAAAATTCTGTTGTACAAAATCTACATGTATGTACTAATAAATCACAAAAATCACAAGCGTCTCAGAGTGCAATCAATAATGCAAGTCCCAGGCTCTACATACAATAGATGCCTATGAAATACAAAAAGTGTATGCCATCCATCTGATTAGGAGAATATTGTGTCCTGATATATGTGACAGACATCTCATATGTGATCTGCACAGAAGAATTTGCGACTGAAGAAACCTTGGAGGTGAAATGGGACTTTACCGGAAACCCCTCTCGCTTTGCTTTGCTGCTGTTCTGTAGCCTTATTAAGACTGCTGTTTTGTCATTGTGAAAACATACAGCAGTTTTGCTTTATGGGTTATTGTTATACTCTCAGCAGTATTGGAAAATATTTTTGAGCTTCAGTTACGCTTTTTGTATTTCATAGGCATCTGGGGACTTGCCTGGGACTTGCCTGAGCCTGGGACTTGCATTATTGATTGCACTCTGAGACTCTTGCGTTTTTTGTGATTTATTAGCACATACATGTAGATTTTGTACAATAGAATTTTTCACATTACATCTATACTTAACCTGTGTCTTCTTTTAGTCATTAGTGCTGCTTTTGCTTGTAACCTCCTGGTGGTGGCTGGAGATCTCCCTCTATTACAACTGACCTCCAGGCAACAGAGATCAGTTCACCTGGAGAAAATGGCTGCTTTGGAAGGTGGACTCTATGTCTTTATACCCCACTGAAGTCCCTCCCCTCCTCAAAAACCCCCCTCCTCAGGCTCCACCGCCAAAATCTTCAGGTATTTCCAATATGGAGCTGGCAACCCTAATACTAACAGGGAGGAGCTTTGCAATGAAAAGAGCCTTTGTTTCCAGCCTGCTCTCAGCCCTACTTGTCCCCTTCTCTCTTCCCTGTCCCTGGCTATAATTAGAGAGGGACACCCCTTTGTGATGAGGCGGGAGGGTGACTGAGAGGCCAGGGGGTACAAGTGCCACAAGGCAGCCCCAAGTGGTTGCTTGTGCCGCTTGGGTATAGAGCTGTTATTTGAAGCTCGATTTGTCCCTCTCCTTTTGCCAGTTAGTTGGTTGTTTATGGTGATATTTGAGGCAGATCATTTCCTCTTCATTACATGGTTTATCAGTATAAATATATTAAATATATGTTCCTTTTCTAGTGTTCAGACCTTGTTGTTTTCCTTTCTAGCGCCGCCATTGTTGGATCCAATCTGGTGCTCCACTGATATGCCAAGAGCAGAAGAGATTATGACTCTTAATTGTCGAATTCATTCTTATTTCCCCCAAACAATTGATGTACATTGGAGTAGAGATGACGAGCAACTTCCAGCGGAGTCCTTTTTAACTGAACCTATGAAAGCAACAGATGGGCTTTTTTTCTGCACTAGCTCTATAAAGTATCTCCCCAAAGCAGAAGATTCTGGAAAGAGATTCTTATGCAGAACTAACCTCCGTGGCTCACATCAGTGCAAAGAATCTGTTTGGACAATGAAAACTGTGGGTGAGTTGAGCAAGACAAACAGCATTTTCTTTTAACGAATAGTGTATATTGTTCTTTGATGCTAACCACAGAGCAGTTTATGTAGATATAGGGGCCTAATGCACTCAATATATACTACATTTAAAAAAAACATGTTATCCAGGTCAGATCGTACCTCAGACCTCCCATTTCGGCTTGGAAATGCGTTGGAAGCGCCAGACATCTGTTTTCCCCCAAAACGCCTATACCACGATGTATTTTGTTACGTCGTTTCAAAACCAGCAATCCAAGGGGTGCTTTCAGTTACATACGCTATTCAGTTCTCCTCCCCTCTTTTTGCAACACCCAATGAAAAGCCTTTCTCCTCCCATCCCACCTTCCCCCTCCCCTCCCGTTTGCATCCACCAATCATTATTGTTACTTAATCCGCCCCCCATAAGTGCTTGTGGTCTTACAAAGGAACACGGGAACGTTGGAACATTAGATCAACCATTTTTATTTGTGCAGGGTCCCAATCAAACATTTCTCTCATATGGAATGTCCTTTAAGTGGATTTTGTAAACGGTTTGTGGGCTTGAAGGGGGAGGAATGCAGAGGAGGGCGAGGGCTGGAAAAGTAGTGAAATTGCTGCGAGCGGCAGATGGGGGAGGGGGAAGCAGCAGGAGGAGGAAGGGAGAGAGACTGAGGGATAGAGAAAGCACCCGCGCGCGCACACACACACACACACACACACACACACACACAAGTCAGGGTTCTCCTGCCAGCACAAAGTTTCTCCCCGCCTATTCCTCTCTTTCTCCCTCTGCTGGGGTTGAGCGTGCCTCCCTGCTCTCAAATTTTTTTTTTAATGTGCTCGTCCCAATGAAAAAATGCAAGATCGTTGGACCAATGCCCGAAAAGACGGCAACTCTGTGATTAGCACTGTGCAAGGAACGGCTCATTTGGGTTTTTTTTTTTTGGGGGGGATGCCTGCATAGGTTGTGATTAGGGTTTTCCTGCCATGCAAATGAGGCAATTCATAATGGCGTACAGCGCTCCTTCGGATCAATGGTATTGCGCATGTGTGAAAAAAAAGGGGAGGCGAGGCGGGGAAGCATCAGTGATGTAGACATGACGCAGTGCTCCCCCACACTCCTCCTTGTGATATGACAATAAACCGTCTTGGGAGCAGTCTTAACAGGCACGGTGCGATCGGAAATGAAGAATACGCATCCAAAACACACACACCGAGCACAATTATAATATGCTGTAAATTGTTGGTGCGTTAGGCCCCATAGTCCATCTTTTCCTTTCTGCATGCAGACTGCAGTGGAAAGCCTGCACAAAAGTTCACAATTGCCAGGTGTTCTTTCTTTCTTGTTTGAGCTGTTGAGCAACAATTATACTTTATCTTATCCTAGTGTACTGGCTTCTGTTTTTCTTTTCAGTCACCCTATTTATGTGCTTTCAAGTCACAACCAATTCACAGCAACCCCAGCAAGGGGCTCTGAAGGCAAGTGAGAAGCAGAGGTGGTTTGCCAGGGCCTCCTCTGCAGAGTCTTCCTTGACAGTCTCCCTGCTTAGCTTCCAAGATCTGATGAGATCAAGCTAAACCATGCCGCCTTCCCTCCCAGTCATCCTCTACATAGGCACTGTTTTTTTTTTTTACTTCTCATCAGGTTCAAATCCACCCTCTGCCATGGAAACTTACTGGGAGGCCTGTGGCCAGTCACCCTCTCTCAACCTAACCTATCCCACAGGGTTATTGTTTGAATAAAATGGAAGATGGGAGAATGATATTCTAAGTTTCTTTGGGTCCCCATTGGGGAGAAAAGTTGGGTATAGCTATCTAAATAAATAAAAATCAGTCTAATGTAGAGAACTGGTGTTTGTTCTTGGTTACGAAACAACTTGTAACAGTGATGCCTTAAACCAGAAAATGCCCTCCTATGCCGGGTTACTTCGGCGGTATAGTGCACAACAAGGAATACAGGCCGTATCCTGGGAAAAGATAATTTTTTCCCATGCACTTCTGTGGCGAGTATAGAAAGTTAGCCATATAGGTCCTTTATGCATGGGTACTTGGACTCACGTTTGCCCCCAGACTGACTTGGTTGTTCCTTGGAGTTATGCATGAGTTTTCTGTCCCTCATAGATGACCTTGTGGCTCATAAATCCCGGGTCTTCCCGCTGCTGTTAAGTCCAAATTCTTCGATCTCTCCTGAGATTAGCTCGGATCAAATCATGCTCCTCTCCATGCAAAAGCCAAACCGCAGAAGAGGGGAGCTGGGTGTGTGTGTGACGTTTTCTCACAGTAAGCACTTCCGTCAATTACAAAGCAGCGTTTCAAGGGGCAGGGACTCAAATGCTTCCTGGTTTTTCATCTCCCAGCCAGAGTTCTTTCTGAGTAGATTGGTCACACACAAAAAGGGTTTTAAAATGGCACTTGGGTTCCCCCCCCTCATTCTGTTCCTTTAAAAGAGCTCCTTTTTGTGAAATGCTTTTTAACACAGCATTTGGGTTTCTGCGGTGGGTGGGAGAGGGGAACTGGACCTTTTTCTCCTAGTAAGCACTACAGCCAATTACTAAGCAGTGTTTTCAAGGGGTGGGGACTCATGTTTCCAGGGTTGAGCATGGAGATTGTGCTGGTGCATAGCTTTTTTTTTACAGAAAAGTGTGGGATGAGCGAACATCGAGCCCCAGGTAAAACTCCCATGTATAAACGACCATAGTCCGCACAGTTCATCCTGGGTTTCTTATTGTTCCCCAGTAGCCATGTGAGCAGGCAGAAGCTAGCAAGCTGAGACAACACCCATGTTTTGCAATTTGGGCATTGAAACACTTCGTGCAGTATGCTGAATCCTCAAAGGGAGACATGAATGCTCAAAATGATCCAATGTTACTTCTTGTCTACCCCCCCCTCTTCTTTTCTCTCCTACTCAGAATCCATATCCATTTTATCATTTTATGCTGTTTCTGCTGTTGTCTTATTACAATTTATACATTTATATAAAAAGAGGAAAGTCCGTGATTTTATTTCTCAGTTTCAATCGAACATACTAACCATCTTACTTAACCGTTGATGTGCTTTATTATTAACAGTGTGCACTCCAAAAGTCTCTCCAATCGATTGTGAGCCCCATGTGCCAGAGTGTGGGAAACCTATTACTTTGACTTGTTCAGTGAAAGATTTCAACCCATGTGAGTGTAACATCTGTTGGAGAAGAGGCTTTGAAAAACTCACTCATGCTCAAATCAGTACAGAAGAGCCAAGTCTGGACACAGCTTCAAATCTGTATTGCATGAAAAGCCAAGCATCATTTACACCTAAGCCAGAAGACCACGGGGTGGAGTTTGTGGTTGAAATTAACCATTGCAACAAAACTACAAGAAATGCGTACAGACTTACGTTAAAAGGTGACTATTCAAATAGCTCATATATATTACACATCTACTTGAGCTTCCTGTCTAAAAGGTTTTTATAGACTGACATTATTTCATTTTCTTTGCTGTTTTCTGTGTGGGTCTTTAATAGTTTCAAAATCTAACTACCTCACAGGTTGGAAAGGTTCTTTTCCCCTAGGGATCCAATCATATGTAGTGAATGATCTGAATATCTGTGGTGCATGATTTGAATATAATGACTCCAACCTGGTCCCACAGAACCTGACAGGTTTCTTCCTGTCACTTTCTTTCAAACAAAATCTGTTTCATTGTTTGTTGCAAGGATGTTACTGTGATAAACCTTGAACTGGTTTAAAAATCATGGCTTTTTTGGAAGGAAGCTTGCAAACTGTAGTTTCTGAAGGGGACCTAAAAATCTCTAGTAGAAGCTCATGAAACTACAATTTAGAATTTTCCTGGGGGAAGCAATGACAGTTATCCAGACTAATTTGAACTAGTTTCCCATTTTAAGAAAACTATATCAACACATAGGCTACTTCAATGCAGAGGATTTGCTCTGCCCTGGCTCTCTAGCTGGAACAGGGGTTTTGGAGAATCTATAAGATGTTGTCTTTCACCTGTGCTCCTTCCATGGTGTTCTGTTGTTTCCAAAGATTCGCCCTGTTGTTTCCCAACCTCCTTTGTTCCATTTTTTCTGGAAAAAGTGGAGTCAAAGTAATTTGCCCACATTTGGACAGGAAAGTTCAAATTTCTGAACCTCCCTGTCAATATGTGCAATTCCCCCCTGTCCCTTCAAACCCACTATCCTTCCTTCCTACCATGGATTTTCCCCCCATAAAAAATCAGCAGTAGGGAAATCACTGGGGTTTTTAAAAATTGCAAAACCCCTCTGGTGGTGGGGGAAGGAATGAGGGTGTGAGATGATAGGGAAGGAAAATAGAGCCAGAAAAAATCCCTCCACTGGTGCAGAGAAGCAATGGAGGGTGTAAGGGTACAGGGAGGAAAAACAGAAGACCACTCTGTGTGGACACTCTGTTGCCATTGTGAATGAGTCCATAATGAGGAATCGTCCCCTTGTGGAAGCAGCCTTAGTGAAACATTTTAGAACGTGACAAGCAGCATCGCACAGCTTTTTAAAAATCCAAATCAAAAGGGTAGAGGATGAGAAAGCAACTATGTTTCTGTCCAGAAAGGATGTATGATTTATATCCTAACCTGGATAATCACAGTTATCAGTCTTGTAGCTCATTCTGAGTTAACTGATTTATCTACCCTGATATTTCATATGGGTACCAGATTTTTTATTGTACTGTAGACTACCATTGCTCCCCAATCCTGCTATAGCCCCTTCTGAATTCTACCCATATTGGACTATGATATAAATGTGGACTTGTTTTGAATTGGTTGGCATCACTTTCCCCAGGGATGCTTTTAAATTGTTGATTTTAGGGTGCTGAGACATCACAAAAGATACCTCATTCCGAGGGTTTCTTTTGAAAAGTCATGACAGTTGAACAAGATCAAGTCTGTAGGACTGACAAGACTCCACCGTTAATCCTTTCCTGCAGTTTCATCCAGGTTTGTATTGAGGCAGGCAGGCCAGACAGGCCCATATTTTTCGTTTCCCTTTTTAAGAAAACCTCATCTACAAATTTGACATGCAGCATCATATGTAGGTTAGTGACAGGAAAGATGTAGACATTTATTTATTTCTGATATTTATATGCTGCACATGCTATCAGACCAACATTCAATGTATTGCATAATAAAACACTAGAGATACAAATGTTAAAAATTAAGGAAGGCCAAAGAGGTTCTAAAACTATAACCTCTAAACTAAAAAGCCAATGAAAGCAAAAACTCACAGCAGGGGTAAAAATAAAGCAACACCCATACAACTTAATTACTTGAGGAAAGTGCTTTTAAAAACACTTTTTTTTCCAGAAAGGAAGGTACCAATGAACAGATAAAAGGAGAATATTTTTCAGGATGACAGCCCCTGATAAGAAAGCCCTACCCTGGGTCCTCACTGCTTGTATTTCAGTAAAAGGTTGATAGTGGATGAGAGCCCCCGATTACTCTCACAGAAGGGAGAGAAACATATGGGGAAAGTATTCCCTAAGCTAACAGCCATTGCCATTTTAAGCATTACGTGAGCATTAAATTGAATATTTTTAATTGCAAAACATGCTGTCCCCACATTTACTTTTCCTTTATTAAAACTACCACGTTGATTTCCCACCTTTACTTAGTGAATCCTACAAGTATTTGCTTTGTGGAATTTTTGGTGCAATACTGGCCACATCGAATTTAATCTATAATTTACAGCAAACCTAGGCAGGCCTATTCAGAATCCTAACCAGGTTTGTTTAATGGGGCTTATTTCCAGGCAAATGCTCTTAGAATTGCACTCATATTTGAATTTGACTATGATTTACAGGCCATTAACTTTTCTTTTTTTGCTTTTCCACTTTGCAGGTTTTCCCAATATTTCAGATATTATTGTTGATCCAAGTGATGCAGAGTATGGGATTCCTTTGTCTCTAACCTGCAAAGTCTTGGATTTCTATCCCCAAGACATAAATATCCAGTGGTTTGATGGTGATGATTTAATAAGCAAAGATGTGCTCACAGAGTGGCCTCCAAAGGACCAAAGAGATTCTTTCGATCTGTTATCTAGGTTGCAGTTGGAACCTACAGCTTTAGATTATAATAAAACAATTTGTTTCAAAGTATCACACAAGAAGCTGACAAAACCCATTACAAAATATGTATATTTAAAGCTCCCAGGTATGTACCAAGTGGTTTCTTTTTTTAATAACCAAAAATTTATTACAGTCACTTTAAATCAAACAAGGTATAAAGAAAAAGATCCATTAAATCAAGTAGCATGATACCCAGTGAAAATGTCTTAATATACTGTAAGTCATATAGTACTGTCTAATATAAAACATTGTTTTCCATTGTTTATTAAATACAGCTTAGGACTTCTTGTCATACAAAGTCAGACTTTCTCATATCTTTGTGTTTTTGAAGAGCCCAAAGTTTTACGTGCACATAAAAAGCTCTGACCTTATCTAGAAAGGTTCTCCTAGTTGGTATCTTCAACTTTCACACTTTAGCTAATGTCACTCTAGCAGCTGCTGTGACATAGAAAATAGAGCTGGAAGGGATCAACGGTCATCTAGTCCAACCCCCTGCACAACGCAGAAAATTCACAATTCACTTTGAAGGCTGTTGAACTTCAATGGACAGAAGGATGTAATGTTTATAGGATCATGTTGCTCATGAGTTCATGGTGGAAGTAAAATTTAACCAGGGACTTCTTGGATCACAACTTTCAGTGCAATTTTATGTATATTTACTCAGCAGTAAATCCCACTTTATTCAGTGGGATTTATTCCCAGGCAGTGTGCATAGGACTGCAGTCTTAGATTCATAGCTGCTATGTTACTTCGAGCTATGAAGCACCTCTTATACACAGTACTTCATGGTCTCCAGTTGTGTTAGAACACAATCAGAATGCATCCAATACTTCATTTTCACAATGTGTCTCTGATTGTATTTTATTTCATTGTTTCTTCAGATAAGTGTTTTCTCTCCTGTTTAGCTAAACCTCCTGTTGTGTCTGAAATAAAAGCGATATCAGAGCAAGCTGGGAAGATCACCCTTGAAACTTCCATTACTAATTTTGCACCGTGTCATATGCGAGTGGTATGGTACAAAGACTGGAAAAGATTATCCGAAGATGTGAGTGGTCCCAGCAACATTTGCATCAAAGAAAACAAGCTCTGTTCTTTCAGCAGCAAAATACAAATCAATAGAAAAGAAAAAGACACTGGGAAGACAATCAGATGTGAAGTTTATCACACCCAAACAAATTCATTTCAAGAAAAAAGCTTTGTGCTGAAAAGCAAAGGTAAGATTAGTTTTTTTCGCTTTGTGAAATCATCAACTGGTTTGGCTTTTCAATACTGAATATGCTACTGTTTCTCAGTTCTTGCACGAGATCCAGATGGCTTTGCTCAGGTAAACACTGCGGTTACTAATGGGAAAAACCTGGCCATGTTGCCCTAGTGAGTACTGTGTGGAATATGATTTGGGCGAGGTTTGGGTGAAATGGAGGCCATGATCTCTTTGGTGACATGTGACACTGTTGCCAAAAACCCTGAGGATGGCACTCATAGAAATCCCCAAATGTGCACCTCAATCCTGATGATGGCACTCATAAGCATCCCCAAATGTGCAACCCAACAGTCTAGGGACCATTTGGGCCTGTGTATACACTGGCTTGCTCTGGCATGCCCTTTCCCCAGAGGAGCTGGTAACAAAAACGCTTCTAATAAGCATTAGTAAATTTTATTGACTAAAAAGTGGATAGATCAAAAAAGAAAAGTGAAGACATCAGTTAATGGAGTTCATACATTCAATAATGGTAATCTGAATCCTAATGTGATTATTAGGGTTGCCAACCTCCAGGTGGTAAGTCAAAAAATAAGGGCACCTCCGTGCCTATACCACAAGGTTTGGAAATTAGCACAGGAGAATGGGTACAAAGAAGCACATAGACAGGATACAAATTAGCATTAGTATAATAATTAGCTAAATATATCTACCTTGTATTTTTGTATATATTTAGCAACTTAGTGCTTAAGATTCTATGTTGTTCACCTGTCTTTGTCTTTTTCATCATTGTCACTTATTATACTAATGCTATTTTGTATCCTGTCTATCTGCTTCTTTGTACCCATTCTCCAGTGCTAATTTCCAAACCTCCAGGTGGTGGCTGGAGATCCCTTCTATTACAACAGATCTCCAGGCGACCGAGATCAGTTCCCCTGGAGAAAATGGCCACTTTGGCAATTGGATTCTATGGCATTGAAGTCCCTCCCCTCTCCAAACCTCGCCCTTCTCAGGCTCCACTCCCAAAATCTCCAGGTATTTCCCAACCTGGAGCTGGCAACCCTAGTGATTATTACCTTATTTTACAGTAGTGTACCACCCTCTTCTGGTTCACTTTTTAGGGGGACCCAGCCGGGGTGTGTGTGTTGTGTGTGTGTTGGGTCCTGGCAGGGACTGAGAGAAAGGAGCTGCTGAGCTGAGAGAGACAGGCAGACACAAAGGTGTGGGGCTCAGGTTGTGAGCTAGAAAAAGAGAAATCGGGAAGCTGGAGCAGGTGTAAGCAGGGAATCATTCTATAAGTTCTATTCTTTTAAAGTGAATGCAAACAGGGTGTCATTTAGGGAGGGCGCTTTACCCTCTACCCCTATATTTCAGACAGCATGTGATTGTTCCTCAAGAGCATTAATATTTCTAGTGATTATGAGACAGGAAAATATCCACAGTGAATGATCTTAACATATTGGTTTTTGCATTTATCATTAATAGTCTTCTTGTGACTTTATCCCACTCATAGAAACCTAAAATGCTGAAGATGGGGGAAAAAACCTTACAATTATTTATTGCATGATTGTATGTACTTATTGTATGTATGTACTTAATAAACATGTATGTTTATTGTATGTACTTCGGTTATATGATGCATTTATTACCAGGCTTTAAAATATGTTCATAATTACAAATTAACATTATTTCTTCTTATTTTCAAAGATTTCCATGACAGCCTTGAACAAATACCCACATTACCTATGGTTCACAACCATATAGGCCCTGAAAGTAGTGAGTATTATAGTAGAGGTAAAATGCAAGTAGAGGTAAAATGCAAATACCTTAAATATTAGATAATCTGAAACTGGCAGAAAACTTCTTAATGTTTGAAAGCTCCCCATGAGCCCTTCTGGTATAGGGTTATAAAACTTTTGCATAAGAGCCCATGAATTCTATCTTGCCACTATTTGTGCCACGATCCAACCACTATTCGCATAAACAGTGGATGGGGGGAGGATGGGAGGGCTTCTTCACGTTACCTTGAACTTTGAAGCAAACAGTCTCTAAGGTCATGTTGGGCTTTAGACCCTGAAGAAGCTACACAAGTATCTTATGCTGAAGCTCAGCATGCTATGAGAGAACTCGGAGAGGGGATGTGTGTGATGCCATTGCTAGCAATATCTGTAAAAAAAGAAGCCAGAGTTCAGGTAGCTTTTTTGATTACCAACTCAAGATGTTGTACAAACCACAGTGGCCATGACAATGAGGAGGGGACCAGTGGCAGAAAGCAGTGAGGGAGGAAGAGGACAGCTAGAGCTAGTATGGGGGGTGGGGTGGGCAGAGGGACTGGGAGCTGGAGGTGGTAGAGACCAGACAGAGCTGTGGGGCTGGGGCAGTGAGGCAGAACATGGGACGTGGGTGGGAGAAGTGAGCCAGAGTCGGTGGGGCAAAGAGAATGGGACTTCTCTTTCCTCACCAGTCTTGCAGTTCCCCTTCTTGTGAAGATAATAATAACAGACAATGGACCACTGTTAAGAGAAATGAGATGTCCCTTTCAGTGACCAGTATGCATTTCAGAATAATTTCCTCTCCAATGTATCTTTCTTTAGACTGCAGCGTCAACAGTGAGGAAATTCTTAATCCACTGAAGATAGAATGCATCACCAATAGCCCAAAGTCAGGTGATGATGTGAAACTTCGCTGTATAGTACATGGGAAAACAGCAGACGGTGCCTATGTTTCCTGGTACAAGGGGCTGTTCCCAGTTAATGAAGGAATAGAAAACATCAGCTGCAGTGATGGATCTGGTTTCATTTCTTATGTGACTTTTAAAACGGAAGAAGACGAACAAGAATGTGAGATCAGATGTGAAGTTTCTGTGGATGCTGAGCATTTGGAAGGAACATATAATTTGGAACTTAGAGAAAGCAACATCACAAGTGGATAATGACCCCCTACAAGCAAAATTCGGTGCATGGTGCTTTTGTACAATTCGTGTCAATTTACAAAAAATGTGGGCCCAGTTGACTACATCTTTAATGATATCCCTTACCTCAGCTTTCCTTTCTCTCATCCTGCCACCCGCAGTCTGCCAGTTTACCCAAAGACCTGATGGCTGCCAGGGAAACTAATTGAATCCAGCATTCTTCCACAAGATTCTCCATTTTGTTTTCTGGAATTCACTTTCTTTCATATTTTGGGAATTGTTTGGATGCCCCTTAGGAGCCCCGTGGCACAGAGTGGTAAGCTGCAGTACTGCAGTCCAAGTTCTGCTCACGACCTGAGTTCAATCCCAATGGAAGTCGGTTTCAGGTAGCCGGCTCAAGGTTGACTCAGCCTTCCATCCTTCCGAGGTCGGTCAAATGAGGACCTAGTTTGCTTGGGGGTAAAGGGAAGATGACTGGGGAAGGCACTGGCAAACCTACCTGTCAAAACAAAGTTTTCCTAGTTAACGCTGGGATGTGACGTCACCCCATGGTTTGTATCTGGCAGTTGCCTACTCATTATACAAGGATTGCTGCTGTGATAGTGGCTTTTGTTTTTGTATTAGTGTTGAATTTCATTAAATAAAATAAAAATAAAAAATGGTAAAGTGATAGCCTGTTTCCTGTTAAAGAATAACACAGGGAGAGTTCCATATCAAAGACTTACAAACTCTTCCACTGTTTGCAAGATATGAAGAAAAGCTTGAGATAGAACCTTTTCATTTCAAAGCGATCTGACTTAACTGCTCTCAGTGATGTCAGATGTGAGGGGGGAATCTTGCTCCACTTCAATAATCGTCTTTTGGATCGCGTTCTTGATTGGCTTGTACTGGTCAGGGGATCAGTGGTCCAGTTTCCTATAAAGTTAGCCTATAACCATCTGGCACACATTTTTCCAAGCATGGCCTATTACCACCATCAGGGCCAGTAATGGGCCGGGGACAATCTTGCTGCATTTTCTACCTGCTGCGTTACTACTTATGCTGATTTGAAGATGTCATACCTTGCTTGCCTTCATGTATGTAAGCGTATGTTAGGAGGCTAGATTTTGTTGTTTTATTGCACCAGCTTGTCCTTTGCCTTATGCTTAAGCCTGAACTTTTTCTTTAATCTTTTCAATAAAGCCAGTTGTTTTTATTTGTGTATTCTACTGCATGTGTGAGAGTCCAAACTCGGTTTCAGTCAAACCATCAGAAGGAGATTTATTCCAGGGTCCCAGGTCTGGGAATGGGAATCAAATCATCCTTGCAAGGATGTGGTGGGTCAGAAACCCTGTCTTTGACAACCTATGTAGTACATTTTTATCCCATCCTTCTTCCAAAGAGCTCAGGGAGATACTCCCTTCTTCATTTCTTCTTCTCAACAACCCTGGGAGGTAGATTTGTCTGAGAATGAGTGGCCCAAGATCACCCAGCGAGCTTTGTAACTTAATGATGATTTGGAGCTAGGTCTCCAAGTCTGACACTCTGGCCACTATGCCCAAATGGCTCTTGATATACTGCAAGTGTATATGAGAGCCAGCGTGGTGTAGTGGTTAAGAGTGGTGCTTTGGAGTGGTGGACTCTGCTCTGGAGAATCAGGTTTGATTCCCCACTCCTCCACGTGAGAGGTGGAGGCTAATCTGGTGAACCGGATTTGTTTCCCCACTCCTCCACATGAAGCCAGCTGGGTGACCTTGGGCTAGTCACACACTCTCAGCCACACCTACTTCACAGGATGTCTGTTGTGGGGAGGGGAAGGGAAGGTGATTGTAAGCTGGTTTGTTTCTTCCTTAAGTGGTAGAGAAAGTCAACATATAAAAATCTATTCTGATTCAAAGATTAGCTCATTCCTAGCTCGTTTCCATGTCAGATGACTGAAAACACATTTGGTGCTGGGAAGATTAAGCAAAATTGCAGCCAATTAAAATATCAGTTATTCTAATTTCAATCAATTTTTGTACTATAAACATACGTGTGTGTAAACCAAGGGCATGGTCTTGTACCCACATGGGAAAGCCATACCATCACAAAAGAATGATCATACAGCTCTACCTCCTTCCCCTTGCCCACCTCTTTCCCCTTGCATGCCTATCATTATTTTGAAAAGTCAAATAGAAAGCTGATGCCGCCTGGATATGTATTCATCTGTCACCACTTCTGAAATCTAAACTTGATCAGCATCCTTCAAGGCTGATTATACTTCAACCTATGCATGATATTTTTTTCAGCTTTCCCTCCTAAACCAAGGAGTCACAAGCTCTTCCCAAACGTGTGCCTGATGAGACAGAGGCATTCTCAATGTACTTGAGTCGGTCTTCTTTTAATAGCCCAAGTAGGGGACAGGACATGTTATTTTGTATCACATATCCTTCCTTCCACTGAAGCAAAAATAGTACGAAGAATCCTTTGCTGCAGAGATAGTGAAATGCTTACTGAACACTTCACGGTTACTTCCCACAGGCTCCAGTCAGTCTTCTGTAAAACAAACGGTCATCGAGTTTAATGCAAGAATTGCATGAGAACCGAGTCCATGTTCTTTTTCTCCTGAGTTGCCCACAAAGGCTCAATCAATCATCATTCCTTTATTGGCATAAAAACACAATACAGAAGGATACAAAAGAAATGGAAATATTTAAAAAATGCCCTTTGTAGAATAGTTAAAAGACAGTTACATCGAATAGCGCTGTTTGTTGATACTGCCATCTAATTAACTATTTGGCGGGCTTTTAAAACAAACTTTAAAAACTGTGCCACTGGCTCCAACATTTGGGGCCAACGATTGTTCAATAAATAGAAAAACGTTAAAAGAATCTGAGCCATTGTCTATTAACCAACAGGGGGCTTAAAAGTTCGTTACGAGATTCTGTATAGAAACTACGATAAAATAAGACATGAGCAGCCCGCAAAAGTTATACTTGAATAGCTGTATGCCATCTATGACAGAGCCTCTATACCTTTAAGAGCTGCAAGGGAGGCAGAAGCTTCACAAATATGGCCTTTCCCACTGTGTTGTAGTGATGGAGGAAATCTGGTCAATGCTATCCTATTGCAGGACTTTTTATCAGGGCTCCTTTATCAGTTTTACAGATGAAAAATTTGGGCAGAGAAAGGTTGGTCCTGCTTTAATTCTCTCAATTACCAAATTAAGGATCAAGAGCTCTGCCCTCTTTGGCACTGATGAAGTCCCTGGCAGGGAGTTCGTCCCATCAACTGTGTGGGGTAGTTTAGGCTGAGAGTGTGTGCCTGGCCTAAGGTCACCCAGCAAGCTTCATGGCAGAGTAGGGATTTGAAACAGTCTCCCAGATCCTCGTCCAATACCCTAACTACTACAGTAGGGTGGGTCTCACTGGGTTCCCCCCCATTTAAAATTGTAAATTGCTTTGTATGTCTTGGCAAAATAGCAGTATATCATGAAGGCAGCAAACAGAACTGTGAGATCATCTGAAGATGAGCCATGAAAAGAAAACTCCTCAAGGCTGCCATATCTCATCTGGGAAGGAGTTATTTTTTTCCCCTCTCTCCTGTCCTTTCTCCCTCCAAAAAATCTATATTATTGGTAGGGTTGCCAACCGCCAGGTAGTAGCAGGAGATCTCCTGCTAATACAACTGATTTCCAGCCGATAGAGATCAGATCCCCTAGAGAAAAATGGCCAGTTTGGCAACTGAACTCCATGGCATTGAAGTCCCTCCCCTCCCCAAACCCCGCCCTCCTCAGGCTCTGCCCCCAAAATCTCCCACCGGTGACAAAGAGGGACCTGGCAACCCTAATTATTGGTGATGCCACACATCTTATAATTCGGTTGTGGGCACCAACCTGACCACTGAAGAAAGCCAGTGGAATGAATGGTGCATAATGAATTTCTTCACATTGTGGATTATATGCTTCACAATGCAATGGCATGGCCCAGCCAGGGCTGAAGGGAGAAACAAACAGCATACATGAAGGATCCATATCTGCCAACCCACCAATAACAGAGAAACAGTCCAACCTTTTAATGAGTGTGTGCATGTGTGACGTCAAGTCACAGCTGACATATGGCAGCTCCATAGGGTCTTCAAGGCAAGAGACATTTGGAGGTGGTTTGCCATTGCCTGCCTCCACATGGACTGACAGTAGGGTTGCCAACCTCCAGGTACTAGCTGGAGATCTGCTATTACAACTGATCTCCAGCTGATAGAGATCAATTCACCTGGAGAAAAATGGCCGCTTTGGCAATTGGACTCTATGGCATTGAAATCCCTCCCCTCCCCAAACCTCGCCCTCTTTAGGCTCCGCCCCAAAAGTCTCCAGGTATTTCCCAACCCAGAGCTGGCGGCAACCCTAGCGGAGAGAACTGACTAGCCCAAGGTCACCCAGCAGGCTTCATGTGGAGTGGAGAATTGAACTTGGTTCTCCAGATTAGCATCCGCTGCTCTTAACCACCATGCTGGCTCTGTTTTATTTATCTGTTTTGTTGGATAGCATCATCAATAGAAGATGCCTGCCACGGCTGCTGGCGAAACGTAAAGAAAGAAAATACCAAGACCACGGTTACACAGCCCGGATAACCTACAAGAACCAATGAACTCTGACTGTGAAAGCCTTCGACAATATCATCAATAGAGTTCTGAAAGCAAGTCAGATGAACGGGATTGTCCACTTCCTTGTTCTAGCCCTGCTCTTGTGCCTCTGAAAGGGAATTGTTCCCACAGCAGGACTTGAACTTTTGTCGGGGTAACCTTTCCCTGATTTTCCTAGGAGCTTCCTTCTCAAGTGACCCATGGAAGTGACTGAATGTGATGCTCTGGTTGCCGGTCCTTGGTTCTCTACATGTTTTCCTGGCTAAAAGGCAGCTGTTTGCAGTCTATGTGCTGCAAGCAGGAATCCTTGGAACATGTCAGTTAGTAGGCTCTTAATGGGAGCACCACTGTCACGGACACAGTTGAGACACTGTGTTGCGTTTGTGTCCTCAGTGTTTTAGGATGTATGTGTGAAATGGCACGATAACATTCTGGAGGTGTGCAAGTAGTTCTGTGTGTAGACTGGCCGTTTTCATATATGGCTAAATGGGGGTATTGTCAGCATGCTACTCTGTGACTGGAGACTGTATGCAGTGTTGCCATGAATGTTTTCCCTCTCCATTTCCCTTATGGGGGAGAGCACACGAGAGTAGCTAAATTATGCTGATATCACTGAGCCACCAGCATAGCAAGACCATTGAATGGCTCTGCCTGAGTTATAAAGAAGAAGAAGAAGACGAGTTGGTTTTTATACCCCAATTTTCTCTACCTTTTTAAGGAGACTCATACCGGCTTACAGTTGCCTTCCCTTCCTCTCCCCACAACAAACACCTTGTGAGGTAGGTGGGGTTGAGAACTTTCAGAGTGAACTGTGACTAGCCCAATGTTACCCAGCAGGCTTCACATGGAGGAGTGGGGAAACCAACTTGGTTCACCAGATTATTGTCCACCGCTCATGTGGAGGAGCAGGGAACCAAACCCGGTTCTCCAGATTGGAGTCCATCTCTCCTAATCACTGCACCACGCTGGCTCTCAAAGGCTATTTATTTAAAGGGGACTATTTATTTGAAACACTTCTATCTCACATTCTCTAGAGTCTCAAGAGGACATAAAACAACATAAAATGAAATAAAAAATACAACTTTAAATGTATATAGTTAACACTTAAAATAAAACTCAGTAAGCTAAGGCAGCCATCAACAGTACTTGAAAACAGCAACCAATAAATTCAACATACAAACAGATATAAATTTAGATACTTAGAAATCAGCCCTTCTAGAGTGCAATTTTTTGAAGAGGCTAATTTGTCTGTAAAATCAATAAATGTGTCTGAAAAGCTGAGGATACTTTTTAAAAAAGTGCTAACCTTTCAGAGTTTAGACTCAGAAAATGAGAGCATCAACTAGGAAAAGAGGATAACTGTCAGCTTGTGCTTCACTCCTAACTTTGCCATTGCCTAAATAGGAAAGCAAATATAATTGTGGAATCAGGGGTGGGGGGTGGGTGACACAGAGGAGGGGGAACCACACACAAACCACGTTGGGGGAAATTAGGGCACAGCTATTGACTACAACCACAGCAGCCTTGGCACAGCATAGGGATGGATCCTACCATCAGGCGACCCGCCCGCTGCCTGATATGACCCTGCCCCCCCCAGCTTGCCTGCCAGGAAGAAAACTGTGGAGTGGCAAACCCTTGATCCACCTGGCCACAAGCTTTGGCATGGTTCCCGTCACCTAGTGGTGAGCCCTACCTACAGCCCCCAAGCTGACTGTGCCACTGAATGGCCCCACCCCCAAGACCCCTTATGGGGGTTCCCAAAATTGGGGGAGGCAGGCATGCAAGCTAAGCTACATGATGATGGAGAGAGGCCGTGGTAGCAGCCCATCTATCTACATGGGGGAGGGGCAGACCTGTGCACAGACCCCCCAACACAGGTCCGTCCAGCCCTCCTCCCCCTCTGGCCTGTCAAAGTGGAAGGGTCGCCCAGACGGCCTCCATCCACAGCCCGTCTCCTGAAGTAGGGTTGCCAACCGCCAGGTAGTAGCTGGAGATCTCCCGCTATTACACTTGATCTCCTGCTGATAGAGATCAGTTCACCTGGAGAAAAATGGGCGTTTTGGCCATTGGACTCTATGGCGATGAAGTCCCTCTCCTCCCCAAACCCTGCCCTCCTCAGGCTCCCCCCCCAAAAAAAAACCTCCCGGCAGTGGTGAAGTGGGACCTGGCAACCCTATCCTGAAGCCATGCTGCCAGCCAGTGCTGCCTGGAAGCCCTTCTCTCCCCACCCCTGCGCCACAAATGTGGCCTCCGGGTAATCCTGGGCTGTTGCTTTCTGCCATCACTGGTTGCTCTCACCTGTTCCTACTCTGTCCCTGCTACCACCTGCTTTCCTTTCCTTGCTCTTGCACATTCAGAAACATACAAATATAATTTGGCTGATATGAACACAGCTGCTTCCCCGGTTGCTCTATCTGGAGTCATAAAAGACTTTTCCCTTCGTGCATTTGGCTCTATGACCTTTTTAAAAAAACCTCTCTGTAATGTATAGCACAGTATGATTCAGTTATCTAGGTTTATTTTATAATATTCTAGCATGATATCCTTGGCTCCCTCCTTGTAGTAAAATTTGACAAATGCGACTATAATATATCTGGATGTTTTAAGGTGGCATCAACTTAGGGTTTCACTAGATCAAGGATGGTCAGCCTTTGTTGTCTTTGGAGCAGTCTATTTCCTAATAAAGTTGGCACCATCTAACTGTGAGGGCATCACACTAATAGATACGTGCTCAGACATATAATTACATTTACACCTTGATTACAAAATATGTTTAAGTGAGGAATCGGTTTCTCACAAATTGAAACTACCAGGAGCAAGATAAAGCTACATCTGATTCATGAGCCACCAGTTGGGCACCCCTCCACTGGATTATCTTCAAGTCCTGTGGTCCTTAGCAGGTATAAGAATATATCATTTCTATGTTACTCTACTTGTAAAAGAAGTATTAACCTACTAACTGATGATCTTCAAGAAACTAACAAGGCAGTCGTAAGCAGAATCACACCCTTTCAAGCCCATTGACTTGAAGTGTTTAACTTCTACTATTAGCAATCTTTTGGAATACTTAAACAGATCATAAGCTGTGAATCATGAGGAAAGGCAGGGCATAAATGTTTAAATAAACAAATACAAGCATCATTTGGCAATAGTCTAACATATTAATAAATGTACAAGGGGGGAATCCAAAGATTTTATTTTTAAAGGACAACTTAATTTACATGTGACTTGCTTATTACATATTATTAGCATTAATCCCCAAGCCAAGAGACAGCGGGTAGAATTTCTCCTAAGGAGGCTTCTCTGACATGGTGAGCTTCTTCAGGACATACCAATGTGTTTACTCGCTGGCTTGAGCGACTCCGATCGTATTACACTGAATCTGGATTCTTTGCATTGGTAACCCATGAAGGATAAGTAATAGTGGGTTTGCCCTGCTGCTGGCCCTCAAAGAAATGCTGTCTTTACTGAAGCAAATGTAGAAATGCTCGCTGAGTTTAGTGGAGCTAAAATTCCCATCTAGTCTACATATTAATGCAAATCAATCAGTTCATCCTGTGTTTCAAAGCTTCTCCCACTGCCCTGTATGCTCAGTCACCAGCTCTTGCTTCTCTAGATTTGCCTCCACCGGTTTGGTCTTCGTTTTGAAGATGACTTTTCCGGGGTTTTGAATTGAGAGATGCAATGCCCAGTGTGCAAATGAAGACAGAAGCTCACAGGATGCTTAGCTAACTTGTTAGCTCTAGTGTGAGGCTACTGCTGGTAATATAATTGGAATCCAATCCCTCTTCTAGTACATCTGCAGCCCCTTACTGTTGTGCACAGATATCTTCGCTTTCTGTGACCAGTTGTAACTAGGTCAGCTCTGCAAATCCCCATAATAGCATCCTTTGGGTTGCAGGAACCATTATAGCAACCTCCGATTTCTTGTGCTAAGCACAGAATAAAGCTTTTACTTCTTCTACGCACTGTTTGCCATACTGCAGTTAATGCAGATTCAGTGAGTCTGTTCAAGGCCTTCAGCAATATAGTGCTGTTGTGCATGAACATCTCTGCACAAGAAGAACAAATCAGCCAAGGGCTTTTCTACATGCTTTCCCCCCACGTTGGCTCTGGCCCCATACTGCTTTGGTTTATTCCCTGATTTCCGTATGCATTTTTCAGCCTTTAATTTGCACGTTGTTCTCCTCCATTCCCCCCCCATCTCTTTTAAGACCACTTTTACTCCGATGTTATTCCGATTTCCACATGCATTTTTCTGCCTTTAATTTCACGTTGTTTCCCCCCACCCCCGTCCCCCCATCTCTTTTAAGACCACTTTTACTCCAATGTCATTCCCTGATTTCCACATGCATTTTTCTGCCTTTAATTTCACATTGTTCCCCCCTTCCCCCCCCCAGCTCTTTTAAGACCACTTTTACTCCAATGTTTTTCTGGAAGCCAGTTTTGAGTAGGCTTCTTCCTAGTGCATGTTTCTATCAGTTTTCTTTGTCCCACCAACCTTCAGCCCACTTTTCAATGATTGGACTATCGTCATCATTAAACCACTCCCTCTCCCCACCAGCCGACTGATTTCATTTTTTTAAATGGCCCTAAAATAGTGATGTAATGCTGCAGTGTTATAGTTCAAGCAGGTTCTCTGAATTACCAGCTTTCATTTTTTTTAAATAAAAAGTAAGTCTCTAGCCTAGGAAGGGACTAGACCTATGATTATTTTTAAATTAAAGCTGGGAACTCAGAGAATCTGCTGAAACTATCATTGTAACACTGCGGCATGTTTGCTATTTTAGGGCTGTTCTTAAAAAAAAAAAAAACTAAAGGGGGGGGGACTTCCCTGACGCCACCATTAACTACATTGATGATGACAGCACCTTCCCTTGAAGATCCTCATTATTTAAGCCATTGGCTGTTACCGCACTAGGTATTCCCAGCAATGTATTAAGAGTTTGAAACTGTTATAAAAAATACTGTTCGCACTTTGTTTGGCCCCTTTAGCTGTGAAGACGTCTTCCAACCATTTTTTAACCGTGGCATCCAAAAACCCTTTTAAAGCAATGTTTTTTATAACATTTCCAAACTCTTGATACATCGCTGGGAAAACAAAGTGCGGTAACAGCCACAGTGGAAGAAGATAAACTGACTCCACAACTGTAAAAATGCACAGAGGGGCAGATATGCGGAACCACCCTGCCCAAACCGATTCCCAAAGCTTGTGGATTGACTCCAAGAAAAGTAGGCGTAACTCCATTGTGCAGAAAAGGACAAAGATGAAGGCTGAGCCTGGATTCAGTTTACCAGTGTCAAAGCTGACATAGCAGGTCATCAGGCAGGCTAGTTCTTGTATGGACAGTCTTTTTATGCTGTTTTTTTTTTCATTATTCCAGACAGCAAACTTTGCAGTTTAAGGTACGATCTAGAAGTGAGAGATGGATGCAGGTATTCTTTTTAATCCCTCTCCTCTTGTCCTCGGTGCAGTCATTTGAGGGGCTGCTACTTCTTTCTGGCATGGCTTTTTTCACCTTTTAGAGCAGCACGGCAGGCTGAGTGCCAAGCAGTGCCGAATTTCAAGGGCAGTGCAGTCAAGAGGCATGCAGCTAGAAGGGGGACGAATGGAATTCAGCTGGCAAAGCCAATCTGGCTCCCTGGCACCCAGGACCTCCGCCCCTTCCCCCAAAGGGTGGCAGCCATATTTCCATATGAAATTAATTTATTATGGTATGTAATTTTACTACTTGGCACCTGAAGCCGTTTTTCAGAGGCTATTGGTTGTTGTTGTTTTTTCACTAAGTGGCCATATATATTTGCTTTCCAGTTAACAGATATAATAGATCACTGAATATCACTCAAAGTACATTTACAGCTTGAGTGTAGAGAGCCATTCTTTTAAAGGCTTTATCTATGTGACACAATTCTAATTTTAGGATGCAATCCAAACTGTCAGTATTAAAACTGCATGCCATTTACTAAACACTCCAACACTCGACTACCTCTTCAACAGGCAAGGTTTACAGCATTTTGCACATTGGCATCTTTGAAACTGTTTCCATCCTACTTCCAACGATACTTATCATTTCTGTATTGTCCTTCTTCCAGGGAGCTAAAGGAAGCATACATGATTTGCTCCTCCTCCATGCTACCCTCACAACAACTGGCTCTCCCAATTTCACCCACATATGACTGAGTGAGAATTTGAATCCAGGCTTTTTCGGTCCTAGTTAGGTATCATAATCAATACACTATATTTGTTTTCATTTAAAAGTCTTGCCTGAAACAGGTAGGAAGCCTGGCTTAACAGGTGTAAACCAGGGTTGAATGACAGTAAACAGAAGGAGGAATTATACGTTCAAACGCAAAGCACTATATGATGGATAAGGGTGGATCCGCACAACCCATTTCACAAGAGGAGCTATGTCACATGATAAACTTGCTCTGTGAGAATCTGAGACGGGCTGGGATGGAGACAGTTTGGTGTACCGGTTCAAGCACTGAACTAGGATCTGGGAGACCCAGGTTCAAATCCCCACTCTGCCATCGAAGCTTGCTGGGTGACCTTGGAGCCAGTCCGCCTTTATGAGCAGCCTCGGAAAAAAATGCTGCAGCAACAATGAGAAGTAACCTGGAAGGCTTTGGGGGATTTCTCAATATACAGTTTTTGTTTCCTCTCTTTTGTTTAATCATAGATGGAACTTTCAGAAGCTCCATTTACCTCCAGAAGTCAGCTTCTCCCTCACTGCCACATATTATTTAATGCCAGCTCTTATTTATGCTCAGTTTTTAAAAATCACTTTAATATCTGGGTAAAATGTTATTTTGAGACAGACAAGACATGATAAGGGAGACTGGTGATCACGATCACCCACAGCTTAAAAAAACCCAGTTTACTAATTTGACTGAAGAAACAGTGCTGGGGGTAAAGGAGGGGGGGAGCGTAGGCCTTTCCTTTCGTACCATTTCCCTAATCTAAATCACCCTCTCCACTACCTCCAGGAGGGAACAAGGGACAGGCCCAGCATGTGTAGCTGTCATTTCCCCCAAACAAAACTAATAAGCTAGGGAGGAAAGTTGGAGATCAGTAGGGTTGCCAACTGCCAGATACTAGCTGGAGATCTGCTATTACAACTCCAGCTGATAGAGATCAGTTCGCCTGGAGAAAATGGCCACTTTGGCAAATGAACTCTATGGCAGTGAAGTCCCTCCCCTCCCCAAACCCCTCCCTTCTCAGGCTCCGCCCCCAAAACCTCCCGCTGGTGACGAAGAGGGACCTGGCAACCCTAGAGATTAGAGAAATGGCAAAGGAAGAAAGAGGTGGCACCACGCTTGACCCTTAAACTACTACGTGGAGCAGAAACATGTTTAAACAAGCCCTTAACATGCAGAGTGCATGTGAATCCACATTCAATCCGTGTTCCAGCTCAAGAGACAACTGTCTGAACTGGTTTTTAGAGTTTCACTCAATTGGCCTGGCAACTCCCATATTGAAAACACACAGGCCAATCCACACACAAGCCACTCTGGAGCACTTGGATTGAAGTCTCTCCCCCTCCCCACAAAATGAGCTAAATCAATGCTCTGCCTGTAGTGATTTTTGAATGGTTGGCTAGTGATTCAAGCTGCATCCCAATGTGCATACGCCTTTCAGATGCTAAATAATGTACCTTAGAAGACAAAAGGAATAACAAGCCCATGTGCCAGTATTACAATAACATAATGATAAGCCAAAAAAGAATGGCAGGTTCATATAAGAGACTTCTGGAGCACTTACATTGCTGGAAATTGCAAAGCTGTAGCAAATTGGGCCCTATTCAGGATGGCCCAGGATAGCTGGGTTGGCTGTGATTAGTACTTGGATGGGAGACCCCCAAAGAAGCCTAGGGTTGCTGTGCAGAGGCAGCCAATGGCAAAACCACCTCTGATTCTTGCCTTGAAAATCTTATGGGGTCATATAAGTTGGCTGTGATTTGGTGGTACTTTCCACCACCAGCAAATTGTAAGGATGAGATATAAAAATCTGCCTTAACTGTGCTAAACAATATCATCTTAGAAAGTTACATTTTAGCAAAAAATGTATTTTGTAATAAATGCAGCTTTTTGTTTTTTTAGGTACCAGTATATAAAATTTTTCATTTTTGTTCTTTTTCTTAGTGCCATACCAAAGGCTGTTTCCATATTATGTATAATATTGTGCAGAGGATGCAAGAAGCATTACCATTTTTTAAAAAGGACAATCAGCACAGGCATTCTACTTGCTTGAGCAACAAGTCTTTCAAAATGTGCAGAGGCATTAATATACCAGCTTATTTAACATGCATTGGGGTTTTAACTTTGGAATTACAATTCACATACATATATTAGTTGAGTTGATAAATAAGGCAGCATCCCAAGTACTTTGTGAACTAAGAAGTAGGGGAGGGGCTGTGGCTCAGTGGTAGAGCATCTGCTTGGCATGCAGAAGATCCCAGGTTCAATATCCGGCATCTCCAGTTAAAGGGACTAGGCAAGTAGGGGATGTGAAAGACCCCTGCCTGAGACCCTGGAGAGCTGCTGCTGGTCTGAGTAGACAATACTGACTTTGATGAACCAAAGGTCTGATTTAGTATAAGGCAGCTTCATGTGTTCAAATACCTGAGCCACAACTGTATAGCCAATATTATACAAAGGGTTTTTTAAAATCTGAATTTCAGTTGATTTTATTTCATTTTATCAGTGGGATTCAATTAGTTCAGAATGTTCAGATCTAATGTGGTGATTTAGGTTGTCAAAAGCCTGTTAAAGGATTGTAGTAGATCCAACACTGGGGTTCCAGGGGATTTCTCCATTATTAGCAGCCCCTGAACTGTCCCTCAAAATGTACCAACAGTTTGCACCTGGCCAAAGGCACCCCTCTCTCGTCATAGTATTCACTGTATTGCGTATTAAAGTCAAGAAAGTTACTGAAAGTTAACAGTGTCACGCGAGTGCGCAGTTTATCATCGCTAGGCAAACTGTCCCCAACACATTTTTCAGCCCTGCTGTTGCTACAGACTTGCAGCTATTGTTTGAGTCTAAAAGCGATGGAAAATATAAAAGAATTTTTTTAAATGCAACACTTCCGCTGTTTTCAAATGACCCCCCCCCCCAGCGCTTTTAGGCAGCTGGAAGGATCAAATTTTAAAAGGTTGTTGGTCTGTTTGTCCATCAGTAGTTATTAAATTAACTACTCTAATCTTGCATTTAAATTATTAAAAAGCAATGCAAAAATTAAGTTTTTCACCAACTCTAGTGCAGGCACTATTACAAATGTTTCTTGTAATTACCTAATATTTTTGGAACCCCTTTTCCTACTTACTATAGCAAGCATAAATTGAATACACAAATGAATTGAGCTTAATTACAACACAATTCATGGATGCAATAAAACTACAGATCTTGTGCTTACAAAAGATCCCATTCAAATTATCTATGCATTAAATTAATATGAACATTTATTTCTTTAAGACATAAAATATTTTATCTGTAACCTTTGGAACAGCCATCTGCCTTTTATCACAAATAATAACAGCCAATGTTCTTGTTATAAAGTTCATGGAACCAAACTCTCTTGCTGTACTGGGACTGAGGTATGTTTTTATATAGCAGTTATAAACATTAGATCAAGCAAGAGCATAAATAACATAGCCCCATACATAGAAAAAATTCACATGAAAAGGCATTTCCCCCCAGTTTTGTTTATCCATCCCAAATGATTGTGCAAATAAATAAGGAAGTCAGAATGCTTATGTATGGCCACTTTTCATTAGATGTTGTGTACCAAAACATGTTACATACCTTGTGAACTAACCTGAATAACAAATAGAGGACATATCAGTGTATTATTTATTGCATTAGTCAGACTCAACAGCTGCGTCTATGTGGTGTCAGGAAGGCTCACCAGCTATACTAAATTTGGGCTTTAACCTAATAGACCTTTTCCTTGTGGTGCTTCTAGGTGACAAGGGGATGGTGTCCATGATGCTCCTGTCTTCCTCCAGTTGCTTGGCAGTGCAGTTAGGAGTGGGAACCTTCACAGTCTTGCCAAATTTAGAGTAATCTACTGAGTACTGCCCATCCTCTTCCGCCACAATAGGCACAAACCTTTGGCCCCAGAGGATCTCATCAGCCAGGTACGACGTCCTGGCTTGGGTGGTGATGCCAGTGGTTTCCACCACCCCTTCGAGGATGACGATGACTTCCAGATCCTCGTGCTGATGAAGGTTGGCTGGAGAGACTTCATACAGAGGACTGTTCTTGTCTATCACGTGGTAGATGATGAGTGGCGAGACCAGGAAGATATTGTTGCCCCCTACCGGGTTTTCCATTTGGATATCGATCTGGTTGAGGGGCACGACCTCCCCTTCCAGGCTGCTGGTCTTCTTCACCACTTGCATGTGTATGGTGGCGCTGATGATCATGCTCTTGCGCAAATCCCCGACGCGCAACATGAAACAGAGCTTGCCCTCCCGGAGGGCGATCACCGCATGCTTGCTGAAGATGAGGGTCTCGGCGCGCCGGTGAGCCTGCGCGGTCTTCATGAAGATGCAACCCAGCATGATGGAGTTGAGCACCAGCCCGACGATGTTCTGCACAATGAGGACGAAGATGGCGGCGGGGCACTCCTCGGTCATCATGCGCCCTCCAAAGCCGATCGTCACCTGCACCTCAATGGAGAAGAGGAAAGCCGAAGTGAAAGAGTGCATCTCGGTGACGCAGGGCACGAACCCCCCTGCCCCCAGCCCCCCGCCGGGCAGGTGCATCTGGGTGCTCTGGTCCAGGTCCCCGTGGGCGAAGGCGATGAGCCACCAGATCATGGCGAAGAGGAGCCAGCTGCACAGGAAGGACATGGTGAAGATGACCAGGGTGTGGGGCCACTTGAGGTCCACCAGGGTGGTGAAGACGTCCTGCAGGAAGCGGCCCTGCTCGCGGATGTTCTTGTGGGCCACGTTGCACGCGCCGTTCTTGCCCACGAAGCGCGCCTTCCTCTCCCGGGCGCGGTAGCGGGCGTGCTCCGGCACATCCTCGGCCAGGCGGGTCAGCACGTACTCCTCCGGGATGATCCCCTTCCTGGACAGCATGGCCGCCCCCTCCGGCCGCCCGGCCGCTCACCAGCGCCCCATGCCCGCCCGCCGGTCCCCCCCTGGCCCAGCTGGCCCAGCTGCGCACGCCAATCACACGCCCCGCCGGCTCTGGGCAGGAGCTGCGGCCCAGGCTTTCCTCCGGCTGCAACCCGCCGGGCTCGGCCGGGCAGGAGCGCAGGGAGCCGGGCGCAGACCGAGGCTCGGCTCGCCTCCCCGGGGAAGCGGCGGGGCGAGACGCGTCCGCACGGCCGGCCGCTGGCGAGACTGCCGCGCTCCCCCGGAGCAGCAGCGGCGCCGCGCGGGTTGGGGCGGCAGGGGGCGCTGCCGCGCAAGGGGATCCCCGCACAGGTGACGTCGGGGCCGCGAGGCTGGGACGACGGGCCGGGGAGGGGGCGTGCTGGCCGCCTCGCCCCTCCCCAATAGGCTTGGCACAAGAAGGCAGGGCCATCTTTTCGCATGGCCACGCTGGGCAGTGGCCCGGCCCCCCCCCTCCCCACGAGGCTTGGGTTTTGCTGCTCTCTGGACGCACGCTTTCCCCATCCAAAGTCTTAAAACTCAAAAATAAGCCCTCCTCGAGGCCATTTATGCACGGGAGGTTTGTTTGTTTGTTTGTTTTCAATTTATTTTTTTTATTGCTTTTATAATTAAACCAAACCCCCCCCCCCAAAATCATAATCCAATACCAAAAAAAAAAAGGACTTAAAATATACAAAGACACATACAGAGCACTATGACACCCATTGCTAATACATTGTGTACTATCTTTTGAAAAAGTCAAAAAGGGCAAGAGTCCAGTAGCCCCTTAAAGACTAACAAAAATATTTTCTGGCAGGGGATGAGCTTTCGTGAGCCACAGCTCACTTCTTCAGATACAGCTAGAATGTGAATCCATCGGTCTTTTAAGTAGAGGAACAGTATGTAAATGTGAATAGCAGGCGTGATGGGATTAGGTCTGTGATGTCCAGGGGAGAGATGGGTGTGGAGAAATCAGTATTGGTAATGGGCCATGGATGCAAGGTCTTTATTCAGCCCAGGTCGATGCATTGACTTTAGTTTGAATATCAACTGTATTTGATTTGATTTGATCTAGAACCCACTGATTTGTTTTTTTGGCCGTCCACGGAATCTGTAACACCCTCCTCCAGCACCACGTTTCAAAGGAGTCTACTTTCTTCCTGTCAGCTTTCTTCATTGTCCAGTTTTCACACCCATACATAGTAATAGGGAATACGATGGCATGAATTACTACTCTCTAAATGCACATTTTCCCCATCCGAATTCTCAAAAATAAGCCCCGACACCAAGTTTTGAGAATTCAGATGGGGAAAATGTGCATCTAGAGAGCGGCAAACCTAAGGCAAAACCTCCCATGCATAAATGGCCTTAAAGTCTGCGTAACATCGCACAGTTGGAGGGGCAGAGGCTGAAACGTGAGGGTGGTGGTGAATATTCTGCTTTGCTGTCTGGATGGCGCCAAAACACGAAGGAAAGGGCACCTATTAAAAAACTGGGTGCCTATTAAGAAGCTTGTGGCACCATAAACACAGGCTGTGGCAATAAATCTATCCGATCAGATGCGTGAAGGGTGTTGGCAAGCATATGGGTAGAGGGGGAAATGTAAACAGCGGGGTCAAAAGGCTGCCTGAGAAACGCAGGTGGTACAGCCTGTCTGGTATTTGTATGTGAAGCTCAAGTGCATACAAGGCGAGAACAGTGATAATTCAGAGCAGGAACAGGTGATAACAGAACCTTTCTACATTGTTGTGTTAATTTAACACCTGTAATATGAGAACAAAAATCCCACGAGTCTCGATTAAAAGTAAAGATGCTTGGTGTGTGTGCATGTGCACTAAATCATTCAGATGCTATTTCCCGAGGTTAACAAATGTTGCAATTACACAAATCCCTGGTTTTTGGTTTGCCTTTTAATATAATTGTTGGGGTGCCTTTCTGCTAAGAAATCCTACACCAGGGCAATGAGTGTCTCTGGCCCACCTAATTATTTGGATTTCTTTTTGTGGTGCCCTGTAGGCTGCCAGAATTTTGATGTGTTCTGACTTGACTGTCCAGACCAAGAACTGTTTAAAGATTATCTGTAAGTTATAGAGTAAGCTCCAAGTGCCACCTCTTCTGCAGTATTCTGCCATGACAGTTTCACTTATCTGAGCAAAGACTTCTGTAGGTGCCATCCTGCGAGGGGGTACAATCGGCAACTGCCTGCTCACACTCATTATGGCCATTTACGCACGGGAGGTTTTGCCTTGGATTTGCCATTCTTTAAATGCACATTTTCCCCATCCAGATTCTCAAAAGTCAATAAGCCCCCTTGCCGAGTTTTGAGAATTCGGATGGGGAAAATGTGCATCCAGAGAGAGGCAAATCCATAGCAAAACGTCCCATGCATAAATGGCCTATCTGTGGTGACTCCCACATTATGGAACGACCTGCTGGAGGAGATCAGTCATTTCACGGAAGGTGCAAAACAGAAATGTTCAGGAAGGCCTTTTAAAGACGGGATTGGAACTGTAATCTAATGGAACTCCTCAGAAAGTAACTTCTGTAAGGGAATATGATTGTAGGCTATTGCAAGGCTTTTTATATGTATCACTTTGCTTTTATTGCATTGTCCTCTCCACTTGTAACCCGCTTTCTACATGTCATTCCTTACACACATTTTTGTTTGTTTGCATTCTTTTCCAGTTCTGTAATCCTAGTCCTACTGCATTGTTTATTGGATGTTTTATGCTGACTGATGGAATTAATTTTTTATATTTTGTAATCCATTTTAAGTCTGAGTGAGAAAGCTGGGGTATAAATAAAGTAAATAAATAAGCACAGACATACTCATGAGGGAATTGTCATTAAATCATGATTGCCACTTTGGGGTAAAGAAGCAATTTTCCTCTAGGCCAGATTGGCCAGGGATCCTGGAGGTTTTTTTGCCATCTTCAGGGCATGGAGGAGGGGTCACTGGGTGAGTGGGGTGGGGAGGTAGTATTGAATTTCCTGAATTGTGAAGGGGTGGGACTAGATGACCGTAGAGGTCCCTTCCAACTCTATGTTCCTATGATTCTATTATCTGTAGCACTCTTGTTGTGTTTTTAAAAAAGAAAAAAAAACCCACGGGGCCAGGAGTTCTCCCAGCACTGCAACGTCTTCAGACTTGATCAATTCCCCTGAAGAAAATGACTGTTTTGGAGAGCAGACTCTGTAGCATGACATCACTGCTAAGCTCCCTTCCCTCTCCAAACTCCACCCTCCCCAGCCCTACCTCCAAATCTCCAAGGATTTCTCAAACTGGAGTTGGCAACCCTAGCTAGCAAAGGAGAAATTCAATTTTAGGGATTATTTGGAAAGGGACTGAACATACAGCAACAAGTAAAATACTGTATTGTAGTGTAAAGCAAGTACTATTCATACATCATTGGTGCTGTCATTTTTGGAATGCTGTATACAGGTGTAAACAAAACTGGAGAGACAGGCCATCATGAATTAAGACAACTTTGGTGCATGGAATTACTGAAAAGGAAAGCCTCCAAATTATGAGAGAAGGAGTGGGACATTGGTCACGAGTCTTTGTTCTCATCCACTGCAGGAAAATTAGTACCTATGGAGTGCAAGTTTTCATCAGAAAGTCCTTAGAGCATGGAACAAGAGCACTGGGCAATAGGTCTCACAAACCTGTGCAAGGTTTGTGTGTGTGTGTGTGTGATGGTACTCCATGGTACTGAGTACTGACACCTTTTTTAAAGGTTCCACCCAAAGTCCTGAGGTGGAAACTGGTAGAAATCAGTGCAATCTTATTTATGAATACTGGCACTTTTATATGGCACTGTTGTATTGATGTTCCTAAACAGCTGGTTAAATTAATGGGAATCTTGCAATTGAACTCATTTATCATTTCCTTGGGGATTGTTATGAGAGCTTGAACTATTAATACAAGGACAACTTTAACTGATCAGATAGGGTATCATGGTCACCCGGTTGGCCACTGTGTGAACAGACTGCTGGACTTGATGGGCCTTGGTCTGATCCAGCGGGGCTTTTCTTATGTTCTTATGTTCTTACCTTCAGCAGCACAGTTTCCTAAACATTTCCATTTAATTGTTCAAAGTCCTGATATATGAAGCTGCAATATGGATGGAAATAGTATGTTACATATCTAGAGGCCTACAATACATTTCACAATATTCTTGGATATGGAACTGTTTAGAGTAGCTTTTGCTGATCAGGTATGAACAACTGCTGGATGGGTATGGGGCTTTTATTTTGGATTTGGATTTTGCAGATTTGAGGAATCTTATTTAGATTCTACATAATTTAAGCCTGATTTTATCCCTTTGAATTTTAGAATGACTTCGATTCACAATAGGTTTTGGGGGTGAATCAGACTGAGATGCAGGTACTAACAAGTAAACAAAAATGACTGTCTAGGAATTCTAGTGCTCAACAAACTGAAAAGGCAAAGATAATCTGTTATAATTCAGTGGTAAAACAGATCCAGTTTTCTCAAGAACGGAGAGACAGAGTAATTTATTGGTAAATAATATTTATTTACAGGTAATTTACATGATTAGATAATGGATACTAAAATTGCTCTTTCAAAGATTCAATTTATTTATTTATTTGTCTGCTTGGACAAACGAAGCAAACACACTGCCTTCTTGTTCCAGCAGAATCTCTGGTTTTTCATATTCTAGAATAACTCCTCTCTTCATTACAATAACCATGTCCGCATTAAGGATAGTGTTTACTCGGTGCTGCAAAGCAAATGGACACAATGAAAATTATAAATGTAATTGGCAAAGATAGAAATACTTCTACATAATTCCTATTGGCATCAAAAGACAAATCTGATTATTTCATTCTGCTAAAATATCGTTGCTTATTGGAGTGTAGCCTATCACTTCACCCTGATCCAGTGAGGTACTTGGCACTCCCATTTAAATGTTTTCTACCATGTCTTTCACAAACCCTGATCTCATAAGGCTGATCTCATGAAGCTGTCACTGCTTTTCAGTTCTCTTTGGGTTCAGAACTGCCTGCCCTCACCTCCTCCTGTATTGGCTCGTCTCTGTTGGTAGGTTACAGAAGATGTTCATTAGTTCTGAGAAGGCAAATGTAATTCTGTGGTGCTGGTGGTTATTCCCCCCACCCCAGCAGAAAAGTAGTTGTTTGAAACCTTCACCTACTAAAGTACTTACTGCTTAGCTATTGGCATTTCAGCTTTATTAAACAGACTGATAAAATAAACGCTTGGTAATATAGGCAAAAGGATTTTTGCCTATAAACACATTTGTAATTGATCCTTCTAATTTTTTTAACAAAAGCAGAGATATTTCATCGAGACCTTTAAATTTTTTGTTTTATTCCAGGAGTATTCCAAAACTCAGAGTTTTCTTATTATAATTTTTCATATGTGAAACTGTGCAATGATCTGAAATATTTTATGATACAGTGAAAATGAAAGAAAATCTTTCACTTTAATTGGGCATATTATTTTAAAAGCAAGAGCCAACAAATAAAGAAATCAGGCTAATCAAGACTTGAAATTACATTACAGATACTTAAAATCACTGTAGCAAAATATAGTGTATACTTACTGCAATTGTCACTACAGTACGATCAGCAAATGCAGTCATTACAACCTTCTGAAGAATGTTTTCCTACATAAACAGGTAACAAGCGTTTCTATTAATTCAGTCATGTACATAAAATGGAATTGATTAATACAAAACAGGTAATTACTACTAATAAGGCCACCCAGTTTTGCTCCCTGTAATTTGTTAATAAGGCTTAGCAATGAACTCACAGTTGCCATGTCAATAGAAGCAGTGGCTTCATCCATGATGAAGATACTCGTCTTCCGTACAAATGCCCTGGCTAAGCAGAAGAGCTGCCTTTGTCCTTGGCTGAAATTTTCCCCACCGTCTGTGACAACAGCATCTGGAGTAAACGGAAGTATAATTGGAGAGCCATTAAAATTCACAGATATGTCACTGTTATGCTTTGTTTACACACACACACACACACACACACACACACACACACACACACACACACAGAGACAGAGACAGAGAGAGAGAAAACAGTAATTGTACTCAGCAATTCCTGCCTTTATGCACACACTGCTTCTTATTGCATGGTAGCAGCATCAAGCATTGTAGGTACAGGCAGTAATGGTATCAGGACCCCTGATCCTGCTATGGTTGCCAACCTCCAGGTACTAGCTGGAGATCTCCTGCTTTTACAACTGATCTCCAGCCGAAAGAGATCAGTTCACCTGGAGAAAATGGCTGCTTTGCCAATTGGATTCTATCACATTGAAGTCCCTCCCCTCCCCAACCCCGCCCTCTTCAGGCTTCAACCCCAAAACCTCCTGCCAGTGGTAAAGAGGGACCTGGCAACCCTAGTTCCTGCGCCAGTCGCTTCTGCCTGAACCATCCTCCTCCTTCTTTTTCTCCATTGTGATTCTGCAGTAGACCTAACTCCCCTTTGCTGCTCACTTTCCTTTCTCTTCTGAGTCACACTATGGTACTACAGTGTGGCTTGGCCTGCAGATGGAAAAATCCCTTCAAGGGGATTTACTTGTGATTGAGGGAGAACTACACATTACAATATAAGTAGTTCTGTAATTTTCCCTCCTGTTGTTTAAAATCAGAAAGCACCTGGGAAGCTGTTATTTAAAGGGGAGATTAGCATGGTGGGAAGAGGGCACGCTCTTTTCTAGATGATAAAAAAGAACTTGCTTCCCACAAAACTGCTTTTACTGTTGCTAGGAAAAATTTATGGCTACCAGGAAAGAAATGAGTAGCAGAAGTCGTAACTGCCCTACAATACTATTTCCGTTAAAAAAACACACAACTAGTTAAGGTTAAAAACAGAAGTGTTTTAACACAGCTTCCTCCACAGATAAGGAAATTATTACCCAGTCCCCCAGGTAAAGCTTTCACCACATGCTTCAGTTGGGCTATTTCCAAAGCTTCCCACAGCATGCTGTCTGTGCATTTTTTTTCTGGATCCAAATTAAATCTGCAAATTTAAAACAAAACGACAAATCAGTATCAAGCTCTGCCTCCCAGACACACAAGCTTCTTATCACCTGAAATGGGCAAGAACAGTAATGGCTTCTGTGTCTCGTTATGCTGTTTAAAATATAGTACCCAAAGGACTGGCAATCTGGCCAGATAGCTGGTTAATTTTTTTTAATGAGACTATGCTTGCTGTGCTTGTTTAACATTGACCTACGTGACATAAACATATTTGGAACAAACAAACAATCAAGAAAAAAAATCTACAGCTCAATCCTAAATTACCCTCTTCTAAGCTCATTAACTTCAGCGGGCTTAAAGGTGTGCAGCTCTGTTGGAGACTGCACTGACAGACATTTCATCTTCTGTGTAAACAACTTCTTTATTGATTTAGGAAATGTCTATGCTGCCTCTCCAGGGAACATGCCTAAGGTGGCTTACAGAGTAAAACACGATAAAACAGCAGCATAAAATCACTGAAGGTTTAGAAAACCCAGCATTAAGAACCCACTCAGAGCATAAAACAACACAAAAAGTTAAGCAGATTAAAGTGTGTTTCCTAAAACAGTTCTCAGACGAGACGGAGAATATAAGAATGATGTTAAAAGATCATCCCCATAATTAAAATCCTGGATAAAAAAAAGAAATGTTTGGGCCTGGCACCTAAAAAAACACCAAGTCAGCCTCAAAGGGAAGGCCATTATACAGGTGAGGTGCGTGCCATCACTGAAAACCATTCATGTCCTGTTCAGAAAAAAACATTGGGAGTAACCAGTCACTTCCCCCCCTTACCAAATCATAAAAGAAAATGCCACAGGTTTGGGAAGGAGGGGCACATTTCAAACTGTGAAATTCTCGGTTCTATAAAAAAAGCTCACAAGAAAAAAGCCCACAAGAAAATTGCCCACAGAAAAAAACCCACGGTCATAAATGCACACAAGAAAAAAGCCCACATGGAAAAAAGCCCACACGGAAATAAGCCCACACGGAAAAAAGCCCACATGGGGAAAAGCCCACACAGAAAAATACTCACATTTGAATACTTAATATTATTTATTTGTTTTGTTTTTAAAAAATTACAGCCATAACATAATTTTTACAACCCATAACATAAATTTCACAACTATTAACATTAACAATTACTTAATAAAAAATAACTAGATCAAAAAGAACCGTATTTTATTATTTCCAAATCATGAAAACCACTATTTGTACTGGTATGATATGTATGATATGATTGTACTGGTATGCCACTAATTAACACTGGCTAATGCACAAGCAGGTCGCCCAGAGGTGGAAAAGAAAAGATACGAGGCACTACATGACATGGTTGCCACTTCTGTGCAGGAGTATGAGCAGGTGGAAGATAAACTTACTTACTTAAGGAGATTGGTTAATTTGCAGTAAAGATTTATATCTGAATTATTATTTACTCGATTTATTATTGAATGTTGGTCCCTCATTTTGATCCCAGGAAAAATTAAATCCTGCGCCCCAAACTGAACAATGTATCAAAGCATTAGAAAACTCACCAGACTCCATTTCTTATATAAAAGAGATAACATTCCTTTCTGAATATTTAGGGATTGTGAAATAACGTCACAGCCAGAACCAGCAATGAAATGGGGGGGGGGGCGAGTGGGTACATTTACTGGGCCCAGGGGAGCAGTCTTGGGATGCAAGTTCAAGTTCAGCCAGCTAAACAAATACATTTCAAAGGGAAATTACAGCACGGGCTTTCTGAACTCCAGTTAATTCACAAGTTCAGAACAATGGACCCCCCCAGGACTGAATAGGGACATAGGATTGTTACCTCACTACAGATGCTAATTTTATGCCCCAAGCATTTCCCCTCTGCTCTAATCAAGTTGATTACAATATACATTGCACCTCTGCATCCTTTACAAGAATTCTTTACAACACCCCTCCCACCTTCTGACTAGGATAAAAGGGATCAGATCTGCACTTCTACTCTACTGTGTCTGACGAAGAGAGCTTTGACTTTTGAAAACACCCTGAAACTCTTGTTGGACTCTAAAGTGCTACTGGACTCAAATCTAAATGTTCTACTTCAGACCACCACAGCTATCCTCTGAAACTATGTGTGGAATGTCATTCTGTAATCTGTAGATTCGTTGTGGGAGATTTTTGTTAACATCTTGTACTATGTCCAGAGAAATGCTGTTTGGGACCTGGTCAAGCATGATTTTGCAACAGAAATCTCTATCCAAAGCACAAACTTGATGGTGTAGGCATAAGCATAACTGTCCAAGTTGAATCATACCACTTACCGGATTGTGCCACTGAACAAAATGGGATCTTGGAGAATGATTGACAGTCTGGATCTCAGTGTTTGTAAGGGAAGTTTGGCAATGTCTATGCCATCGATAATAATCCTTCCTGTGTTTTTTAAAAAAAAGAGTGAATGGTGTTTATATTCTCCATCATGAGGCCTAGTTATTTTATATTGCACTGGAGGTGCATGCAGCACATATGATGAGCATGTAGCCATGGGAAGAAACCTCACTCACTTCACACAGGATGCTACTGCATTTACAATAGTGAAATAAGTGTGACAGTTAAGGATGCAACCCTGCCAATGGAAACCCTTCAAATTTCATTTATTTAAATGAGAAAATCAATACAATTTTAAGCTAGCTAATTTTAACTGGATTGCGCTCCAGCCTCACTGTGTATTTTCTAACATTCACAAGGAAGTCCAATTTTCTAACAATTTTCTAACAGGGATAGAAATGTGATTTTTTAAAAAAGGAAGATGCTCCACTGTACACTGAATCTAAATACACTTTTGTGTATATATACAGATTCTACAACATCGAGCCTCTTATTTTTTTTAAGCATTGTGCCATTTAAAGTAGTTTATGTTTAAAGCAGTTTATGTTTAGAGCAGTTTATGTTGGTTACGTAGCCACTGATACATTTTGCCACTGATACATGCAGAAAGTATCTGCAGCTGTAAACTGCTTTGATACCGAAGTTGCTATAACATGATAGAAAAGACTCATTCTCCTCATGAGTTGACACACCCTAATGCATACACATTCCTTTCCTTTCCTTTTATCCCTTAGAAGCTCCTTGATCAATTGATCTTGAGCAGTATATATCTAGTGTTGGAGGGATATAAGGACTGAAACAAATCTTGCCACTGACAATGTAGCCTTGGGGTCCCTATCGCTTAGTAAAAAAGGCATTATGTTAGTCACAGAGGCATTGGATTTGTATGTTAAAAGGGGGGGAAATATAGTGCAATCGAAGTTCCTCGTAAAAGCAGCATTCCAAAAGGGCATGAGCTAATGAGTCAATAGAACCAGAAGAGCAAGGGCAGATCCTGTCTGAGTATGGTATATTCAGAATTCTGCCCTGCATTACCATAGAAGGGTTAGCATTCAATCTAGCCAAGCAAAAAGCTCTACAAAGACGAGGAGTTGTCAGATAATATATATAGGCAGGCAGACCACGTGGAGGGGGTATTCCGAAGAACTGGGATGAACAAACGCGACGAGCACGAAAAGTAGTGCTGTTATAATCGAGCTCTTTAATGCGCTTTTTAATTTTGGTAAAAGCTTCAGTTTCCCCAAGATCTAATAACATATCCTGCAAGAAGCCCAACAACAACAGTTTCTCATCTAAGATTGCATACACATTCAGGATTACTAAGAATGCAATGGAATCTTATTACTAGTGATGTCAGTGGAAAAATTATATTATTAGCGTACCCCCATGAAAAAAAATATATCTAGCATATGGCATGCTAAAATATTAATTACCATGCAGAAATCAAAATCTGAAATTGGGTTTAAAAGCAAAAATGCTTATTACTTGCTATACGGTATACAAAAGCAAATTGCCAATGTCAAACAACATTTCATATCAGTTTTGGAAATCAACATGGCAGAAGGTGGCAACAGACTGATAGCTGCCTCCTAATTTGGAACAAAGCCAGATATAATGCTTACTTCCTTATTTAAAATTTACCACACAAACAAAAACTGGAAATGCTTCCCTAATAGTGTGCGTGTGTGTGTGTGTGTGTGTGTGTGAAGTGTCGTCAAGCCGCAGCTGACTTATGGCGACCCCTTTTGGGGTTTTCATGGCAAGAGACTAACAGAGGTGGTTTGCCAGTGCCTGCCTCTGCACTGCAACCCTGGACTTCCTTGGTGGTCTCCCATCCAAATACTAACCAGGGCTGATCCTGCTTAGCTTCTGAGATCTGACGAGATCAGGCTAGCCTGGGCCATCCAAGTCAGGGCTCCCTAATAGTAAACACTGATACAGTGCACAGATACAGATACAGTCTTACCTTCAAAAGTGTCAACCATTCTAAAAAAGGCAAGAGAAAAAGATGATTTCCCACTGCCTGTTCTGCCACATATTCCAATCTGCAGACAAGAAATAAAAGTAGTTGGCAGAATGAATATTAATTTAGTAAAAAGCAGAAATTATAATTAGCTTGATTTTCTGGAGAAAGCAGAGAAATATTTTATGAGCAACCTGGGCTCATTCATGTCACCAGCAATATGTATTGGCTCAGAAGGTGTGTATCTGTGGGAGAAATCTCTTTCTGATGTATTTGTCTCTCATAATTGCCCATCCCCCCAATTCTTTTACCACTGATGCCAGGAAGAGTCAGATGCCATGAACGGTCCATCTGTCCAGGCAAGGAAAAACAGGGGCATAAATAGCTATTGCATCCTGGCCATGGTTGCTAGGTAGCACACTTTGGTGGGGGATGGAGGCTTTCCCACCACATAGGCTTATGGTGTATTCAAGAATAGGACCTTAAGAAGCAGCAACATCTAAAGACCAGGGTGAGGATTTTTCACAGAATCAGCCCCCCCAATGATTTAATTGGTCACCACTTTTTTTTTTTTTTTTTTAAATTATGTTCTCTTGATTGTCATTCTTTGGATAAGCCTTTTGTTGGGCAGAAGAATAAGATATAAATGCTTTAAAGAAACAATAAATTACAGACATAGATTAATTTAGATAAGAGTGATAATTTAATTTTTTGAAATTTTAATTCCTTTTATTTCTGTGAGAAAAAAGATGTGAAATGTGCCTTTGAAGAAAACCATAAGTTTAACAACCGAAAGACAGATAAATATGAATAATTTGTTTGATTTAAGCTTAGGAGTTGGAGGCTTTTGAGATAACATGAGTGTCTGAAAAAATTGAAGGGAAATTGAAATGCCTGTTGTTTTGGGTGTAAGAACTCATATATGCTGGGAGCTTGGTTGGTAGAAGTCTAATTTTAAAGCTGTAAGTCTCTGTATACTTGTGTGTGCATAAGTGCCTTCAAGTCACAGGCAAATCATGGCGACCCCATAGCGTTTTCAAGGCAAGTGATTAAGCAGAGGTGGTTTGCCATTGCTTTCTTCTGCAAAGTCTTCCTTGGTGGTCTCCTATCCAAGTACTGACCCTGCTTAGCTTCTGAGAGCTGATGAGGTAGGGTTATACTATACCATTCCACATCCCATCTGTATACTTAACAGGGAGTAAGTCTATTTGGACTAAGTAGAACTTACTTTTGAATAAACATGCTAATGATCTCACTGTATACATGCCATTATAAGAAAAATAATATTTTGGATATTAATAAATAATCACCAACATAATGCTAAAAATAAGATCAAATAATTTTCTCCCTGCTTACAAAGGTGGTGGAAAGTGCTGTCAAATTGCAGCAGACTTAGGGCAACCTCATGGAGGTTTTCAAGGCAAGAGATGTTCAGAAGTGGTTTACCATTGCCTGTCTCTGGGCGAAAATGTATGGTCGCTTTAGCCTCCTTTATTCCCGGTTTCAGCCAGGATTCAGCCAGGATCGAATGCACGTTCGGCGAAACGTATGCGTTTGATCCTGGCTGGATCCTGGCTGAAACAGGGAATAAAGGAGGCTAAAGCGACCATGCGTTTTTGCCCTCTGTGACACTGGTATTCCACCAAGGAATACCATCCAAATAATGACCAGGTTTGACTCTGCTTAGCTTCCGAGTTCTGATGAGATTGAGCTAGCCGGGGCAATCTAGGTAGCCAATAGCTTTTTTCTGGAATAATTAAGAAATGACTTCGCTCTTTGATTCAAGAATTAGTCGAAGAGGCATCATTTTGAATGATCATTGCTGTATTACCTTTTGTCCTGGAGAGATGTGGGCATTGACATGCTTTAGGACTGGTTTCAGGGTACTGTCATAGCGGACGCAAAGATTCTGTATCTGAATCTCACCCCGGTCAGGCCAGTTCGGAGGAATCTGTGCTGGAGCTGTATTCAAAGCAATAAAATAACAAATAGCAGTCACTAGTGATAAACTAAGTCTTCTAAATGTTCGGGTTATTTGTGACACTTCCACTTCACTGGGAATCATTAAACATTTAACAAGCACTGTAGAATATACAGCATCATACTCACAGAGGAGTCCATCATAGTTTTCAGGCTCAGTTTTTATAAGGCCATTGAGTCTTTTCACGGCTCCAAGCTGCAGTTCCATATCAGCCAGGTTGCGAACCATCCAGTTTAGGTAGTTAGATACCTAAAATTTACAGCTAAATAAGATTTTTGCCTGTAGCTGGTATAGAATACAGCAAATACCTCATCTTGTAATCCCTACTTCCAATTATTTAAAGTCAATAATAAAAGAAGAACTCATGTTATCCAGAAATCTAAACAGTTGAAGGAACTTTGTAGATCTTCCAGGCCATTCAGACCTCTGTCATTAAGGCTGTACTCTTTAAAATAAATAGATATTAGGCTAGAATACACTTGTTTAGATGATAATGTACATTAAAACTGGAATACGGAATAAAATTCTTAGCTCCTATCTCATGCTACAATTTTGGGGAACAGTCATGCAGGTTGAACCTTATGGCCTCAGTGGAGCCTCACCTCTTTAATTTACTTACCATCAAAGCATAAGTTAGTCCCAAGCCCACAAGACCAGAAGACAGTTGATTGTATAGAGAATTTGTAATTGAAGCAACAGCTGCTATGAGTACCACACATGCACCAATATATTCCTAAAGAAATAATAAGAATGTGAAGCATCACTATACACAGAAAGATAGCTCCTGTCACTCTATTTTTTGATAACTTCAGAGTCAAAGAACAGATCTTTGGAAACAAGGCAGACTGCCCCTAAATTTACTGGGAAAATTCCTGGGCCACTGCCCAGGAGGAATGCTGAGTTGCCCACACAGGCTCCCAGCCCCATTCCCCCTCCATCCGGAGCAGTGCCGGATATACGTATAAGCTAAACAAGCTATAGCTTGGGGCCCCACTCTCTTGGGCCCCCCCAAAAAAATTAAAGGGAAAAAAAACTAGATGTACATTGTGTTTCTAAAATAACTTTTGTTTTTGACAAATGCCAATGTGTTTGCATTATTAAGTTTGTTATGAATAAAAAATCATTTTAAGTTAGAGCTTAATAATTATTTCACTATTAATATACTTCTTAATTGTATTTCAGTTCAACAATTACTTTGATAAAATACATATTTTGTTATGTGCAAATTGCTTTAGATACCTATTAGGTCCATAAATTACCATATAGCATATATTCAACACAAAAAACAGCGACAATTTGTTGTTGACAAAGGACAGCTGGACATATAAAGGGCCCCATTACCTTCAATAGCTTAGGGCCTCATCAAACCTAAACCCGGCCCTGATCCGGAGGGTGATTGGTAGCACCCCTTGCAATGCCAGGGCTCTGCTGCCCCCACCTGATGCAGCTGAAGAGCCAGCTGGAGGGGAAGGGAGCTGCTTCTCAGTCATCATCCTGACAACTGCCTGGGAATGCACCTGTCCTAAGGTCAGACAGGTGTGCCTGTGTACTTGTCAGGGCTGACGGGCTTCTAGTACTTCAGTGTCCTTTCCCAGGCCCATTTTAGCTTCCCAGTCCACCCGTTTGGAACTGCTGAGACTGAAATACAGGGCAAAGACCTTTAATCTTCCTTTTATATAGATTTTAGTATTCTAGAGGTTCCTATGAACTTTGGATATGGAAAATATATATACTCGGTAGCTGCACAACGTGTGTCAACAAGCCGAGTCGCCATACCGTGAAAAGCATTTTACGTAAATTGGTCTTCTGGTCAGTTTTCAGCTTATAGCAGGCCTGATTAAGTATGTAAAAATAAGGCCAAGGCCAATGGTGCAAAATAGGTAAAAATATTTTAAAAATTCCCTATGCATTTCGCCCAAGGGGCTTCTTCAGGGGTATCTGTAGTTATGGCAGCAGGCCTTCAAATGAGCATAATGAAGAAAGAGAAGAATTTTGCAGTGGTGATTATCTTCTTTTTTAACTTGTCTAGTTTCTTAGGATGGATGACCTGAGAAGGGTTATGGCATCTTAATAAACCATGATGTTTGCTGATAGACAATAATATAATAATTAAAAACATACTTGCATTGTCGGTCTGAGCAAGGTTTTACAGGCCCTATTTGCAAAAGTTTTCAATAAAACCAGATTAGATTCCCCCCCCCCAAGGCTTTAATAGTTGAATGGCAAGAAAAAATTGAGTAAGTGAAACTAAATCATGCAGATGTAGAAATTAAAAAACAACACCTCACCTGATTGGCTCAGGGCTATGGCATGCAGGGTGTTGTCATTTAGCTGTTTTCCCTTGCATCATTTCCCCAATGTCAAATGCACCCCCAGCTGCTATTTGCCCCATTGGAGGAAAATACAGGATTTCTCTGTGTTGTCCATGTGTTTTTCCCACATGGGATAATCAGCAGTTCTGGGGAACCATTTGAAGATATGAAAATGGTGCAGGGAGAAAGGGTTAACCTCCTTTCTTGTGGCTGGGCTAGGCAACATTTTTGGTCCAAGTGCCAACAATCCCATAATTAGGTTTGCCAACCTCCTGATACTAGCTGGAGATCTCCTGCTATTACAACTTATCTCCAGCCGATAGAGATCAGTTCCCCTGGAGAAAATGGCTGCTTTGGCAATTGGATTCTAAGGCATTGAAGTCCCTCCCCTCCCCAAACCTTTCCCTCCTCAGGCTCCCCCCAAAAATATCCCACCGGTGGCGAAGAGGGATCTGGCAACCCTACCCATAATCTACTTGTGAAGACATGGTGTACTGGAAAACAAATGGTGGGGGGCAAGGGAGATGAAGGCTGTACTTGGCCTGACACACTGGGAGCAAGCTGAGCCCCAGCAGCAGTGCAGGCATCTGGGCCAGGCCCTTGTTCCTTAGACAGAAAATCAGCCCTGTGGGCTGAGCAAAAGGATCTGGCTGTTTGACACACGAACCTGGCATAAGCTATGCCCTAATGAGCTTTTTGTTGTCTTGCACCTGTAAAAACAAAGGATTATTGCCAGAAAATAACTGGCAACAGATATAAACCCGATATAAGTAATAAGAATGAACAGTTTCAAGAACAAAGGATCATTTACTGCCTTGTCTCAAGACAAGGTAATTTACTTGCCATCCGAACTTCCAGCCAGCGATTTGCAGCTGTAAGGAAAAGCGAAGCGACGTTGTTAGAATCCGTATATTCAAGAAGCTTCTGTTTAAACCGGGTTTCATACCTTTTATAAAAGAAAAATGACAGATCAATAGAATGGAATTAATTTAGGACTAACATTTAAAAGACATGTTGACAAAGAAGACATGCAAGAGCTAGGGTAGTGGCCATTCAAAATATTATCCAGCAAATATAAATAAATGTAATATTGCATGATGAATCAAGAGTTAACAATTCATAACTTATGATTAGATTTAGCAGCTGATGACATTTTGTTAATTTCTTTTCAGAATTCTGGAATCTATCATAATGAGCTTCTCAGAAGAGGAAAACAGATTGTATGGCTTTCTTATGCTAAAAAAGAACCTGTGAAAGAAACTCTGGCACTAACAATGGCTGAGGAAAGAAACCTGGATGAAGACATATGACAGCAGCTCTTACATTTGGATTTATGCTTTCGTTGTGTGAGTATTGGATGGGGCATTCCAAAAGTTTTAAGAATGTATAAAAAGAGTCACACCAGTCCTATCCTCAAGATATCGCACTGTAGTTTAAAAGATTATGATCAGTGATCCCCTGGTCAAACCCATATAAGATTCTGAAAGGGCCATGAATGTGTCTCCAGAGTATTTTTTTATTGGTAAATGGCAATTACAAGGGCCTCTGATTGGCTCAGGGCTATGGCATGCAAGGTGATGTAGTTTAACTGTTTTCCCTTGAATCATTTCCCCACTGTCAAATGCACTCCCAGCTGCTATTTGCCCCACTGGGGGAAAACAAACTGGTTTTCTCTGTGTTGTCCCTGTGTTTTTCCCAAATGGGATGATCAGCAGTTCTGGGGAACCATTTGAAGATATGAAAATGGTGCAGGGGAAAAGGGTTAACCCCCTTTTTTGTGGTAGAAGGGACCTGGTCCAAGTAACCTTCTGGCTGTTCCTGAATAATAAATACGATGGAGATCTGTTTATGGACCTTTCCACCTCTTGTTTGACCTCTCTAGTCCTCTGCTACTGAACATATATACAGATCTTAATAAGTCTGTGTGGTATTTATAGCCGATAAGAGAATGAAGAAGACCATGCAGTGGGAGATGGTATTTTATAAGGGATGGATTTGTAACGGCAGAATCAGATTCTTTTCTTGCTAATGTTGACCAGATTCAGGAAAGCTAGCATGAAGATCAAGACAAACAAGGCCCAAATGTTAGCTGGTTCCTGCTAACTAGTTCTTTGTTATCAGGCTACGTTTGGAAGCTCAAGAGTACTGTGCTTAGAGATTAGAATCCAAGCTTCAAATGTCACAATTACTGCACATAAGATAGCTGAAAAGAAGCACAGTTCTAAAAATAACCAACCAGAAAAACTTGGCAGTGAAGAAACACAAGGACTTGTGAATGTGTACTTCATTTTGGATCACAGGCTTATCAGTTAGCTTGGATTCATGTTTCCTACTTAAATTCGGAGCTAACTCTACTAGGCAGCAGGTCACAGACTGCAACGTTGAGAGGATGTATCTGAACTCATTAAAATGCATGTGAGATGGCATGAGGAATGACCTATTCCCACAGAACTCCGTATAGTGCTGCAATAATGACTACAAGGACATTTTTATCTTTGACATAGGAAAGGCAAACGATTGAAAAATAATGTCAGGGGTTAAAACATAACAGAGCAGTAGATTAATATAGCACCGGGCAAATTAAATGTATTTTTTTTCAATTAGCAGGAAAAGTTTCTGATTGCCTAAAAATGTGATAATAATGCATAAATACAGAACAAACTTTGCTGCTTTGGATCTACCCAGGAAGCTGCATACAACTAAAAATAGCTAGATGGCTATGATCACTTAGCGTAAGTCAACACAAACCCTGCAAGATGAACAAACTGGAATTTGGTAACATATTTCTTCATTTCTCGTTTAGATTTTTCCCCTTCGCTGGGGAGCCCTAGCTTGAAGCTAAGATTTGGGAAGAGAGGAGTCAGACTCCACAAACCAGCCTCTGTCACCTGGTTCTGCATTCCCTAACTCTGTTTTCCAAAAAGATGAAGGGGATATGTGCCATTAACTGGGATTCTGACATTAAGCGAGTCAGAGGGGGAAGAGTGGGTGCATAGAAGTGTACTAATAATCTACTTTTCTCCATAGTCATGATAATTTCAAATGTGCTCATTGGGGTCTTAGTTGGGCAACAAGTTGATCTTGTGGAACTATTCTACCCATGAAGCTGTGAGGTGATGTCATGAGCACATGGAATACACAGGTTGGCTGTACAGTGGACTTTTCCACCTTTAAAACCAACATGTGAACTTACTAAATGTGTTGGAGACTATTCTAAAATATTTTAGTCAACTCTGTAATGGACCTTGTACATTAGTACTGCAGTAGTATAACAGGTGCCCAATAAGCAGATGACATCATATAATGGATCACTGTGTAAGTTAAATGGTCATTTACTTACCAGCCTCTTCGTATAGAAATAGTAAGACTTATCATTTAATACGTGATAGCCACATTCTTTGAAATATACCTGAATGCTCGAATAGTGGTTAGGCCTTCTACAGTCTCTGAAAAGTGAGAAAGTAGTGGGAGTTGGGTACTATCATCCAATTGCTGCAGGTCCCTGAAAACAATTAATGTTTTAAAATCAATATTTTCCTGATAAATTTGAATTTTGTAAAGATCATGTGGTATTTTTAAATATAGGTTAAATATCTAGCTCAATCAAATATAGATTAATAGGAACTTCAACTAGATAATGTCAGGTACTCTTGCTGGTGTAATAATAAAAAGGTGCTTCTAGGAAGAGCAAGAGGATAATTACTAGCCCAAAAACACACAAAGCAAAAGAACCGGAGGGCTCACTGTGGCATCTTTTCCCATTACCTTTCTACATTGTCTTATACATGTGCGTGTGTAAAGTGCTGTCAAGTCACAGCTGTCTTATGGCAACCCTGGTATTCCTTGGTGGTCTCCCATCCAGGGCTGACCCTGCTTAGCTTCTGAGACCTGATGAGATCAGGCTAGCCTGGGCCATCCAGGTCAGGGGTCTTATACACACACAAACCAATTTTTCATATAATGTAATGAATTTATCAAACACGTACCTTGATGCAACTCTAAAGTATTTCTGAATGAAATAGCATATGACAGCAAGAGGGACTAGAGCTATGAGAAACACAGGTGTGACATAGGAGATCACAGCAAGAGCTGATAAGCAGAGCATGGTGGAACGGCTCAAGCACTCCAGGGTGGCCGGAATATGCTAGGCAAATAAACACATATAACAAACAATGATTCATATTAAGTACAATGCAAGTAAATTAAGACTAAAATAAATCAGAAGTTCATCTTGCATTTTATTTCCTTTTTTTGCAGTGAAGACTTATGTGGTTTGAGTGTTTAAACCTTTTAGTGAAACAAATGGTGGATTCATGGGAAGCTTGACCTACATATATACATTGTAAACAGTTAACTGATTGATCCTATGCTGAATGCACCCAACTCTGCATAGGATTAGGCATAAGAACTTTAAAACACTTTTAAGCTAATCCTAAATATACTCACTCAGATGTAAGTTCAGGTGAACTCATTGGGACTTACACAGGAGGACACATAAGTGTTTGAGAGACACAACATACAAATTCGTTTCATTGATTTTCCCACACCCTGAAAAACTTGTTCTGTTTCCTTTCTCTAGTCTTGAAAAGGTGCCTCATAATAGGGCTTCACAATTCTAGGACATAAAGTCTATAGACCTCACAATGCAGGGGATTCAAGTTGGAAAACTACTTTATATTCTATTGCACAGTTCCCTTTCCCTCAACTCTTGTTCACTGATCTGTTTCTTCCTACTTGCTGATAAGCCCATCAGCATCAGCACATCCATTGTTTTGGCAGACTTCTCTGGTACGGAAAGAGGCAAAAGAAAAAGCAAAGGCAGTTGAGAACTTCAGGATGTTCAAATCCTATTTATTGTTATTTGAGATGTAATGTATAAATAATTCCAATAATTATTGTATTAACTTTAGCACTCCAAACTTGCACAAAGGTAAAGCTACTGACAGCATCTTTCATCTTTAAATCTTCTTACTAATATGTTGGGAAGGATTCCCAGGGAAGCTGTTCCCATAATAACTCTTCTGAGTAAGTTATCCCATTCATTGCTACAAGGAAAACTTGCTTAGGGGGGACTCAAGACCAAGAGAGTAAAATATGATTATCAGCAAATTGCACTTTGTCTGAATTGAGTTTGCACAGGATAGTGATACTAAGTGAAACGAATGAAGTTAGGAAAACCATGTGTAAATGTGTCAATCAATCAATAAACCTTTAATGGCATATCCAATATTACAAAGAGGAAAAAAAAACAGTATAGATACTACTATCGACTAAAAAAAGCTAAAAAAAACATAAAATCATAACACAGAGTTTCCCAAATTTTTCATTCTTAACACATCGACTAAGAAATTGGCCACCGCCACAGTGATCTCTACTGTTGTATCGTTCAATAAAATTTGACATTTTATTTTATTAGGAAGATAATATTTAGAATGTATCCAAGTATTTAACCATTTCTTCCTGGCAGACACATATAGTGACCAATCTAGCAATATGTGCTCGACTGAGTCCAAAGAATTAGAGCCACATTCACATTTCCGTTCATGTTTAGGAATATTTTGAAACCTTCCATATAACAACTTCGATGGGAAGGCATTTACTCGCGCAAGAGAAAAAGCTCTGCGATGGCTAGGACTATCAAGATTATATAAATAATGGGGGATACGTCCCACAACATTCTTAAGTTTTGGAAAGCTGATGAACAGACAGGGGGTAAGTGTAAATGTGTCCTGCGGCAAGATGCAACAGAGTTCAATATAAAGCAAAAAAAGCAAGTTGGTGCACAAATATATGAACTATTATTATGTATTATTTCACAAAAACATTATTTATATTGTGCAAATAAAGCAGGAATAACAGATGTAGATTATTGTTTTGTATTGAGAGTGGCTGAAAAATATCTCAGTTATTTTTAAGAGAATACGTCTATTTATAATTTACCTGGTCAATAGTGTTACAATCAGCTGAAAATCTGTTCAAGATACTTCCCAGTGGTGTTGTTTCAAAAAACCTGAAATAAGTCACACAGAAAGGTAATTGAAGGAATTTTAGAATTTGTATATGCCTTCATCAGCTACATATTAGTTTATATACTATATACTAGTTTAATGTCATAAAGCTCTGCTGTTTAATATTGGGAGCGAAGGGATATTATGCCATAACAGTTTCTAGAATTTGATAATTATGCTACTTTAAAAACATAACTGTTTTCTGAAAGTATGAATCACTCCTCTGGACTCTGGATTTCTCCTCATTCCATATACAAAACATATACAATAATTTAATTAATATCATTTTTTCCTATGTAGGGACACAAAGAACAGGGCAAAACTAACAAAAATAGATATAAAATGAATTAATGATGAATTAATAAAATACACAAACATTAAAGTATGAATTTAGCACAATATGTATTTTTCATAAATTACAGAAATTAGAGATTCTGACTGCCCATTCCTGAAGTGGAGGGCTGAGACAGCTTAGGAGGTGGTGTGACTCTGTAGCCAGTGTAAGTGCCTCTTATTCCACTGAACGCTGCTCCCCCAGCGGTGCAGTTTCTCCGGGACGTAAATCCTGGAAGAGACATGTGGCGCTGGAGTGTGTGTGTGTGTGTGTGTGTTCCTGGGGCATTCCTGGGGGCAGAGCTGACGTCAGTCAGTTTCCAAAGCTCCTTCAGGCTGGGAACACCCCCTTCAGCAACAGCGTTGCTGCGCCAGGTTTTTCCTGGCGCAGCCTCACTGTTCTCAATGGGGAAAAATGCCCCATTTTTGCCTTTTTAAATTTACAAAGGCTTTTAAAAGCTTTTTGGAGGCTGGGGAACCTCTTTGGAAGCACCGTTGTAGTGCCTCGGCCACGCCATCACCAGCAGCCAAAAGGCTCGGGAACGGGCTGTAAGTCTACAAGTTGCACACACATAGACATAGTACTGCCTTCCAAATGTATTACTTCATGAGAGAGGGAATCGAGTGTTTGAATCATGACTTCCATTAAAAACTCCCAGGGTCTAGAAAGCTAGCATATCAGGAAAAGGCAAGTCTACAATTTTTCTCATTGCATGCTAGTTTTCTGTAGCAAGAAATTTATGACATGACAAGGCATTCAAATAAATAGCCTTCCATGTGCGTGTTTGTAACTTGAATAAACTGTTTACGAGCTTACTGACATTTTATAAAAATGCAGCGGTAATAATGTGAACCTAGAAACATTAGGTCAAATCCAATGAGCAGTAAGCTCAGCTTTGCCTATGGAACGGAAATATTCCATCTCCCCATTCCTGCTGCAGCCTACCAAGACCCCTGTAATGCTGACCTGGGGTTCATGCCCAGGAGCAGTGCTGGGCATCATGTGGAAAACTGCAGATTGAGGGGAGAATTGGAGAAACTCATCACCCTTCTGCCAGAGGAAAATGAGGGTTGTGGAAAACCCATTCTTTTTAGAAATCTATGTTTTTATTTCACAGACTATCAAGTCAGCTACTTCTTCATTGTACATAAAACAGAACTTATCATAAATGGATTAAAGAAGGAGAAAGGTGTCTTTTCATCACTATTATTGCATTTCACTTACAGAAATAAACATTCTATTCAGGCCTGTAATTACTTCGTTACAAATCAATGATGAAATTGATGTTTCAGTGATGTCTGCAAAAAGCTGCTATGCTCCATTATAATTGCAGAGATGTGTCTGATGGGAATTCAGTAATGGCTTTGTTAACATGATTAAGTAAATGAGCATCCTCAACATCACCTTCAGTTACGGGTAAACATTATATTAGTGACATGTTCCTTTCAATTTTTAATGAGCTTGGGAAAGAATGAAATATGTTTTCACCAATTACCTAAACCCTGAATATATTCTGAAAATAACTGTATATAGTAAATGAATGTGTTATTTATTCAGTAAGAAGCTCTCAATTTTTAAATGGGATACATCTGAGGGACTGATGTGAGGGATAATAGTGTTAATGGGAGGAGGGAATGTTTAAAGGGAATCTGAGGGAAGGACTGGACTTCAATCTAGTGTTATGAGGTAGTATGGGAGGGTTATGGCTAGATATATTCAACTGCCACAACATATTTTATAATGTATATTATTTCTACTCATAGCGAACTATAATAAGGATTATACTGACTGACTTGTGTGGAGCAGAAGGAAGGTGGTAAGTGCATGTGGCTCCTTTTCTGATGCATTTGTAACAGAACTATGGATTTGTTTGGTGGAGTTGTGTTGAGACTGGGGCAAAGCCCTCCTCCTTCAAGAAAATAAGGAATTGGGTTTCACTGAGAAAAGGCACATTGGGCTGGGAGGAAACTAGAGCCGTTGATTGATTATGAAAAAACAGAATCATTGGATTAAGTGACAAATAAGGAAATTGGATAGGATGCTGTGGTAGGTCATTTAGGGGGTTATCATATTTTTCTGTGTTCTCCCATATTCTTGTTTACTGTAGTTGTGAGCTGTGTGGACAGGAAACTGTGTATGTTTGTGTAATAGTATATGCCATAAGAACTTGGAATATGTTGTGCTACAAATTAAATAAAAAACAAACATTTAAACAATAGCTAATCATTAGGTACTTAACACAACACACAATCATTAGGGTAGAACAGCATCTGAAACGCTTTCCTGAAATTATACAACTGTGTTATCATCGTGTCCTCTTATATTATTTAGATATAGTAGAATACCTCATTGGGGCCAAAATAATTTTATTCAGTAGATAAGAATGTAGCTTCTTGGCAACTTTTAAACCAGTCCACTCTACTGCTACTGATGTTACAAAACAAAATATAATTCCAAGGCAGGAGAGAATGCTGAATACTCTTGAATAGGGAGAATGATTAAAAGTGGTTGCCTAAGACAGAAAGAAAGACAATGAAACAAAAACACATAATATTTCTGTGTGATTCAAAACTACAGGATTAATTATGCTGAGAGGAATCCCCAATTATCTTCTCACATAGACATAATACAATTTTCACCCTTTCTTTCATTAAGATTTTGAAAAACTGAGATATATATTGTCAAGTTAGGCAAAGCTAGCTGATGAGAATAAGGCATTGGTGGTCTTACCTTGACATATGAAATTAGAGTTAATCAAGCCATCTGGAGGTTATTGTTCCCGTCTCTGAAATTTTACCCAAATTTATCTAATTATCAGTAGCTGCAACTCTTATTTCTCAATAGAGATCTGCTATCAATTACTATAATTCAATGGCTGCCCAGTAGTGGTCATTTCAGCTGGATAAGATTATGGGCTGGTTCAGTCAAGGCTTCTGTGTCCATTAACCTTTCCATTAGAATCTACTTCCTTTAACATCTGATTTTGTCACTTCTTTGAAATTTAGTGGAAGATGACCAGAACAAAATGAAAGGAATAATACGAGAATGGAACATAATCATAATGGAACTAGATAAATCTATTAATCTACACTTTCCATACATAAGATCTATGAAATTGATACATGAAGCACACGAATATTGGGCTGGCCCAGACTTGACATAGGTATTCGCAAGAGACAGAGTCCTACCACATTTATAAATAGTTCTGCACATTTAGAGTATTGTGATTTTTTTAGAAACAAAAATGATCAAAGATAGCTTAAAAGTGTTACACATCATGCAGACTAATATTTTAATTGTTGCTATTCGTTACCTATCCTGAGCAGGACAGACTAAAAATCCAACTAAATAGATTTCTTGTTCATATCAAAATTACCTCAAAAACTCAGTCTCGTTTTAATCAAATAATTTCAGCATCACATTCAGCCATCAAAACTAATTAGTCCCTCCTTGATATGAATAAGTTGATTAGGGCGATATTCTTTGAATCAATTATGTCTTTTCTATTAACAAAATTTCTATGACAGGGCAGATTTATATAAATTATAACTCTGTAGCTTTGTTGACAGAGCAATGTGTTGCCTAGCAGTTTTTACTAAGATGAGCTAAAATTATTTCCAGAGGAACTGTTTCAGAAATGATGCAAAGTGGTGTTCAGAGAAGAGCTTTGTTTTATAAAATATAACTGTTGCAGTTGTTTCTGATTTTTGGGGGGCACAGTGATCAATCTATAAGAAGAAATCATGCATCAGCAGTGTGGAATAGAAGAAGAGAATTTGTAGTGGTGGTGAAGAAGAAGAGTTGGTTTTTTATATGCTGATTTTCTCTACCTTTTTAAGGAGAATCAAACCGGCTTACAATCTCCTTCCCTTCCTCTCCCCACAACAGACCCCTTGTGAGGTAGGTAAGGCTGAGAAAGCCCTAAGAGAACTGTGACTAGCCCAAGGCCACCCAGCTGGCTTCATGTGGAGGAGTGGAGAATTAAACCCCGTTCTCCAGATTAGACTCCGTCGCTCTTAACCACTTCACAACACTGGCTCTCATGTCATGCTATGGGGACGTTTCAGTAGATGTTGAAGAACTGGGGAAAGCTAGACATGGAGTTGACAGCCCTAGGTCTTCCATGACAACGTACGGTTTGCAGTTCAAAATACACTTACACATCATCCCTGCTCACATTGCAAAATGTAGGCTTTTCTAACAGACATTAATCTCTGTGATGGAAACAGTTCTGCGTGAAGCAATCTGAAAATCTTTATTTCCTTACAGGAATAATTTGATTGAAAGTTCAGCAAGGAATGCTGCTTGTAATATCTTACATTAAAAGATATTTGAAAATGAGATACAAGAGAGAGCCTCCCATTTTCTATAAAATTAAAGTGAGAAAATAATCGTCTAAGGAAGCCTCAATTCCACTTTTATAAATAAAAGTTTCAAAGAAGCTGGAATGCTACAACTCAAAAAAAAAAAAAAAAAAAACCTCCACAGCAATACTTTTTTTTCTGCAGCCTTTAACCTGAATATTTTGTGGCATAAGTATCCTAGCAGAAAATATTATTTTGTCACTTGAGACTGGGATTGAGAGACATTTCCTTCTCAAGTAAAGGTTTAGAATCAGGCCTGCACTGAAAACTTGGCTGCAGGGAAAAGTTGGCCCGGTGTGCCAGAAGAGCACCTACTAGTGCCTGTCACTTTGCACAAGGCAGGGGGAGCATTAAACAAATGACTGGGCTGTAGCAATTGGTGTTGGACCCGGGGCAGAGAAAGGTGGGAGCAGGTAGCCCTCATGTTGTCCAAGGCAGGTGTTATTTGCATGAGGCGGGTGGGTAGGACCGGTGACCCACACTTTCAACATGCTCTTCTTTCCTTCCTCCATTTGAGGGCAGGGGTGGGCCAGGACGTTGGGTCCCCTTTCAAGGGCCATTTTGGCCTCTAAGTCCAACCCTGTTTGGACTTTTACATACCTCACAAACGGAGCAATTCAGTTTCTTTTCCACTTTGGTGGAAATGGCATCAGATGTCCATTGCGCTAGCCAAAAGTCAATGGATACCATCACTGTGTGTTTCAGGAGCTGTGAAAGGACCAGTAAAGGCAGTAGGAGGAATCCTGCAGAGCTAAGGTACTTCCCACATGCTTGCCAAGGCATCTTTGCTCTTTGGTGAAGGACAGAAGACAGGTGGTCTTCTTCTTCATCATCAGTTTCTGGTGTTTCATCTGTAAATGAACAGAAAATCAATAACATTTATTGTATAAAAATTCTCAGTTTCCTCTTCCATATCTTTATTAGTGCTGATATTGTTTTACCTGTTATATGTAGAGGTTCCCAAGTGTGTGTTACTATTGATTGAATGGACCATGTCACAAGGAACCCTCGTATCAATCCAAAGAAATTAACTTTTAAGGTATCTGCTTGGAAATGTCCCAGTGAGTTCAATGAATCCAACTTCTACATAGTTCTACGTCCAAAAAGTTTTATAATCCACATTTATCAGTGGGGTGGCTTGAGAATTCTTATTATAAATTCTGTAGAGATTTTATTTTCTCAGCAAGATAGTACAAGACCTGTAGACTAGCCACTCATGATTAATTCATAATCCCTCATGTTGAAGCAGTGTTTAATTATTTAACAGATGTTCAGAATTTTCTCAGGAAGCTATAATTTATAGATGCATGGAGTAATCCAATATTTGCAGTCCAAAAGAAAAGTGACCTATGCATGTCTTGAATAGTCTATCATTATGAAATAAATACCTACACAAGCATGTAAGTTCGATTATGGCTTCTAAGGTGCAGTTAAAATTAGTCTTGCTGAAACAAAACTTCCTCTAGAGAGCAAAGGATACCAGCAACATCAATATATCATATTTGAATGCCACGTATTTTCTAAGGGGTCAGAATGGTTCACATTAATCTGTCTCATTTTATCCTAAAACAGCTCTGTGAGTTTTATTAGGTTGAACAATATTGCCTTGCTTGAAGTCAATCTTTTTTTTTTTTTAATCTGATTTGATTTATACCCTGCCCTTTACCGGCAAAAGCTGGGCTCAGGGCAGCTAACAACAAGACAATCATACACAGTAATCAGTACAAGCAAATGATATAACATAAGAAAGTAGGCAAACATTACTACTAAAATCTTAAGACCTAACCTGACTAATAAAATGGCACTCTAACTATGATTCCCTCTCACATACAATTTAAAACCAACATAAAAGAGGGGAATCACCATTAATTTGCAATGACATTGGTCTCGGGGAGCAACAAGGAGAGACTCAAAAAGAGATGGAAGAGAGATGAAAGGATATGATCAGGCCCAGCACGGAAACAAAAAAGAGGAAGGGGGGGAGGCCAGCTGATATGTATGCTGTCGCTGCCCTGAACCATAGGCCTGGCAGAACATCTTCATCTTACAGGCCCTGTGAAACTGAGCAAAGTCCCAAAGAGCACAGGTTTCACTAGACAGAGAAAAAGCCCTGGCCCTGGTCAAAGACAACCGGATAGTTTTGGGGCCAGGGACCACCAGGAGATTGTTTCCAGTTGAGCATAAGGCTCTTTGGGGAATGTATTAGGAGAGGTGAGATAGGTGGGGCTGAGAGAGCTCTTAATAGAACTGTGACTAGCCCAAGGTCACCCAGCTGGCTTCAAGTGTAGGAATGGGGAAATCAACCTGGTTCACCAGATTAGCATCCGCCACTCATGTAGAGGAGTGGGGAATCAAACCCGGTTCTTCCAGATCAGAGTCCACTGCTCCAAACCATCGCTCTTAACTAATACACCATGCTGCCTCTTCTTTATGTGCTACAAGAAAACAAGGCTTAAACCAATCCAGGATGACTATATTTTGTAAAAAAGATTTGGTAATTTCTTTCAAAAACATACCTAAGGTTTTTAAATTAGTTTAAATTAACAGCAAAAATTATATTGCCGTGTATCCAGCCATCTGTGCATGGAAGGTAAACAGAGATTTCCTCTCCATTCCTGCAGCTCCTTCCAACCCTCAGAAATATATCTCCTGCAATCACAAGATCTGTGCAGAGGAACAGCCATGTAGGTTGTTGGGCTGGAGTAGGGAAATATAAGGGGATGGAATCAACCCCTTTTCTAAATGGTGCTGGGGCTGTGGATGAGGAGGAGCAATTTCATCCCCTTGTCCTTCCTTACTCCAGTTTCACACACATCCCCTCAAGCCACATGGCTATGAGTTCATATGAGTCCTGCAACCCTAGGGATGATCTTTCTGGGGGCTGGACAGGCTACAGGAACAGGCAAAAAACCCAAAAAAACACCCTCCACATTCTGTGCATGGAGTGGCAGGATTTTCTATCACTTAAGAAAAATAAAGAAATAGAACTAAAATATAAATGTATACAAAAATGCTCCAAACCATTGACACTGATGTTGGAAAACATGTCCTTAAGCCAAACGAACATCAGGCTGGATTTTCATGTATGTATTTCTCTCAGACAATGGCTGTTACCGCACTTGGTATTCCCAGCAATGTATTAAGAATTTGAAAATGTTACAAAAAACATCGCTTTAAAAGGGTTTTTGGATACCACGACTTATAAATGGTTGGAAGACGTCTTCACAGCTAAAGGTGCCAAATAAAGCGTGAACAGTATTTTTATAACGTTTTTAAACTCTTAATACATCGGTGGGAATACATAAAAAGTGCAAACAGTATTTTTTATAACATTTTCAAACTCTTAATACATCGCTGGGAATACAAGTGTGGTAACCCCCAACGATATAATGATGTCTCTAAGCAAAATAGATGTGAGCCTGGCTGGTGCCTGGATAGAAAACTTTCTGGAAAGCTCCATTCACTTCATTCTGAGCTTTCCAGAAGAACAGCATGATAGAATGAAGCATAAAGTCAACATTCTGCATACAAAATAGGAATGTTTAATAAATATGAATATTATAGGAAAAACAAACCAGTCATATAATTTCAAGCCCAGCCAAAATATGAATAACTTTGCAATCATTCTCCATTACTGTTATGCCCTACTTTTTGTCACGAGAACTCTAAAATGTTGGTGTTCTGAAACTCCGGATTTAATCAGAGTAGCCCTTTTTGTGAGCATCAGTTCACCTTCATCTTCTTCATCATCTTGGAGCAAAGTTTCTTGAGAATGCATTGTCTTTTGGATATTCTTCCGATCAAGCACAGTTTTTTGTTCAATTAAGGTTTCCTAAAAGCAAGGAAAATAAATGGCTGATTAAAAAACTCTGTCCCCAGATCAATTTGTTATCAGAGGTGAACAGTGCAATCCTAAGAAGTAGGAGTAAACCTCACTTTGAAAACTAGTAATTCATGACCGTTAAATGCAGTTGAATCACTTAGAAAGCAATTCTGGTCAAGTCTACTCAGAATCCTAGTCACATGTACTATCTATATCAACCTTTAATGGCATATGAATTAGATCCATCCATCACTGGAGACTTGTACAAAATAATGTCAGTGTGTCCACCCTGAGTGTTAAGGGATCGGTAGTGGTATGTGGGTTTGGATCATCACTGGGGTTGCATCATTTATGTTTAAAAGGATAATCAGATGTAACACCTAAATAATATGAAGGGAGTTGGCGAATTCTCACATGGAGGATAATAGGCTGAGAAGGCACATACTGCTCGGTCCTATGGCCACCCCAATCCTTAAAACCGATTTACTAGTACAGTTATCATTTTGTCTATGCTGGCCCTAAATGGTTAGATTTGCAATACCTAAATGTAAAAGCCATTAGATATATTTAAAAATTAAGACCAACTAAAAACATTCACCACTAATGACTGGCTGATTAAAAACCTGACAGGCAAGCTTCAGGTCCATCTTTTTGTGCATGCTTTAATTCGTTGGCATTCATTGATATGCTGTCATGGAATTCTAAGAGCCAGACTAAATGATACCATATCCCCAAGGCCACCATGGGGACATAGCACCATTTTAGAGCCTTTTATAGTTTTAAAAAGGCCATGGGGGCCCAATCCTGTTGGGGTCTGCAGTGTGTGTGTGGGGGGAGGTTTTTGGGGCAAAGCCTGAGGAGGGCGGGGTTTGGGGAGGGACTTCAACGCCATAGAGTCCAATTGCCAAAGCGGCCATTTTCTCCAGGGGAACTGATCTCTATCGGCTAGAGATCAGTTGTAACAGCAGGAGATCTCCAGCTATTACCTGGAGGTTGGCAACCCTAGTGTGTGGTTTTTTTTTGAGAGGCTCCTATCTTCCCTCTGTGCTGTTTTCAAGAGCCAAAAAAGCTGTACATACGCAATAAACTCTTACTATGAATGTTTTACTTTCACCGGGTTGTATTTATAACTCTGCTCAGCTGATGACAGAAAGAACTTTCCATTGACATGGAGAACCTCTTCTGCAGAAAACTCCACCGATTGCTAGGCAGAGTTGCTGAACGCAACCCATAATTTTTGTGCAAGAATATTTCTTGTGGAAAGTAGATTTAAATTCTACATGGCAGGATAAAACATTGTTTTTACTATATGAATGAAGTAGTACTGCTTAGTCTTTTTAAATTGTAATTGACACCTCACATAAGGAACCACTATTTTAAGGTGCTAGGAAACAAAACAAAACAGACCTTCTCCAGTTCTTGGTCCTGTCGATTCATTAGCGTTTTCCAATGTTCAAAGAGCTCAGACTCTGATTTCTGAATATCCTTGAGCGTGCCTTCTCTTTGGATGGTACCATCTTTCATTGCAATAATCTGGAACATTTTAAATTATAAACTTGTCAAAAAAAGTCTGTTCTTTTATTTTAATAGTTCAGTTTTTATTATGGCCCTAAAGCCATTTTGATTTTAATAGCACTTTCAGATGAGCTAGGAAGATAAAACTTGGCAAATATATATCTTATTTATAGGCAGTAACATGCTCTAGCTAAACGGATTACACGGAAACATGGCAGGCGTCCATAGAGTCTACCCTTAAAAAACCATGTAGTCTACCCCCCAAAGCTGCTATTTCCTTCAAGGTGACTGTAGTCAAGGAGCCCCGTGGCACAGAGTGGTAAGCTGAAGTACTGCAGTCAAAAGCTCTGCTCACGACCTGAGTTCGATCCCAACAGAAGTTGGTTTTAGGTAGCCGGCAGAAGGTTGACTCAGCCTTCCATCCTTCCGAGGTCGGTAAAATGAGTACCAAGCTTGCTGGGGGGTAAAGGGAAGATGACTGGGGAAGGCACTGGCAAACCACCCCATAAACACAGTCTGCCTAGTAAACGTCGGGATCTGACATCACCCCTTGGGTCAGGAATGACCTGGTGCTCGCACAGGGGACCTTTACCTAACTGTAGTCTGGAGATCAATTGTAATCTTGGGAAAACTCCTGGCCCCCACCTGAAGGTAGGCAGCCTTGGCTGACATGCATGTTTTGTTCTTTAAACCTGGGTACATTCTTTAAAGGAGCCCCGTGGCGCAGAGTGTTAAGCTGCAGTACTGCAGTCAAAAGCTCTGCTCACAACCTGAGTTCGATCCCGATGGAAGTCACTTTCAGGTAGCCGGCTCAAGGTTGACTCAGCCTTCCATCCTTCCGAGGTCGGTGAATGAGTCCCCAGCTTGCTGGGGGTAAAGGGAAGATGACTGGGGAAGGCACTGGCAAACCACCCCGCAAACAAAGTCTGCCTTGGAAACGTCGGGATGTGATGTCACCCCATGGGTCAGGAATGACCTGGTGCTTGCACAGGGGACCTTTACCTTTTTACATTCTTTAAGGAGTAAAGCATGAAAAATACTGAGACTGCACTAGTAGTTACCTGCGAAGTAGTTACCAAGAACTATGGCAGTACAAAGTCACAAAAAAAACTGTTGTGCCAAGATGGTAAAGACAGCAATACAGGCAGATTGGGAACGCTATATCCTTAGTCTTATTGATTTCAATACAATTTCAGCATGATTACTTTGCTCCCAGTAAAATCAATGTGATTTAAAAGTAATTATCTTTGACTGAATCATGCCCATACACAGACACAAATGTTTAAAAGCATGATGTGAACATGAACAAGCTGCCTTTCTGTTTCTTTACTAAAATAAAAATAGGTTAATTACCCAGTCAGCATGTGGTAGATATTGTAGCTTGTGGGTGACCAAAACAACAGTTTTCTTGTCATTTCTTAGCATGTTCAGAATTCCTTCTTGCATGAGATGATCACTCAGGTGGATATCCAATGCAGAAAATGGATCATCCTAATCCAAAAGAAAGTTTTTGTCCAATATATATATTTGTACTGATTTTTTGGTCATAATTTAATGGAAACATACCATTTTCAGGATCACAGATAGCAGTAAGTCATCACGAAATGAAACATTTGCTATTAAAAATTATTTTCCCTATTTACCCTTATTAGCATTGATCTACTTATTCACAAAAAAGAAGGTGCCATGGCTCAGTGTTATTTGCTTTGGATTCAGAAGGTCCCAGGTTCAACCCCTGGCATCTCCATTTGAAAGGATCAGGGAGTCGATGCCTGAGGCCCTGGAGAACCACTGCTATTTTGAGTAGATAATGGTGACTTTGATAAACTGCTTGATCAGGTAGCTTCATGTACTCATGCTTTTTTAAAAGACACATTTAAATATAATTCACCACCATATGGGTTGCCATAAGTCAGCTGTGACTTGACAGCATTTTACACACGCCACCATATTCTGCAATGATATATTTACATTAAATGCTACAAAAGTAATTCTACATGTTTACTTGGATATTGTCCTAAAATTCATTTAACTGTGATTTAACTGATCTTTAAATTTTATCTTGCAGTAAGCTGAGTTGTGCTGGTAAATGGTAACGCTCATGAGTATCTTGATGTCCTATCTGCCATAGTTGGCTCATTGCATGTTGCTATTGTTATTGAGTAAAGACTCACACATTATCACTGTGGCATGGGAGCTACTTCCGTGTGGCCTGGCAGTGATGGAATTATGTTGGTTGGCTTCCTCACATGGTCAGCTTTACTCCAGAGTCTTATTGCACCTTCATGACTAGAGATGCTGGACTTAAGGAATCAGCATTTGTATTCCTAGACCAGACATATTTAATTTTCTTTAAAAGTAGCTACATTGGGTGATAGGGGAAATAATATGTATTGGAGCCATGGCCCTAGTGTGATAGGGGTGATAGAAATTGATATATATTGGGCCCATGGCTTTGGTGTGTCTTGGGGGGTAGTGGTGGTGGTGGTGAAGTATCTCTCTCCATGCTGCTTCTCCAAGCATAGTCAGCCTTCCAAGTTGCTATTAGCCCTACTGGGGGGGAAATAGCCTTTTAAAATTCTTACTATGAAAAGGTAGCAGCTTCAGGGACACTTTTATGGGGGAAAAGGTGTCGGTGGGAAAAAGCTTAATCCACCATACCCCCCACACCCCTGATCCAACATCCCCCCTTTTCTATGGCTGCTTTTTAAAAAAGTCTTCAATTTTTTAGATACAGAAATATTATTAACATAGCCCCAATGCCATAAACAAAAAAATCTCACAAGTAAAGATTTATAACACTGATTCTGTAATTCCTCAAAATATAAATATTGCACCGAGATTGCCCAGCATAGCTCATAGAAAACATAAGGAGAAATTCCCTCTACAGCCTTATCATTCCAGAACATTATGAACATAGCCCAATCCTCCATTAACTTATCTGATATATCAGAAGAGTTTCTTAATGTTCTTTGGTGATAAAGTTAATTTAATAAACAATATGTTTTCCCAAACAGAATTCAACTAGTCTCTTGGAGTTGGAGGGTCTATTTTTTCTCATTGAGCAGCAAGGATTAATTTAGCAACTACAGGAAGGGTTAAAACAGATTCCAAATCTGACAAAACAACATAATCTTTACTCTAACTCAACTATATGACCATTGGATCCTGAGGTAAACTAATATCTAACATATTATTAATGAAATTGATTACAAAACCCCCCAAATTCTGTATTTTTGCACAGCTCTAAAAGAACAAAATTGGCACCAAATGATTCACATCTCCAACAACAATCTTCTACATTCCTATACATAATAGCCAACCTACGTAGAGTGAGATGCCACTGAAACGAGCACTTAAAAATTCTACCTCAGTCTTGTGGACAAAGCAAAGTCCAGGCAAAGCAATATTCAATAACCATTTCCATTCTTCTAGTCTGATATTTCTGTAAATCCCTGTTCCATTTGTTATGGTAACTAAAAGACACCTCTATACCTGTTGGTGGATGGCCATATGGTGGCAGCAGAGCAGAATTTCACAAGCCTCAGTTTAGGGTGTCGAGTTTTGTGCATGTGTGCAAAGTGCCATCAAGTTGCAGCCAACTTATGGTAACCCTATAGGATTTTCAAGGCAAGGGACATCCGGAAGTGATTTGCCATTGAGTGCCTCTCCGTAGCAACTCTGGACTTCCTTGGTGGTCTCCCATTCAAGTACTAACCAAGGCTGACAAGATCGGGCTAGCCTGGGCTATCCAGGTCAGGGCAAGGTGTGGATTCAGGTTTGGTCAACTTACCAGGAATACAACATTTGTCTGTTGGTAAAGGGCTCTTGCCACAGTGATCCTCTGCCGCTGACCTCCAGAAAGATTAATGCCCTGGGTAAAATACAAAACAAGTCAATTGTAGAAACAATATAAGTAATTCTGAAACCTTATAGAGAAGATTCTGCTTTAATAAACCTTCATCTGGAGTTATTTGGTGTACAAAGTTTAAAAGCAATGGGTCTACAAGACAAGACAAAGAGAAAAGTACCAAATATGCAGGCATTCATCTTTATTCTCAAGGATGCTTTTCATTCTCTCTCTCTCTCTTTTTTTAATCATGATGGTCTTTCCTCTTCTTAGTCCCTCCACTGTATTTTAATGCTCTTGCTTGTATGATATTGGTTGCTTGCTGTTAAGATCGCATTACTCCTTTACACAATTCTCTTCATTGTCTTTCCCTCTCACATTGTCTTCATTTTAAGCTTCTTGTACGTGTTTGGACTTTTCTCCATGATTTGCTCCTTTTTTTTAGATTCCCTAATTGTGCCATAAGTTTCTCCTCATTGTTCTACAAATACCAACATTATAGGTATTCCCTGCTCTCGATTTTTTGCTGGTGTCCCCTTTCTCTTGCAGATCCTATCATTGGTATGCATTTCTACCTGACATTCAATTCTTTATCTGTTTGTATATTCAACAGACTTGTATGCTTCTTTCATTATTAATTACAATAATTACGTAATGCGATGTTTTTGAAACAAAACAAATTCCACATCTAAACAGCCTATAATGCAAAAACAAACGAACAAACATGATTTTCTAACATTTTGTTTTGGCTTTTTTATTGTTGTCTCTTGGCTGTACTGGTTTCACTTTTCCAAGGCAGACAACATTTTCCTAGTAAGGACATACAGGCTCTGGGCTTTCTTGGTTGACTCACAGTAGTGGCTACTAGGATTACATACATGTGTGAGATATTCCAATCCTGAAGGATATGGGGTGGTGCTTTGCAATCCTCTTTCCTCCTGATGCCTGCCCTACCATGCCACATTTTCCCTTACTCCTCTGCTTGCTTACTGCTCTCTGAACCTTATCCTTACAGCAAAGCTTTTGACTGTGGATCATGAAAAGCTATGGTTTGTTTTAAAAGAAATGAGTGTGCCACAATAGCTGATTGTTTTGATGCACAACCTGAACTCTGGACAAGAGGCTACTGTTAGGGCAGTATATGGAGAAACAGAATGGTTTCCAATTGGCAAAGGTGTCAGACAAGGATGTATTTTATCTTCCTCGCTCTTCAATCTTTATGCAGAACATATCATAAGGAAAACTGGATTCGATTTAGGGTGGAGTGAAAATTGATGGAAGGAATACTAACAATTTGAGTTATGCAGATGAAACCACATTGCTGGCAGAAGACGTGAAACGACTATTGATGAAGATTAAAGCAGAAAGTGTCAAAGCAGGATTACAGCAGAACTTCAAGAAAACAAAAGTAATGTCTACTGGGGAATTACACAACTTTAAGGTTCTGTAATACTAGGGAAAGTTGAAGGCAGCAGGAAACGAGGAAGACCCAACATGAGACGGATTGACTCAATCAAGTTTGCAAGACCTGAGCAAGGCCATTAACAATAGGAAGTTTCAAAGATCATTAGTTCATAGGGTTGCCAATGCCATATGTCAGAAGCGACTTGACGGCACTTAACACACATGCACAATCCTAGTCCTTTTGGTACTGTTTATTGGGTATCTTATGCTGTTTGATTACATTGCTTTACGTTGTATGATCTGCCTCGAGTCTCAGCAAGAAAGGTGGGTCATAAATAAAGTGAATAAAAATAATATAAATAAAATAAGAAGTGTTTTGCTAGTTCCTACTTATACTGGAAGATTTCAGCGTATCATTTACTAACGCCAATTAATTGCTTCAATATCTTTAAACTGGAAGTTCTAGATAAGTACAAACTCTTATTTTTATTCAATACGTGTACATTCATATATTTCATCAATATCAAGAATAATGAATGTAGTTAAAAAGAAATGTTGTTAGTTAAATCTGCAATAATCTTTACTAAGTTTAAAGCTTTCAGACTAATGATCTGAAAGTGTATTTGCTTTAGGAATTGGATTTGTTAAATAATTTAAGAACACCACATGACACATTAACATTTTGTAAATAGCCACTAACCCTTTCTCCAATCTGGGTTTGGTCTCCATGAGGAAGAATGTCAATATCGGGCTGAAGAGAGCAAGCATCAATTACTGCTTTGTACCTGTGGAAACAGAACTAGTAATTCTCAGTTCACATGGAGACTGCTTCACAAGCACATTTTACTTGCTTTTAAGGGCAACAATTAATCAGCTGGACAAGTCACACGCTGGAAAATGTATGTTTGCTAAGCGCTAATTGTTCTAATGGGAACTTTTATGTTCTAACCAAACAAATATCTTTAAAGTTAATTATGCACTATTGAGGGTGTTCAAAGGTTAAAAATAGATGTATTTCCTGGTTCTGTTGCTGGGTTTTATCCTGAATTATTGAGAAGGTTAATTTGCATCTATTAGATATCTATGGCTGCCTTTAAGATAGCCAGGCTCCAAGTGATCCAGGTAGCATTACTCACAAGTTTGACACTGTCAGAATTTTATAGGGTCAAGCTAGACTGCTCAGTCACAGAGATTTGAAGTTATAGACATATATATGTGATCTGTGCTAGGAGCAGTGCATTTAATTGTTTTGGTTTATGCTGGCAAGAGATCTTTATACAATCCACAAGTGAAAAGAGACGCAGGAGTTTGCTGCACGAGCTGAACGTTTTATTTAAAAGCCCACCAAGACAACCTTTGGGAAAACACTATTCAGTTAGCACTTATGAATGGGATTGAATTTGATAACAGGAGAACAATGGGAGAAAAGTCTGGGATGTCTCAGTTTAGAAAAGAGATGACTAAAAAGGGACAAGATTTATAAAATTATGCACAAGGTAGAGAAAGTAGACAGAGATAACTTTTTCTCCCTCTCCAAAAATAGTAGAATTCAGGGGCATCCAATGAAGTTAATGGGCAGCAGATTCAGGACAGAAAAAAGGAAATATTTCTTTACACAAGACATGATTCAAATGCGGAATTCTCTGCCAGAGGATGTAGTGATATTCACAGGCACAGATGGCTTTAAAAGGGGATTATAAATAGTAATGGAGGAATAAGTCTCCATCCCCTTCCCTCGTAGAGATATAAGGAAAAAGATATATCTCTGCAAGGGAAAGGGCTCGAGACTTACTTTTTAAAAACAATGAAAGTCGGGAATTCAGAGAACCTGCTTCAACTATCATTGTAACACTGCAGCATTATAGCACTATTTTAGGGCCTTTAAAAATTGAAATCATTCATTGGGAGGGGGGAGAGGGAGAGGTTTAACAATGACAACAGTCCAAACATTGAAAAGTGGGCTGGGGGTGGGTAGGGCAAAGAACATTACACACTAAGAAAAAGCCAACACAAAATCAACTTCCAGAAAACATCAGGGTAGAAGTGGTCTCAAAAGAGCTGGAAAAAAACTGGGGTGGGCAGAACAAACAAAAGAAAAAACCCCAAAGGCACAAAGATACATGAGGAAATCAGGGAATAAACTGAAGCAGTATGGGGCCAGAGCCAACAACAACAATAATAAAAAAAACATGCAGAAAAGCCCTGAGATAGTGGCACTGCGCAGGCAGGGGCAGAGGACTGGGAGCCGCTGCCCTCCCAGCCACTTGAGCTAGGTGGGCAGGTGGGCAAACGGGGGAGTGAAGTCCAGCACAACAGCCAGGCAGGTGGAGGTGGCAGCAACACTGCAGCTGAACAGGATGGCTGGTGCGTGATATTGCTACCATGTGGAATATTTTCCAGTTGCTTCCATATCTTAGCCATAATTCTCGAATTGGCAGTACAAAAGAGAAAGAGTCCAGCAGCTCCTTAAAGACTAACAACATTTCTGGCAGGGCCTACCTCACTTCTTCAGAGCTGTGGCTCACAAAAGCTCCTACCCTGCCAGAAATGTTGTTAGTCTTTAAGGAGCTGCTTCGAAGAAGAAGTGTATCTGAAGAAGTGAACTGTGGCTCATGAAAGCTCATACCCTGCCAGAAATGTTCTTAGTCTTTAAGGTGCTACTGGACTCTTGCTCTTTGCTACTGCTGTTGACAGACTAACACAGCTACCCATCATGATCTATCTTTAACTTGCACTTAGTGAAGAAACTACATCATGCCTTCAACTAACTCAGGACTACTAGGAATAGAGGGATGCCTGGTCAACATTATTCAGTTCTTCAGGAAATTATTTAATTCAAAGACAGTTGCCTCTGACATAACCATTCAGCAGTTGCAACATGTATCTACGAAAGGAGTAGAGCTGGGTGTCAATATATAACGTGCACTTCAAGGTTGATAAGACAGACTGCATTTAAGTGCATTTACAAGGCAGTTAAATATATTACCTTTGTTTATTGAAGGGGCTCTCAAAAGTGATATTCTCTTCCACAGTAGCATTTAGTAACCATGGTTTCTGGGAAGCATATGCCACAGGTCCTCTTTTCCTGAAGGGAAAGAGGCTCTAATTTGTCATTACAATTCTTGACTATATAGGTTGTTTCTGCTTTTTAAGACAGATGAGTTTCATATACACTCTCACCAAAAAATACATTGGCATTATATCCTTTTCATGTGACTTTCTCACAAGCTACACTCAAGTTACTGTAACATTGGAAAGAAAACAACATCTGATATCCTTTAAGAAATGACTGTTGTATATGGATCCAGGTTAATCTCATATCACCACATTGTTATGAATATCAAATACTGCATGATTAAAGGAGTTTAACTGATAGGGATGATTCAATAAAATAAGATATTGCAGAAGGACAGTTTTGAATTTTTAAGAGATGAAAACTTCCCGTTTCATTGAGCCACAATGAATACACAAGCTTTTGTTTTCTCTTGAAGGAAGAAGACCAATGCATCGCATTGAACTGAAAAGAATGCATACTAGGGCATACTTTTTTCTAATGTGTGTTGCATAAGGTAATACTGTAACATTTATTCAATAATGGGCCTAACAATTATCACTTTGGAACTGTAATTTACATCTCTCAATCAACTGAAATCGTCATTCCATACTCTACTTTTTTTGGACCACGCACCTGCTTGCAGGTTGTTTGTTTGTTTGTTTGTCTGTGTTTTCAAGATAGGGTTGCCAACCCCCAGTATTAGCTGGAGATCTCCTGATATTACAACTGATCTCCAGCCGACTGAGATCAGTTCACCTGGAGAAAATGGCCCCTTTGGCAATTGGACGCTATGGCATTGAAGTCTCTCCCCTCCCCAAACCCCACCTTCCTCAGGTTCTGCCCCCAAATCCTCCCACTGGTGGCAAAGAGGGACCTGGCAACTCTACCACCGTTGGGAGGGTTTGGGGACAGAGCCTGAAGAGGGCGAGGTTTAGGGAGGGACTTCAATGCCATAGAGTTTAGAAAAACAAACAAAAATCTTTGATTTTCAGAAAGATAATATGAGAACACTTCATTTATAGAAACCCCCAAAACTTTTTCCAGCTAATTTTCAAAATGCACTACCTGTTTTCCAAGTCGATAGCAGTTTCCTTTTCTTCGCTGCAGAAAAATTACATGATAAAATATCAATGGTTAGTGCACTTTGAGCAGACAGTTTATGAATGCATGAATTCTAAAGCTCAGATGAGTAACTTGTTTATTACATTTTATGGATAATGATGTGTATGTGGTCTATACTACTGTGTATAGTTTGCTGTAAGTTGGGTTCTACTATGTAACTTTGCATAATTTAATGTGTCATGTTACCATTTATGATTTGCTTCACTTCTGTTTTTTTTTTAGATTTCTGGTTGGTTGTACAACCCAAATCCTATTTCATTGTTTATTGAATGTCCCATCCTATTGCACCCTATTGCATTGACTCATTTTGTGTAATCTGCCTTGAGTCCTAGTGAGAAAGGTGGACTACAAATAGCATAAACAAACAAACAAACAAATAAAAATACAGGTGATCTAATACACATTACATTGAAGTCAGAGACAGATCTTCCATGTATTATAATCAGATAGTTTTAAAGAGACTGGACCAATCAGAAAACAACCTATAGTTATTAAAAGTGCTATTATTAATTTATGAATTCCCTGTTGGGTTTTATATTTCCAACCTGTTATTCAGACAAATGTCTTGGTAGTTGCAGTTATCAAGCAAAGTAAGTTTTGTGTTTTAGGGAGGACTTTTCCTCCTTTTTGGAAACAGCTCTTCCCAAGCCATGCTGTATTGTATACTACACTGTAAGCCATCTTTAAAGCTTCCTGAGGAAGCTGAAAAACTACCAGTATGTGCAGATACGACCAGAACATTTATCCATCATGACCTCAGTATTCTCCAATTGATTTTTCAAGCCAACATTTACACATTCACACAACTCTAGAAAAGATTAGCTCACTCTACAAGTAACCTAATTTGGCCTACTTCACATATAACATTTTCATTACAAATGTTTGTTATCTTTGTTGTAAGCAAAATATCCATCTATATCATGGGGAACAAATCCATGTCTACTGGCATATGTAAACATCTTGCAAATTCCTTGTTTTCTGCATGATCAGCCATTGGCAACCTGCAATCAGCTGTTGCTTCCACCTATGCATAAGATGGTTGCATGATCAGGAATCAGTGTTCAACAACAATCTGAAAATCAACTGCATAGTAGCAAGAGTATATAACAGCTTGGCCAGTGGGGAAAGATCCACTCTGCTATTCTTCCCACTAATTGTAACCCAGTCCTAAAGGTTACTTACTGCTGAATGGGACATGAATAACTGAATTTCTGGTGAGATATCATAGGATATCTCAAAGATGATTTGTCCCCAGTGCTACCTACCATGCCATTCCACCCCCTCTATGCAACTAATTGAAATGCCCTAATCATCTCATGATACCACAGTATCAAAAAATCAGTTGTGAGATGACCTTCTTTACAGAGAGATCGCAAAGCTGAATTCTCCTTCGTTTCTTTCTAGCAAAAAAAAAAAAAAAAAAAGAATTAAGTGAAGACCAAGAATTACATTATACCATACCTTATATCTTCCCCTGTCTCGCTGTCAGGAATACTGCTGCATCACCAGTAAAAATTGGAAAAAGATTGTACATAAATATGAGCAATTTGCCCCCAGGATTAATCATTATATCCATTACATATGCTGATCGAAAAACACTTTTCACAGATCTGTTTCAGTGTTCTTTCTTCATAACCACCATCATTAATACTAAATTTTCTTATTAGCAGTTTTCAATTATGCTCTTATTATGCTCACCAAAAAAAATCACTTTATCGAGTGTTTAGTTATGTGAACTGCAGCAGGCACAGATATAAAATTGTGGAGTTGAGATCATTTCTGGTGGTTTTGAAGTACTGGTACAGGAAAGGGTTAATGCAAAATCTGTTCTCATTAGACATGTTTTAAACATGACGTTTGGTATATATAATTATAAAAAAACTATTTGTGTGTAGTTCCACATAGCTGGCATCCTTTTTAATTAAAGTTCACAGGGACTATGAGGATCTTACTACATGTTATATTTTTCCTGGATCTCTCCCCAAATCTGGTTTTATAATGCTATACAAATTCTTTCAACCATACACTGGGTAACCAAGCTGTTCAAAACATAATAGATATTTTGACTGATAAAACATAAGGAACTGGTATTTTATTGCATCAACTTAGAACAACCATTTATTCAATTTGTGCTAAGTAATGTAGTTTTGGCTCTGACCTAGATGGTCCAGGTTAGCCTAATATCATCAGTTCTTGGAAGTTAAGCAGGGTCGACCCTGTTTAGTACTTGGATGAGAGACCACCAAGGAAATCCACAGTTGCTACACAGAAGCAGACAATGGCAAACCACCTCTATTTGTCTCTTGCTTTGAAAACCCTATGGGGTTGCCATATGTCGGCTGCAACTGGACAGTACTTTTAACCAAGTGTTGTGTGTAAAAGGATTTAAAGGAAAATATGTATCGGCAGTTTGAAACCCATTAGAAAAACTTACACCTGAGCCAATCAACAGCTCTGTTAAGTTGGACTAGGCAGTGTTGGTACCATGAGAGTCAAAGACAGTGAGGAACATGCATGATTTCCTGTACAGGAAATTCCTATGCTGTCACCTGTGTGAGCATATCTTTTCCACTCCATATACCAGTGGGCTTGGATCCTTGTGTGTGTTGTAGCACTTCTACTTGGGCATACGGTGTGTGTGTGTGCGTTTGTTTTCCTCCCCTGAATCCAGCACTCCACATCGCATTGTATGTTACTCTGGAGGCTGTTCCAACATTCTGAAGCAGGTTTTTTTGGGGGGGGCGGGGGCGGGGGAGAATCGGCAACTCCCTCTGCCCAAGTTGAAATGCTTTTGCTATACTTCTGCATAATTTCAATGAAAAATAGGTAACACTCGCTTGTTAATACATAACAATGATGCCGGCTTTGTACTTGAGCTTTTTACTTTGTATGTGAGATATTCACAACATGAATATTCAATATAACTGTGGTTTATCTGCAACACTCATTTAATTCTACAACAGTTATTTACAACATTCATTTAATTCGCATACACTATTCTTCAGGTACATCTGCACTTCTTTTATAATTATGCAGAAACTATAAACAAAATTACCTGTTCCAGATTATACTCCCAGATACCTTCTGCATCTCCCCAAGTATCCCTAGCAGGAGGGAAGACTTACCACAGCCCACCTGTCCCACGATCATTGTTAACTGACCTGCAATAGTTGAAAGAACGTTGTTTTGAATTTTAGAAGAAGAGTTGGTTTTTATATGCCAACTTTCTCTAGCACTTAAGGAAGAATCAAACTGGCTTACCATCACCTTCCCTTCCCCTCCCCACAACAGACACCCTGTGAGGTAGGTAGGGCTGAGAGAGTGTGACTAGCCCAAGGTCACCTAGTTGGCTTCATGTGTAGGAGTGGGGAAACAAATCCAGTTCACCAGATTAGAATCCACCGCTCATGTGGAGGAGTGGGGAATCAAACCCGGTTCTCCAGATCAGAGTCCACTGCTCCAAACCACCGCTCTTAACCACTACACCACGCTGCTACTACAGAAATTGGCCCCAGGTGCTCAGGGAAGAAATAACTGTTGGGATTTGGCATCCTTGAATAAGAACATTGTTTCTATTGGAGGCAGGGTTGTTGTATGCTGGGAAAATTCATGAGTCAGAATTCTGTCTCTGTCATTTAGGTCGGTTGATTAATTCTTGTAGGTTATCCAGGCTGTGTAACCGTGGTCTTGGTATTTTCTTTCCTGACGTTTCGCCAGCAGCTGTGGCAGGCATCTTCAGAGGAGTAACACTGAAGGACAGTGTCTCTCAGTGTCGAGTGTGTAGGAAGAGTAATATATAGTCAGAAAGGGGTAGGGTTTGAGCTGAATCATTGTCCTGCAAAAAGTATCAAAGGTAATGTGCTAATCATTGTCCTGTAAGTAAAAGATAATGTGCTAATGAGGGTGTGGTATGTTAATATGGAACCACTGTATCCTGAAGTGATCTGTTAATGTGTGAAATCCAAAGCTAATCTGCATGGCTTTTGTTGACTGTAGTCTTTGTTAGTCTGGAGGTTTTCAGGACAGGAAGCCAAGCCTTATTCATTCTTAAACTCTCTTCTTTTCTGTTAAAGTTGTGCTGATGTTTATGAATTTCAATGGCTTCTCTGTGCAATCTGTCAAAATAGTTGGTAGAATTGTCCAGTCTTTCAGTGTCTTGGAATAAGACCCTGTGTCCTGTTTGTGTCAGTCCATGTTCAGCCACTGCTGATTTCTCAGGTTGGCCAAGTCTGCAGTATCTTTCATGTTCTTTCATGATACTTAGAGGACAATGATTAGCAATGATTAGCATACCAAGACCACGGTTACACAGCCCGGATAACCTACAAGAACCGATGAACTCTGACCGTGAAAGCCTTCGACAATATTTCGGTTGATTAAGCTCTCAGTCTCTCAGCCTCTCTCTCTGTTAAGAATGTATGTTTCAATCAGTTCAGACATTATTATATCTGCCTGTAAAGTATAAGAAAGTTACGTTGTTTCTGTAAGTTCAACTTAACTACATGAATGTAACAAAGTAAGTAAAACTGAGTTTTTTGAACAGTTCTCTGAGGTACAGAGTTATTTCATCATAAACATGGTGATCTTAACCAATACAGCAATCTCAATTTCGAATACAAAACTTCCCTGTTTATTCTGCCCAGGATCCTGTGGAGTCAGAAAGACTATCACACAGATTTCATCATATATTCAAGCGAATATTGATTTTTAACCACAGACCTAGATTGTGAATTCCTGCCTGCACTTGAAAGTCAAATGGGAGGAGCTGTCCATACACACACACACACACACACACACACACACACACACACACACACACATGTATGTATGATCCACATGTATGATCCACAGTTCAGAGCCTATGCTGGATCAGGGCTTTTTGCTATAAGCGCTTATTGTAACACCTGGTTTAATACCTTGCGGGATTTGTATGTCAATGTTGGACAATGCTGGAGGTCCTTTGGGGGTCCAGGTGAAAAATCCATTTGTGACCTATGGCAAGAAAACAAACTGATAAATAATCCATGTTGTTGCAGAACTTCACATGTTTCTCCTTTTAAAATTTACAAGTGGGGGCCTGGCAAAGACTTGTGGAGGGCATCTCATTCCCCCCTGCATTTCCTCCCTCACTATTTCATCTTTCCCTCATCCTGGCAGCCCCCATACCTTCTCCCCTTTCCCTGCTTCCTTCCGTCTTTCCTACCCAGCAGCCAACCTACCTTTATCTGCCCCCATCTTCAGCTATATTTATATTTATTATCTATTTATTTACATCATTTATACCCTCCTTTCTCCACAATGAGGACCCAAAGTAGCTTACATCATTCTCTGCTCGTCCATTTTATCCTCACAACAACCTAGTGAGGTAGGATAGGCAGGGAGTGTGACTGGCCCACGGTCACCCAGTGAGCTTCCATGGCAGAGAAGGGACTCCGCTTTGGGTCTTCCAGAACCTTGATTTCGTTCCCCCCCCTCAAAATTTAATCTCCTGTAATATTCCCAAACAGGGATTGCACAGCAGCCACCAGTACAGCAACTGAGGGCAGACAGGTAGAGGTGAGGTGGCCATGGGCACAGGGCTTGATGTATTACTCTCCATTGACACCCTGGCTCCTTCACCTTGGAGCATTTTCATGCCTTCGTGTCAGTTGTCCTCCAGACTTTGGGAACTGGGGACTCCCTGGTGCAAGCAGTTGTCAACAGGGTGTCACACAGACAGACTCCACCTCTCAGTTGGGGGTAAGGGCTGTGGGAGATGGGGGAGGCTTGCCAGGGTTTCAGTACATCCTGGCTTGGCCCTGGATGGTGTGGCGACGTGGCCCCCAGTGGGGCTGGGGGTTCTGAGCTGCTGCCAAGTCCACTGCAGTGTATCCCCCTCCCCCTTGTTTATGCGAGCAGCCAGCAACAGGGAGTGACTAGACGCCTGGCACAAGTGGAAGGGTGCTGTGGCCCGGGGCTTCCATCCTGTGGTTGGTTGGTTCCCCCATCCATTATGACTGCGCTGCTGAGCCCCTGTGATATGTTTTGAGGCTGCAACAGTGCTGTTGCTGGGACACTGGTGTAGTCGTGGCCCTGCTGGGCATATGCTTGGTGCCTGGCCTGTGTGGCTTCCCTTTAGGGAATGGACCAGCGGTGCTGCTCTGTGCTGCCTCTACCTCATCGGCCCTCAGGATTGCACTGCCTGAAAACTAGACTAAAAGTCTGTGCTTCCTTTAGCGCCATCTCCTCAGAATAGAGTTATCAGGTCCCTCCTCACCATCAGTGGGAGGTTTTAGGGGCAGAGCCTGAGGAGGGCAGGGTTTGGGGAGGGGAGGGACTGCAATGCCATAGAGTCCGATTGCTAAAGTGGCCATTTTCTCCAGGGGAACTGATCTATATCGGCTGGAGATCAGTTGTAATAGCGGGAGATCTCCAGCTACTACCTGGAGGTTGGCAACCCTACCTCAGAAAGGCCCATCTCACAATATAACCATGTTACCCCACGAAGATATGGTAAAATACAACAATATATCAAAGTATAATCACTCCTTGGCCACCATTTCCTCTTGAGATGAAAATGGAAATTTTTCAACAAGTACATAGGTTTAAAGAATCTTCTCTGGAATTGCGGCTGTAGAGTTCTAATCGTTTAGTAATGTCTAATTAGAATTAATTATTAGTAATTAATTAGTAATTAGAAAGAGTGACTTTATTATCACCTTTACACAATAATCATCTGCTTCTGTGTTGCTAACAGGTCTTCTTATAGGAGAGCTGTAACTCTTCCAGTCCTCTTTGGTGGGCCTCTTACGATTAACAACTTTGAGGGGCTGTGGGGGATCAAGAAGACAGAAATACACAGTGAGTGGTGACAGGAGTGGGAAGGGGTCTTCTGCAAAAAAGCAATAATGTTATAGACCTTAATAAATGGACAACAGTGTTAATATCTTTTTCCAGTGCAGCTATTAATGACAAGGGAGCTGACAAAGCTATTGGAGTGATTCACAGGGAGTGAACAATGGGAGGAAGATAAGGTGACCCGTTTTGGCTTGCAATACAATATAAGCACTTACAACAGCCTGGTATTTGCTGATGCTGTCTTTGCATTTTGGTTCTAAACATTTGTCATGTTCTTCTCCTATTTCTTCGCTTGACAGAAATTCACTTAACTTCTGAACGCTGTGGAAAAAAAAGGAAAATTGCAGTACACTAAATAAATTGCATTCAGTGCCAGTTTAAAAAACAGCATTCGTTGCAAGTACACACATGAGAGATTCTGCTGCTCAGACTGCAGGTGGCTTACAGATTTGATTCGGTGCATGGTATGGAACCAATAAAGCCTTTAACAGTGCATATTTCTGCAGTTCACACTGGCTAAATGTTGAATGGGTGGAACTTGTTTGAGCTCTAGCCCCCAAATAATGCAGGGGGCATGATTTTGATTTTCTCTCCCTGTTGTAGCCCCCTGGTCCCATAAGAAATATTGTTCTGGTCAGCACTGGCTTTTGGGGAGGGGAAGCATATGAAGATGATGGGTAAAGGAAAAACAGTAAAAACTGTTACCAGAAGCTCACTACATTTGCAAAAGCCTTGGAACCAGCCTTATTTACATTATTTAGTTATATACTGGAACATGCAACTTACTTGGTTATCATCTAAAAGATATATCTCTATTTTAGATAATCCTTTAAAAATTGCTAGTAGTTTTATATGTCCTATGGGCTATCAAACTAGCAAAACCACAATTATTCCATTAAGGAAAAAATCTTGCATAGAAAAAATTCAAGATTTTAGCTACATATTATAAAACTACATACCGGTAAGCACTTGAAAATCCTATATAGCCAAAATGTTTGTATATTGCAGTACTTTCAATGACTCTGGTTTTATCCAGTGAAAACTGAGATTAGAAGAGAACTTGCAGAATGGGATTTTCCTAGCTCTCCACTCCATCTGTACCCCCATCACATCCCCCCAAATGCTGCTTCTGGGATTCAGGGAACCCCCAGGAACTGCACTGGGCACAATGTAGAGATTTGCAGCAGGTGAGGAAATCGGCAGAAATTGGCACTGCATGGGGTCTTGGGGGAGGGGTAAATCTTTATCGTCACAGTGTTTTACTTTATCGTCACAGTGTTTTACCTTCTCCCTGTACTTGTTATTTGTCTCAAGAAATTGGCATAGGGTTGAAGAGTCAATCTCTCCCCCTCCCCACCAACGCACCATCGTCCCAACCTGCCACCCTCTGCAGCTGCTATTTTTAGAACACATCTTCTGGTTGCGCTCAATAGTTGTAAGAGAAAACTAAAAGCTTATCTCCCAGGAGTGCTTATTTTTATCCTTCAAAAGGCTCACATTGATTAAGTCTGGGCTAACTATCTGCAGAGTGCTTACTTGCATACTTTCATATTAATCGTAAGGTTAAAAAAATAACACATTTGCTAGTAAATTTATCTGGCTGTGACCTGGGTAGCTGACCTTGAATTTATTTTCTGCACTTTGAGGAGAACTCTGGCCTACCTGTTTAGCCTTCTTTTCCTTTTAGATGAGTGATATTATTAAGGTTACCATCATTTCTCTGACAGACTGGGATACTTCCATATTATGATGGAAAGGAACATGATAAACAACCTTACTGAAACTAACAAGGTATGTCTCTGATCGAGTGTGAAAAGGGACCCATGGAGAACTCTATGTATACTGTCTTGAGTTCCATATTGAAATAAATAAATGTGAGCTCTCATGAAGCAGAAGTCATGCTCCAAATTCAATAGTCTCCCTACTCTACAGTATTCATTGTTCACATTAGTCTGTCTCTGCCTGAGCAATATTGTGAAAAGGGCTCAAAAAGCATTTACAGTTTTATATTAAGAAGTTTGTTTTTCCAGACCTGCTTATTTTATTGCACATGTTTCATATGATTGTACTGGCTACATCAGCCATGTGGGGGTTCTATGAGAGAAGGGCAGAGCTTCAAATAGGCACATTTGCTATGGCAACATGGGGAACAAAAAGCAAATTTTCTGTTAATTTCCGGTATCAAGTTCTACCTTGGAGTTAATCCATATAGATCCTAGCCAAGCACATGCACATGCAAATTTAAGAGAAAATTATAGCCTGTGTTAGCTTGGATATACATTCTTTGAGTTCTCCTCCGTAATCAATTTAGAACTCACATTATGACCAACAGACAAAAAAATGGTTCTTTCCTTTTAACTTTAGCAACTTTCATATTACAATGCCACTAATCAAAAATTATCTCCTGCAGATAAGAATTTGAGATTGATGCAAAAATCACGGATCCAGAGCCTCAAAATTGTTTTCTTAGCTGGAATGAATATGAATTTATTTCATAGTCTGAGGGAGTTATTTTGCAGCATCAGTGGAACCAGCTGCCAAAGCAAAGATTCTCATCAAGATCTCAGACTATAATCTGCTTATTTATATATAAGAGCTTATATATGTATATATATATATAAGAGCTATCAAAACATTTTAAATTCTAGCTAATAATAGTATGCCAGTTGTTGCAAAATGGGTACAGAACTGAACCACTTTTAGTAAAGCTGTAAATTATTCTACTGCTACTTCTTATTAGGATTTATATAAAGGCTACTGTAAAATGAGGAAATTTCATGTCATGATTTGTTAGGTGTTAAAGCTGTTTCCATCTTTTTAAAACACCCGAATAGAATTGTTCTTATTTATACCTGAATAACAGTGCATCCATTAGGGGTATTTTTGTGGATATTTCCCATCTGAAAGATCAGAAATCTCCTAGTGCACACTCCTAGTATCATTTTATACAGGAAGCCACATCCAACAAATGCCCTTGCACATTAGGGATGCCAGCCTCCAGGTGAGACCAGGGGATCCCCTGAATTACAGCTCATCTCCAGACTACAGAGATCATTTCCTTTGGAGAAAATAGCTGCTTTGGAGGGTGGACATAACTTTTGTCATTGGGTTCAGTATCCTCGTGGTGAATTTTCCATCACTTCCAAGCATATGGTGCAGTACAACCCATTGCACAACTTGGAACCACCATGGCCCCATGTCAATTGTGGCTGCAAGAAGGCAGGGAAACTCGCTATATCATAACCTTTATTCAAAGAGTAGGACAATGGCAGGGAAACCCTCACAGAGATGTCAATCCCTATGGTGACAATAATGCCTGCACCAGCTCATGACTATTGTATCAATGAGCTGCACATCTAAGGATCTTGACCTCTGCTTCGCCAAAGAAACCTTACCTTACAAGAGCTTTGACTGTGGATCTAACCACACTGGAGAGCAAGAACAGAGGTGTGACGAGGATGTGGAAGAGGGAGAGTGAAGCAAAGGCCACCGAAGGAGAAAAGTCAGCATTCTCAAACAGGTGGGAATGAACAACAAATGTCTTGTGCAGAAAAAAAGCAAAAAAAAAAATTATTTCAGCTAGTCCTCATTTTTAAAAGAACAAATTCAATTAAATTAACAACAACAACAATAATTAACAAAATTTATACCCTGCCTTTCTGCCCTTATCAAGGCCACCAAGGCAACTAAAAAATTTAAAACATGCATAATAAAACACAAACGCTTTAATACAGCTAAGTTCTGAAAAGTTCCTTTAGCAACCAACAGAACATACAACAATTATATAAGAGTTTTTTCACATTGCGAAATAAGGAGAAAACATATAATGAAGTAGCAGCACTGATTTTCTTCTGAAAGTTAGGAGTACTATAGAGATTCCATCAAAGAAGTATATTTTATAAGGGATGGGGAATATATTGAAAGGTATTTGACACAATGCTGCTAAGACAATCTATGTGTGGAAACAAATTACCCAGCATAGCTCCCCTTGCTGGGTAAAGTCCTGCATGCACCAAAAGTGTTGTGCATGGTTGTTTACTTAAATGTGTTAGATGAATCACAATTTCTAGGTTTTGTGGTGGTCTTAACTATAATGCGGGAGCCCCGTGGCACAGTGGTAAGCTGCAGTACTGCAGTCCAAGCTCTGCTCGCGACCTGAGTTCAATCCCAACAGAAGTTGGTTTCAGGTAGCCGGCTCAAGGTTGACTTAGACTTCCATCCTTCCGAGGCCAGTAAAATGAGTACCCAGCTTGTTGGGGGTAAAGGGAAGATGACTGGGGAAGGCACTGGCAAAGCACCCTGTAAACAAAGTCTGCCTAGTAAACGTCAGGATGTGACGTCACCCCATGGGTCAGGAATGACCCGGTGCTTGCACAGGGGATCTTTACCTTACCTTTAAGTATAATGCAGAAAGGAATCAATCGCATGTAAGCAATGTAATTACAAAAGACCTTGTTACGTGGACATGACTTTCTAGAGCTTTTGAAACAATATATATAGTAACTGGCCCGGTTTTGCTCAGACATCATACTGTCAGAATTCTATTCTTAAATATGCAAATGACAATACCAGAAAGGGACTCTGGAATCCTTGGCTTGCATAGGATGCTGCTCAGACAGCAGTGACTCATGCTGTTAATTATTTTGTGGAAGCTATGTCCAGCTGTGTCTGTATTTAAGATCAGGGCAGCAATAGATTAAACATCTTGTACCCTTGTTTACAAAGTAATATAAATTGCAACATACACATAAAATTAAGATCCAACACTACAAAGCTTTCTTGGTTGCAACTTAGCCTTCTGAATGATCTATTATTCAGTTCAAAATTATTAAAGATGATATTGTCAACATTCAGATTTCTACATATATGTTTAGTTTATAAAGTTAGTTTGGATATTTTTCCTGTTATCATTGTATCATAATTTAGAATTGGTGACATGCAACTGGTATTGCAGGAAAATTGCTACTGTTACTGACAAAGACTATTAAAGCACTTGGCTTTGTATCTACCTTTTAGCTAAAGGTTGAATAATTATATGTACATTTTTTCTATAGAAAAATATACTTACTATAAGAACAGCTGCAATAGGTATTGCTGCATTCATGAAAACTATAAAAGAAAAAATATATTTTTCTCATTATTCAAATATACTTCATACATCTTATTTTTTCATCTAAAAGATCAAATTTTTGTATTTTTTAGACTACTTTCTTTTTGAAACAGGCACTGTGCCTGTTTTGATATTACCCTATTTCAGTACTTGAAACCAATGAATAAGTAGCAATTTACTAAAAGCAGTTATCTTTTCTGCACCCTGAGTGTATTGGATCACCCACTGTTTCTAAACACTCAAGTAGGAGTTAATAACCACAGATGGCTGAGGACTGGAATGATTTTTTGTGTGTGCCTTGGGTCCACTTCTAAATTGTGCATTAATATAAATTATCCACTTTAATGATAAACATTGATAAACATTGCCAACATTCCTATGAATTTGAACAAGCCAGTAACCATGACAAATTGCTCAATTTGTCTCAATAGTTGGAACTTATTTAACTTCCAACTTTTCTTCTTTCTTCATTTAACCTTTTGGAGTATTTATAACCCACACTCTAAATTGATTGATTCATGAGGTGGCTATTTGTTTATTTATAGACTGAGAAAGAGCCAGGAAATGTAAAAATATGCCTCTTTTCAAAATGGAACTTAAAAACAACATAAGGAAATTATAACACTTTGCATTCCTGTAATCTTGTTGTGCCCTTACGTGGATAACCCTAAGGGGTTGCCATAAGTAAGCTGCAGCTTGGCCAAAACAAAACAAAACAACCCTCTATATACATTTGGTCTGCCTCTTGTGTAATCAAAATATTGTAAGAAATGTCTCCTTAATGCTTTCCTCTTTCTTGCAGAAATAAAAACCTAATGTAAACATGGGCGAGGAGCTAATGCCACCTTTCAGTGTGTGCAAGGACTTCCACAGGTGGAATGTGGCTTTTAAGGCTCCCCTTCCTGCTGCAGTCCAAATTTCCCCCAAAATTCCTGTGGAACGGGGGGACCCTAGGAGCTGTAGTGGAAAACTCGTGGAAGACTTTTGTAATACAAGGAGCTAGTGGCAAACCTCATGCTTCTCCACTTTCATAAAGATCATCCTATGACAGCCCTGGGGTGGAAGGGGCTTAAGGGGGCTAAAGGACTCTGTCTTCTCCCCTAGCAACTTGCACTTTTGGGGGAGGGTAAGGGAGTAATTTTGCACCTGGCATTTGTATGCCAAAGTGGCCTTATCTCCCAGCCTTGGAGAGCTCTCTTCCAAGTTGCTAGGCAATAGGACACAGACACACACACATACACACACACACACACACACACTATTGCTTTTCTATAAGAAGGGGGAGATACTTTCTGGGAGCCCCGCCTGCTTGCCTGGCTTATTCTTGCTTTCCGTTCCAGACCGAACTGTACAGACCGAGCTGTGTGTGTGTTGGAGTCTACCTACAGCTGTATTTTGGGGTCTGTGCAGAGCAAGGGATGTGGGTATTCTTTTGTCTGTCATTCTGTAGGTTTGTTTATCACTTGTAGGCAATAAAACCACTTATATTCTCCCAGTGTTGTACTCATTGCTTTTGAAATACCTAAGGGAAAAGGGTCGCCATGAGTCGGAAGCGACTTGACGGCACTTAACACACACACACACAAGGGAAAAGAACCATTTGCCCTTTGGCAATACAGGAGCCCACTCAGGCTGGATCAAGGCAGCGTGAGCAGCAAAAGGATTTCTGCCTCCTCCATGGGCAGAAGTCCTTGCACCAATCAAAACATTTGGCTTCAGGAGCCCTGTGGCGCAGAGTGTTAAGCTGCAGTCAAAAGCTCTGCTCACGACCTGAGTTCAATCCCGACAGAAGTCGGTTTCAGGTAGCCGGCTCAAGGTTGACTCAGCCTTCCATCCTTCCGAGGTCAGTCAAATGAGTACCCAGCTTGCTGGGGATAAAGGGAAGATGACTGGGGAAAGCACTGGCAAACCACCCCGCAAACAAAGTCTGCCTTGGAAATGTCAGGATGTGATCTCACCCTATGGGTCAGGAATGACCCGGTGCTTGCACAGGGGACCTTTACCTTTTACAGAGAAACAGGCTCATGCAGTTTGAAATTTTTATTTCTCCTATGACGGGAGTAACATTACTTTTTGTGAAATGACAAATTTTCTAGTCGTTTGTTAGCATATGTGTAAAGTGCCATCAAGTCACAGCCGGCTTACAGAGACCCCTGCTGGGGTTCTCAAGGCAAGTGATTAAGCAGAGATGGTTTGCTATTTCCTTCCTCTGCCAAGACTTCCTTGGTGGTCTCCCTTCCAAGTCCCGACCCAGCTTAGCTTCTGAAATCTGATGAGCTCAGGCTATACTATACCATTCCACATCCCTCATGTAATGGGTTTTATTGACAAGATTTGTATCTTTTCTGGCTAACGCCGTAATAATAAATCTATCTATCATTCCACATCCCCGTTTGATAGAAGTGGCAGACATATTTATGAAACCATGGTGAAAGCTTCTTTTGGGCTGTGATTGTAGCTAATTAATCAATTTAATGATTTTGTTTACTATTACTGCTAAAGACCTGCAATTTTAGTCTTCCAGATAACTGAAAGCAGCTCCATGTTCTCATATGACTGCAAGTACACTACTGAAATCCACATTTAAATGTGTGAGATTTGTACTTGATCTTTCATTTCTACATCTCACCCTTTACGGTGATATACACTTAAGAAGAAAAAAACTACATTTCTTTGCCTTTTCCAAACACTGTACAGTTTTGTCGAAGGCTTTCACGGTCAGAGTTCATTGGTTCTTGTAGGTTATCCGGGCTGTGTAACCGTGGTCTTGGTATTTTCTTTCCTGACATTTTGCCAGCAGCTGTGGCAGGCATCTTCAGAGGAGTAACACTGAAGGACAGTGAAAGACACTGTCCTTGAGTGTTACTCCTCTGAAGATGCCTGCCACAGCTGCTGGCAAAATGTCAGGAAAGAAAATACCAAGACCACGGTTACACAGCCCGGATAACCTACAAGAACCACTGTACAGTTTCTTGATGCGAATGGCAATAAAGGAACTGGATCTTTAAATGTGTGGTACCTGTACCCACTAAGAACTGGCAAGCTCATTTATAGTTGTACTGACACCCAAACTGATCAAGGAAAGCAACAGTGGCTTAGAAGGGTGTAACTCTGCATAGGCAGGCACTGAACACATGAACACATGAAGTTGCCTCATACTGAATCAGATCCTTGGTCCATCAAAGTCAGTATTGTTTTCTCAGACCGGCAGCGGCTCTCCAGAGTCTCAGGCAGAGGTCTTCCACATCACCTACTTGCCTAGTCCTTTTAACTGGAGATGCTGGGGACTGAACCTGGGACCTTCTGCATGTCAAGCAGATGCTCTACCTCTGAGCCATGGCCCCTCCCCAGTCATCTTTTTCTTTCCAATCTCTTCACGGAGCACTAGATGCTTGGCAGAGCACCAAGTGCTCCTTGGAGCACAGTTTGGGAACCTCTGGCCTAACCTTTAGCGGTAGCCATAAGAAATCCACTTTTCAGGGTGTGGAGTGGAGTGGGTATGTGGGTGTCCAGATCTGACTCAAGTAAGGCACCCACTCTGGAGTGAAAGGATAAAGAACTCGGGTTCTGTCTCCCCCCTCCCACAATATGGGCTTAATTTAGGGTTGCCAACCTCCTGGTGGGGCCTGGACATTGAAAAGTACTTACTTGATATGGAGGTATAGAGAGCAAATGCCTTGAGGCTAGTCAGCTCCTTCTGCCGAGTTTCCTCCACTCTACTGTGAAAGATGTTTTCCCAGGCATACAGCTTAAGGAGTTTTATACCACGAAGCATTTCATTTGTTTTCTTCAGCCTTTCATTAGAATATTCCTACACAATTGATACAAGAAATTTAAGGGGTTATTGCATGTGTTTTATCCAATGATACACACTAATTAAAACTGACTGCAGGTATTCCAGCTACTGCAGATAATATTGAATATGTTGTACATTCTTCTGTTTAATATATACTTTTTCTTATTCTTTCATTTTGATCTCTCTACTAGACTGAATTTTATTTCTTCACAATAATGTTCCTATGACTTCCTAAAACATGAGTTTCTTTATTGACATTTCACAATAGATAATCTCTACTTAGATGGATCTAATGCCTCCTCCCAATTAACATGTTACAAGAAAGTTAAACATCTTAGGCTTAGAGCATGCTAAAAATAAAATGCAAAATTGATCATACATATTGCTAGTTATTTGAGTTTGTAATGGGGAGTAATTGGGAAAGACTGAACACACACATACATTGACCACAACTGTATTGCTTATAGTTCATGTTGCTTTAGGCTTTCCTAAAGCAGGCAGGAAATGATGACACTAACAACTTAACTGCTGACTGGGAAGCCAAGATAGCTTTCCTGGCTGGGTTACCTAAGAAGACAGCATTGCTTAAGGCAGCCTGTGTAGCCACCAATCTTGGGATGTCACCATTAAACAGGCGTGTGATGGATTGGACTACGTTCAACTTCCTGAAGCCCCATGAGAGCTTTCAGGTAGTCCAAATCTTGTTTACACCTTTAGGTACAGCTCTTGCTGAATACTCAGGTAGTACCACAGGAAGGTCATTTTAGCTTCTCCAGCTCAATCACCAGTCCAGCTAATGCTGCAGTAATTCTACCAAACCAGGCTGGATGTCATTCAGCCAAATGACTGCCCTTTTCCAAAAGGTGCATGTTATCAATCATCCTTAGTGATGATGTAAAAATCCTTGGTGCTTGTAAGAAATGTTGAGCCACTGCCATAAGTTCAGTCCACAGAAATTGAACTAGCTGGAAAGCTGCACTTTCATGTCAGCCTTTATATCTTCATCATTCTGAGACCAGGAGGAGATCTAGGTCGAGATGTTCTATCCTGCTGAACCACTGCACCATTTTTTTCCATGACAAGTCCTTCAAGGTATTTGGCTACTTGCAGTTGCAATTCTTCTCCTTTGTTGTTTTACTAAACCAATGCCTGAAGTTGATGATGAGTGAATAAATGAAGGTAAAGAAAAATGAAGCCCAATCTACCAAAATGGAGAGGAAACTGATCCTGGAAACAGTGTATGGCTTGCTTTGTATGTGGGTACAACTTGCACAACCTCCCTAAAGACTCACAGTGCAGTCCTAAGGGGAGTTACTGCGGTCTAAGCCCATTCATTTCAATGGGCTTAGACTGGAATAACTCCCCTTAGGACTGGGCTGTCAGTTGCACAGCTTGAGCACCCATTTGGATCTCACATTGCTTCTAGATGTTCAGGAGACAACTGTGGCCAAGGTTGCCTTTCACCTGCTTAAGCTTATATATCAGTTGCAATCATTACTGGATAATTTTAACTCTGCTTTAATTACACACCTTCTGGTGACTTTCAAATTGGCCTATGATAATGCACTCTACATGGGGGTGCCTTTGAAAAGTTTTTGGAAGCTGCAACTGGTTAAAATTCTTTGGAAAATGTCCCCTATGTGGGTCTCTAGAGGAGGTCTCTTTTGTGCAGAATGGTCCTTTTTGTTTTTATAGTTTCTGCTGATTCTGTTTTGGGTTTTATTGGCATCATGGGCAATCTGTTGCTAGTCTGTTATATACTGCTAGTTCTATTTGCCGTATATCATGTTAACATTTCTATTTGTTAAGCTTCATTGTGCTCTGATATTTGGATGAACTAAAACTGGCTTTTGTCTTTCTGAGCCACTTGGGGGCCTTCTGCCAAAAAGTAGCATATAAATACATCACCGAATAAATGAAAAAGCTTATTGGACAATATATCTGAAAATACTCACCAACGTACTTCTTTGAGCTTGTGAAAGTTTTGTGGCTACGAAGTACTGAACAGGTACAAGCACTATGATTACCACAGCTCCAATTAAGGCACTGAATCCAAGTAGGTAGTAGAGTAGAATGACTCCTACAATAATCTGACATAACAGAAACCAAAGGGACATTGTTTTTCCTAACCACTGCCTAGTAAAGAATTATCAGAAGCCAAAAAGAGGTCCTGCAGATTATATGACTTAAATATGACTCACAATACCCTACAACCTTCTTCTGGATATAATAGCCCTGTTCAAGTATTTAAAATGGCAAATAAAATTGCAAGTAAATAAAAGAAATAAAGGTAAATAAATACACTTTGTGTATAGAGGAGAACGGGACTGTGCCCACTGGTCCCAACTCTATAAGTATACATCTGCAGTAAGCCTCTGCTCATGGATAACTGCTCTTTGCTTACTTCTGGATCTCAGGGAGGAGCAGTTGTATTTACAAAGGGGCTTGCTGCAGATGATCCCACCCTGAGCCTGATTTTGGAGGGTTAGAAATATAACAAATAAATAAACAAATAAATGGTCAGCTGAAGGTGCCTTAAGTGACTTAAGTTATAGTAACTTACAAAGACAAAAGTGTTTCTGGGCTAAATGTTCTTAAAACCCATTAGAAATGTGCAGAAATACTGCAGTATGAAATAAGAATAGTGGGGCTGTCTTTGAAATGAGATATAGTCTGTAGCATCAGTTCTGTAGGCAGTGAAAGAAAACGGATGTATGTTAAAACAGAAATATTTCAAGAGAAAAAAGAGAAAAGGACAACAAAAGCAGAAGTGTTTTCTGTATTACATACAGATTTCATCCAGAGAAATAAAAACTGCAAAACCCCTAGCTTCTCAAAAACCCTAGCTTCATATTTCTTCATTCCTTTTTTTCTTGTCATAGAAGACTGTGATACATGGCCATAGAAGTCAGGATACAAATACCCCCACATCGCAGCCCAAATCTCTAAAACCCTTTAAGTTAATACTTAATACTCTAGATTACTCATGTCCTGTTAAAGCTAGTTCAAGCTGCTTTCATGACTGACAATGTTTAGAAATTATAAAATAAATGGCTTGTCTACTACACAGGCATGCTGTATTAACTCGGGCGCTAATTTTCACAAGAGAAGCTATTTTAACCCTGCCCCCCAAAAGTTCATTTATTTATTTATTTAGGAATTTTCTGTTGCCTCTCAAGGGAACCTGCCTGAGGTGGCTTACAAAATAAATTATAAAACATTAAAAATTATAAAAGTTATTCAAACCACAGCAGAGCAAAAAAAAGAAAGAAGCATAAAACATGGAACAGCTTAAAATGGGTCAAACTTTTCTCAGATAGACTATAATTTTTTAAAAATCACTTCTAGCTTGGGTAATGTATGCTAATTTTAGCTTAGGCATGTATACTGTGCATCATGTGTTTGGTGAAAGTGGGAAGGCAGAAGGAGACAGTTGCTTTGCCTTCTCCTTTTATCCATCTATGAATGCAGACACGCATGTACCCCTTCCTATTTCTGCTGCCCTTTCCTCCTTACCATTCTTAAGGCTGGGAAGAAGGGAGGGAGCCATGAAAAGGTAAAAGAATGGTCAGAAATCCCAACCTGAGTGGGAATACTTATGATCAATTCAGGGGTGGGAATTAAGCTAAATTTGCTAAACTCAATCCAATTTTCCACATATCAGTACGAGGTAAATGATGCCCAGGCATCCTTAAAGGGGTTAGCTTGACCTTCCACTAGTTTTTTGAAGGACAGGAACGTCTCCAGTTCTCTTCAGACCCTCGGATGTTCTGCCTTTGGTCATGTACCCTGGCTAGTTAGATACCAGGATACAAATATTGTCTTACAATTTATTCCATTACATCAGGAACAAGTGATCATATGATACTCAAAACACATGAGTGCACAATACAGGAAAACATTCCCTAACAATACTAACATTCCCTAACAACACTTTAATAGGAGGAATACAGCAGTGACTGATGAGGTAGTGGGATGGGTAGGACAGGAAGAAATAAGCTACTAGGGAAGGTGTGAGCATGTGGTGGTAGCAAACTGGAGACAGCACTGTGCAGGTCTATGGCAGCTGAGTGGTTAGGAGTGACTAAGTTTCGGCATGGGCATGACATTATAATCCATAATGAATACTACTAACCAATCATGGTGACTATAGCTATCTTTGCTTTTACTGCGATGTGACACCTCCTGTTGATAAGAGCACAGGTGCTTTCCTTGCCTTTGGCCAATGTACAGTAGAGTCAGCCTATGGCTACTCCTTTATAATCCTTCATTTTGTGCTGTGATGCTGAAGTATTACAGAACAAAGGCTTAGATAAATATTGGTGGTAGTGGGCATTAGCATCTGAGCTTTGCCATTTGAGTATTAATTTGTCCAGATATATGTTCTTAAGCCCATTCATCTGTGGGACTACAGACAATTTCACAGTAACATTGTCTCCTAATAGATATTTTAGATAGATAGATATTTATTGATACGGTCTGTTTGACCAGCCAAAGGGATACTTTTGTCTAGGAAAAAGTATATTCCATCTTTCAAAATTGCATGAGGCTGTGTGTATGTAATGGTAACAAAACAGATATGAACATTTTTTACACTTGACAGTGCACAAGAGTGTATAATCTTTCTTGTACAAAGAAAACTCTCCTTTGGAGTCTAAACACAGAAGTTATTTCCACAATATGACAGAGAAAGGCCAAGTGGAGTTATTCCATCTGTCACCACCTATTTCACTGCTCTTAAAAGGAAGTACTACATTGAGAAGGATTGATACATCCCTCATAACAAATGAGCACCAACTGCATATCGGTTATTTCTCATGTGATCCTGGAACAAGGCTGCTGGGATAGTGGGGGAAAAAAAACACTTTTAATATAGTTTAAAAATATTCCTCGTAATGCAATTCAAATCTGTCTCTACTCTCATAAGCAAGTTCATTAATAGTATATTACTTTCAATTTCCTTACCTGCACCGGCATAGCCCAAAGATTTGGGCAAAGGAAGAAAAACCACATCAGTTGATTTGTATCTATAGCAACCAGGTTACAGATCTGACCTGCAGTCATTTCCCCCATGGACATATTGGAAGTTGACAGCAGCATAATCTTATTGTAAATTTTTGTCTAAAACAGGAACATGAAATGTTATTTAAGGTAGGGAAAAGAATCTTGAAACTAACTTTTTTTGTCTCATAATGGTTTTCACGAACTGTTTCTAACAATTGTAATTTACTTTAAAATGAAAATTTTTTGGAGGCAACTTGCTTCAATTTTAATCTAACCTTTGATGAACAAGAATTTTAAAAAATTCTAACTCCACGTTTGACAGTACTATTGATTTCATACATGCACAAATGCAAGTCTCAGGTTGTTACATGCTTCTCCTGCAGGAACCAAGTGCTAAGCGAACAAAGCTATAAATAAACTATATACACAACATCTGTCTGATCATATAATCTGTCCTTTGAAAGAGGCTTCATTTGAGGAAGACACAGTTTTAATTTGCATTGTACTCGTTATTTTTTTTTAGTATCCCCCCCATTTTCTTAGTGTTAATTACATTACTTGTCTGGTGCCTTGGTATCTGAAAAGTGGAAAGGCAGGAGCCAAGTATTAAATATGTAGTCTTTTCACACATTGATGTTTTACTTCCTCCTTTGTGGGCTAGCCCCTGGGCTCAAGATGTCAACTATGGGTACAACCAATTATCTCTCCCCCCGTGGTGGACAAGTTCCCTTCCCAGAATCCATAGTGCCCCCCTAACCCTACAAAAACCCTGGCTAGGATTCTGCACAATTTACGAGGTAGGGCATGTGGAACGGGGCTCTTCTCAGAGCTCCCTGTCATGCAGACTTAGAGCTAGCATTGAGGCACTTTGGTGGTGGGGAAAGCACAGAAAGAGTAATTAGCACTACTGGGAGAGTCCTTTGCGACTACACCCAAGGGGGAGAGCAAAGTCCATACTCTGTGGCTGGGCTCTCCCATTTCAGAACCGAAATAAGTACCCCACCTCCAGAAGCACCACCCAAAGGGGCAGCCGCGTACTGACAGGTAAGCAGGGGCCCGGTTCCCAAACCTCATTTCCTGTGCCCCTTGTTCATGCCTGGGAGCTGCCCTGGCAACACTACATTCCACACCTGAGCCCAGCAGTGTTGAGGTCAAATGGGGGAGGCGGGAACCACAGCTTCCTAACATCATGCCCCCTTGCACATATGGGGGATTGGTGCTTGGGGAGTGCCCTGGGAGAGCTGCTGGGGGAGGGGGGCCAAATTTTTGGCTCCACACTGGGCTGTATGCTCATTCCTTTGACATGCTCTCCCCCGGATAGGGTACTTTGGGTGGTGGTGGTGGAGACCCTCCATTCAACCCTTGAATTCATTCTCTTGCAGAAACAGAGCAGCTGCGGTGGTGGATGGATGGATCATTAGCAGTCGCTGAACACTTCAATGCAGGACAGTTGAACGTGGTTCGGATGGCACCAGGCTCTGCCTGGGGGGGGGGGTTACAGCGGAATTCTAGATTACTGTAACCCGCTCCACATAGGGTTGCCCCTGAGACTGATCCAGAAACTCCAGCTGGTGCAGAATGCTGCAGTGCGGGTCCTGACTGGGACCCCGCTGAGAGCTCATATTAAGCCAGTGCTCCACCAACTGCACTGGCTCCAGGTGAAGTATTGGGTCAGGTTTAAGGTGCTGCTTTTAACCTTTAAAGCCAAAAATAGTCTGGGACCATCATATCTAGTCTCTCTTGGTACGCCCCTAAGAGAGCATTACGCTTGGCGAATAACAACTTATTGGTGGTACTGCCTTTCCTGGTACACTCCCCTGAAGAGTGCTGCGCTCTGCTGATCAAAATCTGTTGGTGGTCCCTGGTCCTAAGAGTGTGCGGTTGTCCTCGACAAGAGCCAGGGCTTTTCCGGCCCTGGCTCTGGCCTGGTGGAATGCTCTGCCTGGTAAAATCAGGGCCCTGCAGGACATGAAAGTGCTCCGCAGGGCCTTTAAGACAGAGGTATTCTACCAGGCCTAGGATTGAGGACAGCCACAGGTAATATCAATGCTGGCCTCCCTACTCCCCCGCCTTTATTTACAACTAGTACTGAATTATGGGTTGTTGTTTTTTTTGCTGACCCAGGTTGACAGTCTCACCTTGGTGTTGGCACCTTGCTCTAGTGGCCACCATATTATACAGCGCCTTGTGTTAATAATTTTAGAAATGATATTTTATGGTTTTAATGTATTTTATTGTTATAATGTTGTTTTAATGTTGTTATCTGCCCTGAGCCTGGCCTCCACTAGGGAGGGCGGGTTATAAATTCAATAAATAAATAAATAAATATTCAGCCGAAGATTGTCCAGCCACCCTCAACTAGGGCCAGGAATTTTTCTGCCCTCACCCTGGCCTGGGATTTAACAGTTCTGCAGGGCCTGTAAGACCACGATATTCCACCAGGCCTATGGCTGAGGGCAGCAATGGTATGTTATCATAGCTGGCCTCCTCCCCCCTCCCCCCATTTCTTCTCTTTTGGGAGGGTCCTGATTGCTGTTCTCGAGCTCATTATGGGCCAGTGTGCAAATATGCACCAGTTGGTTGTTGGTTAATTTTAACCCTGTGTTAGAGTTTTTATTGAATTGGTTTTATATGTTATGTGTTGTATTTTGATGGTTGTGAGCCGCTCTGAGCTTGGCCTTGGTTGGAATAGAGAGTGGGGCAGAAATTTAATAAATAATAATAATAAATAAAGCCCTGCCCTGGAGGGCCCAGGCTAGCCTGATCTCGTCAGATCTCAGAAGCTAAGCAGGGTCGGCCCTGGTTAGTATTTGGATGGGGGACCACCAAGGAAGTCCAGGGTTGCTGTGCAGACGGAGGCAACGGCAAACCACCTCTGTTAGTCTCTTGCCATGAAAACCCCCCAAAAAGGGGTCGCCATAAGTCGGCTGCGACTTGACGGCACTTTACACACACAATAATAAATAAGTTGGGGACAGACAGGTGCATATTGAGAGGCTGCTGGGGGGAACCTGTCAGTGGTGCAGCGGGGCCCCGAATGACGCCCCACATCGGTGGCTCCCCTCTTGCTTCACCAACAGCAGGGGTGGCCCAGGGGTTGAGCTGGGGGCACCCTTGGCAGGGTGCGCAGGCTGCTGAGAGGTGTGGCTGCCAGTGAGCGGAGGACACTCATGACTGCACAGACTCTTCTCATCCTCTTCCCATGCCTCTTCTGAGGTGAGGGCACCCTTGGAACCATGTGGGCCCAGGGCCTGCTTGGGATCTCTACAGGAGGGGTATTGCTGGGGCCCTTGCCAACTCTGTCACTTGCCCATGGACTTGTGACAGGGCTTGGTCCCGTTAAGGGGGTGGGGTATGTGCCACAGACTTGGAGCCAGTATCCTTGGCCTCGCTCCTTCCTGCCTCTGGGCTGTGACGAGTGCTGGGCTAGGACCCTGGGTCTACTGGCCACTGATTGGTTCTGCCTGCCCTGTCCATCACAGCCCAGCCATCGCAACACAACACCTGGATGGGATGCTATGGCATGGTTGCTGGGGACACTGATGTGGTCATGGCCTTGAAAATCAAGCTACAAATTCTTTTTTCTGCCAGCCGCTCACTGACAATTTGTTTTTAAAGGCAGAAATAAAACAATGTCCATAGATATGTATTTCTAATGCTATTTTTATAACTCTGTTGCATTTGTTTATGTATTATATTTAAGATAATGTGTTTTTAGCTTATTTATTACAATTTTCCTTTCACGAAAATACCTGATACACAGATGGATCACACAGTTCTTTAGCTAAGAATGTTCCTCTTCTGGCATATATGAAATACCTGTATTGCTCCTCTCAGGTTAATTCCTGTTTCAATGGCAACATAGTAAGATGCCTGGAGAAATGTTCTTTGCAATAAAAGAGCAAAGAAGAGGAGGACTGCCAAAACATAAGCATTGGCCAGAAATTCTGGAGATGAAATGAAGAAAACACCAAGTATTTTAGTCTGTAGGGGAGAGAATAGAGGAAGATGACATTTAATTGAAAAATTCAGAATGTAGCTGACTTTTGATAATTGCTAAATATAATAAAGGTAAAAGGTAAAGGTCCCCTGTGCAAGCACCAGGTCATTCCTGACCCATGGGGAGACGTCACATCCCGACGTTTTCTAGGCAGACTTTGTTCGCGGGGTGGTTTGCCAGTGCCTTCCCCAGTCATCTTCCCTTTACCCCCAGCAAGCTGGGTACTCATTTGACCGACCTCAGAAGGATGGAAGGCTGAGTCAACCTTGAGCCGGCTACCTGAAACCGACTTCTGTCGGGATCGAACTCAGGTCGTGAGCAGAGCTTTTGACCGCAGTACTGCAGCTTAACACTCTGCGCCACGGGGCTCCTGCTAAATATAATACATAAATATAATACAGTTTTAATACAACGGGAATTGCAAAAATGATTGAGAATAATATTTTGGTTAGATAGGGAAAAAAATCTTTTGAATGATAGATACACTATGCAAACTGAACAGGAAGAAGAAATAATCTGTGCTATAGTTAAGTAAAGTCAGAGGCCCAGACCACTAAAACAAGTAGCCTTGGGCTCCTTTTTGGGGAGTAGGGAGAGCCAAGGATGCAAGTCATTTAAACAAGCAAACAAATAAATAACTGTAAACATACCATTTATCATTAAAATCAAATGACATATTCTATTCAAAAACCAAGTTCTGAAAGACAGCAGATGATTAGTAAACCTGTTTCTCGACTGTGCCTCTTCATATTTCAGACTGACTAGACAATCTTCCTTGTACAAACAATGACATGGATCCTAAAGCTTCTTTCTACTTGTGCTCCTTTCTTCATTGTAGAGGCAATGCTCTACTGTGGATCATTTTTCTCTCACACAAAGCACTTTTGGGCTCCTTGAATGACATTGGTCTTGTGTGAGAGTAGCATTGTCTCCACAATAGATGAATCGGAGCACAACCAGAAGAAGGAACAGAATTCAAACCATTGCTTGGCATGTTGGGCTGAAGGTTCAGATAGAGATATCCCTGACATCTAGTTTTCAACATTTAAGGAAAATTTAGTATGAACTTTTTAATTTTTAAAAACGCTTCCACCACACACACACCCCCGCCCCGTGGCGGCCAGGAAGCCTCCTCTGTGACAGCGTGGCTGCGCCACTTCTGGCCACCGTCGATCCACCCCCCCCAGGAATGGAATAATGTATAAGGAAATAATTAAATACCCTCCCCTTCTCCACTTTAATTCCCCATCTTCTGAAGCTCCTTTTCTTGAAGGGCACTGTAACTATCTTATGTGCATTTGGGAAGGGATGGAATTCAGCCATACAGTCCGTTGTTCAAAGCAGCCATTTTCTCCAGAAGAACTGATCTCTGTAATCTGGAGATCAGTTGTGATTCTGGGAGATCACCAGGCCCCATTTGGATGCTGGCAACCCTAATGACTATTATACCTCAGATAAATATTGTCTTTGAAGGAAGTCTGAATGGAATTTTTACCTAAACAGAAGTTACCAACTTTAAAAAAATGGGTTATGTGACACAGAACACACTTGTGGGTATGAATAACCAGGCAACGTTCTTACTCTAAATATTTGCAACAGTATCAATAAAAATGATTTATTAATTCTTATTTTTCCTCTTTTGTGTATGCCACTTTTAATTCATGATTCCATGGCTCTGTTCTTTGCTAAAATTCCCAATTGAGAATGTGAGAATGAAAACAGCAGTATATTGATTGATTTAACAGCACAGAATATGCTTTATAGCCTCAGCACAGGATATCCATTTCCATTCCATTATGATAAGATGATGAAAACCCATTAAGAATTGACATCCTTCAATCTATTGGGCTTGGTAATGAGTCTTTTAAATGAGACACTGCTGCATTAACTCGCAATAAAAAGCAACAGTGTTATTGGAAACTGAGAATCTTGCACTTGTTTTGAATATGTATTTTGCAACGGTTTTTCCTCTGGGATTACAGCAGAAATATCCATTTTATTTCACACTCTGTAGCAAAATTTTGCTCCTGTGTCTGTTGGAAACGGAAGGCATTAATGATGAATGAAGGTGCTATGGGTAAATATTCAGGTTAATCAGCACAAGTGAGATGCTGTAAGCAGGATCTGTATAGTTTTATCATAGGATGTATATATATTTTATGCAGGCCTTTGGATGTAGTAAAGATGAATGAATCAATTTTATTTTTTCTTACATATCGTTTCTGTAGATACTGGCCTCTACAGTTCTTCATCATTACTGATCTCTCTCATTGCACATCTCTCTCTCTCTCTCACTGCATTAAATGTATGCATGCGTGTTCTTGTCTTTACTCTTAGCTATAATTCAGGAAAAAACTCAGGCCTTTCTGTCTATCTCCCTCCAGCTTGCAAAGTAGGTGGGCTGTGTTTCCTCTGTTGCAGGTGGGCTTCTATTATTGAAGAAGTCAAATCCAGCCTGAGGCCAAGCCTCAACCTCTGTCTCTCCCTGTCCTGCATCTCAGCATGCACAAATAAAACCTTTACCTTGGTCCTGAAGAGAGAACTGCTCCAGATAATGGTCTTGCAAACAAGACAAATGTTTACATAGAATCAGAAAGCCCTACCAAATCCAATGAGATGCAGCAGTGATTGACAGAAAATGAAAATGCAGTACACAGAAACAACAATTGGGATGATCCTGTGTGGAGGAAAGATAGCTTTAACTGCTCTTTTTAGGAGATGTCTGTATCAAGCACATCTCTCATGAGTCACCTGATCCCCTTGTTTTCTGTTCTGCCCCTCTTTCCCCAGGAAATTAAATCGACAGTGAAACACCAAAATAACAGAGAAGGTTTCCAAATGCTCTTGAATGTGAGAAATAGTTGTTTATACTTGGATAATTTATAATATTTACAGATGGGTGCTGTTCAGATAGGTCTTAATACATTTCTAACTAAACATCCCCAATAATAATCCAAGGAAATTGTTAAATACTTAATACTTAATCATATGCTTAAATACATTTCTGATCAGTATAAAATGCCATATGTTTGACTTGCTTGCTGTGCAGAGGAAGGCACTGGCAAACCACCTCTGCTAGTCTCTTGCCATGAAAACCCCCAAAAGGGGTCGCCATAAGTTGGCTGTGACTTGACGGTGCTTTACACACACAAAGGTCCCCTTAGCAAGCACCGGGTCATTCCTGACCCATGGGGTGACGTCACATCCCGACGTCTCCTAGACAGACTTTGTTTGCGGGGTGGTTTGCCAGTGCCTTCCCCAGTCATCTTCCCTTTACCCCCAGCAAGCTGGGTACTCATTTTACCGACCTCGGAAGGATGGAAGGCTGAGTCAACCTTGAGCCGGCTACCTGAAACCGACTTCATTCGCAATTGAACTCAGGTTGTGAGCAGAGCTTTTGACTGCAGTTCTGCAGCTTAACACTCTGCGCCACGGGGCTCCTCCCTTGACTTTAATACCAAAGGTTTATTTAGACTTATGGTCTAGGAAACATGTTAGATGCAACCTAACAGACATTTTAAAAATGATACACAGGTAATACCTGAGGGCGGAAAGTGTTGTTCCCCTTCCCAACATGGTGCACAATCCCAGAGATACAGAGTGGACCAGCAAATCCAAGCAAATCTGCCAGGACACGGAAAGTGCTGCTTAGAACCAAAGGTCTTCCAAAGGCACAACAGAGGGCATACCAGATAGACTTGTATCCTTGTCGATATGTTTTGCTCTGTCCAAGAACATAAAAATATTAACTATTAATAGGAGAAAGGTTTGACACTGTCATATTAATGTTACACCACCTTGTAACTAAAGATTACCTTGGAACTATTTTATGATTTATGTGCAAAACATTAGGGTAAAAATATGTAATCATATGGATACATACTTAATGTTGGTGAAACAGTTTTGTTCTTGAATGAATAAAGTACAATGGCTGCAGTATATAGACTCAGCAATCACATGTACACTCCTGGAAGTTATATGAATTTCCCCTAACCATATTCAGTTCGATAGAGGCGAGTGTCTTGCATACAAAGACAGAGATCTGCGGAGTTGCTCTCAGGAATGTGGAAGCCTCTGCATGGGGGACTCTATGTAAAAATCAGAGTGTATATAGATCTCTGAATTGGATAAGAGTCAGACTACATATGGCTTCAACATCCATGTTTGTTGATTCATGTGTCCTGCCAGGGTGTATGTGTGTTTATATTTTTAATCACAGATCTCCTTTTATCTCCCTGTACTCTGTTGCTTTGGGAATAATTTTTCTCCCAATCCAGATAATGTTAGGATTGCCACAGTCCAGGTGGCACCTGGAGATCTGCTATTACAACTGATCTCCAAATGACCAAGACCATTTCTGCAGTTTGAAAACGACTGCTTTGGGGGGTGGACTCAACCCCACTGTTCCCAGGCTCCACTCTCAAAATCTACAGATATTTCCCAACCTAGAGCTGGCAACCCTACATAACATCGTATTGAAGCCAGACTTGGAAGAAAACAGTCTAACATTACTGAATGTGGGAAGATAAAATGGAGGAGATGGGTAAGGCTGATAGCAACTCGTACATGTGTTCACTGTTGTGGCCCCCTCATTGTGGAATGGCCTGCCTGAGGAGATCAGACAGGCTTCCATACTGCTGTCTTTCTGCAACTGTGCAAAACACAACTGGTCAGAAAGACATTTTTATAAATGGAATAAGGCTATAATACAATGGAAAGGTTCTGGAAGGCACTGTTTATTATATGCATTTTCTTGCTCTCAGTGCATTTTCTACTTTCATAATTCCATTGTTTGAATTTTTGACATATCATGTCTAATGCCTTTTTGCATTATTTCTAATCTTTGTAGTCCTCAATCTGTTCCATTGTTTATTGGATGTCACATGATATTTCATTGCATTGTTTTACACTGTAATCTGTCTTGAGACATAATGAAAAATGTGGGTTATAAATAAAAACGTAAATAAGTAAATAATAAACAATAGTTTGGATAGTGCATGTTCTCTGCCTTAAGAAATATGCATTTCATACTACAAAACCAATATTGATGAGAGACATAATTTTAGGTAATAATTTAAAGAGATAAAATCCACTTTATTATGCATTTTACAGTATGATTACACTATGTGTTACGTATATGAAAAGTGTGTTGGTTTTGAGGTAATTACTTTAATCCAAGGAATGATCACATGGATTATACCTATGTATCTAAAAAGTGTTGGCCAAAATGGGTCACCATCAATTATCCAAAACCAAAAAAGAGCTATATGGCACCTTTAACAGATATAATTGTGGTGTAATATTAGTGTATTCCCTGACCTGGATGACCCAGGCTAGCCTGATCTCGTCAGATCTCAGAAGCTAAGCAGGGTCAGCCCTGGTTAGTATTTGGATGAGACACCACCAAGAAATACCAGGGTTGCTATGCAGAGGAAGGCACTGGCAAACCACCTCTCTGTTAGTCTCTTGCCTTGAAAACCCCATAAGGGGTCACCATAAATTGGCTGTGACTTGATGGCACTTTACATACACACACACACACACACACACACACACACACACACAGACTTTTAGTGTATACTTGGTTGGCATGATGTTTACATTCAGTGGCAGATTGGATGTAAACAGAGGGGCCTAAAAGCCATGACCAGCAAGAGGGAGACATGATAATGTGTCTGAGAGTTTAGTTCAAAGAGATACTGGGACATCTGTGATCAGATCATTCCACTGTTTGTTTGTTTGTTTTTAAATACGAGAATAGTACCTATATGGGGCTCCAATTTGGGGCCATGTGAAATGGGGAGAAAGAGAAGGTTTAACTCTTAATTCTGCCATCCCTGCATGGTTTTCCAAATCAAAACTTATTTTCCCAGTATGTTTTTAGACTTGGAAAGGGGGGGGGCGAAATTGACACTCCTCTTTGCCTGTCTTTTTTTATTTTTTTGCTCAAGGATAACAGTGTGTCTACATATGTGCATGAGCACGTGAGGGTGGTCAGTTTCAATAGGTGGAACTGTGCAGAAGTAGAAGCTTTAAACCCCATTCTCACACCTGTGTGTGTGTGTGTGTGTGTGTGTGTGTGTGTGTGTGTGTACCGTCAAGACAAATCTGACTTATGGCGATCTGTCGGGTTTTCAAGGCAAGAGGTGTTCAGAGGTGATTTGCCATTGCCTACCTCTGTGTAGGCTGAGAGAACTGGCCCAAGGTCACTGGCCCAAGGTCATCCAGCAGGGTTCACATGGAGGAGTGGGAAATCAAACCTGGTTCTCCAGATTAGAGGCCACCGCTCTTAACCACTACACCACGTTGGCTCTTCTCCTACCTGCATAGCACCCTGCAAATCAGGGCCTCGTGCAGCTGCTATTACTAGCTTTAAAACGTTGGGAAGACCTAATCATGAATGTCCCAGCACCTCATCTACTCTAGGACCCCAACTACCTAGTTATATAGATTTAACTATGTGCAAATTAAACAAATAATTTATTCCAAATAGAAAACTTTCCCAACAGAAGTCATTCCAGGATTCCATGGACACTAAATGTTATGTCAGAAGTATTCCAAAATCTACTTATATATATATGTGCTTATATTTATGGTAGGATATATAATCCAAAGTGATATATTACTAATGAGGTATATAATTAACATCTTACTTTCTGTGCTTCAAAAGCTTTGTTAAGGCGCATATAATTGGTCACAGCTCTCATGGCAATAGGCAGCTTGCCTATAGCTTTCAGATCTATTGGCTTCTTATGTGCAGTTTTAATGAATGTATTCATCCACCAGTATGTTCCTTTGGACAGCAGATTGACAAAGGGCTGCAGGAATCTGACTCCAAGATCCTGAAGGTCCTCGGGTGGCTTAACTTCTTTGGGCTTTTTGAAGAAAACATATCTCTGAAATCCGTGAAGTCAAAGGTTTATGAAGCAAGTACACAAAAAGAGGGAAAGAGAAAATGAACAAAATACTGTACTATGAATTTGTCCTCTAGTGAAGATGATGTGGGTCCTAGAGTTCTGCAATTACAACGGATCTCCAGACTATAGAGTTTGGCGACTAAAGAGTTCCCCTGGAGGAAATGTCAGCATTGGAGGGTGGACTCTATGGCATTACATCCTTACCGAGCTGCCTCCCTTTCCCAAACTCTGCCCTCGCTGGAGCTGGCTACCCTAATATGACCAGATAACAATAGATCCAAGCAACCAAATTAAAGCCTATGTATACACAATCAGGTCCCTCTGTAGAACTACCCTTCCCCCATAATATCTAATTGGCTTAGTTTCTTACACAGTTATCAACAGTGTTTATGTTCAAAAACAAAACCATTAAATCTCTGCATGAAAGAAAGAAAGAGTTTTGTTGCTTGACAAATTGTAAAGATTTGGCTGAAGTATACTGTACCTCCCGCGGAATGTGTTTCCTAAGCATAGTTTAATCATGGAAATCTAAAGTGAGTATGTGCTACTTAGTTATGGATTATGGGCAGGATCTTACCACAGTTACCTAAGCACTTTTTAAAACCTGTTGTTTTCACAGGAGTAAGATATAACAGATACCACTGTGGCCTTAGTACTGAGCAGAGGACAAGAGTGTAAGCCTGGCCACTGTTGAAGCAGCCTATCACCTCTCCTAAATGAACTAACCTTTTGGAGTTATTTGAGAAAGTGAACCAGCATGTAGATAATGATTACCCAGCGGACATTAAATACTTGGACTTTCAAAAAGCTTTTGACAAGGTACCTCACCAAAGATTCCTGAATAAATTTAGCAGTCATGGGGTAAGATTATGGATTAAAAACGGTTAAATGCCAGGAAGCAAAGAGTAAAAATAAATGGACAGTTCTCACAATGAAGGGTAGTAAGCAGTGGGTCCTACAAGGATCAGTACTGAGACCAGTACTATTTAATTTGTTCATAAATGATCTGGAACTAGGAGGGAGCAGTGTAGAGGCCAAGTCTGCAGATGACACAAAATTATTCGGGATGGTGAAAACCAAGGATGACTGTGAAGAGCTCCTCGAGGATCTCCACAACTTGGGTGAGTGGGCAACAACGTAGCAAATGAAATTCAGTGTTGTTAAATGCAAGGTGATGCACAATGGAACAAAAATCCCTACTTTAAGTATAGGCTAATGGGGTCTGAACTTGCTGAGACTGAGAGGGAAAAGGGCCTCGGCCTCTATACCCTGTTTGTTGGACCTCCAGAGGAACTGGTTGGCCACTGTGGAAGAGTGGATGCTGGACTAGATGGACCACTGGTCTCATGCAGCAGGTTCTTCTTATCTTATGTTCTTAACTATAGTTAACACAGTGGCTTACTGAGCCAAACTTTATTTTCACTATTTTCTGCAACTGGAATGTGACCTAAAACTGTATGTCACTGTGAGAAGAGTACAATTTATGTGTATGATTCACCCCTCTCTTCTCTAAGAAAAATCTATACAAAAATCTATTTAGTAGATGATACAGAAACTTCATTCAAGCATCACTAGCTGGAACAGTGTTTCATGTTCAGTAGTTCATTTTATTTTTTTCTACAAAACAATTATTTTTTTGTCAAAATCATATTAATTAGTGAACTGAGCACTTATTTTAAAAGCAGTTTTGGACATGGGAGGAGGAACAGCTGTTGTGGTGATCTACACTGGGAATCTTTACCACTCAAGAGGAAAAGTCATCAGAATCAACTGTTAAGTCATAACTTTTAGAAAGTTAGATAACAACTACTACAACAATAATAATAATGCACATTTTGCTCAGTTTTTGTATACATTAATAACATAAATTTAGAGGTGGACACAAAAGGCACACTTAGCAGGCAAAGCAGAGCTGCCTTGCAATCCAAGGTGAAGACAGCAGAGATCTTGAACAGTTATACCCTTCTAAGACTATTAAATGCAACTGAATTAGAAGAGTGTAACTTGGATAGTACTGTAAATGGTTTGAAAAATTAAGCAGGCATTTTGCAGTTTTAGATTGCTCAACCTACAATTAATATGATAGCACTCCCATTTTCAAAGGTTTTCTTTTACATGCTGTGCCTACAAACCATTAAAGTTTGCAAGGAAAGATGTAAGAATTATCTTGAAATGTAACTTACCCTCACCCTGATGACATTAATTTCTACAACTAGCAGCATTCCATAAAGAACTACTAAGAACCCAGTGAGGCAGAATCGAAGCTGGAGGGGTCCAACACCATTATCATAAAACTTTACAAATTTGATGGTTTTGGTTACAAAAGCTAAAGTCCAGTAGAAAAACAAAGCTGTGTAAAGATAAACAAAGCAGCAGTCAATTATTTTTTTTTAAAAAAATAGCAGCAGTAGAAATGATAGAAAATGAAATAACAAGGTTTCTGAAAGTACAATCAAGAGACCAGCTGCAAGCACTTGTGGGGGGCATATCGTTTCTCTTCCCCTACTGTTACCTTGTTTCCTCCTCTGAACGCCGCATAGCCTCTCCCCTATTCCTGCTTCCTGCTTCCCTTCCCACCCACCATCCAACCTACCTTTATCTGCCCCATTTTCATGTTTCCCTCCTTTCTTCCCTGATAAAGCTTCCTGGAAAAAAACTCAGTAGGGTTCTGGCCATTGGGCTGAGCTGGGGCTGGCCACTTGGCAAGGTCCAGTTGTGCAATTCCAGCTGCCAGGGTGAGCCAAGTTGCACAGTGGGAAATCTGCAATAACTTTAAGGTATCACCTTACTTGCCCCGGTATTCCCCTCCCCACACTATTTTCTCTTTTTCTCCTCTTGGTAGCCCCTATATCCTCATATTTCCCTGCTCCCTTTTATCCATTCCACCAACCAACCAATCTTTTATCTGTCCCCATCTTCTCCTATATTTGTTATTCATTTACTTTATTTATATCTCACCTTTCTTCAAAATGGGGACCTGAAGCAGCTTATATCATTTTCTCCATTTTATTCTCACGGCAGTCCTGTGAGGTGAGTTAGGCTGGGAGAATGTGACTGGCCCAAGGTCACCAAGTGGGCTACCAAGGCAGAGTGAGAATTTGAACATGGGTCTTCCATATCCTATTCTGAAACTCTAACCACTGCACACACTGGCTTTTGTGCAAAGCCTGGTCTTGAATAGTAGTGAGCAGCTGGGCCTGTCAGTGGTTGCTGTTGGGCCTAGTCCCCATAAGTCTTCTCTCAAGGCCAAAACAAGCCTGGAAAGGGCCCTGCCCCCTCTACCTGCCTTTTACTAACAGAAACCAAGGCCTAAAGACTGGCAATACAGTTGTTGTTGTCTAGCAACGACCCCTGACAGCATCCATTTCTTAAAGGTACAAATGCTGTTTCTATTATTGGGGAGATTAACTCCCCAGTATACTTTTTTTTAGATTTCAGATTTTTCTGCAAACCTGGGGCTTTTTCAGGGTTGAAGAAGAATATGTCTTGTCTACACATGTCCCCTGTCTTGTCTACACATGACCCTCTGGGGTCATGTTGAGAATTAGATATACTGATCCACTGAGGGGATCCTAGCTTCTCTGAAGCATGACCCTTTTAAATCCTCATGGCAAAAAATCTTAGATGAGAAACTGTCATTGTTGGGCTTCTCGCAGGATGTCTTATTAGATCTTGGGAAAACTGAAGCTTTTACCAAAATTAAAAAGTGCATTAAAGAGCTCGATTATAACAGCACTACTTTTTGTGCTCGTCGTGTCTGTTCATCCCACTTCTTCGGAATACCCCTCCACGTGGTCTGCCTGCCTATACATATTATCTGACAACTCCTCGTCACTGTAGAGCTTTTTGCTTGGCTAGATTGAATGCTAACCCTTCTATGGTAATGCAGGGCAGAATTCTGAATATACCATACTCAGACAGGATCTGCCCTTGCTCTTCTGGTTCTATTGACTCATTAGCCCATGCCCTTTTGGAATGCCACTTTTACGAGGAACTTCGATCGCACTATATTTCCCCCCTTTTAATATACAAATCCAATGCCTCTGTGACTGACATAATGCCTTTTTCACTAAGCGATAGGGACCCCAAGGCTACATGGTCAGTGGCAAGATTTTTTCAATCCTTATATCCCTCCAACACTAGATATATGCTGCTCAAGATCAATTGATCAAGGAGCTTCTAAGGGATAAAAGGAAAGGATATACTGATGATCTATTCAGATGATGCATACATAGGGTTGCCAGCTCTTGGTTGGGAAATACTGGGAGATTTTTGGGGCAGAGACTGAGGAGTGGAAGGTTTGGGGAGGGGAGGAACTTCAATGAGAGTTGACAACTCTCATTGCAAGCACAAATTTTTGGTATTGTTAGAAATGTAGTTTGTTAAATATATGTTGTATACATAGGGTTGCCAACCTCCAGGTACTGCCATAAACAGAAACCTGTGCTGAAAATAGTTACAGCTGAAATGTATATACACAGCACAACGGCTCAAAAAGTACACCAATCCTCAATTTACTATTAGTCAAGAATAATTTAACTAGCATATTGTGCATCTAGGCATGAATTTAATGCCTTTTTTCTTACCCATTTTTCCCGTTGGGAATGCATGTATATTTTTCTTTAAATTATTCTTGACTAATAGTAAATTGAGGATTGGTGTACTTTTTGAGCCTTTGTGCTGTGTATATATATTTCAACCTCCAGGTACTAACTGGAGATCTCCTGCTGTTACAACTAGGCTTGCCAGGCACCATAGCTCCACCGGAGGGAGCTTTGCGGGGCCATGGCTGCAGTGCGTAATGCGCACATGCCTGGCATGGCATGCCTGCGCACCCTGCGCGATACTCCTACGTCACTATCGGGTTTACCCGGAAGTGACACGGACGCTCTAGCAATCTCAGCTGAAACTCTATTGTTTCCATACAGTTTTAGCGGAGGTTGCCAGAGCATCCATGTCGCTTCCGGGTAAACCTGAAACTGGTGTGCATGCACGCATTGCCCGCCAGCCCTTAGCTGGTCGACGGGTAGCCCGGTGGATTAGCGGGATTTTACCTGCCACCACCGGGTACTTGGCAACCCTAGTTACAACTGATCTCCAGTTGATAGAGATCAGTTCACCTGGAGAAAATGGCCGCTTTGACAATTGGACTCTATGACATTGAAGTCCCTCCCCTCCCCAAACCCCACCCTCCGCAGGCTCTGCCCCATAAACCCACTGCCTGTAAGGAGGGGGGACCTGGCAACCCTACACACCAACATGAATAAAAACATTACACAGTAAGAAAAAAATGAGTATAAAGCTAACTTCCATGTTATTGTAATTGCAGAAGTCTCAATAGCACTCATAATTTCTTCCTCTATCTTTTTGTAAAATTAAATTTTTGAGATAGAGGAAGGTTATCCTAATATAATAGTTTACCTATATATCTGTATCTCTGACATTCTTATTATGTTGTTACAGGTTTTGTGTGCCATTTCCAGCTATATAATTTTTTTATCCTCTCATATAGCCCAAGGAAGCTGAGCTTACATTTTAATATTTTTATGGAGAAAATATTACAACACTTAAGCTAATTATAAATGATTGTGTGTTCTCATGCTGAAAAAAGGATGCCTTACGTAATTGGGAAAATATATAAAATATGCATATTTATCAGTTTTATATAAGTTCCATGTGTGGGTGTAGAAAATTAATACATAATTATTAACTCTTCTGCATTCAAATTGGGTAATGGGAAACCATAGGAAGAACTATTGCCTGTAGAGTCCCTACTTTGGAATTGTTTTCTGGAGTAGCAGACTCCTACGCATAGCTTTCAACTATAACAGGGAGCTAAGAAAAATGTCTAAGGAAGCAGCAGGCACTTTCAGAGACCTTGTAGCCTGAGATTAGTGTCCCACACCTACGTCTACTCCTAAAAGTGTCTGATATTTGAAATCCATTTGTATGCATTTCCGGAACACAGAAAGTAATTTTTGGAAAGTAATTTACTATCTTTGTATCATCTCCTGGAGTGACCTGTCATTTTGTTTATATCCATGCTTGAGACTTATATGTATACTTCATATATAGTAAGTACTCCTGAATATCAAGGCTGTCTACAAAGGGAAGTTCTGCAAATAGGGAAATACAGAATAAGAAGTAACACTAATTTTACTTATTTACCTTTATCTTATCTTAGTAAATTAGTTGTTCAAGTCAGGTTTATTCACATTTAACAGAATAGAGAAACTGTTTAAAGAATAAATATATACAAGAAGTATTGATTCCAACAAATGCAACCTGATCTAATGCACGCTTACTCAGAAGGAAGTCTTAATGAGCTGAATGGATCTTATTCTTACAGTATTGCATCCAGAGTCTTACATGACCGTACTAGAAAAAGAGGTTTCTGTCCTTTCTTCCAGAGAAAGTATACGTGTCAAATAACAGTGGGACTATTTATATATTACATAATCTTCCTGTCAACAGATGAGATTCGTCCCTTGACAATGCCCATGCAAACTCGTTGTACAAACACAACAGTGAAAGGCAACAATGAACATCAGTTTAATGGAGCTAGAGTTTTAATGCTCACTATAACAGTCAACAATGTCAAACAAATATTAAAATAACTATAATGCGGGTCAAAACACTGCTGTTTTCAAATTGCTAGATATTCCTGAACGTTCTGTTTGTTTAATAATAACAATATTACCAAACATATTTGTAATTAGATCTGATAATGAAAAATGATGAACAAAACAACATTCTAGTAAAAAATAATTCACAATAAGTACAATGCAGCATTGTACTTACCTACTTACCTACCATGAACCTAAGGCAAACATAGGTCATTTATGCATAGTCGCTTTACCCTCCTTTATTCCGTTTCAGCCAGGAACAAATTTTTCAGTATGCATGATACCTCATTCCTTGGAAGCTCAATGCTGTTTTAGCGGAAAACGAACCTGGCTTTTCCCATTCCTCTTCTGGCCTGAATTAAACCATTCATCCTGGCTCATTCCGGAGTCACAGACAATGCATGCTCTGTTCTCGGGTTGAGCTTCGCCCCACCCTTTTCCAAACCCCTCTTCAAGGCAGCATGCAGATAGCCAAACAGGGGCGCACAGAAGATTGGCTTCTCTCACAGCCAATCACGAAGCAGTGTGTAAAGAGGCAGGGATTCAAGTGCTTCCTGCTTCCTCTGAGCTTTTTCTGAGCAAAAGAAAGGCTTGTTTAAAACGAGGCTTGGATTTCTCCCCCCTGCTTCCTTTCAGATTGCTCCGTTTTTTCTTTTTTGTTCTTAAAATGCTTTTTTATGCGGCAGGGGTTTTGGGGGAAGGAAATCTTCTCTCGTGAGATAAGCCAATTACAGAGCAGCATTAAAGGGGGTGGGACTTGATTTGAACTTGGGAGACTGCTTTTCTGTATTCATGCCTCCATTAGCACACAGTTTCGTCCCTGATCATTCCAGCCAATGCATACAGTTTTCCCCGACCCGGGTTACTTTGATCCTGGCTGAAATGGGGAATAAAGGAGGTTAAAGCGACCATGCATAAATGACCATAGTCACAGTTTAACAGTTTTCTGTGCTGTAGTACATACCTATTAACAACTTCGGAAAATTTGATGTTTCAATGTTGTGATAGTAAACAACTGATGTGATGGCTGCTAAGAATGCCATGCCAGGCGGCATGTACAGGTGCAAATGACGGGATTCTGAAACCCTAAGAAAAACAGAACATGTATTAATCACAAATATCCTGGGAAAGAGAACCATAATTGCTCTAATGCTCACATCATTATATCACATTAAATTCATTTGAATGGAGATACAAAATCATACATACAGGAATGTACACATGGCTGTCTCTGTTGGAATTATTAATTAAGAAAGCAATCAGAGTTCCCACACACAGGACAAAACACTGGATTAAGACCGAAAGCTAAAATCAAGTGACCATTATTGGGTGTACTTTTGTGGCAGTGCTTCTTCTTCTCTTTATTCTTCAAACAGTATTGACAGAAAAAGAAGCTTATGATGCAGTGTGCAGGACAGGGTGACAGAGATGTTTAAAAAAGAAAGGGTGCTACGCACATGATCCTACCCAGATGCATCTTTGGTCAAATTAATTTATAGGTATGATGACTGAAAAAGGAATCAGTGTGCCTTAATGCAATGGAAAATTTCATCCAATTTAATCATGGCTTAGTTTAACTGAAAATATGTTTCAGCATAATACAGACAATATCTCAGATTTTATTATAAATAGGTGAGAGTTTTTCTGGATTAACAGCCTCCCTTTTTTCTTTATCTAGTCCATATTTCCATATGCACATTAAAAAATTTACATGTGCTATAAGTACTAGGGATACCACGGTCAGGTTTGCCATGAATAAATTCATTGGATAAATTTACCATATTTGTTGGGAGAGATTATAGTGAACTGGTCCAAGGATTAGTTCGCTGGTGTGGCAAACATCTGAAACTCCTTTGTATTAACTGGCATCTGTGCAGTAGATTTTTTTTTTTTTTGCTATTAGACATACAATTTGGTTGACCTCTGAGCATCATTAACATATGGACCCAGTTTCCTAGTGAACCAGATCATTCCAGATTCAGGAGGAGAGTGCGTGAAATGGAGCCATGATGCACACCGCATCAGAAGGGGGGGAAAGTTTTTGACTGGATTCAGTGGCATTGGCAAGGCAGTATGGTGTTTTTGCTTCCAAACACACACACACACACACACACACACACAGAAGAGCAAACGTCCAGTAGCACCTTAAAGATTAACAAAATTTCTGGCAGGGTATGAGCTTTCGTGAACCACAGCTCATTTCTTTAGAACACACATAAATGGCCTTTCTCATCTTTAAACAGAATGTTTGCTGAGTTCTTCCTTGGGTACCAGTGAGTGCGGGAGTCACCAGGTGTCACTACTGGTTATAAGGGTGCAAAACCCTTGGAACCCAGTAAAAACATAATACTTCTAGTGAACCAGAGCTACATAACTCTTTCCACACCTTCTACAACACATACTGCAGCTGAACCAAGATCAATATCAGAATGCAAGAGACTGGCATTTGTGAGTGATACACAGAGAGGGGTAAAGAAAGATGCTATTCCTAATTGAAATGGGGGGGGGGATACAGTTCTCATGGTCCTTTGCAAAACCACACATGTGTTACGCAATGCACATGCACAGATGCCAGTCAGGCACGCTGTTGTGCTAGATGTGCAGCTGCCTGGCAAACTCGAAGAAATGGCTTGGCAAACACGTGATCTGGTTATCGATCAAGCATAGGGATAGTTGCAATTGATTGTTGCGATGCAATCCCAACCTGCGGGAATTTGGGCCTCTGTTATGTAAGGTGCAACACATTCAGAATTATCATCTTGGATCAGAACAGTGGCTTACCCAGTCCAACAATGGCCCTACAAACTTTTCTGCCTACATTACTTGTCAGAGAAATTAGTACTGCTTGGTAGGACATAGGTGAATAAAACACATCTATCCTCCATGCTGTTAAAACTCAGGAGGGCATACCCCAAATATATGATTTCATCAGTGAAAGAGCCAGTTACTAAATACTACGGCACTACAGAAGTAGCTGCAAGACTTCACAGCACTATTTGGACTTCGATTTAAAGCCTTCAGGATGGTCATGTTTTGCTGGACAAACTATTACCCCTCATTTAAACAGATATGTGCAGAAGAGTTCTGCCTCCAAGTAGAATCAATTAAAACATTTCAATAGATTTGTGCAAACTATTATTCACCCCCATCTTAGACTACACAGCCATAAATAATTGATAGTTATAGTATACACTTCCAGAAATGTCAATTGTCAGGGCCTACAGCAACACAAAGGAATTCTGAAATTTAAAAAGTTTTAGGGTCAAACTGCACATTATTGTTTTCTTTTCATATTTGATATTTCATATCAGCCTCCAGCCATATGTATTTATCAGCCAATATCCTAATTTTGCAGAGGAGATTTTCTATTGCTCTTGGCCACTTGGCGTTCAGCTTCACTAGGTATAGAGTCACATTGAATCTCTTACTACCTCTCTTTTCAGGCATCATATGGGCCTCTACAGCAATAGAAACTATAGCAATATAAAGATGGCTCAAGGTTTTGCAACAGAATTGGGCTTATCAGGCAAACAGGGCAGAACCAATTAGCTAACTAAAAATAATTGAGACAGTATGTTTATGCATGCACATTCTTGGCAAGGTTTTTGGAACATCTGACACAAAGGTCTGAACACAGATTACATTTCTAAACAAGCGGAATTGACAGGATGAAAATATGCAGGGTAAGATGTATTTAATCCTATTAACAGGGAAACAAGTTAGAAAATAATACTTTTTATATACTTACCCATCTGATACGATGCCCTCAGCTATTTCACATACCAACACAAACAATAGGATGAAAGTCAAAATCCACCGTAAATTATGACCAGGGAAATGAAGCCAAGTGCTGTGATGGATATGAACTTTGGAGCTCTGACTTCCCCATCCTAAATATATCAAAACAAAGTATACCTGCATTATCATGAGGGTTTCTTGCACATATTCCAAAACACATTATTGTCAAATGGAAATAGAAACATCGATCTTTACTGTTAAATGCAAAATGTTAATAAAGTTAAAGAGGCACAGTGGTCTTGTAAAAGAGATGGGGTTTATGAAATGGCAGGGAATTCCTGCAGAGTGTTAATGGAAGGCTTATTGGTGTTTTTGTTTTAAAATGGTAGGCGTAGAAAAAATACTGCATCGTTCCTCAACAATTAATAGAGTCATAAACATTCTTTTTGAAGATTGTTTCAGAGGGTAGTAGAACAGCTAGATTCAAGTCCAGTAGTGCCAAGATTTTTTGGGTATTAACTTTCAAGAGTCAACGCTTCCTGTGTCAGATACAAAGATCTGCTGAAGGGAGCTTTGACTCTCAAAAGCTTATACTCTGAAAATCTTGTTGGTCTCCAAGGTACTGGTGGACTTGAATCTAGCTATTGTTTCTCAACAAACTGAAAAAGTTACCATAGGACTAATTATCTCACAAATACATCCATCAGGACAATGTAACACTCACACAACAGTCACAAGAGCAATAAATGTGCTGTGAGCCAAACTGCCCACAAGTACTTTGAAACAACAACAACAATAAAATAATGCAGTTTTCCATTAAATGAAAAAACTAACATGAGAGAAGATGTGAAAACAAATGCCCACATATTTCATGATTAACTGATCGTGCAGAAGTATTCTATCTGTGAACCATTTCCTTAGTTCTTAAGAAAGTTAAAAAAGCATTAGCACTCAAAAGTGCTGAATTTGTGATTCACTGATACATTTAACCTATACTGATATTTTTGCATTCCTATGACCTGCAACAAAAATATATGACAATAATCAGTATTTAACATATAAAAGTAAAGGAGTCCCGTGGCGCAGAGCAGTACTGCAGTCCAAGCTCTGCAGTACCCATGGGTCAGGAATGATCTGGTGCTTGCACAGGGGACCTTTACCTTTTAATATATAAAAGTCATTTATGGTATTAAAGATTAGATGAGTAAAATGATCTAACTAAGAGTTCTAGTGGTTGCATTCAAACAGAGCACGTGGTTGCAGTACTTGTGTGTGTATGTTCTGTCAAGTCACGGCTGACTTATAACTACGCCGTAGGATTTTCCAGGCAAGAGATGTTCGGAGTTGGTTTGCCATTGCTTGCCTCCGTGTGGGCTGAGAGAGTTCAGAAGAACTGTGACTGGCCCGAGGTCACCCAGCAGGGTTCATGTGGAGGAGTGGGGAATCGATCCCAGTTCTCCAGATTAGAGTCCACCGCTCTTAACCACTACACCATGCTGGCTCTGGTTGCACTACTTAGCCATTCAATGTAAGGCACTAAAACAATACACTATTGCTAAATTATTAGCATATTTGATCTGCAACTTATTTTGTTTTGTTCATTAAAAAAGCACCTGGTTAACTGCAGAAATGTATGTGTGCTGCTATTTCCCTATTTTCTTTTTCCTCTCTTCTTTTTCCAAAGCCCTTGTGAGAAGCATAAACCTAGTTTATTTATGGTGTTGGACACAGCGAATTTACTTCTAGAATAATATGTGCTTGATTTCGAAACACCCATGACTGGGTTAACTTGGAGATCCAATTCATGCATATGAAATACATACTTTCCAAGCAAGCGCACTAAGGGTGGGGGCAGGGCAGACCCCTGGTGTACGATTCAACTCAGGCCATTTACGCATGGGACCTTTTGCCTTGGCTTTGCTGCACTCTGGATGCACATTTTCCCCCATCCGAATTCTCAAAACTCTGCATGGGGGCTTATTGTTCAATTTGGGGGATTTCGATGGGGAAAATGTGCACGTAAAGCGTGGCACGTCCAAGGCAGAACCTCCCGTGCGTAAACGGCCTCAGGCGCTGCGATCCACGAAAGGCGGGGATGGCCCCGAGGGAATGCAGCCCAGTTCGTATGGGAAGGCAGCCCGTGCAACGGAAACAAGGGGGCAACATTCATGGAAGGTTTTGCATTGGATTTGCCACTCTTTAGATGCACTTTCCCCCAACCATATTCTCAAAACTCAACAATAAGCCGCCATGCAGAGTTTTGAGAATTCAGGTGGGGAAAATGTGCATCTATAGAGTGACAAATCCAATGCAAAACATTGTCGAAGGCTTTCACGGTCAGAGTTCATTGGTTCTTGTAGGTTATCCGGGCTGTGTGACCATGATCTTGGTATTTTCTTTCCTGACGTTTCGCCCGCAGCTGTGGCAGGCATCTTCAGAGGAGTCACACTGAAGGACAGTGTCTCTCAGTGTCCAGTGCGTAGGAAGAGTAATATATAGTCAGAAAGGGGTTGGGTTGAGCTGAATCACTGACCTGCAAAAAGTATCAAAGGTAATAATTACAATGATTAGCACATTACCTTTGATACTTTTTGCAGGACAGTGATTCAGCTCGAACCCTACCCCTTTCTGACTATATATTACTCTTCCTACACACTCGACACTGAGAGACACTGTCCTTCAGGGTGACTCCTCTGCAGAGGCCTGCCACAGCTGCGGGCGAAACGTCAGGAAAGAAAATACCAAGACCACGGTCCCACAGACCGGATAACCTACAAGAACCAATGCAAAACCTTCCACGAAACCTGCTAGGAAGCGTGCGTCTGTGCGCGCGCGCGCGCGAGCGACCCAGATGGAGGGTGGCAGCGATCGAGAGGCGCGCGCTCCCCGCCCGCCACTCACCTATGAACAGGATGGGGAAGGTGATGAACAGCAGGAAAACGTGCGGCACCACGTTGAGCGCGTCCACGAAGCAGCCGTTGTTGAGCACCCCGCCGCTCACCTGGTAGGCGGCCGAGTCGTTCTCGCTGCCGCAGAAAGCCAAGGGCATGGCGGTGGAGGCGCGGGGTCCAGGCGAGCCCGGGCAGCTAGGAGAGGACACGCGGGGCGGCGGGAGGGAGCGAGGCGAGAGCCCTTGGGGGGGCGGCGCTCGCCCACCTGCTCGCCCCTCCGCTCGCGCCGGAGCGCCGAGGCCCCTGCCCGCTCTCCAAGCGCGCGCGCCGGGCCGCCTTCAGAGATGGATGGGCGCGCGCGCACTGGACTGCCAAAGGAAGGACGGGGTGGGGTAGGGTGGGGGTGAAGGAGGCGGGAAAGCGAGGGGGCAGCGGAGAGGGGCGCGGGACCTGCTCTGGGACCGGCTGGCCGGAGCCTCCCGCCCGCGCCCTGGCCCCTCAAGCGGCGGCTGGGGGGGAAGGAGCTGCGGTTCCCGTTTAAAGGAGCCGCCTCCGCTCGTTTTGGGAGGGTCAGCCGTCTTTGCGCGCGCTCTGGCCTGGCCACGGGCCGGTGCCGAGGGGGGAGACGGGGCCGTTCGTGCCCGGGGAGATTTGGCCTTGGGTTCGCCGCTCTCGAGGCGCTCGTTTCCCCCATCCGGTTTTCTCAAAACTCTCCCGGGGGGTTTATTTTTGAGTTCTGGGAATTCAGATGGGGGCAATTGTGCATCTAGAGGGCGGCAAAGCCAAGGCAAAACCTCCCCGTGCGTAAATGGCCAGGGAGGCAAAACGCACGGGAGGTTTTGCCTTGGATTTGCCGCTCTCTAGATGCACATTTCCCCCATCTGAATTCTCAAAACTCTGCATGGGGGCTTACTGTTGAGTATTGAGAATTTGGTTGGGGGAAATGTGCATTTAAAAAGGTCAAGGTCCCCTGTGCGAGCACCGGGTCATTCCTGACCCATGGGGTGACCTCACATCCCGACGTTTCCTAGGCAGACTTTGTTTGCGGGGTGGTTTGCCAGTGCCTTCCCCAGTCATCTTCCCTTTACCCCCAGCAAGCTGGGTACTCATTTGACCGACCTCGGAAGGATTCAGGGCTGAGTCAACCTTGAGGCGGCTCCCTGAAACCGACTTCCGTCGGGATCGAACTCAGGTCGTGAGCAGAGCTTGGACTGCAGTACTGCAAGGCAAAACCTCCCGTGCGTTTTCGCCCAGGGTTTCCGTTCTATTTGCTGACCTTTTTTTTATCCAGCCGACTCACCACTCCTGCCTTTGTCGTCTGGTTGAAATATTCCTATTTCCATCATAGCTTGGACGTGAGCCCAGCTACAGCCTAGCTTGCCTTGAGAGACAGGAATCACCTAACGGAGTGCTCGCGGGGGGTGGGGGGAGTATGGGACAGGAAGTTGCTCCTTCAGGGAGAGCAGGTGCCAAGGGAACAAGTGTGAAGGGGCTGGGGTGACTTTGGGCAGGTGACCATAAGAAAAGCCCTGCTGGATCAGACCAAGGCCCATCAAGTCCAGCAGTCTGTTCACACAGGGGCCAACCAGGTGCCTCTAGGAAGCCCACAAACAAGACAACTGCAGAAGCACCATCCTGCCTGCATTCCACAGCACCTAATATCAGTTTTCAGTCACCTTTAATGGCATGATAATAAAATAGTAGTCACAAAAATACATGAATCTCCATACTCCATAGCACCTAATATAGTCGGCATGCTCCTCTGATCCTGGAGAGAATAGGTATGCATCATGACTTATCCATTTTAACTAGTAGCCATGAATACCCCTCTCCTCTGTGAACATGTCCCTCTTAAAGCCTTCCAAGTTGGCAGGCATCACCCCATCCTGGGGCAGGGAGTTCCACAATTTAACTATGCGCTGCGTGAAGAAATACTTCCTTTTATCAGTTTTGAATCTCTCACCCTCCATCTTCAGCAGATGACCCCGCGTTCTAGTATTATGAGAGGGGGGAAAGCTTCTTCCTGCCCACTCTCCATATCATGACCTGGGTCATCTGCTGAAGCTGAAGGGTGAGAGATTCAAAACTGATAAAAGGAAGTATTTCTTCACACAACGCATAGTTAAATTGTGCAGGTGTTCAGGTACAACCTGAACAGGGAGCTCTGCCCTCCCTTAGATCTGGTAACTTCGAAAGATCCCATTTACACAAACAGCAAGAAGTGAATGGGGGAAGACTAGCTCTTCCATGTGACAAAGGGCGAAAACGCATGGTCACTTTAGCCTCCTTTATTCCCTGTTTCAGCCAGGATTCAGCCAGGATTGAATGCATGCGTTTCGCCAAATGTGCGTTCGATCCTGGCTGAATCCTGGCTGAAACAGGGAATAAAGGAGGCTAAAGCGACCATGCGTTTTCGCCCAAAGGCTCTGCTGCATGGATGCAATGATTTTTAGTGCAAACTGCCCTCCCTCTAGTGGTGCAGACTCTTAAGCTCTGGACTTAATGGTGGTGTGGTCTTATGCTGCTCCGTTTAGAAGGCACCTTGGTTTGCTGCAAACTTTGCTCTCATATAGATCCTAGCAACACCATCACTGGGCCCAGCAATACTATCTCAGGTTCATACTCCTGCTCATCTTCTAATGTGATTTATGCCATCACATGCCAGCAGTGCATGTGTACATTGGACAAACAGACCAGTCCCTGCGACAAAGATTAAATGGACTTTAGCCTGACATCAGAAACCACAACATTCCTAAACTGCAAGATTCAAAAACTAGTGGGGAGACATTTTAACGTTTCAGGATGAGACTTCCAACTTCCGGCGTGACACTGCAGGATGCCCAAGGATGTGCTCTGTTACTGGTTTTATTTTTCCTTGTTTTAGCATTTAATTAAAATTAACCTTTCAGGACATTCAGTTGCTGATTTAAGAGTAGCAGTTATCTTACAAAGGGATTTCAAAGGGAGATAAGAAAGAGAAACTGCTGAATTACAACTAATAATGACTCTCAAGACAATGCATTTTCCTGGGCTGAATAGAGACCTAGGATTCCTGCCTCATTACCAATGCTGATTTCTCCATGCTTACTACCCCTCCGCATATCACACCTAATCCAATTATGCCTTCTATTGTCATTTACCTGCTATTGCCATTGGGTGTCTGAATCCATTCTTCTCTACTTAAGGACAGATGGACTCACATTCTAGCTGTATTTGAAGAAGTGATCTTTGTCTCACAACAGCTCATACCCTGCCAGAAATTTTGTTAGTCTTTAAGGTGCTACTGGACTCTTGCTCTTTTCTACTGCTACAAACAGACTAACATAGCTGCCCATCATGATCTAATATGTGCATTAGTACACTATATTCAGGACTATATATATACTGAAATTTTATGGTACAATGGGAAAATAAGTGCAGAATGGGCACAAATTCAGCTTCCTGAAATCTCAGCCTTCCCTAAAACCAGAAATTATGCAAAACAGAAAATCAAAATAAATTATGCAAAATAATGAAATTATTCAAATATGTTCAATTAATGTAATGTATCGATGTAATTGTTCAGCTTTCCATAACCAACAATATGAATAGCCTACATTTATCATTTTAACTTTTTATATGTACACACATATACTGAGTTGCTATTTAGGGGGAAGACCTCCTTTTTTGGGGGGGGGGCAAATAACAACTTCTCATGGCTGGTGTTCTTACTAGCTACATACTAGGATATAAGATATGTATCTCATGTATATGATAAACATACAATATCAGCTGAATAGCAGAGTTTATTCCCTTAATTATAGATTGGGGCTTCTCAGGCTTTATGGGTCTCTTCCCTTTTAGGACCCTCTCCAAGATTAGGAAATATGAGGATCTGATCATACTCTATTAAAGTCAAAGAACGTTACCACTGACTTCAGAGGGTTCAGATCAAATGTTGTGAGTGTTAGCAAATTCATCTGCTCACATTACTTTATATCTTGTAAAAATTCAGCAGAGGTCAGCTCCTTATAAGTAAATCAATCCATGCTCTTCACATTCACAGCTTTTACCCTGTGTGTAATACAGTGAGTAAATTAGTTTTTTCCTCCCTCCTAGGTGATTCCCAACATCCTGTAGAAAAGAAGCAGAGATCATTGCTGAATCAAAGATGAAAAGAGTCTGCTTTCATTTTGGCAAACAGCTGGTACTGTAGTACACAGAATCGGGTTACTTTAAGACAGGGTAAGCCTGCTTCAAGTTTTTGAAATGGTAAGTGCTTAGGTGGTTGTATATTTTCCTTGTCAAGAAACCGAGCTGGATGTCTGTGTGCCCCTTGACAGTAATAAAATGCCACTGCAGTTTTGGCACTGCAAGGACAGAAGGTCCTTTTGTAAACTCTAAACTCATGTCACTAAACATTTTAAGGGCAGTCTGAGCTTCCAGGAACATTCCACAGACAGCAAATGAAGCATAGAAGGGCTCTGTTTCCCGAATACTTCTTCATGAATTTGTGGTATCAAGTAATCTATGCTGTGAGGAGAGCTGGATTGTACCGTTAATGAGCGACTAACGATGCAATCCTAAAGGGGGGGGCAGAGCTGCACAGGAACTGGCGTGACCCCTACGCCGGCGTCCGTGCCACTTGCACCGTGCAAACTGGTACAGACGCCAGCACAGGGCAACTTATGTTGGACCTGGGTGCCGTACAGCAGCGCGAGCCTCCTGTGCCCATGCTGCCTTCTGGGCACCGGCATCCTAGGGGCGTTCCCGGGGTGTTCCCGGGGTGTTCCTGAACCCTTTTGGGCTGGAAAGGAGTGATTTTGCAGGCTTCGAGATATGCCTGCAAAATCGTGGCGCAGCCCCGTGGAACTCTATGGGGAGTTCCAAAAGGTTTTCCTCCAAAAATACTTTTCTCAATTTTTTGGCTTGCCACTCTGGCGACTGCGCCACCTCCACCCACCACCTAACTGCCCCCCCTTCAGGAATGGACTGCCCATATGTTCTGTTCTCAAAGAGAGGCGGCCCTTATCAAACAGTTTTAACAAACAGCTATATCAAACTATATCTCAACATCTTTTCAAAGAAATGGCCCTCTGTATAAAGTCTTGTATGGCTTTAACGATTTCTCTGATAATACTATGACATTGGATTTGAATTTACTAATTTCTACTATTTATTCTTTTCATTTGGTGTATTTTTAGTTATGTTGTAAGGTGCTTTCACAATTGGTTCAAAGGCAAAGTATAATTCTAAATGAATAAATAAATATCAACAAAAATACACCTAGTTCACATTTGATATTGGAGTGACTTCTGCATCTGTTTCAAATAGTTTGCTTGTTGGCCATAATAAGACAGACCAAGATACTAGTTTTAAGCAGTGATATAGTCATGGCACAGGAATATAGCAGACAACCTAAAATAATGTACTATACAACCATAATTCTTCAGATTTCAAACAAAAATCAGCAGCTAATATCCAAATTACTTTCGACTGCAACTGAGTTAAAGGAATGTTGCATTTAATTTGAAGCAACCATATAGCCGGATCTCATCAGATCTCAGAAGCTAAGCAGGGCTGGTCCTTGGATGGGAGACTGCCAAGGGATACCAGGGTTGCTATGCAGAGGAAGGCAATGGTAAACCACTTCTGTTAGTCTCTTTCCTTGAAAACCCTACTGGGTTGCCATAAGTTGACTGCGATTTGATGGCACTTTACATTTACATAAGTACTGAATAGACACCATTTAAAAAAATGGGTTTGAGATGGTGACCCACAAGGTTGCTTGTTGATTTCAGAATAAAAGAGTCCATTTATTATGTTTTAATAGCTGTTTTGCAAGTTGATTCATTGTTGAAGTTTGTTTCGTTAGGGAGACTGGTCTGTTGCTGGGCAGACTAGGACCCACTAGACTGAATTAAAAAAAATATAGAATGACGCGGAGGCAGACAATGGCAAAATGACCCCTGAATGTCTTTTGCCTTGAAAACACCACCAGGGGTTGCCATAAGTCATATGTGACTTGAAAGCAGAAAAGAAAAGAAAAAAGAAAGGAGGAACAAAGATGGAGGAAAAAGTAGAGCAGGGGCTATAAGAGGGACAGAAGAATAAAAACTGATGTGAAGAATCCTGCCTTTTGTCATCTTTCCTGCATTATGCTATAAAACCATCCCAATCAGTTTCACAGCTTGGATAGTATCGAGTCTCTTTGTTTATAAAATTACTGAGACGCTGCCCTTGTAAAGAGCTACATTTTGTGATAACAACATGATGACACAAGGGTTGGTGGAAATTTTTCTGTATGACTATGTTTAGAAGTATGTGTACAAAAAAAGATGCCATATCTGTTGAGGCATTAGTTTTGCTTGCTCATAGTGTCTGTTCTGTTTCTTATCTATGCTGACATTACCAGAAGGTGTGAACATGCAATCATAATGTGTCCAGATGGCAGGCAAGCAATACACAGCATGGTTACTTTTTTTTGACAGGAACCAGGAAGCATTCTTAGTAGAACTAGGGACAAGCAAAGATTCTAGAAAGGAATACTAGAGCTCATTTACGTTACTATTGGGAACCAGTAATGACCAATTTAAAGCATATCAAAATGTTATCCTTATTTGCTTCTGTCTTTAAAACAGCTTCTTCTTGCTTTGGATTCTGAATGGCAGGAAGTAAGCCTACAGTGAAGCCTGCCATCTTCTGATCTGTAGAGCAGGATGTGAAAGGTATGTGTGTGTAAAGTGCCGTCAAGTCGCAGCCGACTTATGGTGACCCCTTTTGGGGGTTTTCATGGCAAGAGACTAACAGAGGTGGTTTGCCAGTGCCTTCCTCTGCACAGCAACCCTGGTATTCCTTGGTGGTCCCCCATCCAAATACTAACCAGGGCTGACCCTGCTTAGCTTCTGAGATCTGACGAGATCAGGCTAGCCTGGGCCATCCAGGTCAGGGCGTGAAAGGTGTAGATTACTGTTTTTAAAGCAATCATTATCATCTCCTCCCTCATGAAGGAAACTCATCAGAAGAAATAGCTCTTGTGGAAATATCGTCAGAGATCTTTTCTGCTTCTGGATAGCCCAGGCTAGCCCAATCTTGTCAGATCCAGGGTGGGCCCTGGATAGTATTTGGATGGGAGACCACCATGGAATACCAGGGTTGCTACATAGAGGCAAGCAATGGCAAACCACCTCTGAATGTCTCTTGCCTTGAAACTCTTATGGGGTCACTGTAAGTTGGGTGTGACTTTGATGGCAAAAGGGGGGTTGCTATTTCAGTCAGTAGTGGAGGATAGGACTCATTATAATGGGTTTAAATTACAGACTGGAGATATTGGACTAGTAGGAAAAACATTTTAACAATAAATGTCGTTCAGTGGTGGAACTGGTTGCCCAGGGATGTTGTGTGCTCTCCCTCCTTGGAGATGCTTGAGCATAGATTTGACAGTTACTTGTCAGGGCTGCTTCAGGTCATCCTGTATGGTACAGGAGGTTGGACTGGATGATCTCTAAAACCCCTTCCAACTCCTTTTAAAAATTCTATGAGAAGTATTCTGCTTGCTAAAAGAGACACATGACAGAAGGCGCAGTAATGGTCTTTATTACAGGCCAGAGGAAGCTTCATAAATCTCTGGATTTCTTATGCTGATAGGAATAGAACTTCAGCTACGTGCACGTAAGAAGCATGTCTTCCCTCCGGGTGAAGGGGAAAATGTTCAGGAATGAGAATTAATCCTGTCCTGCATTTCCTGCACTGGGAATCCAGTGACATTTGCACTTTGAAACTTCCTTTTGAGCTAATTACAATAATGAAGCAGCAAGAATACAGAATAAGATTGAGGTTGCTTTGAGTTCCATTAAAGATGAAGGCTCTAGCGCACACTAGAAGACAGTGAAGATCAATTTCAAGATATTTTTTCTATTGATTTTCAATAACATTCTCACTCTCTTCTTTTGAATTTTGAAGTAAACCAATAATCTGAGGATTCTCTCATAACAAATAGCAATTGTGAAACACTATTAAAACACACAACAGTTCTCATGTTTGGCAACAATTATTTTATTTTCAAATAATTTTGTTCTGTTACGAGTCTCAGGTACTTTTTTTTGCCAATCTTGGCATGCTGGAACAGTAGTGCAAGTGAAATAAACCAAAAGTGTACTTGAATACAGAGAAATGAGGAAAATGTATGTACTCTGTCAACTAAGATGTAAGACAGCAGTTTTTAAAGCAATCAGTTTTCAATTGTTTATATCAATGTTCCTCATGAATGTTAAAAAAAAATTCTTCATGCTTTGCATATTAGCAAAATTTTGATCTGATCCAGAGAGCTGCAAAAACTGCCCACAGCTATGTGAGAACTGCTCTGCATAGAATCCCAGTGCCTAAGACACAAACTTCCATACAAGGAGAACAAATGGGTTACAAATTATTTACTGGATTTCTAGCCTTTTCTCCCATGTGGTATAGCTGACCTGCAGCGGAAATCTCTTTGCACCTTCTATCCTTGTGCTGCCCTTCTAACGTAGACTGTGGACCTTTTTGAGAAAGATAATGTAATGTGTTCACTGCAATACCACTGCAATGTAGTACAAAGATAAGAAATATTAAATAGTGGCAGAAGCTGTGCCCTTGTCTGTGACTTGGTCTGAAGTCAAGAATCTGGGTTTTCTAAGATCATAGATTGATTTGTCACACACTACGTGAAATTTACTTGTTAGTAAAGAATGCTGAGATATGAATTCTATGAAAAATGTCAATATCACCGGCGTGACAAGAATTCCTTTGAAAGTGTAAATGGAATGGATCCTATAGCCGCCAGAGTGGAAGGAGTATGACTGCAAGAGTGAGGGAAGGGGATTTCCCCCCCTAGATCTCCCATCTCACTACAGCCCCCATTTCATTCTACAACTCAATAGACAGTTTTCAGGGTGTGTGGGAAGGGGATATGGGGAAGATCCTTTTGTGTGAGCACCTTCCACTCACGCGACTGTTGGATTCAAACTACTAGATTGGATCCAGTGATCAGTCAGTGGAAGATGGTGACAGTTGAAGATCTTTCCCACGTTCTCCTCCCTGTAGTCATTTCCCAGTCTGGAAAAGTTTAGTCCCAACCATCTGTCTAACAGGATTCAACAAGTAGGTTGGATCCTCCTTTCTGGATCTTCTGACAGTGCAGCTCTGCTAACAGAAGAGAAGAAGAAGAGTTGGTTTTTATATGCTGACTTTCTCTACCTTTTCAAAGGAGAATTAAACTGTCTTACAATTTCCTTCCCTTCCTCTCCCCACAATAGACACCTTGTGAGATAGGTGAGGCTGAGAGAGTTCAGAGAACTGTGACTAGCCCAAGGTCACTCAGCTGGCTTCATGTGGGTAAACCAACCTGGTTCACCAGATTAGAGTCAGCCACTCAAGTTGGAGGAGTGGGGAATCAAACCCAGTCCTCCAGATTAGAGTCCACCGCTTTTACCAATTACACCATGCTGGAGAAGGGATGTTGTCCCCTTCCTCTTCCCCACTGTATCTTCCTAACCCATGTGGGGTGTAATCCATGTGGCTCCAACAACTCTGGGAATAAACTTTTCTGAGGTTGGAAAGGACAGCTGGGGTAGAGGAACATGGGAGAAATCTGTGGTCCTTGCATCTGCATAACACTAGATCCAACCCTCTATTATTGTTATGTTGAATCCAGTGTGTAAGTCTATTGACTTACACAAATAGTTGATTTACTGACTCATGCCCAAGCCTCTACACCAGCTATTCAATGTGTTAATGGTTGACAGAATAGGAGGTAAAATATGATTCTATTTTATTGCAAGGTCTGTACAAACTTGTCTTATATAGGTAAAAAATACAGCATAGAAAAGTGAACTTTTTTACCCATCCTTGGGTAAAAGGTTTCTGCATCTATAATCAAAAATATGCCTGTGAGAAATACAATTTTAAACCATTTCACATGCAGTGCACTTAAGATTGTTTCAAAATTGGCTCCTTATTATCATTTATAATCAGCTCTTCACCTATTGACAGTTATAACTAAACTTCAGTCTTGCCTTAATGGGCGGAAATGAATGACGAGTTCAAATTTGAGGTATCCAACGAATCCAAGAATCACATGTTCATTTAATTAACATTTCTCAATTGAAAGATGTTTGCGATTTGACAAAAGTGGTTCGATACCTATATATCTGTAGTTTTCTTCACAATGTATACATTTGGTCTCTCCCGTGTTATTAAAAAAATGTCCTGCAACAGGGAACAGGGAAAAATACATTTGTTAAAGTCCATCTTTGTCAAATTGTGTTAAGAACTGAGATAGTAATACAGAGTAACAATGGTATAAACTTGTGTTTATAGAATCTATCTGTTCTGAGAATATGGACAAAATACTTATGCAAAATGACATAAAAATAAGCAAAGCTGGAGGGAGGAGAAGTTGGGGATGATGCACAACCATCGGCATCTTTTGCTACAAGATCATGATATCCATGATAGAAGGAATTTTATGTCTCTTGGAAGGGAGAGATTAGGAAATGGAAATAACCAACCAAATTAGGTAGCAGGCAGTGAAAACAAACTAACAAAAAAGTGTAAGAAGCATCAAACTAGAAATATCAAAAAGCATCAAACTAGAAATATTTTCTAGAAAATGCCACCACATGATCATACCAAATAACCTTGCATGAAAAAGTCAACTTTAAAAAAATTTAGGCAATGCCAAAGAAAATACAGTAGCATGCAAAGTACAGGCACATGTTTCAGAATGAAAACATCTACACAAGAGTATAATATGTGCGCTCAGTTCTGTCAGTCATGAGAGAACAATGCAGTAGAAACCTTTCTCTGCACACAGATGCACTGCTTTCAAAAACTTCCCTGTTTAGGCAGGGACTGACAATGATGAAGAAATAGTGGGGCTAAATATAAAAGCTAAAGGTCCCCTGTGCAAGCACGGGTCATTCCTAACCCATGGGGTGACGTCACATCCCATCGTTTTCTAGGCAGACTTTGTTTACGGGGTGGTTTGCCAGTTCCTTCACCAGTCATCTTCCTTTCACCCCCAGCAAGCTGGGTACTCATTTCACCGACCTCAGAAGGATGGAAGGCTGAGTCAACCTTGAGCCAGCTACCTGAAACCAAGTTCCGTTGGGATCGAACTCAGGTCGTGAGCAGAGCTTGGACTGCAGTACTGCAGCTTACCATTCTGTAAATTCTGTAAAACCAACAGAAGTTGGTTTCAGGTAGCCAGCTCAAGGTTGACTCAGCCTTCCATCAATCCGAGGTAAAGGGGGTAAAGGGAAGATGACTGGGGAAGGCACTAGCAAACGACCCATAAAACCCAGTCTGCTTAGTCAACGTTGGGATGTGACATCACCCCATGGGTCAGGAATGACCCGGTGCTTGCACAGGGGGCCTTTACTTTACTTTTATATGTAAACTGATTATGTCAACTGATTAAATCTAGTGTGATGAATTTTGACAAATGGAGCACATGCTGCAGAGCATGGAAGGTTTGCTCCTTGTATTATTTGGGTCTTTCAGTCCCAAAGAGTTTACCCGCATATTGTAAGTTCCTAACAATCTCTAAATATTGATTTTTTCCCCTAAAGCAAGATTAAATGTGCTACCATCTGGCAAGTTTGCAGGGGTCCCTTTCCCTGAAAGGCTTTGTGCTTGTAAATCCAGAAAACTATATATAATTTGGCATTTCTTTATTGATTATAATAAATATGCCACTGCTTGTGATAAATGGATCATAATGTACATTCAAAAATGGACCCCAGCTCGACATGGAGATTGTTACTAAATTGTTAGCGGATGTTGACCCCCCCATGTGACTCCTGCAGTGGCAAAATTCTTGTGTATGGCATTCTCATATCATAACTATATTATTTACAATTATGTATTTTGGTTTTCCCCTGTATTTGCTTATGATCAATTGGTCTGTGAGCATAAATGAATAAATTGAATTGATGAAATATACAGGATTCAAGAAGTTATAATCCAAAGTAAATGAATGTATGCTTTATTGAAGGATATAAGATTAGGATGGTTGGAAGTTAAAATTAGCATTGCCAAGTTTAGCCATCCATAAAGAATCTTCTGTTCTGAGCCCTGCATGTTCTCCACTGAGATCCAATGATCACCAGAAAATCTTGTATCTAGGAATTGTCCTACTCATTTAATATATACATACAAACACAGATCTGATTCATCCACAGTTGGACTACATTACAGGAACGACAACTGTGTGTATGCATCAAACTGTCATAATTACAAGAGTCACTGGACTGAATCAGCAGAATTTGATAAACTATTTGTAGTTCAGTCCCACTGAAGGTCAATATTACCTAGTTTATAACTCTGCCAGGCACAAATAATTTATTTTAAAGATTTTGTGGGAATGAAATGTTTTACCTTCAAGATCTTCCATTGTCCAATCTTTGTACCATTTATAAAACTTCTCCTGATAGGTAGTTTAATAATCATTACACTTAACTGAATAGTTATTAAACTTAACTTATTCTTCTGGCAACCCACTGCTAACTGGTATCATGTCTTTCTCCAGTTTAACCTTCTCTGTCCTAATCCCATTTTCTTCAGATTTTCCACGTATGTTCAGCATCTTGTTCCTTTCTGTTGACAATTTTCCAGTGTGATTACATCCTTCCTAAAATAGAACTAAAACTGGACCTAAATCTGAAAAGTCCACCTGAGGCCGAATAAAAGGGGTCTAGATTAATTTTATGAACAAGTATAAAGCAGCAGAAGTGAAGTCTTACATTTCATCATCATATTCTTTGGGGGGAGATACTGCAATGATCAAGTCAATCCAATCCTGTAAAAGAAAGGTTAGATTTAAATAATCCTGAAATAATAAACCACACCTTTAAAGTAGACCTTTCCTCTTAGAATATAATAGTGAGAATGGCATTTTAATGCATACTTTTCTAACACTCTTACTGTACATTAGATGTTACCCATATATAATTGGAGGCTAAATGACATGGACTCTTGTCAAGCTAGTCTAGATGCGATATTTGTCATAGGAACTGGAATCCTTGTGGCAAGTTGGAGGCTATGCTTTGTTTTACTTGCACACAGCTTTTAAAATGTTTTATTTACACTTCTTTTAAACCCCACTTTTCTCCCCAATGGGGACCCAAAGTGACAAGTATATTGTTTTGTTTTCCTCCATTTTATCCTCACAGGCTGAAGCTGAGTGTGTGACTGGCCCAAGGTCATGCAGCTAACTTCCACATCATTCCCACTTGTCCAAGATTTCCATGGATTTCCTCTCCCACTACAGGCTAAAGGAGATGTTGGAAGAACTAAATGTTAAACTAGGATTTTGAGTCTGTCAGAGATGTACTACAAGGATTTTTTCATATGCAAAGTATGAAAAGACTGTACATAAAAGGAACACCTTTTAATGAAACAAAGTGGATGCTAATAACCTCCAGATTTATTCAATGAATCCGTGTATTTCTTAGCAATCTTTTCATTAACTGATAAATATAATATAGTTTTAAGTATGGGATTCCTATACCTCCTTAACCTTTATTTCTGTAAAAAGCAGGTTAGTTAACTTTTATCTTCTTGTTTTTATCCTTTAATAAACTGATTAATGATGAACAATCACTTCTAAAAAGCAGAGTGAGATATATAAATATCAGAAATGGACCGTCTAGATAAGAAAATAGCTGCTAACTTACCCCACCCATGTTCCAGGCTCTGGTGAGAGTTGCTTGAGCTTCCTCCAGCTTAACATCCAATAAAATCTTGCCATTCACAGCCATTATTTCATCCCCCTTTACAATTCCGCCTGGTAAAATAAATACAGGAAAGTCTCCCTGAATTTCATAGGCATTTTGTACCTAGCACTGTGAAACATTTGGAGTGTTTACTGAAGGGAAGAATCCTGGATAGTATAGACATATCATGCTGTTTAAAAATGAATTGGACAACCTAAATACTATTTTTTATAGTCATGTTTTTGAAAGGTGCTATCAGCTAGTTTGTAGCCTATGATAAAAATATCTCAATGGGAAGTTATGTTACACATCTCTTGTTTACCTGTGGTATGTGTGGCATATGGACTATAATCATACTGAGTCTACTGAAGTCACTCCTGGCCACAGGATAATCTTGTAATATGTAAGTATGCTCAACAATTAAAATGATACATTAAGCAAGAACGCTGCCGCAATGTAATTTATAACAGCGGGCACTGCAATAACAATATCAACAGTAGAAATGGAGGCAAGAACAGTTCAGTTAGGATTTTGACAGTGTTCTACATCATGCCCCAAATGGGTTTGTTTGTTTTTTAAATCTTGAGGTAAAGTCTTTTTGCAGTATGTTTAGCCATTTCATTTTAACCTTCTACCGATCAGGTAGCCAGTCACAGGCAAGCCAAGAAGTGACCAACCCTTCTTTCAGTTCCCACCTGTCTTCTAAACTAACTCTATCAACTGTAAGCTTCTTATTTAACTAAAGCCCTCATTTTGTTATACTACCTACCATGCTTGTCTGCAGCACCCCCTTCGTAAACAGCAGACACCACAATTTTTCCAATTGGAGAACCGATGCCTCCTTCAACCGCAAGATTTAATGACCCTTCCTATTAAAGAAATAGTTCATAAAAAATTAAAGAAACCAAACATATAATACCAACCTTGAATTGTTTCCAGGGTTAAAAACTGCACATACTTATTTTTGTAACAAAATACTGACAGTCATCACACACACTCACACTCACACACATATTGCTATTTGCAAAGTGGAACTGGAATGGAATAACCTTAAATCGTCACTTAGGGTGGCCACAGCCTGTGGTTTACAAACATACATCTGATGGTGTCATGCCTGCTCCTGCCCACCTACACTACATGTTGTGGCACTTCTGGGGACTTGCAGACTAGATGGACTATGCGGCAGGATAAGCATCATATAAAAGCACAAAAAATTACTTTCTTTGTTTTTAATTGTTTTCCGGTTCTCCCAACCCCCATTTCCCGACGGTTTTTATTGTAGTTATTGCATATATTCTACTGCATAGTGTTTGTAAAGTGCCGTCAAGTCGCAACCGACTTATGGAGACCCCTTTTGGGGTTTTCATGGCAAGATTCATCACATCTTAAACCTGTAATTCTTTTAGCTGTAAAATGGCCAGATTAGTAGTCACAGGGTTGCACAGATGCCCCATTCAAAACGGTAACTGCATTCTATAAAACTAACAGCCCACTCCTGAGCCTTCAGCGGCTGGAGATGGTGTGGCCGAGGTGCCCCCGTAGCGCCTCCAAAGCCATTTCCCAGTTGTCAAAAGGCTTTAAAAAGCCCTTTGAAGGTTTTAGTATTTTTAAATGGGGCATTTCACTGTGTGCTTTTCTAGAGCCAGAAGCATGTATTACTGCACCCAGGTATTTGAATTTGGTTATCTGTTCTATTATTATTAATGCTCCAAAAGCGCATTTTTGGCCATAAGCCAAAGGTGATGACTTTTGTCTTTGAGTAGTTAATGTCTAGATCAGGGGTGTCAAACTTGCGGCCTGTGGGCTGGATCTGACCCCAAGAGGGCTTTTATCCAGCCTGCGGAGCCGAGGTACCTAGTCCCCCTTTCCCCCCTCCCCCAGCCTTTTCTGGGCTTCCAGGGGCCCGTGTGTGGCCAGGGAGTGGGAAAGGCTTCTGCCCAGATGCGCGGGGCCGCATGCGCAGCCAGGTGTGTGGGGGAGGTTTTGGCCAGGTCATGGCAGGCCATGGGGCTGCTTGCGCGGCCGGGTGTGGGGGGAAGGCTTTGGCCCAGCATGACTGTGTGTGCGGCTGGATGTGGGGGGGGGGAAGGTTTTTCTCTTTTCCTCTTTTTCTGTCACTCTCCTTTCTCTCCCTCCCTTTTTCGGTCTCTCCCTTTCTTTCTTTCTTTCTTTCTTTCTTTCTTTCTTTCTTTCTTTCTTTCTTTCTTTCTTTCTTTCTTTCTTTCTTTCTTTCTTTCTTTCTCTGTCTCCCTCCCTTTCCTTCCATTTACGTCATATCCAGCCCTCCTAACCAATGAGTTCGACACCCCTGGTCTAGGTTTTCTGCTGAGCAATACTGTGCTATCCTTTGCGTGGCTCTTTTCAATCCCACCAGGGTCCTGGATAATATAACCACGTCATCTGCGTAAAGTAAAATAGAGATAGCACGATGTGCTGGCTTTGGGGGATGAAAAATGGGGCCTTTTAGGTGGTCAACTATATTATTGATGTAGAGGAAATTCTAGTACATTTAATGGATTGGACATAAAGGTGCTCATTCAGGAACAGACTTTACCTGTGCAAGGAGGGAGTCCTGCATTTTTTTTTTAATTTCCCAGTTTAGCTGTGTTTTTAGGAGCCTTAGGATCAGTGTTTTGGGTGGAAGTTGAACTTTACTGCTCTATCCAAACAAAGAAATAGCCTCCTAGAACCTTAACAGCTATCCTGCTTGTATCATATACATTACCTTCTTAATATGCAGAAGTCTGACATCTTTTCCCATTATCTGATCGGGGGAAAACTAGAACAAGTAAAGAAACACCAGTAAAACATAACTATTTTTCCAATGCAAATATATGCTGTGAAATACAAAACTTAAAATTATATATGAGCCCTTCAAGATCCAATCTTGGCAGAACACTCTAAATTACAGTCCTATAGACAAGTTCGTACCTTAGCTCAAAAATTTGAAAATATCCCCAATGTCAAAAGCAGAGAAACAAAACAACTGAAAGGTAACAAATAGCCTATATTTCAGACCCTCCTTACCATTGTATAGGGATCGAAGTCTTCCACATACTTCTGGAAGCCCTGGAAATAAAACGGATAATCAAAGATGTGCACGCAACCATAAATAAAAGCAAGCTAAGCTACAAAAGAACTGATGAAGAAACAGTTGCCAGCGTTCCTCCTGACAGTCAGAAGACACATTTATATAGCACCTTAAAACTGAAATTGTGTTTATGATTCAGTAAACAAATGAACAACATGGAGAAACCTATTGAATTTAGTGAGAATGCTTAGGATTTAGTTATTGAAAATTTAGTTTGTTTGGCCATAGTGAGAATCACAGCAAGTGAACCCATAATGAGTAATGTTGAACTCCAGTAGTGTAATTAAGGGCTGAACTAGATGGTACTAAAAGGCAGCATCCCCTGCACCATAGTGACCCTAACCAGAATCAGGTCCTAAGATGCTCTTAAAAGGAGTTCCCCAGCTGGAACTGACTCAAAATGGCAGGGCATCCCCAGGAGTAGGGTTGCCAGCTCTAGGTTGGGAAATTCCTAGAGATTTGGGTCTGGAGCATGGGGAAGGTGGAGTGCTCAATGGGGGATGTCAGAGAATCAACCCTCTCAATCTGCCAACTTCTCCAGGAGATCTGATCTCTGTTGTCTGGGGATCAGCTGTAGTTTCAGAAGAATTCCAGTCCTCAGCTGGAGGTTGGAAACCTTAAGGGATGCCTGTATCATCTAGTTTGGCCCTATGCCTGGCCAGCACTAGTTATTTCTGATGGTGCAGCAATGTAGGAGGCATAGCTAAGATGGAACTGATGCACATACAGCCAAGGAAAAAATCCTTCTAAAATCCATTTGTTCTCAACTAGATACACAGCAAAAATCCAGTTGTCCTATGCATGTAATTTTAAAACTGTTCCAAAAGATTGGCTTCACTGTTCCACAGAAACAACACAACCAGGGGCAAAGAGAAGGAGAGACAGTATGGTCTAGTGGCATTTCATCTGGGAAAACCCTGGCTGAAATCCCTGTGCCCCAGTTTGACAGATATCTAATATGATTATAAATTACTTGCTCCATCACAGAATAGGACTAATACTGCACTTATCCTAAACATATACTGGCAAATAAATGTCACCAAGGAACTAAGCTAGACTTACTTCCAAGTGAACTGTTTTAGGTTAGAGCTATAGAGCATTTATTTCAGTGTAGTTTAGGAATATCAGATTTTTTTCTACCTTGCACCCATTTTTAAAAATTGAATTCTGATTTTGTAAGGATTCTAGATTTCAGAGCACAAAGCAGAGTTGCTTCCAAGCTGCACAACTAATATTGTTGTGTAATATGGTATATAAGAAATTCTTCCATTCTGCTCAGCAAAGTTTGAAGCCTTCCTCCTGCCTAAAGAGCCACTTCTGCTGGGGGAAGATTTCTCAGGCTACAGGAAGGCTTCAAAGATTGTTGAGTGGAGTGATAGATACATCGTTATATTTTGTAAAGAATACTAACATGAAAATAAACCAGACACTCCATATCAGAATGGGAAGTTAATCTAGGCATCCCACAGATTTTGAGTAAATGTTCTAGAATAAGTAGTCATAATTTGAACAGACCCACTGATCTGTTATGAGATTTAAGGAAGGTCACATGATCTTCCTTTGTTTTGAAATCTTCATAACAAACAGATATTGTCCCTGAAGTATAGTTTGCTGAGAAAATATACGTTAAAAAAGATTAAATACAACCCCTTCAGATAAAAACTGTCTGGATCTAACAAGCAAATAATTGCCACCCTAGAATAAACACTCTGAAATGTATCTGATGTCCTCAGAAAAATATTACCAAATTGCCCTCTGTGTACATCACAAGGAAATTCTAGATTAATAACACTTGTATAGCATCTTCAGTGTTCAAAGAACTTCATACATCATGTCAGTATACACGAACACATGAAGCTGCCTTATACTGAATCAGACCCTTGGTCCATCACAGTCAGTATTGTCTTCTCAGACCGGGAGCGGCTCTCCAGGGTTTCAGGCAGAGGTTTTTCACATCATCTACTTGCCTATTCCCTTTAACTGGAGATGCCAGGGATTGAACCTGGGACCTCCTGCATGCCAAGCAGATGCTCTACCACTGAGCCACAGCCCTCCCCCAGCTATTTAAGTGCCTAATGGAGAACAGGGAAACCATTTGTAGATGCAGGAAAAGAAGGAAGACAACATATTTCTTGGATTTGAAGGCCCCTTTCTTATTTGACAAACTGAAAGTAACAGCACATGCTAGCTCAGGATCAAAGTTCAGCCAAAATTCCTTATTTGTTCCAAATTCCCAGACAGCAAACTTCAGGCCGAAATTTCAGTGCATTGGGCTACATGTTTCATAAAAGGCACCTTTAGTTAAGGCTTTAAGGTCAAACTTTGATTAATGGGCTATGCTTTTCCAAGTAACGAGGAAAGTTTTTGCAATATAGTTTTAAAAACATTTCAAAATGCCATTATTTATTTAGTCTTATATCCCGCCCTCCCCAGCAAATACGGGCTCAGGGCAGCTTACTTACTTCATTTATACTCCACCCTTTATCCCCAATAGGAACCCAAAGTAGCTTATACCATTTTTCTCTTCTCCATTTTGTCCTCACAACAATCCTGTTCAGTAAGTTAGCCTGAGAGTAAACGACCGGCCCAAGGTCACCCAGCAAGCTTCTATGCAGAGTGGAGATGAATCTGGACCTCCCAGATCCTAAGCTGAACTCTAACCACTATACCACAGTGTCCAGACACTGTTCAGATGGTACTGATTGGCCTATATGTATTTAATTTCTAATTTGTATGCAAACTTCCATGATTTTTGTTCAGTATTAGCTTGAATTAATAAGACATTCAGATTCTGTGAAAGCCCACATCACTTATATTTGTAAGGCAGGTGAGTTATACCTGGAATATCAGAAACTATTTAACATGCATGTTATTAAATTTAGCAAAAAGTCTGAGAGAGGCTGACCATTGTTAAATATGTTAGTATATATAGCATCTGAGTAGGATCCTACAGCTTAATCCCTTGGGGGAGATTTTCACCCATTCTATCACCAGGCCGCTACATGCCAGCATTGTTTCTTGGGGGCCCTGCATTGTGACAACAGCATTTTGGGAAGTCTTTGCATTGGGGGTGAAAGTTTTGCAGAGAAGACCTTTTTATGGATCACTGAATCCAGTCTCTTTTCCTGTTGCAGATTGTTGATCTTTGACAAGGAATAGTGGTTGATTCAAAAGCGGGATTACAAGGGAAATTGGAGAAGGTAGCTTTTGGGGGTTCACAGCTCAACAGTAGAACATATTCTTTTAGGGATGCCAATCCCCAAGTTGGGTCTTGAGATCTCTGGGAATCACAACTGATCTCTACACTACAGAAATCAGTTCCTCCAGAGAAAATAGTTGCTTTGTAGGGTGCTCTCTATGGCATTATATCCTGATGAGGTCCATCCCCAAACCCTGCCCTCCTCAGGTTCCACCCCCAAATTTCCAGGAATTTCCTAACCCAGAGTTGGCAACCCTATATATTTTGCATCCAGGTTTGGTCTACTACAATAGTAACTACAGAATGTCTAGATAAAATATCTTAAACATAGCAGGGCTGGGGAAAACCTCTGCCAGAAAGTCTGACTAGAAAATATTGGTTAGATGGACCACTGGCATGACTTGGTATAAACCAGCTTTATATGGTGTGTCCAGTTTGCCCATACTATCAGAGTAGCTTTTGTAAATTGGCTAATAATACCAACAACCACTAGATTATATATGGAGAGTATGTAAAATGTGGATGACTTCTAGAGATTATTGAGATTCCATAGACACCCAACACTTAGAATTAGTTTTCATTAAATGAAAACGACCTCAACTGAAAAGTATAACAGAACCACAACCACTAGAGTCACAACTTTAAGGATGTTACAGACAGCATTTTTAGCTCAGTAAGATTCCCCTCCCTCAATTTATATAATTTAAAATAATAGGTTGCCACTGTTTAAAATAAAATGGAAAATGGTGTTCAGAGGATCTTAAAAAAATTGAATTTCAGCAGTACTGTCATTTTGACATCAGCATTGCATGACTGCTAAACCAGGACACCCATTTTCTAATGATTACCATCTAATTTCAGTTGCTCCACCATATCTTTAAAGTTAATCTTTTGTATCTGGGATAATATTCTGTGACCATTAATTCCTAAACATCACATCATATGATAAGAACTAGGCTTACTGCCTTTCAGCACATTCCTGACAGGAACGCCTGCGCCAGGCTCAGGAAGCAATGCAGTGGTTCTGCCTCCTAAGTTGGTTTTGGCCTGTCCGAAACCTCATCCCAGCACCAAAAATCCTAAAAGGTGGTGTATCTCGGCCAAAATAAGGTGGCGTATCTCAGCCAAAATAAAAAGGGGTGTTCCTGAGTTGAAACGGCTCAGGAGGCTGCCTAACGGCGGCCCCACACCCTGGCCAGCGCCGTAACACCCCGTGAACGCCTCCCAGGATGCCATTATGCCCCGGGAACGCCTTCTGGGTCGCCGCCACGGCCTTTGTTGGCGTCTGGTCACTGGCAGCATCTGGAGACTGGTGGCCAGCCCTGCACACCGGCGTTGGGCCCACAAATGCCGGCTTGCACCTCCCAGACGCCAGCGCGTGGGCCGTTGCCTGCCTCCAAAGGCCTTTCGGAGTGGCCACCAGTGCAAGTCAGGAATGCACTGTGAGAGCACAACAGTTTGGTCTTCTAGAGATTTATAAATTAAGAAACCAGTGTTTCCTAACTTATGAGTCATGAGCCACAAGTGGATTGTGAAGCCTGTGAAACTGGGTTGTAGGCTTTTGCAGTTTTATTGATTTCTACATGCTCTGCATGATTTGTTTTTTAGTGGATCACTATATCAAGTAATTTTGGACTTGTGAGTCACCATACCAAAAATGTTGGGAACCACAGATCTAGATAACAATAAACCACAATTATTGTAATCTATTTTTAGTCCTGTAATTGTCATGTAATCTGTTATTCACTTTGTAGCTTTACTATGGCCTCTTTGGGGTTGAATCCAAAAGGACCTTTCCACTTGCAGAAAAGAGTTTTATGCTAATATAAGCCTGTTTTATCCTTCTCACTATAGCACTGTGTGAGAAAATGGAATTAAAACCAAAATCCAAGAGGTTCTGCAACCTCTTGCACAGGAAAAGGCATAAGAATTACCCTTAGCGTACAACATACTTTTACAACAGTATGTGAATCTTATAGTGAATTTTAAAAGCTTCTTCTGGTCTTATATTTTGTTCTTGTTTCTGTTCATAATAAGGAGAGGATCTGAATTCAAGGCTAGACAAATCTCTCTAGAGGAAGGAACCATGAAAAGATGTTGGTTTGAGAAGAGTAGTTGGCAATTCTCCCAAATTTCAGGCAGTTAGCTTACTGTGTTCTACAAACAGTAGTAGGCACAACATATTCAGAGCTTTAAACTTTTTACATCACAACTCTCATCTAGTTGGATGATATTCTCTGGGACCGCAGCCATCACCCAAGGGTTACTTTTCACTAAGTTGCAGAAAAGGAGAATGGACCCTTGTTTTATATGCTATGTTATTTGAGAAAACACTGCACAAAAATGCTAATCAGGGATGACACCATTCACTGTGAACATGGGCTAAATGTTCTGGTCAGCGTGCCTTTCAGACACATATCTGCTTAGCTATTTTTTTTTTACATTTGCTGACTGTCCCCTCCAACTCCGTGAAATGAAAATGTAAATATAGTGTTGGAAAATGAAAGCAAAGTGAAGCTGAAGACATTGAGACACCACCAGAAAAACAGCCAGATTTGGCCTAATCAGTTTGGATGGGAAACATCAAAGGTAATTTAATTCAGACTCTTGAGGGTATCAAACTGGGTATATCAGAATATATCCCCTTGAGAGTAACAAACTGGGTATATCAGAACAGATTTGGATTTGTTTAATGCTGAGTGCACATTCCTATATTACCATATTTGTTAGCTGAAGTGAAAAGAGAAAATAAAGGAAGAAAGAGAATTTTGGCATCAAAGCACAACTGAAACTCAAAAGTACCACACAAAGCAGAAAGAAAATGTTATTTTACTTGTTTTTTGTTAGTTTTAAATGATGAATTGTAAACCACCATCCTTTTAAACATCTCTTGAGGCTGGAAAAAAAGAGAGACAAATTGCCAAACCAGCAATTAATAGTTTATATAAACAAACACAAATGAATGACCTTCAACCTTATACATTCTGTTTATAAATACAAAGTTAATTGGAGTAACAGGAAATAAATCCTTGCGATTTTGTCAAGGCTCTGATAGTTTCTGGCACAATACTGCTAAGGATGCTGTTGGAGACTACTGCATTTTATGAAATTCTCCCATACGTATCTAATGACGTCTTGGGAAATCCCTTCGCCTACATTCACCTTTTTGGGTATTTTGTGAGATCAACATTATTTTGTTTACCCAGTCAGAATTTTTGTAATATGCTGCAATGAAAGGACAACATCCAAATTCTGCAAGAAAAAATGTTGCATTTCAGTGGATATTTAATGACTTTGTAATGCTTGTCGACAGCAAGAACTTTCTCGGGGAGGGGGAAGGCTCATAGAAATAACAATTTTTGAAGGGCTCTGCAGCTGTGTAGTATCTAAACAAAGCATGCCACAACATAGAATAATAGATAAGAAATAAACTAGTGGCCAACACTGTCGTCCAGAAATCAAATGAGATAAGTTTCTAGGAGTTTCATATTTGGATCTCTCTAGAATTTTAGTGGATTTTTTATTTATTTTTACCAAAAAGAAGGCCAGTTCAAATAGGAACCATGGCACAGAAGAGTTTAAACTTTTTTCCACATGCTACTTTTCTGTCTTGAAATGATTCAATGAAACTGTTACTTGTTTCTTTAGGCTAAATATGTATACATGAGGAATATATTGCCTGTATCTTTATCCCAGGGAGGGAAGGCAGCATGGTACAGCCCAATCTCGTCAGATCTCGGAAGCTAAGCAGGGTCAGCCCTGGTTAGTATTTGGACAGGAGACCACCAAGGAATACCAGGGTAGCTGTGCAGAGGAAGGCACTGGCAAACCACCTCTGTTAGTCTCTTGCCATGAAAACCCCGTAAGGGGTCGCCATAAGTCGGCTGCGACTTGATGGCACTTTACACACACATCTTTATCCCAGAGGAACAAATGGGGCCATTGAAGGTTGGGAAATTGGAATGAAGAAAAGGGTTAACTTTCCTCTCTTGTGCTGCAGTCTAATCCCACACAAGGCTTGCACTTCATAAAGAATAATTCAAGCATACAGCATCTCATCTAGTTTGGCCATTCCATTTTGAACATACATGGCAACAAAATTGCTACATCTTAGACACAACAGTTTCTCAGTCTACAAGCTACACAATAGTATTGAAATGTCATTTCAGCTGTGTTTTAAATTCCTGGTTTTGTTTAAATAATTTCCTGCATACTTTGCATTTAATTCCCTCATGAGGAAAGGTTTTGAAGGTTTTGATTGATGTGAGTTGAAGGTCTGAACCTCAGAGCAAGTTTAAATTGTTATGGTAGGGTAGTCTTTCTTAGCAGACCCGCCGTTCCATCACATAACAAATCTAAGATCCAAACCCGGCTGAAGTTGATAATGATACTTTCTCTACTAGCTTCTCTACTAGCAGGGATATATATATATATCACAGGATTATTATGACTCTAATGTAACTAAAAGCACATTCAACATAGTTTCTCCATCTGTGCTAAAAAGCAAAGATCCACAGGTCAATCCATAGCATGGGATTTTCATAACTTTCCTAGTAATGGCAAATATCTTTGAACGGTGTCTGTCTGGTGAAATGGTTCTAATGACAAAGTGTAAAAAGTCTTTAGCAGATAAAAACTGTAAAGTACAGAAAACTGCCATAGAAATTAAAACACACACATAGACAAAAGCATGTGGGGCACAGAAATTCCCATTATATGTAATAGGTAAGACATACTGATAATAGGAGTAATTAAGAGATTCTAAAGTAACTTTATACACCCAGAGGGATGGAAATTTTGATACAGAAAAGGTCTCACAGAGCAATTTTGTTATGCCATTTTCCTTGCAACACACCTCAAATGTATTTTTTGTTCATTGCCCATATTATTAATATAAGACTGGTATATATAAAAAGGAGGCACTCTACATTTCTTTCCACCCCTGATTTTCCTTGTTTTATATTTTCTTAGTCTGAAACTTGTTTTCATTCTTTGATACCCCTAAATACATTAAAAAAAAATCTGCAGTGAGAAGGCTTTGGTTGACTTAGGTTGTCAGAAATTACCATGAAATGAATTTGCTTTTGTAAATTAAATGCGAAAAATATGCTCTTGCCTTTTGGTAAAATCCTAGTGAACATTAAAAAAAAACCAGGTTGGGAATAGAGGACAATGACATATGGGGCACAACACAACAGATTGATCAGAAGTGCAGTCCTACATAATGAGCAGCACAAGAAGCTTCCCAGTGGTCCTCTTTTCAGTTCTTCACAATTTATTGTAACTAGCCTGATGGAATCTGGGTAATATTTCAAGTCATCTGTTCAGGCAAACTCACTCTCTCCCACTGAAATGACAAACCATAGCTGTGCTAAATATGCTAAACTCGGGATGATATGCTGCTCGCTCCTGAGAAATTTCAAATTACTTAGATGTGCTCTTCATTATAATTTAATGAACTCAACCAGAAAGCAACATCCAGGGGCTACAATTAAAACGTAGGAACAGCTGTCTGAGAAACAGGTTGACATTAATGTCTACCTTGATGAATTCCAAAGGGCAGCCTTGTGGCACCTTAACAACTAACAAACGTATGGTGTCACAAAGTTTCATAAAGCAGAGCCCACTTTGTTAAACTGATGAAGTGTTACATTTTGTTGGCAGAGAGATTTCTACCAAAAGCGACAAATGACAGAAGGAGAGAACTGTTAGGAAAGAAAGCTAGAGTGCCTAGCATTGAAAGACATAGGTACACTGCAGAGCACAGAAGGATTACACAGAATGAGAACACAATCAACAGGATGGGACGGTCAACAAACAATACAATAGGATTAGGTTGTAGAACCAATCAGAAATCTAAAAACAGATCTGAAGCAAAGCATGAGTATTAACACGACACATTAAATGACGCAAAAATTACAAACTAGGATCCTAGCTTCAGCACGCTAACACAGTAGTATAGACTACAGTCCCTAATGATTTATCCAAGTAACTTTGTGAAGCAAACTCTATCACCTGTGTAGAAAAGTCCTCTTGAATAATTCAGTTTTGCATAGTTTGCGGAAACCCAGGAGAGTGGGAGCCTTCCTGACCTCCTCAGGCAGGCCATTCCAGGGTGCCGATCGGAAGGGGCAGGGGGCCGTGCTGACCTTCAGTGTGGGTATGCTGCATCAGCCCACACTGCCCCTATATAGAGAGGAGCCACCAAAGTAGCCCCCTCTCTCCAGCGACATCTCTTCTGCCCACCCTCCCCATAGTGCAATGGTTAAGGGTTTCTCCAGTATATTGCAGTAGCATTATTTTGTTTTACCTTTGTTTAGAATTTATTGCTCTGTTCTACTTTGTCACAGCTAGGTTTGTCAAAGCTCCTTTAGCTGGCCAAGAGAGGCCCCCTACCGACACAGTAATAGTTTGGGCACTGGAACGAATCCAGTTTGGGGCAGGCCGTGCCTGTGCCCCATTTCTTCCAGCTTCTGTGGTTTTGAGAGGCATTAATCAACACTTTTATATTCCTGCCCTGATGATATGGATACTGAAATATTTCATACATCTTAATGTACCAAATCACTCAAGATAACTGACATGTTCAGTGTACATTTGAGACAGAACACTAACAGAAAGCTAAGGAATGCTTGTTCGCAGATTATTTGATGTCGCATCCAGAGACATTTGCAACATGCAGAATATATTAGCACGGGCTTACCAAGGCTTCTGTTTTGATTGATGGTCTGACCATGATATTGTGGTCAGGATGCAGCATGACTGGTTTGGAGACTATTGGTACAGCTGGGCGACGCTGAGCAGGTGGGCTTGGACAAAATTGCTATAGGGTTCAATTTAAGAATATAATAGATGATGCCCGTGTAATTTATATAACCCACTGATCCTAAATACCATTCAGACTCTATCTTCAATGAACAGCAATCACAATGAATGGAATACTTGTATGGCGAATACAAATGTGTTCCTGCTTCACTGAAACAATGTCACTTCAACATTCTGGCCAAACAAATACTCTCTTTAAAGGAAGGTGGCATAGCTTCACTGATACCGGCATTGGCACTAATCACGTCACTCAAATGCATCCTATAAAACTCATGCAAAGACATTGCACAGCATCCCCAAGAGCAATTAATATGCAGTTGGGAGTGGGGAAGGGGTGGGCCAGGGAGGCCAGAGAAACACTACATTTCCCAAGAACAAGTCTTCAGAAAAAACAACATTCCTACAGTTATCCTTGAAAAAAACCATGATAATCAACTTTTTAACTGAAAAAACAAATGCATCTTTGTCATGCAATTTATTGATAATGTGACAAAGCCCTAAGCAGTTTTAAAATTTAAGCTTAAATTTGTGCAGGTTTAAAGAGGAATTCACAGGCCAAAGAACACTGTAAACAAATGGCCATTTGAGAAGAGTGCTTAGAATGTGTGCCTTGGTTACAAGGACAACATCGCTAGATATTTGATAAATAAAACAACTGGCTCCTTCTAAATCCCACTGACTTTCCCCTACAGCATTATATTGGAAGATAACATCCATTTATTTACAAAATATGCATGACATACCAACGTATTGCCTGATGCAGATGATATTTTGCTGAGGTGAGATGTATTTCGTGAAACCTAAATGAGAATAGGTTTCATAACGGTTATGATGATTCAAGAGTCGGATGCATTGTAAAACCAATGATCATGGACATGAAGAACATATCAGTTCATGCCAAGTACAGGAATAATATGCAGGTAATGAAGTATGTACTTCTTTTGGAGCACATGCAACAACCATAACAAGCAATCGATATTTCCCCCTTCAAATGGTATCTTATTCAGACAAGGTAAAAAGGGGGGGGGGGCTACATTGTTTAGCTAAAATATCAGAATATTTAAAGCAGGGAAGTTAAGTAAGGCTCCCACATCCATTGTCATTCATTGAAATAAACGGATGTCAGAATTAAATCCAATTAATTCCAAGTGCTTAAATATATATGTAATATGGCAAATTAATGGAATGACAATTCATTAGTGGTCCCTTTCATACAGAGACTTGAAAGTGGATGTGGAGGATTTTTTAATATTCCACATACCTTAAGGATAAAATGGGGGGAAATTCTGATCCAAACATGTTTTGGAGAACCTGGATTAAGACTTTATGAACTGTTGGGAGGACATCATTTTACTGGTAAGGTGTATGAAATGTTTTAAATAAATAAATGGAAGAATTTATTAAAATCTCCACCGGGATTAATAAGCAGCTCATCAGCAAATGTATTACAGGGAGTTCTACATGAGATATGTTCTTTGATCAAACCAGCAATAATGTTTGGTTTTCGCTCAAATATTCCACAGGCAAAAACTGGTAGCCATAAAATTAAATTGATGTATTCTAGAAGAACATTTGCATGCAATGCTGTAGCATTTACTTAAACTCACAAGTACTCATACTGCATAAAAAGGGGGAAGGGGTGATAAAGTCTGTGTTGCATACATGGGCTTATATTTTACATTTTTGATAGCAATAAAATCTCATGCAAAGCAAAAGCCACAATGGAATATATTTGTCTCTTGAAAAGCTCAGGCTGTGTCAGGAGGGTATGAGTTCCACACATGCAAAATATATTCCACCCTTTCTCATACCTTTGGGCTTGATAAGTAGGTCTGTTCACTGGTCTGAGAACTAACAGGGCTAAAGCTCCTTTCTTTATAGTTTTTCACTTCCCAGTGATTCTGTGATTCTGCCGGCCCACCAGGCTGATAGCTGTGGTTGCCCATTCGTTCATCTAGATGATTGGACAGTGTATGGAGAGTGCCAATAGTCTCAGGGGAAGGAAGAGGGGGTGGAGGAGATTGTGGCGGCGGGGGCACGGGATTTGGAGTATGCGCCCAAGCAGAAGATGATGGTGGCGGCGGCATCCGGAAAGTTGCAGAGGGCACTGATGTCTGTCCCCTAGTAGATGGGACATTTGGTGGAGGAAGTGGATAAGGCGCTGGGGTCACTGGAACGGTACGGGGCAATGGAGGCGGTGGTGCTGAACGTTTTGTAGACTTGCCGTCATCTAAATTGATATCATCAAGGTCAGTGGTGTGAAGCTGCAAACCACCAGCAAACTTCCTCATGGATGTGCCAGATGGAGAAACAGGAGGACGTATACCTGGCGTCTAGTACAGCGACAGAGATCATTTTAATACACCGTTGCTTAAAAATACCTCCGTGCATCCCTACTCAGACAAAAGCAAGTCACTAAAGTGAAATGCACAATGCTACTAGAGGCTGAAACCATCTAATATACAAGCAATAATGTGTTGTCATCTATTCCACTCACATTAAAGGAGACAAATACATGAACAACAACAAAAATATATAGAAGAGGCATTTTAACAAAGTCAGGAATATTAAAGGAAAAACCTAGTTTCCCAATAAGAATTTTTATTGCATTCCAGGGGTGGATTGGCTTTTTAACTTCCTTTCCTTTATCCCAGGAGTGGGGAACGTCAGGCCCGGGGGCCGTTTAAGGCCCGCGAAATCATTTGGTCTGGCCCTTCATGGGTCCTGGCAGATCTCTAGCTCAGAAGGATCTAAGACTGGCGATCTGCCCCCTCCCGTGGACTGAAATAGCCTCTATTCAAGGCAGATGTGAGTTTGTTTTGCCGAGAAAAGGAACCTTTTCCCCCCCTTGCAGAAGAGTCGTTATCTATGGAGCTGCTAGGACACCCAAGAAACTGTGTTAACCCTTTCCCACCCGGGCCATGGAGAAACGTATTCCCTCTGTACTACAAGAGGGCTGGGGGCAGAAGTGGTGTCAATGGAGGGGTTAAAGGGGGCAGGGCCAGAATGCACGTGGGGGGGGCAGTTCTTAGCTAGTGTGTCCTCATTTCACCCCTGCAGGCGGAGGTAGCAGGAGCCGGCTGTAGAATCTGGCCCTGACCATGTGGAGCAGGAGCGACTCTGGCATGTGGCTGGACGGCTACGCCCGGCTGGTGCAACAGACCATCCTGTGCCACCAGGTGGGCAAGTGCGCCACCGGTTGGATGCCTGCCTGCTTGGGGCTTGGTCAGCTAATGTTTAAGTTGATAATTTTGTATGGCCTGTTTTGTATTTATAATGATGTTATAAATATCCAAATGGCCCTTGGTGGAAAAAAGGTTCCCCACCCCTGCTTTATCCCTTAGAAGCTCCTTGATTCATTGATGTTGAGCAGCATATATCTAATGTTTGAGGGATATAAGGATTGAAACAAATCTTGCCACTGACAGTGTAGCCTTAGGATCCCTGTCACTTAGTAAAAAAGGCATTATGTCAGACACAGTGGCATTAGATTTATGTTAAAAGAGGAGAGATATAATGTGATCGAAGTTCCTCATAAAAGCGGCATTCCAAGAGGGCATGAGCTAATGAATCGACAGAGCCAGAAGAGCAAGGACAGGTCCTGTCTGGGTAGGGTATGTTCAAAATCTTGCCCTGCATAACCATAGAGGGGTTAGCATTCCATCTAGCTAAACAGAAGGCTCTAGAAAGCCAAGGAGTTGTCAAATAATAAGTATAGGCCGGCAAACCACGTGGTGGTGCTATTTAACTTCCAGAGGAATCTGATGGGTCACTGCCCTAGAGGACCACTGGTGGCCGGGTGCGAGCAGAGCCAAGCCCAACGACTCTGCCAGTGCCTCAAGGGCCTCTTCGCTTGGACCCTCCAGAGCCAACGATCATCAGGGCCAGCTCGGCCACTGCCTCTCCCTGCTCTGCCATCATTTTGCATGAGGAAGCAACGGGTGAGCCAAATACTGTGGCTGGTGCCACCAAGCCGAGCGGCCCAGCAGCCCTGGCTTCGAGCACAACAAAGGCTGTTTGGCTTGGCTTGCACCAGGGCCATTTTCACTTCCCAGCCCACCCTTGGAATATGCAAAGTCAATCAGGAATTACATTTTATGGCTTCACCTAGAAATGTTGTAAATTTAGAAGAGAATTAAATGTTTATTCTATTCATTCACAAAAAATGGGGAGGATTCATGTAAGACTGTCATAGTGAACACGGGCAAAGATTATTCTAACATCTCATCTCTTTTTTTTTAAGTCAAAACTGTTTATTTTTGCAGTTTACATAATATGGTTCCAGGGGGAAAGGGAATAAAGGGAATAATAATGCTGTTGAGTCAGATTTGAAAAGCAAATCAATCTCTCACAAGGAAAGGCATTCCTGCAAGCAAGCCTCACTGAATAACACGGGACTTACTTCTGAGTATAACTGCTTAGGATTGCTCTCTGTGAGTCTGAAAATTTTTATTATGTAAACCTTAAAAGTACAAATAGTGACTAGAGACAGTATCGCTAAAACAATCTGTAAAGGGCTTTCTAGGACAACAAAGTACAAATAGACATTTTAGATATCACAATCGATGGTTCAGAGCATCGTTTTACCTCAGGAGAATCATTCTCCACCGAGGATATTTGTTCTAATCGTGTCTGACAAAGCTTTTCCACCCAGTGTTGGGTCTTTTCTGATTCTTCTAAATCTTCTCGCTCAGTCTCAGATACCTGAGTCATATCATAGTTGCGGAACAAATTATATAGCTAATGTTATAAGATACAGTTAACAATTCAAAGATACAAACTATATTTCATTATTAAAAGAAGGACTGCAAAATGCATTACATTTCAGGAGGGGATTTCATGCTGGCCTCCCTGTGGCCCACTTGAATATGCTGGGCATAACTCCTGCAGGAACTACCTGCAGGCAAACTGTATGCAGGAAGCCTCTGTATGATAACTGGGGACCCTGGAAAAAAACACCAGGATTCCTGAGCCTAAGCAAATATAGTATGTATGAATGCAAGCTATTGCCAGTTATTAGGAATGCATGTAGAAGAAGAAAAAGAAGAAGATATTGTCGAAGGCTTTCACGGTCAGAGTTCATTGGTTCTTGTAGGTTATCCGGGCTGTGTAACCGTGGTCTTGGAATTTTCTTTCCTGACGTTTCGCCAGCAACTGTGGCAGGCATCTTCAGAGGAGTAACACTGAGTGTTACTACTCTGAAGATGCCTGCCACAGTTGCTGGCGAAACGTCAGGAAAGAAAATTCCAAGACCACGGTTACACAGCCCGGATAACCTACAAGAACCAAAGAAGAAGAAGAGTTGGTTTTTATACGCCGACATTCTCTACCACTTAAGGGAGACTCAAACCGGCTTACAATCACCTTCCCTTCCCCTCCCCACAACAGACACCCTATGAGGTAGGTGAAGCTGAGAGAATGTGACTTGCCCAAGGTCACCCAGCTGGCTTCGTGTGTAGGAGTGGGGAAACCAACCCAGGTCACCAGATTAGCCTCCGCCGCTCACGTGGAGGAGTGGGGAACCAAACCCCGTTCTCCAGATCAGATTCCACCACTCCAAACCACCGCTTTTAACCACTACACCACGCTGGCTCCCCAGGGGGGTCAGTGAGGCCTACAGGAACAATGATGCTTTCCCTATGAACAGAACGTAACGTGGTTAGTTCTAATTTTGGGCAGAAATCCAAACATTCATTGTCTTATCCCATCTTTGCATTTTTTTCTGAGTAAATGTTTACTCTAAGACGAATGTTCTGTAAACTAACTTTTCAGTATCCAGTCTAATTCAGTGACATGTAGCTGAATGTGTAAACTTCCTCCAAGGAAAAGCATCATGTTTTAGGGAGATATTGAAGTTCTATCAGCAGCTGTTTCACACATGCAAGTCATTACACCATGTAGCATACAGCAAGCAATGAATGTGCATTTATGAATTCAAACGGAATTTAAGTCTGCGCTGGCCACTCCTCCCAGGTGCTGAATATTTTGTACATCAAAAGGCAGGGTAGTGTTCTAGGGATCTCACTGTTAACACCTACAGGTATGCAATCTTCAGATCAACATTTCTAAGTAACCGATATTTATTTTCCCATCCCAGTCTTAACCTCAATTTGAAACGCAACTGAGCTCTTAGATAGCTTTTAAAATACTTTCTCGTGAATTTTTCAACCACCGTTCTTTTCTATATTTAAATGGTTGTTAATGTGGAAAGAAAATGAACTGCTGACTGCATTAAAAAATATCTAAACATTCCATTTTGCTTAATCAATACTGTTACATAGTCAGCTCATAATACCACACACAGGCATGGATAACATTAGGGACGAAACAAATCAAGGCACAAATCTCCAAATAATAATATATAAATCAATTGATTTGTCCAATTTGTTAATAAACATTGCATGGATCCACAGAACCAAATGGAGCAAAGTTAATGCAAAGTTAATGGAATGGATCTTCGCTGGCTACTCCTTCCTACTGCAGTCTCTGAAAACCTGCAGGAATGCCATGAAATGCAGACCAAAGGGCTGTGGTGGCAAAAGAAATCTGGCAAAAATCCATTAATCAAATTCCCACTCCATTCACAATTATTTGGATTCAAGCCAATGGAAATCACCTATCTTCTTGCACAGACTCTTGCTCCTTTCGCATCAGAATTTGCGCAAGTGGAGAGGTTAACTATTTAACTCATCAGTAAAGATCTTGGTAGGCCACAGTCCTGGAGTTCTGCAAGTGAGCCTAGTGTTGCACTGGCTCTGGCAGTGGTGAGGGAGAGGCATGGGTTCACCCACCACATTCACCACAGATTGGACCTGACTGAAGACACTATGAAGGAAGCATCCAACACTCTTTCCACAGTGCTACCAACAGGATCAGCTTTGAGTGGAACTCCCTTCAGATGGAGGTGATGGGTACTTCAACCATCACCTCCACCACTGTCATGAGTCAGCCTGCAGAGAACTCCTCTGACAAAGGGGAAATAGAAGCCAGAACAGAGGGACATCCTCAGGCAGAAGTCCCACAGGAACAACCACTGGGCCTACAGCCTGCCAGAATAGAGGATCAGCCAAAGTCAGGAGATGACTCACCATGCCTGCAGCCTGCCAGCTCAAGGACTCCAGTTGGACCTGACACCTTGCAACATGCAGTGTCTCCAGAGGCCTCGCCAAGGCCACTGGAGCAGAGAAGAAAACAGGTCTGTCTGGCAATGCAGCAGAGACGGCAGAGTGCTAGACTGAAGGCTTTACAGAAGAAGCTCCTCAGTAGCAGTGATGAGGAAGAGCAGGGCTGAAGCACCACCTGTGAACTCAGCTGAATCAGCATCAGCTGGCTCTGCTACAGCAGCAGGGGAAGGGATTTAAGCCATCAGTTAGACTTGGCTGTTGTGCAAGTAACTTGTCACCAACCTCCTTGTGTACCAGCCTTGTTTCCCTGCTATACGTTGAATTCCTGGTATCCTGACTCCTTGGACTGACTTTGACTAATGCTTCGGACTTCCCTTGCCGGTACTGAGATCTTGGACTTTGCCTGAACTGTGAATGACCTAGGACTGTTCCCCGGACTACGCTTCCAGCCCTCGCTCCTTGCCTGCACCACGACAACCACAGGGACTGCTCCACTTGGATTTGGCTGGAGTTGATTCAGGAGGAGGCAATGGGTCAGCATATGCCCGTTGTTGACGCTGCTCAAGTGAATGACCCCAGTGGTGGCTGCTCAATTCAGCTTGTTCCCAGGCTATTTTATCAGGCCAATGTTTCTTCTTCTCAGTCAAGCCTCATGTGCTGCACTCACATAATTCCTCAGGGTCCCCTGAGTTTCAGGAAAAGATTTTTGTTGGGGGCAGTGGGATGCAGTACCAAGGACTTGGCAAAGATCCACTCCACAATCTTCACTCACTTCATGTTTCTCCAATATTGTTTTGAGAACATCAAAAGCCCTTGTTGGATCTAGAAGAAGAGTTGGTTTTTATATGCTGATTTTTCTCTACCTTTTTAAAGAAGAATCAAACTGGCTTACAATCTTTTTCCCTTCCTCTCCCCACAACAGACACCTTGTGAGGTAGGTGAGGCTGAGAGAGCTCTAAGAGAACTGTGACTAGCCCAAGGTCACACAGCTGGCTTCATGTGTAGGAGTGGGAAACCAACCCGGTTCACCAGATTAGCACTGCTGCTCATGTGGAAGAGCGGGGAATCAAATCTGGTTCTTCAGAGTCCACTGCTCTTAACCACTAAACCACGCTGGCTCTATGTTAAAAGGTTGTTCTATTAATGTGCTTTCTCCCAGCAGCTCCTTATTTTCTAAGTTAGCCTTGCCTAGAATTTTATAGAGAAGTAAGGAAAAGAAGAAAGTAGATACTGCCTTCAAAAGAAGTGATGTATTTCCCATCTTTTCAGGGATGTGCATACATATGCCACTAGATCTGACTGCTTGCATAAATAAATGGGTCAAAGTAAGCAGGCCTCATAGTCTAGTTCTGTATACCAGTGATAAATTTAAAATGTGCCTCTATTTGCATATGCAAATACCTAACAATATCCATGGTTACTTTTCCCATGGAAGAGATGGGAAGAACAAAGGAAGAACAATTACATAATGCTGTCTAGATCATAAAGCAACCTACCTCTTGAACAAGTCGGTTAATTTTCAACTGTTTTTCTCTTTCCAGCTTCTCTTCTTTTTCCTGGGCAAGGTTTTGCTCATATTCCATCTCCATTTTACTCTTCTTCTGTTCACTGAGACTGTCACCTTTGGATTTCTTTCTGTCTTTCCCTTTCTGTTTTTTTTTATTATTTATTACATGCATTTAGAACATTCTTTATAGGGCTTAATAGGACAAATACATGAGCATCTGTCTTAGAAAAGGTGATGTCTTAAAAAAACTGTCTTCAAAAAAAAGAATGTACAGGTGCATCTAAGCACAGTGACTGTTGGATGCGATCAATTTCTTTTCAATCAAAGCTACAGAGGCTACATTTAGTATAGCATTGAAAGGCAGACTGCCTTCTCTACAGTGCCTAAGGAAATGTTGTCACAGTTTTCTATAGCCACAGTTGTCATGGAATTGACTACCCAAATTAAGGGTCAATTCTCATCCACTGGATCCCTTGGATTTCAAAAGATGAACTGGGCAGTTCATTCTTCCTTACCTTTATTGTGTGTGTGTGTGTGTGTGCCAAATTTGGTATGCTGAATCTTTTCCAAAAGAACCAAATATCAGTACTGTTTTCAGTATTCGGTCATAGCATGTGGATGTACGACATGGATTAAAACGAAACCTACACTGCAATTTATTATTCTCTTTTCCAAATGAAGTCTATATATAGTGATGCCTTTTACATGACAGTTGCTCACGTTTCCTAGAAGTATTTTTTACTGTGTAAGAAAATAAATCAGCACTTCACACATCCAACACACCACACATTTTCAAAATAATTCAGCACACAACTGCAAACAAAAATCTCAGATTTCTATGGAAAACCAAACTGCTTCTTTTGATTTTCTTTTGAAATAATGGGAATGGAAACAAATGTAAAATAAACATGTTTGATGAAAATGAATTACTTAAAAAAATTAAACCAAACAAAATCTCATGCATTTCCCTAATACCTGCCAGACCATCACACTGGCTACCACTGATAATTTATAGGCAACTTTGGCCTTTTATGCATGGCTGTTTCTCTCGCCGTCACCTCTTTGATGTCTTTGGGTCTTTGTGTTGATCATGCATGCCGTTTCTGACAGTTAGAGGTCGCCTTGCTCTCCCCCTGCATTTCCCCCACGTTTTGAGAGACCTATTTTATCTCATATTTGAAAATGTGGCCAAAACTCGGGGAAAGGCAGGGGGAGAGCAAGGCAACCTCTGATGGTCGGAAACAGCATGCATGATCAACACAAAGACCCGAAGTTGTTGAAGGGTTGACAGTGAGTGAAACAGCCATGCATAAAAGACCATAGACTACTTATCTTAAAGTAAATCCATCCACTCCAGGGAGGATTTTGAGCATGCTGTACAGCAACAGATAGCATTTTGTCTCTTTAGAAGTGTTTGGTGTATTTATGTAGTAACAGCTGATGTTTAGGACACCAGTGCATATAGGAACATAAAATCCTGTCAAATCCTTTAAAGTCCATCTACCCTCCTAATCATTGGCATTTAAACCGCTCAATACAGTTCAAAAGAAGCAACAGTGATAAAGTACAAAAGATATTTGGCGTCTTGGATTAAAGGGCCCATAATGCCCACTGAAGTTAATGGAAGACAGGAAATATCAACATTACGCAACATCTGTTACTGAACCATAAAACAACACATTTACAGTGTGCAGCTTTCTCGGATGGGGCAGAATATCTGGACCCTTTTTACTCTGGCTTCTGACCTGGTTATGGGATTGCAACTGTCTTCACTGCCCTGATCTTCAGTTGTAGACAGCGAGAATATGACCCTGTTGATTCTCCTGGCATTCTGACAGTGCATTTCTAAGGAGAGTTGCTCCAGTCTAAGCCCATTCATTTCAGTGGGCTTAGACTGGAGTAACTCTCCTTAGGAATGCACTGTGAGCGACTTTCAGTACCACCAATCATGGTATCTATCCTTCTGACTGGAAGAGATGGGTATTTGGAGCACCATGCTTAGGTGGTTCTTATCCTGTCTGACTGGTTGGTTCCAAAAGGTGATACTGGGAGAAAACTGCTCAGCCCTGTGCTGTATAAAATATCTACTGTAAATGTTTATTGATACAGCACCAGCCAGACAAAAATATCTCCTGTAATACTCTATTTTGTCTGCCATACAGTTTGACCCGTGGTTCTGCTGGGATTTTTTGGTATGACGTTGGTTCTGTTGGACTTGTTGGTTCTGTTTGCATTGGAAGGCTTTTGGTCAGTTGCTTGCTCTTGTATGTATGGCTATTCTTTGCTCTGGGGAAAGCATGGAATTTTTTCCCCTTAGGAAACAATGGAGGATGGCTGGGGACACCTTGTTCAGGGACCCATAGAATTGGATACCTTGGTCCAGTTATTTAAAACTTGAAGGTGGGGAAGCTAGTGGACAAGCAGCAATAACTCAGCTGCAATTTTGATGTCATTTGCTTGAAAAACAGCCACTCCAACCTGCCCCCCCACCCCTAACAAAAGATTCCCCATAGGGAATACTGGACCCAAACAAATTTGGAATTCTGGGGAAAACTCAAATCCAGATACTGAACTGACAGTGGAGACCTGAATAATCTGGAATAACAATACCTGGCTTGCTGGGGTAGAGCAGGTCGTAAGTGTGACAAATAAATAAATAAAATAATTATGCCCTCCCTGAAATCTGGATCGGAAAAATATCCCCCCCAATCTGATGCACATCCCCAATAGCTACACTGAGAATATTTTATTGAAAGAGCAGAGCAGAAATGTTTGTTTAAAACAAACACACACACAAATAAAATGCATCCCATCCCTTTGGAATTAAAGTCTGATCTACTCATGCCGCAGAATAAGGTGGTAACGAGGTGACAGAGTGCTGAAGTGGAAGAATGAAATGCTCTACTTCAGCCTGCAGGTGAGGGATTACAGTTCTAAAAGTCCCCTCACATTAACCATTCCCTGTATGTAGCACCATATGTAAAGGGCTGGGCAATAATCTTTCTCCCTCATCTCATTCTACTGCCTGTGCAAGACCAGCCCTTTTCCCACTGTACTCAATGGGGCTTACTCACATATAATTAGAGTATATCACCTTTATTTATAGTTGCTGCACATCTTAACATGAACATGTCTGTGAATATGCACAATAATTCAAGAAAACAAACCCTTTCTTATTGTCTTAGTTATCAATACATGTTCATTACTTATTGGGAAAAAAACACAACTTGGATTAGAAAGCAGTTTCCACAGCAAACTTTGCCTCTAACACTAAGACAACCACACCCAACATGTTTGTACCTTGCGAATTGTGGGAAATTTTCCTTCGTAACGATAAAACCATCCAAAATCTATAAGTATGCAAAGCAGAAATACATGGCTGAGAACAATGCACTACAGATATGTGTGTCAGCCGTGTTCCATATGTAATGCTGCTAAAAAAGAAAAACACCAACCTTTGGATCAAGTACATCATAGGATGTAGTATCTTTTCTCATACCCATACCTTAACTTTGAACTAGCTTGTTGGTAACAGGGAGATATGGCTACTCATTATTCTTTATTCTGCTCTGCCTGCCTACATATTTGCACAGCCTTTTTGACACAATGTAAGATTTTTGCGACACACGTGAAGCATCTCCATACCACACCATTTGCAAAGCTTCACTATAGGTACCCGTGAAAATGGCCGTGGAGCAGAGCTGCCACTCTCAGGTGAAGCAGAAAGAGCTCTATGTTTGCAGTGTACATGGAGCTAATACTTATTTTTGAAGTAAACAATTCGATAACATGTTCTATAGCATGCAACCTTCTAGAAACAAGAACAATTTCACTTTTCCATCCTCTTCACTATTCAAAATGCTTTCCTCAATTCCAAGCCAATTAATTAATTATTGTTTATAGCCCCTCCACCCACCCACCCCCCAGCCAAAACTAGGCTCAGAGTGGGTCTGCACTGGCAATTCACTATTTAGATTGTAGATTTCTCTAGGAAATCATTTGCAATGGTTGTACAGAATGTCATCTACAAACTTAACAGCGCATTCCTGAGATTTGGCTGCAGCACCACCTCCTAAAGCCATTCCCTGCACGCTGAAAAACAAACAAACAAAGGCTTTTAGAGGCTTTTTTGTGTGAAACGGGCCCTTTTTTTCTATAGGGCAAAAAGCAGGTGCAGCCTCACTCTTCTCCACGCCGGTGTTCCCGGGGCAAAAGGGGACAGGAGGCTGCCTAATGGCAGCTCCTCTCCCCGCCCCGGGAATGCCTACCGGGACACCTCCCGGGATGCCGGCGCAGGTCTTTACGCCAGTGGGACGCTGGCGAAAGGCCCCGTTGGCGTCCCGGGGTGATGGTGCCATGGCGGCGCCCAGCATCTGGGCCTTCCCGCTGGCGATGGGGCCACTAACGCCAGTGTACGTTTTCTGGACGCTGGCATGGGGGGCCCAAATGCCAGCGCAGTGCCTTCCTGGCCTCCTAAGGGCTTTCGCCCTTCAGGCTCAGGAATGCGTTGAAATTCTACTTTAATGTGTCATGAATCTGACACTAGATCAACTCAGCACAGGACTTCAGATCTTGATGTTCAGATCAAAAATAAAATGGAATTCACTCAGCATTTACAGTTGCATATCTAGTATTCAGACCTATGCACAATAACCTGGGAGTTAGCATCATCCAGTTCTGTTGAGCTTACTTCTATGTACACATGCTTAGGATTCTGCTGTTGGTCACCTGGATGCCTAGTGAACTAAGGAGGGAGGTGGCATCTATTCCCTTTATTCTTTGAGCACCCAAAAGGACAGTAACCAAACCTATAATTAAGAATTCAATTTATTTCCTTCTTGTTCTGTATGTCCTTGCCCAGAGAACCTTGAAGCATTCCATATCAAAGCTATTCGATCATCCAGAGTTAATGCAATAAAATATTTCATTTTTACAACACATCTCCCACCATTTTATTATATCCCAAATCTATTTGGGGTTTATGTATATGTCTTGTGTGTGTGTAAAGTGCCGTCAAGTCGCAACCGACTTATGGCGACCCCTTTTGGGGTTTTCATTGCAAGAGACTAACAGAGGGGATTTGCCAGTGCCTTCCTCTGCACAGCAACCCTGGTATTCCTTGGTGGCCTCCCATCCAAATACTAACCAGGGCTGACCCTGCTTAGCTTCTGAGATCTGACGAGATCAGGCTAGCTTTAATGGTGCCTTAATTCATTCGTAGCAAGATCTCAGCCAACTATGATCACTGTTCTGGTTTTCAGTATGACAAGTGGACCCCATTAAAATATGCTGTTGAGATAGGCTACTATGGTTTCTTGGTGCACTGAAAACCTTCCTTTGTCCATAACTATTAAAAATAGGTCATTCCACTAATAAGAGAATCATGTTAGTCCAGTATTGACTGACTGTTAGGAGGAAGAGCTGTGCAGGAAGTATCAGAGTCAAGATAAAGAATCCAAGGGATTACAGCAAACCTGTTGGCTCTCTCTCAGGTTCTTTCCACTCATATCATCTGCTGCAGGCTGGTCATGTGCATCTAAATCTACTAGAGAAACAAAGGAGGAAAGAAAAAAGGGGAGAAAGAAATGATAATGCTGTGGTTCTTTTCCCCACAGAATGAAATGAATTAATGTAGAGGGAGTTCTTGGGGAAAAAATTATGCACACATTTTGGGAGGAGGAAACTTAACATGGATGAAAATTAATCTGCCTCATACCAAGTCAGTTTGTTTAGTTCACTATTGTGCTCCTTGACTTTCAGTCAATCCCCTGGATCTCAGGCTGCTTTCACACACATTAGACAATGTACTTTACAAGCACTTTAGTGATCAATCACAAGTGGATTTTCCTATTTCACATGGTGAAAGGGCATGGAGAGCACACTATCCAACATGTGTGAAAACAGCCTCAGACAAAGAAAAGTCCTTCCCCACAATAGCTGTCTCAAATCTTTTAACTGGGGATGCCAGGGACCTCCTACTTTCTTCAGGGAGAATTTGAATTCCACCTGTCCAAACCAAGACAGCATCTGAATCGATCCTGTGCAAACTGTGACCCACAGCCAGCAGGTTTTGCACTGCAGCCTACCAAGGTCTTCACAGTCCCAGGCAGGCAGCTGATCTGGAGGGTTACCATACAAGTTGTATTCATCTGGGATGGTCAAAACTTATGCAGGCCTGATTCCAAGTCCACAGACTAATCTACAACTCTGGACATTACTTTAAAGATATCCCCAAATATTATAAATATACATTTACAGGGCTGGACATGGTAATTTCCTTCTTATTTATGTTGAATATATATGATTGGGCATTTTCTCTTCTGATGAATCCAGAGGACAGAATAGGGTTGACAGATCCGCCCTGGCAACTGTGGGGATGGGAGGGGTTGCATTGCCAGAACCAGGTAGGGAAACTCATTGAGAGGTCCCTGGGGAGGACAGGGACCTCAGTGGGGTAGAATGCCATAGAGTCCACCCTCCAAAACATCTATTTTCTCCAGGGGAACTGATTTCTGTAGTCTGGGATCAGCTGTGATTCCAAGGGATCCCCAGCTCCCACCTGAATGCCGGCATCCCTAGGGCGGAAAATTCACAAGAAACTGTGAGGAGAATGGTAAGTTAAGAAAAAGTGAATAAATGTGGGAGAGGGGAAAATGAGTTGTGGATAGAGCAAGAGGGAAAGAGAAAAGATAATGTATTCTTATACACCTGCACAAGTTGTGACTCACAAGATAATGAAACCTGCTGTACAGGCCTAAGAAGGACTTGGTAGACCTCCACAATTTGTTTCCTGCCCAGGATTGCAAAAACAGGACAGGCGGAAACCTAGCAGGCCATAATATCAGGCTGGAGGCTGCATTAGGCTTGGTAGGTACCAAGTTGTGCCGGCTTGCTTTACATTAAACATATGCAAAGCCTGTGAGTGTTCTCTTCCTTCCTTTATGTATTTCTCTTCCTCTCCCGGAGACTCAAGACAGGTAACAACCTATTTTGAAGCTAATGACTGCCAAAGAAGTAAAGACAAGACAAGGACCTGTAGTTAGTCCACTGCAATAATTCAAAGCAACCGCAGAATCCAGTCTAGACACTTTCTTGTTCTGCCCAACTCTACCTCACCATAAAAGCCCTTGGGGACACTACTCTAGTCTCTCTCATAAGAGACATTTTGTAAAACTGCAGGAAAAACAGTCCATCTGCAGGTGCCTTTTCCTAACAATTATTTTATTTTATTATAGGCCACCTTTCTCACTGAGATGCACTGAGCAGTTTTGTTAATCACATGAGCTTTACAAGAAATCCCGGGCCATTTTTCTTTTAATCTCGTTTAGTTAATCTCATACTAAGGACAATGACAAGGTTGCATAGCTCTGTAACATGGTTACCTCTGGCGTATCAAGGACTGGGTGTGAAGACTCCTGTAATGATATTATAAATGAAACTGAGATGCCAGCCATCTACAACCCCAGAAACCATGGTAGCACAGCAGCATATGCTTCAGAGTCTGTTTGTAAATACTGTGAACTCTGACCTTTAAAAAAATATTAAGGGTGCTTTTGTGACCGGAGGTCTGCTGTTATGCCCAGCACAGAATCCTGCTTTAACTGTACTGGCCTAAGATTCTGGGCTACAACGTTCAAAGTGATTTTGTAGACTTGGGACTCTTCGCCAAGAAGTACAGATTGCTTGGGAATTATTTCTTGTTTGGAAAAAATATGAGCTGTACTTTTTAATCTCAGGCCATTTGTTACCAGTTCTCATGCTAACAGATCTTCTGAATCTGTATTATTTAGTCACGTTAATAGAAATGGAAAATCAAATGACTATATCAGTGATTTATTCCCATGATTCAAAAGCCCGGGTGGTTTCTAACCATGTACACATTTTGAGAGAGCTACAGGGTTGTTCAATGAAGTTCATTAAACACATTTCTACACATTAGGGTGAAAGTCATTACTTACGTCGATGTTTGGGAGGAGGAGGAGGGTGTACTTCTGCAACTACAGTTTTGGGGGGCTTTGGGGGCTCTTTATGGGTCCAGTCTTCTTCCCACTGCTTTTTAAATTTCTCTTCCTCAGCAGTTATCCTAGAAAGAAGCAAAAGTATAATTTACTTGGATTTGTTTGAAGTGTCTGACTGACTAGCAGGACTAACCTGAGCAGAAAGGTGTCTGTTGTATTTATGTAGGTAAAAGGTAAAGGTCCCCTGTGCAAGCACCGGGTCATTCCTGACCCATGGGGTGACGACACATCCCGACGTTTACGAGGCAGACTTTGTCTACGGGGTGGTTTGCCAGTGCCTTCCCCAGTCATCTTCCCTTTACCCCCAGCAAGCTGGGTACTCATTTTACTGACCTCGGAAGGATGGAAGGCTGAGTCAACCTCGAGCCGGCTACCTGAAACCGACTTCCCTCGGGATCGAACTCAGGTCGAGAGCAGAGCTTGGGCTGCAGTACTGCAGCTTACCACTCTGTGCCACGGGGTCATACTGTATTTATGTGCTAATTAAAATATTTATATTTGGCCTTTCCTCATGGCTTAAGATAGCTGAAAAAAACCACAATTTAAAACATGTGGAATTGTTTGTTTATGTGTTTTAATTGGCTTATTTTATTATTTTAAATGTTGTTTTTAATTGTTGAAATGATTGGGTGGATAGGCAGTATGGAGGGCACAGCTACAAAACGGCTGCCACTGGAGGCAGGGTCCAGCCACAAAACGATTGATGCATCTTTATTTCAGTCACACAGTAAAGATCCTTGTGCTGTGGTGACAGCTGCTGGCAGCTGCTGCCAAAGCAACATTAAAAAAATCTGCACAGCCAATGAAATCTCCATTGGCCAATCAGAAGCCTTGCTGGGCAAAAGCCCCACAGAAGCCACCCACTTTCTAATTTTTTTTGCAGACACCAGAAAAGATGTTGGCAGGCACAAAGGTGCCAATGGGAGCCATATTTACTTAATATTCAGAAATAAAATTTAAGATTAGTAGATTAATCGATTAATTAGATTGTAGATGAATAAGGAAATTTTGTGTTTCATTTACCACCCCCCATGAGTCTTATTAGGCAAAAGACTTGTTTTGATAAATCTAGATAGACATTGTGTTTATGTGTGAGAGACAAATTTTCATTTTTTCCCTGTTTTTAGTTGCAACAGCTACAATTTAGGAAAGAGTATGCCTGTGTGCCAATATTATGAAATTTGGGCATGGCTGAGGAAGTTAGTTCATGGGGAAGGCTGCAGGAACACCACTTATACCAGTTGCCCAAATTGCAGTCATTGCCCAATGTCTGGCAAATGTGGCAGCACTTGCTACATCTGCTGATTTCCTGGGGTTAGCAAAGGATCAGTAGGGCTAAGGGAAATCTTTAGAACTTGGTTTGCTTTGTTTTTAATGGGAAGTGGCTGTTTCCTATTGACTTTAATGGGACTCCAATTATTAAGAATTCCTGATTTTCTACACTCCAAATTTTAAAGGTCATAGTTTCAAATCTGAATTCCACTTTTGAGTTTTGGTGCTTGTACATATGCCTATATCCATCCTAGTGTCTCAGGATGCAATGTTATGGACATTTACTTGAAAGGACAGCCCACAGAATTTAATAGTACTTGCTTCTAAGTAAACATGCACAGGCTCACAGAGTCAACAACTTGAATGATTTGAATGATTCAATGATTGAATGATTTGAATGATTCAATTTGAATGATTCTCATTGTTGTTGTTTTTACAAAGCCACAACATCCTCTAAAACAGCAATTATAAAACACACTCCATTTTATACAGGAAAAAAAACACAGGAAAAGACAGCTTAACTGTTCCATTTCTTTACGGTATCTTTCTTCTTCCTCGGCAGCCTTCTGGGCAATCTCCAACTTTCGTCTGCAAAAAGAGAAACAGCTAAGTGATGCTTAGCATAAATATACCAATAATTTTGACCATTCAACTAAAATTCATTGAAAAGTTGTATACTAGGCATGCAATACATGATCTACCAAAGTCAAAATTCAATAACCAGCCATGCAAATCAGACAAGCAGGAATCTCCTAAACCTCATACTTTTGCTGTCTGCCCAAAAGTGCATTAAAATGTGTGTGTGTTATGTGCCGTCAAGTCGCTTCCGACTCATGGCGACCCTATGAATGAAAGTCCTCCAAAATGTCCTATCTTTGACAGTCTTGCTCAGATCTTGCAAATTGAAGGCTGTGGCTTCCTTTATTGAGTCAATCCATCTCTTGTTGGGTCTTCCTCTTTTCCTGCTGCCCTCAACTTTTCCTATCATGACGGTCTTTTCCAGTGACTCTTGTCGTCTCATGACGTGACCAAAAGGGGGGTGGTATATATCAAGCAGTGGGAAGGATGAAATTTGTGCTGGTGGGCTCTTTTCAGTTTCTGGAGGCTAACATTTGTATTCCTATGCCCTGAGATGTTACATCTCAACTAGGTTTTTTTTTAAATGACAGTTTCTTGTCTACCCTACACTTCGCTACAAAAACATCTGTGCTTGGTGAACACCAAATGAGCACTTGAGTATGAAATCAAGAAATGAGACATATAAGATTTCCAGGGCATCCTTGAGAAAGTAAGTAGGTGTTATGTGAAGGACAGGAGGCAGTCCTGCCCTCCCCAGGGGAAAAACAGCCACTCAGCTAAGCCTAAGGGAGTGCTGCTCCAGCATACAATTGCCTTTCAGAAGGGAGGGTGAATGTTGGAGGGAAGTTCAGCAGCAGTTTAGACCTGCCTCTTGGAGACAACAGTGATAGATTTGGGTCTGCCTCAGCAAAACAGTAGACAGTTTGAAGGGTAGCTCTGCCTGGTAGCATGGAAGAGTAGTTTAACTCTACCTCTGGGAAACAGAGTACCTGATTCTTAGGCCTGTCTCTGGTAATGAGCAGACCTTGTACCATTTGTTCTGACTCTTGGGAAAGGGCAGGCTGGTGTGGGTGGAATCCTGTGTGTGAGAGAGGATCCAACCTAGTAGATAGTCAGTCAAGGCCTGTTTGTACAAGAAAGCATTAAATAAAATTCAAATCACACACTGAAGCCATAACCAGCTTAAATGTCTGCGTCTCAGCCAGGTTCCTCCTCTGACTGTCTGGAGACCTGTGTTGCTGATCTGTTCTTTGAAACCAACCAACAAATAAATAAATCTTAGTTATTTATATACAACTCCTGACTCAGTGACCTCCGTGTTCTACTTGCTTACCACAAAACTTATCTCGCAGCAGCGAAGCCAAAGCCTTAATACTTGCTACCTTAAGAACATTTGGTATTTGAAGGGAAAGTTTACAGTTTTAAACAAACCTGGGTCCCCAAAATCATAGGAGGCAGCGTGGGTCCCTCCAGGTGGTAGAAAAGGCCTGTTACAGTAGCTCTCAGGTTAAAGTCTGACAAAGTTAGCAGAGAGGGCTTATAGAACAGTCAAGGCTTGGAGGTGCTTTATTCATCAGGCTAATTTATGAAGGCCATTGTCGAAAGCATGTCTAGCAAATTGCCATGTAGGCTAATAATATTTTAAAGATTTTTCATATTTAGTATTCTTCTATTTAGTATTATTCTATTTAATACTACTCTCTTCTTTATAACATTTTATTCATATTGTATTTACTAATAAAATGTTGTGTTACTATACATTTTACATTTTGTTCAGATCAATGTAGTTTTTTCTTTGACTAGTCATCTCAATACTTCCTTGTTTTTCAGACAGGCAAGCATCATAGTGAATTCATTAGCATCTTTACATGATCAGTGCTGTTGTCTATGGACTGGCAAAGAGGCACAGAATGTTTGAAACACACACACACACACTGAGCAGTTGAAGAAAACACCTACTAAGGAACCAGAACATAACAAAGGAGAAAAGATACCCAAATCTCTCTAGCCTTATCTTCTTTCTCTCCCCTGAACAATCACTAAATGTTTTATACTATACTATTCAAAATAAAGCTTTCAACGCACCATTTATTAAGAAATTTATTGTAATACCTCAACACCATAAAAGTCAATGATGTAGACATTTCAATGCTCTCCAACAGAAAACAATTAACATTAACTAAGAAGCTTGAAGCAATTATAACAATATTCAATGATGGTCATCCAAACAGTTAACTTATCAGACCATGCCTATCACAAGCTCTTACAGTCTCTCTTTTTCTTGCTGCTCTTTCACAATTTTATTGGTCTCTAGTGCAAGCCGCTTCTGACGCATCAGCTCTTGGCGTTCCATCTCATGTTGGTACTCCTCCCGCTGCTTCTCCTCTTCAGTCATAAACAACTCTCTTCCCTAAATATTATTTAAAAGCCATATCAATTACATTTTTCTAGCAAATATTTCTATGACTCCCCATAACGCCAGAATTTCATGGCATTCCTTTCCCCAATGAATATCTGTATAGCCACATACTTTTTCTAAAAGTTGATTACGATCACTTTCATCCTTTTTCTAAACATTGATTACGATAACTTTCATCCTGAGATCTATCAATATAACTATTTTGTAGTTTGTATGTTTACGGTTTTGAAAAAAATCTGGTGATTTTTAATATATAAACGCATAACTATTAATTTCATAAATATAATATAATTATAAAATATCTATAACTGTTACATACAATGCAAAAATAATTATTAAAACAGTTTGTTAGAGTTTTAAATCAAAACGGCAAGTGTAGAAAACTTTTCAAGTTTCAAATTTTGGCATAATCTCTGAGGATCCTAGATTGTTAGTATAAAGACCAAGCGCTGAACGTGGAAAATTCCATATGCATATTATAATTTGAATGTATAAAATGTTTCAGCTTTAAAACTGGATTACTTTTCACTGATGTATGTAAGGGACTTGAGACTTGATGCTGTTGCTGTCTGCAAGATGTACACAAAATTTCACTTGTGGCGGCCTCTCCTCTATTTTCCTGTTACTGCTTGTCTTCACACTGAGTAGTGTGAACACAGCATTCAGAGATGTTATTCTTAGCTGGTGATATTAACATTCTGTGTTAGTAAGCAAAGATCCAAAGAAGCGAGAATATATTTCAGGAATTAGGTTATCCAAACTAGTGTTTTTCCTTGCTGTCCGAGGACTATGGGCTGAGGACTGATATAAAGTAAGCTACTACTCAACTTTTCTAAACATATAACCATTTTATTAACAAAGAACAAGATTTTATTGGGAAAACATTTTTTGTTGGAAAAAACATGGCCACAACCAAAATTAATGGTCCCGCTGGGAGTAGAGGATGACGGTATGTGGGATACACCGGGGCTTGCGCCACTTGGTGTTCCCCCGTCACTCAGGTAGAGGCCAAACCTGCCATCCACTATGCTGCAACTCAACACCCTTGGCCTCCCCCAAAACCCCTTATTGAGGTCCCCCAGTTGGAGGAAGGGGCACACAGGCCGCTTCCCCCCATCAAAACCATCCAGCCCCATGCGTAAACCGCCTTAGTTGTGACAAATATAGCATAACATCAATACCTATAGCCCCTAGGGAGGGAGGGTGGGCCAAAGCCGGAGACAGACTGAGGCGACGGGCAGGGGCCGCCGGGACATACGCAGAGCAGTGGGGGAGGGGGCCGAGTGAAGCCTCCCCACTGCTCAGCAACAGCCTCCAGCCCTGCCTGACTGGCTGGGAGTAATTGGCTCCCTAGACCAATCAGCGAGACCCCGGGAGCCAAGACCGGGAGAGCAAGGCTGCTCAGCCGCTCTCATCCCCCCGCCCCAGACACCAAAGCTGGCTCCGGGGAAGTCCGGAACCGTTTTCTTGTTCATTTGAAACAAGAAAGTTAGCTGAAAACATGCATGTTGAATGTTTGGTAAAAGGATTTGCTAGATGAAAACATTGGGAATGCTCTTTAAGTAGCTAAATGATTGATAAATCTTTACAGGGCAGCAGTATGTTCTTGTAGGCTACAATAAACATAACTCTTTCTGTAACCAGAAAGTTAAACTCTTTTGGTGGCTACTTCACTGTGTTGTCTACCATTACTAATGGCTGGTTTATATCATGCGATAACAACTATGAGGGCCAGTGTGGTGTAGTGGTTAAGAGTGGTGGACTCTAATCTGGAGAACCACGTTTGATTCCACATGAGCAACGGGTGCTAATCTGGTGAACCAAGTTAGTTTCTCCACTACTACACATGAAGCCAGCTGGGTGACCTTACGCTAGTCACAGCTCTCAGAGCTCTCTCAGCCCCATTTACCTTACAGGGTGCTTGTTGTGGGTAGGGGAAGGGAGGGTGATTGTAAGATGGTTTGATTCTTCTTTAAATGGTAGAGAAAGTCAGCATATAAAAACCAACTCTTCTTCTATGGAATAAGAAGTTAGCTGCAGCCACCTTGGAATGATTTTGGTATGGCTGGTGACAGGAGTGAGAATAGTGAGGGACCCGCTGAGGCTCATAGTTTGCCAGAGAGTTGCCACCTATCAAAGCACTTCAACCATGCATACCCAACAGGAAGTGGAAGATCACCCCAAAGACTACTGCAACAACATGAGGGCCTCTTGGATGTTCTCCCATTTCCTGGAAGGAATGGTATCAAGTGGAGCTAGTAGAATGTGGTGTTCTCATGAAAGTCTTACATTCTGCTCGCTCCAGATTACTCTCCAACTAAGAAACGGGAGATTTTTTTTCTAGAGCAATCTCTCATTCCCTGGTTGAAGTTGCTGAGGTAGCAACTCCCTAGCTCTTTTTAATTTTTCGTCACTGATCCCAGAGAGGTAGGTAGGTAGAGGGTACATGTGTAGACAACTGGGGATCCATCAGAGGTATAGGGAGTGGAAAAGATGATACAAGGTGGCAGTCACAAGGTGGCAGTCACAGCATCTTTCCCAGGAGACCCTAAAACCAAGAGCTTATCCCTGTATGGTCAACACTTGTTCAGTGTCTTGAAACCCTCTCACAAAGCATACAATGAGAAGAATAACTTAACTCTTTTTTTTTGAAGTGACATGTTTTCTTATTTGCCAGTATCCCAAATAGTTCTTATCCATATTCCAGTTTAGCACATTTTAGTCCACTGAAACATGCCAGACATTCTCTTAGGGTTAATTCTAGTGGTGCTCTTTAAAAAATGCACAATTGCTGAAGATGTTCAGAAATATAATATGCACAGCAAGCCAGAACCAGCTAGAGGCAAAGATTAGTGAACCATTTATGTCTATTAATGGTTGAAATGCAGATGTCAACAGTTACTTAAGTGCAATTGCAATGATACTTTCCTGGGAGTAAGCCCCCCCCCCCAAATAAAATTTCTGAGTAGACCTGTTTAGACTCCTAAATCCAAGAACACTGAGTCTGATAAGGATCTGAGAAACGAGAGTGAGGGTATAGATGTTTCTCATTCAAAGTTGCAGCTCTTAGTGATTCCAGTGTATCTCCTGCTAGTAAATGTATGATTCTGCAATTTTGTCCATTTATGTTAATGCCTAATAAAGGTAATGAATGAATGAAATGAAATGTACATATAGGATCAGCATGCATTTCATCCCTTTACTACTATATTCAAGGACTTTCTAGATTTTTACAGAACGTTTGCTTATCGATATGAGATCAACACTTACAGCGCCTGTTACAACAGTGATGGTCAGAGTTGGACTGCTTTTCAACATCTTCACAGCCTGAAAAAAGGAGAGAGAGAAATCATTTGTATATGTAGACCTTGCAACAGTACTTAACACTAATGTGTTGCCATCTTTTCTTTGGTAAGTGAAGTAAGCTACTATTAGATTATAAACTTTGGGAATTAGATCAATGTAGATGTCCCCTATGACATCAGAGAGTTACTTCCAACCCCACTGTTACCATGCTTGTTCTCTGTGCCAAGTTACACTGCTTTGTGGTTTACAGTAATAAAAGCTGTGGCCAGCCCAGAATGGCTAACATATGCTACTACACTTACATTCTTAATGGCTTCAAGATGCTAGCCCAATGGCATAGGCTGCAATGTTGCGATACTACATCATTACACTTACTATTCAAACAGTACAGCTTTAAATTTAACCTTGGTGCCAAACTACAAGTAATTGTGTGTGTGTGGGGGGGTATGGGTTCATCCTGTGGCTGCTGGTGGCATTTTGAAAGAATGTATAGGGTGTTTTTTTTTTTTTTTTAGTGAATGGAAATTTTATTGTATATAGCCACTGGCCTTCACAGTTTGCTAAAACAAATAAATAAAATACAAATACAATAGATTCACAAGTAAAACATTAAATAGATAATGGGGTATACTAAAAGAAAAGTAGATGCTCCTTCCGATATCACATTAGACCTTATTTTCTTTGCTGCAAGAGCAAACAAAGAGACTCTATATGATGCATATGCATCAATATCAGATAACAGAAATATAACTTTCTCTGCATCCGAGTGTGTATTGATACTGAATAATATTCCTGCCAAAAATTTAGCCCTGTAGTTCTTTAAAAATTGCTATAGGGCCCTCAGATTGGCCATGTGGCACGGTGGCCCTAGCATGCCTTTTCAGGTGCAGAAACAGCTCTCCATGGCTGTTCCTACACTTGAAAAGAACAGGGGTGGGAAAACAAGAGTATCTGCAGCCACCAATGCCCAGTCTGGATCGGAGTCTCGCAGCATTTTTTAAAGAACTACAAATGCTTTTAAAATGGCATCAGCAGCCACAGGATGGCTCCCTGCCCATCACTTGTAGAGTGGGCCAAAGTTTTATCATTACGGGTTAAGGTGCTTGAAAGAGTACAGACAGATAAAGCAGCCAGAATGCAGACAGGTAAAGCAGCCAGATAAAGATGTTTATATTTTTCCAGCCTTTGGCTATAGATAAAGTATATTACTTTTAACCCTCTGGTTTATTTTATTGTTATACTCTTTTAATGTTGCATGTCACTTCATTTATTGATTTTGTGTTTGCATTTATTGACGATTTCTAATTGTGCTTTTAATATTACTGTGTGCCTCCTCAGGAAATTTTTGCTCAGGGAGGCCATAAAAATGTCTTCACTTAGTTAGTTCATAGCATCAGCCATGGTATTCTTCTGTGCACCTTGTAGAATTGGAAGGCATCACTTTTTAGTGGTTCTGCAAGTCTCAGAAGATGATCTCCTTGGTAGTTCCTCAAGACTTAATTTTGTTTCCCGTGCTCTTCAATATCTACCTGAGATCAGGGATATTGAGAGTAATCATGGGCCACCAGAATAAGGTTCCCTCTAGGCCCTTCCTTACATCACCCAGACTCAACCCAAACGTTTAAGGAAAAACTAATCTTATATCTTGCTGCAAGCATGAACAGACTAATAATCAAATATTACCCCCTCCACATTTTATTCCTCACATTTATAACCCATACGTCCTCCAGGGACCTCAGGGAAATATTCATTTTGTTTACTAGGCTGAGGACAAATTATTTTCATTACCTCTTTGTGGTCCACATTTGAAAAGTCCATTCCATTTACTTCAACAATCTGATCACCAACCTAAGGGTAAGCAAGCAAGCAAACAAACAACATATATGAAATTGTAATATACTTCTTATTTGGCTTATTATAATGTACTTAATAATTAATCTCAAATTTTGTGTTTTTGCTTGGAATTCTGAGCAACGTCACTGTATTTGGTTGCTCCAATAATGGAAGGATAGCTATTAGTATGGATTCAAAATAAAAACTTTCCTACAACTGAATGGGCAGGTTTACATTTCTACTCACCTCTAATCCTACTTCTGCACATAGAGAATGTGGTTTAACATTACTTATGAAAATGCCTGGTTTTTGTGTAGGACCACTGGATATACTAGAATAAACAATAACAATAAATTATATAAATTATATTATACAGTAGTGTATAAACAATCTTTATTATGATCTTAGCATAACACAAACAGGATGTATTCCTCTTTCAGAATGAAACCATGACCCTTCCCAACTGCAGCGGTTTTGGGAGGGGGGGGGGTTTCTGTATGACACCGATCTACCTTCTTGGTTTTCCTCAGCTCGGCTGCTTTGGTTTGGTATGGTCTTTCCTGAAAAATCACATCCAGAGTAGGTGTGGGAAAAGTGGGGAAAGTGGGATTGGGAAGGTGCAGATTTCTGCTCTCCAGCGCCATTTCATAAGAACATAAGAATGAAAGAAAGGCCCTGCTGGATCAGACCAAGGCCCATCAAGTCCAGCAGTCTGTTCACACAGTGGCCAACCAGGTGCCTCTAGGAAGCCACTAACAAGACGACTGCAGCAGCACCATCCTGCCTGTGTTCCACCGCACCCAAAATAATAGGCATGCTCCTCTGATACTAGAGAGAATAGGTATGCAGTATGACTAATATCCATTCTAACTAACAGCCATGAATACCCCTCTCCTCCATGAATATATCCACTCCCCTCTTAAAGCCCTCCAAACTGGCAGCCATCACCACATCCTGGGGCAGGGAGTTCCACAATTTAACTATGCGTTGTGTGGAAAAATACTTCCTTTTATCTGTTTTGAATCTCTCACCCTCCAGCTTTAGCAGATGATCCCGTGTTCTAGTATTATGGGAGAGGGAGAAAAACATCTCCCTGTCCACTCTCTCCAAACCATGCATAATTTTATAGACCTCTATCATGTCTCCCCTCAGCCGCCTTCTTTCCAAGCTAAACAGCCCTAAGTGTCTTAACCGCTCCCCATAGGACAGTTGCTCTAGTCCCCTAATCATTTTGGTTGCTCTTTTCTGCACCTTCTCAAGCTCTGTAATATCCTTTTTTAGGTGTGGTGACCAGAACTGTACACAGTATTCCAAGTGTGGTCTCACCATAGATTTGTACAAGGGCAGTATGATATCAGCAGTTTTATTCTCTATTCCTCATCTAATTATAGCCAGCATGGAATTTGCCTTTTTTACAGCAGCCGCACACTGGGTTGACATCTTCATTGAGCTATCCACTACCACCCCAAGATCCTTTTCTTGGTCTGTCGCTGCCAGCACAGATCCCATCAGTGTATATGTGAAGTTGGGATTTTTTGTCCCAATATGCATCACTTTACACTTACTCACATTGAATCTCATTTGCCATTTTAATGCCCATTCTTCCAGTATGCAGAGATCCTTCTGGAGCTCTTCACAGTCCGATTTTGTTTTAACCACCCTAAATAATGGTGTCATCTGCAAACTTGGCTACTTCACTGTTTAACCCCAACTCCAGGTCATTGATGAACAGGTTGAAAAGCACCGGTCCCAACACAGATCCCTGAGGCACCCCACTGCTCACATCCCGCCATTGGGAGAACTGACCATTGATTCCTACTCTCTGCTTCCTATTTTTCAGCCAGCTCTCAATCCATAAGAGGACTTGCCCTCTTATCCCGTGACTATGAAGTTTGCTTAGCAGTCTTTGGTGGGGGACTTTGTCAAAAGCTTTTGGGAAATCCAAATACACAATATCCACAGGCTCATTCCTGTCCACATGCTTATTTTCAAAAAACTCTAATAGGTTAGTGAGACAGGACCTACCCTTACAGAAGCCATCTTGGGTTTTGCCCAGCAGACCTTGCCCTTCTATATGCTTGACAATTCTATCTTTAATAATGCTTTCCACTAATTTACCCGGAACAGACGTTAAGCTAACTGGCCTGTAATTTCCTGGGTCCCCCCTGGAACCTTTTTTATAAATGGGTGTTACATTGGCCATTCTCCAGTCCTCTGGTACAGAGGCTGATCGAAGTTCAGCATATCTTTGTTAGAAGTTACATATCTTTGTTAGAAGTTCAGCAATTTCCCATTTGAGTTCTTGAAGAACTCTAGGATGAATACCGTCTGGTCCCTGTGCCTTGTTAGTTTGCAGTTTGTCTAGACGTTCTAGGACTTCCTGCCTTGTTACCACTATTTGCCTCAGTTCCTCATTTTCCCCTCTCCAAAATCTCTGTTCAGGAGAAGGAATCTGCCCTGTATCTTCAACAGTGAAGACAGATGAGAAGAATTCATTTAGTTTTTCAGCAATCGCTTTATCCTCCCTTAGAGTTCCTTTACTTCCATTGTCATCCAATGGTCCAACCACTTCCCTAGCTGGTTTCCTACTCCTAATATACTTAAAGAATTTCTTATTGTTTGTTTTGATGTGTTTAGCAATATGCCCCTCAAAATCTTTTTTTGCATCTCTAATTATCTGCTTGCATTTCCTTTGTGCAAGTTTGTGTTTGGTTCTGCTCGCCTCGTTTGGGCAAACCTTCCAGTCTCTGAAGGAAGACTTTTTTTCTCTAATTGCTTCCTTCACCTTACCCGTTAGCCATGGTGGTGACCTCTTGGACTTATTACTACCTTTCCTGACCTGCAGTATACAAGCTAGCTGAGCCTCTAGTAATATGGACTTGAGTAACCCCCAAGCCTTTTCAAGAGATTTAACCCTCCTAACTGTTCCTTTCAACTTCCTCTTTACCAGTTTTCTCATTTTAGAGAAGTTCCCTCTTTTAAAGTCAAAGGTAATTGTGTGAGATTTCCCAGTCACTTTCCCACTTACATATAAATTAAATTTGATGCCATTGTGATCACTACTGCCAACTGGCTCAACTACATCTACATCCCGCACTAAATCACTGGCAGCACCATAGAGTATTAAATCCAGGATCACCTCCCCTCTGGTTGGGTCTATGACCAACTGTTCGGGTGCACAGTCGTTTAGGATGACTAAAATTTTTATCTCTTTGGCTTGACTGGAGCATACATTTATCCAATCAATATGAGGGAAGTTGAAGTCTCCCATTATTACTACTTCATTACCTTTACAAGCTTCCCTAATTTCATTCTCCATCTCAAGATCACCCTGAGCCATTTGGTCAGTGGGCCGATAGAACGTCCCCAGTACTAAAACTCCTTTGGAGCCCGGAATCGTCACCCATAAGGATTCTGTGGACGAGTCTGCCCTTTTTATGGTCTCTAGCTTATTAGACACTATGCCTTCCTTGATATACATAGCAACACTCCCTCCAATACGCCCTTCCCTGTCATTTCTATAGTTTGTAACCAGGGATGACTGTAGCCCACTGGTTCTCTCCCCTCCACCAGGTTTCTGTAATGCTCACTATATCTATGTTTTTCCTTAAAACCATGCACTCTAATTCCCCCATTTTTGCTTGGAGGCTTCTAGCATTAGCATAGAAACACCTCCACACTGTTTCTCTCTTTCGACTTGCCTGGCATGTGCCTTTGGGCATCTTTAAGTGACTAACCCATTCCCTTTCATGTCCAAGTAATTCCCATATGGGCAATCTGAAGCAATTTTCCCTTTGTCCATGTGTACTGAGTTTGCCCGAACCGGATGCTTCTCAGCTCCTGTCGGCTTTCCCCCCAGGTTCAGTTTAAAAGCTGCTCTGCCACCTTTTTTATATTACGCACCAGCAGTCTGGTTCCATCCTGGTTCAAGTGGAGCCCATCCCTTTTGTATAGGCCCGGCTTGTCCCAAAATGTTGCCCAGTTCCTTACAAATCTAAAGCCCTCTTCCCTGCACCACCGTCTCATCCACACATTGAGACTCACCAACTGTGCCTGCCTAGCTGGTCCTGCACGTGGAACAGGTAGCATTTCTGAGAAAGCTACCTTGGAGGTCCTGGCTTTTAGTCTCCTGCCTAGCAACCTAAATTTGGATTCCAAGACCTCCGGATTACATTTCCCCACGTTGTTGGTGCCAACATGCACCACAACCACTGGCTCCTCCCCAGCACTACCTATCAGACTACCTATATGACGGGTAATGTCCGCAACCTTCACACCAGGCAGGCAAGTCACCATGCGGTCCATGCACCCATCAGAAACCCAGCTATCTACAGTGAAGGAAAAAAGTATTTGATCCCCTGCTAAATTTGCCCATTTGCCCTCTGACGAAGAAATGACCAGTCCATAATTTTAATGGTAGGTTTATTGTAGCTATGAGAGACAGAATAACAACAGGAAAACCCCCAGAAACCCAGAAGACAAAAGTCAGAGATTGATGTGCATTATAATGAGTGAAATAAGTATTTGATCCCCTATCAACCAGCCAGATTAGGGTTAGGGTTAGGGTTCTTCTGTCAACAGAAACAATCAATCCATCAGATTCCAAACTAGCCACCATGACCAAGACCAAAGAGCTGTCCAAGGATGTAAGACAAGATTGTAGACCTGCACAAGGCTGGACTGGGCTACAAGACTATTGCCAAGCAGCTTGGTGAGAAGGTGACAACCCTAACCCTAACCCTAACTGTCAACCTCCCTCGGTCTGGGGCTCCATACAAGATCTCATCTTGTGGAGTTGCAATGATCATGAGAATGGTGATGAAGCAGCCCAGAACTACAAGGGGGGAAATTGTCAATGATCTCAGGGCAGCTGGGACCATAGTCACCATGAAAACAGTTGGTAACACACTACGCCGTGAAGGACTGAGATCTTGCAGAGCCCGCAAGGTCCCCTTGCTCAAGACAGCACATGTACAGGCCCGTCTGCAGTTTGCCATTGCACATCTGAATGACCCAGAGGAGAACTGGGTGAAAGTGTTGTGGTCAGATGAGATCAAAATCGAGCTCTTTGGCATCAACTCAACTCGCCGTATTTGGAGGACGAGGAATGCTGCCTACGACCCCAAGAACACCATCCCCACCGTCAAACATGGAGGGGGACATATTATGCTTTGGGGGTGTTTTTCTGCTAAGGGGACAGGACACCTTCACCGCATCGAAGGGATGATGGACGGGACCATGTATAGTCAAATCTTGAGTGAGCATCTCCTTCCCTCAGCCAGGGCATTGAAAATGGGTCGAGGATGGGTATTCCAGCATGACAATGACCCAAAACACAAGGTCAAGGCAACAAAGGAGTGGCTCAAGAAGAAGCACATTAAGGTCCTGGAGTGGACTAGCCAGTCTCCAGACCTTAATCCCATCGAAAATCTGTGGAGGGAGCTGAAGGTTCGAGTAGCTACACATCAGCCTCGAAATCTTACTGACTTGGAGAGGATCTGCAAACAGGAGTGGGACAAAATTCCTCCTGAGATGTGTGCAAACCTGGTGGCCACCTACAAGAAATGTCTGACCTCTGTAATTGCCAACAAGGGTTTTGCCACCAAGTACTAAGTCATCTTTTGCAAAGGGATCAAATACTTATTTCACTCATTATAATGCACATCAATCTCTGACATTTGTCTTCTGGGTTTCTGGGGTTTTTCCTGTTGTTATTCTGTCTCTCACAGCTACAATAAACCTACCATTAAAATTATGGACTGGTCATTTCTTCATCCGAGGGCAAACGGGCAAATTCAGCAGGGGATCAAATACTTTTTCCCCTCACTGTACATTCCTAAGGATTGAATCCCCCACTACAAGAAGCCCCCCTCCCCTCTGAGGCATATCCTCGGTACGAGAGGATATCTGTTCATCCACCAAGGAAGAGGTCCCTTCTAAGGTACCACATCCCCCTACCTCAGTGAGATGGCCTCCTTCCCCAAGGGCTCCATCATCCGTGACTGGCAGGTTGCCGTCACCTTGGGACTGGGATGTGACTATTTCATCCCCGGAGTCCTTAGTCACCTCTCTGCCTGCCTCAGCTCCTCCAGTTGAGCTACCTTGGCTTGAGGAAGTGAACTCGCTTCCTGAGAGCAAGGAGCTCCCTGCACCGAGCGCACACCCACGACTTCTGTCCAGCATGCAGATAATCATACATGTGACACTCCATGCAGCACACTGGATAGCCCCCCGACCCCTGCTGCCTTTCTACCTTCATAAATGGTATTTTATTAATTAATTTATTATTATATTACTTTGGTGTTGTAACCCTGTCCTTTACTCTCTTGCACTCTTCCTGTACCAAATAAGAACTGAGTGCTGAAGTTCATTTCATTTCATGTCTACCATTTCCCTGCTGCCAGCGGGATTTTCTGCCAGCTGTTTTATAAATCTGTAGCTATATGGTTACAGTGTTAGTACACTAGAGCAATATAGCTACTACCATTAAATAACTCAGCAACCCAAAAACTCTCTAGTGGTACAGGAGAAAATGGGGGTGTAATGGAATACTACAGAGAATATCCCAGTGTAGAAGGTTTGTTGCCGTTGTGAAGGCCTGTAAATTTGCAAAGACAACAGAACAGGGAATCGTCCCTGTGTGGGAGCAACCTACATGGCTCAGAAGCATAGCTAGGACATTTCATCTAAGCTTTCTTGAAGTCAACAGATCTGTACCAGTCTGAAACTACCAATATCCTATCATTACAAGTGACTGATTAAGCCTGTCACAACATGAAACATTTAACTGCATGACAACTGAAGAGCACAATGACATAAATCCTTTGCCTGAGGTTTACTGCCTCTGATTGGGGAGATTAAGAGGCTCAGAGTTGAACTTCCTCAGTTGATTTGAGAAAACGTCGATCCTCAGTTCTCAGTAATGATGACTTCTTTGCACAGTGATTCAATATAGGTGGTTCACGGTCTATCTCTTTTCTTTAGTTGCCTGTACTTTCCACATTCAAAAGACTCAAGGCAGACAAAGGACATCTGCCATTTTTCTGTGTTCTCGGCACAACATAGTTATGTGTGGAATGATCCAACCAAAGTTAAGATCCTAAAAAAACATAGATTTTGATGGAAAAGTAAAGCAAACTCTCAAATACTGTTATTAATGGGACTTAAAAATAATTAACTTTGGCTGGATTATCCCCATTACATTATCCAAGCATGGAAAAAAGGAATAAGAAGGAACAAGGGCTAAAATAAATGTTTGCCCACCTGCATCCCATGCCTTTTGTACCAATCAAACTAACGAAAACCTTCTTTTCTTTATGGCTTTTTCCTCCAGACGATGCAAGTCCCGCAACACTGCTTTTGCCTTCCTAAAATAAGAAAAAAGAGGCTATAAGCATTTCTGAAGTATTACAGCCCATTGGCTAAATAACAGTACTTTCCCCATCCCCATCATTATCTAAGCAATTGTTTCACAGAACAGCAGTAAAAATTAGATCAGTGACCCACCAGCGTAGTACCCATAGGTGCCATGTTACCTACTGATGTGTTTCCTCGCACCCACTAGTTTCTCTGAAGCAAAGAGCCAATCCTGGCTTTTTCTCCAGCTTACTGGAGCAGGAGATACTTCAGAAGAGTTTACGAGAATCAGCTTTGGGTCTGTGGGAAGCTTTCATTTGGAAATAGTTGCCTATCATATGACGTCCCTTGGCTTGAATTCCCAACATTTTGGATTGCCCTCTAGTAGCCATTTTGTGACTGGTACTGTTGCCATGAGTCGGAAGTGACTTGATGGCACTTAACACACACACACACACACACACACACACACACACACACACACACACACACACACACAGAGTCTCCATGACAGCCATTTGGTGGTAGTAACCACTGCTCTAACTAAAAATTGTGAAAGTACCCACAGGCTCAACAATGTCAAGGATCCCTGCCTTAGACATATTAATAGTCAACAGTCAATGACGGGACTGTGGTATGAACTCTTAGCAGGTATGCACTCCTTGTGGAGACCCTATACACAGATAAAGGCAGCATAACGAAAACACCTTTTTCTTTGGGTGAAGATATAGTAAAAGAACAGGTCAAACTTCATGACCAGGCACCCAAGTTGCATGTAAAACTTACGCCACCTAGAAATGCTTGCTGGCAGTCTTGTGACCTGCTGCAATCACCCCAGACAACAACTATTCAGAATATGTGAGGTTCTAGAATGCCACTGCTCAGTTACATCCACTCTGAGGGGCAGTGGTTCTGCAGGATCTCAGGCAAAAAAATGTGTCTCTCCACACCTCGTACTTGAGTTCTTTTAATTTGAGATGATGGGGACTGAAACTGGCACCTGTGGCATGCAAAGCACATGCTACAATACAGCCCCTCCCCTCTGTAGTAGGTTAGTGACTGGTTCAAAGTCATTCACCCAGCAATCCTAAGCAGAGTTACATCCTTCTGAGTCTACTGACTTCAATGGATGGTCACAATACAGTTTCATGTGTGAGTGAGGATTTAAATCCAGGTCTCTTTGGAAAAGATTCTGAAGTGTAAGGATGTGTCACTGGCCACCAAGATCAAGTTAATTCATGCCATCGTATTCCCTTTTACTATGTATGGGTGTGAAAGCTGGACATTGAAGAAAGCTGAAAGGAAGAAAGTAGATTCTTTTGAAATGTGATGTTGGAGGAGAGTGATACGGATACCCTGGACTGCCAAAAAAACAAATCAGTGGGTTATAGATCAAATCACGCCTGATCTGACCCTAGAAGCTACAATGACTAAACTGAGGCTATTGTATTTTGGTCACATTATGAGAAAACAAGAGGCACTGGAAAAGACAATCATGCTAGGAAAAGTTGAGGGCAGCAGGAAAAGAGGAAGACCCAACAAGAGATGGATTGACTCAATAAAGAAAGCCACAACCCTCAACTTGCAAGATCTGAGCAAGGCTGTCAAAGATAGGACATTTTGGAGGACACTGACTCATAGGGTTGCCATGAGTCAGAAGCGACTTGACGGCACTTAACACACACACACTCTTTGGTCCAACTCTTGGACTGCTCTTTAGCCACTACATCATACTACGGTCATTTGTGGATTACTGGTCAGACTCAGGATAAGACAACTAATTATATCAATGTACATAACATTAGTTCCATTTTCCAATGCAATCTCAGTATAAAGCCAACTCATTTGTACAGTGCTCAGTATGCTATAATGTAAAAGTAGATGCAATGCAATCATCTTAATGGAAACCTTAAAAAATCCAACTTTAATCCAACAAAATGCACTTTCGCGAATTACATGGGTATCTTACCCCAGGATTTGACACAAACTGGTCTACAAACTGCCATTTCAGAGGCGCATCAGGAGAACTAGAGAAAAAGAAAAATGTTTAAATACGAAGTGTGGAAAAATATAGAAAAATATATACTAAGGGCAGTTTTATACCACAGGTTCAAATGCTTTGGCTTGCAGCTTGACCTACTCACTGTGGGATGACCTACATTTCATATTTGGCCAGGTGAAAGCAATAGCTTGTATCCCGCTACTCCGCTTGGCAAAGCTTGAAGGAACCTTTCTCTAGAAGAAGAGCAACATCTTTCAGAGGAAGGCTCCAAACATGTGATTACATGTGAAGTGTGGAAACATACAAACCAATATGGTGCCAAAAATGGAGATGAAAGGAAAGCTATGTCTTGATTGATAGGGAGGCACTTCTTTCCAACAAGTTGGTCAGGCTGCAGCCTCAAACTGCTGGAATTTGGTCACAAAACTTTTTAATAATTTTTTTTTTAGGAGCCTGAGTTTTTTTAAAAAAACTAACAAATGAACAATCCAACACAGAGCTATATGCTGATAAATTCATTAATACATTGTATGCCTACTTCTGTGTTGAATTGTGGCATGTGACTACTCTCCTAGTTCTCGAGTGTATTATCACTCTTCTATCTGGGAGGATGGCATTGCTAATCTGTAAACCATACAAAGCTGGAATATAACCTTGCCAACATAAAATAGCCACAAGCAACATCTTCAATATCCACAAAAGAGTGTTGCTTGGGAAGTGTGTAGACTATAATCAGTAGAGACTAAAAGATGCTCCAAAAGATGCAATGAAAAATAGAATATTCAAGCTATATGATATATATATAATATGTTTTCAGAGGAAAGACTATTACCTTTTAACAGGTATCATGCCGACATCTGTATTGAAAAAAAATACATCCGTTAACACCACTGGCAGATGGTTTCAGTTAAATCCCACTAAAGTAATTGTGATGAAACAGCACAGATGTTATTTGATGTCCCATCCTGTTGATCAATCTCTCCCGACCACAGAGAGATGCACTTTGCTTGCTAAACAGCCTCTCTACTCACAGAGCAACCCTGCCCTTTCTGACAATCTCTGTCTCGCATGTGTATGTCAGCCAGTTCTCAAATCCCTCTCCATGTTCAACCCTTTTAGTGTCCCCTCCCATGGGAGGAAATTATTCCCAGTGTTTAATCGTTATTGAGAATTCCTTCCCCAGCTCTCAAAAGAAAAGAGGGAAAACACATGCAATATATCCTTTGCCTACTGTGTTCCTCTCTCTCCGAGCTTTTTCCTGGGACCTGGGACTGCCAGCAACAGGACAGAGCAGCTCTGAGGCGCTATTTTAGATTGGGGAAAGGGCATAGGCTTAACCCACCCTCCCCTCAAGACATATCATCATCATTGTCATCATCAAGATTTTTACCCACCTCTCTGCCCCCATAGGGCCACCAAGGTGGCTAACCCATTAAAATATACATCTTAAAAGCCATAAAAACCAATACAAACACACCATTAAAACAAGTTAAAACCAGAGTTCAAAATAAGGGCAAAAGATAAAACAACAGTTAAAATATTGGGGAAGAAGAGGGGAATCATCGAGAGAATGCCAAGCAAAAACAAAAAAGTCTTCACCTGCTGGTGCAAGATGGCAACGGGCGAAGGTTCCTGGGCAGAGAGTTCCAGAGTTTTGGGGCCACCTTCTGAGAAGGCCCTCAGAAGGTGGGGGCACCCAATGCAGGTCCTCTCAAGATGACCACAATGGTTGGGTAGGTGTCCAGGTAAGTTGGTACCAAACCATGTAGGGCTTTAAATGTCAGCACCAGCACCTTGAATTGTGCCCAGAAATAAACTGGTAGACAGAACAAGACTAGAATTATATGTTCCCTGCGGCCCACTCCAGTCAACATCCTGGCTGCAGCAATCTGCACCAGCTGAAGTTTCTGAACACTTTTCACATGCATGCAACACAAGGGTCAGATCTTCTCTGCCCAGGAAAGGCCACAGCTGGCTAACCAGTCAAAGCTGGTAAAAGGCACTCCTGGCCACAGCTTCCCCCTGCTTCTCTAGCAGTAGGCCTGGGTCCAAGAGCGCCCCCAGGCTACACACCTGTTCCTTCAAGGGGAGTGCAATCCCATCCAGAACAGGTCACACCTTAAATCATGGACCAGACCTTCTGCTCACCAGCAGCACTTCCACCTTGCTATTTAAAAGGGGGGAAAATGCTCATGAGTTCTATACGCAACTCCCAGCACCGTGTCTGTTTTGGCCCAGAATTGTAGCAAATTTGCCAAAATCATGTACTAGATAGATTTATTAAATACAGGCACTGACCAGCATAAAATCATGTACTACTCACGTCTCACTTTGATGGACACAATTTTCTTTGTGCGAATAAGATTAATCACTTCTTCATGAGTGCATGAAGAAATAGAGTATCCGTTTATTCGAACTATCTCATCTCCAATCTAAGTAAAAATCAAAACAAAACAGGAAGAGATTAAATGCCTTGCACGATTTAGCAGGTGGGAAACAAACAGCTTGCAGGCTGCCTGCAGCCCCTTAATCACATCGAAGCAACTCCCACCCCCGAGAGGTAAACCATTGCCTTGCCCTAGCAAGTCTATGTAATATTTCTTCCAGCTTGTTTTTACAATTGAATTGGAGGCTTCCATTGCAGGAAGGAATATCAGACGAAGTGCTGGAATGATATGACTTAACTTTTTCCAGGAAGGCACAAGATAGCACCCAAATTCTACATGAAACCTGTGTAAATATATCCTGGTAATGCAAATTTTGTTTTTGTTAGAACAAGTGTTTTTACATGGAAATTTACTAAAATAATAGGGGACACTATCACTTTCTTCGTTATTATCCACAATGAGAAGTCATACATACATACATATAACCTTTATTGGCATAGTTATGGTCATGAGATCAGAAATAACAGGTTTTTCATAAAAATTACAATCAATTAATATTTAGGATTGAATCTTAACCTTAACCACTTCCACCAAAAACTCTGCTACCTTCACCGTAACCTCAGTCATGAAGTCATTCAGCAGGAATTGACATATGGTTGTTCTGTAAGGGGCCATGAATTTGCTAATTAAAAGTAATATAATTTTTTTGCGGGGTTCCTCATGTAAATGACAATCTAGGATAATGTAGGGAATCTGGCTGGCCCATTCCACATGGACATAGTCTCTTGTTAAAGGGAGTTTCTGTAAATCTCCCATAAAGAACCTTGGATGGGAAAGACTTAAAACGAGCTAACATAAAAGCTCTCCGTTGGAGGGGTGAGAAGTCAATATATGAGCCAACTGGACAGCAAAACAAAATATGTCACTTGCAAGATGGTAGAGATTTGATAGTGATTCCTACACTATGCATTTTTTAAAATTTCAAAGTAATTGGTTCTTCTTACACAACAAAGAAGGTCTTCTACAGTACTGGCGTCCATTTCTTGCCACTAGACACAGTCGCAATGGGGCCTCTTCCTGGTGGGTGTTCCTACATTTACCCAGCCCCAGTCCCCCTCCTAGTGGCTTCCATTCCCCACTACATGCCCACCAGAGACTTTTTCCTTTATTTCTTAACAGGTAAGCCCTAAGGTAGTATGGGGAAAGGGGTTGGCAGCCATGGGGATAGAGGTAGGGACTGGGAAAGACTCACACGTTCCTGTTCTCATGGCATGCGCCCTAGCTGTGCTGCAGTCTTTCCAAAAACATCACAGTAATACAGATTTAGGAAAGATCACAGCAAAGCCAAGGAAAAGCCAGAAGAATGCACCAAAGTGCTATGTGGAAGAGGGAGGGGATGACCCTTCACATTAGCACTCAAACTGGACCAAAATACCAGAGTGGAAGCAGCCTAAGGTGTGTGTTAAGTGCTGTCAAGTCCCTTCCAATTTATGGCGGCCCTATAATGAATGACCTCTAAAACGTCCTATCGTTAACAGCACTGCTCAAGTCTTGAAAACTGAGGGCCGTGGCTTCCTTGGTCGGGGCCTAAAGTACAGCTCAGTAAAATCAGAATCTAGATTTCTCTTAAATATAGGTAAAATTAGTCACCCCAAAATATTTAATAATTTTGCTATGCTCAGACTATATTTAGGAATTGTAATCTTCTGCATGATTACTCTAGTCTAAGAGTGCAATCCTGAAGGGGGGTAGATCTGTGGCGACCAGGAGCTGCCCCACCTCCTCAGAGGCTTCCTGGCCGCTGTGGAGAGGGGGGGGAAAGCAATTTTCAAAATTAAAATTGGAAAAAAAGGGGGAAATGCCCCATTGAAAATAGCGAGGTGGTGCAGCCCTTGCTGTTGGTCAAGGGGGCATTCCCGGGGTGGAAGCTGCCTAAAGGCAGCTGTTCACATGTCTAAAGGCAGCACCATCCCCGGGAATGCCCGGGGAATGCTTCCCCCATGCCTTCCAGGAAAGCCCTGCCGGGCTGCACTGGCGGCGGGGGTGGTGGTAAAGGTGGCACCCAGATGCTGGTGTGTTTCCCCTTGCAGAGGCGTAGATGCCACCTTCTTCCGTGATGACACTTACGCTGGTGCGGGGTCACCCCAGCTCCAAAGGAATTTTGCCCCCCCCCCTTTAGGAATGGGCTGATAGTCAATTAAAATCAGTGGGTTTTATCTGGAGTAACTGCATAGGATGGCTCTGTTAGGTTTGCATTCAATGAATCTATATTTCTAATATTTGCAATTTATGTTTTAATTTCTGCTTTTGTGGGATGATTTATACTTCCCATTATACCTTTCTTACCAGTGTATGCAGTAGAGTGTGTAAACAAGGGAGAAACATCCACATCAATCTAGTACAACACTCTCAGCATATGAAGAAGGAAGTTAAGCAGCAGCATGAACAACCACTCTGTTCAAATTTTGGGAGCGGCCCAGATGAAATGGATGTATGAGTAGGTAGTCAACCAGTTGCAGAACTGAAAGATCAGTGCATTCTGTCAGTGGACTACTTTTCAGTTTTACTCATGGAATCTGCTTATCAGTTATTGTTACATGGTACTTGACTTATTCACATGCCGTGTCAAATTTAATCCAGGCTTAAAATCAGATATTTCAGTCACACACTGAGCAGATGTTAGGTTATACAATTCATCATTGCCAGAAACACACTACAGTCTAAGCTGTAGAAGTTTTTCCTTATTCAGTGACCAAGGGCCATTTAACCAGGTATTAGCACAGCTCCTACTAGTCTGTCACAGAAGATCTAAGCCATAATTGCCCCAGAAATCCTCCCAGCAACACTGCTCCTCCAACCGGAGTTAATTTGTGTTTGAAATTCCAATCATTCAGCTACTGATGGCATTCTGTAGCTAATATTTGCATTTTTAGTATCTGCTAGAGCCGAGATGAAATTTCACGATGTTCATTTTTCACAGCAAGATGACATTTCAGGCAGTGAAAGGTTTTCTCCTTTAGAAATCAAGAGAGGTGAGTAAGCACCTGTGCGTTCTCTTGTGTCTTGTTATATTGTTTCAGTTACCCGAGGGGAGAGAGTGACTCAGAAAATATGTATTTATTTTGGTGTTTCATCTCACTTTCCTCTGTACAATGCAGACATATGCTGATGGGGATATCATCCAATTATAATCTTAATCAAGTTTCAATATGAAAGTTACAAGTTCTGTGGTTACTACCCTCCTGGACGAACCAGAGGGGAAAAAAATTTCAGTTCCCAACCTCCAGGGTAGGGAGGTTAGTAACCACAGAGGAGGGTAGTAACCACAGAACTTGTAACTTTGAAACTTGATTAAAATTATAATAGGTTGTTTTTGCTGGAACACTATCATTCTAACAACCTAGGTTCTTCTTTTTGAGGGGATCTCACCCAAGCAAAAACATTTGCTGATGTTTCCATCATAATTGTCCCAACTGGAATTTTGATACACCGCATTTGTCCTTTCAGCCAGTAACTGTATAGTTACAACCAAGTAGACACAGAAACAAGCTGTGAAGTCTTCTGATTCCATGTAAGCATATGTTTGCATGAGTTTGTTTTCTGTTGTTGGTATCTGGTGCTAAGCTGCCTGGTACTGCTTAAAAATATTCTATCCTGTTCTCTCAACCCTTACAAAACTTTGGTTGTACCCACTGGCAGTCAGGCAAGACCGTGAAGCCCAGTTTGGGCTGCTGCCTTTCAACAGTTTCCCTGCCTTACAGAATTGGGGAGGGATGGAGACAGAGGCTCAGATTGGGAGGGGGAGACAGAAGAAGAAGAGGGTTTTTATATGCTGACTTCCTATACCTTTTTAAGGAGAATAAACTGCCTTACAACCTCCTTCCCTTTCTCTCCCCACAACAGACACCTTGTGAGGTAGGCGGGGCTGAGAGAGTTCAGAGAGAACTGCGACTGGCCCAAGGTCACCCAGCTGGCTTCAAGTGTAGCAGAGGCAAACGCTTTGCACACATGCTAGGCAGCCCCTGCAGGGATGGCAGAGGTGGCAGCAGGCAGATCTGCAGAGGCAGGGTCAGAAGGGAGAGGTCCAAGCTCCCCCCACCACCACACAACAATAGACAATGGAAGAATGTAGATGAAAGAAAGAAGCATCCTAAAGGAGAAATGAGTCACTGCTTGTCAGCAAGAAAGGCACTTATCTCAGATTATGTATTAATAATCTATAGCAAAGTAGAGCTTCCACCTTCCCCCAAGCAAGGCTCCTGTACTTCAAAACATCTGTATAACAGGCAGCACCTTCAGCAGATGAAGATATCTGCATTAGTGCATGTCCAAGCTGTAGCAGTTAGTTTTGTTCTTGCCACATACCTATTAAAGACCTGAGAACCAAACCAAGAAGAATAGGCGACATAAATACCATGAACTGAAGATTTTACATTAGGATGAATGCATCGCTTCAACTCCTTATCTGACTTGTGAGTTACACTGACAGTAGGGAATACACAATTGTCTCCTTGAGTATTAGAAATTATATGCTTGCTCCACCTATTGGCCATTTTCTAAATTACAAAACTTCTTTCTGCTAAAAAGTGCAAGGCAATCTTTTCTTGCTCCATTTTTCTCCCACAAAGGCTGTGCTGAATTTTTACACACGATAAGGCTCAGGAAAGAAGGGAGAGTTCAGAGGGGCAAACACTTTCACAGAGGAAGGCTATGGGAAACCACCTCTGTTCATCCCTTGAAAACACCATGAGTTGGTTGCTACTTGACGTGTGTGAGTGCTGTCAGTAAGTCACTTCTGACTTATGGCAACCCTATGAATGACGGATCTCTAAAACGCCCTATTGCTAACAGCCTTGCTCCAGTCTTGCAAACTGAGGGCTGTGGCTTCCTTGATTGAATCAATCCATCTCATGTTGGATCTTCCTCTTTTCCTGTTGCCATCAACTCTTCCTAGCATTGTTTTTTCCAGTGACTCGTCTTCTCATAATGTGACCAAAGTATGATAGCCTCACTTTACTCATTCTAGCTTCTAGGGAGAGTTCAGGCTTGATTTGATCTAGAACTACCTGATGGCACTTATTATTAATATAGTTGTAAGCCTCTCATATCGGACTATTGGTTACTGAAGCACAAGAATGGCAAATTCCACCCCCACCCCTCTTTACTTGCCACTTTGGCCTAAGGGAGAGCACAATTTCTCTAACAGCTTGTACAAACAAGACAAACAATGTCATACAGAACCGAATTTGTCCTTTCTTCATACCCTAAAAATATTTTTCGTAGTGCCACTTCTGCTGTTGATATAATAGAGAGAGAGAAAAGAAAGACTGGTGTCATGAAAGTTTTTTTTTTTTAATAAAGAAAAGCTGTCATAATAAAGAAAATCCCTGTCATGTATTACTAGCCTTAATGGAGCACACTAGCCTTAATGGAAGGCAATAATAACAAACTCGGTCTTTCATGGAATAAATGTTTGCTATCTTGTTCATAGTGTTCTCTACATACACTTAGCAGAAGGCTTTATGCCTGCTAGTATCAATATATTCATTCATTCAAGTCTTTATTCGGTACATAACCAGCAGAGTTGCAAAAAGTCTAATACACAGGTATATCTAACCCGCCATCCAAATGCAATGGATGGGAAACAACACCCCACAATAAAATTTAAAGCTGACTATAAATATAAAATATATAGCCCAAAATATAAAGCCCAACAAATCACCTAAATAAAGTTATCTTCACTAGGTAGCCCTTCATTTAGATCAACACTTTGTCTTTGTGAATTTTAAGGGCTATAGCTAAAAATCTGGGCGGATCGAGTCGATGGACCATATCATATTGCACTGTAGGTTTTATGAAACAAGTAGAATGAAGCTTATTTCTCCAATAATAAAGAGATGGCATGGAATTACCGATGCCGAAATAAGCCAGAAACTATTATTTGAAACAAACCCGGAGTTTATATTGACTTGTGCTAGTATCAATGCATTAAACACCACCATGTCGTTATCACTGAAGGACTGACTAGAGGATTGAAAAGAGCTCAAATACATTATCTGATCTTTTCAGGTTTTCCTTCACTTTTACATTTTCAAAAAGGAACTTTATTTTACCAACGGAAGTATAAACAGCAGAATCACAATGGTTTCACATTTTCCTTTTTTAAAAAACATGTTTCCTTTCACTCTGCTATTCATAATAATGTGAAGCCCTTTTTAATCAATAGAGTCCTCAAGGTATGAGAGCTGGGGGGGGGGAGAAGCAAGATGAAGCACATGAAAGAACTAAACGCTATCCATTCAGGAAAAAAATTGAAAAATCACAGGAAAAAGAGGTCAACTCCACAAATGTTTCAGTCACATATTATTCAAACACACAGAGAGAGATTTAGTGGCGCAGAAACAACATTTCTCATGGCTCAAAGAAATGAATCAGGATGGTATAGAAAAAAGAGAGACAGAAACTGATATTATGATAGAAGATCATTATGCCTTTTCTCAGACCACTTTTTTCCAGCTTAGAAAATGTGTGGAGATTTAGTGAAATAATGCAGATGGATGAAATTTCAGAAGCAGTTGGCTTTATCATGAGACAGCAATTTAGAACAATGAACTGCCTGTCAACTCCCCTTATTCACTTGGTTTTAAACAGTGTCTCATACAGACTGTTATGAAGGTATTTTAGGCTGATCCTTAACATTTGCTACAAACTGCTACTATTAGTTTTTTATTAATGGATATACTCTTAGCGTTAACAAAGTGCTGTTAGGAATGTACAAGTTTTCTTTGTTCATATATGCTTTCTGTCTATGTTCAGCAAAGTTCTTTTGTAAAGACAACCTTTGAATATCTCTGAATATGATTTGGCTCATTATCGCACATTTTCCAAACAATTCACTAATTCGAATGAATGGGAGCAGCTACCGTGAAGTCGCTTCTTATGAGATTTTGTATTGAATGTATTTTGTACTAAATACCTAAATAAAAAGTGCACACAGTGTGTGTATCCATTATGCAGGGTTCATGACTATATAAATTGTAGCTTGATAGCAATATTTTCCTTTTTTTTATTAAGAGAAAATGAGAATACAACAATAAAAGAAAATGGAAATATAACCTTATTAAAATACACATACTACAAATTCTTGAAAATAAACTAAAACCAGGCTGCTAATATAACTAAAATATCCATACCAGTTAACCAAACAATACACTATCTATTTATCTAAAATCCGATGATTATCTCCCTCTGAGATTTACACATTGGAGTGTTTTTTCCATCCTTGAGATTGTTACATTCCAGCAAGCGTCCAGTTCTTCTGTATTTTTGTCTTTATTATAATATGTCAACTTAATTAAAGCACAAGAGCAATATTTTGCTGGTAGCTATTCTGGTAAATTCTAAATGAAGAAGCCACAGTATATATACGTGAGTGCACTACATAACAAAACCCCCATTTCCATGATGTAGTGAGCATGTATAGCAATTGCTAGGACCAAAGCCCTTCCTGTGATCTTCATCACCACCAAGGGATCTTTCTTGGCCATCTCCTTTAGAACCTGGTCACAGCTATCATGTCACGACTTCATGTCTAGGCCTCAGTACCCCAGAGGATTTGATCCAAATTTATTTCAGACTGGATCTTGCTACATATAGTCTGTATTCTTTGCTGAAAGGGATCTGAGGGCAGAGAGGACTCATTCCAGTGGTTCAGGTTTTGTGGAGGTTATTTTGCTTTGCCACCTTCAGTTCTTCATTTTCTCTTCCTCTGGATCCCTTTATAGATGCACTAGAGACATTTTTTTACACAACTCTGCCCACAACCCATTCCTGGGCTGACCGCGTATGCGGACAGCGGGGAAGAGGTGCAGCAGCGCCTCCTCCTAAGCTGTTTCGCATACGCCGTGAAACAGAAAAAAGCCGCCTTGTGGCTTTTTTTTGTTTAAACGGGGCCTTTCGCCCCATAGAGAACAGCAAGGCTGCGCCTGCTAAAAAGCAGGCACAGTAATGCTGTTTCTGGCGCCAGCATACTGGTGCGAATGGGGACAGGAAGCTGCCTAACCGCCTAACTTGCCAGGGGACATGCCCAATGTGGGGGCTCCTCCCAAGTGGCAGGGGAATCACCAAGTGGCTCAAGCCCAGGTGGGGTCCCACTTCCTGCCATCTCATGGTACTTCCAGCAGTCAGGCTGGCAGTAGATTGTTCATTGGCCAGCTGGCTGGTTGGACAATGCCTGGATTCAGCCCCTATGCAGCGCCAAGGCCCTGCTCGGCTGTAACCAAGCTGTGGCCAATTTCTATTCCAGCACTGTGTACTTTCTGGTTTGTGGTTAATTTTTTCACAACTCCTGGTACCCTCTTTCCCCTTTAGTGCTAGGGTTTCTACTTCAAACCACTTTGCAGTTTTGTCTAACATTCCAAGGCCTCCCAGAGCAACACTCTGCCTACAGCATAGTAGACCCAGCCCCCTGATTAAGGGAACATGTGGAAAATGCGGAAAATACTGGTTATTAGTATCCCTAAATTTTACAGTGTAAGACAGTCCTTGAAATTAGGATATAATTAATCTGAGGCTTTTCCATTACCTTCTCAACAGATAACAAGCACTCCTCCACGGTACTCAGATGTGAGTAGTGGTCTGTTATTTTTTAAGGGATGACTTCAAAAATACTTCTAAGTACATCTCATGTTCCACGTTCAAAATGTTTCCGTTCCTGGGGTCAACGCATCCATAAGGATATTCCATAACATGTTTTCTAGGTATGCAGGCCAGAATTTTCTTCTTACCTGAAGTCCAACACTGTCTGCTTGTCCACCTTTCACTAGTTGAGAAATAAAAAGACCACAGCCAAATTCAACACCACCTCTCACGCTTATTCCAAGCCCTTCAGGATGCAGTCGATCCAGCCTCACTTCTTTCAGTTTTCTGCAATGTTGAAAGGTAGATTAGGATAACCATTTGTGACAATTTCAGCATTTGAGTTAAGAACAAAAGGAGCTCTTAAGATCAAAAGTCCATGTTGCCTACCAAAAGTCACTCTAGTCTAATATCCTGTTTCCCCCAGTTGTCAACCAGAGACCATGGACATTTTATTTAGCCAATAACTGTTGTCAGATCTATTCCACACAATTTTTTTCTACTGCCCTTCTTTCAAAGCAATCCACACAATTTTTTCACTACTGTTCTTTCAAAGCAATCTAAGCTACTGACCATTATCTCATCCTGAAGTAGTGAAATTTAGAAGTTTCTATGCATTTTCTGTACCTTTTCCAGTGCTGCCATATAATTTGTTTAATAGGGTGAATGGAACTGCGCATAATATTCCCAACGCGGCTGCACCACAGCTTTAAGATTCATGCACTGTTCTGTACCTACCTAGATAGCTTAGGTGTCAGTTGATCATATTCCACTTGATGTTTTAATGGGATAAGAGGACGGATAGCCTCAAACAATGGCAGTCGACTTGGTTCATTGATTACATATTTCAGATCTCCCACCAACACTGGAAGATTCATGGATCTACAAAATGAAGTTGAGGATGATTAGCTTGGGAATGCACAATTGTATTGATAATACAATATGTTATGATTTCTGACTTTTAGTCATGCTAAAGTATGTTTTTTCATGATAGTATCTTTCTTAACAAGTAGTAAAAAATTGATATTTTCATACATTATCAGCTGATAAACTGCCAAATAAAATATTTATCTAGTTTTGTTGTTAGGAATTTTAATGCTATATTTTTATTCCAAAATTTAGTTTAAAGGGGCTTTATTTTGTTGCCTTTCGTTACGTTTGATCAGTTGAAAATTTCATGGTAGGGTAATATGGCAGAACTTAATCTTGGGTCACAGGTCTAACACAATCTTGCGCCGCTGTCTGTTCTTTAAACATGTAGTCATGTGAACTCTGAGGAAGGCAATGGTAAACCACTTCTGAGCTTCTCTTTCCTTGAAAACCCTATGATGAGAAAAAAAAACAAAAAAAACCCCAAAACAAAACAAAAAGATATAGGGCCGGAAGATGGAACCCTCATGTCAGACAGCACTCAATCAGCTACTGGGAAAGAGCTGAGGACAATTATGAATACTGCTATTAATGATGCAAATGGACTAAAACCAGAAGGGCGTTCTGTTGTTGACATGAATAGATGCAAAAGGACAGTCCAAAGCTGTTTGACGCATATAATAGAAACATGGAATGTGGGAAGTATGAATCAAGGTACACTCAAAATCGAAAAAAAGAGAAATTGAATGTTTAAACATAGCAATCCTGGGAGTGAGTGAACAAAAGTGGACTGGATCAGGACATTTTCAGTCAGAAAATTATGAAATGTTGTCCTCTGGAACTGACAAACACAGAAGAAACAGAGTTTCTCGAATAATGAGGTGAGCTGTAGCACAAGCAGTCAGGGGCTATAAGGCAAAGTCTGACCGAATAATATCAATCAGAATTCATACAAAGACTATCAATGTAACCATCATTCAAGTTTACTCCCCAACTACAGACACTGATGAGAAAGAAATTGAAGGCTTTTATGCAGGTATCCAGGAAAAAATTGATCACAAACAGTTTAGCAGCCCATTCCTGAACTCCAAGGACAAAAGTCCTCAGGAGGCCAAAAAGGGGGCTGCGCCAGCATTGGGGGCCCCGTGCCAGCATCTGGGCTACTTACGCCGCTGTGAGTGGCCCCAATGCCCGCGAAGAGGCCCAGACCCTGGTCTCCCAGTGCTGCCGTGGCAATGCCACCCAGGGATGCTGCCTGGGCATTTCCACTGGCATCCCACCGGTGCAAAGGCCTGCACTGGTGTTCCGCGGGGCATGCTGGCAACGCGGGAGGCATTCCTGGGCATGCCAGCAAGTGGAGTTACCTGTAGGCAGCTCCCTGTCCCCTTTCGGCCCCGGACACCAGCGCTGAGAACGGCAGTGCTGCGACTGCTACTTTGCAGGTGCAGCCTCACTATTCTCTATGGGGCATTTTGCCCCATTTAAACTTTTAAAAGCTGGCGAAAGGCTTTTTAAAGGCTTTTGGCAGCCAGGAAACAGGTTAGGAGCACAACGGCAGCACCTTGTCCACACTGTCCCTGGCCAACGATAGCTCAGGAATTGGCTGTAAATGCAGCATTCTAGCAACTTGCACATTGAGACAGAGAGAACTATTATAATAATCAGTGTAAAGAAATAGAAGAGAATTGAAAAAAAGGAAGAACAAGATCTCTGTTCCACACAATCCAAGAAATCAAAGGCAAATTTAAAGCACGGTTAGGCATGCTGAAAGATTAATAGTGAAATACTTTAACTGAAAAGGGCAAAATAAAGAAAGGATGGGGACAATATACTGAAGAACTATACAGAAGAGATGAAAGGATTGCAGATTCCTTCCAAGAAGAAACTTTTGAAGCAGAACCTACAGTCTTAGAAAGTGAAGTAGGCCTGTGCATATCAATAAACCTGAACCAAAAATAAACCTGAAATTAGCAATTTCAGTAAATTTCCAGTTCAGGTTTACTGAATGCACAAACATGGAGAGAAAGCTAAAGCCGAATAGGCAATTCCGGAAAAAGCCAAATTTTATGGGGTCCAGAATAGGGTCCGGATTTTATGAGGTCCGGAATGGGTCGACCCCCTCCATAGAGAATCATTGCAGACTTCGCAATATTTCTCTATGGAGGAGGGAAGTGACCCCTTCTGGACCCCATAAAATCAGACCCCCTAACCCAATCTTCACCAAACTTTGGGGGTCGTGCAAAGTGTGTCCCTTCAAGCTACACTGTGAATTTGGGGGCTCTACCTCGAAAAATGTTCCCCTGGGAGAATTTTAAAAACACATTTTAGACTTGTAAGTAATGGCCACTGTCTGCTTCCTCCCTCAAGACACTAATTTTCCCATGATTAATTGCAGGGTTACAATCAATCATGGGAAATTGAGTTATCCCATGACTCTTAAGAAAGGAAGGAAGTGGCCATTACAAATGTGGGAAAACTCAATTTCCCAGTCCTCACACCATTTAAACCACTTGCAGCCTCATTCTAAGCATGCACATAAATCCAATGCTTAATCTCAGGTAGTGCGGAGTGTACAGTTACGGTAGTTAAATCAGTCTGCTTAATAGTTCATTCAGCTGGAACAGATCCCACAAGCCTGCAACATGAAGGAAAATGAAAATGAAAAAGAGATGGAAAAAACCAAGGCCTAATCAAGAAACCTTCAGAGAATAGGTCTTTGGCACGGAGGAAATGGCAGCAGTTTCTTTTTCTTTTTATTCCCCTACATCGGTTCCATTTATTACCCCCAGTCAGTGGCCCAAATGGAGCTGCAAATTTGCATTGTTCCAAATAATGTGAGGGTAAAAAGCAAGTCTGACAAACTGCAGAACAATACACTGGTCTATCTAATGGGAGATCTGGGAGATGATATTCTACTCTCAGTCAGGTTAGGGCTGCCAAGCCCCCACCCCCAGTGACTGCCCCCTGCTGGCTGATGGGAGGACTTACAGTGCAGTGCAGAAAGGCCTAGCCAAGCATGGCAGGAACCTCACCAGCAAAGTGATATAGCTCAAAAGGTACATTAGAAACATAAGATATTTATTTATTTTATCTATTTACTGTATTTAAAAAAAAATCATTTATTTTAGTACATTTCTACCCCGCCCTCCCCAGCAGAAGCCGGGCTCAGAGTAAATAGTTTTACATTGTGAACTATTTCATTTTGAAGAACTGGCGCTCAGAAGCACAACATGGGAGTTCCTGATGGAATCTTTCCTGTTGTAAAAAATCATGAGAACAGAATGAAACTGTAGTGATTCTGTTGATCTCAGCAGAACTATTCTGGGCTAAGCAACAGCAGAACTCAACACAATACTCTGTGCTTTGGGCAACATCTGTCATCACAGATACTAGATATCCTAGTATGTTACTTGAGGTACAAGTGATGCATTATTAAAGACAATTAAATGCTTGCTATAATGATGCTGTCCTCAAATAATAAAGGTAAATAAAAAATGCATAATATTTTCATTGAAATAAATAAATAGCTGTTGCTTTGGATGACATATTTCTTGTATTATTCTAGAATGTTTAATAACTAATGTATATTAGATATATAATGTATAGAATATAACCACAACATAAGCCGGTTTTTGCAATCTGTCAGCTAGTTACCTAAATGTAATGTAGTTCCAAAAGTAATATACCAGAGGGTGGCTAACTTAGTTAATTGCATCAGAAACAAAAATAGTCTTGTGGTCCCTTAAAGACTAACAAACTTGGTGAACACAGGAAGCTGCCTTAAACCGAGTCAGACCATTGGTCCATTCAGCTCAGCATTGTCTACTCTGACTGGCAGTGCTACTTTCTTATTAGGGCATCAGTTGTCAAAATATAGCCTCAATAAAGGAAGAAGATTACTTTTTTCAAACAAAATGAGCTACAGAAGAGGTAGCAATCAGAGGTGCACTACTATGCCAAGTGCAAATGACTACACAATACAACCAAAAAGTACAAAAACTAATTAATTTACCAGCAATCATGAACATAGTACTTTGAAGAGCAACATAAGCAAAAACACAGATTATTCCCTAAGGTGCTTTCAGAAGAGGAGACAACAGAGGGAGGAAAGGTAGAGGAAGGAAAGAGAGATGCCAAAAGCAAAGAAGAATATATTTATTTTATTTAAACGTCCCTGTGCTGCCTTTCCACCCGCATAGGGCCACATAGGGCCCCAAGGTGGTAAACATCAAAACATTTGAACATTAAAACAGCATTAAAAGTAATATATAAAATAATTCAATAAAACATAGAAACACACAACACCAAAACCAGTGAGGAGGGCCAATGGCAGTTATTAGGAGTATGCAAAACAAAACAAAACGAAGTCATGACCCACTGGCCAAACACAACAATACTGTCAGGAGGTCAGTCTGATCTCTGGCTTATGCTGGTTCTTGAGTCCTTGCAGCTGGCTTGGACTCTGACTCTCTCTCAGGGGGAGCTGGCGCCACGCCACGGCCTTGGCTCTCATGCTTTCGCTCCTGTGTACAGCTTTACTTCTATCGGTTGTTATGACTCCTTTCCCTCCCTTCCCTGAGAACCTCTTTCTAGAGATGACTTCACTGTTTAGCCTTTTCTGCCTAGTGAGCTCTGTACCTGTAAACTTGCTGTTTTGAAATCACTAGCAACTTTTCCTGCGTGAAATGCAGTCAGCTTCTGTGAACTGTCTTGTGCTCTAAATAAAGTAGCATTGCTTAGGATGCCTGCCTGAGTGTGTTTGCTTATGGGATGCAGAGGGTGGACTTCTGAGCCTGACAAATACAGGAAGACAGATGTATCTGCTTGGGGAGGGAGCTCCAAAATTTTGGCACCATGACAAAGAGGGTCCTTTTTGGGTTGCCACCCATTTAGCCTCAGATGGCAGAGGCACCCAAAGCAAGGCCTCTGAAGATGACCAGAGTGGACAGGTAGGTTCATATGGAAAAGGTGGTCCTTAAGGTATGCTGACCCCAAGCCATATAGGCATTTAAAGGATAATACCAGCACCTTGAATTGAGCCCAGAAGCTCAGTTGGGAGCCAATTTAGATGGAACAGGACTGGAACAGGACTGGAGTGATATGGTCCCTATGATCCACAAAATTCTGCACCAACCGAAGTGTCCAAACACTTTGGGCAGACCCATGTAAAGTGCATTGCAGTAATCTAATCTAGATACCAGGGAATGCACCAGAACAGCAAAGATCTTCCTATAAGAAGGGCTGAAGCTGGCTCATCAGCCAAAGCTGGTGAAAGGCACCCCTAGCTACCACTACCACCTGGTTACCCAACTGGAGTTCCAGGAACATCCCCAAGCTATGAACCTGCTCCATTAGGGGGAGCGCAACCCCATCCAGAACAGGAGATATCCCATTTCCTGGGTCAAACCTTCCCTCCACTAGTAGCACCTCCATTTTGTCAGGATTTTCAGTTTGTTAGCCCTCATCCATTCCAAAACTGCCTCCAGCAGTTTCCAGAGAGTTTCCACAGCCTTTGTTGGAAGTATGCGATAGAACTGAGTGTCATATACCTATTTGTTGCAACTCAGCTCACATCTCTGAATGACCTCTCCCAGTAGCTTTATGTAGATGTGGGAAAGCAGAGGGAACAAGACAGAATCTTGAGGGAACCTAAAGACCAGAGGCCAGTGGGCCAAGCAACAGTCCCCCAGCACCATATCCTGAAACCTAACTTTGAGATAGGAACAAAATCACTACAAAACAGTGCCTCCTAGTTCCAATTGTGAAAGGTAGTCCAGAAGGAAACCATGACTGATGATATCAGAAGCCGCCAAAAGGTCCAGGGGAATGAATAGGGTTGCACTCCCCTTGTCCATCTTCCAGTGCAGGCCATCCACCAGGGCCACCAAGGTTGTCTCAGTCCCATAACCAGGCCTGAAAATGGATTGGAATTGATCCAAACAATCCCTTTCATTCAAGCTGCCCAGCCACCTCTTGTTCAATCACCTTGCTCAAGAATGGTACATTTGAGACTGGACAGTAGTTAATTCACCTCTCCTGGGTTCAGAGTACATTTTTAGGAGTTTTTTTTTTTTTAGGGAATTTACTCTCTCCCAGACCCAGTCTACCAATCCCAACTCCAGCAGATTTAACCAGCCAGGAGAGGTAAGGGTCACACAAGCAGGTAGTAGGTCTCAAACGCCCAAGAATCCCCTCCACATAGACTGAACAAGATTAATGGTATCCCAAACAACTGGACCAATTGGCACCCTAGGGCCATCCAATCCTGTCACTGCTAATGTAGAGTCTTATGTGTAAGTGCCATATCTGAATCTGACCAGGCACTGAGAGGTTGTGTTATGTGCGTCTCACTTTCAGAAGTGAGGGACAAAAGTCTGGGGGCCTGGTTATCCAGGGATCTGTGCAAGATGCTGCTGGTGTATGGCTATCCATTCAGTAGCCTTGTTGCTGAGGAGAAAAAAAAGGGACCTTGAACAAGCCAGTATATTTCAGCCTATCTTCCTCAGAGGGGTATTTTGCAGATAAAACACTGCGGGTATTGACATTGCCTTGAACTCTCTGGGAGAGTGGGGTATAAATCTGAGCCACAGAATGAGGGGCGGGGAACTAAGGTACACATAGAGATAGCATAAACAGACAAGCAACTGGCTAACTGGTTTGTTTTCATAATATTTGGTTTTAGTCTAGGTGATGTGAAGACTGAGGGACCATGGTCTTTGCAGCTCCGCATGGCAGCTACAAGAGACCAGGAATTCGTGTTAGTGGTACCTCAACTGGAGATTAGTAGCATAATTTATTGCGGTCCTTGAGCAGTATTACAAAGTCAAAACATCATTAAAACAACAATAGTTCAATATAACAGAAAATAGCTACATGAACATTTGAGCTAGTCAAATGGGTTTGGAATTTTGCATCAGCTTTAATATTGTTTCCCCGTGTCTTACATATCCCAAGACAGAATCTAGCTACTTGTTTGGATACCCAGTGGTTTCTATCAGACAGCAGATATTCCAGTTTAGCCGCATCAGACCAGCTTCTTGGCGTTTTGGCTAAAATCAAGTGTAGTACCTCAACTGTGAAATATCCTACCCAGTCCTTTGTCCTGGTTCCTTTTACTTCCAGACACTTGGCGATCAGTATATGTGTGGATGGTATGCTCTAAGATGGTTTTAGAGTTTCATATATTTGTTTAATTGCTGCAGTGGTTGTGTTATGTGTGTCTCACTTTCAGAAGTGAGGCTATGGAGAGGAGGGACTAGGGGGACAAAAGTCTGGGGGCCTGGTTATCCAGGGATCTTGCTGCCACTATTTTTGCTATTATGTTTTTTGGTGGTTTATGGCTTTATGCTTATTGTAAACCACAACGAGAGCTTTCTGCTGTTAGGCATATTTAAATAAATACAGGCCTTTCGTGTTTGATTCTGGGAAGGGTATGGTGAACGGCCTTTAAAGATGAAGTATTATTTACCTGCTAGAATATTGATTTAAGACATTGAATGGATTTCGCTGAAGTCTATGGACTGTCTATGGGAAAGGGCCATAGCTCAGTGGTAAAGCATCTGCTTGGCATGCAGAAGGTCCCAGGTTCAATCCCTGGCATCTACAGTTAAAGGGACTAGGCAGGTAGGTGAAAGACCTCTGCCTGAGACCCTGGAGAGTCGCTGCTGGTCTCAGTAGACAATACTGACTTTGGTGGACCAAGGGTCTGATTCAGTATAAGGCAGCTTCATGTGTTCATGTGACCATAACAATGCAACACTGATCATATATATGATTTTTTGTAACATTTCACTACTTAGTAACAGGAAGTTAAGTGCTTGGAGCATCTGTTAGTTTTGTAACTCCAAGGAAGTGTTAAATAATTAACTCTGTTGAATTCATCCTGATTTCACAAGCAGCAGGCTGTGCTTTATGAATGGAGAAGCAATTAGACAGCCCCACGCAAAAGCAAACCAGGTCTGTAGCCAAAGCTTCACAAAACTATAGCTGAACACAAAGACCACCTGGATACAAGGGAGCATCTACATTTCACTTCTCTGGGGCTCATATTAATTAAGAGATGTCTGTGAACCTCTCAGCTGTGAAGAGTGGAAAAATATTCCCATCTTCTCTAACAACAACAACAAATGGGTCACATTCCAATTCTATTGAATGTTGGATCCTATGAAGCTCACTATAGCCCAAAAATGATATGGAATTTGTTGATGGTTTTTGTTCTAAAAACATAAAATACACAGTCACAAATAATCGTGAACTAAAACAAATGACCCAACAAGAGATGGATTGACTCAATAAAGGAAGCCACAGCCTTCAATTTGCAAGATCTGAGCAAGGCTGTCAAAGATAGGACATTTTGGAGGACTGTCATTCATAGGGTCGCCAAGAGTCGGAAGTGACTTGATGGCACTTAACACACACACAAAACAAATGGGATTACGTTATCAGTATTCTGAAGTGTGCAGAAGGCTTAAGTTCCCTAATGCCAAATGCTGCAAAAAGACATGCTATGACTTTCTTATTTTCTTGTTTATTTACAGCACTTGTAGTAAGTCTTAGGAAATATAACACCGCATTTGCAAACATGCATGGTTGTTCCTTAGCTGTTCTGGTTAAATGCTGAAACCATTTCACCAACATGACATCATGAATTTCTTTGCCTAATTTCCCATGGGCTATTTATTTTTTTAGAACATGTATATTACAATGCAATACAAAATGCAATGCAATACAAAACAAAATCATAAAAACAGAGTGACAATTGTCACGCTACCAAATCTCATGTTGGTACAAGTGTAAAAACTAAGTACAAAGGGAGATCTTACTGGTGGTACATTCGTAGTACATCGTAAAGATAGTCTTTTTCCGCTTCATTATCAATCAACAAGTCAACCTGAAAAAAAGGAATAATTTGTTATTCTCTGCCAAATTATGGATGTAATCAAACAGCAAAACTCTTTTATGTTTAAAAAAGCCCACTGAAAGGCAGTAGTTGAGAAGAATTTGAAACCACAAACATACCCATTTTTTAAAAAAGGTCTATGGAATTTATGATTATTTCAAAACCCACACATTACCCACTAGAGTGTAGCATGTTGTAGTATACAAATCTCTTACCTGATAATGACTGTGTTGTTGAATAAATGTTTTCAGAAACCTTTTTGGCCACTCACCAAAGTAGCACATGACCAGAAACAGCAATGCCCCAAACAGATATATTCAGTGCGTAATAGCCTTAAACTATAAATGTCAGCATCCTTCTGATGAGGCTGTAAACTAGATTGCTCCTCTGAGCTCTGATGCCGCGACAGAGCTTGCTGCTCGATAGTTATTCTTTCCTCACTCTCTGTAGCAGCATGTTCACTTAAACTAGTGTCAGATTACAAGACTTTCACTTTGCTAACTGTTCTAAAAAAACCCCACACAAATAAATAAAAGTACGAAGTCCAAGTATATCACGTAGCACAATTTGCCTTTGTGGGCACTCCTGAAGCCACGCAGGCTAGCAACCTAGTACCTGAGAAGTTTCCGTAACAGTAAATGTCAATGATTTTGGAGTGATTATTTTACTAACGGCCAAACACTCACTACATAATTCAAAGCTAGTTATAAAAAGAACATATGAAGCTGCCTCATACTGAGCCAGATCATTGTCTATCTAGGCCAGTATGTTTATTCTGACAGGCAGCAGCTTTCTGAAATCCATTTAAATAGAGGTGTTGAGGATTAAACCTGCCCCCTTCTGTATGCAAACCATGGGCGAAAACCCACGGTTGCTTTAGCCTCCTTTATTCCTTGTTTCAGCCAGGATTGAATGCATGCGTTTCGCCAGACGTGCATTCAATCCTGGCTGAAACAATGAATAAAGGAGGCTAAAGCGACCGTGCGTTTTCGCCCCATGACTACTGGACTTTTGTCCCTCTCTTGAAGCTGAAAGGGGAAGTATATAGTGCCATCAATACAAGCAACATTCAAAATAGCCTTTGTAAAATTCATTATGCATTATCCAGCCATGCAGTTGAGTCCTTAGTGTGTTTACGCAGAAGTAAAAGCCATTAAATTAAATGAGGTTTGCTCCTTAACAAGTATGCTTAGGCCTTTGCTCCCAATATACAGTGATCACTTCCCTCTTCCATTCCCCTTCCTGTCTCCTGTCTCCCTCTCTCCTGCAAACCTGGGGCTTTTCTTAGGTTTGTAGGAAGATCTGTCTTGTCTGTCCATGGTACCAGTCTCTGGATTTAAGTTTTCACATATGGGTAGATCAGGCCTCAGGCTTCCAAGTCTGACAGCTGGGACTTATCTGGCAGGGTCTGGAATACAGTTGCCAGGTCCCTCTTCACCACTGGTGGGAGGTTTTTGGGGCAGAGCCTGACGAGGGCATGGCCTGGGGAGGGACTTCTATGCCATAGAGTCCAATTTCCAAAGCGGCCACTTTCTCCAGATGAACTGATCTCTATTGGCTGGAGATCAGTTGTAACAGCAGGAGAACCTGGAGGTTAAGCTAAAGGAAAACAGCAGTAATGGCTCTAAAAAATGTACACAAACAAGTATTCAATGAAAAAGTGAATTTAGTGCCAAAGTGAAAACTACAAAAATTAACAAAGGAAACTTACAAAATGCTAAGAGTACAAACTCGATACAACAATGTACCACAGGCAAGGATTCAGTTCTTATCTCATTCAATCACTTGTAATCCCTTAGGACTTGTGTACAGTTCATATGCTTATAAATCCCACAGGCGCAGGAAGAAGAAGACTGGCGAGAAATGGAGGAACGCCGTCCAGATGCTTCGCGTTTTCACTACCACGTGGGCAGCTTCATCAGCTCTCTATTCAAGTTGGAGTCAAAGCTCCTTCAGATGAAATACAAAGTTTCACAAAGTTACCAAATTTCATGCGCCCGCTAGGCTGCTCCGCTCTAAACTATAGTATATGTGCAATTTCTGCTCCAGAACCTGGAGGTTGGCAACCCTAGTCTGGATTGCAGGAGCAGGCAGGATTTGGAGCACAATGTTACTGGCCTTGCAAACCTGTTCATCCAGACAAGCTTCCTTTACCACCCTCACCTTTAATATGTCGGGGGGGAACAGCCTCCAGCTACTCTGAAGGCAGCTTCTGGACTTTACCTGCCTTAGTCCTAATGGGGCAAGAATCTTGCAGGGGATTAATTCAGCTCCGGCAATGGTCTGGCTCACTAGGTGGAGCACGGGCTGCTGTCCTGGCACTGTGTCTTCTCTTGGCTGCATCTGTGCGAGCCTACTGCATTCACTGTTCCTGTAGGGTGGGGAAGAGTCCAGGAGGGTTAGTGCTTTGGGCACTGATCTGTCATGGTGGATGTGTAGCTTTCCCAGGATCTGGAAGGGCATCTGGAGGTTCTGGTTGTGACACCTCAACAGCAGAGTCCTCAAGATCAGCCCCTGGAGCTGCTGTGTCGGTGTCTGAGGAGGCTGGCATTTCACTGACTTCCCTGCTCTTCCTCTTCTGAGAATCCTGAGTCCATGGACTACCCAGCTGAGGTCATGGCAGGGGACCTGTGGAGAACATATATAATCTCCAACCCCAATATTAGCAGACTAAGGGAAGCTTAAAATTGAATTATGGCTTAGGTCAGGGGTCCCCCAGACTTTTTGGTCTTGTCGGTATACCCCACCTTTCTCCTACATGGGGACCCAAAGTGGTTTACGTCACTCCTTTCTCCTCCTTTTTATCATCACAACAACCCTGTGAGGTAGCTTAGGCTGAGTGTGTGTAACTGGCCCAAGGTCAACCAGTGAGCTTTCATAGCAGAATGGGGATCCTAGTCTGACACTGTAACCACCACATCACACTGGCCCTCTAATCACTTTAATTATTAATTATATCATAATTATATCGGTATAATGATATAATCAGGTTCAGAGAACCAGGTGTACCAGGTTCTCTGAATTCCCATCCGCTCTAAACAAAGAAAGGCTCTAGCCCCTTTGGTTACGAAATATGCCTTTCCCCTTATATCTTTGTAGCAGAAGGGGCTAGAGCCTTTTTTTTAAATAGCTGGGAATTCAGAGAACCTGGCACACATATTGATATATCATTATATCAATTAACGATATTCTAGTGCCAATTCTTTAAAAAATTAAAGGCCCCTCAAGGCAGGCAGAGGAAATGGCTATCATAGGAACAGGGTTAGGGGAAAAGGCTGCCATGTGGGTGGGGAAATCTGAGTTTTCCCATGCACATAGCAGCCATCCAGGGTTTACTGTGGTCTTTCCCAAAACTTCAAAGTAAACCAGGTTTGAGAAAGACTGAAGAGAAGCTGGGAAAATCCCAGGATTTTTTGTGGGGAAGCAGGAACACCCTCCCTCCACTTCCCCAAAGCATTGAACCAGGGCAGATAACCCCTGTAGACATGGCCAGTGACTTGGAGATTTGAAAAGAATGTTTAAGTTTTTAAAATTTATTATAGGCAGCCCATTCCTGAGCCTTCGGCGGCCGCAGAGCATCCAAAGCCATTCCCCAGCCACTGAAAGGTTTTAAAAAGCCTTTTGAAGGCTTTTTATTTTTTTTTAATGGGGCATTTTGCCCCACTGAGAACAGCGAGGCTGCACCAGCAAAAAGCTGGCACAGCAACGCTGTTCTCCCCATTGGCGTACCCGGGGTGAAAGACCTACTGGCAGCTCCACCCCATGGCATGCTCTGGGAACACCCCCGGGAGACCGGCATCCAAGTCCCCCTGCCAGCGTCCATGCCAACCTGGACGGTGTGTCACGGCCGCCAGTGGCCAAGCCACTTACACCGGCGCTGCCCTTTCCTGACCTCCAAAGGACTTTTGTCCTTTCAGGTCAGGAGTAGGCTGTTCATTTCCTTAACAATTTGGTGTTATTGGTTCTCGTAGGTTATCCGGGCTGTGTAACCGTGGTCTTGGTATTTTCTTTCCTGACGTTTCACTGAGTAACACTGTGTTACTCCTCTGAAGATGCCGGCCACAGCTGCTGGCGAAACGTCAGGAAAGAAAATACCAAGACCACGGTTACACAGCCCGGATAACCTACGAGAACCAATGAACTCTGACCGTGAAAGCCTTCGACAATAATTTGGTGTTAGTTCTTATCATTATTTATTATTTCATATTTCTTTTGGGTGGTGCATTTTGACTTTTTAAAGCACGCAAAGAACATCCAGCTAGAAACGAGCCCACCAACTGGAGACAATCACTTCATGGATTTCCTCTTGTAATCCTGCAAGTTCAGAGGTGGGAAACCAATTTTCTAATCACCGCACAACTGAAGGATCTAGTGCATCACTGTCATTCAGCAAAAATGCAGCGGCATGCGTAAGTGAAACGGTGATACATTAACACTACAGGAATGAGGAAAGAGTGGATTAAGAGACAGTGCAGATGCTCCATCCTCATAGCGTTTCAGCAGGAAGTGCAGCGGTAATGGAAGTACCACTGAATACCACTGGAACAGCACTGCTGGGTGGAAGGCCTTTCTGTGTATTATCTTATAAAATTATTAGCATTCCTTTTTATGTTCCTCTCCTATGAGGTGTAAAACAAACTGAACAAAAATATTTATAACAGCATGCCTTTGGGGGCTTCTGAATGTGCCACTGTGAATGGACCATTAAATGTACAAGAGATATAAACCATGTAGTAATGTCCTGCTTGACTTCTCTTGGCCTTTCTAGCAGCGACAAAGCCATAAAATAAGAAAATAAATCATGATGGCTAGATTCCAAAGTCATAGCTGTAATTTACCAAACACTTCAACTAGATTAAAATGATTTAAGACAGTTGTACTCAATTGTACTATGTGAGACAGGGGGCTAAACGGGCTTCAGACACTAATCTGTATGCATCAGAGGCTGATCTGGTATATTGCGCAAAACTGTAAAGACGAAACAAAAAACGAAGCACATTATTCTGAAACCTGTTTTACAGCAACAAGGAAAGTGACATGAAAAAAGAATGCTGATCATTTTATAATAAACCTCTGTAAAAATAAGAACGAATCATAATAAATAATAAATGAACAATGCATTAACATGCATTCAATATTAAAGGGATATTTTATGAACTACAAAAAGAAATAAAAACATTCATTTGCACATTCTTGCCTTAAATATGAAAAATAGTTATAGATTAAATCATTGTTTTGTAAGCTGCTTTACTGCTTCTGCTTCATATTTATTTAGCCTGAAATGTGTGGTGGATACTATAAAGCTAATGAAGGAAGATTTTAATCAGGCTGAATGCGCAGTCTGATTCTGAGGAATGCCAACTTTGTTCCTTGATGCATCACTGCATTGTGGTGAAAGGAAAAGTTCAAAAACGTGAATCTGGTTCCTCCCAGATTGATTTATGAATATTGCCAGGAAGAAAGGCCACAAGGGCAAAGTACAACCATAAATCCATAAATATTACTTTAGAGCTACCACGGAAATGTGTTTGCTGCGGCCCAGGCCAATGCTGTTAGTCAACAGGCATGAACAACACACATACAAACAGGTATCTTTTAAAACTCAGGCAAATATCTTTACCTTTCACATTTAGGACTATTTCTGCACATCTGACCTAACATTTTGTCAGATAGTTTTAATTCTTAGCTATAAGAGACAGAGGAGCCCTGTGGCGCAGAGTGTTAAGCTGCAGTACTGCAGTCAAAAGCTCTGCTCACGACCTGAGTTCGATCCCGACGGAAGTCGGTTTCAGGTAGCCGGCTCAAGGTCGACTCAGCCTTCCATCCTTCCGAGGTCGGTCAAATGAGTACCCAGCTTGCTGGGGGTAAAGGGAAGATGACTGGAGAAGGCACTGGCAAACCACCCCGCAAACAAAGTCTGCCTAGAAAACGTCGGGATGTGACATCTCCCCATGGGTCAGGAATGACCCGGTGCTTGCACAGGGGACCTTTACCTTTACCTTTTATAAGAGACAGAGAGATTTTTTTTTGCATGAATCAATCTACGGTAACTCATTTACTGGTAGTAACTTTACTGAAATCAGTTACTATTTACCAAGAAATATGTTCATAAATAGGACACCAAAAGAAAGCATATGCCAACAGGGCAAATGGATTATAACTGAGGTTATAACAAATACAATATTTTAAAAAACAACAGTATATTGCTAAATAATATACTCTGATCATACTCTAAACAATGGACTTGATAAGAGGGAAAAGGAAGAAATCCAAGGTTGTGTTTTCTTGTACAGGAAGGCTTTCTACATAATCTCTGTGATTATCTAGATCACGGTGCAGATACAGAATAGGGTTTATGTTTGCTGTATAAAATATCTTTGCTGTATAAAATATCTCAGAAATGTGCATAAAAATGTGAATTAAAGTTTGAGGGAAGACTATACAAAATGACAAAACTGAAATCCCTCCTTCCAACACCATACAATTCTATACCCATTTTGAGATAATTACTAAAAAACTACCCTTTGTGTGGAAACATACTTCCAGTATTACACATCGCTGAATCTGCCAAGGACGATTCTTGTATCATTTTGCCTGCCAAACCACACAATACTATGTTGGGACTGTTACTGTTGTTGTTTTAATGTGGTCAAATAAAAGTGAAAAGAACCAGTGTCCTTATACTTTTGGGTCAAGAATTTTTCAGAACTGGCTTGGGGCTATTCACATTTCCCCCCCCCCATTTTTGAATAAGAACAACAGAGCTATTATGCAACACACCTAGCTTTGCCAAGTCTCGCAGGTCGTTGACAAAGAAGCCCTTAAAAATCAGCAGAAGAATGTGAATTGAAATGGCAATGTTTATATGACTACTTGCAAACAGTAAAGGATAATGTCTTAGAATAGTAGACACAACTGAAGAAACCATATTTAACGAACTACTGAATGTAATGGTATGTTAAGTTTAAGATCATCACGTATACAGCAAATAAGTATCTTTCAGAAAAGCAGATGAAATCTGAAGTAAGACTACTTTTGAAATATCAGAGTAAGAAACGCTCAGCTTAATTGTAGACGTAATTAGATGTTTGTAAGAAAGATAATTGAAGGTATACGATTTAGCCATTGGAAAAGGATTTTAAGAGACACAGATATTAGTTTTCTATTTGCTCTAGTTTAACATATAACTGTTTTATTTGTGTTTCTTTGTTTTCTATTCTTTTTTTTTGCTAATTAATTTATTTCTGACATTGGCTCGGCAGGGTCAACCTTGTGATATCCGGCTCCTTTCCCCTCACCACCCCCCACACCGTTCTTTTCTGCATCCTAAAATTTTATAAATAAAATTTTAAAAATCTACTTCTGAAATCCGCCTTTATGTGTTGGCTGTTGTTGTTTTTTAAAGCGAGAGGGCGTTCTTTCAAGTTAAGAAAGTGTGAAATTAGCGTCTTAACTTGGCTTTCAATAACGACACACACACCCCCCATTGGACAGGCATCCCCAAGTCTATTAGGCCGGAAGATGATGGATGCCAACGGGGACAGCGCCAGTCGTTTTTGTGCTCTAGGCAAGGCTAACTTCTTGCGCCCCCCCCCCAATTGCTAACCCATTTTCAAAAGCGGATGTCTTATAGAAAAAAAATAAAAGCACAACACTTTTGATAAGGCATTATAATTAATTATATTCCATAGCACTGTTGTGGTGCTGCTTTTAAAATAAAATAATAATAATAAAGTGTCAGTTGCATCCCCCCCCCCCCCCAACAAACTAATGTGTTTAAAAACGCTGCCCCTCCGGCCAGTTCTGCACCCCTCCGAGGTCTGCGCCCTAGGCGACCGCCTCGTTCGCCTAGTTGTAGAGCCGGCCCTGCCTACATTGCCAATGGCCAGCGGCCAGGGTGGGAAGGCCGCCTCGGTTCGTCCCTCCCGAAAGAGTTTCCAATGGATCTCCCACCGCTCTCGGCCCCAAGGAGGCAAAGCTTCGTCCCCGCTGAAAGAGACGGTGTCATCCTCCCTCCCGGCAAGGTCCGGCTTAACCGACACCGAAGGTTTTGCCTTGGACGTGCCGCTCTTTGGGTGCGCTTCCCCCCCAACCACAGTCTCAAAACTCAACAATGAGCCGCGGTGCGGAGTTTTGAGACTTCAGATGGGGGAAATGTGCATCTAGAGAGGGGCAAAATCCAATGCGAAACCTTCCGTGCAGAAATGGCCTCGCGAGAGTCCAGAGTCCCAGCAGGAAAAAAAATGTCCCTCTCCCCTCCTCTCCTCTCCTGGCGCTTACAGGGCCGACGCAGGGCACCCAGTGGCAGGTGAGCCCAGTGGCAGGGGAGCCCGGCGCGCAGGCGGGGACCGTGAGCCGGCCGAGCGCCTCTCCCTTACCTTGTGCCTGAATTCCCTGGCCACCTTCCGCTCCATGGCAAGGGGGAGAGCGACCCTCTCTCCGCTTTTCTCCCCGGGGGAAAACTTGCTCGGTGCGCGGCCGCAGCGGGAACGCCGTCTCCTTACGGTCCTGGGCGCAGGTGGAGGCGTAGGACTGGGGCGCACCGCTAGAGGGCGCATCCCGGCCTTGACCGAGCGCGCTGGGCTCAAGGAAGGAAAGGGCTTTTCTGTTGGCTTCGCCTTTCCCCCCCCCCCGCTCCTACTTTATTATTATTATTATTATTGGTTCTTTTTATACAAGTTTCAATATATATTTCTTATTCTGCATACATTGTCTGTATAACGTGCTTTTCTCATTCTCTCCCATCCCTCCCCTCCCCCTCCCTAGCCCCACTCTTTCTACTTATAATTTTTTTAATTGTTTCTTTTTATGCAAATTTCAAATATATATTTCTTATTCTGCATACACTGTCTGTATAACGTGCTTTTCTCATTCCCTCCCATCCCTCCCATCCCCCTCCTTAGCCCCACTCTTTCTACTTATAATTTTTTTAATTGTTTCTTTTTATGCAAATTTCAAATATATATTTCTTATTCTGCATACATTGTCTGTATAACGTGCTTTTCTCATTCCCTCCCATCCCTCCCCTCCCCCTCCCTAGCCCCACTCTTTCTACTTATAATTTTTTTTAATTGTTTCTTTTTATGCAAATTTCAAATATATATTTCTTATTCTACATACATTGTCTGTATAACGTGCATTTCTCATTCCCTCCCATCCCTCCCCTCCCCCTCCCTAGCCCCACTCCTTCTACTTATAATTTTTTTAATTTTTTCTTTTTATACAAATTTCAAATATATATTATTTATTCTACATACATTGTCTGTATAACGTGCTTTTCTCATTCCCTTCCATCCCTCCCATCCCCCTCCCCAGCCCCGCTCCTTCTACTTATAATTTTTTTAATTGTTTCTTTTTATACAAATTTCAAATTTATATTTCTTATTCTGCATACACTGTCTGTACAACGTGCTTTTCTCATTCCCTTCCATCCCTCCCCTCCCCCTCCCCAGCCCCGCTCCTTCCCCTTATGATTTTTAGTCTCTTGACCCCAGCCACGGGCACAAAGTTTGGATCTTCCACCGAATTGTCTTTTCTTCCTTCCGTTGCTATCCGCTCGAAGTAGGTCTTCCATCTACTCGTGATTCCCCTGCTCTTGGCTTCCCATGAAGTCTTCTGGCGCATCATCTCGACGATATCCGACGGTATAAATTCGAACAGATAGTTGTGCCAGATTTCTATAGTCCATTTACTTTTATCCTTCCAACCCAGAGCTATTACTGCTTTGGTTCTTGTAGGTTATCCGGGCTGTGTGACCGTGGTCTTGGTATTTTCTTTCCTGACGTTTCGCCAGCAGCTGTGGCAGGCATCTGAAGATCTGAAGATACCAAGACCACGGTCACACAGCCCGGATAACCTACAAGAACCAATGAACTCTGACCGTGAAAGCCTTCGACAATATTTTATTACTGCTTTGCTTGCTAATAACATAGCCTTGAATATGGCCTGATCCCTCTTGTTTACCCCCGAGTTCCATTTATGCCTGGGAGGTTTTGCCTTGGATTTGCCGCTGCCTAGATGCACATTTCCCCCCATCCAAATTCTCAAAACTCTGCATGGGGGCTTATTGTTGCGCTTGGAGAATTTGGATGGGGGAAAAAAAGTGCATCTAGAGAGTGGCAAATCCAAGGCAAAACCTCCCAGGCATCATTGACCTAAGTTCATTGAAATGGGAACCTCCCCCCTTCCTGGCTTCTATCTGAAAATTCCCACACAAAATCCAGGACATTTTTAAGCCTTTCAGTGGGAGACAGTTCAGTATGTGCTTAAATATTCTATGGAAATAAAGGAGACCCCCAATGCTTGACTTTAGAATAGCGTTTCTTTCGAACGCTTGTTCTTTTCTTAAATTAGGGTTACCAACCTCCAGGTACTAGCTGGAGATCTCCTCACAATAATGGCAGGTGCAGCAAATGAAGGTTAGGCATATTCCTATGATATCCTTAATCTTCGTGTTTTCCCGGCTGGAAAGTCTGGAGTGTGTTCTGCTAGTAGTCATACTACTAACGCCTGCTGGTGACATCCCTTCACGCTCCTGAGAGTATACCATGCCTATTCTGCCTCTCAGTCTGAGAAACACTTCTGCAGGACTATCCCTGACCCCAAAAACACATTTCTTTCTATTCAGCTTTAGGTTTGCTGCCCTGGTAGCATTCAGAACCTCCCGAAGTTGTTGTTCATGCTCTGCTTTAGTTGAACAACAGACAATGATGTCATCCATAGAGGTGTCCGCCCAAAGATGTACTCCTAAATCATATGTATGGTCTTATGATAAACCTCCGGGGCAGAAACAATACCGAAGGGGAGGTGGAGAAATCTATAGCTCCCAAAAGGTGTGTTAAAGGTACCGAGTTTTAAACTCTCTTCAGTTAATTTTAACTGCCAAAATCTTAAGGATGCATCCAGCTTGCTTAAAAAATTGTGCATTTGCAAACTGAGCCATTATCTCCTCCCTAGCTGGCAATTTGAAGTGCTCCCTTTTGACTGTTTTGTTGAGGTCTGACCATTACATTTCTCCACAAGTACTAAGGAGCTTACCCAATCCATTGGTTCTTCAGCTGGCATGATTACTTCTAAGTCCACCATCCTTTCTAGTTCAGACTTAAGCTTGTCTCTTAGAGCAAATGGTACTTTTCTGCATGGGTGGATGACAGGGGCACTGCCTTGTTGTCCTGAATGAAGTGGTCTCCTGGCAAACAGCATAGGCCTAAAAACAAATCCTTATATTCTGGAACAGGGGACATTGAAACCATCAAACATGCACTGATATGTTGCCCATTCCACCACGAAGTTAGATTAAAGCCTATTTCCCCCCTACTTGGTAAATTCCCTGATGAGTCAGTTGAGCTTTTGGCAAAAAAGCTCCTATTAGGAGAAGACCCTCCGCTTACGCTCCAAACTGCCAAGTTCTGCGCTGTTGCTATTGAAATACGCAGAGCTTTATTACAGAATGATTGCTAGAATATTTTACAGTTTTATCAATTTTAATGTGATAATTTTAACCAGGGGTTGCTTTTATTGACCTTTTGCGGTGCAAAACTATTGTGTCTGGAAATTTTGATGTGTTGGCACGTGATTGGTCAGTCGACCATATTAATAAACTTGACTTGACTTGAATCCTTATATTCTATGAGCATTCCATAGCCCTGGTCAGCCTGGACCTGTAATGCAAATATATATATGCTTCACAAGGTTCAATTTTTCACAAGCTGCCAACCACAATAGGGGCACAACCTTCTTCAATAAAACAATAAAGAACAGCATATCCACATAAGCGTTGTGTTTGACACATAAAATACAGCTGCCCATTACTGGAATATTAGTTCCAGAATAACCAGCAACTTTGATTTTGGTAGCTCTCAATTTTGGCCATATTGATAAATGTGTATAATTGTGTTCCGATAAGACATTAACTTGAGGACCAGTGTATAATTTTAAATGGAATAACTGTCCCATTCACATGCAGTGACAAAACCCGGTCCCTATCTCTACACTTTCTTGCATCTACCATCTCAACACAAAATTCATGCTCCAGATTGTCATCAACTGTGCCACTTTGTCCAGGCTGTAGCCTGGCAGCATGTCGCAAAATGATTACGCTTCCCACAACAAAAACAGTGCTTTGCGCTGTGTAGGACTATGGGGAAATCCACCGTTTTTACATGCTTGTTTCTTTTGCATTTTCCCCTTAGAAATCACTTGTGAGGAGGTAATTGCTGTTTTTTGAAACTGAGTTTCCTGCACCATTCTTCTGCCAGTGCACTACACGGACAATATCACCCCCTGAATTCAAATCCTTGGCCTGTGCCTTCACAGTTTCTGAAGCTCTGCAAATCTGAAGAGCTTGATCGAAGAACAGGTCCTTCTCATGCATGAGCTTTTCTCTAATGGCATTGTCCCTGATACCATAAATTATCTAGTCCCATATCAAAGACTCTTTGCAACTCACCAAAGCCACAGTTCTGACTTAGCCTTCTTAATTGTGAAACATACTGGTCCATAGTTTGTTCTGCTTGTTGTATGCATGTAAAAAAACTTGTTCTGTTCAAAAGATTAATTCTTTTTAGGCATGCAATATTCTTTAAACTTATCTATTACCACCTTGAGGGCAGCAGGAAAAGAGGAAGACCCAACAAGAGATGGACGGACTCTATAAAGGAAGCCACGACCCTCAGTTTGCAAGATCTGAGCAAGGCTGTCAAAGATAGGACATTTTGGAGGACTTTCATTCATAGGGTTGCCATGAGTCGGAAGCGACTTGACGGCACTTAACACACACACACACATTACCACCTTAAATTGTATATGTTCACCTTCTGCAAAGCTAAAGGTATTATAAATATCCAAAGCTTCCTCTCCTATAACATACAGAAAAATGGATGAAAAATGGATTAGCTAGAGGGTTGCCAGGTCCCTTTTTGCCACCAGCGGGAGGTTTTTGGAGTGGAGCCTGAGGAGGGCAGGGTTTGGGGAGGGGAGGGACTTCAATGTCATAGAGTCCAATGGACAAAGCGGCCATTTTCTCCAGGTGTACTGATCTCTATCGGCTGGAGGTCAGTTGTAATAGTGGGAGATCTCCAGCTACTACCTGCACTAGATTAATATAAGGGAATATCTTGAAATTATAAGTTCTGTTACTACACACACTGCTTTTGCATAATATTCAAAATCTTGTGGAGATCCTTGTCTGTAGTATTCACTAGCTTCATACTGGGCACAGTACTACTGCCACTATCCTTTCAAGCCAACAGAGTAAATCTAATTTTGTAAATAAGCTACTTTCATTAGAAATCATTGTAAGTCCTTCCAGGAAGTAAAGCCAAATTGCATATCCGAAGGACAACCTTAGCCAATTCTATTTCCTTCTCTACTGGCATCACACTGAGGTGGCATCCTCAAAGGCATGTAGCTGTAATAAAACGTCCTTGTGTTGAATGCAATGGGAGAAGCAAAGACAAGTCAGAATTATCCTCTGAAAATGGTAATTATCTTTTAATTTCATTGTAGCACAAAATATGGCTAAGATTCTAAGATAAGCTCTCATCGGGTTTAACATCTCATAAAGATCTCATTTTTCAACAAGATTGTTCAGTGCAACATTTAAACAGATTGATTTTCATTCCTTTTTTCCTGGGTACATTTTTTTTACATACTACAATAATCTGTATCTTTAAATTTCCTACCTGTTAGCATTTTAGAAGTGTTTCAATGGATCATTCCATTTCTGAACATGTGAGCAATTTTTTAATAATATGGTTGAGGGGGAAATTATCCATCCCTGACTCAATGTATAACCACCTCTGACCCAGGCATGCCATTTCCTCCAATGGAATTGCATTTCCATCTGTGGACTGCTACTTTGACACCTAAATTAGAGCCAGCTTGGTGTAGTGGTTAAGGTGTCAGACCAGTACCTCGGAAACCCAGGTTCAAATCCCCACTCGTGCCGTGGAAGCTTGCTGGATGAACTTGGGCTAGTTCTCTCAGCTTTGACCCTAGCTAGTATTTGGAAGGGAGACCTCCAAGGAGTACCACGTTGACATGGAGGCAGGCAATGGCAAACCACCTCTGAACGTCTCTTGCCTTGAAAACCATATGGGGTCGCCATAAGTTAGATGTGACTTGACAGCAAACACATACACACACACACAAATTCTGACACCTATGTTGTTTCTAAGGGTTTGCTGATTCCAAAAAACAAAATTTGGGTGGGGGCAATGGCCTGTTGTAGGAGGAGGAGGAGGAGGAGGAAGTTCCTCTCTGTAAAATCCATGGATGGTTGAGTAACCCTTGGTTCTAGCCAATCTATTAGAAGCGGGGATCAAATAGACTCCCTAACCCGCACTTTTTTAGCATGTCCACAAAATAATATTGCACGAAATAAATATATCACTCCTTGGATAAAACAGCTAAAGACACTTTCTGAGAAGAAATGCGTTATCTGCTGACAAATAGATTGTTCAATTGCATGAGAGATATGGGCAACCTTTCTCTTTATAGTGTCAAGGAAAAATTAAATTTCATTTCCCCTTTGTGAAGTGGTTGAGGGATGGCCAGTGGCTGTTAAATCTAAGGAAAGGAAGAAGCAGGGTTGCCAGCTCTGGGTTGGGAAATACCTGAAGATTTTTTTTGGGGGGGGTGCCTCAGCAGTATACCATGCCATAGAGCCCACTCTCCAAAGCAGCCATTTTCTCCAGGGGTACTGATCTCTATTGTCTGGAGATCAGTTGTAATAGCAGGAGATCTCCAGGCCCCACCTTGAGGTTGGCAATCCAACTAGACAAGCAAGTATACAATGTGAAACACAATGGATATATTTGGTGTATACACATAGCCTGTGACACTCTGATTACTAGAAAATTCTTACAATTGGCACTTTTGCACCTATATAACCATTTTTTCACAATGCAACTATGGATCAAGAGAAAAGCATCTGATAGACTGGCCAGAGCAGTAGCTAGACCTCTAGAACCTCAGGAAATGACACAATTAACAAGGGTGTCTGATAAACTAACTGGCCACAACAGTAGCTTGAGCTTCAGAAATGACACAACAGAAATTAGCATCCAACAGGCTTGCAACTGCATCAGAAAGACATTTTAGGGGAACCAAAGGAACATCTTGAATTCTCCAATAATCCTACTATGAACTGCACATCAGTTTCAGGAGTTAATATAGGCTCAATGTCTGAAGAACGCACACTGAAAGGAAAAAAGAAACAGAGGAAATACAACAACAACAACAATCTTATATGCCTCCCTCCCCCATCAAGGTGAGCTCAGGGCGGATCACAACATATGTAACATTTGTTAAAATGTCTTAATAAAATTAATCAAAATTCCAATGCTTTTAAAAAATTCTGGTCTTCTAACAGATTTCCTTTAACAGGCAAAAGGTAAAGGTCCCCTGTGCAAGCACCGGGTCATTCCTGATCCATGGGGTGACGTCACATCCCGACGTTTACTAGGCAGACTTTGTTTACGGGGTGGTTTGCCAGTGCCTTCCCCAGTCATCTTCCTTTTACCCCCAGCAAGCTGGGTACTCATTTTACTGACCTTGGAAGGATGGAAGGCTGAGTCAACCTTGAACCAGCTACCTGAAACCAACTTCTCTCGGGATAAAACTCAGGTCGTGAGCAGAGCTTGGACTGCAGTACTGCAGCTTACCACTCTGCACCACGGGGCTCCTAAACTGATTTCCTTTACAGCAGTTATTTTTTGTCATACAAAATATATTGAAAATACTTATTGTTGGAGATAACTATGGCCAAATGCTGCTTTCAGGGTTATAAAACGATATTGTGAGTACAGTGAGCTATGGGGGGTTGTGAGTGGTGTGAGCAGGGACTGCCCTCTAGTGAGATAATAAAAGTTTTGAAAACAGGGGTTTACCTAGATGTTGCAATGTTTCTATTTTGGAGTAAATAAAATATAGTTTAATTTTTTCAATGGGCTGAAATAACTATGCAGGGGAGGGGCGGTGAGAAGGCACCCTCTTTTCTAATCCTGATTTTCTCCCATTGCTCATAGGAGAGTTCTTGGTGAAGACGTCATTGACGTTTCATCATTCTTATTGAAGTGATTCATTTGTTACAGCTGGAAATACAATACACAGGGAGTAATTACAAAGAGGGGAATGAGATCTTTTTAATTACTTACTGTTAACAGACTTCCTAAAGCAGTCAGAAAAAAGACTCTTTTCATCTGAGACAGTTTCTCACCTGGCACTGGCAGCTTTAAACTTCTGTTATGAGATAGCTGGAGGATGAGACAGAGGGAAGGGAGAGGGGGGCTGAGGGAAGTATGGCAGATGGTAGGGGAACGAGGAAGAAATGCAGGAAAGGAGAAAGAGATAAAGGAATTAAGAAGAAAAACTACGTACAAATGAATGAAGCTTAGCGAGAAAAATGGATTAGGAAGGAAAAGGGAAATAAGAGATAGGATAAAGGGGTTACTTGTGTTAGATAAGTTTTTTTCACTGAGCTGGTGAGAGGCAGGAAGTTCAAAATATTTAAAAATAATAATTTTCTAATAATAATGTTTTTTGTGGACTATGCAAATTAATATTGGCAAAGCTTTGCTTTGCATACATTTGGAGGAAAACAGGAGTTATCCAGTGTTTGCAGTGTATGATTATCTCTCTCTCTCTCTGTGTGTGTAAAGTTCCGTTGAGTTGCAGCCGACATGTTGACTTCAGCAAGGGGCTTTCAAGGCAACTGAGAAGTAGAGGCTGTTTGCCATTGCCTTGCTCTAGAGTCTTCCTGGGCGGTTTCCCTTCCAAGTACCGACCCTGCTTACCTTTTGACAAGATTGGGCAATACCATGCTGCCTTTCCTCCGACAAAAGAAATGTAAGTTAATAAATAGGCATGTGAAAAGAGAATTTGAGGAGCAGGTTGCTAAAAGCATCAAGACCTCCAGAGAGGGTTGCCAACCTCCAGGTACTAGCTGGAAATCTTCTGCTGTTACAACTGATCTCCAGCTGATAGGGATCAGTTCACCTGGAGAAAATTGCCGCTTTGGCAATCAGACTGTTTGGCTTTGAAGTCTCTCCCCACTCCAAACCCCGCCCTCCTCAGGTTCCGCCCCAAAAATCTCCAGGTATTTCCCAACCAAGAGCTGGCAACCCTACCGCCAGAGGAACTGGTTGGCCACTGTGTGAGACAGGATGCTGGACTAGATGGATCACTGGTTTCATCCAGCAGGGCTTTCCTTATGTTCTTAATAATTAAAATCCAGTCAAAACATCTGAAAACCATCAGTGGCTAGAGTGCTGGAATAGGATCCAAGAGACCCAGGTTTGAATCTCCACTCTGTCATGGAAGTTCACTGACTGATCTTGACCGACGCTACCTTACAGAGTTGTTGATGTGAAGATAAACTGGAAGACGGGAAAATTATGTTGCAAACTGCTTTATAAGCTGACAACCAATGGTAGACTGGGGTGTGGGACATGGGGGTGGCCATCAGCAATGGTGTGATGTCATTTCTGGGGGAAACCTGGAAGTGATGTCGGTCCTCTCCAGAAATCGCCAAAACTTTTGTGGGTTTTGTAGAGCTTCCAATGATTTCTAGAGAGATGTGATGTCACTTCCGGGGGAAACCCGACGCGACATCACATCATAGGCCCAGCAGCCAATTTCTAATTGAGCAGCAGTGGAAAATGGAAGCTGGAGGCAGGGGATCCCCCACAAGAGAACTGGGAACCCTTTTTATAGCCTGGCTTTCTCTCTGAGACTCAAGTTGGATCACATGATATAAAACAATGTAATCAAACAGCATAAGACACCAAATAAACAATATAACAGAATCAGGATTACAAAATTTAGAAAACAATGCAAAAAGAAAAGGTATCAGACACGACCCATGATATGATAAATAATGCAGAAAATGGAATTACAAAGGTAATTTGCATGGAAAATGGAATTACAAAGGTAATACTGCAGTAACAATAGGATAAAATGTACAATAAATCTTGGAAGAGGCTATAATCCTGTTACTTCAATAAAGAAGCATCCCTCTGAACCACTCCATTCTTGTACAACCCTATTTGCTTTATAAGACCACCCTCCTGAACAATTCTGTTTTACAAAATGTGAGGGCTGACTGAAGTGTGGGAACTTTTCTGACCTCCTCAGGCAGGCTACTCCCCAACATAAAAGCCCGAAAAGAGAATGCATTTGAATGAGCATTTTACCCATCTGCATGTTGGCACTTTGCTTTGCTCAGATCAACAAAGCTCATGCAGCGCAGCATAACAGGAGAGGCTGTCCTGAGATTTGTGACCAATGTCATGAAGGGCTTTGTAAGCATGTAAAGCCCCTGGAGTCAGGGGCCACTTCTTCACCCAGGCATTCTTTTATCCTCCAGCCTCTCCAATAAAAGGCAAACATCAGAAACAGAGTCCATTCCTGATGATTTAATAAGCAGGAGAAAAATGGGTGTGTGTGTCACACTCCAGGAATGGTATAGGTAAATACCATAGAGATTGCAGGGATTCTTAGAATGTCTCCCAGAAGTGACATCATATTCTCCAAACTTTTACCTGGAGGTGATGTCACATCCTCCATGATGCTCTAGAAGGCTTTACCATTGAAACTGAAGAAATTCCTAGAGCATCACAGAGGATAACATCACATGTCCTGTAACTCCACCCTCCCCAGACACTGCCCCTAAATTCTCCAGGCATTTGCCAGCACAGAGCTGGCAAACCTCAAGCCTACTTGTCCCTAGTAGGCTTGAGGTTTATTGGCTTTTATTGGGACAAGTAGGCTTGAGGTTTATTGAGCCCCAAGAACATCCAAAGGACAGGTAGGGAGCAGGCAGGCCCTGTTCCCAGGCCTGGACTCCTGCTGAGGATTCCATAATTGCTGCCTGTAGTCTTGCATGGTCACCACGGGTTTAGGCTTTGAGGTGTGTAGGCCCCCAGAGAGTAAGTCACTGGTCTACTGGGCAGGAATGCCACCTACCTACTCCACAGGATGACCTGATCCCTTCATACCCCCCAGGCCTTGCCAGCCAGCCAGCTATCCTTCCTGCTCTAGCCTTTTATTTCCTTTCTTCCTGCCATCCTCACTCTCTGTTTTCTTGGCCTACACTTGAGCAAGCCTTCATTCCCAAGGAGCTCTCTGCTCCTGCCTTTTCCCTCAAGAAGGCTGACAAATTTTGCTCCTCCTGTGTTACCCTAAGAAGGCAGTCTCCACTGAAGTTTGGGGAATTAGCTGGAGACAGAGAGTCGGGGGGGGGGGAAAGGGTAACTGGGATCGATAACCTATGTATACTAGGATTGTCCCTGGTGAAAACTCTTAAATGAGCAGTAGGTTGCATAACTGAATGGGTTTTATTAAAGAATAAAAATAGTAAAACAAGAAAGTAATGAACATACACACGCAAAACATACAAGAGCTGACTAAGAGAAAAGGGAGGAAGTTGGATAGGGTTTCAGGGATGGGTGATAGTAACCAGTCTTGAAGGGATATCCATGGAAAGCAGTGTTGAGGAGGAAAATTACCAGCATTTCCAGGAGCAAAAGGAAGAAGAAGCCCACATGCAAGTGGAAGTGGGTGTACAGATCCAGGACACACATACACTATGTATGGCCAAAGGACCAATATTTATACACCAAAATGAGTCCTGAAGTGGTATGAGGTAAGTGGGCAAGAAAGCCAGAGACAAAGATTCATGGGTCGTCAGGACCCAAGAGAATGCCTAGTCTATTCTCTTGAATACTGATTGATTGCTGGGATGGGTGCAGATAGGGTAAGTAATGGTCTGCTCAGAGTGCTGATTTAATCAGAGGTCATTTTTTCACGGAGGTTTGGTACGGTTTCGCCTTTGTTTTGCCCCGCTGCAAATTTTTGATTTTTCATGAACGCATCGAGTTTTAACAGAAAAACTGCATCAACTCCGCCTCTTCACAAACCTGTGTTGGTCCGTTCTTTGTGGTTGCTACGCATTTTTTTTCGCTCCATGAAAAACGTTCCTGGGTTTGGACCAATTGTCCCAGCCCATGTCGGCTAATTTCTCCTCCCCTGTGAACGGCGATTGGCTGGGAGAGTTTCAAGCCCGGGGGACAGCCTCCCTCCACGGCAGGACAGATCTCCCTCCTGCACATCCAAGGCAAAGTTCCCGTCACCCTTCTGAAGAGGGGCAGCCAGTCTGCTCTGGGTCTCCCTCCTGCTGGTGTGATCCTGTGTGTGTGTGTGTTGGGGGGGGGGGCATCCTGAGAGCGGCAAATCCAAGCCAAAGCTCCCAACACCCTTCTGAAGAGGGGCAGCCAGTCTGCTCTGGGTCTCCCTTCTCTATCTGGATGGAAGTTCCTGGCAATGGCTGGCTGGAGCTCTACGGGGGGGGGGGGTGGCACAATGATGACCGTCTGTCAAAGTCTGGGAAAGGGGGGCGTGGCCAAGTACAGGGGGGTAGAATGGGGAGCATGGTAAATAGAAAAGTTATATAAGGAAACCAGATGGACTGGTGCTTTTTTTTGGCTGGGGCTGTGTCCACAGAGGTGAACTGCACTGGGTAATCCGCTGGGTGGAGTTGGGGCGGAGTTGGGGGCGGGCATAAACCATGAGCTTTTCAGAAGGGTACAGACCAAACCGTTGTAGAATACTGCTTGCTTTGTTCCCATGAAAAACCAAAACTACTTCTGGATTGATGGGGATATAAAAACATGAATTTAAATCGCGCCCATAAAAAATAAATTTAAATTGCTTTTTTTTTTTTGCTCCGCGGCAAGAGAGCATCAAAATTTTCTGTGAAAAGTGGGCCAGAGTGACACAGTGGGAATTAGCTGTCCCTATTGTCCAGGCAGGCATACCTTGGGGCCAGGGAGAAAGTTCAGCTGCCAACCTCCTCCTTTCTGCCCAGGTTTGACACACAAGATGGATCCCCAAATTCTCTGAGGGGCATCCATTTTGGGGAGAGCAGCGCCTTGCTCTGATGCCAGGCCTTAGCCCCTGTGGCTTCATGGCACCCCTTAGCAGGGGGAGAGGTTTGACTGCTTACACCTTGTAATTAAAGGGCAGCCCCTCCTATGGCTATCCTGGGTTTCCTTGCTGCACACATTGACCTGGGATACCATGGGGTACGGCACTACCTTGAATTGAACCAGGTAGTTGATAGGTAGTGAATGGAGTGAGTGCAGAGTGGGTATAATAGGAATACTCTGCCTAGCTCCTCATAGCTGTGGCTCTCTGTACCAAGTGGAGTTTATGAGCTGAATGCAAGGGCAGACCCATGTAAAGTGCATTACAATAGCCTCACTGTGGTACGGATCCATTGACTACGTCAAGGTAGGGAACCATCTTTCAGGATTCATGAAGATGGTAGATTTTTTTTGTCAGTGAATGAACTTGTCAGGGTTCAGTTTTAATTTGTTAACTTTTAGCCATTTAACTGTAGCAGTCAGGCGCTGGATCAAGGCCTCTGCTGTGTTGCCAGGAGAGCTGGGTATCATCAGTGTATTGATGACTCCCAACTCCAAAGCTATAAAGAAGAAGAAGAGTTGGTTTTTATATGCTGACTTTCTCTACCTTTTAAGGCTTGCAATCTCCTTCTCTTCCTTTCCCCACAACAGTCACCTTGTGAGGTAGGTGGGGCTGAGAGAGTTCAGAAAACTGTGACTAGCCCAAGGTTTGAGTGGGGACTCAAACCCGATTCTTCAATCCACGCTCACTGCACCTTAATGATCATTTGCAAGTGGATTTTGCCAGTTCACAAATTTACTCATGGAAGGTTTTGCCTTGGATTTGCCACGCCAGAGATGCACATTTTCCCCATCCAAATTCTCCAAACTCTGCATGGGGGCTTCTTGTTGAGTTCTGAGAATATGGATGGGGGGAAAATGCATCCCTGTGGGTGTTAAGTGCCGTCAAGTCATTTCCGACTCATGGAGACCCAATGAATCAATGTCCTCCAAAGTGCCCTATCCTTAACAGCCTTGCTCAGATCTTGCAAACTGAGGGCCTTGGCTTCCTTTATAGAGTCAATCCATCTCTTGTTGGGTCAAGTGCATCTTTTTTTTTTAAATAATTTTTTTATTATTTTTCCAAAATTATTAATCACATAGTTTAACAATGACATAAACAATAAAAAATAAAAACAAATAGGTAGCATTGTTAAAAAAATTGTATATAATAAAAAATGGTGACTTCCCCTACACCTCCCTTCATCTTGTGATGAATTAGTAACCTCCTTTGTACAAAATTCTAATCCTAATATTATTGTTAACATTTATTGATCTCTTTGACATTTATATTTTTCAGGGGGGAAATAGTTAATAATAGTTAATAGTTATAATATAATAAATAATAGTTAATAATATCATATAAAGGAAAGAAAAAAGAAAAAAGAATAAAATAAAAAAGAAAAGAAATAGTAAATCTCACTAGTAATAAATGGATTCGCATTGTAAAAAGCATTTGATTATGTCCATTAAAAATTATGTCCATTAAAAATTAATTATGTCCATTAAAAATTAATCATGTTGTAAGTCCTCCAAGTGCAAGTGCATCTAAAGAGTGGCCAATCCAAGGCAAAACCTCCCCATGCAGAAATGGCAACACCTTCAAAGTGCATTGAAAGTGAATGGAAAGGGCTTTATTCGGGCTGTGCGAAAGTGCCAAAGTAGCTAAGAAGCCCCCTCCTCACGTCCTCCCCAGCGGAGCCCCAAGCGGCGCTGCAGGTTTCCACCTCCTGGGGGGAAAGGGCAGAGGGACGGCGCCTCGGGTGTGGGGGGGGGGCTCTATTATGCTAATGACGGGGGGCGTCCCCAGCGCCCAGGCCGGGTGCCGTCGCCGCAGCCGCCAGGGCGCAGAGCCGGCGTCTGGGACGAGGCGCAAAGAGGCGGCCGGGCGGGTCCAGCCCTCGGCGCGCGCTCCCTGGCGCGGCGATGCGCGCGAGGCGCGGGTGAAGGGGAGCGGGCGAGGCGAGGCGCAGTTTCCTCCTCGGGGGAGTCGCCCCGTGCCCATGGAGCCGTGCGTCAGGCGCGCCAAGGCGCTCCTTTGTTATGTCTGGCTCTCGCACGGTGAGTTGCGGGAAGCGCGCGCTTTTGGTGGGTCTCGGGGCAGGGGTCGGGGAGCGGCGGGGCGGGCGTGCAGGGCCGCCTTCGGGGGCTGTGTTGTGTTTTTTTTTTAATTTTTATTGTTTTTTTTATATCACAATAATTTGCATTATTCAATAACATTGTTATACGATAGAAACATTATTTTTCTTAACCAAATAACTAAGTAAGGCTAGTATTTCATTGACTTCCCCTCTCCCCTCCTCTGTCTATTTGATAACTTAATTGTCTCCTTTGCATTTAAATTCTAATTCATTATAGTGTGTGTGTGTGTGTGTGTGTTAAGTGCCGTCGAGTTGCTTCCAACTCATGGCGACCCTATGAATGAAAGGCCTCCAAAATGTACTGTCTTTGACAGCCTTGCTCAGATCTTGCAAACTGAAGGCTAGTATTTCATTGACTTCCCCTCTCCCCTCCTCTATCTATTTGATAACTTAATTGTCCCCTTTGCATTTAAATTCTAATTCATTATAGTGTGTGTGTGTGTGTGTTAAGTGCCGTTCCGACTCATGGCGACCCTATGAATGAAAGGCCTCCAAAATGTCCTATGTTTGACAGCCTTGCTCAGGTCTTGCAAATTGAAGGCTGTGGCTTCCTTTATTGAGTCAATCCATCCCTTGTTGGGTCTTCCTCTTTTCCTGCTGCCCTCCACTTTTCCTAGCATGACAGTCTTTTCCAGTGACTCTTGTCATCTCATGACAATATATTATAGTATATTTCTTATATCAATCTAATTACAATTCTTTTAATCTAAATCAATATCCTTAATAATATATTTTTTAATATTTCTACTTCTCTCGTTTGAATTAGATCAAACTATAACCTTTAAGCCTTCCCAGCTTTAATTCATTTTCACAATATATTGTCCATGCCTCCCATTCTCCCATAAATGCCTTCGGGGGCTGTGTGAAGGGTTCCTGGGTAGGACGTTTGGGGGCGGAGGGGCACCTGCGCCTCATGCTTTCTGAGTTGTGCTTTCCCCCTTGCAGCTCTGTTCTCGTGCAGCGGGGCGGCGCAGCTCAGCCCGAGCGTGGCCCTTGGCCAGTCAAGGTAAGCAGCGGGTAGTGGTGGGAACTGGGGGTGGCGTAGGCCATTGATGCACGGGGAGGTTTTGCCTTGCATTTGCCGCTCTTTAGATGCGCCTTTCCCCCATCTGAATTCTCGAAACTCTGCCTAAGGGCTTGTGGTTGAGTTTTGAGAATATGGATGGGGAAGAGGTGCATCTAAAGAGCGGCAAATCCAAGGCAAAATGCCCCCCCCCCACATAAAGGGTTGTAGTTGACTTGCCCTCCTACCGGTAACTCTGCGGACAACTGGCTTGGGGAAGTGGGATTGGATTTTTGCCCCTGCCCGAAGACACTGGCCATTTATGCATGGGAGATTTCGCCTTGGATTTGCCACTCTCTAGATGAACGTTTTCCCCATCCGAACTCTCAAAACTCATAAATAAGCCCCCATGCAGAGTTTTTATGGATGGGGAAAACGTGCATCCAGAGAGTGGCAAATCCCAGGCAAAACCTCCCATGCATAAATGGCCAATGTGTCCCTTTTCTTATTATGTGCCCAGGTTATTGAAGGTAAGGTTGCCTGAAACAGACATGGGAGGGGCTCCTGTGTCTTTGATAGATTACTTTAAAAGGGTTGCTCAGAAAGGAAAATCCCACCCTGGGAAAGACCACTTGCTGCCCTGTGATGGGCAAAACTGCACCTGGTGAAATTCTGCCTCCCAAACTTTGACTTTTAAAGGTACAAGAGTGTTATTGGTGTGGTCCTGAATAGATAGCAAAAACAGCCAGTGGCATGGGGTAGGAATAGCCTCCTTGTTTGGCAATTGGATCTGACAACCCCAGCATTAAGTATTTTGAACAGGAGATGTGCTTTAGTTAAAGCTGGTAATGTATGGTATCTGTGATGTTGGGAAGCATAGTTGAAGCTAATGTTTTGAAACCTTTTCAGGGCATTAACCTTGTTTGTTTCTGTTATTCACCATCCCATGAAATATATCAAGTTTTCCTCTGTGAGATATTTTTGAAGGAATGAACCTTTTCCTCCTTTTTTGCCAATGGAAGATATGTGGAAACCAACATGTAATAGCTGAATCTAGTTTAATAACAGCAACAGTAGTACTTTTCTACAAAAGAATGACATGATTTCTTTCCCATCAATAAGATGGAAATGGGGGATTTGGGGCCACAAAGAGCTTTCTTTAACTGGTAAAAGCTAGCAACCAATTTAATTGAGCTGTCTGAGAATTTACTCTGCATGCAGCGCCTGGAGATAAAAACCCCTTAAATCCATTTTGTCAAGTATGCGCACATAAGTAAATTCCAAATTCCACCTGGGGGCCTCAGTCTGTTTGAGTAAAAGTAGAATTGCAGCTTCCCTGTGTTCTGCATGAGTAAGAAAGGTGCAGATTACCTCTGCCAAACAAACCCAGCCTTGTTCTTTCCTTCCTAGGAACGGCAGCAGTGCAGTACCTCGGAAAGGAGATCCTAGTGCCCTGGGAGAGCAGGTACAGCGAGGGCACCCACTCACCTGATGGGAGCTGTTTTTCTGTGTCTAAAGGATGGAGCGCTGTGATCCAACAGCTCACAGGCTAGCTCAGCCATACATTCACCAAAGGGAGGGGTGTCATATTTTCTTTCAGTCATTTGGCTGCTGAGCTGAATGTCTTTCTTATCTCCTCACATTTGATTTGCCAGCAGTGTTAGAAAAGAATTGTGTTTGTAGGAGTCTCCAGAGGAGAATAGTGAAAGGCCTTGCTTTCATTAATAGTCATGTTTGCTGTGAGAGCATTTTGCCTTTGTTTTCTTGCTAAGATCATATGCAAAAAATGGACCCTTACAGTCTTAGTGTTAAGTAAAATGTTTCCTCTGTATATCTACTTACAATTGAAAGAGGTAGTCAAGTATTTTATGTAGGTTTGATGTTAATGACTCCCTGGATCTCTTGACTATGGTTGCATTTTGAGTCAGTCATGATGAGAATTATTGTGCTCATCATTTTAAAAGTGTCCCATTACTGTAGATTCTGACTCTTGTTTTAGACTGAGAAGGCAAAAAGAAATTGATTCAAAATTAGACATCTGTTCTGAGTATTAGTTTTCTTTGAAGTTATATTTGGACAGAAATCCACAGAAACACCAACTATACAGTACATTAGTGACAACTTATTTACTTTTAATATTGCTTTTATGGTATTAATTTAATCAAATTGTATAAGAATAATGCTAGGCAAAATGAATATTTTAAGCAGTATTACAACTCATTGGATCATACTGGATTGTAATTATGTTGTTCATGGGCGTATTTCTCTTGGTACATTACTAGCAATGTTAAAGAATTCTAACCCTGTCATAGCAAGATTAGAAAGCATAACTTGTTTCTGCTAGTTGTAAATGAAACATCAAAAATAAATTAAAAAAACAAAGCTGAAGACCTTAACTGAAACAATTTTTATATTCATATTATATTATCAATTATTACTTTATTGTGTTGACTATTATAAATTATAAATGATGGGTTGGATCTCGGGAGATTTTCAAGTGTGCCACAGTTCTTCTGCAAATATAAATGATAAAATTACACCCCTCTCTGTAGTAAAAGAAAGTGATTGTACCCCTACTATTTGTACCAGATAGTGGATAGTGCCAGATATTTTTCCAATACAATTTCAATTTTAAAAACCATATGTTTTATATTCTGTTGTGATCTGTAGGCCTGACTCAAGAGTGGACATTAATAGCAAGACTACCATTAACAGTGATATTAAAGTAATTCTGTATGATATATAGGAACCATATCAATGCATATATTTTCCTTTCATACTTTGCATAGTCTTTGCTGAATGGGAAAAAATAAATAAACTTTAACTTTCAACTTTGTACAGCTTAATTAGGGCCAACAAAGAAACTCTGATTCTTTCTTTCTGGCCACTATTTGGAAAGTTAAGTAGAGAGAAAAACATTCTACACAACTACAAACAGGTAATTAAATCAGCAGCAGATAAGGCCAGAGGCTTGGTTTTATAAAAAACATCCACGCAACGGAAATGGCTTCTTTGTTGCCTTCTCAGGCAATTTATCTCAAATCTTTCACACAGAATACTTGTAACTTGGAAATATACACTGGGTAGAGACAACATTGTTTCTAATATTTTGAATTCTATTGAGTAGAACCATATTCATGGTACTGATGTAGTGCTAACATTTGTCATAGTAATTAAAATGCTTATTGCAACTCAATCCTATGTATGTTAATTTAGAAGTAATGACATTGTGTATAATGGGACATGTCCAAGTAAGGAGTCATAGGAAAGTATGTTTGTAAAAACCAAATAGAGTATTATAATACTCATTAAGTTAGGAAATTAAAAAAAATACAGGGTCATGGGGTTGCTTTGCTTTACTGAAGTGAGAGTAGCATACATTCCTGTAAAATAGTATATATTAATTGAGATTTTAACTCTAATCTTTACATTCGATTGATTCTAATGACTGGATTAAACGTGCACTTAAATGAACTGCAAATGAAACTAATAGGACTTTAAAATGCTTAACTGTGGCTGTATTAACTTTGATATTAATAAAATATATTTACATGAGATAATTAAATGTTTGAGAGATTATACTATAATTTAAGGGAAACAATATGTAATAATACGTAAAACATTGAGCACAATCTTGCTAAAGTAAGTAATTTTTAACCCAAATTATTTAGTGTATGTTTAATATATAGTGTCAATGATTGTTTCCTGTTGTTACACCTGTCTTGGGTCCCTATATTTAGGGAGGAATGTTGGCATATAAATGTCTTGAATTTCATTGGGAATTTTAGTGGGGAAATTATTCATATGGTTAACTTTCTCCCATTGAAATCAATGGGACTTAAAAGTGCCTAATTTTGATTCGATTGTGTGATTTAAAAAAATCATAATGATTTGTGCTGCACTGAATTTTTCCATTGTGTAATTTTCAGTATGAAAATCACACATTGGAAGGTCTAATTTACTTTATTGACTGTCCAATATTCCCATTGAAAAATCAGATTTTATGTCAAAAATTGTTGATCCAGGTTGAAATGGTAAATGTTTGGTACTCTTTTTTCTCCTTACAACTCAAACAGTGTGCTCCTAAGAACATTTCCTGGGAGTAAGTCCCACTGACTAGACCAGAGTATTATTCTGAGTAGACCAGCTTAGAATTGCTCTCATAGCATTCCACTCATAACTGAAAAATCTCTTTCCAACAATGAGTTCTACTTAAAATGTGCAGAGGTAGTTTTTTTCTCCTGCTGTGCCACTGAAAATATGCTATAAGCTTACATGAATGTGTAAGTATTGTTAGGTGATCATTGCTGAGGAGTTGCCATAGCTGCTGCATCCTCTGTGATTTTAGTTGGTAGCAATGATTTCTGTAAATAATGTCATATGATGCTACAAATAAGAGTCTGTGCTGGAAATGTTAATTTTACAAATTGTTTCATGCCTTTAAACAAAGGCATATGGACAAAAAAGTTGAGCGTGGAACAAGCAGGTATCATACGATAATGCAATTACAATCTGATGTCATATGATTACTTGGGCAGGTTTCATGTATTAGTTTCAAACCCAGTCAAAAATATGAGAGAGGTCCTCCTAAAGCCAAAACCAGGGCATGATTCTTTCCTTCCTTCCTTCCTTCCTTCCTTCCTTCCTTCCTTCCTTCCTTCCTTCCTTCCTTCCTTCCTTCCTTCCTTCCTTCCTTCCTTCCTTCCTTCCTTCCTTCCTTCCTTCCTTCCTTCCTTCCTTCCTTCCTTCCTCTCTGTTGTTAGACTGAGGTCTTGAACAATGAAACCATAAAACTTAAATATGACCCATCTCTAAAAACACCTCCCTTTGTCTCTTCTCTGCAGCCTCCAGTTTTTTTTTGCACTGATAAAATTGAGTAGATATTTACAATGAAAGTTTTGTTTGACTATTGCCCTTTTATGTTGTCTGTTTGAATGCTGTTAAATTGAAGGGATTAAAGTATAAGATAATTTACATTTTTGCTATCCAGTAAGAAAAAGCCACTTGTGGAGTGTTCATCTTGATGTGGCCCTGTATTTCCAGATGGGCATTCTGCAAGAGAAAATACCCTGCATTCAGCATTATCACTGCTGAAAAAGATGACCAGCCAGCAGTTTGGAGAGAGAACTTATTTCGGACTTAGCCCTCCCCCCACTCAAATTATTGTTGTTTTAAAATTGATAGTGCGCACCATCAGTTTATTGTGGGAGGCACTTGGGTATTCGTGTGTTTCTGAATTTTCACCTACAGTGATGCCAGCAGTTCAGTTGAATGACTGAAAGAGTACAAGTTTCTGTTAGTATATCCTTGCTCCCCAATCCTCTGCTGAAGCCACTGTTATATTGAAGGGGGAAATAGCTTTGCTGATGAAAGTCAGAGACTAAGAAGACGGTGTAAGACACCAATGTTTTGTCATGCTTTTGGCCTGGATGGCAATTAGTAATTGATTAAACAGGATTGTCATACCTAGTTTTTATTGGGGTTGTTTTTTTTTGTATAAAAATACTTTAATACATACTGTAAGCATCTTCATCAGGCTTTAGGTGTTGCATCTTACCATCTGGTTTTGTGAATGGTACACCAGCTGTCCATTACCTGAGTTGTGGACAGGTGTCACTCACTCTGTAGCATTGACCACAAGTGTAGTGCTTTATGTCTCTCTGTATGAATGAGTGGCAGCCATTTAATTGTGCAGGAGGAAGGCACCATTGGGATGAGCCTTTCTTCCCAGGTCTGTTATCTTTCAGCTGGGTTCCATATTGCAGCCCATTTACTTTGTGTTAGATCCAGCTTCTTTTGGGTGGGGTCAAGATATTTTGTTCAGAGGCCTGTAGCAAATTCATATGGTAGAAGTGCAGATTTTAACATCTCCACAGCTTTGTCAAGGTTTTTAAGGTTGATGTCATAACTGGAATTCTTCATTAGGGCTGATTATGGTGATTTTCATATCCAACGTTACCAAAATTCACTGTAATATTTTTCTGCCCAGCCTGAGGTTACAACTTAAAACATATTGCTATAGGATCTCGAAAGATCAAACCATGGCAATATTTTTAGAGCAGTTTGTGTGAGTATGTACACAGTCCTGAGTAATATTTCAGGGTAGAGTATAAAGCTTGGTCCGATGATTCCTCTCTCACACACATGCATATGCTTTTATTCTACATTTTTAATTATTACAAGAAACAAACAATGATATGTTTGTAATATTTTTCTTCTTTCTCTAAAGGTATCAGTTTATAACTCTTCATCTACCACAGTATCATCTTCCAGGGAAAGAAGATTTCGCACCACAATCTGTGAATCATCCAGTAAGATCCTTATTACTTTTTTAATTCTTTTAAAAAAATCACAGAAAGCCTTAACAATAATCCAATAAATTGCCTTATGTGGCTATCCTATGTGCATTTTCCTGGGAGAAAGTCACATTTCATACAGAGGGGCTTTCTTCTGGATAAACATGCACGGGTTTTACCTTAAGTTTTGTTATGAAGAAAAGAATTATGTCTGAAAAAATAAGGACTCACTGGGACTCTACCTTTCTTTTACGATGTAAGGAATTAGGGGATATGGCAATTAAAGGATACTTCAAGTAGAAACGAAGGCCTGAATCCCAATCCTTCTCTCTATTTGTGCCTTTTTGGCTATTGAAAAGGGAGTCATCTACTGCAGACTACATCCTTCTAGTTCTAGATATTTTTGGGTCACACTGGTCTTGTGGGAACAGAAGTGCCTATCACTAAATGTATTTATTTATTTATTACATATATTTTTTATCCTGCACTTCTACCAAGGAGCTCAGGTTTATGATTTTGGAATAAGCTGTCATCAGTATGTTGATGACACCTAGCTCTATATTTCTTGATCCAAATTGCCTGGTGATGCTGTAGAGGTCTTAAACCTGTGCCTTACTGATGTGGTTAAATGGATACGGGTGAACAAGCTGAAACTAAATCCTACCAAGACAGTAATGCTGGTTGGAAGGGCTGATGTCTTGAAGGTCATTGTGCTTCCCACTCGCTGACTCAGTGAAGAGCCTTGGGGTTTTACTAGAAACGGGGTTTACTAGAGTTGTTATGGTATTGGCAGATGAACCTGTTCACATGTCCAGGTTTCATGTGAATCACCTTTGTAGGATAGTTATAGAAGATTCCACTATGATGTGAAAAGAAACTGCAAATTCACTCTGATTTTCTGCTATACATCAATATGATCACAGTTCTTAAAATGGTAGATTCTAGTCTGCATATTTATGTGTATGTATATGTATGCTATACATATTTAGACACAGCTTTAAATTATATCAGGATTATGACTTTAAATTCTTGACAAAGATTTAAAAACTTTAGTTCCATTATTTAGGTCCACAAATGTTTTTGTTTTCAAAAGAAATGAAAAACATAATTAGGACTAGACTCTATAGTCTTTTTGGTTGATTTTTAAAAATATATATAGAATAGGAGATTAGGAAGGCATTCAGTTGCTGTCTAATACAGGACTGTCATTAGAGTGTTTCCTGTGCCCAGTACCCTGAACAAATGAGACTTCTAGGATTTAATATTTTTGTACTATTAACAGTGTGCTAGAAAGACTGCAGAAATACTACGGTTGTGTGAGTCATAATTAACACTAATGTTTGAAGCATGTTCATATACATAGTGGGATGCATAACAGGAAAGAACAATTGGCTGTAGTTCCTTGGCATGTCTCCCTTGTAGATTTTGAAACATGAACTTCCATGTCAGATGTTCCAGGAAACATAGTGCATAAAATGTTAATCGCCTACAGTAAACTTTTCATACGATTTCATAAAGCATGTAGGTTGGGGGGAATTAAGTGACAAATAAGTGAGCCTATATTGGTTTAGGGAAGGCTTCCGCAAAAATTGTGGTTTTCAAAGAGGGATTTAAAGTTTGAGGGCTTATTTACAGTTTTATTGTATTTTATTTTACTTCTGTTGCCCTTTTTTATCCAAAAGAACTCAGGACTGAAGGCGGGTAACAACAATAAAACTGTATAAAATCACATAATTAAAATAAATAGATGAATATATTAAAACTACATAAGAAATGGATTCTAAAAATCCTTGTCCATAATGGGGAAAATATTTCTTTTGGCCCAGGTTGCCCTACAAATTCTGCAGAATAATTCTGTTTTACTGCCTCGCTGGTAGGTTAGATGGGTAGAAGCCGTCCTGACCTCTTTCAGAAGGCTGTTCCACAGGCATAGGACAGCTACTGACAAGCCCAACCCTGGGCCATTGGTGAGTGGGTACCTTAGACAAAGTTGGCACAAACAGGAAACCATGCTAGGAGAAGTGAAACTATGCATGGCAACATATAGGGAGAGAGAGCCTCCTTCCGAATTTTAACTAATAGAGATACAAGAAATTAGTGTTTTAGTAAATGAAATAATATGTCCTCGATTGTTTATAGTGCACATTTCCTATAGGATTGAAATAGTCTGGACCAAAACTTTTTTTTGCGAGCTGCTGTCTTGTGTAGTGACTAGGGGAAGTTGCCAGAACAAACCTTTTTTCTTCACAACTTCTTAACATTTGCCTAGTTTTCAAGGTTCTGATGCTGGATCAGGGCTTGTGCTATACAGCTTTTTCAATTATCTACATCCAAAGTGGTAGGAGCCCCGTGGCGCAGAGTGGTAAGTTGCAGTACTGCAGTCCAAGCTCTGCTCACAACCTGAGTTCGAGCCCGACGGAAGTTGGTTTCAGGTAGCCGGCTCAAGGCTGACTTAGCCTTCTATCCTTCCGAGGTTGGTAAAATAACTTCCCAGCTTGCTGGGGGTAAAGGGAAGATGACTGGGGAAGGCACTGGCAAACCACCCCTTAAACAAAGTCTGCCTTGTAAACGTCGGGATGTGACGTCACCCCATGGGTCAGTAATGACCCGGTGCTTGCACAGGGGACCTTTACCTTTTTTATAAAGTGGTAGAAAGAGACAGGGAAATGTCAATATCACAACTACCTGTGGAAAGGGAGCCCAGAACACAACATGCTATCGTTAACAACCTCAGATGGAAGAGGGAATCTTTTGATGGCTTCTAGTAGGAGTTGTATGGGTCAGTAGCTCCAGTAGCATTTTTATTAATGTTCTCCGTAGCTGGCATCCTAAACTGGGAAAGTTTGATAATAGGTATTGGGGAAAAATTGATAATGAAAACATTAATAAGAGGAACTTTTAGAAGAGGAAATTAGGCGGAAAATTGCTTTGAAATTTAATCACTGTTAAATTGATATTTTTGGAATCTGCTGCATCTTGCCAACTAGTTAATGATGGATATCAGAAATCAGAAGAAGGCATCCCAGGAATGTTATTTTTTGGCTTGTTAGACAATTAAAAACCTTTCAAATTATCATAATCATTTTCTGACAGTATTTAGCTGAAAGTTAATTAATGGGCAGTGACCCTTCTAAAGACCAAAGTTTAGAACCCAGGAATCAGTGTAACTCTGCAGCAATGGATGTTTAAAGAATTATAGTTCATTTTAATACTCTTAACTAAGGTGGTGCTGTTTTTTAAATAACGTGCAGGTGACATCTTGGACAATGTACAATGCAGTTCAAAATAATTTCAGATGGGCAGTTGGGTTAGGATGCAATCCTAAAAACACTTCCCTGAGAGTAAGCCTTAAAGAATAAAATGGAGTTTGGTTCTGAGTAGACCGCCATAGGGTTGCTCCCTTACAGAGCAATCATGAGTGGGGGGAGGTAGATGGGTCGGACCTGGGGACGGCACAGCTGCACCACTTCCTGAGCGGCTTCCCGGCCCGAAATAACAAGGGAAAGGTAATTTTTACAAAACCCCGTGAAACATCTCCATAGGGTTTCATGGGGCTACACCTGCCTTTTTGCTGGCGCAATTTCGCAATGGCTAAAGGAGGTGTTGCTGGGGCAAAAGGGCTTTAGGGGCTGACTAAAGCCAGCTCTGCCCCCAGGAATGCCAGTGTGATTCCTTGCACTGGGGAAATGCAGCGGCGGTGGCAACAATAACACCCGAGCATGGCACTGCTGCACCACTCCCCAGTGCCTTCGGAAGTGGCCCTGCTCTGGCTTCCATGCCAGTTTAGCTGGCGCAAGTGGCATTTCCACTGGCGCAGGGGCCATTCCGGCTCCTAAGCCAGTTCGGCCCCCCCACCTCAGGATTGCTCTGCCTGTCTGTCATAGCAAAAATAAATAGGGATCTAGTGGCAGACAAACAAGATTTTATTCCAGAATATTTTTTCCCCCTTTCGGACTAGAGCCCATTTTTTTAATGCAGTATAGTGGATCCTCATTAGGCTGACATTTGCATAGGAGGTTGTAGAAAGAAAAGGACCAAAGATTCATACAATGTAGGAAGTACAGGATGAGATGTAATTATGTAAAGTTCATATTCATAAAATCTTTGTACTTCTCTTGATTACGTTTGGATTTAACATAATTATATCTTGTACTTCCTGCTGTTTATGGCCCCTTGGTCCTGCTGCTCTCCCTCCCCCACCACATAACCTCATGTATAAATATCTACCTAGTAAAGAGCCACTTCATTGCATTTGACAATATGGGCTCCAGTCCACCAAAGTTTATGCTGGAATAAAAAACCAGTTGGTCTGTAAGTTGCCAGGGGACTCCTGTTTATTTCAAAATAGTTTGATTATATTATATTATATTATATTATATTATATTATATTATATTATATTATATTATATTATATTATATTATATTATATGTAATTGAAATACAAAATTCAACATATAAATGTTTTTCTGATCTAGTAATACTTGGGCACAAACTGTAGGAAGTAATGACTGTCCCTGTAATGGGTGCAAATGAGAATCCTACATTTTTGGACTGTATGTCAGAAGAACACTAAGGAAGCAATACTATGAGCAAGTCTACTCAGAGGTAAGTCCCATTTTATTAAATGGGGCTTACACCCAAGAAAGTGTTCTTAGCATTGCAGACTGAGGATACATATTATAATATGTGCAACATAGCCCAAGTTAATAAGACAAATTAATGCAACATTTGATAAAAGGAAACACAGCTGATTTGTACAGCCAGTACTCTATTGCAGGGACTCCAATATATGTGTGTATATACATTTATATACTAATGTACAGGCGATAATGAAAACTTCATAGCTGCTGGATTGCCAGTCTGCCTTCAAGTAGGTAACAGATGTGTGACATCTGATCAGAGAATCAGACAAATGTATGCTTCTGAATTTCCTTTATATAGTAAACCTACTTGCTTGTCTGGCCTTCCTACCAATAGTGTCAAGTCCCTTTCTGTGAGGGAGCACTGCTAAAAATGTGCACTATTCATTTGAATACATTCATTGGGTATATTCCATTATCTTCTGACTACATGATTGCCTCTTGCAATCATACATTATACGCTACATGATACTCATAGATGGTAGCCATATATAAAATTAATCATACTATATAAATATCTTCTGGCAAGACCCCTAGCAATCTGTCAGTTAGAACGATGTGATATTGTTGCTATCCACTTAAGTATCCATCTATTGGATGGCATGATTGGACCTTGAAATATTAATGACGTGTGTTGACTTGTGTACACCTTTAAAACAGATTCCTTCACATGTTTTAATGGAGGCGAGTGTGTGCACTGGCAGTTGTGTGACTGTAGTCGATACAATGCAACTGGATCAAGATGTCAGATAGGTGAGTTGTTTACATGCTTAATGCCACATCTAGAAGAAGAGTTGGTTTTTATATGCCAACTTTCTCTACCACTTAAGGGAGAATCAAATCAGCTTACAATCACCTTCCCTTCCCCTCCCCACAACAGACACCCTGTGAGGTGGGTGAGGCTGAGAGAGCGTGACTAGTCCAAAGTCACCCAGCTGGCTTCGTGTGTAGGAGTAGGGAAACCAATCCATTTCACCAGATTAGTCTCCGCTGCTCATGTGGAGGAGTGGGGAATCAAGCCTGGTTCTCCAGATCAGACTCCACCACTCCAAACCACCGCTCTTAACCACGACACCACGCTGGCATTCTAGGCTATCTGAAGACTATAAGACTATCTGAAGACTATAAGACTATCTGAAGACTATCTAGGCTATTTTAAGACTATAAATTAGGCTTACAGCCCTCTTGACAAAACTGCGCTCAGAACCAGCTCAACTGATACCCACTCTGAGCCTGGCTTCGGCTTGGGAGGGCGGGCTGCAAATCGAATAAATAAATAAACTGCCTAAAGCTCACTGAGTGCAACTGGAAAGTTAGGGATCTTGCTTCTTATTCTGAAGTAGAAGTTGATGAAGAGTTATGCAGCATAACATTGCTTGTGTAAATATTTTTCCTTTGGATCTTAGTATGTACCCATCATCTCTCCTTCAGAAGTAACATAAGCATCACCAAGGTACACTCCTGAGTTACTTTCTCTCTCCCCATAGTATATAACACAGGAGCAGAACGAGACAATATATGCCGAACGTGGGGACAGTACCATTATGAAACTTTTGATGGGCTTTACTACTTTTTCTCTGGGAAATCTACATATGTGCTTGTGAGGCAGAATGAAATGGATGAGCAGAGCTTCTCTATACAGGTAACACTCAACATTATTAAAGTCAATTTGAAATACTTTTACAATAAATGTAAACATTTTAATGCATTTTTAAAAATAGGTGTGAGAAAATGGTGTGGTTTAGGCCGTTTATGCTTGGCAATTAGCAGCGTGTTCTAGGGTGAAATGCCCTTCATATTTTTTTTATTTTTTCACACTGAACCATCATTCAGTGCATACCTGCTTCGCATTTCTTAAGAGCCCCTTTAACACAATCTTTTTCTTTGCTTGGCCCCCACTTCAAAGCATTTACTGAAGAAACCATGAAAAACCACAGCCGTGGCTTAGCTATGCAAATGACCATTGCTAATGGCTATGCAAACAAACCAAAATATTGCAAATCTCACTCATACATACTTTGTGCTTTTGTGGTTGTGTTACTGCATCTGATGCTATATGATGCTGGGCAAAACTAAAATCTCATTTCTATAGAGTAATAGAATAATAGTCATATATTACAAAATCTGTGTTGTTTCTAGCAGCACAGAGAAATTTGATTGTTGGATTGGTTGGAGTTTATCCTGCCCTTCCTCTAAGTGCTGTGCACAGTGAACATGTTTTTTTCCCCTGCACATCATTTTCTTAAACTTAAACAATTAGATATGGAGACTGAACTCAGTTCCCACTCATGGTAGGTACATTACTTGGTTCAATTTCTATAGCGGAAGGTAAAATGCTGAGGTTGTAGTTGCTGTTATTAAACCATTAATTTCTCCACTTTATTTTTGTCAGGTACATAATGATCCAGAGTGCAGTTCTTCCCCCTATTCTTGTAAACGATCTGTTAGTTTATACTTTTCTGGAGAAGGGGAAATCAGATTAAGTAATGAAGTTACTTACAGAGGAACTGGGTAAATTTACTTACTTATTCTTGCTTAATCTTACAGTCTCTAATGTTTTACTTGCCTCGTCGTTTTGTTATGTACAATGCAAGCACGCTGAAGATATGCTGGTTTTATTCCCACAAATAGTCTTATAGGTAAATGAAATTAAATCACTCTAGTATAACTCAATTGTGTGGTTATGGGGGGTGCTTAAATCACCTTCAGTTCAACTTTAGTGTTTGTAACTTTAGATCATCAAAAGAGTGAGATAATTGTTCTCTTCTAAGATTGACTTCAGTTTACCTATCTTTGGATGAGATGACAGTATAATTTTTTTGATAATTGAATATAAACTGGAAAACTGGCAATGATATGTTTTTTTTATTTACGGTGGTATTTATTTGGTTTCCCAGACTGCAGTTACCATATGCCATAGGAAACCTGTACATTCAAAAACTAGCTGGATATGTCATTATTAGACACCAGTATGCATTCTCTCTGGCATGGGATGGCACATCTTCTGTTTATATTAAGATGGCCCCTGACTATCTGGGAAAAACTCGTGGATTGTGTGGTAACAACAACGCCATTTTGCAAGATGAACTTGTTACGAGTTATGGTGAGCATTTTATACATGTTCTTATGGCATCTCATATATTTTAAGTTTAGTTTTTGATCTTAGAAACTACAGACAGACATTTTTCTAGTTTTGAAATATAAATCTAAAATAAAGGTTCTACCGGAAAGAAATGATAATTACGAATATAATCAAGAGTTTAAATGAGCCACCCTGAAATGTAAGCTTGTTTTTTGAGGTGTCCAGTTAGAGATATTAAAGACAGTATGGCATCATGAAAAGTGCCACATTATAATGCCGTATTTTTCTAATGATGTGCAGAATACCCAAGGACTATTAATCTTAATATATTGAGAACCATTTGCATTAGCTTTACAGCCCATTCCTGATTTCAGGGCCGATTGGGCTTAGGAGGCGGCATGACCCTGCCACCAGCATAAATGCCTCTTCATCCATGATAAAAGACACGCTGGTGGCGGGGGCAGCTCCATTGGTGCCTGAGCGCCGCAGAGCTGCACGCCGCTTGCCCGGGGGCCCAGTCTTTGTGTGATATAAATCCTGGTGGAAACTTGACGCTGGCACGGGGGGGCATTCCCGGAAATGGAGCTGACTTTAGTCAGCTTCCACAGCTTCTCCAGGCTGGGACGACTCCTCTGGCAACATCTTTGCTGTTCCAGGTTTTTCCTGGCGCAGCCTCACAGTTTCCTATGAGGGAAAAAGGCCCATTTTCATGGTAAAATTTTTTTAAAAGGCTTTTTTAAGCCTCCTGGTGGCCAGGGAACTGCTTTGGAGGCGCCGTGGCGATGTCTCTCCTACGCTGTCGCTGGCCACCAGGAGGCTTAGGAATGGGCTGCCAGAGAAGTACTATGGATGGTTGCTCCTGCTGTTTTACAGGGATGGAATAAGCTCCTGACATATCAGTGGCATTAGAGCAAGAGTGCCCGGCTGTGTTCACATGTCATGAATAAACCAGAGTTTGTTTGTGGCAAGTATGAATCTGGTCTATTGTTAGGCTCGCACACTCCTTCCTTCTCCTTATTCATGGAGTGTGATTGAAAACTTCCTGCTTCTAGAAGGTTTCATTCTGTTGTGATAGCCAAATAGTGAAGAATCCTGATTACTGGAAAAGAATCTAATTCAATGAAGCTCCCACATTTAAACATCCCATTCCCAACAGATTGAAGATAGAATGAAGACTTCATATGCTATGAGCGCTTCATGCAAGAGAGGAGGGAGAGTGTGTGTGAGCCTATTATGCTCATCACAAACCAGCTTTGGAAACCCTCTTTGTGTCCTGGTTGTTTTTCTCCCACAGAAGAACAGAGAATCTGGTTTTTAGTGTCTCAGCATTTTAAAAAAAACATTAACTAGTTCAAATTAACTTATTTTATATCACTTAGGAGAGAAAAGTATTGCATCAACATCACTTGCATCAACATCACTTTTAGGTAGGTCACACTATTCTTGCATCACTTGCATCAACATCACTTTTAGGTAGGTCACACTATTCTGGTTTTGTACAGCTTAGGATAAGGTTTGCCCTATCATTGATTTCTCTATATGAGTATGATTATTAGCAACTCTGTGCGTGAACGGATTTTGCTGAAAATGTTGCATTTGAAGTGGTGTGAAGTAATACCCCTTTTTTAACCTGCACGTTGTCTGTTGATTTTTCAGTTACCAAGTAATCAACATGCATGAGTTAACAGAGAGGGATTCTGATTGACTTTGTAAAAGCTTTGGAAGGTTGCTTTATTGCTCTAAGCATCATATTTGTACGAAAACAATAAAGTAAAAGATGTATAGCAAATGAGCTTGAAGGACCATTTTTCCATTTAAATAGCTGTTTTATCCTTTAATCTGTACATGAGCAGCAAAGCACTGGGCTCTCTACTTGCATTTATTTGAAAGAAAACATTGGTAGTTTCTGCAAACTTGCACTCTTCAGCACTATGCTGTGTCTGTGTGCTTTATTCTGGTGTGATGCATTTGCCTTGATAAGTAGCTTTTGAATTTCCTACATTTATGTGTTTGTGCACTTTTCCCTAGGAACCCTTACAGAAGACATTGAAGAGTTTGTAGAAAGCTGGAGAGAAAATCTTCCCCAGGATAATATTCTCTCCTGGGATACCTCTTTTAACTTTGAGCCACCCTGTTTGACTCACACTCGAGCATTTTTACAGGTGTGCATGAGAATTAATGAAGGAAATTAGTTTGATTATAATTCAGTGCTGTTAAGAATAGGGATATAGTGTAGTCCCCTATGAGGACTTGCATGCCCATGCCGTCCCACCAAAGAGGCTCATCTGATGGGCACATGAGAGAGGGCCTTTTCAGTGGCAGCCCCACAATTTTACAATCTATCCAGGGAGGTAGCCCTGCCCCCTCACTTTAGATCTTCATGAGGCGGCTGATGACAGTTTTATTTACTGCTGCATTTGACTGATTTAGTTTATATTTATTGGTGGTCTTAATTGAGTTTTTAAATTGTTGTCTTATTTTTTTATAATAATTTTGTTTACATTGTAAGCGATCTTGAGTTATGCAAGGTAAAAAGGCAGCTAATAAATGTTTTAAATAAATAAAAATAACTCCTTAGCATAGCAGTTCATTGACAAAACTGTAGAAACAAGATTCCACTGAACCATCCCTTCCTACTTAATATATACTTCTGATGTAGTTTTAGTTCAGACATCCCACAAAATCATTATTTAATTAAGCTTATAGGTAGTGTTGTTGTCTGAATGCAGGCCACTTGACTAACTATGGCTAGTTAGGGTCCATCAGTCTAGGTCTGAAGTCAGGATTAGAATTTGTTGTATACATTACATTTAATTTTCACTATGATTTCATGTGATGTCTGAATGCAGACATCCTGGCCGAATCCTGATTCTTGGGATATCCCCCAGGATACAAAGACAAGGCAATGAAATCAGCATTTGTGAGTTTAATCAGAATTTAAGTGAACATCTGTAAGCAAAATCCTGATTTCACAAACCAACCATGGTCAAATCATGTTTTTTCATTAGGTCAAAACTGAGCTACTGGGTTGCATTGATTGCTAGTATTCTGTTTGAGCAAACCATGTGAGTTTCATTTGTAGAGGCCCATATTGACATGGGGCAATCTTAAAGGAGATAGTAATCACACTGGTTAGGCGGCATGTAATGCTGGCCTCAGATTCTGCCCCACCATTCATCTTTACTATTTAAAGATGCAGTTCTTTATTCTTTACCTGAACTGTATACAAACTATTTTTATTTAGAAGAGGGTTTACAATTAGTAGACAAAGGCTTTTTGTCATACTTGAGTTATTTTTAATTCCTTCTCGTATTTCATCCTTTAATATTCTTTTGGGTTTGCTATTTTAGCATTTGAAGTCTGCAGCCAGAAGATTCCTCTGATAACTGGTGCCAGAATTTAATCAAATAATTCCTCTCCAACTTCTATTAATATGTCTTAAAGAGTTTCTCAATGTATTGGATAACAACATAGAAAAATCTGGTTAGAAATGTTGGCTATTTTTTTCCAGTTTTGTACTTAAAAATATAGCATGTCCAAAATGTCTGTCTAGTCAGAGTTCCTCTTATTTTTCCTGTGCAGGACTGCACAAGTGTGTCCTGGAAAAAGAGTAGACTTGTATCTACAAAATGTGTTCACATTATATTTACATAATGAGAATACATTAACAAAAGTTGAAGTTATACTTTTGCATTACACTCTCATACTTAACTAAATATTTAAAAGGTAAACTATACAGAGACTAGATAAAGCGTCAATTGAGAATGGTAGAGTCCCTCTTGTAGTATACCCCACCAAGGATGAAAATTCTAAGCACACTGTTGGTAAACAATAGATTAAAAATCAAAGACGGGATGTTTAACTTTATCAGATGATCTAGTTTCAGTACCATATTTGGTTATTATTTTGAAAATCTGATTTCTTTACATAACTCAATTTTCTATATATCTAGAGGTCTTACACGTTATGCAGCGTGCTACTGTGGCCCCCCTTCAAACTGTGTCATGAATTTGTGAGTCCATATCCTTTCATGGCCAGTTGCACCAATGACCTGTGCATGTAAGTATCTTTGTTGTTGTTGTTAGGAATTTCAGAATTAGAAGGCAGTTTCTGGGATTAATAGAGCCAGTGCGCATGGCTGAGACAGTTCTTCACACAGGTGGGGCTGTGATAAATCAATCTCTTACCAGTTATGACTATCGTAATTTTTTTTATATTACAAAATGAAATATTTTAGAGCAAGTTGAAGATTTTGCTGAGACCCTGAAATGGCAGACATCTTAATGAAATAACATTTAGGAAGATTTTTTGTGTATTTGCATGATAATTAGGTAAATAAAATTATATCAATTTTTTTAAGGTCAGCAGTTGGTAATGCAACGTGGTGTCGAGCATTAACAGAATATGCAAGGGCTTGCGCTCAAGCAGGAAAACCTCTTTATGAGTGGCGGGCACAGTTTGAGCAATGTGGTATGTAATGCAGGGCTCCAGCATACTACCTACTTTCCATGACTCTGCATATGTTTCTCTGTCCTTTTTTACAATCTTTCACCTGAACTGTAGGATCAGTTTACCACATTCCTAACTGGTGACATACTGTCTGGCAAGAGTACATGCTTTGAGTTGTAGATCATTGCAAATGGTGATATCCATTGTGTGGCATAAAGGGTTTTTGGGAGAAAAAAACTTTTCCATCACAGTATGTTCCCCTCCACAAACTCTGGAAATTCTGTATTCCCTGGGTCATTGCTAATTATCTCAAGGAAGTTGTAAACCCATTATTTTAAATGAGAACCATAGATAGACAAATAGCTAGATAGTCCCCACTCTTTCCTATGGTTCGGAATTAGAACTCAGAGGTCAGAAGATACTAACAGCCCGTTCCTGAGAATGGGGCTGAAAGTAGATAGGAGGCGGCGTGACCTTGCTGCCAGCGTAAATGTGTGTAATCACGCAATTACACGTATGCACGCCAGCGGCGAGGCCAGTCCCGCCGACGGCCGAGCACCGCGGGACCACACCTCCCCCCTCCACCGGCGTGGCCTCTCTGTGGTGCCAGCAACGGCGTGGAGAGGCCACGGCCCAGGGGGGCGTTCTGGAGGCAGTCTGGGGGGAGGAGCCGCTGCTTGGTCGGCTTCCTACCCTTTTTTGGCCACTTGCACCGGCGGCCAGAACAGCTTTGCTGCGCCTGCTATTTAGCAGCCGCAGCCTCGCTGTTTTCAATGGGGTGAACAGCCCCAGTTAAAAAAAGCCGCAAAACAGCTTTTTTTGTTTAACGCAGGGCCATCTTAACGCATGGGCCCGATGGGAACTTTCCCAGGGGCCCCACGAGCATAGGGGCCCTATGCTAATCTGTGTATGTTAAATGACTTGCCATATGTTTAATATTATCGACCATTTACTTTTTATTCCTGTGAGTGGTTGTCGTAGGGGCCCCAGCACACTGGTTTGCCTAGGGGCCCATAATACTGTTAAGACAGCCCTGGTTTAACGGCGTTGAGGAAACAGCTTAGGAAGAGTCGCCTCAGCTCAGGAATGGGCTGTAAAAGCCTTCTTCCTGGGAGCATAATGCAAACATTCTGTCACAGGTTAAAAAAGTCATGTGAAGTCATCATGGAGTACTTGAGGTGCAATGCTACCAACTCAACATGACAAATACTCTTGATAACTATTACAAAAGAACAAAAACATGGGAAAACATAATTCTCCCTGTGATAATTGTGTTATCTAGATTAGATCTCAGTTTTCTCTCTTTGATGTACATACCTCCCTTGACTGTAATTGCTTTGTGTGGAAATTGCTATTCTTTCTAATCACACTAAATGGGTAGCAGTGATCAACACAGTATTTTAATAAAAGGGCAAAGAAAGACTCTTACAGCCCATTCCTCAGCTGACGGCGTACGGAGATGGCGGGGACGAGGTGTAGCTGCGCCTCCTCCTAAGCCATTTTGCGTATGCTGTTAAACAACAAAAAAGCCATTTTGCGGGGCCTTTTGCCTCATAGGGAGCAGCGAGGCTGTGCCTGCTAAAAAGCAGGTGCAGCTCCATCGTTCCCAGCGCTGGCGTACCGGGCCGAACTGGGATAGGAAGCCGCCCGGGCAAAAGGCCCCGGTTAAACAGAAAAAAAACGTGAAATGGCCACCTCCTAAGAGGTTTCGGCTGAAAACCTCAGGAATGTGCTGTTAGTATCATATTTCACATTTTTATCCATGACAGCAAGCATATTAATACATATGTTGAATTAGGATAGAATGTGCATGAGAGAGTAGTATATAACCCTGTGCCTCTGGCTATGACTGCAGTCAGACATCATGGCCGACTTCTGTTTCTCTACCACGTATGAAAACATACTTGCTGTGTTTCTGTGCTACTTTCATCCTTCTGTCATGCATGGAAAGTGATTGAAAACTTCAGGAATCAAACAACAATTTTATATAATGCACAAATTCAAGTGTTTCAGTAAATTGGGGCTTGTTTTCTTCCTAGAGAGGGGAGTTCTAGATCACAGTATAGTCCTAGTTTGTGGGGGAGAAAGTATTTATTAATTAATTAAAATATTCATACCTCACTCCCTCCATCGAACTAATTCTGATATACCCAGTGTCTGCATTTGGGCAGCCCAGCAAACTGAGTTTCAAACTAGTGAGCTTTTGATCTGACACCAGTAATCCTTCAGTAATGAGCAGAGTCATGAATGAGCAGGGAAGTCTGCCAACAAGTCATGTTTGTTCTTATGTATAGCAGAAGTTTGTCATCATGTTTGAATGCAGCTTTGGATATCTTATTCTGCCAGTCCATAAAATAGATAAAACTTTTAGATCTTATTTTTTTGACAATTTCATTATGTTCCCAAACACGTAGAATGATAATTTTCTCCTGCATGAATAGTGCAAAATCCACAGGTTAAGGAATCCTTTGGCTTGCCAGAATCCCGTTTTCTTCCCTTCCACTGACTAATGCGTATGTACAGGCTCACACACAAGTAGCATACTGTGATGTTGTTGGGAAATGGGGCTATCCATGCCTCCTATGTTTCTTTCCTTACTGTGCATTCAAGATCCAGCTGTCAAGTAACATGAACAGTGCATACACGGAAAGAGGGCTAGAAAAGATATGGAGACTTCTCATCCTCTGTAACTTTCTGACATGCTGCTTCTAAGCGCCTTGAGATAGCACTATGAATAGACCTCGGTAGGATTCTGCTTAGGATCTCATTGCTAATGACTGTTTTACTGTTGCATAAGCTTTTGTTTACAAGAACCCACTTCATCAGATAATTAAATTAAGCTAACCAATCCTCTCCACTCACGAAGCAGTATAATTATATAACATTTCTCTGTCTCTTGTTTTTCAGCTGTTGTATGTGAGGAACATCTTGTCTACAATGAATGTATTGACTGCTGCCCTGCTTCATGTCAGCAAAAAACTCACTGTGTTGACAGTGAACTTCCATGTGTTGATGGATGCTACTGTCCAGATGGTAGTACAGTTTTCGGTGTAGAGTTGTTTTTTTAGAAGCTATGGTGTTTCAGAAAATTATGATGGTATGCTTACAACTAAAAGCAGAAAGACAATGCCAGGAATGTGCATTTGTTTATTAACTAATCAAAACCTTAACAATAAATGCACCAAACCAATGTAATTAATCAAAACTGAAAAATTAACAGTTAATAATGTTTGGAATGCAGTTATATAAATGTGGCACAAAGTAGCTCTCTTTCAGCGCATTCCTGAAAGGAATGCCTGCGCCGGGCTTAGGAGGCAACCCAGCAGTGTTGCCTCCTAAGGAGGTTTCGGCACAAAAACCATGCAACCCTCATAGGCTCGGGAGGCTGACTGACCTCGGTCCCGCCCCCTGGCTGGTGCCAGAACGCCCTGGGAACGCCTCCCGGGGCGCTGTCATGCCTTCCGGCTTGCCACCGCAGCCTGTGCCGGCTGGGGACTGGCGCCTAGGCCTGCATGCTGGTGCTGGGGCCATTTACGCCGGTGGGCACCTTCTAAGTTCCGGTGGTTTGGGCCCCTGCGCTGGTGGAGGCCGGCGTCTGCCTCCTAAGGCCTTTTTGCCCGAATTTCAAGAATAAGCTGAAAGTCTGTTTGCTCTGTAATTATTTAGAAATAGACCACCTCACCCTGTATATTTAGATTCATTGGTTTTAGCATGCTGAGAGGAACTGGCTGATTGCACAAAGACCTTCTGTCACCCCATAAGTGGAGCCACAAGTCTTCAGAGCTGTCTTTTACAACCTGCCTGACAGGTAGGAGTGGAAATACTCCTTGCAGTTGCCTCCAGCTTCCATCCTGTTTATGATCAGTGATATCAAATGCTGTTGAGAAGTACAAGAAAATCAACAGTGACATACTTCTCTATCTATGGACAGACAGTGCAATCCTAAGGGGAGTTACTCCAGTCTAAGCCCATTGAAATGAATAGGTTTAGACTGAAATAACTCCCTTTAGGATTGGACTGTAAGGCTATCAGTTTGACCTGCAGTTTCAGTTCTTGAACAAGGATTGAAACCAGATTAAAATGGGTCCAAATAAATTAGCCACATTAAAGCAACCCGGCTGTTGACCAGACATGATTTAGTCTGTGAATGGAATTTTGATCTTGGCCTGTATTCCAAAATTATTCTTGAATTTTGTTCTTATTGACTGTTTCATCCTAGGATTTATTTATGAAAACAGATTATGTGTAAACCCTACGGAATGCCCTTGTGATTACCATGGAACTGTTCACAGAACTGGTTCTTTGATTCATGAAGAATGCAACAATTGGTTTGTAATTTTTAAGTATTTATTCCCTTAATATTGTATTTATTCCATATAATAGTATAGAACATTTGAAACTTAAGTGCTTACTTTTGTAAAACGTGCACCCTTGTAAACTGGCATTTGCCTCTTTATTCATTCTTGCTACTGTTAGAACCTCTGACCTGGTATCTGGAAATTTGGAGTGTTTAAAGCACATTGACAGTAGGTAGAATAACTGCATTATTTTCCATTCAGGAAACCCATGTTTATCCCTCTGGTTAACCATGTATTCTTAGATTCTGGCTTTTCATGGCTTGGTCTCATATTACACTATTTGCTTTCTTTTTCTACTCTTCAATTTCCTGTTGTCAGGTAAGGAATTTCTGTTCAGTGTCTTCATATTAACAGACATAAATCAACAAATAACTATTTGTATTTCAGCACATGTGTTGGAGGAAAGTGGATTTGCACAAATCTTACCTGTCCAGGTATGTCTTCCTTCAGATGTTTTATACAAATGCCTTATTTTGTTACTTTGTACATGAGTTGTGGTATGAGTGTCTGTATTGACACTCATAGTTTCTATCATTATTTTAAATTTAACTTGTTTTAATTTTTTTACTGTGTATCTTTTTGGAGTTATAGATGCACAATCATGTTAGTTAGAAATTTGTAAGTAGCTGCAACATAAAGGTGGTCTTCATAGCAAAATCACACTTTTATATTAAGTTCTGCAGATCCCTAACAATGGTTTCATTTATGCATTTATGCAAGTTTATACATTGACTGTATTTCATGTGAATATGCTGCTTGTACTACTGGAATTTTTTTATGACTTGGCTGTACAAAAAATTGTAATTTTTTGTATTATTAAGATAGTTATAGTTTTCTTGTATGCTATGTGCATTCTATATGGGAAAGTGATCAATACACTCTACACAAAATAAATTTTAGAATTCAAATAATCTAGATTTTACCTGGTTGCTTTCTTTTTTTAAAAATTAGTTAGATGGGTGCTAGCCAGACAACTCTGAGACATTAATTCGAATCATGTTTACTTGGGGCAGGCTCCATTGAAATCAGTAGGACTCATTTCTGAGTAAATATCTTTAGAATTTCTTATTTTGAACCACTGAGCTCACTGCGTCCCTAAGCTCAGGGCTATTTCCTAACGACAGCTAACTTTCCCTCTGTATTAGCTGTTGTCCCATTTTTAGGCTCTTTTGATTATTTGTTTGGTAGGAAGACAGAGTAGGAGGAGAGAGCCATCAAGTTCTTACCTCCTTGAAACAGCAGAAAGGCCTAAATTCCTGTGAGAATATATTGTTTGCTCTAGCTCCAATCCATCAGACCGTACCTGTTGTCCATGTGATGAGGGGTAGGCAGTCATGCTTGCTGAGTAGGGGTTACCTTATTCATGTTAATTACCTTTATCAGAACTTTATCAGATTGCTGAGCACTTTCCCCTTATAGTTTGTTTGTGGAATGTTCAGTATTTTAAGAGTTTTTTGAATGATTAAAAAAATAATAGTTCACAGTATAGTACTGGGCTTGCTAGAAGAGTGTTGAGTGGCTAATACTTAGCGATCCTAGGCATGACAAACAGGCAGGAGAACCTTGTAACCTTTAACAAAGTATCCACAGTTAATAGATGCTCTGAATTGGAATCTGCTGGCCATTCAGTTCAGGGGTTTCAGTATTGAGAAACTTCAATTTCTTCCCACTTTCAACTGAAAAACCCAGAAATGCTTTCTAGACCAGGGGTCGGCAAACTCATTAGTCAAAAGAGCCAAATATCAACAGTACAACGACTGAGATTTCTTTTGAGAGCCAAATTTCTTAAACTTAAACTATATAGGTAGGTACAGTGTTTATTAACTTAATAAACTTTAATTAAAGTTTTAAGTCTTAATTAGACTAAAGGTACACTGAATAAAACTTGATATCATACTTAATAGTGATCTTATTTATTGATAAAAATTAAATTGTAAGTCCCTGCCATTTCCCCCTCCCCGTCCAGAGTCCTCGTCTGGAGGCCTGGTCTACCGCCATAAAAGCCTATTGGTAGACCTGGCCTCTGGCTGAGTCCCATTGGGAGGCCAGGTCTACCCATTGGCTTTCTTGGCCGTAGACCTGGCCTCCGGAGGCCCATAGAAGCCAATTGGTACACCTGGCTTCTGAAAGGGGACTTTTTCCCCTCCTCAGAGTCCAGGTCTACCACCAAGAAAGCCAGTGGGTAGACATGGCCTCCCAATGGGACTCAGCCGGAGGCCAGGTCCACCAAAGGAAGCCCGCCCCACCCAACAGCTGATAGGCGGGCAGGGGGGGCAGGAACCATCGAGCCGCGCGCCCAGCAATCGCGCGGCTAGAGGGGAGGGGAGGCTTTAGCCTCCCAACCATTGAGGGCAAGGGAAAGGGGGACCTGGCCATTCTCCATGGTGGTGGGGGGAGAGACAGCGCGCCCGCTCGCCTGCTCTCTCGCGCTCTCTCTCTCAGGCGTGCCGGCTCTGCAGCCCGGCTGCCGGCGCGAGCGGGCACGACAGCAGGGGCTCCGAACCAAGTTCAGAGAGCCGCACTCAATGGGCCAAAGAGCCGCATGTGGCTCGGGAGCCGCAGTTTGCAGACCCCTGTTCTAGACCAATATAGCCTGGAGTGGTTCAGCAAATTATTAACCTCTGTGTATTTGCTGGATGAGAGCCTCGTATCTAGAAAGGTCGATAGTGCCGTTATTAGAAGAAATTAAGGCAAAGCTATGGAAGATGTAGCTACTAGAGTTTTATAATTTAGGAAAATTCAGTTTACCATTCATACGGCCATTTTGGGAGAATTGTTGTGGGATACAAATTTAGTAATTATATAAGATTGAGGGCCCATTCTCATGATTGCAGTTTTAATTCTAGCTGTATTGTCATAGGATGAACCAGCCATGTACGTGCTGACTGCCATGGGCTCAGCCCAAGTCATTATACTAGATTGTAATTACAGCTTTTTGTATGAACAAGCCTTTAGTGCTTGTATTTTTATAGTGCTTTCTGTATTGGGATACAGCTTTCCCATCAGAATAAATAATATAGTCAATCATTCATTCAGGCTTTTAAATTAATACTGTGGCATTAATATACCTCAGCCTAGACAGGACTGTACATAACTGCACATCATGTTCTTATAGCATATTGAAAGACTTTTATCATTTGTTGTTAGCTGAATGTTCGGTCTCGGGAGATATACACTTCATGACATTTGATGGACGCAAGTACACATTCCAAGCTACTTGCCAGTATATTCTGGCAAAAAGCCTTACTTCTAGTAAATTTGCCGTTACTCTGCAGAATGCTCCTTGTGGACAGGTAAGGCTATAGAACCCTTGTCTTGGTTGCTTGACATCAAGAGATTCTTATGTGCAATACTGTATGGGTCTCTGGACTGTGGCTACTTTCTTACTTTGGGGAAGGAATATAGCTTAGTAACAGAGCACACTCTTTGCATTTAGGTAGTCCTGTGTTTTAGCACCTGAATTTACTGTAAAAAAATCTTAAATGGTATGGCTGGAAAGGACCTCTGCCTGCAGTTTTGAATACCAGCTACCTGTCATAGAGACAGAGGGGGTTACCGCACTTTGTATTCCCAGCGATGAATTAAGAGTTTGAAAATGTTATAAAAACATCGCTTTAAAAGGGTTTTTGGATACCACGGCTTATAAATGGTTGGAAGACGTCTTCACAGCTAAAGGGGCCAAACAAAGTGCAAACAATATTTTTTATAACGTTTTCAAACTCTTAATACATCACTGGGAATACCTAGTGCGGTAACAGCCTGTGCTTGACTGGTTAATTCAGTACAATGCAGCTTCATGTATGACTGATCTAGAGCAGTTGAATTCTAAAGATTTGGTTCAATCATGGCCTCAACAAAACAAATTGCACTGGTGAATGAGTTCTTGAGATTGTAGGGGATGTGTCTTCCATTTCTTAATCTTCTTAATGCTGTGTAATAGCCCAGAAATTGCTATTCATATATTTCCAACATACTTAAAAAGAACATATAGATACAAGCTCCCTTGATCAGGTATGAATGGCAAACTTAGAACATAGCATCTGTCCTTTCAGGTGTTAAGTTGTGAGGACTCTGATAAACTATAGTCATCTTTTTCTTTTGGTTGCTGGTTGTAAAATGCATCCAGTTAGAATATTTGAAGGCAAATAACCAAATTCTCAGATGCGGTAAAAAGTATTTTCTTCTTTCTATTTGAAATGGGGCTAAATTATTTCATTTCATAATATATTTTAAAAACCTGAGGCTTTTGAAGCATTATTCAAAATTTCCCTAAAATTACGCAGTTTTATCACATTCAAACAAATTATATATATAAATATCCATAGAGATTCTGGCTCTTTGAATCACAAGGGAGTACAGTCATCTAGAGCCTTAGAATTGTTGACATAAATAATCATCAGGTAACAAGTGAGTTTGGAATGATGTATCATTTTGTTCAAACACTTTTTGAAAGAGAGTCAGGCAAGTGATCAGCACAGTTTAACCTTATCTGAGGTTCAAGTGACAGTATCATTAGATTATGTAGTTGCTTATGTTGAAAGTATTTTGACTGTAGGAATTTTTGTTAAGTGACTAGTGACTGAGGCACCATTCATGAGGAAGCAGCTGCTGATAGTTAGATTAGTCTTGTGAAAGACAGTTCACCCAGAGTATTATTGTAAGTAGGGTGTTGTTGTTTTTTAAAGGAACATACTTGGAAAAATACACATTCATAGTTATTTAGCAATAATTTCCCCAGATAGATATACTACTGCATAGTTTTAAAGACTTTTCTTCATACTTCCTTTGGATACAGCGAAAATTAAAATGGCATTGTTATCTGAGTATATCTAGTCATTGCATTGAGTTTTGAAACCAGCAAAGTTGTCTAGTCATGTAATGCAACACTAACCAAACATGTTTGCTCTTATGGAAGTTTTCCTATTCTTTTAGGTTTTTCTATTCTTTTAGGACTGGATGTTACTCTTGTGAATCTATTTTGGTTTAGATGGAGGTGGTTTCTGTGCACCAGTGTCTTATTAAGGTGTTCTTCACCTCCCAGGTGTAATGTGTTGCCTTCCCCATTTACTCCTGCCAATTGTGCAACTCACTTTCTAGCATATTCTTTATCTTATAGGGTCAGGAATATAATGTTTCCCTGTTTAATTTGTTTATTTTTCCCAATTGAGAAATGTGAAGGAATGCCTGATTCTTCTTCCCCTCCTCCTAATATATTCAGGTCTCCAGATGGTATCTGGGATTTTCTGGGATACAGGGAAATGGGTCCTGAGAAATTTGGGAGTAACCGGGAATATCAGGATTGCTTTTTCTTTAATTTTGCTGTGCGTCTCTGACAATGTCTTCTTGCCAGGGCTTTGTATCAGCTTGCCAGGTTGATTTGACTTAGATTCTGTGCTTTGAAATTAGTTCTGTGGTTCTTGCAAGTTGCAATGTTGTTTTCTTTGCTCAGTGTTTGGCTACGGTTTGCCCTAGAGAAAGCTTGGAATCCCCCCCCATAGGAAACAATGGAGGATGGCTAGTGGCACTTTGTTCAGGAGCCCATAGAGGTCCAATTCATTTGAAATTTAGGACATATTTAGCAGACAGACACCAGCAGCTCTGCTGCAATTTTAATGCTATTAGATTAAAAAAACAGCCCCTCCAGCTCCCTGGAAAGATTCCCCATAGGGAATAATGGAGCCTAATAATATTGGAAACCTGAAAAAATGCATCCATATACCAAACTGGTGTTTGGGATCTGAATAACCGGGTATACCTAAATCTTTTGACTCCCTGATATCCAGATCCAAAAAATACCAATTTTTCTTCTGAATTGCTTTTTTCCAAGTACAAGGCAATCAGAAATTTTGCTGCCAGTAGCAGTATTGAAACAATACATTGTTTTTTAATATTTCAGATTTTTCTGCAAACCTGGGGCTTTTTTCAGGTTTGTAGAGATCCGTCGTCTCTGTTCATGGCTTCAGCCTCTGGATTTAAGTATTCACAAATTAGGCCACATTGAGAATTAAATATATCGATATCTATACACACACAATTAAACAATTAAACAAAACACACCCTCATAGTTTTGATTGTTTTGATGCTTGATTCAATTATGCCTTTTTCTATTTTGAAATGAGCAACAGTAAATGAATATTACTGCTTCATCATTAACTTCACCAAACCATCCCTAAGATGCTGCCCTTGATGTTATTTTTAGAACCAAGATGGAGCTTGTATCCAATCAGTCAGTCTTGTCCTTGACCAAGACTCCAAGAGGCAAGTGACTTTGACCCATTCAGGAGATGTTTTGGTATATGACCAGTACAAAATTAATCTGCCTTATATTGATGGTAAGGAACAACAAATATTTAATAAAAATAATGCTTCCAAGTGGGAAATGTTATATTTTAAATTATGTGTATTATCATGTTTCTGCAGTTCTTGCTTCTCTTTACAAGACTACTTGATCCTCTGTTTCTTTTTCTTCAAATCTTTACATCATCATATCCCAGAAGTTAGCTATCTGTCAACAAATCCATATATGCCTGGAATAGTTTAGGGGTGTGTAAACTCCCCATGTATTGAATGGGCTTGAATAAAACAAATTGTTTGTAAAATACTAAAAACAAACCATTTTAGCTCAGTGTTTTTAAAGAGCAAGCCCTGTTACGTTATGGTTGTGGTCATTATGTTCATAATTGGAATAACCATCTTTCTGCCAGCCACCACCACTTGTCTTCTTGCTACCATTTTCCTTTTCTAGACAGGCTTGTAGTAGAACGGAACACAGCTTCCAGATCTACTGTCTGAAACCTATTCTGTAACAAGTATCTTTTCCCACTACCTCGTTCCTGGGTAAGTTTTAGAAGATGGGTGACTAGGAAATTTCTTAGCTTGATCAAATTCAGACTTATTTGGAAGTGAGTTTGTCCTTTGGAGATGTGAGTTGGGGAGGTGAACTGTAGAAATTTACTGTTTGCTGCAGTTGTAAGGTTCAGGTCCATTAGAGTATTTCTGAGACAGTCTTTCCCACTTTTTATGCTGTTTAAGGAAACCTTGATATATTGTCTGAACTTTTGTTATTTTCAGCAACTTTAACTTTGCCTTGGTTTAAAAATGTTGAAAGTGAACTAACATAAAATGCAGCATGTGAATGATGCTGATATTTAATGCTATTGTAGACTTGGGGCTTGCTTAGAAGATCAGTCCGTTGATTCCTTTCTAATGCTGTCCTATGAATTTCAATATACCTCACTTCACTTCAGTAGCTTCAGGGGCAGAAAAACGTTCAGCATGATGACATGCTATTACATATTCAGTATTCTAAGGGACAGGAGAGATGAAATACAGACTTTATGTTTTGTGTAGCAGTCCTTCACTTTCCATAGCATCTTGTTCTAGCCATATCAACGTATCAATATTGGTGGTGAAAGTGCTGTCAAATTGTAGCTGACTTTTGATGACCCTGTAGGGTTTTCAAGGCAAGAGATGAACAGAGGCGGTTTGCCACTGCCTGCCTCTACGTAGCAACCCTGGCTTTGGCGGTCTCCCATCCAAGTACTAAGCAGGGCCAACCTTGCTTAGCTTCCAAGATCTGACGAGATCGGGCTAGCCTGGGCCATCTAAGTCAGGGCATAACAACACAATATATAGTGGCCTGCTTGATGTTAATTGTTTAATTATAGTTTTCCCTCAGATATTCTTTGGCTGGTTTTTAAAATACTTTAAAACTATATTCTTTTTGACACTGTTTAAATTAAACTATACACAAGAACATGTCTTTTCGCATAATCTTCTGATTAGTCTGTTGCATCCAAAGAAACATGGTAGAAAATATATCATCAATAACAATAAATAGTTGAAAATTGATTAAATGGAGACTAAAACTTCTCTTAAGAATAAGTTAGGCTACTGTTTTTAATTATCTCTAATTTTTATTTTCTAGATTCTTTTGAAATACGGAAACTTTCCTCTGTATTTTTGCAAATAAAGTCATATATTGGATTACAAATATTATATGACTGGGAGGGCTTGAGACTTTATCTCCAAGCTGATGCTAGGTGGAAAGATGATACTGTGGGGCTATGTGGAACATTTAATGGAAATACTGAAGATGATTTTCTGTAAGTGTCAGTAAAACTCTTTTTGTAGACATACATTGATGTTTCCTGATTATCTAGAGCAGCGGTTCCCAAACTGTGCTCCATGGAGTATTTGGTGCTCTGCGAAACATCTCCTAGTGCTCCGTGAAGGGATTGGAAAAAAAATACTACCGTCATTTGGTTTAGTATATAGGTGCTAGGTGAAAATTAGTGCTCTGTGACGAATTTCTCTCCTCAAAAGTGCTCCATGACTCAAAAAGTTTGGGAATTGCTGATCTAGAGTGTTATTTTCCCCTGGCTTGATGTGATAATGGAATAGATCCCTTTGGTGTATTAGAAGAATAAAATCATGTTGGAGACCCTGAATCCATAATAGTCATTTTGTATAAGATGTCAATTTTTGGCAAATATAAAATTTTAATTTATTCTGATTGGAGGCAGACTGTCTTACGAGAACAGATCATAATACCTGTGTTAAACAAGGGGGTAGCTAGTTATTTTATTGGATTTTTAGGCTGCTCTTCCAGAGTAGGTCCTTCTCAGAGTGGCTATAAAGAGCTGTTAGATGCACTCACCTTAGAACACTATCAGCCTATATTTAGTTGAAAGGCCTTTTTTTTTTTACTCTTTTTGTTCTGTGTTCCAACTAGGATGCACCTTGATTTGTTCTGGGCCCCCTACTAGATTGTTAGCTGCTAGGTCATCTTCTGTGACATATTTGCCAATCATTTTGCAGATAACATATCTAATATGTTAACATATCTAACATATCTAATATGTGATCTGAGTGGAGCTTCCTTTGACAGCATGGTCTTTGTCAAAGTATCCTATCTACTGTCGAAGGCTTTCATGGTCAGAGTTCATTGGTTCTTGTAGGTTATCCGGGCTGTGTAACCGTGGTCTTGGTATTTTCTTTCCTGACATTTCGCCTGCAGCTGTGGCAGGCATCTTCAGAGGAGTAACACTGAAGGACAGTGTCTCTCAGTGTCAAGTGTGTAGGAAGAGTAATATATAGTCAGAAGGGGGTTTGGGTTTGAGCTGAGTCATTGTCCTGCAACGTATTAAAGGTAATGTGCAAATCATTGTCCTGTAACAATTGTTAACAGATCATTTCAGGATACAATGGTTACACATTAACATACCACACCCTCATTAGCACATTATCTTGATACTTACAGGACAATGACAAAAATGCTGGGAAATCTAATCACAGATCTCTCACACAATAACGTAGTTTGGAACTTAGGTGCAGGCCTTCTTGGAAGCACAGATGTACACATCTGTTGATGATTGTAGGAATATTTCTACAGCTAACCTAGTCACTTCAACTCTTTCTGGGTGTTATGTTCTTCTGATTCTTTGAGGATCTTCTTGATAGTCCTTAATGTTCTGTGGTTGGGATAAATGCGTTCTCAAATTCAGTGTCAGGAAAGAACCATGAGTCGTATAAGAATGCTTCTATGTGGTGCAGTGATGGCTAGAGTGTTGGACTAGGCTCTGAGAGACCAAGGTTCAGATGTTCACTCTGCTTTGGAAGCTCGCTAGGTGACCTTGGGCCAGTCACTCTCAGCTTTATCGACCGCACAGGGTTGTTATAAGGATAAGGGGTACAAATGAAATAAATAAATAATAAATTCATGCCCACTACTCCTCCTTCACCGGGTATTATTGATTAAATATATTACTAATTTAAAATTTATTCTTTAGTTTCCATATTCGTCACCTCTTGGGTTGCTGGAGTTGAGTCTAAATAGTAGCAGTAGTATCCATAGGTCTTTTAATTGATTTGAAGAAAAGAGAGCATAAGAATGATTGCAAAAGATTAATAGGTATTTTTTGTAAAAGAATGTTCCCAAAATATAGAGAAACCTAGATTAGGAAGGGTTAGACATCCCTAAAATGGGATTAATCACAGTGTATCCAGTCAACAGCCTTCTTAAAGTCAAAGGCAGCAACAGTATTAATTAGAATTGTTCTGGATTGCACTAACTATTTTTATTATGTCCTTTTGTGACAATGTTCTTTTTTTAAAATGAAATAAAAAAGATCTCCAGTAGGAGTGCCAGAAAGTACACCTCAGCTTTTTGGAAATGCCTGGAAAACTTCATCAGCCTGTGGCCCTGAGCATGACAGTTCACCAATGGATCCGTGTGATGTTCACCTACAAGCAGGTGAGTGTACAGATGAAGGTATCTATAAACATCATTTGAAAAATACTGTTAAGATGCAATATTACAGCAGAAACAGCAACATCCTGAACAGTGTGTTGCTGGCTCAGACCAAGCCCTTTTCTAGAACCGTGAGAGTGTGCTAGTTATTACAGTTAAACTAGTGTTTTAAGGAAAATAGTGTGAACTACCCCCACTTATTAAAGTAGATTACTTTTTTTTTTTAAAGGCAACTAATTTGCCTAGCCCAATGGATTTTTTGCACTCTGCTAGTGAGGAAGACGTTTGTCAAGGTAGCACTCATCATAAACTGCAGAAAGTCTGCTATGGGGCAAGAACAGCTAACCCACCAATATAAATGTAATTTCGGAATTGAAATTAAAAACGTTATTTCATGACTCATGAGATTGCATGGATGCGTTGGGATGGCGAAGTTGACATGGGAGAGGCCCCATGTTGTAAGTTTGTACTGGGCCCAGTATAAAAAAAGGTCTCCTGGACAGGAAAATTTGGGGGTTGCTATCTTTAGGGAGACTTTCACTAAAACATGGCTTTTCTATTACTTCAACAGCCTCTTATTCAACAGAAGCTTGCAGCATCGTTACGAAAGAACTCTTTGCTTCGTGCTTTTCCTATCTGAGTCCTCTCCCCTATTTTGAACAGTGTAGAAGAGATACCTGCAAATGCGGGCAGATCTGTATGTGTTCCGCTCTAGCCCATTACGCCCATCAGTGCCGCAGATTTGGAGTAGTCATAGACTTTCGAAGTAATGTCCCAGAATGTGGTAAGTTGTTCTTCAGTGTACACTTAATTTGTCATCTTGCACAAATTTCAAGCCAAATATGAGTTCAAAAGAACCCGCTGGATATCTAAATTGAATTCTTATTTTGGGATATTAAGTAGAAATTCTGTTTGTGTACTAGGTTGTATTTTTTAAAATCCAATCTGAAATTCTGTTGCTGGTTCTTCAGCCCACCTTTAAAAGGTCTCCCCCCACACTCATTGATACCATGATAGTGAGTAATATGTCTTGGTTTGAAGATTTAAGTTTTACTACTTTGATAGAATGAAGTATTGGGGGGGGGGGGGGGTTGGTAACAGGATTTTATACCGTACATTGAGTGTAGTAAATAATTTAGATTTTAATTTGTGTCTGTGTAGTAGGAAGTACATATTCTTTGTATATTGCTGGATGTAAAGTGTGATTTCTTTTTAGCTAACTAAATTGTGGTTGGATTGTTCATGTTTACTGAATTTTATCACAGTGTGTGGGATGAAAAACGCTGCAGACCTTTGGGAATGGATTGTTTTTGATGCTTTGACTTTGTAATGTGAGAAGTCTGTTTCGTTTGGGTAGCTCTTTCATGTGAAGATACAAAGGAGTACAGTACCTGTGTATCTACCTGTGGCAGAACCTGCCAAGCATTATCCATGCCAGAGACGTGCAGTGGTGATTGTGCTGAAGGCTGCACCTGCCCTCCTGGAATGTATCTGAACAGCAAAACTGACAGATGTGTACAACAGTAGGTATAATTACAGTGTTAACGTGATTGCTTATCTGACTATGTGGCTGAAAATTGGCCATACTTTTCAAATAGCACCGCAGACATTTTGGCATTTTTGCCACATCCACCCCTAAGTATAAGAGAGTGCTATTCCAGTGTTTTTAGCCCTGACTCTACTAGTCTTGCCTCTTTAATGCTCACTGAATATCAGTCTTCTAAATGGTTAGGCCATATTGAGCAAAAAAATCAAAACTTTAGGAATTTCTTTAGACTCGCTAGCACTGGTTTCTGAAGCATCTGCTTATAAAATCATAAAATGCCGAAACCTAGATATAGAATTCCAAGAACTTAATTATGCAGCTAGGAAAACCTGTTCCCCACTATATCTGGGGATTACACCACCTTCAGATGGCCCAGCATTCTATTTTTACCACCTGACTAACCCCCAGCATCGTAGAGCCTTTATGCTTGCAAGGTTTAATGTTTTGCCTACAGCTGGGCTATTTGGGAGGTTTCAGAAAACCCCATACATAAACAGACTCTGTCCTTGCAGATTGAGATGTGTAGAATTGTTACAACATGTTTTTCTGTATTGCCCTTTTTATGTCAATATTCGAGCCAAATTTCTTAATTCACTCCTTTCCATGTATGTCACAAAACCACTGCTGCTTGCGCTAGTTTTGGCACCTGAATTACAGTTTGGCTGTATATGTAGTAAGAGATTGTACCCTGAACAGTGCTTGCAAGGTGATTTTTCTAAGGAGTAACTTTTAATTAAATATTATACATTTTAAACCATACAGTCATTCATCATTGCTTGTGATTATCAGAGCAGTAAACTTTATCTTTCTGGATTTATCTTTCTGTGTTTAGGTTACTGGTGAAGGGAAAATACTGTGGCAAACCACTGTGGTTATACACTACAGTTTATTCTTTCATATATAATGTTGCCTGGTTGAGGGTTAGTATCTTCACAGGGATGCATTCTAGTATGCCACGTTGGGTGAGAACAATTTGAATAATTGAACTTCATAGTCACTTGGAAGGGTCATGTTTTTCTCTATGCCTTTCCAGCTTGTGAGGAATACACTGTTTTAATTGAAACTAATTTTTTTCTTCCCTTTTTTAGAAGTAAATGCCCCTGTTATTTCCAGGGTATTGACTATCCACCGGGAGAAAATATAGTTACATCTTTGGGAAAATGGTAAGCGAATCTCACTTCTGGGATAGTTTCTGATTTAGCAGATTTCTGCAGGCTCTTCGTTATCAAGCACACTGAACACATCACATCTTGTAGGACATTCAGAACTTCGGGGGCTAACAGAAAACATTTAGAATTTTATTTATTCAAAACATTTTCATGCCGTCTTTCCACCCTATCAGTGTCCACAAGGCGGCTGTGAGGCTTTCCTGTCCTTAGGGTGGGCTCCCTGCCCTCTGTGGTTCCCCAGACAAAAGGGAAGTTAGGAGGACATCCCTACCACAGCCTCAGAATTAGGAAGGAGTTGGGTTCTGGCACCCTGGTTCTCTGACTTCCCCATTCTTTCTCTCTCTCCTTCTAGGAGCTCAGTCCTTTCCTTCCTCCTTGGCTGGCTGTTGCTGCCATCCCTTTTATGAGATTTTCTGGCCCTACCTACACCTGGCCTGTATCTAACCCCCTTCCACCTACTTTATTTGGGAGGATATAAAAGGAAATGGAAGCCTTCCCTGCCTCTTCCCCCTACTGCCCGCCTCCCTGCCCTGCTCCTTCCCCTGGCTGCTTAGGGCTGCCCCTTAGCTTCTCCCATCCTGGCCTTCTCCAGGTCTGGGCTCGGCCTTGCCTTCTGACCATAATCCTTCCTGCTGCTGCCTGGCTCCTGGCACCTCCCTGTCCTGGCCACCTTCCTCTCCCGGCCTTCCTTGTGTGGGTGAGTCAGGTCCTGGCTGTCCTCAGTTGGGTGTCGGCTCCCATAAGCAGCAAACATTTTAAAAAAAACAACCTTAAAACATTTGAACAATTACAAGTACAGTTAAAATGATAAAATAATTCAATTAAAAAACATGAACAACACCAGAAGGAGGGCCAGTTACCACTATCGGGGGTATGCTGGATGAACCAAAAAAGTCTTCATCTGATGATGAAAGACGCCGATAGAGGTAGATGGTCTCCTGGGGAGGAAGTTCCAAAGTGTTGTTGCCATGACTGAGAAGGCCTTTTCTCAGGTCGCTAGCTGTCTAGCTTCAGAAGGCAGGGGCAACTGAAGCAAGGCATCCAAAGGTGACTGGAGTGCATGAGTAGGTCTGTATGGGAGGAGACAGTCCTTAAGGTATGCTGGCCCCAAGCTATACAGGGCTTTAAAGGCCAATACCAGCACCTTGAATTCAGCCTGAGGCAAATTGGAACCAGCATAGATGGAGCAAGATGGGCGTGATATGGTCCCTATGACCCACTTTAGTCAACACTCTGGCTGCTTCATTCTGAGACAACTGTAGCTTCCAGATAGTCTTCAAGGACAGCTCCATGTAGAGCACAGTGCAGTAATAGATTCTACCAGGATATGTACCACAGTGGCAAGATATTTTCTGCCCAATAAAGGCAGCATCTGGCTCACCAGCCAAAGCTGGTGAAAAGCACCCCTGGCCACCACAGCCACAGGAGGCCTGGGTCCAGGAGCACCCACAAACTATGAACCTGCTTCTTTAGGGGGAGTGCAATCCCATCCAGAACAGGGGATAAGCCATTTTCTGGGACAGATTCTCCACACACACACCCCAGTAGCACCTCCATTTTATCAGGATTAAGTTTCAGCTTGTTCGTCCTCATCCATTCCAGAACTGCCTCCAGGTACCTTTCACTGTCTGCATGGATTATATGGCATCTGCTGGTAGCACAGAATAGAGCTGAGTGTCATGTGAGTGGTGGTGGATTTAAAGGATAAGAATCAGTGAAATCTACCATGTTCCATTTTTTTTTTACCAAATTGCTAAATGGATTTTTAAGCTCACTCTTTTTATGTGTTCATTTCAGCCACTGCAGAAATGGACTGATGAACTGTGAGGATAGCAACACTGGTATGTAAAATTAAATTATGTTTAACCCAGGATTCTCTAATATTCTACAGAGTCAGTAATTAGAGCACCTGTACAGCATAGTGATTAGTCTGTTGGACTAAGACTGAAGAGGCTGAGTTCAGTCTCCCATTCTCTCTCAGAGTTATTCTCTCTTTCAGTACAGGTTGCAATGAGGATGAAAATGGGAAGGGGGGAAACCATGTATGCTACCTTGAGCACACTGGAGGAAAAGCAGGACAAAAATAAAACTAACATTGTTGAAATTGAATCAGGAATGGGAAGCTTCTTCTTTTCTGAGTCCCCACCATGTGTGCGTGGTTTTTGTTGAGAAACGGTTCTTCAATAAAGCAGTTTTATCATTCTGTCTGGAAGTATATGAATATCAATGGCAGTGCCATTATCTGGCCCTTACCCAAATAGTAGCATGCAAGAGTGGGTGCTGTAAGCAAATTAGTCTTTTTAGCACACAGGTTCATTAATGGGTAAAATTATCATTTTCTTAATTTCTGCTTATCTCACCGTTTATGAAATTTATAGAAACTGCCAGAAAAAAAGTGATGATAACCCTCAGAAGAAAACTAAGATAGCAATCCTGCAATCAGCTATACATGTTTGAGTCCATTGACCTCAGTGAAAATAATATGCTTGTACAACTAGACAGGAAAACAGTCCAGATAAATAAATACAAAATTGCAGATAAAGGCTCTTAAAGTTGATAGCAAATTTAATGTGACTTTTTAATGTGCATTCTATTTTTCTAGTTCATGACTGCCCAGATGAGCAAATCTATGTTAACTGTAGTAATCTACAAACCATGGAACTTGGCAGGGAAAGAACATGCGAAAACCAGCTGCTGAACCTCACTGTTTCTACTCATCAACCTTGTTTTTCAGGATGCATGTGTCCTCAGGGGTAAGTAAAAACAAACAAACATCTTTTTTATTGGTCAAGTCAATACTTTGCTCACTTTTTGTCCCAGTGTACAATACAGCATCTGCAAACCCCAGGAGTAATAAATAGGGCTGACTCAGGCTAGTAAAGACATTGTTTTACTGTCTCTAAATTTTGTTCTAATATACGGTAACAAGCTTTTGCTTTGCTAGTTACATTTGAAAAGGAGTGTTCCATTTAAATAACTCATATTGTACGATGTGGTGGCAGATACTGTGCTATGTTCTGAACCAAGATGTTTATTGTAGTCTATTGTTCTGTAACTATATCCATTTTAGTATGTAATCTGAATAAGCTTAAATAAAAACTGGGCTCCTGAATTGATGCAATCCATTCTCTTTAAAATTTAATTTCAGCAATGTAGTGTGCTTCATTATTTGCTTCAAACTAAACAAGATGTCAGTGCAATGTAAAAATGTATGCATGAATGGGAAAGTGATTTTCTGAAGGTATTCAAAACAGCATTGGGGATGCTAGATAATGCCAGAAATTATTTGAATCTGATGAAACTATTTTTATGCCTGATTGATGTGTAAATCAAACAAGCCTGCACTGCAGCCTGTAACTATAATGCAGTTCATATGTGGGTTATCAATTTCTTTTGACTATGGGGGCACGAAAGTGAAGCAACAATAGATGCTTATTTTTCCACAACTCCATTTATGTGAATCACAAGCTCTATTCTGTGTTATCATGAGGCAGATTGGGGCTCTGCCTCACTGCACTCAGGAAATATAATTCACATGATGCCAGGCATGTACTGGGACTACATAGTCTGTGTGGAAAATCTACCTGTTGGCTGGCTAACCACCATCTTAGCCCCTACCTGGGTAGTCACTGTCTTATACACTGCAGAAATTGTCTCCCAAGGCTCCAGAAGATGTGGAGGGAGTGAGATCCTGTCATTAGCCACGTGGGGGTGAGCTGCTGAAGATGGGCAACAGTTAGCTTTGCAGGTCCTAGGTTGCGCAATATAATATGATTCTGGGGGAGCCTTGTTCTTGAAGTTGCTGGATTCCTTTTGAAGCAAGATTCCTGCAGGATAGTTTTTAAGGAGAATTTTGGAAATACAGTATTTGTTACAATGAATAACAGTTGAGAAAAGTTACACCTACCAAGCTCTCTTATGATGACCTTGATCCATGACATGAACTCCCATATACTGTATTTTTCCATCTATAAGATGCCCCCATGTATAAGATGAACCCTATTTTTTTAACAGCTATTGGGCGGGGAAGGAGAGCAAGTGGAGGAGTCTTGTCCCCTGGCCGGCCAGCATCTGGCATTCAAACCGGTTGGGTGGGTGCTGGACACCTGTGGCCAGGGCACAAGACTCTAGCAGCTTGCTCTCTTTCCCCACCCGACAGCTGACGGGCGGGAAAAGAGAGTGGGTGGGGAAAGAGGTGTTATGGGTGGGGTCGGCAGCAACAGTCACCTTGCGTGTATAAGATTACCCCCCCTAATTTTGGGGCTAAATTTTTAAGAAAAAAGGTCATCTTATACACAGAAAAATACAGTAGGTTGCCTATCTGTATGTTAATCAAACTGAAGACTTTTCAAAGGATCGGAGAACCACTTAATAACCTCTGTGGTAACAATTAGTTTGTTAAAAATAAAAGTACACTATAGCTTACCATCTGCAGTTTGTCATAGTGTATACCAAACAAACATAAGGCCTGGGGTGTCAAACATAAGGCCTGGGGGCTGGATCAGGCCCCTTGAGAGCTCTTATCCGGCCCGCAAGCCAGCCCAGGCAGCCACCACCACCCCTTGATCTGGGCTGGCGAGGCATGGCCCGGCCCAGCCCGACCAAGTGACATTTATATCATATCCAGTCCTCGCAATAATTGAGTTTAACACCGCTGGTGTATACCTTTTCCCTCAAAGGTGAATGGTGAGTCATGGAAAAGGATATATTGATTGGTGAGGGGTGAACTCCCTTAAGTTCAGTTAGGCATTGACTTAGGCATTTTTTTTGAAGGGGGGGACATAAAATAACTAGTTTCCCTATTTCGTGAGTTGCAACTGCTTCCACTTCTGATATCATCTGTGAGCACATGATACCAATCCACAGGCAGAGAGCCCTGGGACACATAGTTTCCAGAACACCTTCTGTCTGTACTAAGTGCTCAGATACCTCAGAAAGCTAAATTTCCTTGGTGCTTGGGAAACTGGCATTTCAGTATTCCAGATCCTAGAAATGGTGATCTTACAGAACCAAAACTATTTACTGCAGCAACAGCCAAGTAAATTTTGGGGAGAAGGAAAGGGAATTGTGATAGGAAGCGATGGCCCCATGGGTAAGCTCAAATTTCAGTAGAGTTTTGGTTCAGCTCATCAAAAACTTTGGGAAAACAAATTTTGAGTTCATTATTAGAAGCTCTCCCTCCCATTTTTAACTTCAGTGCTGTCCCTGTAAATTGTTTGAAAATGAAATAGGCCAGGAGTAATGAAGAACTGTAACACATGTAAGAATACTTTTATCTTCCCAGAAGAAAAAATGCTTCTTATACTAATAAACAGGTGGCATATCAGATCAAATAACTTGTAAGAAGCTTAAATGAATTCCTGAAAGGTTTGTTCAAAAAGAAAAGAAAAGTCATCACTTAATAATTTGCACAAAGAAAATAATGAATTCATTGCAGTCTAAGAATGTTTCTTATCAATGGCCAAAGAGAATTACACTGCATTCCTGAGCCTAGAGGGCAAAAGCCGTTAAGAGGCCAGGAAGGCGCTGTGCTGGCGTTCGGACCCCCCGCACTGGTGCCCGGGCTACATACGTTGGCGTTAGTTGTCCCAGCTTCACGTGGAGGCCCAGACGCCGGTTGCCGCCACCGTAGTGCCACCCTGGAACACTGGCGGGTCCTTCCACTGGTGTCCCACCAGCGTAAAGGCCCGCAGTGGCGGCCCGGAAGGTGTCCTGGGGTGTTCCAGGGGGAGTAGCTGCTGTTAGACAGCCTCCTGTCCCTGTTTGCCCGGGGTACGCCAGTGGCGAGAAGAGCAAGACTATAATTTTAAAATTATAGTTATAAAATCATGGACTAGATGACTCTGGTGGTCTCTTCCAACTCTATGATTCTATGTTATTTTGTGGTTCGTCCTGAATCATTCATCCTGTATAATAGCATCTTAATTTTTCTGTATGCATTAACCTAGATTAAGATCATCACTCCACACATAATCATTCACCAAAAGGTTGGGGGTGTAAACTTACCTTTTATCAACTAGAAGTTAAATTGAAATAATGGCTAAGGAATGCTAAGCAGTCTTTGATTAAAGGATTTTGCTTGTGTACTGGACTATAGCTGGTCTTGCATAATAGTATATTGGTAGATAAGAATGAATTGGAGACAATGAAGTAGAGAGCCCTTTAACACAGATATCTATCAGAACTATTTAGCCTTCTGGAAAGCATTAACATGAAACAGCATATCTGAAAAGTAACTTTTTAGCAGGTGTACTGAACAGAGATGCTGAAACATTAATGTAAGAAAGATGGGTCAAATAGAAAAAGGATGTGCTTTCATATTGAATACATTTATATGAAAAATTATGCTAAACTGAAGTAAAGAGACCCAGACATTTTGTTCTAATCCATCTTAAAAAATTACAGCACAATTCTGAAGGGGGGGGGTAGTTGTGATGTGGCCGGGGGTGGCATCCATAGTACAGCCAAGCCACCTCCTGAGGGCTTACTGTTCCAAAGCCAGCAAGTTGACAAGGGGAGGGGCTGTGGCTGAATGGTAGAGCCTCTGCTTGGTATGCAGAAGGTCCCAGGTTCAATCCCCGGCATCTCCAGTTAAAGGGACTAGGCAAGTAGATGATGTGAAAGACCTCTGCCTGAGACCCTGGAGAGCTGCTGCCAGTCTGAGTAGACAATACTGACTTTAATGAACCTGATTCAGTATAAGACAGCTTCATGTGTTCATAACTCCCCCAAACCCCTGTGAAACTACTCTGTGCAGTTCCACAGGCCTGCACCACCATTTTTGTTCTTCCTACTAACTTCTTACTGTTTTCCTGAATCTTCCTACTAACACTCTGGGATCTAATGAATTTCTTCTGGTGGAAATGCATGCATTAGTCATGTACATTTCCTCCATTGCTACTTTTTCAGAATGTTCAGAGTCATCTTAAAGTGTGTATAAAATGTTTTCCTGAATCACCATATGTGTGTAGGAGGCTGTGCCAACAATAATAATAATGACTGTTATTTAAGGATGCAAGCATGGCACATGATTAGAATGCCAATGAAATTTAATCAAGGCTGGCTGAATTAAAGAGCAGGTGCATCATTTCAATTTATCTGTGGGCAGCATTTTTAACTTTGACATTAGAAATAATAGGAGTTCATAGTTTAAAAAAAAGTCACTTGTCATCTAAGTGGCATTTTGTTTTTATGAATACTTAGATCATTGTAATCAATCTGGATGTTTGGCTTTTCAAGAGACAAAGCTGTTAGCACTTGTTTCATCCAGGGTAATATTACATAGATGAAATTTACACTTTGGTCTTTCCTTGTCAAAGTGATGCTCTTTGTTTCTGAATGTGGCTTATTCAGTTGGTAGGTAACACCAGTGGGAATTTTCAGCCTTGTAGTTCACTAACCATCCAGTGAGTGACAGAGAACTTGGAGCAGTACAGTATAAAAGGAAAATGATAGTATTTCAATTTAATATAAAGGATTCCCCCCCTCCCCAATGCAAAACCATTGCTCAGTGAAATACCAAGAGAAAATGGCTTGGGAAAAGAAGCATATTTCAGTTTACAGAAGACTAATTCATCGGTTCTTGTAGGTTATCCGGGCTATGTGACCGTGGTCTTGGTATTTTCTTTCCTGACGTTTCGCCAGCAGCTGTGGCAGGCATATTCAGAGGAGTAACACTGAAGGACAGTGTCTCTCAGTGTCAAGGAAGAGTAATATATAGTCAGAAGGGGGTTGGGTTTGAGTTGAGTCATTGTCCTGCAAAGTATTAAAGGTAATGTGCTAATCATTGTCCTGTAAGTATCAAGATAATGTGCTAATGAGGGTGTGGTATGTTAATGTGGAACCAATTTATCCTGAAGTGATTTGTTAACATGTGGAATCCAAAGCTAATCCGCATGGCTATTGTGGACTGTAGTCTTTGTTAGTCTGGAGGTTTTCAGGACAGGAAGCCAGGCCTTATTAATTCTTAAACTCTCTTCTTTTCTGTCTGTTCTTGTAGGCTATCCGGGCTGTGTGACCGTGGTCTTGGTACTTTCTCTCTTCTTGGTACTCTCTTCTTTTCTGTTAAAGTTGTGCTGATGTTTGTAAATTTCAATGGCTTCTCTGTGCAATCTGACAAAATAGTTGGTAGAATTGTTCAGTATTTCAGTGTCTTGGAGTAAGACCCTGTGTCCTGTTTGGGTCAGTCCATGTTCAGCCACTGCTGATTTCTCAGGTTGGCCAAGTCATCGTTTATCAAAAATGCTTTGGTTTTGTTTATATTGAGACATTGACTGAAATGATAATTATGCCAACCATTTTTTAAAAAAGATGTATTTAGTCTGGCACAAATTAGGTAGCACTATTGCTTGATTGCTTGTTGGCTAATTTCTGAATTTTTCTTCCAGTCTTGTGTATGTTTTAATGGCTGTTCCAGTGGGGATGAGAGAGGGAAAAGTTTTGTTCCTGCATCCTTGTTAATTCTTTCTCCCTCATTAAGAATCTTGGGTGACAATGAATTCTTTTTGCAATCCAGTGTTAACTGTCTATCAGTTGTTTTGTCAGTTGGGACTATGCGACTAGATTAAAATAATTTAGTACTGTAGCTCTGACTGCTGTTTGGGGCAAGTTTTCTGTGGTGTGGGACCTACCTTGTGTCTTGTCCATGTTGTTCAATCTCTGTGTAAAGACCTTCAGAGAAATCCTTCATGGTGTTGGAATGAGGTATCATCAATATGCTGATAATACCCAGATTTATATTTTTCCAGGTTGCCAGGTAGAGATGGCTGTTGTTAAATAGCTAAGGGTAAACAAGCTGAAACGGAACCTTGAAAAGATGGAAGTAATGTTAGTTGGGAAGGCTGAGGTCCTGAAGAACATGGTGCCCCCTGTTTTTGACAGAGTCCAGCTGACTCTTGGGTGATACTTGATCCAGCTTTATTGCTGGAGACGCAAGTTGATGTAGCTGCAAAAAAAGCATTCTGCCAGCTCCACGAAAGATGGAGGAAGATGCCTCCCTAACCATGACTCTGCTGACCTGGCCATATGAAATGTTGGTTATGTCTTGGCTAGACTACTGTAATGCATACTACATTTGTCTGCCCTTAAAGACAAATCAGAAACTACAATTGGTACAGAACACTGTGTTGTGGCTCAGACCCCAGCAAGCAAGGAATCTTCAGGGGAAGAACTGTACCAGGAACCACCTTCCTCAAACCTCAGCTGGCTGAGAGCCCAGTGTAATCCGACCCACAGCAGGGAGAGAAAAGGTGCAGCAGAAGGAATCTGAATCACAGACCAGCCCTGCTGGGGATTCCAGAATGGTTGCTGAAATGCCTAACTCTGTTTACTCAGCCCCTGCTGCAGCTCCTCAGATTAACAGCCCACCCAACTCACCTGAACTAGTTTGGCAGCGCAGACAATGTCACAGAGTAGAATTACACACTACAAGGTGCAGGGCCAGATTAGAAGCTCAGAGGTGTTGCATGGAGAACTGTGAGTCTTTGGGGGATGAAGACTAAGGAAAGGACGACAGCATAAAAGTTTCAGGCTCTTTTGCGGACGCAACTTTGCAAAAGAGCCTGAAACATTTGCAGCTGATGCTTCTCTGCAACGACCCTTTGGATTACTGACCCTCGGACTTTGGCTCCTGTTTACATCTCCCAGCTGCATCCCGGACGGGTTCTGTTCTGCTTCGGTGACGTTTTCAGTGCCTACAATCAGCCTCTCTGTAATTTGGCACTCCCTAGCAGCCAGGAGCCCAGCACACACTGCAGCCCAGCTATTATTAGGCACCAAGTGGAGTCTGCATATCATTCCCTGTCTGTAGGCACTCTGTACTAATCTGCAAACACTGGAGACACTTGGTCCCAGTCAGTTGCTAGGTTCAGTTCAAGGTGCTAGCTGTAACCTACAAAGGCCTTAAACAAAACTGAAAAAAGGAGACATCAAAGACTGCAGCAACTATCAGACCATCACATTAGTTTTGCAAAACGTAATGCTCAAAATCTTACAACAAAGCCTGTTACCATATCTGGAACAAGAAATTCCAGATGTTCACTTTGGATTCAGAAAAGGAAAAGCTACTAGAACATATTACAAATTTACATTGGTTACTGGAGCACACGAGAATTTCAGAAGAAAATCAGCTTGCACTACATAGATAACAGCAAAGTGTGGATCATGAAAAGCTATGGTTGGTTTTTAAAGAAATGGGTGTGTCATGGCGTCTGTTTGTTTTGATTCGCCACCTATACTCTGGAAAAGAAGCTACTGTTAGGACAGAATATGGAGAAACAGAATGGTTTTCAAATGGCAATGGTGTCAGCCAAGGATGTATTTTATCTCCCTGTCTCTTCAATCTGAATGCAGAATTTATAAGGAAAACTGGATTAGATTTAGATGAGGGCATAGTGAAAATTGGTGGAAGGAACATTAACAATTTGAGATATGCAGATGACACCACATTACAGGCAAAAAAGAGCGAAGATGTGAAGCGACTTCTGATGAAGTGCCAAACTAGGATTACACCAAGAACACAAAAGTAATGACTACTGGGGAATTACTCAACTTTAAGGCTGACAATGAGAGAATTGAAATTGTTCAAGACTTTCTATTCCTTGGCTCCATCATCAACCCAAAGGGAGACTGCAATCAAGAAATCAGAAGGAGATTGAGACTGAGAAGAGCAGCCATGACAGAGTTAAAAAAGATCCTCAAGTGTAAGGATGTGTTGCTGGCAACCAAGATCAAGAAGACTCACTGGAAAAGATGGTAATGCTAGGAAATGTTTAAGGCAGCAGGAAAAGAAGACCCAACATATGAGATGGATTGACTCTATAAAGGAAGGCACAGCCCTCAGTTTGCAAGACCTGAGCAAGGCTGTTAGTATTAGGAAGTTTTGGAGGTCATTAATTCATAAGGTCACCATAAGTTGGAAGTGATTTGACTGCACTTATATACACATACACAAAATTGTAGGGGGAGATTTGCACACTATGGCAGCCAACTCTGGATTGGGTGTTTCCTGGAGATTTGTGGGTTGACCCTGGGTAGGACAGGGTTCAGGGAGGGGAAGAACCTCAGGGGGGTAGAATGTCATAGATTCCACCATCCAAAGCAGCTATTTTCCCCAGGGGAACTGGTCTGTGTTGGCTGGAGATCAGTTGTTATATTGGGAAATCTCCAGGTCCTACCTGGAGGTTGAGAACTCTACTGCACACTAATACAGGCATCTGTGACATCAATATACTGTGAAGAAAAAAGGGGGGCACACCAAGGCAAAATGAAGGCAAGGAAACAGATAGTGCAAAGGGAAAATGATTATTTAATAAGTTTTATAACCCCAATGTGTTTCACATACATCTTCCTTGGGGGATTGTTTCAGATTCTACTTAATCATGACCCCATGTATGTTCAAAATTTGAACATACTCTTTGAAAATAGTTTTCTACTACAGCAAGGCTATTTTCTGACAGAATTGCTAGGCCCACCACCTTTCATAATGTGGAGGGCGAGGGCTTTCCAATAGCATCTAGGAATGTTTCTGTACATTTAGAATTCAAGTTATGTTTAGCAGTAAGTATATACCTAATTTGAACATATAATTATTGAAGATGAATCTTCTTTCTTTTCTTTTCTTGGTGTTTTATAGACTTGTTAAACATGGCGATGCATGCTTCAAGCCAGATGAGTGTCCATGTTCTTGGAAGGGCAAAGAATACTTTCCTGGAGACAAAGTAGTGTCTTCATGCCATACCTGGTGAGTGGAACCTTTTAAATCTCATTTTTAAAAATGCAATTATACTTTAATGAATCTGAATTACTGTTTTTAATCTTTAAATTAATGTTATTGTATTTCTGTGGCTTTTTATTGAACTATCTCAACATAGAGTTTTTTGAATGGCTAAATAATAGTTTGAGAAGGTGATGGTTAAAAATTGGCATACTCATTGGGGTAATTAATAAAGTGCTACTCTCCTTTTTAGAAAGCATGTATTTAAAATTCCACATGAGAGAATCATTTGGGGAATTGTTACATGCATTAATGATAATAATTCCCAAACAATATAAACCAGTGCATTTTTGTAAACAACAACAAAAAATGGTGCTAGTACTCAAATGCATAACGTTGTGCTAGTGGAATTCCACCAATTCCACACAAGGACTTAAGAAAGCCATGAAAAGGTTGCTGGTACTCAGTGCCTGAGGGTACCATCATCAAAAAACTTTGTATTCCTTAGGTTACTTCCCAGTCCCACATGCACGTGCATGCTTTTAGTAAGTATCCCAATCTTAATTATTTAATTAAAATGTTTTTCTTTATATATTTTTCATATTTTGGACTGAAACAAAGCATCCTGAAATCATATGCAATATGTTTATGATATATTGCTGTTTTCTGTAAGCTATAGAATGAGCAATTGTGTAACCACTAAAGTGCAGGAAGTAACGTCAGGAAGTAACACAAATCTGCTACCCTGTACTTAACTCTCAGCTTCCTTATTTTTCCATCCACTCCTTATTTTAGTCAGTTTGGCCCATTTATTTCACCTGGTTGCAACTGGGCCTACAGAGCTCTACAGAGCCTAAAGTCCAGGCTGGTCCAGTCAGCACTAGTCAATACCTTGTCTGGATGTCTTTGCCCACTCCAGCCTTGTGCTGACTGACTGCCTCTGCCTCTTGTCAGGTCCTCAGTATCTGCTCTAGAAGACATTTGTAGCCCTTTGACCGACTGGTGACGCGACTCACAAGCCATCTCTACTTGGCAGGAAGGTAAAGCGACCCCGGGTTACCTCCCTTGTTCCCCTAGGTCTGAACATGTGTCCCTTTCGTTGCAGACACATGCAAACAGACATGTACAAATCATTATGCCCATAGAGGACTTCATGAAAGGGCGGCAGAAATTCTAAAGACAATGGGCAGTTGCTTTTCCCTATTCCTGTTCAAATACAATAATGTCTCAGTTGAGAAGTCTAAACCTGGTCCTCACATATAGAGCAAGGGGATAATTGTGATGCCAGTATTTTTTTCCTGTTCTTATCAAGTAGTGAAGGTTTGCCACAGTATAGACTTCAGTGCCATGTCCCACCCACATGGTAGAAGTCTCTGTTCTGCTCAAAGATAAAAGCTCAATATGTTTTATAGTGTATTCAAGCTGAGTTTGGTAAAATAGAAATAGGTATTACTGATTGCTATTGGTTGAAGAACATAAATCTAGCTAATACCAAAAGGTATTAGATTATCATAACATTTACAGAACAAGAATGAACTAGTTAATGAATATCCTTTGAAGCTGTAATTATTTGCATAATTTGAATTGGACTACGGTAATTTGTTTTATTTTTGTTATTTTACAAAATTTAAGGCAAGGTACAGCTAACAAATGTAAACATATATAATAAAATCACATATTAACCATAAAAATAACATCATTAAAAACAAAACCATACCTAAATACATTAAAAAACATAAAAGCAACAATTAAAAGATTGGGTGGAATCACTGAAGAAACATCAAACACCAAACAAAGACGGCAACAAAGAGGACAGACAGATCTCCCTGGGGAGAGATTTCTAGAGTTTTATGCTCTCAGAATGCGAGGGCATCTAAAGCAGGGCCTCCAAAGATGTTTGTAGTGGCTGAGTAGATTCATGAGGAAGTAGGCGGTCCTTCAAGTATGTTGGTCCCAAACCATATGGGGCTTTAAAGGTCAGCACCAGCTCCTTGAATTTTTCCCGGAAACAGATTGAGAGCCAGTGTAGATGGGTCAAGACTGGAATGATATGATCCCTACAACCCATTCCAGTCAATACCCTGGCTGTGCAGCATTCTGCACCAATTGAAGTTTCTGAACACTTCTCCAGGGTAGCTCCACATAAAGCACATTGCAGTAATCTAATCTAGATATAACCAGGGCATGCACCTCAGTGGCCAGATCTTTATAGTTTTATAAATGCATGCATTTTTGTATTCAAATCTACAGACAATAATACATCTATAGTTCAATGTAACATATTTTTGCAGTGTTTGAGTATATGTTTCATTTAGATTTTCAGGTTGCTTTGTTTCTTTCCTACTATTTATTTGGGTACTTTCCCCTTTGACTTAATTTATTCAACATTTGTTCAATTAATGAGTATCCCTATTCATTGCTAGAGAAAGGTAGATTTGGAATGTACCTCTTTGTGCACATGGATCTGCTCAATTTGCTACAATATATGGATGATCTGTACATCTAAGGGTACTGAAGTTTGAACACCATGGCCTCTAGATAAGAGAAAATGTCAGTATCTCAGATGGTCATGTTTTTAATGTTTTGCGTTTATGAGAGATTATCTGTCAGATTATATTACCTTTGATATTCTTACTATTGATTTTACATTTTTTTTCCAGCATCTGCCATCATGGGTCATTTGAATGCACTTTCCACCCTTGCCCGTCAATGTGTACTACATATGGAGATCGCCATTACAGGACTTTTGATGGACTTTCTTTTGATTACGTTGGAAATTGCAAGGTTTACCTGGTTAAGGTGAAGTTATTCTGAACTTTAATTTGGATGCATCTTCTACAACAGATGTATACATACTGAAACACACCTGTTTATATGTCAACCTTCTATAATATTATTGAACATAACTATATATTCTAGAATACCTATTAATCAGTATACAGTCTGAAGATTGGATTTTGCGAAAAATTTCCACTTGCTCTGGAGGTCTTGCTCAAGTGGAAATGCAAGAAAAAGACTATAATAGCTCCCGGTTCCAAAGGGGTTAGGAAGCTGCTTAAAGGTAGTTCCACCCCTAGGAAACCTCCCCCCCACCCACACCGGTGCATGCTGCCTCTTCCAGGATTGCACTCTTGGCATGGCTGTGCTGGGGGCGGAGGCTGGTGAGGCTCTGCGGCTCCCAGCGCTGGCATGTGTGCCACCCGGGATGGCATAAGTGCCCGTTATTCCAGGTTAAACGAGCACTTACGCTAGCGCAGGGTCACACCGGCTCCTATGGAACTTCATGCTCCCCTTCAGGACTGCACGGTTACTGTATCCGTACTTGTGTTTCTCCTTGCAGATCCTGTCAGTATAATGTATAGCAATGATGCATTCGATCTTGTGAAAGGGGAATGGCACTAAAGGAACAATCCTAAACAGAGGTACTTGGAAGAAAGTCCCATGTTATTCATTGTGGCTTACTCCCAGGAAAGGGTCCTTAGGATTGCAGTTCTACAGTGCAATCCTAAGGAGAGTTACTTCAATCTAAGCCCACACTTTTAAGTGGGTTTAGACAGGAGTAATTCTACATAGGATTGCACTGTAAGTCTATGTTTCTGCTTTCACATGGCTGGATGCAAGCCAATATATGTGCGCAGTGGACCTTAAACATTCCTAACTGTATCCTGGATTGTTACCAATTGATATTAAGACCAGCATTTAAAAATGATGAAGCCAAAATTCTTCACAATTTTTGAATTGTTATTTATCATTGCCATGCAACGTTACCTTTACCCTCCAACCTATGGAAAGAAATGAAACTAGATTTGGTATATTTACATTGCATAGTAAAGATCTTTCAGAATCTTTCCATTGAAAATACTTTGGCAGTGATGCAGCTAAGTAATTTTGGTATACCCAGGGACCTGGAAATACTCAGTGGGGGTTTTTAACTTTAAAATTGTAAACAATAAGGTGCATACCTAACCGGTTGAGAAAGTCTACTCCATTTCAAAAGTGGTTTGTCATGTGGGAGGGAGAGTCGTCATTCAAGTGAAACAAGCCCAAAGCCCTCTTGGGCGTGCCTAATTAGTAGTCCATTTTTTTGGACCTGTTGGAGTTACCATCCTTGTTGGTTGTGTATGTTCAGCTGATATATTCCACTTTATGAACTCTTCATCTTTTGAAACCTGTGCTTCCACAATAATTATACTTAAAACATACCTGATTATTAAGAACTGTAAGCTGTCCAGGGCTGGTTAATGTAATATAATGTGCACTTGTCATTTACTACTAGTCCACTTACCAGGCTAGCATGTGTATGACATCATGTACTCTCCCTGTGCCATCTTTAATACAATAAAAGCTTTTTTTTAAAGATAAGAGATGGGGCTGTCCTGGCCATCTCTCCAGAATTTTTGTGGAGTGATGGGGCGACGATGGAAGATAGCCCCATGTTCTTATCAGTGGTTATAAGATAGTGCAGGTGCAGCTGGGCCAGACTGTGCTGGCAAATGGCTGCTGAATGGCACCCAGCATGGACCAGTGACATCGGTGGATTGTGCTCATTCCTGTACAGGTGCTGACCCACCTTTTCCTTCCTCCAACTGTCATCTCTCTACTGTCATCTCTCTAAGCTTGCCTATACATTTGTGAGCTCCCACTTGATCACTGCTTAGTGGCAGTGCGTAACCTGAGCACCAGCTCTCTGTCGTTTCTATTTTCAGTGGCAGGTAAGGAGAGGGACAATACAATGGAAAGGATAGGCTGATCACAGTGGAAATGATAAGAGGCAGACAAGTGCTGTGGTTGGTGGGTTTTTATTAGTTGTTTACAAAACTGCCTTGTTTTTTTTTTTCTCTGCAGAGTTCCTCGGTTACTAGTTTCTCAATCATCATAGAAAATCTTAATTGCTTTAACACTGGAATAATTTGCAGAAAGTATATTTTCATCAATGTGGGAAAATCATTCATAATATTTGATGATGACACCGGAGATCCGGTAAGCTATAGCAATGTAGAAGGAAATAATATAGATATGATGGTATTTTTTAAATTTTTTTGCCCAAAGCCACTTTTAGACAAATCTAATTCTTCTTGGATTGCACCCATTATTTACATGAAATCTTTTGACAATCTAGAGCTGTATAATGAAAACTACACTAAGTGGACAGAAAAAAAGACTAGTAGCTGTGCGTTCTCCTACATGTTCAGTAGTCTTAGCAAGTCTGTTAAAATTGCAAGATATTCTATTATATATGGGTTGATTTTTTTTTTACAGAGTCCTTTGAGTTATATAGACAAACTACAACAAATACATATATGGAAAGCTGGCTTTTTCACACTTGTTCATTTTCCTAATGAACACATTTCAGTAATGTGGGATCAACGAACAACTCTTCATGTACAGACAGGTCCTCAATGGCAGGTAAAGAGAAATCATTCACTCTATCTAATTAATATTCATTGAAAGGTAGCCACTTTCACTGAACATATGCTGAACTTCCCTGTGGAAATTAGTGGAATTCTAGTGGCGACACCGAATCTGTCTTAATTCCAGTTTCTAGGTGTTCTGTGGATACAGCCTGCCTAGCCGGTCTGCTTTGAACAGTTTTGGCCTTGAGTATTTAAGGATGGCAGGAGTCTAAAATCAGAGAGACGAATGAGAAAACTAGATTTAGAAATAGAAAACAAGACAGTTGAGATCTGGTGTACATCTATGATTTCCCCCCCTTTCTTTCTAGAATTTAAAAGACTTAGTCTTGTGCTCTTAGGATTTCACTGCATTTCTATATTAAAAGAGATAAATTATGAAGGGGTCTGCCCATTGGAGGCTGGGCCTAGCTCAGCCTGCCAGTGTCTTCTGCCCCTCACCTGGTCACCCTTGGGGAGGGGCTGAGGCTCAGTGGTAGAGCATCTGCTTGGCATGCACGAGGTCCCAAGTTCAATCCCCGGCATCTCCAGTTAAAGAGACTAGGCAAGTAAGGTGATGAGAAAGACCTCTGCCTGAGACCCTGGAGAGCTGCTGCCAGTCTGAGTAGACAATGCTGACTTTGATGGATCAAGGGTCTGATTCAGTATGAGGCAGCTTCATGTGTTCTTCATGTGTTCATGTGTCAAGTGTTTTGCCCTGGGAATGCTCCCTTGACTGGATTGTGCCCTACACTTCTCATGTGAGAATATTAACCCAATTATTGGGGTCTGCCAAGCAGAACAAAAAATTGGTTGAAGATTTTATTGTACTGTTTGGCATATCCCCAATGTTATAGGCCTCCTCCCTGTTTTTTCGTGTTACTCGTGTTTATATGTTTTTATTGAATTATTGTATATGTATACTTCATTAAAGAATAATTTATGTTATTTATAGTCCACCTTTCTCATAATAAGGGAATAATATGCGTGATCTGCCTAGCTCCCAATAATAGCCAAGCTGCGGCATTCTGCACTTTTAAATAAAAACATATGCCATCAGTACTGACCAATCTACAATAAAGTCATGTTAATGTTGTCTCTTTTCTAGGGTGAGCTGACTGGATTATGTGGGAATTTTGACTCAAAAACAGTAAATGAAATGAGGACTCCAGAAAATTTTGAGTTAACAAATGCACAAGAATTTGGAAGTAGCTGGGCAGCTTCAGAGGTAAATATTCAGAGAATGGTTACTCATCCCATTTCACTAAATAGTCATTTTAGATTTATCACCTACAGTCCTTGCAATACTATCGTGTTATTGACATAAGCATTTATATTTACTTCATTTATAGACTCTCACTAAGACTCAAGACACTGAAAAGTTTTTAAAAATCATTATTTTAGAAGAGGCTTGTCATATTCTTTTGTGTGAATTTATTATTTTTACATTCAAATCTTCATGTGACCCTGTCTTTTATTTTTATTATTTTATGTTAGAAAAATTATATCCTGTTTTTATTCTGCGTACTCAAAACAACTTACACGTAGAGAATGTAAAAAAGCAAATTTAAGATAGAACAATAGTGAAAACCTAAAAATTAACTATAAAATAGCAATCCATGGGAAAAGATCCCATAGAAACTCATAGAAATACCATTTAACATGTTTTAAAACTTTCTGGAACAACTTTGTCTTTAGATTTATCTAGAATGCCTGGAAAGTCAGGGCCAAATAAATAAGAGAAGATAATAGAGGGCATCTGCAGAGATTTTATGGTACTTAAAGCTGCAATCCTGAAGGGGGGGGGGCGAAGATCCTCAGGAGCCGGCATGACCCCGAGTTGGCATAAATGCCCCTTTCACCTGGGATAAGGGGCATTTACAATGTCCTGGGGGCAAACACACCAGCGTCAGGGAGCTGTGGAGCTGCGCCGGGCCCTGCTGCCAGTGCAACCATCCCAGCAGGGAATTTCCAGGGGTGGAGCTAACAATAGTCAACTTCCAAACCCCTTTTGCCTTGGGAACGCCCCCTTGAGCTGCGGCATTGCTATGCCACCTTTTCGCTTTGCTTTAAGGGGGCATTTTTGTTTTTTCATTTTAAAAATGCTTTTTTCTTTCCTTTCGGTGACCAGGAAGCATCTGAAGTGGTACGGTTGTGCCACTTCCAGCCTCCACAGATCTATCTCCCTTCAGGAATGGGCTGTAAATTATATAATTGCAGCAGTAGGAGAGTTGATGATTGAATTTGTCAGTTGTATACTTGAGTAAGCACCTGTGAACATGACTTCATTCCCAAGTGAACGAATACAAACGAATGACTTCCCGGGGGAATACACTTTTGTTCCATTCCCAAGTGGTTGCAGCTGCCCACACATGGAGGGGTAGCCATAGGGCCCGATTTTTATTGGTGGAGGACCACAAATCCATTACTAGGAGTGACAGGTTTTTGCATGCTATAAACCCCATCTACATCCCCCTCTTGTCCAGTGTAAGTTGCATTACTTGATTACTTCAACAGTCAGAACATCACACTGCCTATAAGAAACTTTCTCCTGGTTAATGATCTTGCTTTTGGATTCAGTGTGTTGACAGCTCTGACATCCGGCATCCATGCATTTTAAATCCACTCAGAGAACCATTCTCCAAGAAAGAATGTGGGATATTGCTAAGTGAAGTATTTGAGTCTTGTCATCCAGTGGTGAGTAGCAATGGGAAGTAAGAATTTTTAAGTTTTTTATGTGGTATCTGCACTTAAGGTTTAGAATGTAATGCCATAATCCCCCACACACCTAAAAACATAAATTACAGCTTTTTTGAATAGTTTCTGAACTGTTTTTCACAACAGGATAATGCAGAACTCTGAACTGGTATTTGTAGTTTCACATTGGTCCTAAAATCCATTATAGTAAACAAGCAGCATTTATAATGTTTAGCCTGAATCACACAGTCACTCGTTAGATGGGTGATACAATGATTATCCCCTTATACTGGAATTGATCTAACTTTCCTCCATAGAGCCTTCTTCCAACCAAAGAGGTCTTCCTCCAATTTAAGTGGCTCTTCCATTGATGGAAGTAGAGGGGGACAGAATGCAAACAATACAGGGGGCGGGGGGAAGCCCAACATAAGCTATCTATATTATCCCCTAGCAAGGTGCACTTTCTGAGCAAAAGTGGTCTGAAGTTCCGACACAACAGAGAGCCTGCATCCATAAGGCACAGATGGGCACATTCTTGCAAAACAGACACCTGGCCTTTTTCTTGCTTTAAGGCAAGTGTATGGAAGATGTCTTGTTTCTGGGGTTTAAAGGAATTGGCATAGGAGGCTGAGCAGCCACTTCGTTGGGAATTTGTCATTTTCCACTTTAGGATGGAATAGCCAATTGTCAGTGCTCTGATTTAGAAAGGTGTTTTCATACCTTCTCGGACAAGATCCCTCTTCATGAACTGGGCCAATGCCTATGCAACAATGACGTCCAACAGCTAATGTTGCATATTATATTAGAATGTCTGAACCGTTTGTGTATTCATATTATTTATTTTCTCACTGTTAATATCGAAAGGATAATCTTCACTAATATTTTGCCTCCTTTAAATTGTAAAAGGCACAAAAAAACCTGAAACAAGAAACCAAATCCATGTAATACTTTTTTATTAGGGTCAAGCAAAATAACACAAAATACCGTGCAAGCTTTAATTTTTTATTATTATTACTATTTATTTATTTAATTTATTTATACCCTGCCTTTCTCCCTAATGGTGACTCAAATTGGCTTAAATCATTTTCCTCTCCTCTATTTTATTCTCACAACAATCCTGTGAGGTAGGCTAGGCTGAGAGTGTGTGATTGGCCCAAGGTCACCCAGTGAGCTTTCATGGAATGAGTGGGGGTTTATGCCTGGGTCTTCCAGATACTAGTGCAGCACTCTTTAACCACTGCACCACACTGGCTCTCAAGATAGGTTAGGCTGAGAGTTTGTGACTGGCTCAAGATCACCCAGCAAGCTTCCATGGCAGTGTGGGGATTCGAACCTGGGACTCCCAGATCCTAGTCTGACATTCTAACCACTACATCACGTAGTGGCTTTTGAGTTGAGCAGAACCCTTCATCAGGCAAATGTTACAAAAACAAATAAAGTTAAAGAGGAAAAAAGTAGTCTCATGCCAGCTCTGGCTGTGTTAGATGCTGACAGGCTCACAGATTAGTTCAGTCACTGTAGGTGTTTTATTCCCACACTTACCTTAAGAACATAAGAACATATGAAAAGCCCTGCTGGGTCAGACCAAGGCCCATCAAGTACAGCAGTCTGTTCACACAGTGGCCAACCAGGTGCCTCTAGGAAGCCCCCAAACAAGACGACTGCAGCACCACCATCCTGCCTGTGTTCCACAGCACCCAATATAATAGGCATGCTCCTCTGATCCTGGGAAGAAAAAATAAACAATGGAGGTACATGTCAATTGAAACAATGAAGTCCAGCAAGATCCAGATATCACTCAAAACCCATTTGAGACACATAGTTCTCTTTGCAGGCTGCGAGCAGATAGAAGCAAACAATGATCTCCATTTTAACAGTGTTTGGGTTAAATTTACAGTGGCTCATAAGCTATATACCAAATTTAAGTCCCATAGAGTAGCAAACAAACAAAGCCAAGCCAGGTTTATAATATTATTCCAGTAGCTCAATAAAAGCAAACTAATAAAATGCTGCACATTATGTCTCTTTACCAGCATTGCAACCACTGCTAACCCTTCTATGGTAATGCAGGGCAGAATTCTGAATATACCATACTCAGACAGGATCTGCCCTTGCTCTTCTGGCTCTATTGACTCATTAGCTCATGCCCTTTTGGAATGCCGCTTTTACGAGTAACTTCAATTGCACTCTATTTCCCCCCTTTTAACATACAAATCCAATGCCTCTGTGACTGACATAATGCCTTTTTTACTACGATAGGGACCCCAAGGCTACATTGTCAGTGGCAAGATTTGTTTCAGTCCTTATATCCCTCCAACACTAGATATATGCTGCTCAAGATCAATTGATCAAAAAGCTTCTAAGGGATAAAAGGAAAGTATTGCAACCACTGTTAATGTTCAAGGGTTGTATTATGATAACATTTATGTTCTTCAGGTTGATGTCACCTGGTTTTATTCCAACTGCTTAACGGACACATGTGGTTGTAACCAGGGAGGAGACTGTGAATGTTTCTGTACAAGTGTATCAGCTTACGCACATCAGTGTTGTCAGCAAGGAGTAACAGTAGACTGGAGGTCCCCTCGACTGTGTCGTGAGTATTATTGAAAAAGAAACATCAGTACTTTGCCAGCACATACTTTTAACCTAACCTTTCATAAAACCTTCAAATAGAGATTTTTTGTTTGCATGTTGAAGTAGGAAGCCCTATTTTTTGTTGCTTCTTTGCACATTGAGCAAGAACACTCAAACTTGAAGAGTGAGAGATTCACTCTATTTTTCAATGCTCCGAGAGTAAAGTTCAAAGTAGTGCATCATGCATGTCATCTGCAAGAAGCTACAAAAGCTGAAAATATTTTAGGTGCTCATCCATCCCCCTGTGGGGAAGATGTGCAGTTCTCATGTGTGCGTTTTCCTCCTCAAGTGTGAATAAAGGAAGCACAACCCACTTTGCTTCCTGTTTCGTTACTTACACATAATGTGGAAAAGCGCTCTCTTTTTACTTATTGCAGGAAAACATCTGAGTCACTTTCCTTGACAGTTGTTTGTCCATTAATTGTGAAAGTTGTTTGTGCATTAATTGTGATACTAGTCATTAACAATGACAGTTCATCAGTTTTATTCTGTAATAGATCATTTTTTTCTTGGCTTGACAGCCCATTCCTGAAAATACGGCGTGCGGAGTCGGCGGGAAAGAGGCACAGTGGCGCCTCTTCCTAAGCTGAATTGCGCACGCCGTAAAAAAAAAAAAAGCCGTTTCGTGGCTTTTTTTGGTTTAACTGGGGCCTTTCGCCCCATAGGGAACAGTGAGGCCGCGCCTGCAAAAAACAGGCACAGCACCGCCATTCCTGGCGCTGGCGTACCGGGTCGAACCGGGATAGGGAGCCGCCTAACTGGCGGCCCCTCCTCCCGCCCCGCCCCCAGAATTCCCCCCTGCGCCAGCTCGACCACTGTACGCTGTGGCCTGTGCCACAGAGAGGCCACGCTGGCAGAGGGGCGAGGCGCGGCTCCTCGTGATTACACGCACTTACACTGGCGGCGGGGTCAGGCCGCCTCCTAAGAGGTTTTCCCCCTGAGCAGGCAGCACAGAGCAGTTTAAAGACCCACCGCCCCCCTTCCCGGGACTTCCCGGGACTCCCGGGAAGGGAGGCGGTGGGGGTTTAAACTGCTCTGCGCTGCCTGGGCCGGCAGCGCAGAGCAGTTTAACCTCTGCACCCCCCCACGCTTCCCTGTCCCAAGGCTCAGCTGTTGGGCGGGGACTCACAGCTGAGCCTCGGGACCAGGAAGCGCGGGGGGAGGGGGGAGGTTAAACTGCTCTGCGCTGCCTAGGCAGCTTTGCCCTTCTCCCCGGGGCCAGATTTACACACACATTCGCTCCATAAGTGCATGTTGTGGAGCGAAAAATACGGTAGATTTTGAATGGTTATATATCACTTCTGGGTGCATGTGTTTCCTGATATATACAACAAAAGGTCCCATACTCATTTATTCAGAGTTTGACTGGAATCAAGGAAAACTATTGTCACTTCCAATTGTAGTCAAACTGAAACATAAAATAATAGATAATGAAACAATGATTAAAAACATTTCTTTTCTGTAATCATTGATTAATTGCAATTGCGAATCTACAATTAGGGAGAAGCTTCTTTGTCAAGAAGAATAAGTATACTGTCCAGGAACTGTTCATTTTAGAAAAAAAGCATCACAGGGTTATAATAGTTCATACTTGTTAGATGAAGTTTAAAAAGGTCAAAATTTAATACTGATTGTCATTCAGAGAATTTCTGCAGCTTCAAATTGAAATTATGATTCCATTAGTAACATGCTTCAGATTCTAGCTTCTAATATGGTTATGTTTTTTGGGGGAAACAGCTACATATATTCTTACCCACTAGAGGTCACAATAGGATAATTTTCTGTATTTATTACAGCTGGAAATACATACCGTGTCAGATATTTTAGTCAATTGTTCATGATTTTTGATGACCCATGCTAATCCATGAATCAAATATTTTGTTAATTTTACCAGTCTTTTTTCTCAGTTCAAATGAAATATTCTAGTGTAAATATGTGTGCATGTATATGAAGCATTATGTGTACTGATTGGATGCAAAATGTCTGTTGCTAATTTATGTTTACTTTCCCCCCTTTTAGCTTATGACTGTGAATATGTCAATAAGGGTAAGTAGTTGATTGGTGAACTGATAATAAAACAAGTATTTCCCCTCATTTTTTAAAGAAAGCAGTACCTTTGGATCCACAGTTTTGAAAACAATTCATATTTTTGCTTAAGCACACTGGGATTTTTCTCACATGCTTCTACCCAAGAAGCTGCAATATACACTGATCCATATAACTATTTTGCATCGAGACATCTCAGAACAATATGTCCTCTTCTGCATTCTCTAACTAATTAACCTTTCCATGGGTAACAGGTTTTCTTAACACAGAGTAAGGTCTTTCCTCTTTCCCCCATTCCTGTTTCTTCAGGGATGGGGGAGATTCCAGGCTGCTGCAGGAGGGGAGAGGAAGGAAACCTATGCTGTGTGGGTTAGTTTGGATCCAAGCTTCTGTATAGTAGCTCACATTCTCAAGAGAATTTCAGGCAAGGGTAGCATGGATTCAAGGTAATAGTGGAATGGAATAGTGGATCACCATCCTGGCCCTTTACATTCTTCTTTTTCCTCCTGTTCCAACCTGTTACAATCCCTCGGAGCTTTGCATGAGTACAAAGAGCATCACTGATGTGGAGCTGGACTCAAGTATATAATCACTGGACACATATATCATCACTGGTCACAATCCCTGGCCAACAGCAACACTTGGCTGCCTTACGCCTCTGATGGAATTTTCCTTTTATTTACTATTGCATTTTCAAGCACACTGTAAACTGTAATGTATTTCTGTGCTACTATTTTGGAGAAGAGAAATATTAAAATGTCAGCAAAATCAACAATTAACATGCATCTATTTTTTTTCTGAATTGCCTGGAGAGGGAGCTATTTTGTAACTTGACAGTCATTCTCTGGCTGTATTCAATATTGCTGCTATAAGAAACTGACAACGGTTGCTGTATGTTGCCTTTTTCAGTTTGTGAATCTTGTCATACAACATGACAACATGAAAGCACAAAGCATTCTTCTATTAGTGTATTTTAGATTTCTGTGTCACCAATTTTGGCAGTTCAAAGCAATGAAATAAAATTTGAAAAGCTCAATAGGCTGAGATTGTTAATAGTATCCCATTTCTTTTAGAATGCTTGGATTGTTCCTGAGAGTATTTAAGGAATAATTCAAAATAAAAATCTACCATAAAACTGCTAAGAGTAGGAAATGATTAAGCTCCCATTTTGCTGTGTACAGATATGATTCTTCTTGTTTCTCTGGAAAAGAGGAAAACCATTGCAGAATGGACCAATTGTCCATTATTCTTCACCCTTCTCTTCAGAAGACTGGTGACGAGAATGAAAGCATACTTAGGAAGTATTGGACATTATGTAGCTGTTTGAAAGCCAGGGTAAAAAGATAAGTTTTGGCCTGGCACTTAATGTAGATGATGATAAATGCCAGGCAACTCTGAAGGGTGAGCGCATGCCACAGGTGAGTTGCCACCACTGAACAAACCGTGTATCTGAGCCAAACTATATGCTACAGTGGACATAGCCCAACCCGTGGCCACCAATCACATTTTATAAGAATATTTAGGTGTTTGAAAATTGGCTCAAGGGCAACACTTCTAAAGTGTTTAAGCACTTCTAAAGTGTTTAAGCACTTTAGAAGGTACGGGGTTGGGGGGACAAGATTGCTTATTGCTGCTGCTCTGCAGGCACAATCAGGATTGGGTTCTCACAGCAGCATTTAAACTGCTAGATGTTCCTCTAAATTGGTATTGACGGCCACAGGTCGGATCCTTGTCTATCATAAGATGTAGTTTGGCTCTCTAGTCAATACCTGCCTCACCCCTGAGGATGGGGTCACAAAAAGCAGGAAGTAAGGAAGATCTTAGATGTATGTTAAATGAGACATTTCTTTTTCACTCCTTCCATTCCTTTATATTAAGGGGAATAATTTCTCTCTCAACCAAATTCCCTGCAATGGCCATCTAAGAGATTGCAGTTGTTTGCCAATCTCTGCTTCAGCATTACCCCTACTCAGCTTTTCTTCCCTGTCAATTTTTGGTATTTTGGGAGGCAGAAATTTGGATTCACCAGAAATTTTCCATGGATGGAACAGACTTCTATCATTTGTGTGTGACATACATCTCCTGCAGCAATCCAAAATGCTCTCTGAAATGCTGTTTGTAGGTGACAGGGGACCCCCAGAACACAGCATTATGAGGAAGCCATAGGTCTGCGGAGGCAGGGAGAATCAGTGAAAATTGCCCTTCTCCTTCAACCCACAGATATCCTCCATGTGACCCAACCCCAGAAGCCTTTTGAAACTCCTAAGATTTCTCTGTGTAGTTCATTTGTCTTTGCTACCTACAAGGACTCTCCCTCTCTCTGGCCTGGGACCATTTTTGCATTTAGAACAGCCATATGCTACCTTTACTAATAGTGGTTGTGATGATTTGGAGGTTTTGTTGTTTGGCTATTACGGATTATAATCATCAGGAAATATAACATGACTTTCATTGTTGCAGATGGAGGGTAGGGGTCAAACAACTCATTTATGAATGAAGACTGCAATTGGAGCATAGCTCTAAGTTATTGCTTTTATGTAAATTTCATTTTGAACAACATTAATTTATGTAATCTGATGTCATTCTGAAGAAGAATGCCACTGTATGACTGACCTATAAACATGGGAGAGATAAATGTTTGTGGCACTAAACGGGAAATGTAATATTGCCTTCTCTTGACAGTTCTCGGAAAAGGCCCCTACAAGCTGGTCAGCTATTTGGACAGAGAAATTGTAATTACAGCCAAACTGCTGGATGGTTCTGTTTTTCTGGCAAAAGGAGATGGCCTGCCTTCTGCAGAGACAGTGAACTTTATGTTGACCTCAGGATTATATAAACTCAAAGCACACGGTAAACTTACTGTCACTATGAAATATCTAGAAATTTAGTAAAATCAGTTAAAAAAAACTTTGGCAAAGTTAATTTTCAAATCAGAACCAATTTATTGTTGAGTTCCAAATACTTGGTACAAACAACTAGAGAAATATATTATTATATTATCTGTTTCTAAGTTTTCAATTATCTTGAGTATTGTTTGAGAGAGAATGTGCTATTGGCTTAATATAGCAAGGCAGTCCTTTGCAGTACTGATATTGAAAATTGTGCAGAAGAAAGATTATTCATTGAACTAAGTTCTTTATTCGATGAATATACATAATTCTTGATAATTTGAAGAATAAAGTCTTGGGGTAAGTTGGTTTTGAACAGTATTTGGGGAGGGTAAGAGGAACATTGAAAAAATATTACCTTTATGGAGGTTTCCTAGTGAAAAATGTAACTCATGGAGTTAAATTGTACTTGCCAAAGGTATTACATTGAAATTCTTCATTCCATATACAAACTTTCTACATAACTGTGTAAATTACTTATTTTATCTGGCAAGGTATGTATCTTTATGATAGGTTGAGCATGGGAGAATCTGGTTGTGCTGTTTAAAACATGAAGAAATAATCAAAATGTAGTTTTGCAGCAGCTTAGTACACCAGCAGCTAGACTTTGCAAATTCTTCTCTACTCAGCTAACAACATAACATTTGTTGTTTGTTTTCCAGATCCAAACTTAGTTTCATTTGAAACTGCTGACAGGCCAAATTATTTTCTTCATTTGGCTTCCAATGGTACCCTGGTTCTTTCCAAGTGGGAAAGAAATGAGATTTTTCACAATAGATCAACCTTTGCCGTGCATAAGAACACCTGGCTTTCGGGATACAGTTCCTTTGAGTCATTTGCGGTGCCAGGAGCCTTCATCAGCATTTCAGGTTCTTCTGTGAATGTTGTTAAATACCAGCATTCTGAGGCATTCAGACTTTCTACACTTTTTAAACTTGTGGGTAAGTACTTAAATGTGAACTGTTGAATATGATGGCTAGACTTGCAAACTTGGTTTGGCCACATTTTATATGATGTTATTGTGTTATAAAAATTAAACGTGTTTATTGGAAGACACTGCCTGTTCATAAAAATCAACTCCAGAACCCAGTAGGTAAGTTAGCTTGCTTATTTTTATCTTTGTACTGAAGTACTTATGACTAACTACTGTGTTTAAGTACTATGCAAAGGATGATCTCTTAAGCAGAAAAACAATAATTACTGTATAGAACGTCAATAAAGAGCTCCATGGTGCAGACTGCAGGACTGCAGTCCAAGCTCTGCTAATGACCTGAGTTCAAGCCCGACGGAAGTTGGTTTCAGGTAGCCGGCTCAAGGTTGACTCAGCCTTCCATCTTTCCGAGGTCAGTCAAATGAGTACCTGGCTTGCTGGGGGTAAAGGGAAGATGACTGGGGAAATCACTGGCAAACCACCCGTAAACAAAGTCTGCCTAGTAAACGTTGGGATGTGTCACCCCATGGGTCAGGAATGACCCGGTGCTTGCACAGGGGACCTTTACCTTTAGAACATCAATATATCTAAGAAGATGGAATAACAACATAAAACTTACTGTTGCAGTTATTGTACCTCACACTCAAAGGAAAAAGCAGACAACACAGGATGCAGAGGCTTTTGTATCACTGTAGTATTACATGATTTTACCCAGGGATCGCAGATTAAGTGGGCAGGTGTTCACTCCCTACAACTCTGAAATCCTGGTTTTTGGGTCTTTTTAAATCTCTATGTACACAAATGCATGGTTGGAGTAGTATTTTTTATGAAATATGAGAGTCCTTTTAAGTGAAAAAGTGAAAAAGTATTATTGACTACCAAAAAAGGATAGAAAAAGGGACAAGGGAGGAGAAAACACAAAAATCATAATACTTTGCTTATTTAGCAGTGATTATTTCTTAAAAGCAATTTTTTTTGCAGCTGTTGTATCCATAAAGGTTATTTTTATGTCTTGATGGCAGTTATGCGCTATCTGAGTATATTTCCAACCCACAATTAGTTTCAATAGAACCTCCCCATAAATGTGCGTTTAGTCAGGGGTGGTCTTAGCCATGGGGCATCCCTTAACTGCACACGATTCCCCTCCCCCCATGGAGTGGGAAGGAAAAAGCACCAGTGGCCACGCAGATGTCCAGGGCTTTGTGGCTGGCTGCTGTGCATGCATTCACCTGCCTCCTCAGGGGCTCACAGAATGGGCAGCTGTTTTGTGTTCCTGCCTGCCTGCCCCTTCAGAACCACACAAGGTATGACTGGGAGAATGGAAACTACATCCCCAGTATGAGCATTTTGAACCTGATGACTGATGAAGATAGCTTGAAATGGACGATTTCTAGAACTCTGTCTTGCCTCATTGTCTCTTCACTGAATTTATGTTTCAGCACTGCTGCTTTATTCCATATACTTTATTTGACTTGACTGATTATATTCCACCGTGTAGTGTTGAACAATTATAACACTTGTGATTAGTCTTGTGAGACTTCATTATGTTTCATTCCAGATTCCAGCTTTGGCCAGAAGTGCCTTTTACCTGCTTTAACTGGTTAGCAAGCTGCAGCTTTTTGTGGGCAGAAAACATGTGCCCACCATGGTGCACGGCCCTAGTAACATTTAGATTGGATTATTACAACACACTCTATGTGGGGCTGCCCTTGAGAGTTTGGAAACTTTAATTAATACAGAATGCAGTAGCCAGGTTGCTGACTGGAGTGGGTCATAGAGAATATATCACTTAGGTCATCTCCCCTGGCTACTAATTTGTTTCTGGGCCCAATTTGAAGTGCTAGTGTTGACCTTTAAAGCCTTAAATAGTTTGAGACCACCATACCTTAAGGATTGGGCTACCTCCCTACAGACTTTCTGGATTGCTATGGTCCTCTTCTGAGACCCAACTTCTGGTGCCCTCTCCTTCTTAGGTTAGATGAATGGCAACTCAGAGAGGTGTTCTCGGTCTTGGTCTGAAATTATGGAACTCTCTTCCCAGAGATATGCATCTGCCCCCTTCCATCACTCTCTTCCTCCAGTAGATGAAGACTTCGTTTTGTTTTGTCTGTGTTCCCTCAATGGTGGCTCCTTCCTGCCCTATGTTTTAATTGCTAGTATTGTGTTTTTACTGCTCTGTTGTAGTTGTTAGCTGCCTTGGTGGCCCTGATTGGGCAGAAGGGTGGGATATAAAGTTTGTAAACAAAGCATGGATGTCCTACAATGCATATATTTAGTTGAAATATGCTATCATTTCAGTTGGCACGTGGTGAATAGAATTATCATAGTTTTATATGGACAAGTCATAGTTTCTAGAGTTGGGCAAGTGTTACCCAGCTCTTCTTGGAAAAGCTGTGATAAATCAATCTGTAGATGAATTGCCCAATCGATGATGTAATCCCTATTTGTGTCTGAGTGCTTGTAATACTCAGAATCCCATGGTGCACCTGATGTCAGAAACACCATAATTCTACATGCCTGCCTAGAATTTCCTCTCTTCTTCCACCCAAAATTATATGTCCTGTTGCTGGAAAGTGTTATGGTGGCAGGAAGCAGCTAAGAAATAGAAATATTCTGCTACATCCCTCAACCTGTCCCCTCGCCCATCCAAGTACCTTCGAGGCTTAGTGTCCATCTGATCCAGTGCATACTTGGAACTACATTTCCCAGAATGCATCTAATGCCTGGGACACACAGCATGTGGAGCAGGCAGGGAACTCTAGTTGACTGCCAGCTATTTAACATCAGGCATTCTGTGAACTACAGTTCCAAGATACATGACAAGTCAAAGGCACTACGTGTGGGGGACAGGTTCCAGGCACACAGCAAAAATGTTAACTGCCACCATCACCTCTACATAGCTCCCCAGTAGCAGTGCAGATGAAGATGAGAGGAAAATTCTTTTCTGGCTCAGATTTAGCAGCTCAGCCAGAGAAGACTTTGATGATTTGTAATGCTTCTGCTATTTTTTGTGTGCATGCACACATCAGAGGTTATGCTATTTCTGTTTACAGATACTAAGTCATCCTTTTTCAGGAAATGCCCCAGAAGCTCCATGCTATAGCTCAGATGCTGAGGTTACAGCTAAATTTCTGTTTGTCGTCTTCTTATCAAAATGAATACACTGCTTATTCAGTGGACATCAGTTTCTTTCCACCTTTAGAAAAGGCTTAGGAGAAACACTTTCAATAACTGTTCAGTAATGCCTAAACATATCCTAGACATTTGGTCCATATATATTTTTGTATAGCCTCCTATATATTTTTATAATTAAAATGTTGAGGGTTTTTCTTAACAAGCAAAGAGGGGAAATGTTGCAAGAAATAAGGTTTCATTTTGGCAAGCCATACCAGTGCATTAACTTCTGTGACAGAAGGGGCCAACTGCCTCCTTTGCAAAGTTTCCTGTTATCAAACTGCTATTAAGCAGTGTTAATAGTGGCATTGTGAATCTGCCTATGTTTTGAAGCATGTTAAGATGAGATCGTAATGCAGCTGTTGGCTGGCACACTCCAACTTCACAAAATATGACAGATTTTGTCATTGCCAAATATTTGTTGTCTCCTGGCAAATTCCTTTAATCATAGTGCTGTTGAGGTTTGCAACAGCAGAACACATGGAGCTAATGCTATTCCCCAGACATACAAGATGGGCTGTATTTTGTCCAGAACAAAAAAGTCTTAGTCTTTTTATCTTGGAGAGGGAAAAGAAGAGGTTAAGAACTGTAACAGTCTTTCCTTGTGGTGCATTAGCAGAGAATGGAGTATCTTTTTAAAGTGTGAAGTCTTTGCCTTCCAGTCATGCCAAAGAATCCTCTGTATGCCAGTGGAAAACTAAAACAATTTACCTCAGCAAGTGGGATCATATCAAATGATCGTGAGGCATTTCATTAATCACCACATCCGAGGATTTGGGTTTCAGAGTTTATAAGCAAAGAAACATAGAGCTTGAATCTTTCTCCAATGTTCTTTCACAAGGCTCCGCTTGCTGATGCAGGGTAATTACATGGTCTAAAAATACAGCAGCATTTGTTTAAGTTAATGGAAAAGTTACACCAGTTCTAGAGTGCAGAGGCAAAGACAGATTGAGTTTCCTGCTGACTATCATAAATGCTTTACTTATTAGATCAGAACTTTTCCAACTGGGAGCTGCTTTCCTGACTATAAATATTAGGAGTAGTATAATAGGACCTGTAAACTCACTTGGAATGAAATGCCTTCACAAGTCTTCTTCATGATCTATGAGACACATTCAAAAGATTTTTCAAAACCAAAGTACCACTACAGTAGATAATTAGTTGCCAAAGGTCATGTGAAAAGTCACTCCAACTTGAAACCAATAATTGTACCATAATGACATGTATCCTACCAGGCCACTTAACAAAGTTTGAAGCCTTCTTCCAAAAAAGAAGAAGGGGTCTTCCTTTGGCAGAAGAGCCACTTAAATTGGAGGAAAGCTTCTTAGATAGGAGGGAGGAATCCAACTTTGCTGAGTGGATTGAGGGGTACATACCAACATCAATACCTGAACCTTTTCATGGTAACATTTTCCTCTTGTATTATTTTGTGTATATGTAACTGACAAACCCCCCCCCCCGCATATGGTAGCTTCATCGAGAAATCCTTTTATATGATGCACGTACACTTCCATGGAAAGCTTCAAGATGCTGTACTGTGACTCCTTGGACTAATATATAAGAGACTCTTAGCTCATAAAGTAGATTATCCCTGTTAATAATTATCAGCCTTCCTTTAATTTGTACTTGTTGCTGTTAATTATTAAACACTAATGGGCGTGCTTTGTTCAAACTAATAGTTTAACATATGGGTCACAGCTCCCTTCTTTTGACAGGCCTTCAGCCTAAATTACTGTTGATTATGATAATGGTATCATTACCATGAGAAGTAGAATCTAGCAGGAAAGGCAGCAGGAAAAGAGGAAGACCCAACATGGGATGGATTGTCAATAAAGGAAGCCATGGGATGGCATATTGCAAGATCTGAGCAAGGTTGTTAATGATATGCTTTTTCGAAAGTCATTAATTCATTGTTGTTTTTTCCATCAAGTCACATCTGACTTATGGTGACCCCTGGTCGGGTTTTCAGAGGTGGTTTGCCATTGCCTGCCTCTGTGTCATGACCATGGAATTCCTTGGACGTCTCCCATCCAAATACTTGCCAGGATCGGCCCTGATAAGCATCTGAAATCTGATGAGATCAGGCCTGGGATATCCAGGTCAGGGCCATTACTTCATAGGGTTGCCATAAGTCAGAAGCGACTTGACTGCACTTAACACACACACACACACACACACACAATGTTATACAGTCTTCCCTTTTAAACTTTTAATACCCAGTCCTTTTTCCAAGGGGACAAAATATAAATTCATGTAACATCTTTTGTCGTTCCCCAAACAAAGTACAGAACGATTCAAAAAGTAATTGTGAAAATGTCACATGAACCACCTGGAACCCACAAATGATAAAAAATGAGTATATTCCAACAATGTGTAAAATTATCTGACAATGCCAGTGTTATAAGAGTGCATCAAAATACTGTACATAATACACTGTCCAGGGTCAATGCCTCTGCCCCCACATTTACCCAGGGGACAGCAGGCCCCATCAAAGGCACACTGCGCCAGCAAGCCCTGAGGCTGGGGAAGTTGCCTGTCAGGTTGCAGCAGGGCATGACCTTGACACAATCTACTCAGGGATCAGCCAGCTTGAAGGACCCCATCCAATTCTCAGTGACATGCCAACCCACCCAAGTTTTGGCAGTGAGATTCAGGGGAGTTCTGACAGAGGGGCAGGAAAAACAAGTAGCACTGACCTTCTTAGAGGAGGGCAGGCAGGGCAGGCAGCTATTTAAAGAAGTCCAGGGGAAAGGGCTAGTGAGCTCACCACTCCAAAGCTATAACCATTGGCTCAGAGGTCTGTCACTCCCCAGGACTGGATTGGGGAGGGAGGATTGGCTGAGCCCAGGGTTGGCTGTCTTTGGGGAAGCATTTAAAAGGTATGCCCAGGAGCAGCCAGGGATGAAAAGCCAGACCCATTCCATGGTAGATGGGAATAAGTAATTGGCAGAGTGGGGAAACTGGGTGACGAGAGACCCCTTCATCTTGCTTTATTCTGAGGCTCTCTCCCAGGGCATGTGCCCAACTAAAATCAACCCTGGAGTTGGAGGATGAGACAGCCCTAGACTCAGACCCAACCCCATCAGAACCTGACATACAGCTACAATATATCTTTTTGCTACACATTGCATTTTATATCTGTTTCCTACCTGTTACCTCTTTTATGTTGTATTTCTTGTTGCTTTATTTCCCCCCCCCCCCCGCCCAATGTTTCCTTTGCTCTAAACGGATTAATTGCAATACCTCAAATCAAGACTTCTCATGTAGTAATAGTTAACATCCCATCCACAGAGTATAACCTAAAACATATCTCTAGTTCAATTCCAACTTTATTAAAACAGGAAAATATATTGTGAGCTAGAGATATATTTCTGTGATATTTTAGCTTTCTGTAGGAGCTTAATTTTGTTTTACATCCTATTTTGGCAGGCTAAAATAGTGTGGTCCAGAAAGTGTTACACACTTATTTTGGATGGGGAGGCTCCCTTGGGGAAAAAATTCTAACGTTAGAAAGTATTCTAGATTTGACTTAGAAGCAGCTCCTGTTACTTACAGGAGAAAAAAAGAGGGTCACTTTTTATGTTTAGAAGTTTTAGTATCTTGGAAGGTTTACTATATTTGGGATAGTATACAGTGTTTTATGTAATCCCAAGACATGCAACCTTCTGGAAAAAGAATTCTCCAGGAGCTAGCCACTGTACTTAAGCATGTGAAGAAAGAAAGTTCTTTCATAGGCACTTGAAACTCAGCTGGGATTGCTGCATACTATAAATAAATAGTATCAGAAACCTAAGTTGCTGTGTTTGTAATATGAAAACATTCCTTCCAACTGAGACAAACATAAAGGAACTCTGTTGGATCACCCAGTGATTTGACCTCCCTTCCATGAAGTGTAATATGAGGACATGCAAGGAAAACTCATGGTCAGTTATGCTGTAACCTTGTGAGGTGCTGAGAACCCTGGGATTGACTGTATTTCTAAAATGTTTTACACAGTCATTGGGAATTAATGTTAGTCTTTGCCTTGTATTTTGGGTTCTTACTATTTGTCGTGGAATAACGTAGAATTTACACAGTGCCGTGGAACACATTATGATTTACATTAGGGGTGGGGAACCTTTTTTCTGCCAAGGGCCATTTGGATATTTATAACATCATTCGCAGGCCATACAAAATTATCAACTTAGAACTCACCCCCACGCATTCTGCCTCTGCCCCCTTTAATCCCTCTATTGTTGCCACTTCCGCCCCCAGCCCTCTTGTAGTGCAGAGGGAATACGTTTCTCCACGGCCCGGGTGGGAAAGGGTTAACACAGTTTCTTGGGCGGTCCTAGCAGCTCCATAGCTAATGATTCTTCTGCAAGGTGGGGGAAAGGTTCATTTTCTCAGCAAAACAAACTCAAATCTGCTTTGAATAGAGGCTATTCCTGTCCATGGGAGGGGGCAGATCGCCAGTCTTAGATCCTTCTGAGCTAGAGATCTGCCAGGACCCACAAAGGGCCAGACCAAATGATTTCGGGGGCCTGATACGGCCCCCGGGCCTGACGTTCCCCACCCCTGATTTACATCAAGGCTGCACATGATTCAGTGAACTATAATTTAAAAAATTGATAATGGGATGCAATTTTAACTGTTTAGTTAAAAACAAAATCTAAAACAGCACTCAAATGGGAAACACGGCTATAACATTTGTGATCACTGGCCTCCATCTAATACAATGGAGCTTTGCATTTTTTATATGAGCCTTGCTTGGTATTGTCCCTGCAAACGTTTAGATACTAGGTCAGGGTTCCCCAATGTGGCGTCTGTGGGCACCATGGTGCCCACCAACACCATTCCTGGTGCCTGCCAAGTGTTTTCAGAAAGTAGGTGGTGCTTTTGCCCAGCAAGGCTTCTGACTGGCTGTGCAGATTTTTAAAAAATGTTACTGTGGCAGCAGCTGACACCACAGCACATGGATCTTTACTGTGAGACTAAAGGTAAGCTGCAGCAGTCATTTTGTGGCTGTGCCCACCATGCTGTATCAGAATTCCAAAAGTGCTTGCAGGCTCAAAAGGTTGAAGACTGCTGCACTGGGCAAAGACTTGCCTTGCTGGAGCTTTATTGAATAACCTTCTGGGCCTGTTCCTGCTGAAGTTCTGTTGTGTGAATGCTCTATAGCAGGGGTGTCAGACATAAGGCCTTGGGGCCAGATAGGGCCCTTGAAAGCTCTTATCCGGCCTGCAAGCCAGCCGTGGCAGCCACCCCCACTCTCTCTCTGGGCTGGCAAGCCCACTGCAAGCTCGCCAGCCAAGGCAGCTATCTACCTCCCAGTCCCAATCTGGGTTGGCAAGTCTACTGCAGTCTTGCCAGCTGAGGGAGCCACCTTCCCCCAGTCCCGATCTGGGCTGGCAAGCCCTCTGCTGGCTTGCCAGCTAAGGCTCCCAATCTGGGCTGGTGAGGCTTGGCCTGGGCTGACCAAGTAACCTTTATGTCATATCCATCCCTCGTAACAAATGTGTTGTAACACCTCTGATCTATAGCATGCTGAATGCCTTTATTAATTTTATGTTGAAGTCAGGGGACCGAGTACAACAATAAAAGGCTAGGAAGGAGGAGTCAAGGCCTGAGATTACCAGATTACGGAACAGAATATTTACTGGGAGATTAATTTTGCAACTGTGGTAAAGGGGTGCAACGGCATGTCATCACAGCATACTTAATCCTGGGGGTGGGGAGAGAAAAGTCACATGAAACTAAGGTTGTGCCTGTACCACAGAGTGGAAGGTAACATTGTCAAGGGATATGGAGAGTGAATGAGGAAGGCTCTCGCAAATATTAGAATCCGATTAATTATAAACTGATTAATGCCAATAATTTAGGACATATGGCAGCAGGCCTAATGACCCCGATGGCATTTCCAACATTTGAATTTGAGATCTTTAATTTATAATGGACATGTATGGTTGAAACATCACCTTAAACTAAGTCTTTTTAGGAGACAAAGATAATAAAAACTGTAACTGAATTATGAATTATCTTAGTTTTACAGAAATACGTAAATCTCTAGTACTTCAGTATGGGGAAGGAAGGAGAAGATTAAAGACAAGGAGTAGGTAAAAGTCTTTTTGAACTGTAGTTTTAGATAGAATTTTGATAGGCTATCTACTGTAAATGCTGGTCAGCTTCTTAGAAATCAATAAGCGCTGGCATTAATTACTGATGAAATAACCTAAGTCCTTAATTTAATTTCTGAATGTTTTATAGAAAGGACAGATGTTTTAGTTATATGGCAGAATGTCTTACTAGCTGGAAAATTTTATGTGCCTGACGCTGGAAAGCTGCATCAACAGGAATGATTAGCCAAGCCACTGGAGATCACAGAAATGTGTCTGTGAGAAGGATGCATGGGTACCATAATGTTTGTATTTAGTTTCCTGTGAAGATCCATCAACCTGTAATAAAACTCCACTAGGAATGTATCTCCCAAATGGCAATTGGTGGCAAAATTTATACAAGAAGCTAGATCCATGAGAGACGATGACTACATATATTATGTGTGAGATCCCCCCCCCCAACCTGGAACTATCATTTACCAGGCATCATGAGGCTGACTTAGCATAACAAATCCAACCCGAGTCTTTTTGAGAAACTTAGTTTTTATTATGATTTTGTTATTCTTTAAAATTACTAAAAGTGCTAGGAAATTGAAAACAATAATGTGATGTGATATAGTTCTAGACAGAAATTATAGTTATGGGGAGGTGTCTCTAATAATACATTTCTGCGTTCAGAAATGTTTTTTTAAAAATGAGTCTTTTTTTAAAAAAAACAAGTATTTCTTTTTATCTTGCCTGTCCACCAAGGAGCTCATGGTGGTGTACATGGTTTTCCTTTCCACTGCTTCTTCACAACAATGCTGTGAAGTTGGCTAAGCAGAGTGAATATTTTGCCCAAAGCCACTCAGTGAGATCCATGGCTGAATGAGATTTGAATCCAGGTATCAGTCAAACCCTCTAACTACTACACAATATTGGTTCTTTTCTTCTTTCTCATTTCTCCCTCACCCCAAGTGTTTTAGTTTCTCATTGTTCTTTACTAACACCTCTGTATCCTTAAGGAGTCCCCCCCGCCCCCTTTTGAAACATGTCATTGACTACTGAAGGAATGAAAGGTTAAATAGCAGGTGCTTATTGATACTACCAGGAGCCTCAGATAATGGTAATTCAAGATTGCATACTCATTCTGCACTTTAAAGGATCTAAGAGAAATTATAGCACATGAGCATGTGATTTAAAATAAAACTCCTACAACTTTATTTCTAGATACAAAATTCAGCCATGTACATTCTACCTGTGAATGGCGCTACGATGTCTGTACAAGTCCTTGTTTCAAAACATGCCGAGATCCTTTGGCAGAACACTGTCAGGCTGTACCCAAGTAAGTGTGTGTATAAATCATGTGGCTTTTATATATTTTCCCATTTGCAAATATACGTTTTACTTACCTACCATTTATTAGTATCACATCCATTTCTGCTGCTCAGAAGGAGTTACACAGATATTTATAATGTAATAATAAACAACAAAAAGGGGGAAAAAGTCTAGATTCGGTCAGTCTGCATTATGTGCATGAAGTGACTGGACCCTTTGCAAAGCTGCATCCTCGTCTACACCCACAGACTTCTTAAGGAGCTTCCTCTCCCCGTTTTATTACACTTCATATACCACCTTAACTAACAGGCATACCACCAGCCTGGAGGTGGGTCAAAAAGGCAGGAAGTAGAGTGATGGTGCCTTAAGGAGCCTTCTCCTATGCTGCCCCCCCCCCCAGCTATTTGTGCCCCAGCCTAGTCGTGTCAATGCCCTCCAGCTCCCTTCTGTGGGCTTCCAGCAAACCTCACTCCTTTGTGCTCTCCTTTTCAGAGGATGGAATTGAATGACATTCTTTCTCCCTTCATCATTCCATTGCCCGGCTAGCTCACACATCAGAACTTGGCAAATAAAATCATTTTTTTCTGAAACCTTTACATATTCTTTCACTGTATAAAAAGAAAATGAAATAAACTTAGCCTTCTCCTTCTGCACTGAAAACAGTTGATGTCCTTGAATTACAGTGCTCAGGCATCCTGTAAAAAATAACTTCCATAACCTCCTATATTGAGGAGATCCTAAGGAGATCCCAGTGCTGAACTGGGCTGCCCTTCTAACATAAATGCTTAATAATTGGCATTGACCTCAGAGAGTTTGAAGCTTATCCCTAATGTCCAGTATCCGTGATCCCATTCTTTCCCTAATAGTACCTCACCAGTCATATCTGTTCTTGTCTTCTTTTTTTTCCATGCAAGGCAAATTTTTAGAAGAGCCCTGGGAGATTTTGTTTTGGTATAAACAAGGAACACAATTTCGCAAAAGCATGGAAAGGCTTTCTGCCAGTTCCCAGTGGAAATATTCATCATTGGATATTTATTCCAAAGGTTATGTCACATTGTTCATGAATTAGCTCAACCTAGCAGAATAGGAAACTAGGCCAGCCACAATGTAAGCTAATGAGGGAAATAGGAGTAATGCTGAGGCTCTTGTATTTGAAATGATTTACAAATTAAGCCTGTAATCACCAAACATCTTAAAATACCTTGATTTGAAGACTAAGCCAGATTAAATGAAAATATACCTGGTGAAATAGTTTATGGTTGGACTGGAAGAGTGCTTTTTGGTGTTTTGTTTCAACATGCTAAATGGTGAAATCTGATTTTTTTTCTTTTAGAGTGGAAGGATGTGTACCCATGTGTCCTTTATATATGGTTCTGGATGAAGTCACTCAACGATGTGTCTACTTTGAAGACTGTATGTACAGCACAGTTTGTTTTCTTATGCTCTGGAAAAAAGGAGCTTGTTTATATGTAGGATAATTCTGCATCCCACATTTCTCCCAACACTGTCAGGACCCAAGATGGGAAGCAACAGGAAATACTGTACAAAATTAATATTCTATTAAAATAATTAAATATATCATGATGTAGACATTTCAGAGCTCACATCTAGAAGCTTCAAGCTGCCCCATAAGTTCCTTAAATAGCTCTATTTTATAGCATTGCCAGAAGGCCGCAGAGTAGGTGCCTGCCTCACCCATTCTGGAAGGCTGTTCCATAGCTTCAGGGCAGTAACAAAAAATGTTTGCGCTATGGAAGAGCAGATGTTATCCACTGAGCATAACAGAAGCCCCACTGAGCATAACATTGATCCCCAAGATGTTTCTTTATCACACCTATATCCAAGGCAATCACAGTAACCTTTTTCATCCTTGTTAGAAATCCGTGAAATAGATTAGAAAAATGTCACTCAGTGAGCTTCAGGATTAAACAATGATACCTCTGATATAAGTTTAACATGCTATCACATATGCAACACTGATTCTTAGTAAGTGTCTTCTGATTGGACTTAGATACCTATGGAAATATGTGTTGTACAGGAGAGGCTGTTCCAGCACCCTTTTCCTTGGTGAGGTGAGGGGGAATGAGGTGGAGTTTGTGATGGTTGCCAGGAAGAGAGAGCCAGCCATATAGATGCTACATGCCTTGAGTATGGTCTTAGGGATGGGATGGGAAAAGGTCAAAAAGAAAGTCTGCAGACAGTCCTGGAAAGCTACCATTCTTGGTATTATCAGTGAAAAATTCTTTACCTGAAGTCTTCACACAACACTTTTCACATGTATCAGGTCATTACTTTTATAGAAAAACCATGTTGAATGCAGTAAGTACTGTTGATTTGAATGGAACTAACTGTTAGTAATATTTTTGTAGATGAGATTTATTATATTGAAATATTTATTATATTACTGAAATATTACATTTTATATCATTATTTAATAGCAGTTGCAACCTATGCTAAAAATGAAAATTCTTCATTAAATATGTAATCGTGTGTGTGTGTGCTTGCCATCAAGTCACAGCTGACTTACGGTGACCCCATATGGTTTTCAAGGCAAGATACGTTCAGAGGTGGTTTGCTCTGCCTCTCCATCATGACCCTGGATTTCCTTGGAGATCCCCCATCCCAATACTTGCCAGGGTCAAGGCTGAGAGTGTGTGACTGGTCCAAGGTCACCCAGCAAGTTTCTATGACAGTGTGAGGATTAGAACCTGGGTTTCCCAGATGCTAGTCCGACACCTTAACCACTACACAATACTGTAATCGTATATAACCCTTGTAGCACATATTTATGAGATCAGATTGTTAAAGCGTCAAAAATAACAATTGTTTTTGTCTTGTTTTAGGCATAGAGCCTGCAACAAGAGTTCATTTTCTACTATCCACTTCAAAGACACCCACACTTTTACACACATCCTCTGTGGCCCCTCATACTTCTGAAGCAGCACTGAGTAAAGAGATAACTACATCTCCAAGGCCCATATCAAAAGGCAGAGAAACAACTCATGTATCCAAGTGGCAATTCACTGCAGCAACAGAAAGAACTAAGCTTTCTACCCTTTTGTTACCAAATACTACAGTTTTAGCCACCTCCACAGTATCAAATGTTTCAGAACATTCTACTCCGGGTACAAGTGCAGTTTTTTCACCCCCAAAATCTAGTTTCCCTTCCGTTGAAGTTCCCGTGTCTCCAGCTGCCATTACAGGCCCATCACCAGATAAACAGACAAGTAGTACAACAATCACTTCAACCCCATCAGCATCTCTAATCACTGGAGCAGAAAGCAAACCAATTTCTACTCTAAGTATTATTAGGATTCCATCAGTTATTACAGACAGTGAATCACCAGTCACAACTACAGCAGTATCCAAAACTAAAGTAACAGGTGCTCCAAGTTTCCCTACCGAGGAGACGCAAGCAAAACTTGAAAAAATTACAGAGAGTGCAACTTATTCCATGTCAACATCAAGAACAGAAAGAACAAGTAAGTTCTTTACTAAACCAACCACAACAAAAGCTTTGGAGATCTCATCATATTTACCCATAGCAAACAGAACAACAACGGCAGACAAAACAAAGCTTGGCATAAGTCAACTGCCTATAATGGCTGCCAATGTCACCATAACTTCATTTTCTCCTTTATTTGCCGCATTATCAACACTAAAGCCAGTTGTGAAGCCAGTTCCTTCAGAAACAACAAAAACAACAGTTACTTTAACTAAGGAAGGAATTAAAACTACAGTTATTCCTGTGCCTACGCAGCTTCCTATCACTGTACAAACTGCTTTACTCTCTTCAACTGTTAAAAAAGAAACGGCACAAACAACAGGAAGTTCATCCACTCATCCATCAAGTTCATATTTTTCTCCATATTCAGCTACAACCGCAAAACCTGATATTCTTTCTACCAAATTCCCTGGAGTTTTACAAACTGGAACAATAATTAAACATTCCCCACTGATACAGCTAAACCAGACAGAAGGTGTGACTACTTTACAAACCCAGCATCCTGTTGCAACTCACACCTTAAGAGAAACACCTCCTTCCACAAAAGTAATCTCTAAAATGACTGTTTTCCCAGAATCCCCAAAACTTATTTCAGTGTCCCGGAAGACATCTACGGAACACAAAGCACCTTTGTTCCTGAAAACTACAAAGATGAGTGCTGTACCACAGCCTGTCAGCTTGACAAAATCCGATTTCACAAAAGAATTCACAGATGTGGCTGTCACAGTTCCACTAGTAACTACAAAAATTGAGCCGGTTCAAACAACTGGATATTCATTTTCTCTGCATGCTATGTCAATGGGTCTTGAGACAACACAGTCAGAAGAAATCACTAGTGTACCTACAATAAAGCCTACTACTTTGATTCCACCTAGTTTAGTCCCTCCATTGCCTGAAGCTCAAGTTACAATAGCTGCTACCCTACAACCAATAACAACAAAACCCACATCTTTTTCCCCAGTGTTTCCCCTTATAACAGAGATACAACGCACAGTAACCTCAAGATCAACTCCAGAATTGACAGTAAAGGCAGCTTTAGATGACACTGGTGTTACTTTATCCCCACACACTGAATTTAGCAGCCAGTTAGCAATTGTCAAAGAAGTAGCTTCAACTAAAGGACTGTCAACTTTATCTACCTCAATTACTTATCCTCTGACATCACTTTCTACTACACTATACCTGGTAGAGACAACAGGTTCTCCATATACTTTAACACGAGAAATGCCTGAAATTCCAGCTACAGCGAAACAGCCAATTGAGACAAAAGTATCAGCCACAACTCCAGAGGCTACACAGTCTGTTGCTACTTCTCCAGTAGAAAGGATCTCTTCCCATGTGGAAGAATTCTCTGTTCCATTTTTGATGACCAAAACAACTGGGAAGCATATTTTTTCACCAGCTTCTAAAGCCTACTTAACAACCAAAGGTACCACTGCAGCCTACCACTTTCCAGCTGAAGTGGCACGAACTAGTATCCACCCCAAAAGTGCTTTGAGCACGGCTGAGTCAGCGGTTGAAGTTGCAACACCCTTCCCTTTCCAAAGTACTTCCGAACCAGTGGTTGCTCCTTCCATTCCTTCAGTATTTTCAACAAAGGTGCCTTTAACAAGTAAAAAAGAAATACCGCCAACTCCAAAAGCTGATGTGGGTCTTCAGACAACTTTACTTACATCAACCAGACAAGCTACTGATTTCACTTCCAGCAAAAGACCTTTGTTTACTACATCTAAAGTTACCGCAACACTGCTGCCGTTAAAGGAAGGAGCAGTGGATTTGACTCCTACTGAAAAGTCAGAACCTGAGTCACCTACTGCAAAGCTAGCATTAACTCTTACAGAATCTAGCACTTTATCAGAGTCAACACCATCTTCATTTTTTACATTGGAAGCACCAAAAACTCTAACTGTGAGTCAGATAGAGTCACAGGAGGGGGCATTTTTAACCCCACTAGTATCGACAGCAATCACATCATTGGGCAAGAGTGCTACAGAGAAGGTTTCAGCTTTATCCAAGCAAGTGCCACTTTCGACTATTTCCTATAGTTCAGCATTCCCTGCATTTAGTGTGACTCCCGCTACCCCACATTTTACGACTGAGTCAGCACCTCTGGGAATAAGCGGCCTCACAACACAGAGTGTCACAAAATCATTAGCAGAGAAAACAGCAGGGATAGGAGAACCTGTTACAACTTCCTTGTTTCCAGCATCTTCTGTTGCTTTAGAAACCAAGAGTGTGAGCTCTCCAGAAACAGAGGCTGATAGACCAGCACTGGTTACAGAGCTTCCAGAACTGCATTTGCCAACCAAACAGTCACCGTCCTCCTTTTCTTCGCTTGGTTCTACCATCCTAACCACAACATTTGGGACACCATCTGCCACGGAGGTGCTCACATTTTCAACCAGCTCAGTTCCAGTTCTAGTTTTTCCAAATGCTACAGTTGCCGCAACAATTCCCACTTATTTGTCTACCAAGCCAATATATGAGTCCACGACAGAACATTCTGTGGAACTGGCAACAGTTGAAGCTGCTTCTGCCGCTGCAGCATCTGTTTTCATGCCCTCCAGAGAAACAGCAACATTACCAACATGTATTGTAAGTAATACAGTTATCTTTTCCCAGTCATACGAGTGTTTCTCTGTGTATGAAGATTCTTGGTCCCACTATGTGACAGGTGTATAAAAATTAAAGTATTTCTCTAACCTATAATACTAGAGAAGTTTGTAAGGGATTTTTATTTGTCCGCATCAGTTGAAGTCTACCTCATCAAAGTGGTCATCCCTGCAGAATGAAGTAGGAAAAAAACAGTTTTCAGAAGCAGCTTAGGTGATGATTGTCCTGGTGTGTAACTCTGAAATTATATTGCCCCAACTTGAAGCAGATGTATTTTGCATTCTTTTAAAATGTATGCCATATACAAGATCACTTCTAAATTAGTGGGTAAATGAGTTTCATGTCTTCACTTTTACTTTTTTTATTTAAACCCAGCTTGTATTCTGCAAAGACAAATGTGTACTTCAAGGTACACAAGGTTTCCCACTGGAAATCTGGAAGTGGCTTTGTACATGGTATATATTTATGTTAATATACTACATACTTATCTACTACACATGTTGAGACCACATAATTTCCAAAATTGACAATGGAGGAAATAATGACTGACTCAAAATATGTTTAAGAGACTAAAGAAACACAGATAGTGATAATTTTTTATTCTTTATGTTTTCTCTCTCCCTCTCTATATCATTAAGTTTGATTTTTTTAATCAACAGTTATTTTCAAACAGTCAACATGAATAAGACTGTTTGAAAAGGAGGATGCAAATGCTATGCAAATATAGTAAATTATATCCTCAGTGTAGCTAGAGGTGGCTGTCACAAAAAACTGGAAATGGAAGACACTTGTTTTTGCTCATCTAAACAAGAAATATGATCTTGGTGGTGGTTGAAGCTATATATATGACTGCATTATAATTGTAGACTAGTTTCTTCTTCTCATACTGGGTCAAAACACAGTCATGTCGAGTATATTAAACTTTTTAAAAAATCTTCATTGTTTGAAACATGAGCAAGGCTTTCCAGTACCATTTTTAAATGTAGATTAGCATAACTAGTTGAAAACAATTGCCTAGAGACAATCTTATTACAACTACACTGACCAAATAAAGCTTATCAAATAGTTTGATAATCTCTTCTACAATGTGGTATCACAGTCTGTTAGAGTTTTCTGTAATCAGGCTCTTGTTATGAGCCTTCTTATTTTTTGTAAGCATTGTTCTATTGAATATTGTTTTAATAACAATAGTAACCTGTGTTTTCTAAAATATGTCTTAGCCAATTTCAGAGAATGAATGCATAAAGCACATTTGCTTGGATGGACAACTAATCCAAGTTAATAGATCACAGAACTGCCCATACAATGCAACACAGCCTGGCTGTGGATTTCTAGGATTTGCTGTTCAAATTAATGGAGATAAATGCTGCCCCAAATGGGAATGTGCATGTAAGTCTTAATCATACAATAAAGATTTTAAAATGTTATTGGACCAACAAAGGTTTGCATTTGAGTTTACGAGTAGGCTAAAAGATTTCTGTAACAGTAGCATATGGTGGGATTATTTAGGGTACTAATTGCCATAAATATGTACTGATCAAGTGTTGGTTTTGTTTAAATAAATAGGATGTCCTTGTTCTGTCTAATTTTGTTGTTGTTTCTAATTGGACTGTGTATCACAGCTTTAAAATAGTAAGAGACCAAAAAAATAGGCACAACTCAGTTATGTTGGGTATTAAAGTCAGAAGTAGGTTGTACCATCACAGCAAATATTTGTTTTCAAAGACAAGCAATAATTTAATTCCAGTGGCACTCTCACTAGCCTTCTGGCACCCCCGGCGGGTCAATCAGTCTTGTCGGTGGGTCCGTACCAATGGCGTGAGCAATAAGCCCCCCTTTGTGGGGGAGGGAGGGGATCCTCCCAGAGGGGGCATTGGCAGGCCTCAGATATGGATGGGGAGAGTTAAGCAGCACTTCCCCTCAAGCTCTGCATTTTCCAGCTCGTCCTCTCTCCCTGGTGTGGAAGACACTGGCTACCCTTCCTCCCTGGCCAGTGGTTTTGCCCCCTTATTATGGGGGAAGTCCCGCCTCTTCCAGCCTCTTTCCCAGTCCTGTCTCCTCCCCCTCCCGAGGACAACACACAATATATTTTAATAACGAATGAAGCTTCTCCTAACATTTTGTCAGCCGCTTGTTTTTACAAAAAAATTTCAAAATTAATTAAATTAGCAGGAGTCCTTATTTTGTTTGATCAGGTCGTTGCACACTCTTCTCTGATCTGAGCTATATCACCTTTGATGGGCACCATTTGGCTTTATTTAAGGAAGCATCCTATGTTGTCGCCCAAACTTCAGATGAAACTATAAGCATTCGTGTCACTGCCTGCAGAAACATGCCTATGGTAATGGCTTTTATTTCTAGATAATGTGAATGGGCATAAATAACAGTTATTGCACTGTTGCATGGAAATGTATGCAGCATTTTTTTTATAAACGCTGCCTTGGGTTGCTGCATGTGCATGTTATTGGATTGGAGCCATTTTTTAAATTCTGTAAACCTTAAATATACTATCTAGCTAATGGTGTATGAATCTAGCTACATAGCTTTCTAACTCGTTGATCCTAGCCTCTGTAGATGAGATCAGCTCAAGTTCGTATTTCATGGCTTTTTTGACATTTAGGTCATCTTTCTCTTTATTCTCCTTTATTCTGCAAGTAACTGACTTTTTTAAAAAAATCAGCTATTCAGTAGAGGAATATTTCAAAGCTAATGCAATAGTTGGTATTATTATTTCATGAAAGATTTTACTTCGTTGACATTGCTGTGAAAGTCAATTGTGTATTTAATCATGGACAACTTCTATTTTTGTTCCTATTCAGGACATTTTAGCCTCTAATAAGCTGTGCCTGGCATCACTGAATTTAACATATTCATCTAACCAGATTATTATTGACCGTTTAAATAGAAAGGTAAAGTTCAATTCTTCTGATATAACTTTAGTCTGTACTGATTTTTTTTTTCAATTCCCAGGATTTGCATGCACTTCAGCAACCTGGGCCTAGTAACTAACAGTGAAATTCTAAACATAGTTATAACTTTCTAAGCCCAATGAAGTCAATGGGCTTAATAGGAGTGTTGCACTGTTCAGTTACCAGCTGCTAGAAGAGACACATTTCAACAAGAAGATCCATGTAAAAGCCTTTTATTATTTGTATTGTGCACACCCAATAAAACATTGGTAGGATTAAAAATGTAAACCAAGTAGTACTGACAGCCGTCTTGGTCAACAGAGTTAGAAAAAAAATCTTCATCCATTACACAGTAATTGTGTTTTACAGTCACTGCTGGAATAATTTCCTTAGTGGTAGGTCTGATTGTCACTTTATTAATGAACTCATTAAAGCAGAATACCCTTTATGAAGGTCTGGTTTAAGGAATGATGGTTTATGAAATAGTTATAGGCTGTTACGATATGAAATGTGTGTTAAGAGAAAGTTTTGAAATAAAAAGTCCAATTACGCATTTATAATATTTATAGTGCCATCCTAAGGGGGGGTTCTTACAGCTGGCTTGGGGACAGTGCAGTCTCACTGCCTCCTGAGTGGCTTGGTAGCCCAGCACAGAAAGGAGAATGTATTTCCCCCCGGACCCCTGAGTAACTGCCCCATTGAGTTACATGGGGCTGCATCATGGTTTTTACAGGCGCAGGTCCGTGCCTGCATTCTCAGGGCAAAAGGGCTTAGGAGTGACTCCTTTAGTGCTGGTGCAAGACGTTGCTCGCGAGACCTTGCAGTGGCTGCTCTGGTGCCTGAGCACGGCACTACTGTGCCGCTCCCCAGTACCAGTGTAAGTGGCCCACCGCTGGTGTAGATGCCCATTTTCACGCTGCAGGTGGCAATCTACCCTATTGCTAGGGTCATGCCACCTCCAGAAGCCTTTCACCCTCTTTCAGGATTGCTCTGTTAGTAAAGTATCTATATTAGGGAGCAGAAAATGTTTTTTTCATTTTAGCTGTATCGCAGTTTTCGTTCCCATTCAGTAGTCCAAGTGTTCTTGGACTCAAACGAGATATGACATAGTGTTACTCAATGTGATCTTGTCACTTCAGTAAATAATTTAAGTAGGAACTTTGAAAGTGGAATTTTAACAGACCAGTAGAGGCAAGACCCATGAAATATTTGTGAGCCTTTGACATAATATAAATTTGCAAATGGAGAAACTGAAAGTTTTGTGTGCACAAAAATTAATAATATATTTTCTTTCACCTTCACAATCAAGGCAAATTAATCCCAGCCATTGTAAATTTAATTTTGCCAGAGCGTCCCACTCTCAGGGTTCTCCAAGCCAATTTACATATTTATGGGGAAAATACTCTTGATTTTATTATTCATGAGGTGTCCTGACGGTATTATAGTAGAATATTTTAAAAAGCCAACATGACTTAACTGTACAACTGCTCTTGCAACTATACAATAATAAATGTAAAAATGTTAAGATTCAAATACGAAATTATAACATCCAGTTTTTATTATACATAGCCTTCCGGTATGCTCCATTACTTTCCTGCACTGTCCATTTTAAATGTTTTCAGCTTCTTATACTTCACAGAAGGATTAAAGAACAAATATACTGAAGAGAACCTTTCCAAAAATTATAAAGGAGCGTTTGTGATTCAGTGAGAAACCTTTCGGGAAAGCAAATCACACTGTCTCAGAAAAAAAGCCCAGGTTTCTCCAGTGTCCCAAAGGCATTAAAATGTGACTGCACACAACTTGAGATCCCACAAGCCAAATGCAGCCAAGCAGCCAGGTATTGTGGTCTTCCATATGCTCAAAAATCCCTCTGATTTTGCCATTGACCTTGGACTGCAAACAGAGCAGTTCTCGAGCATCTGGAAGGCCATAATGCATGAAACCCCTTTGAGCTTTTAGGAAAGGGCTTATAGAAATATATTAAATAAAAACACAAACCATGTAGACCTCTCTTAGCTTATTACCATTCATGTAAGTTTCTTGCAGAAAAATAGTCATAGATTCAAAAGCATCATTTTATGATAAAGAATAAACATTAATGTTTGCTTGTGTTTCTTGGTATATTCTTTCAGATAGCAGTAAACTCAAGATATGCATGGCCTACAGTTAGGAAATATGGATTCAAAATTGAGGACACTGGTTTCATGTATTTTATTGAAACCCCCACAAGTATTAGAATTCAGTGGTTTCACACCACTGGTGTGATGGTAATAGAACTTAATGCAACCAGCGTTCCAAAAGCAAACGGATTATGTGGTAAGTAAACTTTCATAAGATTCTGTTGTTTTGTTTGGTGAAGGGGAAAACACCACACATTTACTTGTTGACACATAATATTAGGAAGCAAAATGATTTCAGAAATCACATAGAAGTGGTATTATAATTGGGGAGCTGTTACTTTGTAAATTGTTGAAGTGATTCAGGTGGTTGGCAGTGGAATCCTGAGGGTTGCTGCGACAGTGTCAGGTAGTTGCCACTGCAAAAGCAGTGGCACAGGTCCATTCCCTGTAGACATTCCGCAGGGGAAAATAACAACATGCACCCTTCCACAAGGCAAAGACGGCATACCAAGCATTCCCGAGTCCATAGCAACTTTGGCAACATCCACCAATCACACTACATAAGCCAATGATGTTCCTGCCAATCATTGCCCACCGATCTAGCCGCTGCCCCTTGATGCCCTTCCCATTCCCCTACAAAGAGCAAGTGGACAGAGAGGAGAGACCCAGCAACAGCACAACACCAGCAGGGGCAAGTGGCCCACATGCCCCCTCCCCTCCCATAGGGGATAGGCACCTGTGCAGCAGACAGGATGTCCACTTCTTCCCCAGCAAGGGCCTTACTGGCAGCAAAAGTGCTGCCCATGGAAAAGTAGAAAAAGATTTTTTAAAAAAGAGGCTAGGCTGAAAACCACAGCCCCACACCTACGACCAGCATGCTAACCACTGGGCCAAGAGGGTAGGTTCAAAAGAGGCATGCAGTCCACACATCACCACCAACCACGTGGTGTCAGGCAGAGACCCAAGTGCACTATTACTGAGCTACATCTATCTCCATTCCTCACAGACTGTCACAGTGGCCAGAGGGTCACCCCTCATTCCTACAGATGGATTGGTTGATTGACTGGTGCTATTTATAATCTGCTTTTCTCACAAAGACTCAAGGTGCATTACGTAGTGTATGTCAATGTAGTCAGTAAGATGAGAAATATAATCAGCAATGCACTAGGACTAGAATCATAGCAATCTGAACCAAGAATCTGTAACAAACCTTAATATCCAGCATGATGTGTTAAGCAAGCAGTAAATGGTGGTATTACATAAGTAGAAATACAATGCACTGAGAACAACAACAGATAACACATACAGTACATAGCAGTAAAGTCCCTTGTAATATAGTGCTATCACCTTTATAAAAATGCCCTCCAGAACAATTGTTTTACATAGTTTGTAGAGTGCCAGAAACATGGGATCCTTCCTGACCTCCTCATGCGAGGGCCAGTACTTTGAATCAAGCCTGGTAGCTCATGGGCAGCCAATGGAGTGACTGCAGAATTGGTGTAATATGCATGCTTTGCCAAGCTCCAGATAATAACTGAGCTGCAGCGTTCTGCACCAACTGAAGTCTCCAAGTGTATTACAGTAGTCAAGTCTCGATGTTACCGTGGCGTGAATCAAGCTGGCCAGATCAGCTGTTCTAAGGTAGGGGACCATCTTCTGGGCTAAACTAAGTTGGAAGAGAGCATTTTTTGTGGCTGCATTAACTTCTTCTCTAGCAGTAATGCTGGGTCCGGTATAACTGCTAGGTTCTTAACTGATTCAGAATGGGTCAGCCGAACCCCACTGAAAGTGGGAACCACAATGTTTGTAAACTCTGTTCTTGTTCACATTCTTACTTATATATATATTCCTGTATTTTTAGAGTAAACAGTTATTATCTATCTACATATTGGAACGAGTTCAGACATGAAGATTTTTTTAAACAAACAATAGAAGGTTAAATTGGAATTGCTCTTAAGACTGGTATGCACGCATGGCTTCATTCTTTCTAGAAGCTGTAACCTTAGATGAGATTCTAGGTGTGTGCCTCTTGGAAGCATAATATCCATTGATATAAATTTTCATTCTGACACTGGAATTATCGTTTGCTGGAAGGCATGGATGCAGAGTGCATCAATACACGGACAAGCTTGCCAAGTTCCAGAAAGGGCAAATATGTGTAGCTGCAGTATGAAATATCAGTGATACTTAGTCAAGTTTCAGACCTTGCAAAGTAGTGGGTGCTATAGAGAAGAGGAGCTTGAAATAATTTAGTACTATTTATTCCAAGTTGTTCTGACTAGTTTCTATTTATTGCCCCTTAATTTTAATATTAGATTGTAAAATCAAGGGAGAAAACAACAACAAAAAGACCCTGAGTTACATTTAGGCTGAAGTCCAAAGCATTCTTGAAAGTAAATTCCACTGAAATTAATGGTACTGACTTCTGAGAAAGGACATGATCTGTTTCAGGATAGATTCATGGAACTCAGCAGTAGGCTATCTATCTATCTATCTATCTATCTATCTATCTATCTATCTATCTATCTATCTATCTATCTATCTATCACCTTTATCCCAGTTTTAGTTACCAGCATACTATCCATCTAACTGCACTCTTTCTTTTCAACACTTTTGATCCTATCTCATAGACACCAGAAGGTTTCAGATAACAGTTCACCAACCTAAATGCTCATGAAAATAATATTCAAGTTAGTAGAAATATAAGAGGCATCTACTTAATAGCTATGTGTGTATACAGTAGTTTCTAGATAGCTGAGCCAGAAAGGGACAATTCTTTCTTCAAAATTAGTGGTCCCTCTTTCTAAATTGCTCAGTCCTTTTTATCACAGCTCTGTGCTTCTTCCTTCTGATCATTTTTCTACTACAAGGTTTTTCAGGTTTTCCAAGTATTTTATTTTAAAGCACAAGATATGATGCAGTACTTTAAGCTGTGAATACAAGGAGTTGGTGGATGGCAAATGTTGCATTTCAGTGTCTTGAAGGAAATAGTTTCTTAATTTAATTCACAAGTCTCTATGTGGCACAATACTGAACAAAATAGTAAAAGAAGGTGGGGACCCACACGGGCTTGCAGGGGGCATCTCATTCCCCCTCACCCACTGTTTCCTCTTTCCCTTCCCTTAAAGCCCCAATAAGCTTCTCTTCTTTTCCTGCTTCCTTCCCACCCAAGAACCACACAATCTTTACCTGTCCCACTGTCTTCAGCTCGCCTTCCTGGCAGGCTAGGATTGCCAGCTTCGGGTTGGGAAATACCTGGAGATTTGGGGAGTGGAGCCTGGGGAGGGTAGGGTTTTCATGGAAATTGTAGATACCAAATGAAAGCAAACATACTGAACTGAAGGATCTTCCTATATACATATATATACAATATATTTTCCAGCTAGAAACAGGCAGAATATAATGTCTTTTGTCTATCCATGATTACAAAAAGCATTATTAAATCCCACACATGAACATACAGCTAACTTTTAATATCAGCATTTAGTTCATATGGTAACCTTGATGAGATGCTGGCACTATTCTCCATCAGCTCATGTTCTATAAAAATAGAATAGAAATTGCATGATAAATGTCCTAACAACCCCTTTTTCTAGATGACAATAGAACATGGAATATCACCACAATTTAGACCCACATTAAGGTCTTAATTCTGCGCTGGACTTTTCTGTTAGATGCTGATGCTAGTATGGAATTCCTTAACAATTCAGAAGCACAATGTGGTGATTTTGTATAGTTATGTTGTTGAGGCTGTTTCAAGCTGCCTCTGTGTATAGACATAATATGTAGACTAGCCCTAATATATTAAGATAAATTGATTATATGAAAATGTGTTAATTTATGGACTGCTGTCTTGTGCAGGTTTCTGTGATGGAAGCTCAACAAATGACCTCATGCTACCTAACAGGACTGTTGTAAGTTCTGTGGATGCTTCAGTTATCTTTGTGGATAGCTGGCAGGTGCCAAACACACTGAAGTACGTTGGAGAACCAAGAAGCCGTGAAACAAACTGTTCCATCATGGACTGTTCATTATGTTTAAATATGTTGTTGAACCAGACTTTCAGCAGCTGCCATCCTTATGTATGTTAACTTCTCATTTTCTGATGATATTATATTTAATGTTGACTATTTTGATCAGTCATAGTTTAGGAGTGGAAACTATTGTCCTGTGAGTTGTATTTCACCCATAACTTCCTCAGTCCATATTTGTAGTGAACTCTGGAGAAAAGCCTTCTCTGGGAAAATGGCCTTTGGTAGGCTGTACATGGTCTGACCATTATACGAGCATGTTTGTTGACACCCTTGACCTGTTGTTTAACACTTTAACAACTGTTTACTATCCAAGAGTAACACAACAGCTTCTATAGGTACATGTCAAAGATGGTGTTCTGGAGCGGCCACTGGGAAAACAGCATACAGAATTTTAGAACGCTAAAATGACAACAGCAAAAGCCCCCAAAACAAAAATATGGACATGAGGGGAGAATAGAGTTGAATAATGTACAATTAATTATGCTGTAAATGGTATTGATTCAGCATCCATGGCATATAACTGCTTTCCTCAAGATAATCACACAGCATTTTCCAAGGAACATAATGAGGTGTTTTACATGCCTGGCATGATACTTGGCATTTTTATGTTATTTTTTTCTGGTTTTGGTTTAGTATCAGGATTGTAGGTCCATCTGTAAAGGAAGCTGCTATGTGGAAAAGCCCTTGGGATTATAAAAGATTTTGAGGGCAAAATTATACATGACAAAAGAGATCTATGAATGGATCTCCCTTAATTTGTTAAAAACTGTGAATAACAGTCATCACACACCCCATTTCCCTGTTTTATTTTGGGACCATTGCTCAAAGAGTAAAAACATTCCACATGCAATTGTTGCAATTAATTTGGACCCCCAAATGGACTGCCTTTTGCACTATTTTTGAGTGCAGATGTGCAGCCCCTCCGTCGTGACCACTAGGCAGAAGGCAAGTCCCGTTAACCACAGGGTCTGACAACAGGGGTTCTCAGGTCACACTCCAAAAGGCACAGTCCAGGCTCCAATAACACAATCAGAGGCAAAGTCAGAAGGTAGCCCAAGGTACATATTCCAAAAGGCAGAGTCAAAAGCAGTCCAAGGTCAGGTGACAAAAATGGTTACAAAAAGCAACTGGCAAGTTAATCAGCAAAACTGCAGATAAGTTGATCCCACATTGTCTGCAGCCTCTCTGCAGCCTTATATAGAGAGTTCCGTACAGGTGTTGCTGGTTCCCACCTTAGGCATTTCCCTGTAAGCTCCTCTACTCATGAGGAGTACTTGGGTCCAGCTCCTGTGATGACTTGTCAGCCTCTTCCAGCATTTCCTTAGCAGAGGGGAGGCTATGGGCTGCCATGTGTGCACTCCTGCGTCTAGTCCATGCCTCCACTCTAGCCCTTCACCTCCTCTGCTCCTTGGGTGCTGCAGGAGATCATGTTGGGTCTGGCCACAGGCAGGCCCAGGCTGGGGCCTCCAGATCTGAGGGCACTGCGCTGCTGGCTCAGGGTCCCTTAGAGAAGGCCCTGAGACCCGAGCCTCACAGAAATGGCCTGCCAAGACAGGTCTTGGGGACAGGTTGTCCTCCTCTTTCTCTGATGAGGACTCATCCTTCCATGTTATGCCAGGGCAGTCCATGACACACACTATATATGTGCATGTGTGAGGACCGACAGGCATTGTACAGACACCTGAATGTTTCCCTCAGTAGTGGCTTGGGGAATGGGGTTTGATTTAAGATTGTGAAAATGGTGTGAGGAAAAGTGTTAACCCTTCCTTCTGCATGCTAGGACCCTGATCTTGAAGCCCCCTGGTATTATGCTCTTTTCAGTTCAAAATAGACTGTGTCCACAGACCCTGTTTTGTTGTTGTTGTTTTGTAATCCAGATGATCTGATGTTAATTATATTTGCTGTTAATATTTGGTTCGGTCCCTATGGCTTGTTTATTTTCAGCAAGTATATAGTGCTTTACAGTGTTCAGTTATTTAACAAACAAGATAGGTCAATAGTATCATAATCCCTATATTTCAGATGAGGAGACCCAAACTGAGAGACAGTGACTTCTTTAAAGCAGCCTAATGGGTTCATGGCATATGCAAGATTCAAAAGGGGAGTACTTGAGTTGTATGGTACTGTGTTAGCCACTATAGTATAACAGTTCTCTCTGACACTCAACTTTGAATGGCTATTCCTTTCATAGCCTTCTTTCTAGTTACCTATGACTAATTGAAATTAATAGATTTTTTTGCATGTGTGTTAAGGTTTCTCCAGATTCTTTTTGCGATTTGTGGGTCCAAGATACAGAATATATTCAGAATCCATGTATAGCACTGGCTGCCTATGTAGCCATGTGTAACAAATTTAATATCTGCATAGAATGGAGGAGCTCCAATTACTGTCGTAAGTATTTTGTGTTCAGATACTATGTTTGCCTTGATCCAAGTAAACATATATGAATGCCAGATGATGAAAAGGCAGTGCAATCTATGGGAATGCCCGTGCCGGGCTTAGGAGGCTTAGGAGGCAAACTGGCGGCGTTGCCTCCTAAAAAGGCTGTGCCGAAACCTCTACCCGGCTCCAAAAACCCGTGCAACCTCATAGGGTTGCACGGGAAATACGCCAGCTAAAAGCTGGCGTATCTTTAACAAAAATAAAAAGGGGCATTCCCAAGCCGAAAGTTTTTATAAATTATTTGTAACTCCCTACAATGATGCTAAGCTTTTTTTAAGGGTTTAAAAACATATGCCTGTGCCAAATAAATTAAGAATTAAAAGTGCACTTGTCCTTTTTGCTTAACTTGTTCTTTATGCTTAAAATATTCTTACTTAAATATATTTGTTAATATACTTTTTTAAGAAGATGTTTTCATAGGAGGAAGCTTGTAAAACATGGAGATGCCTGTATTGGTATTCTTATGCCTTTGAATGTCAATACATTAATCTCTTCATGTGAGAGCCAATGTGGTGTAGTGGTTAAGAGTGGCAGACTCTAATCTGGAGAACTGAGTTTGATTCCCCACTCCTCCACATGCAGCCTGCTGGGTGACTATGGGCTAATCACAGTTCTTTCCGAACTCTCTAAGCCCCACCTACATCACAAGGTGTCTGGGGTAGGGGGGAGGTGATTGTAAGCCGCTTTGAGACTCCTTGTGGTAGAGAAAAGTGGGGTACAAAAATCAACTCTTCTTCTTTTCTCACTAGCATTTCCCTGCTCAGAAGGTTTTCTCTATAAGGCCTGTATACCTGCCTGTGATATACCCACTACTTGTCAGAATATGGACCCAGTACTTCAGGATTCAGATTCTTGTTTAATACTCACAGAGGGATGTGTCTGTGCAGAAGGAACCATTTTGCACCGTGCTCATTCTGCTCTGTGCATCCCAGAAGAGAAGTGCGGTGGGTATAGATCTGCTGTTGCATTTTTTTCTACATTTACCCAGTAATGTAATGACCAAAACTTATGATCCCTACCTGCTTATTTAATATATGCATGAATGAAACAAGCTTTTCTGTATAGATGTATTCTAACACACACAAAGTAGCGTAGTATGTGCTTGAAAAACTTTGCATTGAGGAGCTGTTGAAACCCCTGAACTGTGTGCACTGAATTGTGTTATCTCTAAAAGATACTGTCAGTTGCATTCATGTGACTAATTCTAGATATCCCCATCCTTAGCCTTTCTTACACATGATCAGCACTGGCAAAGATTACATTTCCTTGTAACTGTACATTGAGAAGGATTCTTGTGCACAGCATTGCACATACCCCATGCAGCTGCTTTCACAGATCTCTGGATCAGGCCCTTAATCTGCAAAGATTCCTTTTTAATGGTTGATTGGATATCGTGAATATTTTGCACATTAGCTGATGCTTATGCTATGTTGTTTCTTCAACTATTATTCTTGTGAACTGTATCATGTGTGGCCATAAAGCATATTCAGATACATTAACATTAGGAACATTCAGGTATTTCCAATATGGGATACCTCTCACAAGATTATAAATGTATGTAAAAATGCATGTGAACTGCAGCATTGCTTCCAAAGTGTTACAATTTAGAGATCTGTTTGCAATCAACCTGCTTGCATTGCTTTCTCTGGTAAGACATTTCTTGGTTGGTGCACAGATATTTATGAATTTCATAGAAGCTACCATATGTCTGAAAATTTTAGACTGATGAGTCTACATAAATCAGAAAAGTTGCTATATTATCAGTGCTTTCTCATGACAAATACTGAATCTGGATATACCGTTTCTGTATGACTGATGTTGTTTGTTCTCTGTCACAAAATAAAAAAGAACTCTATATATTTAATACATTTCCCCCTCAACAATTCAGCTTGTACAGACAACTCTGGAGTGCCTCATGCATTGGGTGAGACTTGGAAAAGCTCCCTTAGCGGATGTTGCATGTACAAGTGTGTTGACAATGACACTGTTACTCCCGTGGAGCACAATTGTTCAGTTAGTCGAGATGTTGAATGCCAGCACTTTGGAGAAGTGGCCTTAATTGTACCTGATGATCAGACCTGCTGTCCTCAGAAAGTCTGTAGTAAGTATCCTTTCATTTGAATTGTGGTGTTGGAGGAGAGTTTTACGAATACTGTGGACCACCCAAAAGACAAACCAGTGGGTTCTAGATCAAGCCAAGCCTTAACTCTCCCTAGAAGCTAAAATGACTAAGCTGAGGCTATCATATTTTGGTCACGTTATGGGAACACAGGAGTCACTGGAAAAGACAATGCTAGGAAAAGTTGAAGGCAGTAGGAAAAGAGGAAGACCCAACAAGAGATGGATTGACTCGATCAAGGAAGCCATGGCCCTCAGTTTGCAAGACCTGAGGAAGTCTTTTAACTATAGGACTTTTTGGAGATCATTAATTCATAAGGTCGCCATAACTCAGAAATGACTTGATGGCACTTAACGTGTGCACGCACACACAAGTACCTTTAATGTGTAATATATAAGATTTGTTTACTGGTATATCTGACTTTTCATTGTGTTATAACTATAGCAGGAATGTTCAATTTTCTTGCTATTAGTGGAGTGTGGGGGAAGGAACATGTGAGCCTGAGAACTCCCCAGGCTCATTCTTGAAATGATATAGCATGGCTTGATGTCACTTCTGGGGGAAACCGAAAGTAGCATCAGTCCTCTGTTGTTTTACCAAAGATTTTCTAGCAATTTCTATGGAGGCATGACATCACTTCCAGGTTTTCCTGCAAGTGGCACCTCACCATTGCCAGCAGCCTTGTCCTTGCAATGCCAGTCTCCTGCTGGTTGCCAGGCCATGCCTGGCAATCCTATTGTGACACATGAACTATGGTGACAAAACTATGGTGAGAAAAGACTTCTCGTTAGATAGAAACGGTTGAAAGCACTGCTGGTCATGTCTTTTTTTATTTTATATTTTAAAATATAAAGTTCATAATGTGTAGCCATATATGGTATTTCAGTTGATTTCATGATGTACCGCTGTTCTTATCTCTTCTTTTAAAAATGAAAATAAAAAGCACTCCTGGCTGCCTTTCAAGTGAAGTATTTAATCTAAGAGCTTCTTTCAAAATAGCAAATTTCATATTATGCCTATGCCACCCTCATCCAAACATGAGACCCACTAACTTTTGTTACCAATGTCCTGTCTGGATTCAGCCTCCAGCAGTTGCCTACATCTGATACTCAATAATACTGTTCTATTAAGACAAACATTCTGACTGAATATATAAATGCATCTTTATTACTAGCATTTTCTTGATTCATATGAGGTTCTGCAGAAAGCGGTTCCATTAGGGATTGGAATTTGAAGAGCCAAACTAATCCTTTTCATACAGTCCTAATAGAGTTCTAATTGTTAATATTAGTAGATACAAGCAGCTTTTTTGAAAAAAAGGTTTTCTAAATCTATCTTTATACGTATGCCATACTATGAATTTTTTGTGATGCAGAGCAAGTGTATTCAATTGTTACCACATTTGGTAATATGCCTTTGTCTTTATTTGCTTTTTTCCTCTCTTCTCTCAAAAGCTTGTAATCGGAGCCTCTGTGAAACATTGGTTCCTGAATGCAAAGGTCTAGAGAAGCTAGCTACATATTATCGTGATGATTCTTGCTGTCCCAATTATACTTGTGGTAGGTATTAAATGAATGAATGAAATCACACAAGCAGTCTATGCATTGAATATATGAACTGTAATTAAGGCCCTGCACTATCTGACTATTGAAAATGGAATTGTTTTCACAGATAGAATATCACCAAGATAAAAATTCCTCTTTAAAAAATTAGAGTTAGATTCCAACATTCCCTTCCATTCATAGGAGCGTTCCTTTCCTAAGCTGAAAGACCTCTGTTAACAAAAGAGCACCTTTCATTACAATCCTGTGGTTTGGATCCAACCCAAAGAGTTAATTTTAGTTCGACTCTGTACCATGTGCAGTGGTGGTGGTGGTGGGAATATCAAGGTAAGAAAGATGACCAAATATTCTCCAGGAAGGTCTTGGCAGTATTCTTAACCCTAAATGGATATGTCTTGATAGTTCATTGCTAAATAAGTTTGTAGAAACTATGGTCATGTGATTTGTTGGAGCTGTTGATTCAGCATATACAGAGAACTGATACTACATCTATATTTCCCCCCGTGCTGATTTCCAGTGTCATTGCAAAGGGCAATAGGTTATCAGTACTCTTGCTAATGGTTGACTAAGACTCTTCTGTGTGTTTCAGAATGTGATCCAGCAAAATGTGAGTCCATGGAACAAATTCCAAACTGTCAACCAGATCAAACCCTGATTGCTGCCCATTTGGAAGGCACCTGCTGTGTATCCCATATCTGTGGTATGTCAATTTCAGTTCTTACTAGCGGTCATCAGGTTAATATACAGGCTTCAGCAGGCTTCACGACAGAGTAGGGCACTCATTTCCTAGTCTAACACTCTAACCAATAGACATCACTGGCTGTCTCTGTGGACTTGGGTGGATGTGTGTGTGTGTAAAGTGCCTTCAAGTGCCTTGAAGTCGCAGCCGACTTATGGCGGCCCCTTTTGGGGGTTTCATGGCAAGAGACTAACAGAGGTGGTTTGCCAGTGCCTTCCTCTGCACAGCAATCCTGGTATTCCTTGGTGGTCTCCCATCCAAATACTCACCAGGGCTGACCCTGCTTAGCATCTGAGATCTGATGAGATCAGGGTAGCCTGGGCCATCCAGGTCAGGGCCTTGGGTGGATAGAGGTAGTTTAAGTATCTTGGGATCAGACCCTAGCAATACTGTAAGATGATTAAGGATTCAGGTTCAAAATTGTCTTAAAGTGGTAGTGTCCATACTAACGGTAAGAAATACACAAGATTACATACAAAGAAATGGGCCCGAGAGTTAATCAGAAAAGATTATTAAGCAGTGGTTCCTTATCTAGTAAAGCTGTGTATTGGATTTTTTTTTAAAAAAGTTAATAAAAACAGACTATGCCTACAAGTATCTTATATTTTAAACCATCAAGATTGTTTTCATATGTGGAAATCAAATAACAATATTTAACTCTTAGCTGTTATAAAGCCATAGATTCAAGTGGCAATTCTATGCCAAATGCGACTTTTTGGGTAAGCCTGGACTAATCCATTTGTTGGTTTTGTTTGTTGTCATCATGGTTCTGTGCATTATATGTGCATTACCAAAATTCTGTCTTCTCTGCAAATTCAAGGAGATAGTATAGAGTGGCATCAGAATAGAAGCAATCTGTATGGAATTTATGTTATACTGAAATGAAAACGAACAATGACATTGGAAAGTGGAGGCACTGGTTGAAATCTAGTAGTTCCAGTACATTCCTGTACCTCCATGAGTACCAAGGTTTCCCCATTTTCTTCCCCAAATATTCTACACAAGCAGCAGGGAATTCCCATGTGAACAGAAAGAATTTCTCTCCATAGAAAAGAACAGGAAGCCTCTCTGTATTTGGATTGTGACAATGAGACAATAAAGCAGAATTTTTTAATCATTAAGATTAATTAAGCTGTCTTGAGCCAAGAGAAAAAGTGGGGTATCCACTTAATTAATAAATGAGGATTTGTGATTTGATTTCTGGATTACTTCCCCTACTGTTAGGAAGAATTTGTATGCTGACAGGAAAAATGTGAAAAAAATTGATAGCAATAGTACTTAAATTAATGAGATGTGTCATGCACTTTTTAGTAGTTTGCATCTTTTTCTTTTTCAGCCTGTGGTATTTGTTCTGATCAAATGCCAAAGTGCCAAGAAGGAGAGGTCCTTACTGTGGATGGCAATACTACAGACAGATGCTGCCCTACTTACCAGTGTGGTAAGTTGACTTGACAGTTTCTCTACAGAGTTTCTTAATTAGTTTGCAATTTTTAAAAAGTCTATAAGTAAATTAAGGAAGCAGTTTTATTATTACCAGGAATTCATTTTGATCTGCCACATACATTTTTAAATTCATAACAAAAACCTATGCTGAATACAATACATACATTTTTAAAGCAGCAATATGTAAAGCCTGGGAAGCTGTTACTAAACGTTGGTGTGTATTATTCACCCAGTGCTACCTATAACCATTAAAATGTTGGTTTTCAGTTTGAGGACAGTAAATCTGAAAACTTTAATAGTTAATTTGTTTACATAGAACATATGATGAATGTGTGTTTGCCAACATTTATGCTTAGTCAGCAGCTTCGGCAATTCACTCCCTTCCAGGCCACTTGAAACCATTTCTTTCTTTTTCAATGTACAGTGTGTGAAACCTACCGTTGTCCTGAATTCAAATGTGTGTTAGGTATGTCCTTGGTAGAAGTTTGGAGTCCGGAAAAGTGCTGTCCATATCGTACATGTGGTAACTACACTTATTTAACTTCCTTTTAATTATTTGATAATATAAAAGGTAATATTAGTTAACAAAATGATTGAACATTGCAATTTCTAGCAAAATATCTGCCATCAGCCCGTTCTACAGGCCAATCTGAAAATGTCTTTTTGTAGACAACCCTGTGATAGGATAGGTTAATACTAAATTACCTCAGTGTAGTACATCCTGTGTGGAACATCATCTAGTTTTGAAGTATTCTCTTCTTGGCTGACAAACTTGTCAAAATCTCTTCTTCGTCTCAAATACATCGTGAACATGACATTTAACTGCTGAGTTCCTGGGGAAACCTTATTGCTATTGAAATGCAATCGCTTGAAACCAAACATGAGCAGAAATCTGTTCCACTCATGCAAAGGGGCTATCTGATTTTCTGTTAATTCTCCTTTCCCTACCAGCCGCAACCGCCTGTGTCCCATCTCACACATTCCAGCAGGCCCGGGGATTCTGAGGGATCAGATTTGGTCAGGCGCAAAGGGTTACAGTAGTAGTTAAAGTCTAGCTGCATAAACAGAAATTCTCCCAAAGTTCTTTGGATATAGATTGTATGCTGTGGTATCTAATAAAGATCACCTTTTTCACTAGTATACGGATAGATTCCTGGATGCTCATTATGTCACTTTTCTGTTTTTCAATTATAGAGTGTGCATGTGATACAATTCCTAGGCCTCAGTGTAAGCTGGTAAGAAAATAAATTTTCATTTTATATCAACATACCTAATTCTCAACATGACCATCTGGATTCTTAAATCCAGAGAATAGAGCCATGAAAGGACAAGGCAGATCTTTCTACAAATCTGAAAAAGTCCAAGGCTTGCAGAAAGAACCCTGAAAACTTAAAGAAAACAACCACCACTGGGGAGGGGGTTAAAAAACCCCTCAAAATAATAGAAGCAGACTTGTAGCTTTAAGAAACAAATGCCTTTTAGTGGCCATGGTGGGCATTGCTAGGTAACCACAATAGTATTGCTCTCATTAAAGCTTTGCTTTCAGTAAAAGGCAGGGGGGGAACCGTTCAACAAAAGCCAGGGCAGTGTAGTGGTAAGAGATTCAGTAGAGGATCTGGGCCACCCCAGAATCCTCACTCTTCCATGGAAATTCACTGACCTTAAAACAGTCACACACTCTCAGCTCAACCTGCCTCACAGGATCTTCATGTGGATAAAACGGAAGAGAAGGCAATGATGTTTGCTGCTTTGGATTGCCGTTGTGGAGAAGTGTTGGGTTTAAATGACGTAAATAAAAAAAAAAACTATAGCTGAAGATGGGGAGGCAGATAAAACATCAAGGAAGAAATTAATCATCTAAATCACGCACTGCTAGCAAACGGCTATTCCAGAAATGAAATCAGAAGGGCCATTAACCAAACAAAAATCAGAAAACTCTCCCATAGGAAAGGTATTCTTGTCATTTATTAAAGGAGTCACTGATAGGATGGAGAAACTTTTGAAAAAACATAACCTACAAACAGTGTTTAAACCCACCAAGAAAATACAACAGATGCTACGATCAGCAAAAGACAAAAGAGACCCCCTCACCTCTGCAGGAGTATATCGTATATCTTGCAGTTGTGGACAAGTTTACATCGGGACAACAAAACGCAGCATACAAACAAGGATAAAAGAACATGAAAGATACTGCAGACTTGGCCAACCTGAGAAATCAGCAGTGGCTGAACATGGACTGACCCAAACAGGACACAGAGTCTTATTCCAAGACACTGAAATACTGGACAATTCTACCAACTATTTTGTCAGATTGCACAGAGAAGCCATTGAAATTCATAAACATCAGCACAACTTTAGCAGAAAAGAAGAGAGTTTAAGAATGAATAAGGCTTGGCTTCCTGTCCTGAAAACCTCCAGACTAACAAAGACTACAGTGTCTACAATAGCCATGCGGATTAGGTTTGGATTCCACATGTTAACAGATCACTTCAGGATACAATGGTTCCACATTAACATACCACACCCTCATTAGCACATTATCCTGATACTTACAGGACAATGATTAGCACATTACCTTTAATACTTTGCAGGACAATGACTCAGCTCAAACCCAACCCCCTTCTGACTATACATTACTCTTCCTACACACTTGACAGAGACACTGTCCTTCAGTGTTAATCCTCTGAAAATGCCTACCACAGCTGCTGGTGAAACGTCAGGAAAGAAAATACCAAGACCACAGTCACACAGCCCGGATAAGCTACAAGAACAGATAAAACATTGGTTGGTAGGTAGGAAGGAGAGAAGAAAGCAGGGTAAGGTGAGGGTGTGGGGGCTGCCAAGAGAAGAGAAAGAAGAAATAGTGTAGGGAGAGGGATACAGGGAAAAATGAGATGGCCCCCACAAGTCCTTGCAGGTTCCCCAAAGCACAACTGAATCTGGCCTGGCAGCTAGCACTGTGCATCCGGGTCTTCCCCTGCCCAACATCTGGGCCCACACACACATTTTCTGGAGAGAGCCTGCCGGGGGGAGAGATGCAGGGAAAGCTGAAGATTGGGGACAGATAAACTTAAGAATGGCTAATGGGTGGGAAGGAGAGAAGGAAGCAGGAAAAGGAAGAGGCTATGAGAGAGAGACTTGAAAGAGGAGATAATGGGGAAGGAAGAGGAAGAGACACAGCCATGTTTTGGTGAGGGCAAATAGCTATTGGGATCAAGAGAGAAAGGTGGAAGATTTGTGGAGGATAATTGCTTTCTAGATGATGAAACAAAAATTGCAGAGGGAACATTTATTTATTTAGATATTTGGATCTTGTGTGTATATTTGCTTGTCATTGACTGTATTATTAAAGATTTGATTTCATATTTGTATCCTTCTTTTCTCCTGTGCAGTCCCAAAGTAAATATATTGGCTCTGTTTTTCTTCTATGAACAGGGAGAGAAATTGATTATAGATGAACAATTCCAGAACAGTACGGAAAATATTTGTCACTGCACTAAGTACAAATGTTGTAAGTAGACAAGGTGTTTTCAAGGCATTCTGTTCATTTATTTTTTATATCCCCTTTCCGCTCAGAAATTGAATGTAAAGTGTGACGTATCAAAGATACCCCAGTTAAGCCAGAAAGGTTTCATATGATGCTGCTACATCTCTCATTTTTTTAATATGAGATTTGCAGGTGGCCTAAAAGAACAAATGCCAGTATAATGGGTAGATAGTGTTTAAATCCATATGGCATCCTATGGGAATCCAGGGCATGTTCCTTCAGCCATTGTAGAGAGAATATGGCTTCTTCTCTAATTCATTCACTGCTCTCAAAAGCCTTTAAGAAAATCTTTGTAGGTTTTTATTTTACTGGATGAGTTGGTGGAAATCATTGGTTTAATCTTGTTATATATAAGGAAGCTAATGGGATCCAACAAAACGCCACTGAGATTACTTTTGTTTCTCATGGTTCCTGTGAATGTTTGAAAGTTTTGTTTGTTATATTTTTATCCCTCCCTTCCCAATTAAAGCCTGGCTCAGGGTTGCTAACAGAATTACAATTGAAATAATATCATATAAATAATTAAAACATTAGGTTAGCAATAAAAAATAATGGCGTCCTGATCGTGGCTTTCAGATAATGGTGTCATTTCCAGGTTTGGAGAAACCTTGCGTACCCAGGGTGGGTACGTGCTAGCACCCACTTCATTATCTTTGCTCTAAAACAGTAATTTTAATCAATTTTAACTATCTAAAATGATTCAATGTATGTTTTGTTTTTGGAAATTTCTTGCAGTGAGAGACAAAGTGTGCCTGAACAACGAGAGAGGTGTTCTGCTTCCAGGACAATCCATTGTTGAACACACGCCTGATGGTGTTTGTTACACTTCTTATTGCACAAATGTCATTGATCCAGTTACCAAATACTTCCGGATAAATATCTCCTCTGTAGACTGTGTGGCAAGGTGCAGATCGGTAAGAAGTTCAGAATTAAACAATGAGTTTTTCATGGTAAGTTAGAACAGGGGTGTCAAACATACAGCCTGGGGGCCGGATCCAGCCCCTTGAGAGCTCTTATCCGAGGCAGCCACCCTGTACACTTGATCTGGGATGGCGAGGCATGGCCTGGCCCGACCAGGTGACATTTATGTCATATCCAGCCCTCGTAACAAATGAGTTTGACACCCCTGAGTAAGAAGATCCATCCTTATGAATAGGAAACAATTTACATAACTATAGGAAGTGTTTACCTTACTTATCTTAAAAAGGTAAAGGTCCCCTGTGGAAGCACTGGGCCATTCCTGACGTCACATCTCGACCTTTACTAGGCAGACTTTGTTTATGGGGTGGTTTGCCAGTGCCTTCTCCAGTCATCTTCCCTTTACCCCCAGCAAGCTGGGTACTCATTTGACTGACCTCAGAAGGATGGAAGGCTGAGTCAACCTTGAGCTGGCTACCTGAAACCAACTTCCTTTGGGATCGAACTCAGGTCGTGAGCAGAGCTTTTGACTGCAGTACTGCAGCTTAACACTCTGCGCCACGGGGCTACTTTACTTATCTTACTTACCCACATTCTCGATCATATCTTCTAATAAAAGGAAAGTATTTTTAAAAGTGAGACTAATTGTAATTTATGGATAATTGTGCTATGTTGATAGGAAAAGGAAAGGAACTTGTGCACGACAAAAATCAGTCATTTGGAGAAGCACACGTTTCTGGGCTGAGTAGGCATAGAACCCTGAGTCCTATCCAGTACTGTATACTGTACTATTAATACAATAATGCATTTAACATAATAGTATGACTTGATGTTTTAATAAGTTTCTCTGTGACCCAGCATGATGTCATGATATAAATGTACAGGCTTAGATCCCATGGAAAATTTCTGATAATGGAAGACAAGTGATAGTTGCCATTCCCCCCTCCTTCCAACCCTGTCTTCTAGGAACAGCATCTTGTGGTTCATTTTGGGCAGCAGTGGGGGAGGAGGCAAGGAACTGCCATTCTGCTGATGGAAATCCTTTCGACTAGTGGAGGTTTACCACGGGATCCAAGCCACAGTTATAAGACTGATGTCTTGATTTAACCTATAGTTGGAGTAACATTCTAATATTTTTATTTTTGTAGAACCAGATATACGTACCCCCAAAAGATTTAACAACCTGCTGTGGACAATGCAAGAACGTGTCTTGTGTTCACTCTTTCAGCAACGGAACAGTTTCACGTTTTAAGGTAAATTGGTATATGTAGTTTTTCTGGTTTTCTAAGTACAGTGTTGAGTTTAGCTTATATATCAAAATAAAAGAATTTGCACTGAAAAACTTATCTTTGCAATCAGTTTGCCTCTGTCAGCAATGCTGATTCTGTGACCTTAGACAGATGATGAGAGGGAGGGCATCTTGGCCGTCTTCTGGTCACTGGGGGTGTGGGGGGGCAGTTGTGAATTTCCTGCATTGTGCAGGGGGTTGGACTGGATGACCCTGGTGGTCCCTTCCAACTCTATGATTCTATGATTCAAACTAGCAGTAACTAGCTATATGAGTTAAGGCAGTATTCTGGAAACATAAATTTGTACATTTCTTGCCTGATGGTGGCACCACTAGATGTGGGATACTTGCTGTAAAGACCCCACATATTTCCTATGAGCCAGGCAGCCTGATGAGGTGGAATACTAGAAATATTTATGGGCCACAGAAGCTTATGCTTCAGTAAATCTGTCGGTACAAGTGGTATAAAACTCATTTTTGTCCAGGTATAACGAAAGCTCTGGGATATTACTATTTCAGCTTCACAAGAGGCAGTTTAAGAAAAGGTGAGAACCAGTAGTAGTAGTAGTAGTAGTTGAATAGTATTTGCTTCCCATATGAGTATACTGAACTGCAGAGATCACATGGAAATCTATAGGACTGAGTTAAGACCTTATAGGAATAAGTAGTTTGAGAACTGCAGCTGCCATACTGCATCACTTCAAGGATACAGGGCCGGTGCTACCATTAAGCAAACTAGGCGGTTGCCTAGGGCGCAGACCTCAGAACTGGCCCGAGGGGCACAATTTTAAACAGATTCATTTCTTGCAACTGACAATTTATATTATTTATTTTAAGATAAGTACCACAACAGTGCTATAGATTATAATTAATTTTAACGTCTTATAAAAAGTTTTGTGCTTTAATTTTTCTACAAGACATCTGTTTTTAAATATTGGTTAGCAATGGGGGGGGGGGGGCACAAGTAGTTAGCCTTGCCTAGGGCATAAAAATGACTGGCACTGGCCCTGCAAGGATATATCTGGAAATCTGGTTTCTAAGAGAAGCACAGAGTCTGGTGCATTACACAGTATCTGGTGCTTTGAACCTTAGGGAAGGTAAGCAACTGCTCCCTCAGTGTAAACATTTGAGCATGTTCTTGCTATAAACCCAGCTTTTCTTTTCTTTCTGCAAATTCTGGTGGCATCTTAATGCGCTTGTGTTTCTGATGATTTTAAATGTTTGAACAGCCTGGTACGAGTTGGGTTTCGAACTGTGTCAGATATGACTGCACACACACACCAGTTGGACCTGTGCTAATTACATCTTCGGTCAGTTGTCCACCCTTTAATGAAACAGAATGTGTGAAGGTCAGTGCTTTATTAATTTTTCATATGATTTCAGAAAGTTTGTTTTTTCCCCTCAGGGAATTTTTAGCTATGTTCACATGAACACACATGAACCCATGAAGCTGCCTTATACTGAATCAAACCCTTGGTCCATCAAAGTCAGTATTGTCTACTCAGACTGGCAGCGGCTCTCCAGGGTCTCAGGCAGAGAGGTCTTTCACATCACCTACTTGCCTAGTCCCTTTAACTGGAGATGCTGGGGATTGAACCTGGGACCTTCTGCATGCCAAGCAGAACCTCTACCACTGAGCCACAGCCCCTGTTCATTAGAAGCACCAGATAGTGAAGGACCAGAATGCATCTTATGCTTGCAATGAGCAATGGAATACTGTCGAAAATAGCTTCTGTGTAATGAATTATTCTTATCCTGGCTTTAATAAGTATCTACCATGCAGATCATCACCATTCTATGGGTTCTATGCTACACCTATGGCTGTCACTGGCCAGTAGCTGGCAGGGGATGGATATTCCCAGTAGGATTGCTATGGTCCACCTGGTACATTCAGAACTGGACCATGGCTATTTAGTCATTTATCTGTTTATTTGTGTTATTTACAATCTGCCTTTTTCACAAGAACTCATGGTGGGTTACACATAGTGAGTCAGTACAATCAACAAAATGGGATATTCGGTAACCAGTGCTTTAGGATTTTAGAAGCCTGGAGCCACTAGAAAGAACTGAAGCATAGCATAAGTATTAACATGACACATTAAGCAGTACAAAAATTGCATAATAGGAACCTACTTACAATAAGCTATACCTAGTAGTATAGGCCACAGTCTCTAATCATTTATCTAAGTAAGTTTGTGAACCATTTTGTACAGTATAACCCTACTACCTGCGTGGAAAAGCCTTCTTGAAAAATTCAGTTTTGCATAGTTTGTGGAAAGCCAGGAGAGTGGAAGCTTTCTTGACTGCCTCAGGCGGGCCATTCCACAAGGTGGGGGCCACAACAGAGGAAACACATGTATGGACAGTTGTTGATTTTGCCCATTTGCAGGTTGGCCCCCGCAGAAGCCCCTGTTGACACAAGAAGAGTTGTTGTGGCAGAGCATAGGGGGAGAAGCGGTCACATAAATAAGAGACACCAAGGCTATGAAGTGCTTTATATGGAATAGCCAATACCTTAAACTGAGCCGTAACAAATAAGCAGCTAATGTAGTGTTTGCAGAATGGGAGTAATATGCATGCTCCATCTAGCTTCTGCTAGTAGTCAAGCTACAGCATTCTGGACCATCTGAAGTTTCTAAGTTGATTTTGTGGGGAGACCAATGTACAATGCATTACAGTAGTCTAGCCTCAATGTTAGTGTGGCAGGGATCCAGGTGGCCAAGTCAGCTGTAGCACGGGGCCATCTAATGGGCTAGGCTGAGTTGGTAGAGAGCCGTTTTTGCAGCTGCATTAACTTGCTTCTCCAGTAAAAAAAGACAGATCCAGTGTTAACCCCAAGGTTTTCAATTGAATCAGCAAGGGTCAGTTATTGAAACAATATCCTTTAAGACCTCCACCTTCTCAACCAGCATTACTTCTCTGTCTTTTCAGGGATTAGTTTCAATTGATTCATTCTTAGCCATCAAACCACAGCAGCCAGGCAGAGATTCAGGACCTCTACTGCATCACCAGGAGATTTGGATAAGGATGTACAGAGCTGAGTATCATCAGCCTGTTGACAACCCCCAAAACCAAAAATGATTTGTCCTAAGGGCTTTACATAGAGGGGGATAGTATTGCAAAATGAATAATAAATAATAAATTATGTTACTTCCATTCAGTTCAGAGAGCTTTGTGAAGCAAACCTTTTGGTCCTTTTTTTAAACCAATTTAAAACAATCGTGTATTGTTGCTCTGTATATTCTAATTTTGATTATTGTGTAGCTCCCTAAACAGAGTGACTAGCAGTGCAATCCTATGCAGAGCTACACCGGCCTAAACCTATTGACTCAATGCTCTTAGACTGGTTTAACTCTGTTTAGGATTTCACTGTAGGCTTTCAATGGTTCATATCTTATAGAAATAGGGACTGTAAATTAAATGTTAAATGATTACTTTATAGTGAGTCTGATTTTTTTTCTCCTTTTTTAGGTTGGAGGATATATTGTACCATTCCTAGATGGATGCTGCAAAACATGTAAGTGATCATTGAAAAACTGATTTTCGTGTACATGTGACTAAGAAGGCATTGGTTGCCTTCTAAAATATCTAAATAGCAATAGGCAGAGATGGAAGCAGTACTAATATTTGTTTACCAACTGATTTAAAAAGAAGTGACATTCTGAAGGGCCCTTCTGCTGATGAAGGAAGAAGTCACGATTTTCATAATGCACGCTACCTGGATAAACTGAAATGTGTTTCTTTGCTAAAAATGAGGATTCCAAACCAGTTTAATCCATAGTTTGGTCTGCAGTACATCACTTAGATATTATGACATCTGTGGTCTTTCTAGCATGAAAAGTTATTTAGAATCCTATACAATAAACCAAGCTTGAAAAATCTTTCATTGTGAACTGTTGGAGATCCCTCTAGTAGGCAAGATGAAGGAAGAAAGGTTCCTTTACAATCAGTACTCAGTCCCTTGTCCTCTTGGGAATGCCTCTACACCTGTACTTTGGGAATATTTTGGAAAGGGAAGGGACTGTGGCTAACTGGTAGAGCATCTCCTTGGCATGCAAACGATCCTGGGTTCAATCCCCAGCATCTCCAGTTATAAGGATTAAGAGGTGATGTGAAAGACTTCTGCCTGAGATCCTGGAGAGCCGCCGCCAGTCTGAGTACACATTACTGACTTTGATGGACCAGTGGTCTAATTCATAGTAAGGCAGCTTCATGTGTTCCGTTCCCCCTGGGGTAGATGAGTGTCTCTCCCACTCCCCCCTGAATGAATGCACACAGCTGGTCGTCAAAAGTAGAATATTTTTGCACTAAGCAAAAATGGGGGCAGCTGAAATCCTGCGTTCTATCACTGTTGTGTTGGCTTTGCCCTGACCTGAATGGCCCAGGCTAGCCCAATCTCTTCAGATCTTGGAAGTTAAGCAGGGTCAGCTCTGGTTAGTATTTGGGTGGGAGACCACAAAGAAAGTCTATGGTTGCTGTGCAGAAGAAGGCACTGGCAAACCACCTCTGTTAGTCTGTTGCCTTGAAAATCCCATAAGGGGTCTCCATAAATCGGCTGCAACTTGACAGCACTTTATACACACACACGGTCTTTATTTACTTATCTAAAAGACTATTCAGGATTTAGATTTTGTTTTGGGGACACCTTTGTATCCTATATAATATGTTCAATGTGTAATGTTCTTACTAGGTTCTGCAATATCACAGTTGTTCCCATTCCTTGTTAGCCCAATCACTCCTACACCTAGTGCTAACTGTAACACAGGTACATTTTTAAAAGATCAATAGAAACAAACCGATGAGAACCATTGTTGATTCCCAACAATGTACTTCCTCATAGGAGCGTCATGCCTCAGGCCACAAAATCTAATTGAAAGAAGCTGCATTGTAGTATTAAGTGTTCACTGTTCAGATTTGCACACATATCTTTTCATTTTGCACTGTATGGGCAGTGCATTGTTGTTAGCCAACAATGTACTGTGAGTAGAATGTATTTGCATAGAGTTTAGTTTGCTGCATGTTTAATTTGTCGATTCTAGCTGCATGTTTAAATAGTTGATTCATTTCAGTAATTTCAATAATGATGTAGAACATAGAAACTGCTTTGCTTTTTAAAACTTGCTGTTCAAATAACAGTTCCGCAGATAATATGGCATACATGTATGTTACTGCGCTCAATGGTATAGGGTGAATGAATACCTAAAGATCCTCTTTCCTTATAAAATATTACTGAAATCATAATGTGGTATTTGCATGCACGCGAAGAGCTAAAAACACTGAAATCTTATACAACTAGGCACTTCCACATGGTGTGATTCCACATAACTGGGGATGAATGTGAGGCTAATTTGTAATTCCAGTGCAAAACAGAATTGAAGGGGTGCAGCAAAACGATTTAGAATGGAGTCATAGATAAGTCATCTCTAGTTTAACCGCTACCACAACCTCCCATCTAATTCTGTGCTACACAGTCAGGCAATTTCATTGGTGTCTGTTAGCATTATGGGTATTTATTGGTTTAATACACTAGGGAAGCACTCCTGATTAGGTCTACTCAGAAGTAAGTGCTGCACTGGTTAAAGGTGGGTAGGACAAAGGTGACTCTGCTCACTGGGCGACTTTGGATAGTTCACTCTCACTTTAGCCAACTCACAGTGCTGTTGTGATGATAAAATTGGAGTAGAACCCTAGATGTGCTGCTCTGTGCTCCATGAATGAAGAGCAAGATAACAATAGCCTTCCTGGAAACATCAGGGCCCTGCGGGACCTTAAGGCATTCTGCAGAGCCTGTAAAATGGAGCTATTCCTCCAGGCCTATAACTGAGGACAGCCACAAGAAGATCTATCTTTACTGGCCTCCCCATCCCGCCCCCCACTTTGAAATCTGGGGGGGCTGACCTGCTGACATTTATTGCTGTGGTGCCTAGGTATAGTTACGGCCATCTGTTTAGGGTTTAAAATAGTTTTAATGATTATGGTTTTAAGGATGTACTTATTGGATTGTATTTATGCAATGCTGTGCACCCAATACAGATTGGGGCCTTGTGGCAGTTTTTTTTAAAACTTCAAATCCTTTAAATACAGCATTGGCAGACATGGGAAGGGCCTGTGCCCACAGTCGCTTGTATTTTGGCTGTTAGTTGTATTGAACGAAGCACATTTAACAGTGCCATCCTAAGTGGAGTTCCACCCTTCTAACTTTAATGGACTTAGAATCATGTAACTTTGATTAGGCTAACAGCATAAATCAGTTTAAATATAACCATTCCAGCTTCTGATATAATGTATAAATGCTGTTGATTTTTTTAGTTGTTACTTGCTTTTTTCTGGTACAGTTAGAAGTAAGACCAAGGAGAGTAGAAGAGCTGTATGTTTTTAATAAAGATTGATTGATTAATTGATTGACCAAGGAAATTCTTCTCAGCTGTTCTGCTCACTGTGTGACTGGTGGTTACAACATATGCAGTTACAGGGACTTTCCTGCTTAAGTAATGTGAGAAACTGGGAACTGATGTTTTCCAATCAATTCACTCTTGGCAGGCAAGGAAGACGGAAAATTCTGTAAAAAAGTCACTGTTAGAATGACAATACGCAAGAACGACTGCCGAAGTAACACACCGGTAAGTAAAGAACCATCAGCTCATCAATACTCTTCATAGCCTATTACCATTAATAAAGTTTAGTATTATTACTTACTGGAAATAATTTATTCATAGGTTTTTTGTGTGTGCTTATTTCAGGTAAACATTGTTTCCTGTGATGGAAAGTGCCCTTCAGCCAGTATATATAATTATAACATCAATGCATACGCAAGATTCTGCAAATGCTGCAGAGAACTTGGACTGCATAGACGAAATGTGCAGCTATATTGCAGTAGCAACTCAACCTGGGTCAGCTACACAATTCAAGAACCCACAGACTGTTCTTGCCAGTGGTCATGAAGGGATGCTAAAAGAAGTCAGGAAATTGATTTTACTCAGATAATTATATATAAAAAAGCATTAACATCTCATCTTTTGAAAAATGCAGTTACCCACAGTTATAAACAGAGCCCAAGTTAAATATGTATCAATCCCCTGGTATGTTGTGTTTAGGTCAACGTTCAGCGACAATGATACATTTTTTGAACACAGTCCCACGAATAGCTGCTCCTTTCGAGCATTCAGTGTTCTGAGTGTGAATTCTTATGACATTGATGGCCAGTTTACAGGAGTATTTAAACGATTGTGGTAAGGAGTCTACCCATGTGAGCAATGTAATATGTGAGGAGAGAATCCACATGATACCATGGCAGCAGTTATGATAAACAGGAAGTAAGTTTTCACACTTCCCTGTTCAATAAAGTTGCTTTTACAGTATTATGAGTATTCCTTATTCATATCTTACACTATTCGTCTGAGCATACCAACCATCTGAACAATTACATGAGCAAACAAGTGGCTGACTGATACATGAATCAGTCTTTAGAACTATTACACAGAATGGCTCCGAACCAACTGTTAGAGACTGGTCTCTGGGTATATCTAGTGCATCCCCATGTACTGCCAATTCAGTGTTGAAAGATGGGCCTTGCAGTGCAGGTCATGCTGTGCATCCAAAGGCACATCCATATTAGTTGTGCGTGTGTGGAATGCAGCTTCTGCTTGCAGCCCTCTATTGGATCAGGACAAATGGGTTACTCTTAGTCCCTGTTTTTATAGCTAGACATTTTTATTACTTATCCTTCTTAATCAATTGTTACAACACAGTTCAAAGTTTTGCAGGATTTGGGGGCTTGTTAATTTCATAAAGTTCAGTTCTTCAGTGACACGTGCCAACTTTCAAAAGGAAAGGGGTTGCCTTCAAAAGACACAACGAGATAGATGGTTTGGTGTTGCTTTCAGTTGCACTCTGGTTCATTTGGTGTCAATGGCACCACTGCTTTCTCAAGATTCTTCAAGTGGTGAAATGCCTAGAATGTCATGCAGTACTGAATGTAAACATATTGCGAAACTTACAAGGAGGATTGTAAGAAAGATTTTCAAGGCTGTTCAGCATAAATCACACTGCTAATACAAAAGAAGGCAAATGATACAATTACAGGCATTTTTATCAGGGAAATATTTTTAATATTAATAACTATATATGTATGTATATACAGATTCCCTGGTACAAAATGATTTCTGACAGTATTTTATGGGGTTATGTAAAAGCATATTTTGTAGGAAATGTAGAGCTACTGTTTTGACATTATCCAGCTTAAATATTACACATCTTTTGCCTTCTGAGGGATATCATATTGCACAAGTGACTTGCTCATTTTTATAAAGAGGATGGTAGCAATCTACAAAACAGCACATATGAGGCAGGTGATCCCCCCCCTCAAAAAAACCCAGTAGCATTCCTTTGCTACACTAAGCTGCTTTTGAAAATCAGGAGAATTTCAAGAACAGTTGACAATATAGCATGGAAGAATGCTATTCAAAGAAAACAACTTGAAAATAAATGCTTCTGGTCACACCTGAGTAGCTTTCTGGATTGTAACTATGCATTTCAAATCAAAAGGAGAGATGTTATAAAAGATTTTTGTCATAGCAACAAAAATTCAAGAAGACTTAATTTGATCAAATGTTTGATTAATTGAAGGTGCTGTTTGGTTAATTATGTTTTATGAAACTAAGGCAAATAAAATTATATGGGAAAGCTTCCAATACCTTATCTCAGCTTTTAAAAAAAGTTTAATATAGCCAGTTTGCAAATCATATAGTTTTAAAACAACCAGTCTCTAAGCTTGTAACAGGGTATAGTTTCTTAAAGAAACAATTGATCAAAAAGCAAAACATCTCTAAATCTCTATTAAAGACATGACATTTAGTATTTCTACCTTGGCCCTAATGAAGTCATGGAGTTTGCACAGCAGGTTATCAGCAGGAGACTTTCTCATGGATTCCACCACTAAACCTACCCAAAATACCCATATGCCAGACTGCTGATTCATTTTACCTAAATCTAATTGTTAGTAATCTGGTGCATTACTAAGAAGGCTTCCATAATCCACTAATAGAGTTTGACCATTCTTCTGAGAATCCCTGATAATATAAGTTGCAATTAAATAAAAAATGATTAAAGGAAAGGTCACAAGAATTTGTTTGCTATTATTTTTTACAAACTATACATGATATTCACTGTAATAAGCAGGAAGGCTTATATTGATACAGTTAGTTGTTTGGATAGTGGGTTAAATGTAACAATACTCTTTTACATCTGTATCCTTCATGTATATTTTGGTTGTACAGCTCTTCACTCAACTTTTGATATACAACTTTCCCATGTGGCAATTTCGTTTCTTCCAAGGCATCTATTTTATTTTGTCCCAACAAAATTTACAAGAGAAAAGTCACATTTTACACTAAATAATAAAAATTAAAAGCATCCTTGTGTTATCTGTCCTGTAAATATTAAAAAGTGACTCTTCAACAAAGTATTCATGTGTGAGGTTCTCTACCAAGATGACATCCCATGACAATTAACTGAGAACACATAGGAAGAAGCTTTTGATGGCAGTCCACCATCTCCAAAACTCTGTATTGTGATATATTCACAATTTAGAATGAAATAATTGTAAAATTCTGCTTTGTCACTCACACTTGGAAAATAGCTGAAGGTACATGTCATCCTCCTGACATTATAAAGTCATGTGGCTTGGATCTGAGGTTCATGGTAGTGGATCATTCACTCCTTCCCCTTCTTGCAGCCAACCCTCTACATCTACATTACCATGCTTCTGAACGTCAAGGAACCTTTGACAATGATGTGCCATACTGCACTAGTAACTGCAAAGAGTAGGAAAAGAGTCTCCACAGTCGTTGGCAGAGGCTTTATGAGAATTAGGGAGCTACAGGTGGGAGGTGAGAAAGATCCAATTTTGTGGTGTTTCATTGGTAGTTGTAATCTCATTGTCAGATATCTCAATACTGTGTGCTGGTCATTTTCTGAATGCTTCTCTACACCCAATTTCAAAACATAAATAGGGAATTTCAAAACATAAATAGGGAAGTGTAACAAGCGTCCACCTTTTTGAATAAAAGGTTTACATGAATATAAAAATTGAACATAACCATTTTTACTCAATGTATCATACATGATGGTATGAAAGGCTCCTGCTGTTCCAGTGGACATATGAACCAGTTCTGGTTGATTTAAACGTTGGAGAGTATAGGCCATAGTTACTGCTAGCAATGGTGAATGGTTAGCAGGTTTGTTTTGATGTAAGCATTTTTCATGTTAAGCATGGATATCTAGGGCCCTTTGTGTTTTCATAATTATCTTACTAATAGAAGAAACTGGATATAAATACATTTAACTGTTTTACAAATTTGATCTTCCCTAATGCAATTTGTTCCACATTTTATGTTTTAATTATAACAGTAGCTTAAAGAACACTCTTGCTCTTGATCTCTCCTTCTTAATCCCACAGCTGTGTTATCTAAACCCTATTCCCTTTTAGCAGCTGCGTTGTTGACTTCTTCCTTCCTAAAGAGGACAAAAGGCAGACAAGTAGTTTTGAAATTAACATTTGATCAGGCCCTAATAGGCCAGATCTCTAGGCTGCCTGTGTGCAGGGTGAACTCCTTAGAGGCATTTGCTTCTACGGGGTGTCTTAGGGTTGCCAAATACCAGGTAATAGCTGGAGATCTCCTGCTATTATAACTGATCTCCAGCCGATAGACATCAGTTCACCTGGAGAAAATGGCCGCTTTGGCCATTGCACTCTCTGGCATTGAAGTCCCTCCCCTCCTCAAACCCCCCCCTCAGGCTCCGCCCCGAAAACCTCCCGCTGGTTGCAAAAAGGGACCTGGCCACCCTAGGGTGTCTGGATGCAGCCTCTGAAGTATATTCCTTCATTTAAAGGAATTGCTGTTAACTAACCTGCTAAAATGTCTGGCACTATTTAAAAAGTAGTGGCTTCGTTAAGAAGCAACCTATTTCACACTATTGAAGTCCAGGGGGCAAGAGAGGGTGAGGAGAATCAACAGACTCACCACTTGGAGAAAAACAGGCCGCAGCTTTTATTGAGTACAATCACAAGAGCATTTGGCACAGCATGGGGCAACCTGCCTGTTGACTGATGGCACCACCATTGCCTCAGGAACCATGTGGGGTCCCATATGAGCGTAAACTACTGTGTGGTTCCATCTGAGGGCTCGAGTTGAGCAACAGCCCCAGTGTTGGGCATGTCACTGAACAGGCCAAACCCCAAGACCCCTTATGGGGGTCCCCAGACCAGGGGAGGCAGGCACCCAGGCTCAGCCTTCCCCCCCAAATTGGATCTGTCCCGATGCCCAAAGTGCCACAAGAGGTGGGCAACCCCCATCTCTCACCAAAGCTCCTACGACTGCACCCAAGAAAGCAGGCCATTGCAAATGCCATGAAGCCTGAGCACTGGACGGAACTCGGACCCCTCAGCGGAGACATCCTGTCACCTAAGAGCCCATCCTGAGTGGCCCCAGTGTGAAGCCGAGACCAGCTCATAATTGCAGAAGCCCCTACGAAAGCTATTGTGAAGGCGGTGCGAAACAGGACAATCTCGTACTTGGGTGCTACAAGAGTCAGCGAGGGCGGGCACCCAAGGGGAGCACCTCTTCCAGCCCTCAACAACCCGTGGGGCAATAATGTAGTTGCAAAGGTCACTAAAGTCCAGGGCGTTGCTGTAGAAGGAAATGGCTAACAAGTGGATGCCCATGGTTTTGGAGGCCAGACCATTTTCCTTCATAGTGGCTAGGTATTCGAAAACTATGGACTCCAAGGCCAGCAAGGAGCTGCTGCCACTTTTCTCTTCTGAAAAGGTGAGGAATGCCGCCATGGCCTGAGAGTAAGAGCGCTGGGTGGAGGGCACAATGGAATTAAATGTGTGTGTGTGTGTGTTAAGTGCCGTCAAGTCGCTTCCGACTCATGGCGACCCTATGAATGAAAGTCCTCCAAAATGTCCTATCTTTGACAGCCTTGCTCAGATCTTGCAAATTGAAGGCTGTGACTTCCTTTATTGAGTCAATCCATCTCTTGTTGGGTCTTCCTCTTTTCCTGCTGCCCTCAACTTTTCCTAGCATGACTGTCTTTTCCAGTGGAATTAAATACTCCCTGTGAAATTACTGCCAAGAGTCCACAGCTCCTCTGGGAAGGGGTCTGGATGATGGTTCGTGTCAGGGGCCAGTGCTCAGGAACCTCTCCTCCTGAAAGCAAGACAAGGCATCTGCAATGCTGCTATCTGCACCTGCAATATACTGGACTGAGACCAAAATAAACCTACACAATAGGCGCATGACCCGCTCAGAGCATGAGGACCTATTGTTAATGTCCCTGACAACAGTCTGGCTTACGCACCAAAAGATCACCCACTTGATGCTGAAAAGGCCCTGCCAGATAATAATAGCTACCAGGATGAAAAAGAATTCCAAAAAGGTAAGATCCCTGAAAATGCTGGCACCAACCCATATGAGGGCCACCGCTGAGACCAGCAACCTGAGAGGTAAATCATTAACCCAAGACTTCTGGTGGTGTCTGTGTATCTGTAGTGAGCTACCCAAGTACAAGAGAGATTGCCAAAGGGACACCCCATTAAATTGGGAAAGGAAGGTGAGACAGACCTGAAGGTCAGCCTTCATACCATGTGTGATGTGTTGGTGTGGGGAGGAAACCCCCATGGTGTATCTTGTGAGGCAGGCACAGAAGGCCGGGCCAGGGGACACAACCCTGCAGGCAAAGTTAAGTCGCCCTAGGAGACCTTCAATGTATGCTTGCTGCTGGAGAGGGTGCAAGCAAAACCTCTAGGGGATGGCCTCATTTAGGGTATGACAGGTGGTGGGTAAGCCTGAATTCACCTGGTGCCATCTTAGGGTGGGGAGATCCTGAGGTTGGGGATGGGATGGGAGCTGAAGAGGCCTGCCACCTGCCTCGCAGCACATTCCTTGGTTACCTTCATGGCCATGACCTTGGGTATGTTGTGCCCAAAATCGTATTGGTATGGGGGCCAGTAAACAGGATGCTGAAACCATGGTGGAAGCCATCCAGGAGGTAATGGATGGCTGCTTGGTTGGGGTAGCTCTGGAACAAAGGCCAGAGCACTGCAAGGCGGACTGGGGTGGAGGCTAGCCCTAGCTAAGAATTGCCAGGCCCCAACAGACTACTTTGGGGCTCCAGGTGCAGTGGTTGGAGAGGCATCCAATCCTCCATCCTTCCTGCTAGTGGCTGTAGAGGAGGGTTGGCCAGTCTGAAAGGGCTGACTATTGTTGGTGTTGTGGGGACAGGAAGTCCTAGGGTGAGAGCTCAAACAACTATTGCAATTTATTTATTTATTTAAGTCATTTATACCCTTCCTTTCTCTCCAAAGGGGACCCAAAGTGGCTTACATCACATGAACACATGAAGCTGTCTTACACTGAATCAGACCCTTGGTCCATCAACATCAGTATTGTGTACTCAGACCGGCAGTGGCTCTCCAGGGTCTCAGGCAGGGGTCTTTCACATCATCTACCTGCCTAGTCCCTTTAACTGGAGATGCCGAGGATAGAACCTGAGACCTTCTGCATGCCAAGCAGATGCTCTACCACTGAGCCACAGCCCCTCCCCTTATCATTCTCCTCTATTTTATCCTCACAACAACCCTGTGAGGTAGGTTAGGTGAGAGAATGTGCCTGTCCCAAGGTCACCCAGTAAGCTTCCATGGCACAAGTGGGGGTTTGAACCTGTGTTCAAGTTTGCAGTGGGTATGCTGGCATTTTCGTTGGTTGTATTACCAGCAAACCCACAGGGCACCAAAGTCCGACCTTTGCAACCCTGGTTGGATCTGGTTGGCCCTTGATGTGGGGACCCATGATCAGCAGCCATGACTTATCATTGATCAGGTCCCACCTGGTGATCTGGGTGTGCTCTCTTTGGGTGCATTGTAAAAGGCTGTAAAAATGCATAGAAGAGGAACAACAAGAAAAGGGCAGGCTTGCTGGCCTTTGGTGGGGTTGCTAAGGGACTGGGGGCTGTAACAGGGCTGTAACAGTGTGCCCTGTTACAAAAAAGGGGGCACTAGCTGCCCAATGAGTTGGCCCCTCAGAGGCTGAACAAAAGGTTTTCGCCTGCAGCTACCCCTGACAAGGTCTGTAAGGAAACACATCGGGGAAGCAAAAGCGCTGGTTGTGAATTCAGCTCCCCGCCTTCACAACTATGGATGTGGCTTGCAATGACAAAAGAAAATGGCTGCCAAAGGACACCCCTGCAAAAGATTGCTGCCGCGGGCTCATGCTCTGTGCCGCATCATTAGCTCCTCTCTCTTTCTCTGACTTCCTCGGCGATCTTCTCCGATGCTGTTCCTTACTCTTCAGCAGCCAGAGCCAACTAGCAAGGTTTGCCGATGGTAGTGGCTCTCTTAAAGGCAGGAGGAGCAAAACTAAATTGGAACCCTGGCTTCCGGGTCTGCCTGGAAGCCCTGCCCCTCGTGACTGGGCTGGCAGCTGATTAGCTGATTAGCTGCCCGTCAACTGCCAATTACCCACCGCCCCCCAGGCCGCCACTGGGGAACCTCTCTCCTCGCTTGGTCCTGATAAGTCCGGGGCTGTGGTTTTTTCTGTTGGATTATTTTAATCACTTAATCACAGGCAACTGTGTCGGTCCATTAGGGAAAAAAATCAGGCTGCAACAGTAACATAATATTTTTTTTTTTTTATTGGGGCCAACTAAAAAAGTCACACAATATGAAGCAATTTGTTGTCTGCTTTGGGGAACACCAAATTTAACCAACCAGGCAGGGAATCCTATAGCTAAGGAAAGACGACTTGATGATGGAAGGGATCTGTGGGGGAAATAATATGTCTCCCAACCACTAAATAAAGGTAAAAGGTAAAGGTCCCCTGTGCAAGCACCGGGTCATTCCTGGCCCATGGGGTGACGTCACATCCTGACGTTTCCAAGGCAGACTTTTGTTTTATGGGGTGGTTTGCCAGTGCCTTCCCCAGTCATCTTCCCTTTACCCCCAGCAAGCTGGGTACTCATTTGACCGACCTCGGAAGGATGGGAGGCTGAGTCAACCTTGATCCGGCTACCTGAAACCAACTTCTGTCGGGATCGAACTCAGGTTGTGAGCAGAGCTTTTGACTGCAGTACTGCAGCTTACCACTGTAGTGGAAACTGCGGAAGACCATTGTATTACGAGGAGGTAGATGGTGCTCAATACAGCCCTTCTCCATTTGAGAGCAATCTCAGGGAATTAATTGTCACACTGCACTGTAAATAATGAGCACCTGGTGATGGGGAAATAAATCTGGCTTGCTCACTACTGAAGAGAGGAGGAGAAGAGGGCTCCAGATAAGAAGCCAGAGAAGGAGCGTCTGCAGAACAAGGACGGGCTACCAGACAGGACGAAGTGGCTTACCTCCCAGGAGACGACTTCCCATCTTCCTAAGGTTATTAGCCTGGATACAGGGTTATTTTTGTTTAATAAAGCTGCATACCTTTTCCTCCCCAATATCTGCCTGTTGGAATCCATTTTTTCTGAACCATGGGTAATACAACCACTCTGTGCCCCGGGGCTCCTAACCACTAAATAACACTACCCAATTTGGTTTCTGTTAACTACTTCTAGAGCACCATCTAAAATGTATCTCCAGCTTTGCTAATACAAGGGTTAGCGTGTTTTTCTTTACCACAGTTCTCTGTCTTACAAGGGATCTGTGTGTTCTAATTAAAGTTAGCGACAAATAGAAATAACTGCTATTTTTATGTTTTCAAAGGGTTAATAGCAATTGCTCCTTCACCTCAGCAGGCCATCCTGCAACCTGAGATCTTTTCCCAGCAGACAGGGCCTGACCTAATTAAGTTTGCAGGACCCCTCCATTCCATCTGAAGAGGATTATAAACTCTAAACTTGCATCATTCTTCTTTGCCCACTTTTTTTGTGCTTGTTACTGAATCTGGGGGGGGAGTTATGGTGAACACGTACTGTTTTCTGATCTTGCTGCTATGTAGCAGATAAATGTGGTAAGGTAGCTAAAGAGACCCAGTAGAGTCAAAGATTATTCACAGCCAATATTTGCCTACAAAAAATATTTTAAAATTAAGTAATTGTTAACATTAAAGCTGACGGTGATGCAAGGTGATGTCCATTTTAAAGAATTTGTAGATGCATGTTTTTAGAAAGTAAACTGAAACATAATTGCTGATGGAGTTATTGTAATTGTTGAGCACAGAAAATATTACAATATGATTGTTTTTTTCCCCTTTTGTAGTTTGATCCCTCAGAAAACTAGGTGCCATTTTCAGACTCCTCTATGTGAAAGTTAGATAATTTGGCAGTATTTTTGCAGGTTAGTGAACAAAATAAATTACCAGATAAAACGAGAGTTTTGATTCTGCATTCACACTCATCTTTTGTTCTCGTTTCCTCATAATTTCCCAAAGTATCATAGTGCTAATTGTATAGCAAAGTTCCTTATAGTAAGGGGCTGAAAATAAAACCACCTAGATACTGCCAACCTATATTTCCTGACAACATTGTATCCTGAGTAATTCCCAGCATGCAAGATCATTTAAACATTTGTTTCTCAGCTTTCTTCTCCTGGACTGGGGGCAGGCGGAGAGACTGGTGAACATTTTCCCATTTTTGGCTTGGCTGTATCGTGACACTTTTAAATCCTCTGTCAACAGTGGCATGGTGTTGCATTCATGTTTTCTTTGTTTCTTTTTTGTGTGTGAAAAAAATCCCTTTCTTGGATCTATCTGTTATATAAATAAAAATGATGCAGTCCTATATTTTTATGGTATGCTAATCCACCTTGGCTATGGTATAATTATCAAATAATTTCATGCTACCCCGGTGGCAGGCTACATCCAGGCCCCTGAACACTTGCTGCCAAGCTCTATTTAAATCCTCTCTGCAAAGTCCCATTCATAAATTTGCCATGGCTTTTAAAGCGACATAGTCTGAAGCTTATTCAGTGATATCAGATAAGTGCATTTCTATTTCCACAATGCAGCCATATTTATCTGCTCAGATGTTTCACTTTATACATTTACATGTTTACCTTCTTCAACTCGGATTAGGGTTGCCAGCTCCAGGTTGGGAAATACCTGGAGATTTTTGGGGCGGAGGCTGGGGTTTGGGGAGGGAGGGACTTCAATACCATAGAGTCTAATTTCCAAAGCAGCCATTTTCTCCAGGTGAACTGATCTCTATCAGCTGGACATCAGTTGTAATAGCAGGATAATTTTTGTGATTTTTGTAAACATTAGGAAGAACTTTCTGACAGTGAGGGCAGTTCGACGGTGGAATGAGCTGCCTCGTGGGGTGTGTGTGTGGAGTCCCGGTCTTTGGAGGTCTTTAAACAGAGGTTGGATGGCCATCTGTTGGGAGTGCTTTGATTGTGGGATCCTGCATGGCAGGGGGTTGGACTGGATGGCCCTTGTGGTCTCTTCCAACCTTGTGTGATTTTGTGATTTTTGTGATTTTGTGATTTGAGATCTCCAGCTACTACCTGGAGGTTGGCAACCCTAACTCTGATACCTGAGTGATCAGAGGTGATGAAGCAGTATTTTACAAGAAGCAGGCATTGGGCTTTTAAGTGTCTGAAAGAAGGGACATACAGTTCTGGTGATCTGACACGGCTTCTAACCCTGTGGGGATAACTCTGTAGCTCAGCAATATAATGAGACTCCAGGAGCTAGAGCACTGCAGCTATGCACCTTATTTTTAATCATCAAGAATTTCAGTCTGATATGTGATTCTCTTGACTTGGTTGTGCATCACTGCAGAGCCAGTATCTAATAGTCTGGTGACACATATCCAACTAGCTGGATGTCAAAAAATAAAAGGTCATATTCTATCTGTTTCTAGAAAAACTTCGGTATTTCCAGTGCTATTTTAGCCAATATGCCATCAAAGACTCTGTCTCCCATTGCAAATCCCTTCTCAGAAATTATGATTTAGCTGGTTGTAATTAATTGAAAAACTACCTGAGCTATATGTTTACAAAGTAAAGCCCGAGACTTGTTTTCTCATTGCTCACCCAGACTAGTTTGGTTAATATGTCATTTGAAGTTCAAATTAAAGTTTCACAAACATTTGCAGCATAATGGTTGGTGCAAGACAGTGTTTAAGAAAATCCTCCTCCAAAGCATTTAAGATGTGCTTTTAATATGGAGCATTAGTGTAAATCCTGCTTAAATTATTATTTTTGTAAAAGGTGCCTGGGAACAGATGGGAAGTGATACCAGGTGCATGCTCAGTGCCAAAGCTAGTTTTGAATGTTTGCTTTTGAACACAGGTTCATGGACCCTGTCCTCTATCATCAAATGCCAAACGAATCTATAGAGATTTAAATATAAAACAAATCAGCCTAATGTTATTTTTATACATGTACACTTTCTTCTTTTCTTTACTTTCTTTTCTTTTTAAAAAGATAACAATCCTGCTGCCTGATGGACCTTTAGAATACTGCAGTTTGGCTTATAAACACAAATACTATTTTTTTTTAGTGATTTGCTTCATTCCATTCTGGCACTTCAAGATATGTTTGCAAATTAGTTTGAAAACTTCCGAAGCAGAGCTAAAATGAGATACTATTGCCATCACTAGAAGATTCATCTACTAACACATTCAAATCACTTCTGTAGACTGTCGGACATCCCCTTTCTTCTGCCTGCTGATAAATATAGAGGACACCACATGTACCTGAGATGTGAAAGTACCACATCTGTGAACAATGAATGGGAAAGGGGAAAGGGGGGGTTCTTCCAGCAACATAGGTCTTGGGCAGCCCATTTCTGAAGGAGGGGGGAGATCCATGGCAGCCGGGAGAGGTGCAGCCACACCGCCTCCTCCTCGGCTTTCAGGCCGCTGTGGAAGAAAAAAGAGCAGTTTAAAATAGTTTAAAAAAATGGGGGAAATGCTCCATTGTATAAAGCGAGGTTGCACCACAAAATAAGGTGGCACAGCCATGTCGCAGCTCAAGGGGGTATTCCCAGGACAAATGGGGTTAGGAAGCTGCCCAAATGCAGCTGTGCCCCTGGGAATGCCCTGGGAATGCCTCTCCCATGCTGGCATGGGCATTCTGGGGGTTTGTTCCCAGAGTGGCTGCACTGGCAGCAGGAGCTGGTGGAGCTCTGTGGTTCCCGGACACCAGCATGTTTGCCCCCATGCTGGCGTAGGTGCCACTTCCGTGATAAAGTGGCACCTATGCAGGTGCAGGGTCACTCCGGCCCCTAAGGAGATTTGCCCCTTCTTCAGGACTGCAGCCAAAGAGCATCTCTTGAGACAGCCACCAGGACCACATAAACATGTGCACAGGGAAGCAGAACTAAAGTATGCAATGGAATGATTGCATTTCCTTTTTATTATATTCATCTCTTGCTTTTCAACTATAAAGCCCTCAAACCATCTTACAACATTTAATTAATATATTTGGTAATATGTTATAAGGTGTTTTGAGGATTTTATACATACTCCAACGATTTAATGTTTCAGTCTTGCCTCCTTCCTTCTTGTCTCCCTCATCCTGGGAGGAGGGGATAAAACATTCACTAAGTAATCGTGACTAATATATTGGGTATTGGGGGGAAGATATATTTGGTAATATCACCCCCAATACCCAATATATTAGACACCATTACCTAGTGAATGTTTTATCCAAATACTAACCCTGCTTAGCTTCTGAGATCTGAGGAGATCATGTTGATGGAAGTGCAAAGTGTCAATAGGGAATCTTTGGCTGGAAATTGAAGGAACCTACAAGGACTTCTGTGGGGGGGGGGAAGAGCTAATTTCCCCCTCTGTCAACATTCCTGAAGAAAAAATAGTGAAGACTTGAAACAAATCCTGATGAAGGTTAAAGCAGAAAGTGTCAAAACAGAATTGCAGCTGAACACCAAGAAGACAAAAGTAATGACTAGGGAATTAGTCAACTTTAAGGGTGATAATGAGGAAATTGAAATTGTTCAAGATTTTCTATTCCTTGGCTCAGTCATTAACCAAAAGGGAAACTGCAACCAAGAAATCGGAAGGAAATTGAGATTGGGAAGGGCAGCCATGAAGGAGCTAGTAGAGATTCTTAAGTGAAAGAATATGTCACTGGCAACCAAGATCAAGTTAATTCATGCCATAGTTTCCCTATTACTTACTATGTATGGGTGTGAAAGTTGGATGATGAAAAAAGCTGACAGAAAGAAAGTAGATTCCTTTGAAATATGGTGTTGACCACCAAATATGGTGGACCAAATATGGTGGACCACCAAAAAGACAAGTAAGTGGATTCTAGATCAAATCAAGCCTGAACTCTCTCTAGAAGCTAAAATGACTAAACTGAGGCAATTGTACTTTGGTCACATTATGAGAAGACAAGAGTAACTGGAAAAGACAGTAATGCTAGGAAAAGTTAAGGCAGCAGGAAAAGAGGAAGTGGCACCCGCGCAGGTGTGGGGTCACGCTGGCCCCTAAGGAGATTTGCCCCCCCTTTCAGGATTGCAGCCAGAGAGCATCTCTTGAGACAGCCAGCAGGACCACATAAAGGAAGCCATGGCCCTCAGTTTGCATGTGAAGATACTTCACATGGGGTGACACATGGTTATTATAATATAAAAGTGGGAACCCACAAAGACTTATGGGAGGCATCTCATATCCCCCTCCTTCATTATTTCCTCTTTCCCTTTCCTGAAAGCCCCTCTAGCCTCTCCCTTTTCCTGCCTCCTTCTCCTACATTTATCCGCCCCTCTGTCTTCAGCTTTCCCTTTCCCTCCCCTTCATCCTCTACTTATGAAAACTATGGCCCAGTTGTGTGGTGCTTGCCATTGGGCCAGGCCCATTGGCATGATAAAGAACCCTAAAGGACTTGTGGAGGGGCATCTCACTTTCCCCTCCCCCACTATTTTCTCTTTTCCTTCCTTGAAAGTCCCCATAGACTCCCTGTTTCTTGCTTCATTCTCTTCTTAGGGTTGCCAGCTCCAGATTGTTAAATTCTTGGAGATTTCGGGGTGGAGATTTGGGAGTCAAGGTTTGGGGAGGGAAGTGACCTCAGCGGGGTATAATGTTATAGAGTCCACCCTCCAAAGCAGCCATTTTCTCCACAGTGAAGACCAAAGCAGCTTACATTATTCTCATCTCCTCCTTTTTCTCTTCACAACAACACTGTGAGATAGGTTAGGCTGAAAGTATGTGGCTGGTGCCAGATCACCCAGTGAGCTTCCACAGAAAGATGGGAATTTGAACCTGGGTCTTCCAGACCATATGCTGAACCTCTAACCACTATGTCACACTGGCTTTAATAGGGTGCCTGCTGTTAGTAGCAAGCAGCCAGGCCTAGCTGAGTCATGCTAGTTGGCTGATATCAAGACACCCAGAGGTTGCTGCCAGGCCTAGGGTTTCCATCTTTCAGGTGGGACCTGGAGATCTTCCAGAATTACAACTAACCTCCAGATGACAGACCTCTGTGCCCCTGGAGAAAGTGGCTGCTTTGAAGGGTAGACTCTATGGCATTATATCCAACTGAAACATCTGGTTGCCTAGCAATGGCCACTGAGAGAATCTGTTGCTTAAAGCTACAGGCACTCTTTTTATCATTTTCGGGGTTTCTAAACTCCCAACTCCCCCCCCCCCAATTCAGATTTTCCTGCAGATTTTTCAGCTCCAGTTACCGGATTTACGTTTCCTCAGATTTAGCTTTCTTGGTTATTAGTATACAGATGATGATGATGATATTTGTTCTTGCTTCTGCAGTAGCTTTTATCTCCCTCAGAAACATCCGTTATGCCAAGCCTTGTTGGTGTCCCTTACGAATGCATGACCTGGATAGTAAGGGCTACAGAGTAACTGAGACCTGAGAATAGTAACTTGAGAATTGAAAAAAATGTTTAGAGTAAGAGTAGTTCAGCAGTGGAATTGGCTGCCTAGGGAGGTGGTGAGCTCCCCCTCACTGGCAGACTTCAAGCAACAGCTGGAGGATCACTTGTCAGGGATGCTGTAGCCTGATCCTGCATTAAGCAGGGGGTTGGACTAGATGGCCTGTATGGCCCCTTCTAACTCTATGATTCTATTATTCTGTTTGAATAAAACAAACAAAACAATTCAAGGGGTGTATCTGGCTGACCTATCGTTGACCGTGGAATGCAGAACTAGATGGAGCCTATTATGAGCCATCAGGGCAGTATTTGTGTCTGTATATATTTATAAAATTGCATTCTAAATTCAGAAGATGGTGTAACACAGAATGCTCAGGAAGGACCAAGCTTTATGAGAGGCTGAGGGTTCATGTTTGGAACCCCAGATGTATAATTTAGTTGCCAAAACAGCACTGGGGAAGGGGGATATCAACTGGGGCTGTTGCACAGGGGAAAGGTTTTGGTTTGATTTTAGCTCTTTCTATCCTGCTTTTTTTTTCCTGATTGGAAATTGCTCAAGTGGGTTGCTTTAAGCCCACAGGGGAAAAGCTGTGCACAATATGGATCCATGACTGTTTTTGTTTTTTTGTTACGAGTGCTCGGGCAGGTGGGGCAGGGTCATTTCTCCTTGGGGGAATGACACAAAGAGCAAGTTCTCCTTCCCCAGTGCCCGCTCTGATCCATGTTGCCCTGTGGTCTGCAGCTGCTTTTTGCAGCTAAATTGCACGGCTAAGGATCTGATGATGGTGCACCAACATATGCATCATTTGGCCCTGCATACTTATAATACTGGGTTGTGATCTGAGCTAAAACATCAGCAGATAATGCCTTGACTTAGTTCAAAGATAGTTTATACGCCATGCCTGTAAATGAGTGCTTTTCCAGTGACATTGTTTATATTATTCATGAGAGCTGAAGAAAATATTAGTATTGCCAACTTGTGGGTTCATATTTTTTGGAACATGTGTTTATTTTTAAAAATGCTTTGTTTTAACTATAAAGAACTTCTGTACCATACTGCAGAATTGTATTTTCTGAGAAGACATGCAAAGATCTTTTCCAAATGGTCAAATCTTGTGTCTCAAAATTTAATGTATTTTACATAACATAAGAGATTTTTAGCACCAGAAAAATTCCATTTTCCTCAGTAAAGTTTCAGGTTTCCAACCTGATTTTCTGGGCTTAATCCTCTTCCTGTTGAAATCAATAACTACATTGTAATATAATGATTCACGTTCAAGGTTCAACCATAGAAAATTTAAGCTACATGCTGATTTTACTGCCATTGTTGAAAGATGACCCCCTAAAATGTGTAAATACGCCATAAACTCTTAACTCTTTCAGCACTGCTCAAGTTCCTCAAGCGGTGTGATCTGAATACCTGAAATGTTTTGTCTGCAAACAGTAGGTGGGGCATGGATATGAATTAGTCAGATCTGAAAATAGACATTTAAATGGTTTAATGTCTTGAAAGTTAATCAGTAAGGTTGACAGAATTCCAATAACTGCCGAAGGCTTATAAAGAGGGTTTTTCTACAGCAAGAGACAACTGTCTCAGAAGCCAGGAAACTCGGGTTCTTTTCATACTTTGGCTACTGAGGGAATCATACTACTATATCTGTTATCCTTATCCCAATTCATGACAAACACATGAAACTAATACTCCATTTTTATCTTCCACAATGGTCCTGAAATATAGGGATGAATGAATGTTCCCTATTCTTTTCTTTTTATTATAAATATATACAAATTTACAAATATCCAATGATGATGGGGAAAAATACAAATACAATAATCTATGGTGAGCACAAAATAAAATCTCTTGCTGAACGTTACTTAAACTCAGCTTCTGATTCCAATAACTAACAAAGTAGGGCCATTCTTCTGTAAATGTTTCTTCCCTATAATTTTTCTTTTCCCTTAGATACATACCGCTAATAGCTGTTATTTTATTCATAAGTTTCCCTAAGCCATTTATGCATGCCTGGGAAATGCTTTCTGTCAAAACTGAGCAATGAAGATGGTTGCCACTGCTAACATACTTAGTGCAAATGTATATGATACTGCTGCAGATAGGATCCCTAAAAGAGACAAACCTGGATTATTCTTGATCTGTGTACCCCCAGTCTTGTTTATGCATTTAAATATTTTATCCCAGTATATTTGGATCTCAAACAATTCCACCAGATATGTAAGAAGGTGCCAGTCATCTCATCACATTTGTTGCATTTTGAATGGAAGATTTGTGTAAATCCAACAGGGGTATATACAGCAGCTTAATCCCATTCTCTTTAATCCCCACATTCGTAGTAGGTGTGTACCAGGATAAGATCTACACTTTTTTGAAGAGGGGCAAAAGTACCAGTTGACAGCCCCGATACATACATATGTTTCTTTATATCATCTGCTGCTGCCGCTGCCCTTCTCTGCATGCTGCCTGGGGCAGCTGCCCCTTTAGCCCCCCTAGATCCAGCCCAGGTGTATACATTACTTTATGCAACTTGCACCACTCTTTTGTTGACCTGGTGACAGACAAATCTCTGTATCATTTTTTCTTGAATGATAATACTGGCATGGTCTGTTCCCTAATGGCCCCATAGAATTTTTCAGTAACCAGATACAGAACCTGTATGAAGTGCCTTAATTGCATATATTGGTACACAGAGATCTGGGCTACATTTTTCTTTTACTGCATTGAAGGCATTATTGATTGGATGCCTCTGAAGTATAGTAACTTGATCAAACCATGTCTTACCCACTCACTGAAGCTGCTAGTTTGGCCATTTTAAACTCAGGTTGATTAATAATTGATTCCAATAGAGGCATTTGTCACCTGTGTTAATCCCAAAAGTTAACCCATTAAAAACATCAGATTACAAATTCTCTTAAAATGCAGTGGAGAACAATATAAACTGCTTTAGGTCCCCATTGGGAAGAAAGGTAGATCATAAATTAAGTAAGTAAATACATAATCTATCCCTTTCTCTCCACCTAATCCAGGTGAATAGTATCAATTTCCATCTGTTCAATATTCCAGACTGTGCACAAGTTGTCATTTCTTAGCCATAATCATAGGGCCAGCAAACTTGCTGTTTTATAATGTATCCGTTTTTAGAATTGCTATTCCTTCTTTAGAATATGGAAGGGAGCACTTTAGTTCTTATTCTTGGACATATATAATTCCAAATAAATTTGTTAATTGCTGCTGGAATTTTATTAAGAAATTTAAGACAGCAGCTAAGAGGGATAGTAAGAAATGCAAATACAATTCTGGGCAATATTTTCCTCTTTACCAATGCTACTTTTTCAAGCTACAAGGATTATTTAAAGTAATGATTTTTTTTCCTGGTAATATTTTCTGGGAACACGTTTTAAACAGTACATGTTTGAAATGATATAGTAAATGGTAGCAAATGTGCTGTAACTAATGTGACAAACTGTTTTGGTTTACATATTCAGCATTCACTTCACATACCGTAATATACACATATTATCATCATGGGTATTTTGGAATTCAGTCACAGTTTTCTGACTGGAGCCAAAATGAGTATTCAAAGTTCACCATTCCCCGCCCAGTGTTAGAGTGGTAAGCTGCAGTACTGCAGTCCAAATTCTGCTCACGACCTGAGTTCGATCCCAACGGAAGTTTGTTTCAGGTAGCCGGCTCAAGGTTGACTCAGCCTTCCATCCTTCCGAGGTCGGTCAAATGAGTACCCAGTTTGCTTGGGGGTAAAGGGAAGATGACTGGGGAAGGCGCTGGCAAACCACCCCGTAAACAAAGTCTGCCTAGAAAACATCGGGATGTGACGTCACCCCATGGGTCAGGAATGACCCGGTGCTTGCACAGGGGACCTTTACCTTTACCTTACCTCCATCCCAGTATTTTGCTATGATTTAAAAATGCTTGCTTATAGTGCACTGGAAAATATATTGTAATGTTATTCATTTTTTATATTTTTAATTTTCAACTAAATATATACACATACAGAATTTAAAAAATCAATCAAACAACAATACAAACAAAAGATTCTAGTAACTACTGACCCATCAGCTTGATGTCTATGCCTGGAAAGGTTTTAGAACAAATCATCAAACAGTCAGTCCTTGAGCATTTAGGAAGGATGGATCTGATTACTAAGAATCAGACTAATCTTATCATTTTTTAAAAGAAAGTTACTACCTTGCTGGATCAGGGAAAGGCTATAGACATAGTTTATCTTGATTTCAGTAAGGCTTTTGATAAGGTTCCACATTTCAAAGCAAAATTAAAACCTGTGTTTTGAATGTGATTCTCCCCCACATTTGAACCATTTTCATATGCTTTAGACTTGTTTACATTCTCTGACTACTTTGATTTTGATGAAATTCAACAATGAAATCTTATATGCTGTCAAAATATATGATTTATCATTGCATATTACTTGCAGCAAGAGTAGCGCAGTGGCCAAGAGAATGAGCTGAGATTCCCAGATAAAATCTCACCTCTACCATCAAGTTACCAGGTGGGCTTAGCAAGCCTCTCCCTCTCAGCCTCAGTCTCCTACATCCCACCTTTGATTGAAGGATCAAAATATTGACCTACCGTATAAGAATACTGTAAGCGCTATACAAATGCTAAGTATTATTGTTAGCTATGAAATGCGATACCATTATATATCAATTATCATTCAATACTGTTGCATGCTACTAATTAAATACTTTCAGGTAATCATAACAAAAGATATCTAATATTATCTAATACTTTACAATGTAACACAATACTTCACAATTCTTATTCACAGTTGTCCTGTGTGGTAAATTAGTCCAAGTGATGATAACCCACCAACCTAATGAGCTTCGCAGGTAAATATATATTTGTTCTTCCCACATCCAAAGCCAACACTCTAGCAACTGCAACAAAGTGGTGTACTGGCACTTGCGAAAGACTATTGTAATTCCAGGAGTTAGTGGATTACCCACAGTTCCTCCATCTGTACCCAAGATGCTCTGTGGGCCAGACATGAAGAGGTTACTGGCACTGGAGATGTTGTTTCTTAAAAACATGTTTTTCTTTCTTAATATTAATTTATTTCTTGTTATTACACTTTGGGAGTGGGTGGTTTTCATATTCATGCTGATGCACCTGATACTGGAATGCCACATCAGTTGGCCTCAAGATTTTTACTCCCCTCCAAAAGAGCCCCGTGGCGCAGTGAGGTAAGCTGCAGTACTGCAGTCCAAGCTCTGCTCTGGACCTGAGTTCGAGCCTGACAGAAGTTGGTTTCAGGTAGCCGGCTCAAGGTTGACTCAGCCTTCCATCCTTCCGAGGTCGGTAAAATGTGTACCCAAATTGCTGGGGGTAAAGGACGACAACTGGGGAAGGCACTGGCAAACCACCCCATAAACAAAGTCTGCCTAGGTGACATCACCCTGGTGCTTGCACAGAGGACCTTTACCTTTTACCAAGGTCATTTATGGGAAAAGCAAGCAAACACACATGCAGGTGAAAATCACGTGTTCCTAAATAGTATATAAGTCCCTGGGAACTGCTCCAATAGAGAACCTCTGCTCAGGCTGGACAGTAGAGCAGTGCTGTGCACATGGGCCAGTTATAGGAGTCCCGCCCACTGTCGTCCTTGGGGTTACCAGTCAGCAGAAGGGCTGTAAGCATGTATCCTCTGTTTTACGACTTGCTGATTTCTTTTCTGGTATTGAAACACCAGAGGGATTTCAGTAAAACTATTTTCCTTCACCATTCGTGTGCTTATTGCCTCTGAATCCATGGCAATGCAATGGGTTAAACTCTGAACAAAATTTAGAGGGATATTTCTTAAATTAAGGAGATTGGAAAGCCTTTTGCCACCCTTACAGTGCATTCCTAAGGAGAGTTCCTCCAGTCCAAACACATTGAAATAAATGGGCTTAGACTGGAGTAACTCTCCTTAGGAATGCACTATAAATGTGTATGTTTAGTCTCAAATCACATTGTCTTTCTAAAGGTTTTTAGACTATTAACTTGGAGGCAGACACCGATAATTTGTTATCACTGAGATATGGAACTATTTAGTTTTCCCTACAGATAGTGTTTGCCAACATTAGCAGTGCATTCTCAAGAAATTTTTAATGCGTATCTATCTAATACTTTTTTATCCCACCTTTCATCCAAGGTCAGGGCAGTACACATGGTTCTCCCCATTTTTTCTTCATTATAGGTCTGTGAAAGGAGGTAGACTGTGAAAAGAGTGACTGGTCCAGGATAACCCAGCAGACTTCATGGTAGTGCAGTAGAGTTGCCAATTCCAGTGTCAGAAATTTCCATAAATTTGGGGGTGGTGCCTGGTGAGGTTGGGGTTTGGAGTGGGAGCTCAGTAGGGATGGCCTTGTAATACCATAGAGTCTGCCCCCTGAAGCTGCCATTTCCTCCAGGAGAACTGATCTTGGTCATCTGGAGATTAGTTGTAATCGCAGGAGGACTCCATGCTGTGATTGCCATCTCTGGGCTGACAAACTCCTGGAAACTTGGGTGTGGAGCCTTGGGAGGGTAAGGTTTGAGGAGAGGTGGGACCTCAGCAGGGATGTAATACCATACAGTCCACCCTCCAAAGCAGCAGTTTTCTCCAGGGGAACTGATGCCTATAATCTGGAGATCAGCTGTAATTCCAGTAGATCTCCCGGCCCTACCTGAAGGTTGGTAACCCTGCTCCAGGAGCCACCTGGAGGTTGGTAGGCATATAGTGTAGAGGTTTGAACATGTATCTCCGAGTTCTTAGTCCAGCAATCTAACCACTAAACCATGCCGGCTCTCAGTAGCTATTCTTTCCAACACTAGCAGGTCATGTTCAAGACAGTTTTCATGGCTGCTCATGATTTTTGCAATTCCCAATGGTTATTTGGGAATGGCATCATTGTTTCATGTTGCATGCACAATAGGCTTAAGATAAAGTGGAGGAGAGGAGAATAATGTAAACTGCTTTGGGTTCTTTTTGGGGAGAAAGGCAGGGTATAAATGAAATAAGTATATGAACAAATAAATATTTATGCTTCACTTCCCATTCACATCAGAGACCAGTTAGTTATTGTGCATTTATTTAATCTTACAGTTCCTCATAGTTTCCCATTGAAGCCAGAGGCTGCAGTTAGCTGGTTTACAGTGCTAATTCCATTGAAGTCAGTAGGCATAGTACTTGTGGCCTACAGCAGCTACAAAGGCTGAAAGTAGAGAGAAGCAGAAGAGGCTAATTCATGAGGGGATGAGAGGTAGCCACTGTCAAAGCAAATGCTGTAAGAGGGTCTCTTTTAAAGAATAAATTATCAACCAGAAGTGGCCAATGACACCCAAATTATATCCATTTCTGAGTTTAGAAACATCCTTAGTAAATAAAAGGTTAATAACCATGTTTATGGTAAGAAAAGCCCCCCTCTCTAAGATACACACCCTTCACTGTACTCGGCTAATCCCTGAAGCAAGGAGGTTTAAGGTAATTTGTGGCGCAGCTGTCCGTTTCTGGAACACAAGCAAATTTTTCTGTCTATGGTCAGCTGCGAGAACAAATGTCTATAGCAAATGAAAAAACAAGATGTTCAACCACAGCCTTCAGCTAAGCAGGAAGGGCACGTGAGTGGGGCTGTTGGCATTGTCTGAATCAAACTATAGAGCACGGAAGGGTTTACTGCGAGGCTTAGGGCCAAGTGGAAGCAACAGGTCAGTGGTAACGAAAGAATGCTGGCGATGGAAACCCAACTGATTGACATCTAGGGGCTATAAAGTCACAGTAAATCTATTGTTTTGCTGGAAGGAAATGGGATTTAAAAATGTATAACCAGTCCCTGCCCTATAAAGCCCCCAAGTGGCAGTTGCTCATTCCCTGATGAACATGGTTTTAGCAGTCCAAATCTTTCAGCTCCCATTGAGGCAAAACTCATATTGACTTTATTGTGTTAAAATATGTGTCTTGAATATTGCAAAATCTTGTATCATATATGCTCTACGCTGATTATTCCAAGATAGTTATCTCCTCCTGGTTTGGTACTCACAATTATGAAAGAGAACTTGAATACTCTCCTCACACATATGTATGCCTCACATGAATGGAAAAGATGAATCCTTCACACTGTATGAACAACAGGTCAGAGAAGAAGAAGAGTTGGTTTTTATATGCCAACTTTCTCTACCACTTAAGGGAGACTCAAACCGGCTTACAATCACCTTCCCTTCCCCTCCCCACAACAGACACCCTGTAGGTGGGGCTGAGAGAGCTCTAACAGAGCTGTAACTTGCCCAAAGTCACCCAGCTGTCTTTGTGTGTAGGAGTGGGGAAACAATTCCAGTTCACCAGATTAGTTTCCGCCGCTCATGGGGAATCAAACCCGGTTCTCCAGATCAGATTCCACTGCTCCAAACCACCACTCTTAACCATTGCACCACGCTGGCTCTGCTCGAGAGCATCTTACAGCATTAAGGCTGCAATCCTAAGAACATTTTCCTGGGAGTAAGCCCCACTGAATAAAATTGCACTTACCTCTGAGTAGACCTACTTAGGATTCTCTCTAAGGACTCTGTAGTACTCAGCCATTATCATTTGTTTCTTATAGCCATGTCATCTCTTCTCGAAGCATGGTAATAAAGAAAAAAATAGGGTTGATCTAAACCCCCCCCCTCATTTTTGCTACCCATTGCTTGGGAACAGTGGCTCCTTGTAGACAATGGGTGACATGTGTGAAAGGGGGGGAAGCACCTATCTACACATGGCACTGGTCATATTTGCCGCTGCTGAATACTGAGACACCTCAAGCAGGTTCTCTTGGGAGATGCCACATAGAAATTTTCCAAATAAATATATATTTTTTCTTGATCATTTTTCCTCTATTGTTTCTCATGTAGTTTAGCTTCAGATGTCATCACATAGTCAAATTTCATTGCTACATGGCATCTTCATGAAGCCAAAACAGAATGAAGGCAAATCTTCCTGCCTTTTTTTTTTTTAAGAAAAAATAATAATCCCAAGGACAGATTAAAAAAATAGCACCTGGCAGTGGTCGTTGTCTTTTCCCCCATCCAGATGGAAGGTGGGGGGGGATATGAAATAGTTGAAGTGGGAGCTTTTGTAAAACCTTTCAGCACCCTCAGCCCCTACTTCAAACCAAGAAGTTTAGGCTGAAAACATTTGGCTCAGCATTAGAAAATGTTCTCTTAAAATCGAAGATGCCATTTTTCTTATTAAACTTCTGTTCAAACAAAAGAGCCACAATGGGCATAAAACTAGTTTCTAATGAAATCAGAAGATAAGGCAGTGGTTTTAACAGCAGTTGATATTTCCAACTGAATCAATTAAATATGGCGGTTCCATTGTTAATGTGCAGGCAACCACTATTGGGTGGAAAAATGCTATGAAGAAAGGAGAGACAACCACAAAGTAGGAGTTTACTGGGCAGAAACTCAAGTGATAAAATGTACCTTACAAATATTATGATGAAGTCTCTTTCTTTATACACACGTCTAGAATATGCAATGCAATTAATCACTCATCAGTTTGAAACCTTGGAGCCAGAAGTAAATCTGTCCCAAATGGTGAGTTAACATGACTAATAGATGTAGTTGACTTTTTGTGGTTGATTACTTGTATCAAGGCATAGACTTCCACTCCCTCATATTCCTTCCCATAACCCTGTCCACAGTTTTATAATGATGCTCTAAATAATCTATGATGTAATGCTTATAAATTTTCACTAGGTGGTGTCATAGCGCTGTTTTCATAACTACAGGATTATCTATAGAACAGCAAGAATGCCTCAAATTGGGAAACAGCTTGTATCCTGATTCTTCTCTCTTTCTGTAAAACAATAGTGCATTTATTTTACACACAGTAACCATACTTTATAGAAGCCTGAAGATATAGTCTGGTTCAGCGTTACATGCTTGAGGGCTGGTGGGGTCATGCACATAACCGAAACAGAAAGGGGAAGAAAAAAATTTCAACCCAGAAAAGCCAGGTAACCAAGAAGGGTGAGGAAAAGCCCAATAACAGAATGAATGCTAATGGGTTGTGTGTGCAGGTAAAGTGCCATCAAGTTGCAGCTGACATATGGCAACGCAGTGGGGTTTTCAAGGTAAGAGACCAACAGAGGTGGTTTGCTATTGTCTACCTCTGCATAATAACCCCGGTATTCCTGTGGAACTCCCTGCCCCAGGATGAGGTGATGGCTACCAACTTGGAAGGCTTTCAGAGGGGAGTGAACATGTTCATGGAGGAGAGGGGTATTCATGGCTACTAGTTAAAATGAATCCTAGTCATGTTGCAGACCTATTCTCTCCAGGATCAGAGGAGCATGCCGAATATATTAGGTGCTGTGGAACACAGGCAGGATGGTGCTGCTGCAGTCGTCTTGTTTGGGGGCTTCCTAGAAGCACCTGGTTGGCCACTGTGTGAACAGACTGCTGGACTTGATGGGCCTTGGTCTGATCCAGCATGGCTTTTCTTATGTTCTTATATTCTTTGGTGGTCTCCTTTCCAAGTACTAACCAGGGCCAACTCTGCTTAGCTTCTGAGATCTGATGAGATCAGGCTAGCCTGGGTCTTTCAGGTCTGGGCTGCTAATAGGTTACATATGATAAACTGACAAAACTTTAATACATTACAAATTGTAATTCCCTCCCCCCATTAAAACAAATTTTAACGATTTATACCACTGAGGAACGCCTATTGGCTGAAACACCTTTGCTTTTAATGAAATTTTAAAACTATAATGTATTACAGTTTTGTTAATTTATCGTAAGTAACCCATTAACATTCATTGTGTTATTAAGCTTTTTGTCAACCTTCTTGGTTATGGGGATCATGAACAAACCATTATCAGGTGAGGTTTAGACTTACGATTGCTGAAAATCTATGAAGGGATGGGCAATCACCCCATTAAGGCTGCTGGATCTAGACAGCAACCCTTCAGAAGATCCCTGGCTGGTGTTCCAGTCAAAACACAGGAAACTGCCATGTGGCTGTGTGGAAGTGACACATATTCTCTGTGGAGAGATATGAGGGTTGTATTGCTTTAGGAACCCATGTATCTTAGGATGCATAGGAATAATGCACTGAACTTTTTCTTCTGGTATTATGCTGGAATACATGTATTATTATTATTATTTTTTACCCTTCCTATGTTTCATGTACAGATTCAGAGTTTGGAGTACAAATGAAGAACTTTGCCACATAGTGTTTGGAAATCTGGAATATAAAATATTCTTTAGTACACCAGAGCCACAGTGGCATTAAAAGGAAAAAAGTTCAGCTCCCATTAGTATTCTAGAAGATTCAAATGTATTGTAGAAGACTCAGAAGTGACTCTGTCTCTTCCATCACATTTGACCAAAGGAAAATGGTCCTGTTGCTTTCTTTCTCTCCTTAAAATATGATTAGTAAACGAGATTTTTTGCTAAATGTAATGACATTTGGTCAACGTTCTTAGATCTTCTTGACACTTTTTATATTCATGTATTTGACTCATCTCACCTTACTATTCCCTTTCCCCTTTTCTTTTTTCCTGCCACAAAATGTCAATTCTAGATCATTTGGTTGAGGATTTAATGGGGGGAGGTGGAGAGTAGACAATTGAAGGGTAAGGAGGTAAGGGAGAACACAAGTGAAGAACTTTGCTTATTTTCAATGCTATCTTAAGCAGGGTTACACCCTTGTAAATCCATTGAAGTCAATGGTTTTGGAAAGGTGTAACTGCTTATGATAGCAGGTCTTTTAAAAAGCCTCCCTACCTCCAAATTTGGCTTCTCTATATGGGGACATATCTCTGATGTGTTTTTAACAAAAGAACAGGATAGATATATTAACATCTGCATGAATTCATGTCACATTTCTTGGTATCCTGAACAGAGACACATCAAGATGCTTTGGTCCTGAATTGCTGAATTTGATGGGATTCAGGTGACCCTTGCTGACTCAGTTAAGAGCCTTGGGTTTATACCAGATCCAATACTACTGCTGGAGAAACAAATTAATGTGGGTGCAAAACTGCGTTCTTCCAACACAGTCTTGTCCGGAAGATTGCCCCCTACCTTGACATGGACAATCTGGCCACCTGGATCCACACCACCATAACATCAAGACTAGACTACTGTAATGCACTCTACATAGGTCTCCTCTCAATGCCAAATCAGAGTCTCCAACTGGTACAGAAAGCTGCAGCTTGGTTTTCATGAGCCAGATGGAGTATGCATATAACTCCCATTCTGCAGTCATTCCATTAGTTGCCCATCAGTTTCCAGGCTCAATTTAAGTACTGGCTATCACTTACAAAGCCCTCCATGGCCTTGGTCCCTCATATCTGCAGGACAGCCTCTCCCTCTATGCTCCATGAGGACACTTTCACTCATCTGAGTAGGGCCTTCTATGGGTACCATCCTACAAATGGGCAAAATCAACAACTGCCCATACATGTGCATTCTCTATTGAGGTTCCCACCTTATGGGTTTGCCTGATGAGGTCAGGAAGGTTTCCATTCCCCTGCAAGCTAGGCAAAACTGAATTATTCAAGAGGACTTTTTGCACAGGGAATTGGGCTGCACTGTAACAACATGGTTCAGAAAGAAGCTTGGGGAAAAGGGTTAGGGACGGTAGACTACAGTGTCATTTTTGCCTTTGTTTGACATGACATGTTAATGCTTATGCTGTGCTTCACCTCTCCTTGGTTTCCAGATTTCTACAGTCAAATTCATAGTCTATTGGATGTCTCATCCTGTTGATTATATTGACCTATGCTGCATAATCTACCTTGAGTCCCACAGAGAGAGGCAGACTATAAATGATGTAAAATAAAAATAAAACCAATCAATAAAAATATTGCTACATGTATACGGCTGAAAATAAGATTCCAGCTTTTCTTATTTTTGTTCTGTTTCTACATTCTAATCTAGGTTTAGATTTCTAGTAAAGGAACAGAGTTCTTCAAGAATACCTGGGTGAAAGACATTAGATTGTGATGATCTAGCACATCAGGTTTAGCAAAGTTTATTTTGACTTATTTCTGATAGACGTATTTTACCAAGCTTTTGTTATTATTAAGCATTCCAATTTTATTAATATACAGCTTTTGTTCTATTTGATATTAATTAGCTATGTACCTCTGCATTTTTTTACATTTTTAAGCATTTAAATTTTAATTGTATTTTGTACTTGTTTTACTCTATATTATTCAGTAATGTAAACTCAATTTGTTTGATGGTCTATGACTGCAAATACAATGATGATGATGATGATGATGACATTAGATTGTGATGATCTAGCACATCAGGTTTAGCAAAGTTTATTTTGACTAATGAGGTCCGGGAAAGGGGCTGCTTTACTAGAGACAGTTGAGCACCTGCCATTTCAGCTCGTATCTCACTTGCCCATCATGATTGTATGGTGGACAGTATGGTTGTGAGCAGCTCAAACCTGTTTGCCAGGTTACTTTCTGTGCCTGCCTACTTGCAGGCCCATTGCTACTGCCTCGCCTGCTCTGTCACCAATGAGGAATGAACAAAAATTACCAGTCATGTAGACATAAACACTTCAAAAACATTTGTACCATGTCATGTTTATGCCTGTCTGATTGATTTCAATGGCTGCCAGTCTCTCTGGATCTGCATCTGTGTGCACATGCAAATTTTCACCCATCCCCAATGGAAGTCATAGTTTCCCCTGCATCATTAAAAACATATCTTGCATGTGGTGCACACCTAGATGAGTACATGACCATTTAAAAAGCAAGTACCCTGACTGGGGATAATTTCTGCCATGGGGTTATTGTCAGGCCTTTGCCTTTTTTGCTGGAGCAAAGGCTCTTGACATGAGTCAGGCCAGGTTCTGGCCACACATCACGTCCTTGGTTCTCATGCCTATGAACGTCTGTGTACAGTTCCGCTCATCCTGTTTTCTGCAGCTGTGGTAATGTTTAGTCTGTCTTCCTGGGAATCGCTTATCTCGGGGTTGCCTAGCAATGTTTATTTTTTCAGTCCATAGTGTCTTAAGCATGAAACCTGCCTGTGTTCACCATTACTAGCCTCACCTGCCTGTAGGCAGTCAGTCCTTTAATCTGTCGTTTTGCTCCTAATAAAGTATTACTGCTTCAGAGCTACCTGCCTGGATGGGTTTGCTTATGGGATGCTAGGGACAGACGCCTGATACTGACAGTTATTGCCTCGTGGAGGAGTTGTCTTCTGTTTGGTATGGCACAGTGTATGTCCATGGGTACTGACACCACTTGAGATTTATGTTTCTTTACCTATAATATCCTCAAGTATTCTGGGGGGAAAAAGTAGTCTTGCATGTTGACTGATAAAACCAAGTGACTATTGTAACCAAGATATATGAACTAGTTCATGTTGACTGATATAACCAAGATATATGAACTAGTTCAGTTGAAAGGTTTATTGATGATTTAAACTATGGAGCATATTTCAACTTAAGAAAATGTAAGCAAGGAAAAAATAACATAAGAAAATGTATCACTGAGAGTCACCATTGGCCCCTGGATAAAGATTCCACCTGCTGCCCCCATATGACCCTGATGCTGCATTATGTGATGTACTTTGCTGACATCTTTTTGTAACCTGATTTATGCTTACCCTAGTGGGATGATATCAAGTTTGTGTATGACAGCACACTTTTTGGAAGCAATATTTGAAGGACTGAAGAAGGATTCCATATCATTGTGAATCTGAAACGGCCGTATCCTATGGAAGATTGTGGCTTCTTATGAAATTTTGTACACAGAAACTGTATTGCTACTGTTACTCTGCTGAGACTCTTGGAAAATCATTGTGGCTCCTTCTATATATATTGTACATATTGATTGTTAGTTTGTTGCGTGGTTACCTTGTTGAGTATAATATTGTACATGTTTTCACTTCAGTAGCTTATATAAATTGCACCTTTTTGTACATGACTGTTGCCCCTGTACTGTTTTCCTAACCTAATTGGTATTAGTATAGAGGTGCCTTTTTCTTCTCCAGTACCTGGAGATTGGCAACCCTACCCTGATCCAAAACAAATAAGCACCTAACTCGGCTTTCTGGTACTGTGAATAGAATAAGAAGTCTTCATTAGGTAAGAAACATTAAAGAGAAAGGATTATTAAACAATAGATTTTACTTTATTATTTATACAGTGCATGCTGCAATAGGATACAGAGCAACAACAACAAACAAAAAACAGATTCAAGCAGAATCAGGAAGACTCCCCATCTTGCGGACCTATCCAGAACACTGAAGAGCACTATCAATTAAATATAGGTAAGACACTACTTTCCTGGAAATAATCTTCACTTAATAAACTGAGTCATCAGTCTCTTTTGAAAAGTACTAAACTGATTTTTTTTAAATATTGCTATTAGCTTACTATATTGAGCCCCTTGAGCTAGACAATAAGAGTTGGGTTAGACAAGTAAACCTAGGCGTAGTAACTGTTAAATATTTAGATATTTATGCATCTTTGAGTATGGAAGGAATATTTGTTGCCAACTATGCCCCAGTATTGAAAAAGGTTAAAGACGTGATTTCTAGATGACAGATTTTAACACTGTCTCTTCTAGACAGGATAAACATTCTAAAAATTGTATTCCAAAATACTCTGGTGCATGTAACCAATAAAAACCCAGCAGAATAGCAGAATGTATTGATTAAATTATTTGTCAGAAGAAAAAGCCAAGATTATCATGGTGTGAAGCTCAGAGGATCTGGAAGGAGGGTAGATTGGCAATACCAAATATTTCATTATACTATTTTTTGTCAAGATTGAAGTAGCTATCCTCATGGGTGAATGATAAAGATATAGGTTTAATAACTTTGGAACAATCAATCATGACAATGCCCTTAATAAAGGGTACCTTGAAAAAAACAGAGTGAGACTACAAATAGACCTTGTTCTTGTTTGGAGGTTCTAGCAGGGGAGCGCAGCTATCGTATATCCTTGACCAAAGTACGGTACACTCATATCTGGGATCGTCGTCCTCTTCCACCGAGCGCGCAGCTTCGGGAAGGATGCACATGGAGCGGTGAGGGAGGTAGGGGACACCCGCCTAGCCAGCCAGATCAGCCGAATCAACCCTGGGGATCAATGGGGTGACAGATGTCGCAACCAAATCACTCTCATATCCAGAGTGAGACTATAGAAATCATAGTTGTTACACTGACTGCATATTAGAAACTGCAGTGGTAAACTCTCCATGATTTTCTCTGCTAATATCAGCAGTAAAAGAACTAGCTTCCAGGGTAGGCTGGAGAGAAGCTGATTGCACTTGCTGGGAAAAGGCAAGATTAGATACATATTGCAACTTGACAAAAAATATGGAAATAGTACAATTCACTGCAGTTTCTGAACACAGTAATGGCAGTGTTCCAGTGTTCCAGTTCCTTCAAATTAAAATCTTCTTGCCAAAATCCGTAAATGGGAGCTCAGATGGAATTAACTCACTTTAAGACTCTCATTACCTCTAGAAATAAATGTTCATTATCTATTTTGTATAAATTGGTTTGCACCTGCATATGGGGAGGGACTTCAATGCCATAGAGTCCAATTGCCAAAGCAGCCATTTTCTCCAGGAGAACCGATTCTCCACCACTGCTCTAGGAAGTCCCCAAACAAGACAACTGCAGCAGCATCCTGAATACCCCTTTCCTCCATGAACATGTCCACTCCCCTCTTAAAGCCTTCCAAGTTGGCAGCCATCACCTCATCCTGGGGCAGGGAGTCCCACAATTTAACTATGCGTTGTGTGAAAAAATACTTCCTTGATCTGTTTTGAATCTCTCACCCTCCAGCTTCAGCAGGTGACCCCTCGTTCTAGTATTATGGGAGAGGGAGAAAACACCTCAGTTTCTCATTTTTTTACCTCCCAAATGACCAACAATACACTGCCTAAGTTTCAGTAGTAAGAGTTGTTAATTTAAATAATCTAATTTGGCCCGTCAGTGTACCGCCAGTGTCAAGAGAATTGGGTGGGAGGGGCTCAAAGTGAAGCACGTATTAGAAGGCTAATGAAAGAAAGAGGCTGAAAATCATCATGAATGAATGAATGAATTAATTAATTAATGCTGCAAAATCCGGATTTTACTAATAGAAGGCACAGTGGAAGAAATATAACAGGGACCTGTCTTCTTACACTCTATTCAAAGTGCTATGTTCATTGATAACAACAGCAACTAAGCAAAGCGCACAAACAAATTTTGGGGAAAAGACATACAGAATTGAGTATAATGAATATAAACTATATACTTGTCATATTTTTTGCAAATTCTCAGTTTCCTAATAAACCTCTTAAAGGGTTAAAACAGCAGCAGCTGGTCTTAAGGAGTCTGGCTTGCCTAGTCCTTATCTCACTGTTATCCTGAGCTATTAACTGGCCACAATTACCAAACATATCAGTTACTGCCATCTGTTTTCTGGGAGGCACTCATCGGATCGTGGCCAGCAAAAAGGGATTAAGCGGAGAAAAGCAGAAATGGCAAAAGGCCTCCATCGTGTTCTGCCACTCCAGTCAACTTGCCCTGTACGCTTGTGGTACGTCTGCCGTTGGGAACAGCTGCAAAGAATTAGGCATAAAGATAAACTGTGAAGACTCTTTCAAAGCTGCTATAAAGGAAATGCATTTCTCCATGCAGTTGTAATGTGGGATTGTGCGGAAAGAAATGAAAGCGTACAAAGTGCACATGTTTAGTTACTGGGAGCACTGGGAACATTTTGACTTTATTTGATAAGTGATGTTTCTCACTTGGAACTGCTATGTTAAATTTGGGAAGATCCTCGGTGTGTGGGGGGGAACGTTGAGTAAAATGTTCTACCTTTACAACCTCCAAACCTCAGCAAAAAAACCTCCCCAAACCTTCTTTTAAAATATCCACATTGAAAATAAAATTATCATGTTTGGGCTTGGAAAAAAGCAATTTCTCAGACTACAATCTTGGTGGTTTTTTTTTTTTTTTTAGTTGGGATTATCCCACTGAACTCATTAGGGCTTCCTTCTGAGTAAACAAGAAAAGCCTTAGTCTGTACAGATGTGGTGAAATCCATTAATAGTTTCAGAAGACTTTTAAAAAATTACGTTGCTTGCTTAAAAAAAAAACAACCCCTGCCACCCAAAGCATAGTAACCTTCCAGCAACAGGGCAGGGATACACCGACCCATAAAATGCCAAAGAGTAAAGAATCATTATGGTTCAACAGCTGTACTTTGATTCTGAATTTTCCTAAAATGAAATTAATTGCATGATTCCATAATATACCTTGCTGCCAAAACAAAGTCCATTGGACTTTATTGCTTCTAGTAAATTAGATTATGACTAATGCAGATTTTATTGTCAGAAAATGAATGCTTCAGATCCTTTCCGTTGTGAACACACAATATCCTTCTTTAATATTTACTTAATAGTCAATATTCCTTGGATTATCATCAAAGGGCAAACAAATCTCTTTATCTCACAGCAAAATATACAGTTGCATTAAGGTGCACTCTGTTAAGGACGCTGATGCTACGCCAGAGCAGTTATACGTAGCCGCTTGCAACAGAGTATTGCGTTGCCTTGCTGTCCTGGGGTCACTCTCTTATTTCCTCCAGGTTCCCAACAGCAATTTGGGTCTCCATGGCTGTTGTGAGGCTATTTTAATCTAATTCCTCCTTTCTTCTGTAAAGCCTTTGCACACTCCCGAGGAGCAGCTGTGCGTCAGCTACAGACTGTCTGCAATCCTATGCACGCTCACTCGGGGCTGACAATACAATCCTATACAGAGTTGTTCCCGTTTTACCCCACTGATTTCAGTGGGGCTAGACTGGAGCGACTCTAGATAGGATTGCACTGTAAGTCAGTCCTGCTGAAACTGGTGAGCAGAGTTAAAATATTTAGGACTAAGTTGCCGGCCTGCTCAAGGGTGATTCAAAAGCTGTGCTTCAATGGAGCCATTGCAATGCAGGCCCCTCACTTCAAATCCCTTAACTCACAAAACTCCTTTGCATTGTTTTGGCTGCACAGATGAGTACCAAAAGTATAAAGAAAGCAACACTGTAAGCATTGAAGCAAATTAGTCTCTGTTTCACAGTGTAATCTAAGGCTATTGTAGAACTATACTGAGCACACACACAAAAAAAGCTCTGTAGAAACCTAATTCTTTGCAATGATGACAGAATCCAATTCAGATCGCTTTTTAATCTCATCTCATAATTCATTCATCTGACTCTGCTTCAACACAGCTAGTCTCCCTAATTAGGATTGCCAACCGTACTAACTGGAGATCTCCTGCTATTACAACTGATTTCCAGGTGACAGAGATCAGTTCTCCTGGAGAAAATGGCCTCTTTGGCAATTGGACTCTATGGTATTGAAGTCCTTCCCCTCCCCAAGCCCTGCCCTTCTCAGGCTCCACCCCAAAAACCCAGTGGCAAAGAGGGACCTGGCAACCCTATCTCTAATGATGGCTGAAAATGATAGGGATACAGAGCTCCAGTACATCTTCAGTATAATTAAGCCCCCCCCCCTCAATTTGTAGTTGTGTTCCGTGGCACAGAGTGGTAAACTGCAGTACTGCAGTCCAAGCTCTGCTCAAGACCTGAGTTTGATCCCAACGGAAGTTGGTTTCAGGTAGCCGGCTCAAAGTTGACTCAGCCCTCCATCCTTCCAAGGTTGGTCAAATGAGTAACCAGCTTGCTGGGGGTAAAGGGAAGATGACTGGGGAAGGCACTGGCAAACCACCCCGTAAACAAAGTCTGCCTAGAAAACATCGGGATGTGACATCACCCCATGGGTCAGGAATGACCCGGTGCTTGCACAGGGGACCTTTACCTTTACCTTACCTCCATCTCAGTATTTTTCTAAGAATTTAAAAATGCTTGCTTATAGTCCACGGGAAAATATATAGTAATGTTTTTTAAAAAAAATATTTTTTTATTATTTTTTAATAACATAAAAACATAACATACATATAAAAAGAAAAAGAAAATACAAAAGAGCACTTATTTAACAATTCAAACTACTTATTAATATAAAAGATTACAAAATTCATAGTGCCTTGAAAAACCACCACCCACCCTAAATAGTGTCCCATCACCACCTTGGACTTCCGGAGAAGTGTTATGACAGTTTTAAAGAGTAAATATAATAAAATCATTATAAAAACCATAATCAATATTCTACAACTCATTAACTAAATTAATAAAATTCATTTTCGCCAGTTTATCCCAATACGGGATGGCCACTGACCATGTTTTTTTTTTAATTTTCCATATCCTTACCATGTAAGGACTCTGTTAATTTGGCCATTCGCATATATGTCCATAATTTCTCTCTCCAAGCATTAATTGAAGGTTTATTTACTTGCTTCCAGGTTTTGGCTATTGTAATTCTTGCCGCTGCAAAACTATATTGACATATGTCTCTATCACCTCTGTCTAATTTATTTTCAGGTATACCCAATAAACAAAAGGTAGGGTCCCTTTTCACTTTGGCGTTAATCAAATTATTTGTTTCTTTTAACACTTTGCTCCAATTTTTTTTTATTTTTTTTGCAAAACCAGCATGCATGCATAAATGTTCCCTTATCTTTTTCTAAGCTGTCTTTCTCCTTGTCTAATGTTTTCTAATATCTTTTTCTTTTGTTCCTCCTCCTTAAACCATCTTGTATTTTGTTGTATTAAAGGTCCTCTAATTACTGCTTTACCAGCATCCCATATTACCTCTTCCTTTACACCCTTGTCTACATTGTCAGAAAAATAGTTTTGTATATCTATCTTTAATTTGTCTACTATTTTTTTATTTTTTAATAAAAATTCATTTATTACCCACGGCTTATTTCTTCTATCACCTATCTTGACTTTTACTGAAACTGCATTATGGTCTAATAGCACCCTGGGTAAAATCTCCGCATCCTCTGAGATGTTTATCAAACCTTTAGAAAGCCAGATCATATCTATTCTTGAATAGGTAAGATGTCTAGCTGAAAAAAAGTATATCCCTTTTTATTCCCATGTAACAATCTCCTTACATCAAACATTTCCCATTGATCTATAAGATTATTAAAAAATACCAGGTAATTTACCTTCACAATTTCCCTTTTTCTTTTTTTTACAGATCTGTCCATCTTAGGTTTTATTACCCCATTAAAATCTGCCATCCAAATCATTTTTTCTGTAGCACGTTTGGCTAAGATTGTTGTCAGGTTGTTATAAAATATTTTTTGATTTATATTGGGAGCATAAATTGCTACCAACAATATCTTTTGAAACCCACAAGTGATTTCTATCAACAGAATCCTTCCTTCTTTATCCTTAAATATAATTTTGGGTTCCAATACCAAAGGGACAAACGTTGCTATTCCATTAATTTTTTTTGTTTCATTACATGACATAAAAAGTTTGCCTAGTTTTGGCTGTTCCAGCCTGAATATATCTTTTGGCAACATATGCGTTTCTTGTAAACAAATGATGTTGGCTTTAGCTTTCTGTAAATGAAAAAATACCTTCCTCTTTTGTTGGGAGAATTCAAACCATTAATATTCCAAGACAGTACTTGTAACATATTAAATTTTAGTTAATCCCATTTCTAAATTTCATTCCCAAAGTTATTATTTTTTACTTTCCCCCATATCCCCCTTCCCTCCCCCCCTTCCCATTAAGTTCCAAATCCATTCAGCTAGCATTCTCTTCTGGCAGAGAGTCCTCCTCTATTACATCTGTTGGGTTGAGACCTCCACTTGCTTCTGACTTCTTTTCTTCTTCAGTAAGATCTTTTGGAGACGTTTGCTTTGGTGGTTTGGAAAGATCCTTCTCATATCTTCTCAAGAATTGTTCAGCTTTGGCTATGTCCATGATCTTAAATCTTTTAGCTTTGAACAGGAAGGAAATGCCTTGTGGATACTCCCATCTGAATTGAATCCCATTGAACTTCAATCTTTCTACAATCTCAGCAAAGTCTTTCCTCTTTCTAAGTAGTCTTCCAGGAATCTCTTCCATCATTCTGATAGGGATTCCCTCTATTGTTAGAGGGGTTTTATAATGTTTATTTAAGAGGAGATCCCGGTAGCTTCTGGAAAACAATTGAACCAGTCTCTTGGCACGTTGTTTTTGGCTGCAAAAGCAGAATTAATCCTGTAGGATGTTATGATCATTCCTTCCACAACTTCTTCTTCTTCATGTAGAAATTCTGCCAGGAGTACTTTTAAGAAATTTTTTAAGTCTGTTCCTTCAGATTTTTCTCTCAAACCACGTATACGAATAGAATTTTCCTTTATTTTAAGTTCAAGCATTGTGATGTGGTCTTCCCTTTTCTCTTCTCTCTCCTGAGCTGCTTCCGTCGACATTTCCAGGTTGTCAACCCTCTTCTTGGTGTCTTTATTGTCCTGTGCACACTTTAAAAGTTTAGTCTCCATCTTGTCCTGACGCACAGTCATAGCTGAAATGGAATCTTGCAAGACAGCAATAGCATTTGTATTTTGAGAGATGGCTACAGTGTTTTGACTCAGCACTTGTTTCATTTCTGTGACTTCCTGGAAAGTTTTTGTCAACAGTTCATGTAAAGAGTTCATAGTCACCTCAAGTTTTGATTTGGCAGCCATCTTCACAGCAGTAGAGGTACTTGTTAGGGAAGGTGAAACAACTGGTGTTATACTGGAAGCTGAACCTCTATGTTGTTTAAGAGCTTGCTGCACTTGCAATTGTTTGGCTCCTTTAAAAAATTCTTTGGAGTGTTTCTCTGTTTTGGCTTTGTCTTCCATTGAACTGAAAAGACAAGCCTGGCTGAAATTTGTAATCCACAGAGAGGGGGGAGGGAGAGATGGCGTTTCTTGTTTAAAACATCAGTTTGGGATCTTTATTATAGATGAAGATCACACAATTTGTAGTTCAGATCTCAGAGAGAGTCTAGCACATTCTTCTTTACCTAATGTTTCATGCCAGTTCTACTCAGCTTAACTTTTATAAACAGATCAACATTCGACAGTGTCTGGCAAAGTTATTTTGTGCTGCACCACAGCTGGCAAAAAGCCCAGTTTCACTTTAGATGCAGTTAGTAGAGTTATAGTCAGTAATCTCAGTACTTTAGTTTCCAAGTCAAACTGTCCAACACTTCAGTTGTGATTTTAATAAGGTAAATTAAAAATAGCAGAAAAAAGAATTGCTGTTCATATCGGAGAATCCCCTCCACGATTTCCCGGCTGCTTGTGAAAGATGGCGCCCACTTCTCGGGCTGCACCCATCAAAACGACCACCGCCGATTTCTCGGTGGCGGTCACTACAATGACAGGCAGCCCACCGGCACCCGATTCAGCATCCCCTCTTACGCTGAGGGGTGCCGCTTGCCAGATGGTTGAGGACCGTTTTCCCAGCCCCCGGCCGCTTCAAGCTGGCGCGTGACTTGCCGCACGATCCGCGGAGCTCCCTCTCTGACCCGGAAGTCCCAATATATTGTAATGTTATTCATTTTTTATATTTTTAATTTTCAACTAACTATATACACATACAGAATTTTTAAAAAATCAACCAAACAACAATACAAACAAAAGATTCTAGTAACTACTTACCCATCAGCTTGATGTCTATGCCTGGAAAAGTTTTAGAACAAATCATCAAACAGTCAGTCCTTGAGCATTTAGGAAGGATGGATCTGATTACTAAGAATCAGACTAATCTTAACATTTTAAAAAAGAAAATTACTATCCTTGCTGGATCAGGGAAAGGCTATAGACATAGTTTATCTTGATTTCAGTAAGGCTTTTGATAAGGTTCCACATAATATCCTTGTTGACAAATTGGAAAAATGTGTTTTTGATCCTATCACTGTTAAGTAGATCTGTAATTGGTTGACAGATCGCACCCAAAGAGTGCTTGTTAATGGTTTCTCATCCACTTGGAGAGGAGTGACTACTGGAGTGCCTCAGGGATCTGTCCTGGGCCCTGTGTTGTTCAAGAACTTTATAAATTATTTGGATGAAGGAATAAAGGGGATTCTTATTAAATTTGCAGATGATACTAAATTGGGAGGGGTAAAAAATATGGAAGAAAACCAGGATATAGGATGATCTTGACAGGCTGGAGAATTGGGCTAAAACTAATAAAATGCATTTTAAGTTCTGCATTAGGTAGGAAAAATCAATTGTATAATTATAGGGTGGGGGAGACTTGTCTTAGCAGTAGTGTCTGCAAAAGGGATCTAGGGGTCTTAGTAGAGCAAACACTGAACATGAGTCAGCAGCGTGATATGGCAGCTAAAAAGGCAAATGCAATCATGGGCTGTATCAGCAGAAGTATAGTGTCCAGATCATGCAAAGTGATGGTATCGCTTTACTCTGCGCTGGTTAGACCTCACCTAGAGGATTGTGTTCAGTTTTGGGCACCACAATTGAAGAAGGATGTAAAGAAGCTGGAACATGTCCAGAGGAGGGCAACAAAGATGGTGAGGGGTCTGGAGATCAAGTTCTATGAGTAAAGGTTGAAGGAGCTGGGTGTGTTTAGCCTGGAGAGGAGACGACTGAGAGGTGATATAATAACCATCTTCAAGTATTTGAAGGGCTGTCATAGAGGAAGGTCCTGAGTGGTTTTCTGTTGCCTCAGAAAGTCGGACCAGAACCAATGGGTTGAAATTAAATCAAAAGAATTTCCAGCTAATCATTAGGAAGAACTTTCTAACATAGCAGTTTCTCAGTGGAACAGGCTTCCTCAGGAGGTGGTGAGCTCTCCTTCCCTGGAGATTTTTAAGCAGAGGCTAGATGGCCATCTGTCAGCAATGCTGATTCAATGACCTTAGGCAAATCATGAGAGGGACAGGAAGGTTTGCATCAGTGTTTGGCTCTCGGGGTTCTTTCTTGCATGCCCAGGCTAGTGCCGATCACCACTTTAGGGTCAGGAAGCAATTTTCCTATAGGCCAGATTGGCCAGAGATCCTGGAGGGGTTTGGTTTTTTTGCCATCTTTTTGGCATGGAGTAGGGGTCACTGGGGGTGTAGGGGGGAGGTAGTTGTGAATTTCCAGCATTGTGCAGGTGGCTGGACTAGATGCCCCTGGTGGTCCCTTCTAACTCTATGATTTTATGATCCTTCCAAGTCGTAAAAAGGGCCTTTTGACATAAAGAGTCAAAGGCCCACTTTTCATGGAAGATTTTGATGCTCTCTTGCCGCGGAGCAAAAAAAAACAAAAAACGATTTAAATTTATTTTTCATGGGCACGATTTAAATTCATGTTTTCATATCCCCGTCAATCCAGAAGTAGTTTTGGTTTTTCATGGGAACAAAGCAAGCAGTATTCTACAATGGTTTGGTCTGTCCCCTTCTGAAAAGCTCATGGTTTATGCCTGCCCCCAACTCGCCCCAACTCCACCCAGTGGATTACCCAGTGCAGTTCTCCTCTGTGGACATAGCCCCAGCCAAAAAAAGCACCAGTCCCTCCGGTTTCCTTATATAACTTTTCTATTTACCATGCTCCCCGTCCCCCCGCTGTACTTGGCCACACACCCCCTTTCCCAGACTTTGACAGACGGTCATAATTGTGTCTCCCCCCCCCCCCCCACTGTAGAGCTCCAGCCATCCATTGCTAGGAACTTCCATCCAGATAGAGAAGGGAGACCCAGAGCAGACTGGCTGCCCCTCTTCAGAAGGGTGATGGGAGCTTTGGCTTGGATTTGCCACTCTCAGGATGCCCCCCCCCCAACACACACATACAGGAACACACCTGCAGGAGGGAGACCCAGAGCAGACTGGCTGCCCTTCTTCAGAAGGGGACGGGAGTTTTGGCTTGGATTTGCAGGAGGGAGATCTGTCCTGCCTTGGAGGGAGGCTGTCCCCCGGGCTTGAAACTCTCCCAGCCAATCGCTGTTCACAGGGGAGGAGAATATAGCCGACATGGGCGGGGACAATTGGACCGAACCCAGGAACATTTTTCATGGAGCGAAAAAAAAAAAAACGTGTAGCAACCACAAAGAATGGACCAACACAGGTTTGAGAAGACGCGGAGTTGACGCGGTTTTTCTGCTAAAACTCAAAGCGTTCATGAAAAATCAAAAATTTGCCGTGGGGCAAAACAAAGGCGAAACCGTGCCAAACCTCCGTGAAAAAATGACCATAGAGTTTTAAAGTTTCTGGGTAGGATTAAAATTTTAATATTTGTCAAGAAGAATTTCAAATTGTAAATTTGTTTATCGGTTTATAGCTTATTTTTATCCTGCAGTTTGTGTTTGGTACATACCATGTTTGTTGGCAGTTGCTACACGAGTTCAGTTGTATACTGATCTTATTCCTTTTGTTAATTCCCTGTACCTGTTTTTGTGCTGGTCGTGGACCGTAATAAAGTTTCAATGTAATTCTTCCAAGCCAGTCAGGGATCAGGAAGTAAATGTCATGATGTCATGCAAGGCAATTAAATTTGGCTATATGATGACACCCCTTAAGAACAAATGCAGCTAATGGTCCCGACGTTGCTCTCATTCTGAATGCCCACCTTTGCAGTTGCTAGCTCTGTTGTAAAGGAAACTGGGTCAGCCCTTCCCTGTCTGCCGCGCTGCTATCTTCACTCACCGTTCCCTCGGTGAATGCACTTTTTGAAGGCACTTCTTAAAAATCACAAAAACAGGGAAATTTTCACTGCTGACAGAAATATTAACAACGTGTTTGTTACTTTTGGCTCAGCTCTAATTAATGGGACTCGCTGTCAGGTACGTGTGCAGCTTTAAGAAGAGTATAAGGTCTTAGATCACAACATAGCCCGAGGAGCACACCACAAGGTAAGGTTTTCCTCCCCCACCTCAGCAGGCCGGCAGCCACTGGGCAGGGTTTTCACCTGCTGTGATGACAGCCCTACTCACTTTACATTGCTTCACTGGGAAATGCTGAACGTGCAAGACATTTCTTTTCAGCTCTACAGTTAGCCCTTCAGTTTATAAATGGAGTTATCTCAATAAACTGGATAAATAACAAATTAAATTAAACAAGGGCAAATAATAATATCCAGTGTCTGGTGTAGCAAAGGAGAGCCAAAAGAGAGATCACAAACTAAAGCCGAATCCAGATAAGGTGGAGGTGACACTGGATACTTCTGCATAGTTACTTCACTCCTGATTTTCTCTCCAGTCGATCAGCAAGCATTGCAATTGGAAGAAGAAGAAGAAGAGTTGGTTTTTATATGCTGACTTTCTCTACCACATAAGGCAGAATCAAACCGGCTTACAATCACCTTCCCTTCCCCTCCCCACAACGGACACCCTATGAGGCAGGTGGGGCTGAGAGAGCTCTTAATAGAGCTGTGACTAGCCCAAGGTCACCCAGCTGGCTTTGTGTGTAGGAGGGGGGAAACCATCCAGGTTCACCAGATTAGCCTCCGCCGCTCATGTGGAGAAGTGGGGAATCAAACCTGGTTCTCCAGATCAGAGTCCACCACTCCAAACCACTGCTCTTAACCACTACACCATGCTGGGTCCCACCACGCTGGGTCTCACCACGCTGCTCTTAACCACTACACCACGCTGGCATTACAAAGATAGAGAAATTATAAAGCATCATATAATCAAGTAGCAGCTCAAACCAAAATGAAAACAACACTCCAGAAACACATAGAACAATGGCAAAATCGGCAAAAATCTCCAAACCTTACAGGTTTTCCCAAGAGCCAGTAGCCCAATGATCCTCTTCACTCAGGCCATTTCACACAGTTGGGGCCATAACGGGAAAAGCTTGCAGGTTCATTGCAGAGGTTTAAACCACTTGGAAGAAAGGGGGGAGGAATAAGGACTGCTGCTAGAGCTGCTGGTTATTGGAGAGGCTATACAGGGAGAGGCTTTTTTGAGCAGCAGCAGTGTGATGATTTTGTATGTTGGACTTGGATTTGGATTGGCTTTTGGATCACATAAAACTGCTCAATTAAAGGGGATCATTTCAAAGCCTTGAGCCCCAGAACCAGTCAAGTTGGAGCAATATCAAAGCAACTGTGGTTTGAAGCACACGGTTTGCTTGTAGGCCAATTGCTTTCTCACTGCCAAGCTACCTTATGGGGTTGTTGTGAGGATAAAATGGAAGAGGGAAAAGCCATGGATGCCATTCCAAACTTCTTGGAGGAAGGGAGTGAAAGATATGGTTAAGAGCACGTCAATAATCTATGAATCTTGTGTTGTGAGTTTGCAGCTAACCAGTTGTACAGTAGGTTAGACCACCTGCTCCTTTTTGCCCAAGATAACACTTCTAATGTACTATTCTTAATGCAAGCCCTTCTGGGACATTTAAACTATACACGTCTATTCTGTTGCCATGTTCTGCGCACTCTAGATAATATGGCAGAGTTGTAATATTTTAGGCCTTTCAACGTTAGGACAGAAGAATGGCCTTGTTCATTGGACTTGGGAGACTTGCATTCATCTCCACATCAGCAATATCAGTCTCTCAAAAGCAATTCTCCAATGATAAAAAATCAGAATAAGATCATCCTACTAAAACCAGGTGTTCTGTATGGACAACATTATGAGAAAGTTGTAAATAAATGCCTGTTCAAAAATAGATGCCAGTCCCATCCATGTCTTGAAAATTTCCAAAGAAAGTAGTTTCACAATGTCCCATCTGCTGAACTTATAAACAGCAGGTCCCCCCATGATTTTTAACCTAACAGATGCTAGGAATGAGACTGGATCTGCAAGGCAATTTTTGTGTTCTTATGACCTAAATATACCCTAATCTAGGCAGCCAGTAATGCTGCTACTGACCTAGCCTTGTTTTCAATATTTGAAACTATTTGTCTTCGTTTCTGCACGCTAAGCATGGTAAATTATTTCAGAGCAAGATTTACATGGTTGAAAAGAGTTCAACTTAAAAGGAGTATATTCAATATACTGTTGAACATAAGTAGTAAACAGAGAGAGGTCTGCGTAATCCATCCCATAACAGAAGAATCTGCTCAGCCTCAGGAATGTCAAGCTCTCCACTCTTAGAGCAGGCCAAAGGGCTCCTACCTGTACTATAGGGAACTTCTGGCTTAGCACTCATGTGCTAAGTATTGCCCTCAGCCACACTGTAAGAACAATCACATTCTTGTGTGAATGATGGTTTAGAAGACAAGTAAGACAAGGAGAGACTGAGGACAATTTGCCCATTCTAAAAAACATTCTCACTGTCTCCTGCTAGAACACATACATTTGTTTTTCTGAAGGGCAGCTGTTCTGTGCATGCGGCAACATGGCCAGGCTGCTCACTTCAATGAAGGCACTGTCATTTTTAGAGCATCTAATGTCTGTATTGTCCCAAGTCTCTTCATCTGGCTCCATTTCTGCTGTAAGTACCCTGTGTGCCAGAACAGCTGGCATCAGATGCAAGGGAGGTCATAGTGGAAACTGAATGGCCAAACCAAGTTATGAGGGCACAGTAGCAATACCACACTAGGCACAAAGCCAGCATGGTGAGGGAAAGATCAAGCTCTTCGGGAGTCACTCCCCATTCTGCTTTCCATATTTGCAGATTGAAAGATTTCCTTTGAGGTGTATATGATTTTTATGCCAAGAAAGGATGATGTCAATGTCAATGAGGTGTATATTAGCATATAATTATGTTCTAGATTTGTTTAATACAATCTGAACTATACACCTACTATGCCCTATATATCACTGTCACAATTCGCATAGTACAGCCACAAAATTAATATAAAACCTTTAATGCCAATATAACATATTTAAAATACAAAGCTGTCTAACAAACACACCCAAGTGTAATATATCCCAGTGTCTAACTTAACATAACCTATCTACGTAAACCACAAACAAGTTGCATTACAAACTGATGTTATAGCTGCAATAGCAACTTGTTAATTTGCAAAAACTGTCTTGAAATATATGTATTTTTGTTTGTTTGTTGTTTAGATAGGTTATGCTAAGTTAGACACTGGGATATATTACACTTGGGTGTATTTGTTAGACAACTTTGTATTTGATATATGTTATATTGGCATTAAAGGTTTTATATGAATTTTGTGGCTGTACTAGATTTGTTTAATACATGTTTAGTGTAATTTTTTTAAAGCATGGGTTTTGCGACAGTTGTAATGCTCAGCTGTGTCATATAATTCAGTTGTGACCTAGCCCGTGAACGCACCAGCAACTTACCTCGCTATTTACACGCATCCAGTACGAAAGCATCCAAAACGAGTTTAAATTTCTGTTCCCGCCGTGCCGCCTTTGTCTGCTGCTTTTGATAAGCCCAGACCGGCACGCTCCCACGCACGCCCAGTCGGCTCCTCCAAGCAAGGACGGCGATTGGTCCAGCGTGAGTAAGGGAGGCGGGGGGAGTGCGGGGATTGGCTGGCAGCAGGAAATGGATCGAACACAGTTTGCATGTTCCCACTGTAAGGCACCGGGTTTGGAGGACGTTTTATTTTTTTAATTCGCCGTATAAGCGGATGCGCTTAGCGCAGCGAAATTGCGCTCTGGAGACGTCCTCGGAATCCTTCAGGTGAGTTGCAGTGGGAACATGCAAGGAAAGCCCGCGGAAGCCAGTGCCGCAAATGGTAAGTGCGGACATGGCCCTGAACTGAATTACCTAGCAGCTAAAGCGGATTGCATATCTCCTGTTTGTAATAGTGTATCCGGGATGAAAAAAAGATATTCAGATGCAAAGACAGCCAGAAGCTCCAGGAGTCCTGTGTTTCTTTTCTCCCAGCAAGCTATCTCTAAATAAAAATGTAAAAGAAACCAATGATATCCACAAGGGGATGGATCTATTTAAAGTTATAGTTGCTGATGCTAGAGCCACACAGAATCCAGGCCTGCCGTAGCTCAAATACCCCCCATGCCTCAAAAACCTACAGACTAGAATTTTAATTTTTCTGTTTTCTGTAAGCAGCCGCTATAAATAACAGACAACCGCCTTTGAAAAAGAAAAGCAGAAAGTTTTTCTTACTGTTTGCCATAATGGCCCAATCTGTCACATATGCAACATTTGTTCAAGTGGGAGAGTTCTTGAATGGTGTTATCCCAAGCCAAGAAAAAAATAGCTGAGCTTTGGCTACCAGTCCCAGCAATATTAGCCAAACAGAAATTCTATGGTCTTAAAGTGGCACATTGAAAAAAAATTGGGGAAAGTGCACATCAAAGATACTTCTGATATAATTGAGGAGGTTGCCAGATTTCTTAATAATGCCGTAAGGATTCGCCAAAAAGGGAACTGGGGATAAATTGCTGTTCCTAATTTTACCTGTATTTGATGTTAAATATTTTAATCGCTATACTTTGTTGGTCGATATTATATGCCATTAAAGGTTTTGAATATGAATTGGAAATTTGATTCACACGTCCCTCTGGTGACCCTTGTTCAAAATTTCATGGCACCCAATTACAAACCATAGGCCCAGGCAGGAAAGAATCAGGCCAACCATTATTAGGGTGGTGGAAAGTGGAGGTTCTTCAGCATTCTTGTACAGTATTACAAGAGCTCGTGTGCAAAACAGAAATTGTACAGAAACACACCAGGGGGGTTCTATTGCAGTATTGCTAGGGCACATACACACAAAAAAAATTAAGAAGGTGGTTGGTGCTGAGACTTCACCACTTATGCCTTCGGTGACGCCCACCACCCTTGATGGATATTCCCCATTATTTTAACAAATTGAGAGAAAATAAAACAAATCCACAGCAGAAATAATACTGAGAGAAAGGAAGATGGGCACAGTGATTTTAGCAAACCCAGCGTGGTGTAGTAGTTAAGAGCGGTTGTTTGGAGCAGTGGATTCTGATCTGGAGAACCGGGTTCGATGCCCCACTCCTCCACATGAGTGGCGGAGGCTAATCTGGTGAACTGGATTCGTTTCCCCTCTCCACACGAAGCCAGCTGGGTGACCTTGGGCTAGTCACAGCTCTATTAAGAGCTCTCTCAGCCCCACCTTCCTCATAGGGTGTCCGTTGTGGGGAGGGGAAGGGAAGGTGATTGTAAGCCGGTTTGATTCTGCCTTAAGTGGTAGAGAAAGTCAGCATATAAAAACCAACTCTTCTTCTTCTTGTAATGGGACACTGAATTGTTGACATCAATGATTGTATATCATTTTAATGAATATGTATTTAATGTCCCTAAGAATTTAATCTACCCTAAACTTTAAAGGGGGAATGTATGTTTTTCTAAAAAAAATTAAAATGTAATTGTAGGAATGAGTCAAGGTTAGGAATGACATGATTGACGTATCATCAGTATGAAGGCACAAGCCCAGAATGATTGGTCCCGTTTCTAGAATTATCAGATGACATCAGTGATTGAACTCTATGGGGAAGGGTAAATTGTTTGCTGACTATCCATTTAATAAGTTATTTTCTATTTCTAACTTAATTTTCCTGGCGGATAAATATGGCATTTGAACATACCTTTTTGGGGCACCCATATGTGGTGATGTTCCTCACAGCACTAAAGCTGCTAAGCTGTTTCAACACAGAATGTACTTCCATAAATTCTCCAAGTAATGTTTGTTGCTGGGGTTGCTGACATTATCAGGTTTCCTAGTGGAAATTCTTTTCAGAAGAGCCAGCCTTCTTTTCTTCCTATGAGTGCTTAATGAATCATTATTTGCGTTAGTCTTGCAGTAACATTCTGGGAAGGCAACCTGTGCCAGGATCCAAGCAAGAAAAAAGTAATCTATTTTTAATGTTGAACTCCATCCATCTGGTGCTAAATTTCCAGTTTCCAAGTTGCACAGGTTTTTTTAACATACCTTCTTGTATTTCAATTTAATATGAAAATACATTCCACACTATACATGGTGACAGTATGTAATGTCTAATCCCGTTCGTCAAAGATGTTATTATGTTAATCATTATAATCTTAGCAGACAACTGATACTTACCTAGTAGTGCTGATCTCTGGTTCTCAGGAAAAATATCCAACTGCAAAACTATAAAAAGAGTAGCTGGTTACCAGAAAGATCAGTACAATTACCGTGTTACTGTTGTGGCCCCAGCCCTATGAGGGGGAACGGAACGGGGGGGGGGAAGGGGGCCACGGCCATCCCAGGGACTGCCCCTCCCTGGTGACGGAAAGGCGTGATCTTACCAAGAATGACTAGTACTCAATAGCTGGAGTAAACAGGCCTAAACTTTACTGATTACAGCGTTAGGCATTGGCAAGCATGGAGGGCGGGATCCAGGGATCAACTGACCCGTCTGCCAGCTGATCACACCCTGCGCCCAACCCGCCTGCTGGGCGCAGCCTGAGATGGCAGTATGCTGGGACCCACGTGGGTGGCAGCCAACCATGTGGTCCACTGCCACTTGGGAGGAGGCCAAACCGCAGCCCCCGAGCCAGGCTTAACCATTCCTGGCCTCCCCCCAAAACCCCTTATTAGGGTCCCCAGAATGGGAAGCGGGGCACACAGGTCATTTTCCCCCCAAACTGGATCCGGCCCCATGCCCAAACCGCCAACCATTAGTTGGGACAGATAACAGCGAAAACCCCATGGACAAGGGGAGGGTGGGCGGGACAAGCAGCGTAGATAGAAAAGAATGGCCGCAGCCAGGGGAGGGGCCGCCTTTTATCCCCCTCCCGGCCCGCTGGCTGGAGTGGGCCCTAATGGGCTGGGGTGGGCCCCGTGACCCCTGGCAGAGCCTGCCGGAACCTTGTGAGGGGGCGGCTGGCCGCAGTGGTGGCCAGGAGCCGGCGGCCGCCATTGTCCTTCCTGGCTGCCACACGTAGAGCCCGTGCCGTCCCCTCCCTCTGCGGGGGCCATCCGGGGCCCCCACGGCTCCCGAGCCGCTCCCGGACCGCCGCCGCTACCTGGATCAGCCACAACTGCTGGTAAGTGGGTGCCAGCCCCCGTTCCCCCCGCTCCTCCCCCCCGCGGGTCCTGACCCCCACCAGAGGGATCCGCTGCTTCTGAGATTTGGTTTTGATAACAGAAAGATCAGTACAATTACCGTGTTACTATTCTGAGATTTGGTTTTGATACCTTTTGAGATAAGTTTATGGGGTGGGGATGTGCTATGGCTCAGTGGCAGAGGAACTGCTTTGTGTGCAGAAGGCTCTAGGTTCAATTCCTGGTAACTCCAGCTGAAGAATTCTAGGTTGGGAAGGAGTTGGGGAAGATTCTTCTCAGCTTGGAACCCAGGAGTACCACTTCCAGGTAAAGCAGGTACTATTTGATGGGACCAATCTCAGTTTACTGCCTTTTTTACACTCATGTTTTGCTTAGGAGGTTCTGGACTGGTATGAGGGTATAGCCCAGAAGTGTTTGGCAGATCTGGAAAATGGCAGAGGGGGATTTGGTGGGCCTGCTTTTCTGGAAATTGTCCTGGGGGGGGGGACTAATCTAGGACATTAACAGCCATTCCTGAAAATGCGGCGTGCAGAGTCGGCAGGGAAGAGGCGCAGTGGCACCTCTTCCTAAGCTGAATCTCGCACGCTGCAAAAAAAAAAAAAGCCGTTTCACGGCCTTTTTTGTTTAACTGGGGCCTTTCGCCCCATAGGGAACAGCGAGGCTGCGCCTGCTAAAGAGCAGCCGCAGCACTGCCGTTCCTGGCACCGGCGCCGAGGGCCGAAATAGGATAGGAAGCCGCCTACTCGCCTAGTCTATTTTCAAATGTCTCTTTTTTGTTACTGAGTAGACAGTGAGACCACTCTTCGCTTTGTTTAGGATCATGATTGCAGAGTATCATTTTGGTTACATTCTGTAAGTATTGCACATCCTAGCAGTGAAGAAAGGATCGTGTGTTTTGATCAGATAGAGTTTCTGATGGCAAAGCAGATTTGCATGGCTGTGCAAAACAGAAGCAATATGAAAGATCACTTACTAGGAACATTAATTATCTTGGGTATGGCAGCTAGGATGTTCCGGTCAAAAACTGGGCACTTTGGCGGCTGTTCTGTGGAGTGATGCTGGGCTTTTGTGAAATAAGAAATCTCCATTACAGTGCGGGGGAAAAGTATTTGATCCCCTGCTAAATTTGCCCGTTTGCCCTCTGACGAAGAAATGACCAGTCCATAATTTTAATGGTAGGTTTATTGTAGCTGTGAGAGACAGTATAACAACAGGAAAACCCCCAGAAACCCAGAAGACAAAAGTCAGAGATTGATGTGCATTATAATGAGTGAAATAAGTATTTGATCCCCTATCAACCAGCCAGATTAGGGTTAGGGTTAGGTTTCTGCTGTCGACAGAAGCAATCAATCCATCAGATTCCAAACTAGCCACCATGACCAAGACCAAAGAGCTGTCCAAGGATGTCAGGGACACGATTGTAGACCTGCACAAGGCTGGACTGGGCTACAAGACTATTGCCAAGCAGCTTGGTGAGAAGGTGACAACCCTAACCCTAACCCTAACTGTCAACCTCCCTCGGTCTGGGGCTCCAGGCAAGATCTCATCTTGTGGAGTTGCAATGATCATGAGAACGGTGATGAAGCAGCCCAGAACTACAAGGGGGGAAATTGTCAATGATCTCAGGGCAGCTGGGACCATAGTCACCATGAAAACAGTTGGTAACACACTACGCCGTGAAGGACTGAGATCTTGCACAGCACATGTACAGGCCCGTCTGCAGTTTGCCAATGCACATCTGAATGACCCAGAGGAGAACTGGGTGAAAGTGTTGTGGTCAGATGAGATCAAAATCGAGCTCTTTGGCATCAACTCAACTCGCCATGTTTGGAGGAGGAGGAATGCTGCCTACGACCCCAAGAACACCATCCCCACCGTCAAACATGGAGGAGGACATATTATGCTTTGGGGGTGTTTTTCTGCTAAGGGGATGGGACACCTTCACTGCATCGAAGGGACGATGGACGGGACCATGTATCGCCAAATCTTGGGTGAGCACCTCCTTCCCTCAGCCAGGGCATTGAAAATGGGTCGAGGATGAGTATTCTAGCATGAAAATGACCCAAAACACATGGCCAAAAGGATGTGATGTTAACTTCGAAGTCCAGTAGCACCTTAGAGACCAACAAGATTGTTGAGCCATAAGCTATCAAGAGTCAAAGCTCCCTTTTTCAGAGCTTTGGCTCTCAAAAGCTTATACCCCGAAAATCTTAAGTTTTTTAAATTTTATTTTAACAAAACACAACAAGCAAACATGAGCACATCAGGAAGGAAGGAAGGAAGGAAGGAAGGAGGAGGAGGAGGAGGAGGAGGAGGAGAAGAAGAAGAGTTGGTTTTTATATGCAGACTTCCTCTACCACTTAAGGAAGAATCAAACTAGCTTACAATCACCTTCCCTTCCCCTCTCCAGAACAGACATCCTGTGAGGTAGGTGGGGCTGAGAGAGCTTGAAAAGAGCTGTGACTAGCCCAAGGTCACCCAGCTGGCTTCATGTGTAGGAGTGGGGAAACCACTGCTCATGAGGAGGAGTGAGGAATCAAACCTGGTTCTCCAGATCAGACTCCACCGCTCCAAACCACCACACCACACTGGCTCTCCAAGGCCTCTAAGGTGCTACTGGGCTTGAATCTAGCAGCTCTACTGCAGTCCAACACAGCTACCTTCTGAAATTAACTTCAAAGTGTACACCTTAAAAAAAAAAAAAAGTTTGCTTTCAGTTAAACAAAACAAGCTTCCCCCAGGCACCCCTTCAATACAGTCACGAAACAACAGCATGGGTTTAACTAGTTTATTAAATTAATTAAACTGATCTGTATCATAGTTCAATATGCTAACATATTTAAATAGGCGGGCTGTGCTAGGCAGCCTGACCGTGGCCGCCTTTGCTGGGCAGACCCATCCTGGGCAGAGAGCCAATGTGGTGTAGCAGTTAAAAGCAGTGGTTTGGAGCGGTGGAGTCTGATCTGGAGAGCCGGGTTTGATTCCCCACTCCTCCACATGAGCGGTGGAGGCTAATCTGGTGAACTGGATTGGTTTCCCCACTCCTACGCACGAAGCCAGCTGGGTGACCTTGGGCTAGTCACAGCTCTCTCAGCCCCACCCACCTCACAGGGTGTCTGTTGTGGGGAGGGGAAGGGAAGGTGATTGTAAGCCAGTTTGAGTCTCCCTTAAGTGGTAGAGAAAGTCGGCATATAAAAACCAACTCTTCTTCTTTTTCTTCTTCATCCTGACTCAAAATACAGCCAGTATCTTCTGCCAGCCTTATCAACGCCTGCACCTAGCAACCTGCCAGCAAACCCAAAAAGTAAGAAAGATGCCAGGTGACAGTTGACAGCTTTATTGTTTGGGTAAAGCTGAGGCTTTACCCAAACAATAAAGCTGTCAGCTATCACCTGGCATCTTTCTTCCTTTTTTGGTTTACTACCAGAGAGGTCAAAGCCACAATATGATCGCAGAAACCAACCCTAAGATTACTTTGTTCTATATTATCTATTGGTATCTATGTTATTATTTTCAATTATTTTTAATTGTTTTATTTACTAAACCTATTGTTATCATTACTATTAGCACTTTACTACTGTTCAAACTACTTTTACAACAAAATGGTTGCCACGACGTGATGGTGGTGGATAGGGTTGCCAGGTCCCTCTTAGCCACCGGCAGGAGGTTTTTGGGGCGGAGCCTGAGGAGGGCGGGGTTTGGGGAGGGGAGGGACTTCAATACCATAGAGTCCAATTGCCAAAGTGGCCATTTTCTCCAGGCGAACTGATCTCTATCGGCTGGAGATCAGTTGTAATAGCAGGAGAGCTCCAGCTAGTACCTGGAGGTTGGCAACCCTAAGTGCTAAGCAGTAGAAGCAGAATTCCTGGCATTAATGCCAGGGAGCAGTTTCCCCTGGCCATCTAGAATTCCAAGGAAGCAAAAAACCCCATTGGGTGCCAAGGGACCTGGCAACCCTATTAGCTTGCTTTCCCTTTTATCTTTGGGTCTCTTTGCCACATCCTCAATTTAGGAGGAGCCAGGTGTGACCATGACTTGGCTTGCCTGTGGAGAATAAGACAGCCATATCCTTCTCACTATCCGCACTAAATCAGACCTGCTCCCACTTTTCCAAGCTACCTACACCAGTGAACTATTCTCTTCTGAAACTTGGTGACGCTTGGAGCCTAAAATGCAATTTAAAAATGGGTACATTAAAAGTATCTCGATATATGAACGTCATCTTACTGTGTGAAATAACAGGTGTATGAACTGATATTTTCTTCTCCCAAATAATTTAGGAGTTTGAGTCTAACAAAATGAATACACCATAGTAATGCCAAAATCTACAAAAAGTATCCATGTCAGTATAATCTGTCAATTATCAGCAAATAAAAAAACAAAATAAAATAGCTTTTCTTCACACGAAACAATAAACCTATTAGCTCTGATAATCAATTAAAAATATTAGACTATCAGGCAATCACAGATGTAGAAGCTTATCTTCTTTTAAGCATTATAAATCACATCCTTCCTTAAACCGCTCAATTCCTTATAGTCTAATCCCTGCTCGGGTATCATTTTCATTGCTAAAACATACTGTTTGCCAATCAGGTTATTAAGGTTTGTCTTGCCTGTGCCAAAACAAATGCTTTTGTTCAAAGATAAAAGGAAGCCTAATATTAAAATAATAATTTCACATCTCTGCTTGCAAAGTCTAATTATGGAAGAAATTGGCATGCAGAATCTTTGAGGTGATATGGAATTCATATGTCAATACCACTGCCTTTGAAGTTGACCCCTACTGTTCTTGACCATGATGGGCCATTCATATCCTTTGGGTTATAATATCAGAAGGAAACACTTTGAAGGAAGTTCTACTCTGTAGAACTATCTTGCTTTATATTATTTTGTATATTAAGAAACTCAACTGTTATACTTTTTTAAAACAGAGACCATAAGCAGAGATTTCATTCTAATGTGACAGGCACACAATCGTATATCAAGCATGGGGGAATTCAAGCTGCCTTCTCAGCATCTTCTGCTATTTGTCCCTCCCTACATGGAAGTCACATTGGCTTGGCCCATGGTAGGTCTTCTTGGTAGTAGCTCCATTTATGAGGATGGACCACTAAGTGAGATGAGGGCTATATGATCTGTATGGTATTTTAAGTAGGATCCTTTATGCAATTTCTGTATCCCTTAATGTGTCATATTAATACTTATCCTATGCTTCTGTTTCTTTCTGGTGGTTCCATACCTCCAATATCCTGATGCATTAGGATTAGTCCCATTTTGTTGATTGTACTGACTCATTATGTGTAATCTGCCTTGAGTCTCTGTGAGAAAGGTGGACTATAAATAACATAAATTAATAAATAGACAAATTTCAAATTGCACCAGAAATTTGTGGGATGAAGAAACAAAATAGTAGTAGTAGTAGTAGTAGTAGTAGTAGTAGTAGTAGTAGTAGTTAATAATAATAAAGCCTCTGAAAATATCAGTGTCAGTAGCTCATCAGAGTCATCCCCAGTCTAATCTACATTATTTGTAAGACACAGAATAGTAGAAAAACCTGGTAGTCTTTTATAGTAGCAAAGCTGGAGTATGGTTTTTGTTGATTCACTAAGTAGCAAGCAAGTCACCAGATTGAGATGTGTGGATGGAAGACATGTAACCGTCCCAAGCAAAATGAAGACATCATTTTCCTCCAATAGCAAAAGCCCTTTCTTGGATCCCTTTCCTCTTACCATATTACCTGTTTTGTATATGTTACATTTGTAGTTTTTCAGGACTGGAAATGAGATCAGGAGGAGAAACCTATGCAAACTTAGGTGTGTCTAAGTGCCAAGGAATTAAAATGCATGGCCACTTTAAAAAAAAACCCAGAAATGTTAACTTCAAAAGTTAACTTCAAAGTGTCCATATCTCAGAAAATAGCCCGTTTTTCAGTCCACACTTTTAAAACACAGCCCACATGATTACATTAAAACAAATTTCTAAAATGAATATGACCCTGGAAGGCAGAACAGCAGCTGCCCATGGCTTTGTAGAATTCCCCCACCTAACTTCCTCTTCAAGTCAATTTAGAATATTATGGCTATGCATCTCTGCTTATGGACATCTTTTACCCCTTTGCCTTGCACCTATATGATAGTAACAAAAAATTTCATACTACTGTCAACTAAGAGTTAACCTGTGTTTTGTTAGCAGCACAAGGGAGAGTGTAAAATCAGTTTTCTCTAGTCCAGGGTTCACTGTACTAAGTAAGGAGAATGACTCTATCTGGGACTTTAAACATCTGACATAACTTCTGAGTGTGACAAATTAGTCTTGTGATGGATTGCAATTCTGGTCTTGAAGATACCGTCTGATGCATTCATAGTATGTATGTAGTAGACATAAATATCTCATGACATTTTTAATGCAATATGCAAGAATATGGAGATTCTCTTGCAAAATGCCATGGATGGATGTGCTTATTTCGTTATTTCTTGAGACAGTTGGAATAGGCTTAGAAAGAGGGGCTTCTGTAACTATAAACACCATTTGTATTTTTCATCTTCTTTCATTATTGCCGTTGTTTCCCCTTCTTGTGGTTTTGGTAGGGTGAACATGTTGGCCTGCAGTAGAAGTGCTAGATTTGGGTCTGGTAGGACCTTGGAGACTTAACATTTGCCGCCCTGAAAATCATGTTGGTTTCTAAGGTGCTAGTGGACTTTTCTTTGGCCACTTTTCTTTGGCCACTTACTTGTTTGTAAGTCCCAATGAATTCCAAAGGAATTACGTCTGAGTAAACTTGCATAAACTGTCATTCTTGACATGGTGCTTGTTGTAACTGAAATGACACCCTTGGAGACAAAACAAAGCCTTGTTTAGTACCCCCAAATATGTCATCATTTGACAAGCTTGACAGTAAATGGAAGGGGTGAAGGGTGGTTGGCACGTGTGCACTGTTTCCAGGGCAAACCCCTTTAATGGCTACTTAAAGCAACCTCCTTAAGTTAGTTTACAAAAGAAAAGGAAGACAAAGAAAATCTCATCCTGGACTAAATCATCTGAAGGAACCAAAAAAAGAGCCTCCCGGTAATTAGCACCATTTCTTCCTGCACAAGCAGCTTGCTGCAAGCATGTCAATATCTTTGTGCCATGCTCAGATTTCAAAGACCATCCTCGGAACCAGCTGCAGCTCAAGAAATCAGGCGACTTTTTTTTTCCTGCAGAAGATATAATGCCAAGCCTTTTGAAATGAAAGCTGGGGCAGGCCTAGTCAAGATTAATGTAGGGAGGGGAAAAATGCCTCTTGTTTGATAAGCCACAGATGTCTGCTTGATTTGTTGAGATGGTTGACAGTCGCTGATGGTTTGCAGCTTGATATTTATCCCTCACCCAAATACTGATCAGTTCAGGTTTGCCAGAGTAGTAGATGTGCATTGCTGACAACTAGTTAATCACAGGCTGACTGGCAGGATAAGGAACATTCCGCAGGGTATGGGCTAAGGTGGTGAGAATGGGATCAAAGTGCTCAGGTTCCCAGAAAGTTAATCTTTTATGAATAAAATGAAATATATATTTATGTATGCATGGCCTTGTGTCATAGTCACGTGTAAACTTGAGCAGCTAAAAGATGAGTATATGGTGGCTGCAAAGCCATAACCAAAGAGTAATAATTCAGGAACTGCATGGGAGTAAGTGCCATTAAACTCAATGCAATGTACTTCTGATGGAGGATTTCCATCAGGAGATAGGAGATTGCCATTCTATTTTGCTTAGTGAAGCATTATCATTCATTGGAGTGTTCGGCTGCATACTTTAAAATGCATTCTTGTATACAGAATGGTCTGAATAGCTATTTACACATGAATCTTCTTGATAACTGCAACATCTGGTACTAGCTTGCATTTAAGAAAGAACATCACCTATCAAATAGTAGTGCCAGTTCTTTTTCTCTCTTGATTTCACTTCATGCACAATATTTTTGAATACTAGTTTACTACTTACCCAAGGCTCATTAATGCTTATACAATAATTGCTTGGAGGCTTTTCACATATACCACACATGTGTACATTCATGTTGTTTGCACTTACAGTTGGATGGAAATCTCTTGTTCTGGTCCATGCCATGCCGTGCTCATTACAGGAAAACAGAGGTCATACTGCAGTTCCTGATGTCAATAAATGTCCATGGGATTGAATGGAGGGGGCCTGCTCACTCAAGTAGCTATGAGAAGACTCTTGTATGGTACAGCTGAGCAACACAGGTCAAGGGAAAATGTGATGGGAAGCAGCCCAAAACACATCTGCCACACTAGAACTTCAGCTAGGGTTAGATCCTCGCACCAGTGTGAAAGGATCAATTGTCCTATGCCAGGACTGCAGGTTGTACACTTGATCTGGTGAGCTATCGCCTGAGCACAGGGCTAAACAGTTGTAAAAGAAGTGGGGTGGAGAGGAAAGTACCATTAATTAAACCAAACACCTAAAGCTTTAACTCTACCCAATACACTCCAGTTTTGAACAACCCTTTAAAAATGCCTTTGTGATTTGTGGCCCATTTTCCCAATGCTAATTGCAATGTATCAGTTCAGCCCATTACTCTTTGAGGAATAGATGCATATCAGATGTGATTGTCTGAAAGGAGCAATTATAAGAATAAAGAACTTGTAAAAATTTCCTTTAAAAAAAGCAGAAGAAAACTTAGCATCTAAAATGTCAGCAGTAACAATGTTACGTAAAACCTAAGCTGTTAAAAAAGCATGAGGCAAAAATGAAACTTATGCCTGTGTAATTAGCGCAGCTTTAATCCTGAAATGTATACCATGTGCAGAAATAAAGCCACATGGCCCTTTCACACCTGCAAAGCATATGGAATTCCAAACAATTAAAAGCAATGAATATTGCCTTATAAAAGGAAACAAAATCACTGTTGATTACTTAGCAAAGCCAGGATTGGATGGAAGCAAATATAGTATATAGCAAGATTCCAGCATTGTTTGTGTGTCAATATGATTTTCTCTCCTAAATGAATTACATTGTGAGAGAGGCTCACTGATCACAATGCAACATATATAACAGAAATTAATTTAACAATTAGGTAGGACTGTACTCTCCAAAAGTATAATCAAAGCGGCAGGCAAAGTTCTGCAAGTTTTTAAAAAATCTGCCATACTGATGCCCTTGAGGCCACAACCAAGAAAGCCCTGCCTATCTCATTCAGTCCTGCCAGGAGAAAAAGACCCCTTTTCCAGATCTGAATGCACCCCAAACCTCGGCTGCAGAGTGTTTTATAGATTAAAACTGACATTTGTTAAAACCAGCACCATCAATAATAATATGAAAGAATGTGTATATGTGTACTGTGCCGTCAAGTCACAGCGTGCTGACTTACAGTGGCCTTTTATGGGCTTTTCAGGCAAGATATTAAGAGAGGTGGGTTGCCATTGCCTTCCTCTCCATAGCAACCCTGGTATTCCTTAATGGTCTTCCATCCAAATACTAACCAAGGCTGACACTGCTTAGTTTCTGAGATCTGATGAGATCAGGCTAGCCTTGGCCAATACTCAAAATATTCATAAATAATAGGGTTGTGCAAAAAAAAATCGGTAAATTTCGGGTTTTGGCTTTATTCGAAGCTCCTGTGGGGGCATTTTTGGAGTCACCAAATTTGCAATATAGCTGCAAGGGACTCTTCTTAGACACTAAAGTTTGGTGAACGTTTGGACAGGGGCCCACAAAGGGGTCGCCCCCATTTGCAAATCGAACTGTCCATCGGTTTTCAGGTCCAGAAGTTCAGCGTTGCAGAGTACTGGTGGAAAGAGCTGATTGGCAGGCTGCCATATCAAAGTCTGGGGGCTCCCTTCGTATCTGGGGCACATAGTATGATGTCCATGAAAATTAGCTTCCAAACCGAGGAAAATAAGGCACGGAAAACTTTTATTTTGGTGGCAAATGACATCCTGTGAGCAAATGACATCCTGCTATTTTTTAGTTGGAGGGAATATCCCTCTGGATGGGACTGGGCAAGCCCCGTCTTTTAAAATGATCCTTCCGGACTAGTTTGGTCTGACCAAGATGGCTCTGATTACATGACCCCTTACCTCAAAAGGGCCCCAACTATGGGGTCCTAACAAAACCGTCAAAGATAAAAAAAATGGGAGAAAGAACAGAGCTGTGCGTCTGAGTAAAGGAGAATAGCCGAAACTAAAAAAAGCCAAATATCCATTCGGCTTTTTTGGGAATTGCCTATTCGGCTTTGGGCAGATTCCCAGGTTTTAGTATTTGATCGACCCAAAACTCGAATATCGCCAAAATGGCTAATTTGGGGTTTATTTTCAGTTCGGGTATATCGATATGCACAACTCTAATGAATAATAATATCCAGGAAGACAACTCACTTAAAAATGTTACACACCATTTGTTTTTATTACTAGACATACCTGTAAGTTGTTTTTATTACTAGACATACCTGTAACCTCTTCTTTGCGGGGGGATGTTACACTGGCGTGGGGGAACCCTAGTCTTGCATTTGGGTAAATATAGCATATGGAGGGGGAGGGGTTGGTGTTCCTAGCACTTCATCACATTATCTTGCTGTAATCCTTATAACAGCCCTATAAGATCAGCTAGCAGTAGCACTATTACCCATGTATTAGAAGTGTAGAAGGGTTAAGGCTGACAGAGTGGATTATACAAAGCTACAGAGTGAGTTCTTGATAAAGGTGAGCTTTGACCTAAAGTCCTCCTGCATCATAGTTCATTTGCTTTACACTACTTCAGCTGCATGGCATATACCAAGAGACTTGCAAAGTAGGCAGAAAGAGTTGACTAAGGGTAGACTCATAATGGAGCTCGAGGTAACATTTTCTAGTCTGTGTGTAACCGAGCAGCCATTTGAAGCGCCTCTGCATGGGGTTGTTGCAGAGCACACATAATCCATGGTGTCTCTGATTAAAAGGCTCTTGAGTAGTAAGGGTAAGAGATTTTTTCTGAAATTCTGGTCCACTGGTTTCAGCAGCATAGGGCATTTGATCTGTGAAATAATTGTCAAGCATTTTCAAAGCATTACCCTTATAAGAACAAAAAGGTACTTTAATCATCAACAACAGATTTGGTATTTAGATTAATAAAATTAACCCCAACTATGGAACAATATTACTTTAAAAAATTGAATTGAATTGTTATAAATGTTAACGATGTGAGTAAAAGTTTAAAAAATGTCAGTGATTCTCAAGGCAATACTTCTTTTTGACTTTTATCCTGAATCACCATGATCAGCCGACATTATAACAAAAATGAAGTTAAATCAGAATCTTGTTTGAAGAAGGTACTTCCTTGGTTCTTAGTTGGGTTGGTCTATACAGTTATGTTGTCATTGAAGACTACCTGAATTTCAGTTTGCAGATGGCTACAGTTATAGTAGATGGCATAGGAAAATTTTAGCAGTGACTACTGCTGAGCTAGGGGAGGCAGCCCCTTGCTAATAACTGTAGCAATATTTTGTTAAAGAACAACAACAACAACCTAAAGTTGCCTCCAATATAATGGCATTCTTGACTATGTGGAATATTTGAACAGTCAAATAATGGAAGTCATTTGAACATGTTTATCAGTCAACAATATTTGGTCTTAGATCTTAGATTGGTTTGTTTTACATTGGAGTCTGTATGATGTAGTTCCTTGTAGCATTCAGAATCTTCAGGTAGTTTGTGGTAGAAAAATTGGCTGCATCGATCAGTTCCCAGTATGAGCAAATCAGACCCTACACAAATCACCCCAAAGCCTTCAAAGGTATGTTGTTTTAAATGAAAGCATTATCACTATGTATACTACAGACATTTTACAAAATCTGAAATGAAGACTGCAAATTAGTTTATCAAGTCAGATCATTCTGGCAACAGTTGTGCTAAACAGAGATTTTCCAGGCTTGGCTGCTAACCCAAGATTCCGTGCTTAGGATCACATTGCTTGTAGATTACAAAATTGGCTTCAGAATAGACACCCTGCTCAAATGACAGATTTGTCCAACCTGTGCTATGTTAAAGGAGACTGGACTATGTTTTGTAAACCAGAGATAATATTTTCCATCTGTAACTAAGTGCAAGATTGATGAAGGAAATAAAGAATAGTCTGTAGTGACAAGGAACTGAAAAGGAAAGTTCAAAACAGGAGGGAGAAGAAAGAAAACTCAGCACTAATTTGTAACTGGTTCTTTTGCCCTTGCTGTCACAGGAGCTTAGAAGAGAGACAATTTTACTGTATTTAGCGAAATGTTTGTTATGCCAATAAAGGTACCTGAACTGATAAGAGAGACAAAGAAAAAACCCCTGCAGCTATTGGAGGAAAAGCTGATCATGTCCTCTGCTTCCCCTTTATTTGTTTTTGTTTTTTAAATCTCTGCTTCAAAACCAATGAAATACCATTTCTTGGGAAAGTTCAAATTGTGATAATCAGACACAAATCAAAAGACTTATTTTGCCAGATCTGGGTTGTTACCGCACTAGGTATTCCCAGTGATGTATCAAGAGTTTGGAAATGTTATAAAAAATTCTGATCGCACTTTCAGTGTATTCCCACCAATGTATTAAGAGTTTGAAACTGTTATAAAAAATACTGTTGGCACTTTGTTTGGCCCCTTTAGCTGTGAAGACGTCTTCCAACCATTTTTTAGCCGTGGCATCCAAAAAACCCTTTTAAAGCGATGTTTTTTATAACATTTTCAAACTCTTGATACATTGCTGGGAATACCTAGTGCGGTAACAGCCAGTGTTTCTTCTCCAGCATGGTCAAGAATACCCCAGAATACAAGTGTGGGGTAGTGATTAGAGTGCTGGACTAGAATCCCTCTTCCAGGGAAGCTTGCTGGGTGACCTTGGGCCCATCACACGCTCTTAGCACATACAGGGAAAGAATCATGGTCTCTCCAGTGACGGCACTCGTGTGGCTCTGCAGTTTATTTGTCAGAGGCAGCGTTGAAGGAATGCCCAAGACCTTTCCCACACAAAGGTTTAGGTGTTGGGGATAGCGATTGGGGTTGTGCAAAAAAAAAAAAATCAGTATATTTCGGGTTTATTGGGCCCAATTTTTTTTTTCAGTAAACCCTAAATAAGCCGAATATCCATACTGATAAATATGGGTATTTGGCTTTATTTCTGGGTTTCCCCCACAAAATTGGATCCATTATAGTCTATGGTTACTTTTTCTTTTTTCTTTTTCTTTTTTCATCTCAGTGTGATATTGTTCAGGGGCGAATTGGCCATGTGAACAATATCATTAAAGTATAGTCTATGGAATTTTCTTTTAAGCTCCTGTGGGGGCATTTTTGGTGGTAGAGTCCTCAAATTTTCAGAGTAGCTTCAAGGGACTCTCCTTGCATGAACCCCAAAGTTTGGTGAAGATTGGGTTGGGGGACCAATTTTATGGGGTCCCAAAGGGATTGCCCCCCTCCTCCATAGAGAAGCTTTGTAAAATTTACAATGCTTCTCGATGGAGGAAGGGGTCGACCCCTTTGAGACCCCATAAAATGGACCCCCTGACCCAAACTTTACCAAACTTTGGGGTTCATGCAAGGAGAGTCCCTTGCAGCTGTGTTGCAAATTTGGTGACTCTACCTTGAAAAATGCCCCCCCTCAGGAGAATTTTAAACGTACTTACTTTTCACAGTCTGAAATGGCCGCTTCCTCTCCAAAGAATCATGGGGAAACTCATTTTCCCATGAATGCTTGCAATGGGCCTGTACAAGCATTTACTTTAGTAGTTTAGTTTATTTGCTTTCTCTTAACAATTTGGAACATTGAATCAGAAAAGCTTAATTTAAATTCACTTGCCTAATTGCTGATTCATAGCACATTTTACCTGTAATTTATAGCTGTGACTTTTTAAAGAATGTGTCTTCACAAAAACTATAAATGTGACAAGTGGTAATACACATAAAATGACCTCTTGTTTTGACCAGTAACCAAAACACTGACTCGGACACTGCTAGAAGGACCTAGAATCTAGTAGAGAGTCTGGAGTCCAATTCTGTGGGCTATGGAGATGACAAGCACAGGGACAACACTCTTCAAGAAGCTCCTGAGCTGGTGTCCCTCAAGCAGAAACCTCCTGAGATGACACCCTTTGAATTAGAACCCTCTAAGGAGCCAAGGGCCTCGCAATCCCAATATCCTGCTCAACAAATATGACTTTGCGCCAGGGTGAAGTTAACAGAGTTCAAGGAACGAGGGACTAGCATTACACCTTAAGGCTCTCCACTGGTCAGAAAGGGGGTGGACTCTGGGGCACACAGGCTGGGGGGGTGAGAGTAATTTGTCTGCTCTTCTGGAGTAATTTGTCTGCTATCCATGGTGCTGCAGTGCCTAACTTTGATTATTCTTTTTTACTGCAGTACACGTGGTCATGAGTTTCTATTTCCCACCCACTGAACAGATTAACTGCCAGCATTCCCAGAACATTATCATAGAATCACAGAGTTGGGAGGGGCCATACAGGCCATCTAGCCCAACCCCCTGCTCAATGCAGGATCATCCTGCATAGATTTTTTCCTGCATAGATTTTTTTCTATCTCCGTCAGGTTCGACAGTTGTCCTCCTGCTCGCCATAGTGATTCATGTGACAGTCACCTCCAGACTAGATTACTGTAGTTTTCTCTATGCAGGGCTGCTCTTGAAGGTGCTTCAGAAACTTCAGGTTGTTCAGAATGCGGCCCCCAGACTGTTGACCAATTTGTTGTGGCTTGAACACATCCAGCCCATTTTGTGGCAACTGCACTGGCTTTAGTTGGTGTCTGGGTCAAATTCAAGGTGCTGGTATTAACCTTTAAAGCCCTAAATTGCCCCGGAACCTAATACCCAAGGAACCGCCTCTCCCATGATGAACCCCTATGGTGTCTTCATTCTGCCACACATGGGCTTTTGGTGATGCCTGGCCTTTGATTCACCTGTTTGAGTGCAATGAGGGCAAAGGCCTGTTCCATCAAGGCCCCAACCCAGTGGAATGCTTAGTCTGAGGATATTTGTGCCCTGAGGGATAAAAATCTAACAAAATTATACTTTGCTTCAAAAGGAGCCAGCATGGTGTAGTGGTTAAGAAAGGTGGTTTGGAGCAGTGGAGTCTGATCTGGAGAACTGGGTTTGATTCCCTCCACATGAGCGGCGGAGGCTGATCTGGTGAACCGGATTTGTTTCCCCACTCCTACACATGAAGCCAGCTGGGTGACCTTGGCCAAGTCACTCTCTCTCAGCCTCACTTACCTCACAGGGTGTCTGTTATAGGGAGGGGAAGGGAAGGAGATTGTAAGCCGGTTTGAGTCTCCCTTAAGTGGTAGAGAAAGTCGGCATATAAAAACCAACTCCTCCTCCTCCTCCTCCTTCTCCTCCTCCTCCTCTTCTTCTTCTTCTTCTTCTTCTTATTATTATTATTATTCATGCAATGATCACAAAGACTGCATTCAGATGTTTTGATTAACTGTGGTTAGTTAACTGAAGTTTAGTGAACAAACCATGGTTAGTGAAGCAGATGACTGAAATTAACCAGCATCTGCTTAGAAATCCCAGTTTTGTCTGCTGCCACTGAGAATCAACTGCTCACCCTCTTTATCTCTTTGCCTCTTTCCAAGAATTTAAGAAATTACTCTTCTTTTTAATTCAACCCTGCTGCCCTATAACTAGGACCAGAATCTGTTTCCGCAGTGAGATGTTGACTGCCTGTGAAAGGTGTGGCCACCATTTTAGACATGCATTAGATGCCTCTGTTTCTCTTTATCTTTGGATTACTTCCAATTATTTTTTGCTTATGTGCTTGGATCCCTGCCTTGGGAACTGGACATTTGTCTGGACCTGCATGAAAAGATACCTACAACCAACTCTGTCTTCTCTCTCATGCTTTAACTCTTGGCCTCTCACCTCCCCACTTGAGTGAAGTATGTTGCCCAGCGTGTAGATGCTTGGAATATTTAGCTCCTGTTAGTGGGCTCCCTAGTGCTGGTGCTATATTGAACGCCTGATGTTATTTTGACTGCTATGAATGCACCCATTCTCCACCCTTGATCACTGTATTTCCCCTCTATAAATTTTCTTTTTTTACTCTGCTCTATCTGACACCTCACTACTTTGTCAACAATCCCTTTTTAGTCATGTGTGTGACTAAATGTCCAGGCTAAGGGCATTCCTTTAAGTTGGCTGTAGAAACTAAGCCAGCAGTTCGTTTAGTGGGAAAAGCAGACTTCTTCTGTATGCTACTGCTATTTTATTATAGATTTGGACTGAATTGTAAAGTGAGCCAAATTCATACTGATGAGTTTAGGGTAAAGGGTTGCCAATGATGACACACAATAACAGAACAGAGCCAGATAAAGTTTTGGCACCTTTACACCTGGCGCTGCTGGGTTTCCTTTCATTTTAGACATGGTCCCAGCACCCTGATAAGCACTGTAACAAACAGCCTCTGGTCTTTTTCTCTATACCAACTCCAGCTGGGAGGATGAGGATTAGATAAGAAAGTTAGATTGCTGTGGAAATAGCACCTTCTACCTGCAAATATAACAACCAACAAGCCTCAGTACTTCCCAGGAATTAATTGGAAACGACACTGCTGGAAGATCTTAGCTGTAAGCATGCAAGTGGTATGTATGTAAACAATACACTACATTTAATCATCTGTCAGTCTGAGATGCTGACAAGAAGAGGGCAGGTCACAAGGCCATTATGAAGTGGCTATTTAGGGAAGTCTGCTAATTCTTACAGACCATATGTTTTGGCTCGTGTGAAGTAGGAATGCCTTGGGGAGAAGCACTTTAGCCACTAGGTCAGAGAATCATCTGAATAAACAAACAAGCAGGTGGTACCAACCCAGATGACTTTGCACAATGCCTTGGACTTATTTGCAAATCCCAGGATTGTAGCCTCACAGCAAGCAAATGGTTTTCCCCTACTGTCCTACTGAGATCTACTTTTTAAAAGTGCGTTAAACAAGGGTACAACCCAACCAGACGTCCTCCTGCTCAGCAGTACTACAGGGGAGATTTCAAACAATACCACTCGGAGCAAGGTTATGCCCTTGTGAAAGGAACAATGTAGAATTGGTTGCACATGTCCTTTTGCACTGCCCCCTTTATCAGATAATCCACCTTAAATTCATCAACCCATTGTTTGCTAGCAGGGAGTGGCAACTGGTTGAGTGTAAGGCAGCTTTTCTTATGTCTATCCAGGATGTGGACATAATTGACTATGTAAGCAAGTTTTTGCAGCAAGCAATGAGGATTCATGGATGTTATTGTAAATGGGAACAGGTGAACTCTGTTGAGTGAAATTGTACGATTATGTTTCTGCAGATGTTGTGTATGCCAATAAAGGTTTTGATGTTAATTGAAGTCCTCCTGCTCAAGTCCCAATGAAAGGAATGGGAGCCATGTGAGGAAAATTTCAGCTGTAATGAGGCATATGTAGGGTTGCCAGGTCCCTCTTTGCCACTGGTGGGAGGTTTTTTTTTGGGTGGAGCCTGAGGAGGGCGCGGTTTGGTGAGGGGAGGACTCAATGCTTTAGAGTCCAATTGCCAAAGTGGCCATTTTCTCAAGATGAACTGCTCTTTATCGGCTGGAGATCAGTTGTAATAGCAGGATATCTCCAGCTAGTACCTGGAGATTGGCAATCCTAGGCATACATTCACAAGCACACCTTTCATTTCTAGGTGTTAATCCATAAAAATGTGTAGTTGAAAATTCCCTATTGTGATAATGATTAACAAAAATAAAGTAAGACACTGGCCAACTACTGTAAGATTTTCCTTATATGGCCTTTTACATGGTCTGTAAACGAGCCTCTTCTATCAAATCAAACCTATCATATCTATCCTGGCCCGTTACAGCCTTATAGACTTTTAGAGTTGTTATCACTGGTCCTCTTCTGAAGTGTTATTCTTATTTAGTCAGACATCTTGTGGCAAGAATTCAGCACTGAAGGCCTGCTCACCAAAGGCTGTTCCATAGTAGCAGTCTACAAAACCACCAGATACCCATGTGTTTCTCCTTTAGCCTATCCAAGGTTGATAGTGAAATAAAGCCTAATTAAAAAAAGGTAAAGGTCCCCTGTGCAAGCACCAGGTCCCTCCTGACCCATGGGGTGATGTCACATCTCAAAGTTTACTAGGCAGACTTTGTTTACGGGGTGGTTTGCCAGTGCCTTCCCCAGTCATCTTCCCTTTACCCCCAGCAAGCTGGGTAGGCATTTTACCGACCTCGGAAGGATGGAAGGCTGAGTCAACCTTGAGCCGGCTACCTGAAACCCACTTTCGTCGGGATCGAACTCAGGTCGTGAGCAGAGCTTTTGACTGCAGTACTGCAGCTTTACCACTCTGCCCCACGGGGGTTCCATAGTAGCAGTCTACAAAACCACCAGATGCCCATGAGTTTCTCCTTTAGCCTATCCAAGGTTGATAGCGAAATAAAGCCTATTAGTGTACTGCGAATGCTCACTCCAGCACGGTCTCCTCCTGTTGCATGCCACAAGGGCCAAAATGTATGCTGACTCTAGAGTATGGAGTTCACAGATACCCTTTTGAGATTAAGTTGCTGTGAAGCATCAGAAGTTAAGATCTGACAGGCTATTTTAAGATAAGATAAGTAAAATGGGAGCTCTATCCCAGAGGAAGACAGAGAAAGTAACGTCATTAGACTGTTGGCCTGCCGTAATTAAACAAATGTGTAATTAGGCTTCAGTCACTGCATGAGGCAGCTGTGAGCAGGAAGCGCCATATCTCTATAAAGCCAGTTGACACATGCACATTCTTTACTTAATAATTGTACCAAGCAATAACTTGCATGTGAGAATGGACCGAACCTACAGGTGGGAACCTTCGTGACTTCTCAAACACACTCACCCCAGTCAAGAGAAGAAAATTCACACGCACAAGCCTTTCCGGAATCAGTAGCTGTGGTTATAAATAGGCGAGGAAGAAGAAGAAGAAGAGTTGGTTTTTATATGCCGACTTTCTCTACCACTTAAGGGAGACTCAAACTGGCTTACAATCACCTTCCCTTCCCCTCCCCACAACAGACACCCTGTGAGATGGGTGGAGCTGAGAGAGTGTGACTAGCCCAATGTCACCCAGCTGGCTTTGTGTGGAGGAGTGGGGAATCAAACCCAGTTCTCCAGATCAGACTCCACTGCTCCAAATCACCACTCTTAACCACTACACCACACTGGCTCTCTTGCTTAATCCATTCTGTGCTTGCTGTTGTTTTTTTAATTGCTCCTCAAGCTGCCCCCTCCACAAAAATCTGAACATTTTCTCAGGAGGCAGGAAAAAGCAATCTGAGGGGAACTAAATTTGAGAGGGAAAACAGGGCATGAGGTAAGCACCCCGCTCTTTCTGCCAAACATCCTCCATTCCTGATAAAGCCTCTAGTGTCTGAATTTCATTTTTGTAAAAAATAAAAAAAAATGAGAAAAGTTACTTGGAATTCAGTATAACACATGGTTTGTCCCTCAGCTGCCAATGACTGTTCAGTAATCAAATGATAAGAAATCAACTGATGTATTCACGTTTTCATATAGGCTCATAAGCCGTCATCCTGAATCTATGCTATGGACAATGATAATTCATGTAATAATAAAAAGTGCATGGATTTGGATGCTTAAGCTAAAGCTTCTCTAACTTGTGCTAGCATCTTGGTTTGCCTCAGAGAGCCCTGGGAGTAATTGCAGCCATGGCAGCCATGTCTCAAGAAATAATCGTAGCGACAGACAAACTATCCCCTCCCCAAGTTAGTTCCAAATAAAATCCAGCAACCTGAGCAATCCCCCTCCCACCAACAGAAGACGGATTCGCATTTAATCAGTGCCAAATTAAAAAAAAAATCCGATTATTTTACAAGCCAAATGAAATATTTGAGACACCCCACCTCCTGTAATCCCTTCAACCCTGCCTTACCACATCTCCTCCATTCCCTTCCCACTATGTAGCTACAGCAACAGAAGCAAGTCTCCAGTGACCATTCCCTGATCTTCAAAACAGCCTCTTGGCGCTGTAAATTAACATGTAAAAAACCCCCTGCATGACAGCACATTCCTGAGATGCGCTGGCGGCCGGGACCAAAGGCCTTTGGAGGCTGGTGAAGGCCTGCACCGGCACAAGGGCCCACAGTGCCAGCATCTGGGCGGTGCACGCCAGCGTTTGTGGCCCCAGCGCTGGCGTGCAGGGCCGGACACTGGTCGCTGGCCACTACCGCAGCAGCACCGGGCCCAGATGCCAATAGAGCCTGCTGCCACCCGTGTCCTTGGAGGCATTCCCGGGGTGTTCCGGTGTCCTGGGAGGTGTTCCCAGGGTGTCTCGGCGTCCCAGGAGGCATTCCTGGGGTGTCACGGTACCGGTCGGGGGGGAGGGGCTACCATTCGGTGGCTTCCTGAGCCGTTACATCTCGGGAACACCCCCTTTTTTCCCCAGCTGAGATACGCCACCTTTTAGGTTGCGTAACTCCCGTGCAACCCTGTGTGGGTTACACGTTTTTTTGACGCTGGGCGGAGGTTTCGGCCGGGCCAAAACTTCCGTAGGAGGCAGCGTTGCTGCGTTGCCTCCTAAGCCCAGCGCAGGCATTCCTCTTAGGAATGCGCTGTAAGTCCTGACAATGAGTCGTTCCTCAGTCAGGTTGCACTCCATCCCTATGGACATCACATGCTCTGGAAAAAACATTCCCCAGGTTCTGTGGCTGCTGGGATGCTGCCACAGTGGCAGTCAGGACACAAAGCACCTTGAATTGTGCCCACAAACAAACAGGGAACCAGTGTAGATAGGCCAAGCCTGGAGTGATGTGGGTCCCTACGATTCACTCTAGTTGTCAATTCTGGCTGCAGCCTTCTCTACCAATTGAAGTTTCTGAACACTGCTCAAGGACAGCTCCATGCAGTAATCTTCTCCAGATGTAACCAGGGCATGCACCACAGTAGCCAGATCTTTTCTGCAAGGAAAAGCAGCAGCTTGCTAGCCAAGCAAAGTTAGTAAAAGGCACTCCTGGCTACAGTAGCCACCAGCTTATCCAGCAGTAGGCCTGGGTCCAAAAGCTCCTTCAGACTATGGACCTGCCCCTTCAGGGGAAGGGCGACCCCATCCAGAATGGGTGACACTTTAAATCTTGGGTCAGACCTTCCACCCACAAGTGGCACTTTTGTTGAGATTAAGCTTCAGTTTATTAGCCAACACCACTCCAAAACTGCCTCTAGGAACAAGTTCAGGGTTTCTACACCTTCCCTGGGATCAGGTAGAGATAGAGCTGAGCATCATCTGCATATTGGTGACAACCCAGCCCAAATCTTCAGATGACCTCACCCAGCAGTTTCATGTAGATGTTAAAGCGCATAGGGGACACGATGGATGCTAGTGGGACTCCACAGGCCAAAGGCCAAGGAGCTGAGCAGCACTCCCCCAGCACTACCTTCTGAAACCTATGTTCCAAATAGGAACGGAATCACCACAGAATGTATAAATTTTTCATAATTTTAACAACAATGTAAAAATAATATCAAAATCACAATTACCTTAATTGTTGTCTTGATTACCATTAAACATAAAAAATAAATCGACTTCCCCATCACCTCCATCTACCTCTTAATGAAATGTTATTGTCCTTCGTTAACATATTCTGATCCTAGTATTAATCTCATTCTAAAGTTTCATGTTATATAAAATTTTACATTCTGGATCAGAGTAAAAAGTGACCTTCCATTTTCCCCAGATCTTATACATTATCACAATAATTCCTTCAATTCTCCCCTTTTCCCTAATCTCTCCAACTCCACCAGTTCTAACATTTAAATGATTTAATCCCTTTATTCTGAAACCTTTGTCCCTTTCTATTTGGCTGCATAAAATAATCTTGCAGCCATTATAACATAAATTTAATCATACTAAACAACATCCTCTCCAATATTTTAGGGATATTTCCTGTTTAATCGATCTTATAGTTTTAAAAAACCAATAAAAATTTATTTTTTAAAAAAAAGGAATCACCACAGAATGGTGCCACCCAATCCTAGCCCAGATAGGTGGTCCATAAGGATAACATGATTGAAAGCCACCAAGAGGTCCAGGGGAATCGACAGAGTTGCTCTCCAATTGTCCATCTCCCAGCTCAAGTCATTAATCAGGGCAGCCAATAGGGTTGCCAACCTCCAGGTGGCGGCTGGAGATCTCCTGCTATTACAACTGATCTCCAGCCGATAGAGATCAGTTCCCCTGGAGAAAATGGCCGCTTTGGCAATTGGATTCTATGGCACTGAAGTCCCTCCCCTTCCCAAACCCCGCCCTCCTCAGGCCCTGCCCCAAAAATCTTCTGCCAATGGCAAAGAGGGACCTGGCAACTCTAGCAACCAAGGCAATTTCAGTGGAATTACACAAAGAATGAAATCCAGTAAAATCTCTGAACAATCTTCCCATTCTTGCTTTCATCACCACACCATGTGTACTTTTTAAAAATAGAACATCCCTCAAGCTTCTGAAATCCTTTTCACCACAATAGCCACAGTGCTGAAGAACAAACAGACACTTTCACTAGATTGCCTCCCTGGATTGCAAGCCTTTAAAAATACCACAACTAATACCATGGGTGAAGAAAAAGATTAATTTCTGTACCACCTGGTAACAAGCTGTGGATTAAAGCGATGCTCCTAATGTTGGGCTAATGTTCTGTGAAAACAATGCTCAAATGCCAAAACAACTGGCCTCCTGTTTAAACAATGATCTTGTTGCTCTTGTTAGCCAGTGCTCTTAAATGTTCAGATCCCCCCCCCCCCGTATGCAAAATCCATGTAATGTGGAGAATTGCCTTACTGGAAAGGAGAAAGACAGTAAACCTGTTCAATTAAAGCACAATATCAGAGCCAGCTGTTAAGGCCCCATGAACGCCAGTGGCTTTAGCAAAAGTAAATATCCTTAGCGAAAGAAGGCAGACACCCTCTGGCCTTGGAGGCAAGACAAAGGTTTGACTCTTATTGTAGAAAAAGGGAGTCTGTCACAGCCTGAATTCTATAACAATGGAAAGCTCACCAAATTAAGGGCCCAGTAAATGGGCAACAGTAAGATCTCTGTTTTGCTGTTCTATAACGTGAGTCTTCATTCAATAACGGGTGTGAGCTTTTTGCATATCATTCTGCTGACTGCTTCGTACCTTTTCTGCCATGAGTTAAATTAAATTCTTGACAAAATGAAGTAATAAGAGTATATACAAAGCTCATGAGTGTTCTACAGGTGTTCCCAGAGCATCTAAAAAGGTAGTTTGCTGTAACCTAAAATGACTTTCTTAGCATAGAACTGCTTATATCTAAGAAATATAGAGACACCCCCAAGTAAATGTTCCTAGCTGTGGAGAACTCATGTCTAATGAAGACAAAATTGTTTTCAAAATTGATTATTCCCCCCCCCCTTTGGGAAGTTTGGTCTTGGAAAGGGGACCGTCACAGCAAAGCATGGATAGAAGCCATATGCCCATATCATTCCCAGTTGAGACCACTTCACTTGCCTTCCCAGTCCAGTGGCTGTAAGGAACAGAAGAATCCCACAGATAATTTCTGCTGATAGAAAGGATTTCAGTCTCCACAGCACAACTTCCTGGCTTTCCCCTCCTGCTGCAACCCCAAATCCTTTCCCCAATGTTGGTACTGGGGGATAGGTGACCCACCCGGAACAGTATGTGGAGGAAGAGAAGGCTTCAAAAGGAGAGGGTAATCATGTTTCTTCTTACTCACTTTTTTCCTAAGCTGAACAGCCCTAAGTGTTTTAACCGATCCTCATCGGGCAGTTGCTGATAATTTTGGTTGCTCTTTTCTGCACCTTTTCAAGCTCTACAATATTCCCTTTCAAATACAGTGACCAGAACGGTAAACAGTATTTCACAGATTTATATAAGGGCAGTATGATGGCAGCAGTTTTATTCTTTATTCCTTTTTAAAATTATGGCCAGCATTTCATGCCATTTCATAAATTCATGGCAGCTGCATACTGGGTCAGCATTTTCATTGAACTATCCACTATCATCCCAAGATCCCATTCTTGGTCTGTCCCATCAGTGTCTATATGAAGCTGGGATTTTTTGCCCCAATATACATCCCTTTACACTTATATTGAATCTCATTTGCCATTTTGACGCACATTTTCCCCACTTCGGAGAGGTCCTTTTGGAGCTCTTTGTAATCTGTTTTTGATTTAACCACCTTAAATAATTTGGTGTTGTCCATAAACTTGAATTTAGTGGTGCAAATGTTTTCTTTAAGTGGCCTTTAAACTCTTCAGGAATGTTATTTAGATTGTATTTTGGCACTGTGAATGTTTTGGTATCAGTACTGATACCAGTACTGAACCAGAACTGGGAACTATGATGGACTGAAGACGGTGACAAGCATGCTGCACTTCCCCGTGACCATGTCTACATTGTACGAGCACTGCTAGCTGAAGAGAAATAACTCGCAGTGTGCTTTGGTGTCAGGTTGCAATGCAGACCAATTTGATCCATTGTGCAGCTACAAGTGCCAGCGCACCCTTCAATGGCAACACTTGCCTCTTGAGCCTAAAACACTTCCTAGTGTGTTTTATTAGAAAAACTAAAATAGTCCACATTTTAAAAGATAGCAGATATCTTCTTGGTATGAGGATAAAGTGCTGTGGCTCATATTTTCTTTGGATTGTCTTGATCTAGATTGATCACCAGTAATCTCTTTTATCCAGCAGCCAGCATTTCCTAAGACCAAGGCTGTTACCGCACTAGGTATTCCCAGCGATGTATCAAGAGTTTGGAAATCTTATAAAAAATACTGTTTGCACTTTGTTTGGCCCCTTTAGCTGTGAAGACGTCTTCCAACCATTTTTTAGCCGTAGCATCCAAAATTTAAAGCAATGTTTTTTATAACATTTTCAAACTCTTAATACATCGCTGGGAATACATAATGCGGTAACCCCCCCTGTCAAAAGAAAACACACTGCATCATTCAACCACCAATGAGTACAGAGCTTTTTTTTTGCTTTTCAGCCACAACACACACACACACACACACACCAAGTTCCACTCTCCAAAAAGCTACTGCGGATCCTGGCAGTCTCTTGTTGCAAAGAAGTCAGACTGGCTGGCACCCCAAAAGTAGCTTCTTCATCCAAAAGACAGCTGCAGCACAGGCATGACGACACGCTTTGCCAGTCAGGAGAGAGCTGGCTGAAATCTGTCAGAGCACACCCAGAGCACTTGGATGCCAGAGGCAGGGCGGCCAGCTGTCTGATGACAGTAAACACCATTCCAGAAGCTATGGGGTCAAGGGGTGGTGGTGGAAACACTCTCCATTCATTCAGAGCTCATGTCGGAACTTCCAGAACAAGAGAGATCCATTACAGCTCACAGCTCCAAGCAGCTTCAGCGGTGACATTGGATTACGTTGGTTGCAAACTAATTACGTGTTAATTGTGCTACTAGTGAATGGGCAGTAGTGCCACCCATCAAGAGCTATGAATAGCTTTATGGCATGTGTGCTTGCAAGGACACCTGGACAGCAAAATGTGTGTATTTCACTGGCTTCCCAAAGAAGCTGTAAAGTTAAAAGGAAAGGACGTGGCAATCGCATATCTGTGAACATGCAAGCAGTATGTTGCCATATCATGAGCCTATAGTTAGGTGGAGAGGTATAGAGGGGCAAGTTTCTTCAAACGAGGATAGGTTTACAGTGTTCTCTTTCAGGGACATGTCATATATTACATAGAGGGGGAATCTGGGAGCTGCAGCCAGCCACAGCTCTTTGGGATACATGTATGATACACATGTATGCAATTACATGATTATCGGTATACACATAAAACTTTATAATGTGTGATATGGCCCCAATTTTCCTTTGCAGTTGAATGAGCATGGTTACATTTCAGTATGATTTGATTTTCTAACTTTAAAAAAAAAGCTTCCTTATGGAGCTTAAAGTGGTTTGCAATATTAAAAAATACCCAGAACAGATTACATAACAATAATAAAACCAAAATTTTAAATCACTGTTTAGGACTGCTTTAACCAATTGCAGTCCTGAATAAAACCGTCTTCATCTATCTCCTGCAGATCGAAGGTGTAGGGGCCAGGCACACTTTCCTGGGGAGGTTGTTCCATAATCATGGGGCTGCCCCTGAAAAGGCCCTCTCTCGGGTACCTAACAAATGAGCTTCTTTGATTAATGGGACAGTCAGGAGGGTTTCTCCCTGTGACCCCATGCAGGAATATATGGGAGACGATAATCCTTCAGATATCCCAGTCCCTATCCTACTTTAAAGGTCAAAACCAACACCTTGAATTGGGGTTGGGAGGGGATCGGTAGCCAGTGTGATTGCTGTAATATCAGCCTCTTCCAGCACCACCTTCTGATATCTTCCCCCCTTGAGATAGGGCTTGAACCACTGTAACATGGTGTCCCTCAGTCCCAGTGCCAAGAGGCGGGTCAGTAGGACACTATGGCTGATAGTATCAAAGGCTGCTTAGAGATGCAACAGAACCAGCAGGATCACATTTCCCCTGTCTAGTTCTTGGTAGAGATCAACCAAGGCAACCAAAGCAGTTTCTGTTCCAAAACCCGGCCTGAAGCCAGACTGAAACAGGGCCAGCAAAAAAGCTTCTTCCAAGAGCCCCTGGAGCTGAGAAGCAACCACCCGCTCGAGCACCCTGCCCAAGAAGGGAAGATTGGAGACTGGCCTGAAGATGTCCAACATAGTAGGACTTCCACTTGTGCAAGATCTTGTGAAATGCCCAGCACTTTCCTTCCTATATATTCTATTGCCCCAAAATTGGTCATGGTCACACAAGATCTGGTGCAAGCAGAAATGCAAGTGGGGACATAATAAGTTTGACTTAGTGTAAGTGGCAACCACAGTCAGCATGGTGTAGTGGTTAAGAGTGGTGGTTTGGAGTGGTGGACTCTGATCTGGAGAACCGGGTTTGATTCCCCACTCCTCCACATGAGCAGCGGAGGCTAATCCGGTGAACTGGATTTGTTTCCCCACTCCTACACACAAAGCCAGCTGGGTGACCTTGGGCAAGTTACAGCTCTGTTAGAGCTCTCTCAGCCCCACCTACCTTACAGTGGGGAGGGGAAGGGAAGGTGATTGTGAGGCGGTTTAAGTCTCCCTTAAGTGGTAGAGAAAGTCGGCATATAAAAACCAACTCTTCTTCTTCTTCTTCTTCTCTCCATCCAAAGCAGGGTGTTGTTGAACCAAGCCAAGCTGGAGCACAGCTGCAAGATTCTTTCTGGATATAGAAGGACCCTCATCAGTTGGTGCTCCTTCTGGCCCTGCCTTTTTTAAAAAAAATGTTTTTATTTGCTTTTAAAGATATGGGGTACAGAAAAGAAAAAGGGGAAAGGGAAGAAAAAAGGGGATCCACCCTACTCATAAATCCAGAGGGAGAAATAAATGCCCTGCCTTTGTTGTGCTGGCAGCCCTGTCCTTATAGCTAGCACTGTACTACGTAGGCTTGCAATTCTGCTGCTCGGCGTGCTCAAACTGTGAGGTGGGCAAGAGAGATCGCCAGCAGACTGTTTGAATAGCAGAAGCTGTCCCTGCCACTGCCCACAGCAAGTAAAACTGCCCCTGTGGCCAGGGCAACCCTCATCTCTTCCTCCCTTTGTTTTGCCAGAAGACCAACATCTTCTCAAGTTGGCACTGCATTTCATTCAACACTATATTCTGGTAATACCTTCCTGTGGAGGATGTGGACGGACAGAATTACTCCTCTATATTACTCTCTTATATTCTATTTAAAATATTTAAAATGAGCTAAATGCCAAACTTGGGCACACTGACATTTGTCTTCTGCAGTTCTCAGATCGTCTCCCTTATGACCAACAGCCATTGGGGAGTTTATGTTTAAGCAGCATGGACAGCATATCAATGGAAGTTGCTGCAGCCTGTAAATGCAACTAGACCTCTGAAGTAGCATCTCTGGATGAACTACCATGAAATCTAATGGGGGCTGAATCACGACACTTGGAATTTCGGGTATATTCAGAAGTGTATTATTAAGTTAAATGAATCAGGTTCTGGAAATGACTACTAAATACCACTTGAGAGATTTCAGTCAGAATATATGACTACCTCATACTTCAACAGCTGTCTGATTATGTAAATCTACATCTAGAAATGTGAAATATCAGATTGCAAGACTATATGCAAACTAATGGTCTTTGAATATATGGTTTGAATGACTTCAAGATAGTGAAATTCCAGTTTCTCAAACTCATCCATAGAAAGTCTTATTCCTAACGTATTAGTAGTTAGATTTAGAGTAGTAAGAATATTAATTAGAAGGGTACAAGATAGCACAGTTTGAAGCAGAGCTATACCATTCTAAGCTCATGGACGTCAATGGACTTAGAAAGGTACACTTGTGGTTAGAATGGCACCACTAGACAGGATTTCTATTCCTGGTTTCAGTCATGAACTCATTGGTTAGATTTTGTTTGTATTTTTGCTCTCCTACTTTAGAATTTAGCTTGATGGACAGCTAGAGAAATGGTCCCACTTGAAAAACAGTATCACTGCGAACCTATGTCTTAAATTCATGGAATATGCAAAGGACTATAATTGAACAGGAGCCCCGTGGCGCAGAGTGGTAAGCTGCAGTACTGCAGTCCAAACTCTGCTCACAACCTGAGTTCGATCCCAGAAGAAATCGGTTTCAGGTAGCCGGCTCAAGGTTGACTCAGCCTTCCATCCTTCCGAGGTTGGTCAAATGAGTACCCAGCTTGCTGGGGGTAAAGGGAAGATGACTGGGGAAGGCACTGGCAAACCACCCCGCAAACAAAGTCTGCCTAGAAAACGTCGGGATGTGACGTCACCCCATGGGTCAGGAATGATCTGGTGCTTGCACAGGGGACCTTTACCTTTTTATAATTGAACAGTCAATAGAGATTATATTACAATATTGATTATGCTATCCTGTTTCATGAAGAGTGGCCCAAAAGAATATGCCACCATCAACTGTTGCCCTTCCATAAGGGCTCGAGTATCTAGTGATACAAAGTAGACGGAGTTCAAACAGCAACCACTTTTTTGAAGTACAGAACAGAACTGAGGAACTGTGTAAACCAGCCCTGCTTATATGCCCCCCTGGCTGCCTGTGGCCACTCCCCCGATCCGTGATAGGGGGGAACAACCCCTGGGTCGCCAATGGAGCGTCCCGGCTTAGGACCAATGGGGCACCCTGGCTGGGGCCAAAGACGCGAGCAGGGTCTAGGAGCCTTCGTCGGGGACTCCAGCTCCTAGGTCTCTTCCTGCTTACTTGCCTAACTATTTACATACATTACACCCCTCCCCCTAAGTCCGCACAACCCACGAACATACATAGTCTCTGAGGTAACTCGGCTGTGAATGGGTGCGTTGGGATCGGCGTGGCACTGGGACAGGTGTTGCCAGTCAGTCCGCGGTTGCAGGGCTGTCGTCGTTCGCCGTGGCAGGGTCTTCCTCTGTTCCTACGTTGGTCCGGGCGGCCTCACTGGCCGGTGGGGAACAGGTGGGCTGTGTGGGCACAGAAGTCTAGGCGACGGCTTGTTCTGCAACGCAAGAACGTCTTGCCTTGGAAGGGCCCTGCGAAGTCGATGTGGACCAGAGCTGGCGGCAACCGAGACATCGTCAAAATAGGGGACGACGCCTGGCAGACCCTTGAGGAGGTCTTCCATTAAGTTTTGGAAGATGCCCGGGGCCATTCTGACCCCGAACTGCAGCCGAATCACCCAGAAGGCGCCCCGGTGCGTGACTATGGTTTGCGCCTCGGCCGACTCCGGGTCCACTGGCAGCTGCTGGTACGCCTGGGCAAGGTCCAGTTTAGCGAAGACCCGGCCCCCGGCAAGGGAGGCCAGGAGGTGGCTGACAACCGGAACTGGGTACGCATGGGACTGGAGCGCCTTTTTCAGGGTGCATTTGTAGTCCGCGCAGATGCGGACATCCCCGTTGGCCTTCAACGACGTCACAATCGGGGTCTCCCACAGCGCATTGGGCACAGGCACTAGGACTCCCTGCGCGACGAGATGGTCGAGCTCAGCGTCGATCCGGTCTTTGAGTGCGAAGGGGACCCGGCGCGGTTTAAGGCGGATTGGGGTGGCGGAGGGGTCGACGTGCAGGCGAACAGGCGGCCCCTTGTAGCAGCCAAGTGGGCCCTTCCAGATGTCATCGAACTCAGTCCAGACGGAGTCGAGGGTGGGAATGCTGATGCAGTGGATGCCCGCAAGGTGGATCCCAAGGGCCGGGAACCACTTGAGGCCCAGGAGGCTGGCTCGGGGCCAATCGACCACGACGAGGTGGAGGTGGCTGGAACGCGATTGGCTGCAGCTTGGGCAGGGTGGCATGACGCCCCAGGTTGCGGAAGGTGTCCCAGGAGATAATGGAGAGGGTCAAGCCCGAGTCGACCTCCATTTCGCAGGGGGTGCCCTCAATCCGGACGGAGATGGAGACCTTCTCGACGCAGTGGACTTTGTGGAGTTGGATGCAGTGCAGCTGGGCGTCATGGTGGCAATGGCAGGAAGCGGAGTGCTCATCGTTGGCCAGGTCATGGACGGGCTGAGCTATGCCATCTTTCCTGGCCGGGCCCACTGGCCGGCCCTTCTGCACTGAGCGGCAGACCTTTGCGATGTGGCCAACCCGGCCGCAAGCCCGGCAGTTGGTGTCGCAGAAACTGCAGGAACAGCGGTCGTGCTGGTCGCCGCAGCTGGCGCACGGGTGAGCCACAGGGCTCTGCAACCGGTGCAGCCTGGCAGACATTTTGTGGGTCTCGTCCGCAGAGTCACCATCGCTGGCATTCCCAAAATGGATGGGGGCTGCTTTGCGAGGTGGTGCAGTGGCGCCACGGTCCCAGATGCGGTCGCTCCTGGCTGTGGACTCGGCTGCAGTGGCCTCCTCGATGGCGGTGGCCAGGGTTGAGTCCTTCTTGGCAACAACGCGGTGGTGGATCTTCTTGTTGAAGAGGCTGAAGGTGAGCCGTCTCGAAGGGTTCCATCGAGGTCCGGGCTGCGGACTCGGCTGCGGTGGCCTCCTCGACGGTGGTGGCCAGGGTTGAGTCCTTCTTGGCAACGATGCGGCGGTGGACCTTCTCATTGCGGAGGCCGAAGGTGAGCCGGTCCCGAAGGGTCCCATCGAGATCCGGGAACGCGTAGAACTTGGTGATCTGGTGCAGTGCTGCCTACCAGCCTTCGTCGCCACTGTTAAGTCCAGGTGGGGAGGACACATGAGGTCGGAGACGGAGTTCAAACAGCAACTGCTTTATTGAAGTACAGAACAAAACTGGGGAACTGTGTAAACCGGCCCCGCTTATATGCCCCCCTGGCTGCCTGCGGCCACTCCCCCCCTGATCCGTGATAGGGGGAACAACCCCCGGGGCGCCAATGGTGCGTCCCGGCTTAGGGCCAATGGGGCATGCTGGCGTGAGCAGGGTCTAGGAGCCTTCGTCGGGGAGTTGAGCTCCTAGGTCTCCCCCTGCTTATTTGCATTACTATTTACATACGTAACAGGTAGCTTAGGCTGAGAATGTGTAACTGAACCAAGGTCACCCAGGGAGCTTCGATGGCAGAGTGAGAGTTTGAATCTGGAGCTCCCAGATCCGAGACTGAAGCTATATCCACTACACCATACTGTTTTTATATACGAACCCTCTGATAAAGTCGATGCTGTTAAATGATTAAACATTTAAACGACCAAACATTTTAAATACAGTTGTTAAATCAGACGGGTTTTATGATGACAGAGTGTAAACGAGAGAACAAACAAACCTGCACAGAATTACAGCTTTTTCCAGACATAAGAGTACACGACAGCTTTCTGCCTAGCATGTCAGCTGAAACAAAAGAGTAGAGCATTTTGAACAATGAAAGACTCAACTTAGCTCAGTCCTTCCTTGATACTTTGTTGATGGCCATAATGCAGGATTCATCTTGCTCTTATATTACAAAGACTATAAATAGAGCCAATATTTTTTTAAAAAAAATCCTTTTATCCTTCAGGCACCAAATGCAAACACATGTCCTCTTTGAGTGGAAAACTTACTTAATCCAGAGATTAAAAAATCCTGAATGTAATTAGAATGGATCTTATTATCTTAACTGCATGACCAGCTATGAGGACAATAAGCCCCATCCCCAAAACCAGCGTTCACTTTAAAAAAAACAAAACTGAACTATATTTGTTTGTTTTAAATTTTTATATACTGCCTTCCTTAGGGTCATGCAGTTTCCAATTTTATTCCAAGTGCAATAAAACAACGTAAAACTACAATTAACCAATGAATAATAAAATTTTGTCACAGACAACAAAATTCTGCAGGTTGGGCCAAAAGGGGATACAAAGCAAGGGGACACAAAGCACTCAAAAGAGGGACTATTTCTGACCTCAATAAGGAGGTCTTGACACTGCTACAGTAAGGAGGTCATTGTAGATGTTGATGAGTTGACCTCACATAATGAACACAAAGCAGGGTCTGGTGAAAAGGCCTTAGGCGTGGGAGTTCACACTCAAAATATAAGGTATGTTGGTTCCCAGCCATGAGGGGCAAACATTATCATCTTGAACTTGGCCCTGAAAAAAGCAATAGCCTTAAAAATGATTGACCACAAGTCCGGCATTCAGCACTAGTGGCTGCTTCGGTGCCTTTTCAAGGGCAGCATATGGTTTATGTAATTTATTCTTGATTTCTAAAAAACATGGCTAAGTATAATTGACTCTCTTTGGTCCAAAAAGGGTAGAATCTCTGCAACTAGCACATATGATAAATGGCTACTTCTGCCATCCGTCCCCCACCCCACCCCCGAGAAAACAGAACTCAACAAGAGAACACACAGGCTTGGAACCTGTACCAATAGAGTATTAGTCACCCCTCCCATTCCCATATTCACTCCATCAACTCCACCTTGTCTCCATTCAACATTTTTTCCCATTTATGATACTAATTCCTTTCCCCAACATATTTGTATGGTTTCTGGTTGAGATTTCAGCCATTAAGATATCTAAAAGAAGGTTGAATCTGGTTGAAACAATGCATTTGTTATCTACTGCTGAAAAATGTCAGGTGCAAATAAAAAGAAACATATAACAAGCTATCTTCAACCAGTATGGGTTTTTTCTTTGTGCCCTTCTAGCAGTAAGAAATATGTAGGGAGATTATTGTTGTTCGGGAGTACTTATGACCTCCATTGACACCATATTGCTAGTGCCTCTTACAGTTGCCAACTCCAGGATGGGAAATTCTTACAGTGAGGGAAAAAAGTATTTGATCCCCTGCTGAATTTGCCCATTTGTCCTCTGACGAAGAAATGACCAGTCCATAATTTTAATGGTAGGTTTATTGTAGCTGTGAGAGACAGAATAACAACAGGAAAACCCCCAGAAACCCCGAAGACAAAAGTCAGAGATTTATGTGCATTATAATGAGTGAAATAAGTATTTGATCCCTTTGCAAAAGATGACTTAGTACTTGGTGGCAAAACCTTTGTTGGCAATTACAGAGGTCAGTCGTTTCTTGTAGGTGGCCACCGGGTTTGCACACATCTCAGGAGGTATTTTGTCCCACTCCTCTTTGCAGATCCTCTCCAAGTCAGTAAGATTTCAAAGCTGATGTGTAGCTACTCAAACCTTCAGCTCCCTTCACAGATTTTCGATGGGATTAAGGTCTGGAGACTGGCTAGGCCACTCCAGGACCTTAATGGGCTTCTTCTTGAGCCATTCCTTTGTTGCCTTGGCCGTGTGTTTTGGGTCATTGTCATGCTGGAATACCCATCCTCGACCCATTTTCAATGCCCTGGCTGAGGAAAGGAGGTGCTCACCCAAGATTTGACTATACATGGTCCTGTCCATCGTCCCTTCGATGCGGTGAAGGTGTCCTGTCCCCTTAGCAGAAAAACACCCCCAAAGCATAATATGTCCTCCTCCATGTTGGACGGTGGGGATGGTGTTCGTGGGGTCGTAGGCAGCATTCCTCCTCCTCCAAATACGGCGAGTTGAGTTGCTGCCAAAGAGCTCGATTTTGGTCTCATCTGACCACAACACTTTCACCCAGTTCTCCTCTGGGTCATTCAGATGTGCATTGGCAAACTGCAGACGGGCCTGTACATGAGCTGTCTTGAGCAAGGGGACCTTGCGGGCTCTGCAAGATCTCAGTCCTTCACAGCGTAGTGTGTTACCAACTGTTTTCATGGTGACTATGGTCCCAGCTGCCCTGAGATCATTGACAAGTTCCCCCGTGTAGTTCTGGGCTGCTTCATCACCATTCTCATGATCTTTGCAACTCCACGAGATGAGATCTTGCATGGAGCCCCAGACCGAGGGAGGTTGACAGTTAGGGTTAGGGTTAGGGTTGTCACCTTCTCACCAAGCTGTTTGGCAATAGTCTTGTAGCCCAGTCCAGCCTTGTGCAGGTCTACAATCGTGTCCCTGACATCCTTGGACAGCTCTTTGGTCTTGGTCATGGTGGCTAGTTTGGAATCTGATGGATTGATTGCTTCTGTCGACAGCAGAACCCTAACCCTAATCTGGCTGGTTGATAGGGGATCAAATACTTATTTCACTCATTATAATGCACATCAATCTCTGACTTTTGTCTTCTGGGTTTCTGGGGATTTTCCTGTTGTTATTCTGTCTCTCATAGCTACAATAAACCTACCATTAAAATTATGGACTGGTCATTTCTTCGTCAGAGGGCAAACGGGCAAATTTAGCAGGGGATCAAATACTTTCCCCCCTGACTGTATAGATTTGGGGATGAAGCCTGGGGAGAGCAGAGTTTGGGGAGAAGAGGGAGCACAGCAGGGATGTGATGTTACAGAGTCCCCCCACCCCACCACCCCACCCCCGCCGCCAAAGCTGCCATTTTCTCCAGGGGAGCTGATCTTTGTAGTCTGGAGATCAGTTGCAATTAGGGTTGCCAACCTCCAGGTGGTAAGTAATCAAAAAGGTGGCTACTAGTGCTTTAAACAGGGAGTGTGAATTCAAAAAACAAAGCACAAATCAAAACAAGCCAAAATAAAGGCAATACATGTCACAACTGGATATGCTGACAGAAAATATATTAAGAGGAAAACCTCAAAGAGACAACCGCAGTTGATAGGAAAAAGGGAACAAGGTCCAAACTGTACAATAAATATAGGACGCAAAGCGTTAAGAAGTACAAAAGGCATTAGAACGCTCACAAATCATAAAAGTCCATACATCGACAAAAAGCAACGGAGCAAGAATATTACGCAATGGGTTTCTGGTAAATTCCCATTTCAAGGTATTTTTTCAAGCTTTAAATTCTTCCGTGTGCTTGTAGCTTCATTCAGAAGTTAAAGGAGTGTGTCTTCCTAGTGTGTATGGATGGCTTATCCAGGTTGTCTCTTTGAGGTTTTCCTCTTAATATATTTTAATATATTTTCTATCAGCATATCCAGTTGTGACAGGTATTGCCTTTATTTTGGCTTGTTTTTATTTGTGCTTTGTTTTTTGAATTCAACCTCCAGGTGGTGGCTGGAGATCTCCTGCTATTACAACTGACCTCCATCCAATAGAGATCAGTTCACCTGGAGAAAATGGCCGCTTTGGCCATTGGACTCTATGGCATTGAAGTCCCTCCCTTCCCCAAAGCCCATCCTCCTCAGGCTCCACCCTAAAAACCTCCCGCAGGTGGCGAAGAGGGAAATGGCAACCCTACCCTAGTGGTAATTCTGGGAGAATATCAACTTCCACCTGGAGGTTGGCTACACCAATGCCACTGTTCTCTGCACATGCCTACTTGTGAAGCTATTCTTCTCCTTGTTAATAGTTTCCACCAGAAATGTGTTTCATTTACAGCCTAGTCCTGAGTAGGTACCTTCTGCAAACCCAGTGGTTATAATGGATTTAGAAGGCTATAACTCTGCTTATGAATACACAGATCGCTGCCTAGAGAAGTAAGCAGGAAACATGGGCTTGGGTTTTAAATATTCCATTAAGTGAAGTAATAGGAGCAGCTCAGAACTTTAGGGCCTCCATGGTAACTATGGGGCTCACTCAATATATTTCTGGGCTAATGTAGGTAGCGCCCTGACCTGGATGGCCCAGGCTAGCCTGATCTTGTCAGATCTCAGAAGCTAAGCAAGGTCGGCCCTGGTTAGTATTTGGATGGGAGACCACCAAGGAATACCAGGGCTGCTGTGCAGAGGAAGGCACTGGCAAACCACCTCTGTTAGTCTCTTGCCATGAAAACCCCAAAAAGGGGTCGCCATAAGTTGGCTGCGACTTGATGGCACTATACACACACACAATGTAGGTAGCATATTGTAGATCCATCCTAGACTATAAAGATTTTGCTACTCTGATATGTGCTCTGGTAAAACTGGATTAGATTTAAGATTGGATTACTTACATCTGGAGAGCATTGAGCACAGATTACAGCAGCTAGCAAACTTTTTGCATTTTAGAAGGGTTGTAATACTGCTCCTTAAAGCATGACAAAAGTTACCAGTTAATTTTTTATGCCACATTTTTTTTAACCCTTGAAGCCCCAAAGAGGCTAGGACTAGAGTGTCTACTCCTCTGCTGTTAGAGCAGGCAGTGAGATGCTGATTATGTGTACCCTTACCAGCTGAAGTACACTGGAAGCCTACCTGGATTAGGTCCTTCTCTTTGATGGTATCCTCAATATGGCATTCTCTATTAACATGACAAAATAATCTGAAGTGAGCAGGTCTCTGAAGGGGAAGCACCGAAGTCTAAATCAATCAATCAAAAACATCTCACTTAACAATGAATTAGATGCTACCCCCAGTTATTGCAAAGAGGCAAAGATAGTCATTTCCCACAAAGTACGACTAGTTGTAGACAAATATAATAATTTGAGAGAGGTTTTGTAAGATGATTTGTCCAAAGTCATACAAGAAGTCTATTCCTGAGGAATATGGAAGAGGTTCAATACCTGTCAGGCCTGAAGTCCTGACAATACCAGATTCTGAAGACCAACAACTGGGAATTACCTTCGTCTACACAACATGGTGTGAGCTCCAAGAGTCATCTGACTGACCACCACTGAAAACAGAATTCTGGGGCAGAAAAATCTTAACAATATATAGGACACAAATGATTAAACCGGTACCCAGAGGTCCAGATGCAAAACAGTCTTTCATTTTTATAGGATTTGCCTGCTTGTCCACCCACCAACTGTTGCCTTCATATTGTTATCTTCATTTTTAAATACTGCTAAACTGCAGATTATTCCGAGGAGACATTTTTCCCCCTCCTTGTTCTTTGTTGGAAGCAGATCCTTTGATCTGCAGCACAAATGGTGGGCATTCCAGATTGACGACAGATGCAGAGTAATGCCAGTAAAATAAGCAGGGTGTCCTCCCCGAACATTTGAATGGATAGCATTATACAAGGCATATTTTTATAACCCCCCTCTGGATGCTTTTCTTAAAGGCATGTTGGAAACATCTCAGTTGCCACCGTTGCATCATGGTCATTGGAGGGCATTTATTGGCTTTTCTATAAACTTCCAAGACTGTAATTGTATCTTATTTCTGTGTGCCAAATATCAGCCAATAGCAGCTGGCTGCAAAGCTGTTTAATCTCTCAGAGGACTTCGGTTAAAATCCATGACTCACGACCCTACAAAAGACAACTAGGCACAGTGCCTTGGAAGTGCAGAGTTCCAAGTACAAGTTGCCCCACGTAGAATTGGAAGGGACTACCAGGGTCATCTAGTCCAACCCCCTGCACAATGCAGGAAACTTTGTGTAAATGCATAGCTGCTTTACACAATGGGGCACACTCCAGGTCTGGTCTCCTCTTCCTTGTGCTGAAGGAGATGCTGCTCAGTTGCAAAACAGAATGAAGAAAAGGGGGGGATTTAACAGTATTCCATTTTAAGCATTCAAGATTTCATGTGCCAGAAAAAGAATTCAGTTAATGCATTTGTACTTATTCAACTTTTGGCAATGGATTTTTATTGCATTTCAACTTCACTCTTCCTCAAGTGCCTCGGAGGGGCTCCCATTGCAGAATAAACCTTTCTTCGGTTTAGTAGTCGAAGTCCAGCATGAGCCATCTGACGTTTCTCTGGACCATGTGCGGGACCTGGATGTAATGCTCCCCCATCCCTGACTCCCCGCTCCAGCTCCCAGGAACAAATTCTCTGGTATGCAGTTAGTATGCGTCTCCGTTCTAGATCCTCTTGCTAATCGAGCATTGCCAACTGGCTCGCAAATTCTATGGAGAGGTTGAAGCTGCGATAGCACAAGTGATGACTTGAACTGCTGCAGCTGAAGTGCCATCTGTCAAGGGGGACAGAGCTGGATGAGTTTGTCCTGTTCCCAAGGAATGGTGAATTTGGGGGGGGTCATGGTAAAGTTTGGGGGGAACCCCGTGGCGCAGAGTGGTAAGCTGCAGTACTGCAGTCCAAGCTCTGCTCACAACCTGAGTTTGATCCCGACGGAAGTCGGTTTCAGGTAGTCGGCTCAAGGTTGACTCAGCCTTCCATCCTTCTGAGGTTGGTCAAATGAGGACCCAGCTTGCTGGAGGTAAAGGGAAGACGACTGGGGAAGCCACTGGCAAACCAACCTGTCAACAAAGTCTGCCTAGTAAACTTCGGGATGTGACGTCACCCCATGGGTCAGGAGGGACCCGGTACTTGCACAGGGGACCTTCACTTTACTTTTTTACAGTTTTTGGGGCAACTGAACACCAGGAAGGGCCATGGAAGAAAGCAGGAGCAGAGGATCCTGCGTTCTGTTCATGTTGCAGTGGTTGGGGGATGTACCGGCAGCAGCTGCTTGTTTTCCCCACCAGGTAAAAGACAACACTTTTATAACTTGATCGCTAGCATGGAATATTTCTTCTAGTAAGTGCTGATTCACCCATAAGGGGCGGTACTGACTTTCTTCCCCCATGATTATCCTCCAGAAAGAAGTCCCAGGGTTGTGGGTAGAGTTGCCAGCTCCGAATTGGGAAATACCTGGAGATTTTGGGGTTGGAGCCTGAGGAGGGCAGAGTTTGGGGAGGGGAGGGACTTCACTGCCACAGAGGTCACCTTCCAAAGCAGCCAGAACTGATCGCTGTTGCCTGGAGAACAGCTGTAATAGCAGGAGATCTCCAGCCACCGCCTGGAGGTTGGCAACCCTAGTTGTGGGAACTGCTGCTGTCCAGTGTAAAGGGGGAAAGGAAGCACTGAACAAGGAAGGCAGAAGAAACCAGAAGGAATAGCTTTAAAAGAAGATAGAAAACTATAGCAGGAAAGCAGGTTAGCAAAAGCCTTGTGGCTTTTTTGTTCAAATGACTTGTCCTTAAGGCCAAACATAATGGCTGGGGCCCTGCTATCTGAAGAGGGAGGAGGGGGCAATATCACCCTACTCTCCCTCTTTATTGCTAGGGTTGCCAGGTCCCTTTTCACCACCGGGGGTAGGTTTTTGGGGCAGAGCATGAGGAGGGAGGGGTTTGGGAGGGGAGGGACTTCAATGCCATAGAGTCCAATTGCCAAAATGGCCATTTTCTCCAGGCGAACTGATCTCTATCGCTAGAGATCAGTTGTAATAGCAGGAGATCTCCAGCTAGTAACTGGAGGTTGGCAACCCTATTTATTGCAGTCCCTCCACTCTACATGGCTGTCTATTCACACAGGCCCTGCAACCCTAGGAATCCTCTTTCCAAGGGTCAGAAGGGACTGCAGGGGAACATGGTGAAAATCTGTGCTCCTTCCTCTGACATTCTGCTGGATCCAAGCCAATATATCTTGTGTATCAGTTCTGTATGATGCCTGAGTTGTCTCTTAAAAGTTTTCATATTTTGAATGGTAAAAGATGCTACACATATTTCATCCCCCACACTGTATAACAGATAAAAATCATAACATCATGCCATGACAGAGCATATCTTTGCGCACACAGACACACATTCATTCATAGCTTGAACATGAACTTTAAAAGGAGACTTGCCTCAACTTTTTCCTCCCCACTCATTCCCCAACAGAAAAATAAATATTTTTCATGGCTAGGTTACATATCTTTCTTTGCCCTCTTGAGTCCCCAGATTCCTTGTTTGAACGCCATTAATCCACATTTACATGGTTCATTCTTTGAGTCTATCTATCAGCATTAAGTTTAACTCCAGCAGATGAGTAAATACATGAGTTTGCATGACCATGTATCTATTTCGGTCTAGCAAGTTTCATTGGGTGTCTTCTGAAATCTCATTAACTCTTTATGCTGAGTTTCCAAACATAATACTTCATTCCAGTACTACTTGCTGATATCACTGAGGTAATTTATACCTCACTTGATATCATATTCGTTCCAGGAATAGGATTTGTTTTCTTCTTCTTCTTCTTGATATCAGTCAAATAGCTGAATGTATACTTTCAAGAAGAAAAAGAAATAAAATGACTCAGAATGCTGCCTAAAATTCATATTGTATTTTAATGTCCTTGCTTATATTCTTGTACACAGTTAAAATAATGTTGTGAATGCAAATAAAATTTGCACAGAAATATGTATCAAGGTTTCAGTATATTGTTCATCTGAAAACTCGGATGGCCATTGGCAACTATCCACATGAGACATCTTCCCAGACCTCAAGGGCAATTAACCAGAAGAATTGCAGCCTTTTCTGAATTCAGTTTCAATTGGCTGCCCAGATGTACATCTCCACTATGGAGTGGCAAACAGCAAGATTTCTGGGTCTGGGAGCCAATACAGATGATTTCACTACATGCCTGGATGGCCCAGGGTAGCCTGATCTCATCAGATCTCAGAAGCTAAGAAGGGTCAGCCCTGGTTAGTAGATGGGAGACCACCAAGGAATACCAGGGTTGCTGTGCAGAGGAAGGCACTGGCAAACCACCTCTGTTAGTCTCTTGCCATGAAAACCCCAAAAGGGGTCGCCAACTCGCCATAAGTCGGCTGCGACTTGACGGCACTTTACACACACACAAAGTTTTCTACCCCATGGTTGTTAGAAGAAGAAGATGGATAGACTAACCAACATGCTAAAAGAAAGAATGATTGAAGATTCACAGAAGAAATGGGAATGTTATTTTGAATATGTTAACTGGAAAATGTAGATTAAAACTTAATAGAGAAAGGGGGGAAATTAATTGCAAGACATACTTAGAGCAAAATAGAATATTTAAATAGATATTATATTAACGGAGTAATGTTTAAGATATAAATTGACCCCTGAAGTAAGTGTAAATGGTAAAGATGTGAGCATATGTATATGTTTGTTTGTTATCTTTTTGTTTGAAAATGTTAATAAAATGTTCAAGAAGAAGAAGAAGAAGAAGAAGAAGAGTTGGTTTTTATATGCCAACTTTCTTTACCACTTTCTCTCCACTTTCTCTACCAAGAGAGTCTCAAACCGGCTTACAATCACCTTCCTTTCCCCTCCCCACAACAGACACCTTGTGAGGTAGGTGGGGCTGAGAGAGCTCTTAATGGAACTGTAACTTGCCCAAGGTCACCCAGTTGGCTTCGTGTGTAGGAGTGGGAAAACAAATCCAGTTCACCAGATTAGCCTCCACCGCTCATGTGGAGGAGTGGGGAATCAAACCTGGTTCTCCAGATCAGAGTCCATCGCTCCAAACCGCTGCTCTTAACCACTACACCACAATGGCCATCACATGTGGTATAAAATTTTACTGCAAATATTATCTGATGAGATTAATCTAAGGATTTACCAAATGGCTAGGTACCCTTACATTTTCTTTATGGTGGCATGGTCATCTGTACTGCCAGATGGTAATTAGTGGCATTAAACAGTAATGAGATTTCCTCCAAAAATGTATACCTCAGTAACTGGAAGAATAGTAGATAATGTGGGGTTTGTGGTGGGCAGTAGGATCAGGCTCAATCTTTATCCAGGAAATATGCAAAGAGTCAGAGATGTAGGCCTTTTTTTGTTTTAAATAGTAGTAACCACAATGATTGTAGCCTCTTTCCTCAGGCTGTAGCTTCTTTCCTCAGGCTCAGCTACTTCCTGTCTGAGCTGTCTCCCTTTCCTTGAGGCGGGGAACGTTCAGTTCCCTGCCTGACTCAAGTGGTCACCACCCAATCTCTCCTGGCTTGCCTTGCCACCTGCCTGCCTGTGAAATGAGATGACCATCGGTGGACGCTGCTGGATCTTCCTACCATTCTAACCCAGCTTCCTGAGAGGATAGCTTCTCTTTGTTTTTCTAGTCCAGTTCTATTAACCACCCAGGTCTGTAGTCATCACTCATTCTGGCTAATAGGTTGAAAGTAGTTTTTGTTTTCTTTATTTTTATAAACGTCATAGAGTTAATACGCACATGTGCACGAACCGTTGAACAGTTCAGCAGAGTAGGTGCTGTAATGCCTGGATGGAGCTCCCGTGGCATCAGAGGGCGTTCATACAAATGCAAATTTCATGAAAGGTTATGTTATAGTAGGGTTGTCAGGTCCCTCTTTGCCACTGGCAGGAGGCTTTTGGAGTGGAGCCTGAGGAGGGCATGGTTTGGGGAGGGGAGGGACTTCAATGCCATAGAGTCCAATTGCCAAAGCAGCCATTTTCTCTCGGCGAACTGATCTGTATCAGCTGGAGATCAAGTGGTAATAGCAGGAGATCTCCAGCTAGTACCTGGAGGTTGGCAACCCTATGTCATAGGCCAATGGCATCCTTATTCTGGTGCTCGTTCTAACGCACATCCCATTTCTGCTAATGTTATATTTATGCTGTGCAGTTTGTGCTTTAGCTGGAATAGGTGATAATATGGAAAAACTGGTGTCAACTTTTCACCTTCTTTAGTACGTGTATTTTTATTAGTAGCTTGGTAAGGTGAAAAGCTGCAGACTGAGCATCAATAAAGACCATGTATCAGAAACAACAACCAATATAAATCAATTATTGTCATCCAGATTTATAATCATTGTAACACTTTAGCATATATCTAGGAAATCAGTAAACTGCCAGATATGACAAACGGAATGTTTATATTAATTCCAGATTTATGGAAAATAAGAAGTAGGTCTGGGTGCCATGAGCATGCTAATCGAGACCAAATCTCATCCTCTGCATGATCTTCCTCAGCAGTCTCATGTATATGTTGAACATGAAGGAGAGAATAGAACTGAACCGTGTGGAATGCCAAAGTCAGAACTCCCCCAAAAAGACTGAGTAATTGCCTATCACAAACCACCATCCAACAGTTCATTTACCATCATTCAAGAATCAACTGTACTGTGTGTGTGTGTGTGTGTGTGTGTGTGTGTGTGTGTGTGTCATTAAGTCACGGCCAACTTATGACAAACCCTTAGGGTTTTCAAGGCAAGTGATTAAGCAGAGGTGGTTTGTCATTGCCTTCCTTTGTAAAGTCTTCCTTGGCGATCTCCCATCCAAGTACCCACCCTCCTTAGCTTCCAAAATCTGACAAGATCAGGTGATACTATACCATTCCACTTCCCAACAGTTCTGTAAAAAGGTAAAGGTAAAGGTCCCCTGTGCAAGCACCAGGTCATTCCTGACCCATGGGGTGATGTGTGGTTTGCCAGTGCCTTTCCCAGTCATCTCCCCTTTACCCCCCGCCCCCAGCAAGCTGGGTACTCATTTGTTCGACCTCGGAAGGATGGAAGGCTGAGTCGACCTTGAGCCGGCTCCCTGAAACCAACTTCCGTCGGGATCGAACTCAGGTCGTGAGCAGAGCTTGGATTGCAGTACTGCAGCTTTAAAACTCCGCAGTAAATAAACAAATAAACATTGTGCATTATATTTTAAAAAGGTAAAGGTCCCCTGTGCTAGCACCAGCCCCCCCCCCCCCCGGATTGCTCCCGGCCAGCATGCCCACTGCCGGCCAGATGGCTGCTGCTGCGGAGGTCTCCGTTCAGCTCCGGCCCCCGGCCCCCAGCTCCTGGCCAACACAACGGCCCTTTTTTGCTCTCTTGGGGCCGACGCAACAGCCTTTCGGCTCTTTTGGTCCCTCAGTGGACCAGGTCCGTTCAGCACAAAAACCGGCAATGGCCTGAAGCCTCCCAGAGCCGGCCTCTCTTTAAATGTTGAATAGACGGACTGGAGCGGAAACAGTTCTATCCCAGCCCCCCACCTGTCCCAATGGTCAACAGCTCTCACTGCCCCCCATTTGCTCGGGGAGAGAGCTGATTGGCTGTCAGGTAGCAGCCCACCGAGCCGCCTGCCCAGCAAAAAATAGCCACCCTCCTGCCTGGCTCCAGCAAATCTGGCTCCATGGGAGCCTGGAACCATTGACTTATTAGCATATACCATGCTTGTTGCTTTTTTGCCATTATACTGCATCCTTTCTTTTCCACGAGTATTTCTATTAATGCTGGATAATGTGTAAAATAATAATAATGTGTTACTGCTAGGGTTGCCAGCTCCAGGGTGGGGTGGAGCCTGAAGAGGGTGGGGTTTGGGGAGGGGAGGAGCTTCAACGCCATAGAGTCCAATGGCCAAAGCGGCCATTTTCTCCAGGTGAACTGATCTCTATCGGCTGGTGAACTGATCTCTATTAGTTGTAATAGCAGGAGATCTCCAGCGAGTACCTGGAGGTTGGCAACCCTAGTTGCTGCACAGAAGATCACTTGATGAACAACAGCTACTAAGGGCAACCCTATTTTCTGTGGAATAAGGAACAGCTGGCATGCTTAAGTCTACCATTAAACAGGGTGAGGTGGCTCCTCAGCAGCAACTTTAGAGAAATGATGAACAGAGCAAATTGCTGGTTATTATATTTTTACCACCAGGGGTCGCCACCATTTTTATTTTATTTTATTTGCCTCAGCAACTAAAATGTCTGGGACCATCTCTAAGAGATGATTCAGGAAATGGACATATCAGGAGAGAGGCAGTAGCTTCAGTAAGAGGCAATGAGTGACTCATAGCATAAGCACAGGAAAAGATACGTCACCACTTGCATAAGTAAAATAGCTCTCTCCTTGAGGAAGAGTAAAGTAGAAATGCAGTAAAAATCCATTGCCAAAAGTTGAATAAATGCAAATACATTCACTGAATTCTTTCTCTGTCATATGAAATCTTGAATGCTTAAAATGGAATACTGTTAAATCTCCCCCCCCCCCCCTTTCTTCATTCTGTGTTGCAACTGAGCAGCAGAAGTGAAGCCTGGTTAAGTGGGAATCTTTAATTCAATCTACTGTAGTACTGGTACCACGAAGAAGAAGAAGAGTTGGTTTTTATATGCTTTCTCTACCACTTAAGGGAGACTCAAACCGGCTTACAATCACCTTCCCTTCCCCTCCCCACAACAGACACCCTGTGAGGTAGGTGGGGCGGAGAGAATGTGACTTGCCCAAGGCCACCCAGCTGGCTTCATGTGTAGGAGTGGGGAAACAAATCCAGTTCCCCAGATTAGCCTCCGCCGCTCATGTGGAGGAGTGGGGAATCAAACCTGGTTCTCCAGATCAGACTCCACCGCTCCAAACCACTGCTCTTAAATGCGGGTTCAGGAATTATCCGGAGCCCAAGTTGCTAACCCATTCAGGGGGCGGCTGGAGAGGGCACTCGTGGAGGCAAGTCTGGGTGAGTCAGTCTGTTCTGAGTGACGGTGAGTGCATCTCGCTCCCCTGAGTATGATCGGGTGTCCATGCAATGGAGGCAGCTGGCTTTGCGCCGCTGTGGCTGCGCAGGCTCTCGGGTGGGAACTTGCCCGACTGCCGTTTGCCTCCCTGCACAAGCCCTTATTCAAGTGGGCCAGTCAGGGAGAGCCTGCGGGAGGGGGAAGTGGTTGGCGGATAGCGAGCCTGGAGACTTCACTCAGGTCCGTCACCCGGATACAAATTTGGCCCCCTCTTGCTTCCCTGCTGCTGTCCTCGCTCGCCTCCCAGCTCATCAACATATCAGCTTGTCCCACCCTCCCTCCCTTTACCCAGGCATTGTGGTTTGTTCTTTTTTTGCTCTTGCATGTCACAACTTATTGGCGGTGTGTGCATGGGGCCGGATCCAGTTGCGGGGAAAAGCCGGTCTGTGTGCCCCTTTTCCCCATTCTGGGGATCCCCTTAAGGGATTTTGTGGGAGGCCTGGCAGGGGACATGCCCAGCTCGGGGGCTGTCGGGGCAGCCTCCCTTCAAGTGGCATTCACTTAGTGGCTCATGTCCAAGTGATGTTCCACATACTGCCATCCCAGGCTACTCCCAGCAGGCGGGCTGGGAGTAGGTGGTCCTCCCAGGCTACTCTCCAGCAGATGGGCTGAGAGTAGGAGGTATATCATCGGTCTGCAAATGGGCCAGCCGATGCTCTGGATCCTGCCCCTATGCTACTCCAATGCCCTTACGCTGAAACCAATAAAAGTTGTGGCCATTTTCATCCAGATACTTTGTCTGTGTTCTTACTTGCATCCTAGGGTTTTGGGTGAGTTGGATTCTTTGTAGCCGGCTCCAGCTGCTCCCCAATTAAGCGCTGGGTCAGCAACTACTACACCACAGAGTAGTTCTATTTGATTTCACAAAAAGAGTAGTTATATTTGGTTTCACAACATAATCTGTTCTGGACAGTAGAGAAAACGGATGTGAGATTTAAATGCTTAAGGCCTGACAGATGCAGCAGAAAATTTGCCACAGACAAGAGGATTTAAAACTGCCCTTATAACGATGGTAGAATATTACCTGTTGTCCTTGTGCAAGGAAATTTTTATTGATGGATAAAACCCCTGAAGTCACCGAGCATGTCACTGAATTTCTTGCAATGATGGTATAGGACAAGAAAAGTGACCATAGAGATGTATCTGTATATTTGCTATTAAAGGGTCCAGATTGTTTTATTAGCTTGAAATATGAGATCTTTTTTAATGTTAGGTATATACTGATTTTAACTGATTGTCAATTTATGATGGAACATGATTTCTTTTCTTCTCTTAAGGTGCCTGGATAAAACCCATTTGGCAATGTGGTTATTATGCCAATAGAGGTTCATGTATATATGTATGTGCAAGGAAAGAGAGGTAAGCAAGCACAGCTTAATACGATGATGGTGAAGCAACCTTGTTTTTCAAAACTCAGTGGCATTTTCATGTGATCATCTTAATGAGAGAAGGCAGATTGCTGATTGCTCATTTTGTAACTTGATCAAACCAACAGATCCCAGTGTTGCAACAGTGACATTGCGTACAGGACACAAGAAATGAATATAAACTCCCTTTATCTTTTCCTTGTGTAAGCTCTGTCATAGACTTTGGTTCCCTTGCTGGTGTCCATTTGGAGGTTAATTAACCTTCAGGTTATGTCCCCCCCTTAGGGGCTTTTTTTTACAGGTTATGTCTTCACAATGAGCAGGACGGCAGACTCATCAGGTGCCCCAGGATTGTTATGCATGACATCCTGTCTCAGAAAGGCATTTATTCATTTAGATTTGTCTTCCTATCCTGCCAAATGTTTCAACAACCATTTACGTAAGTAAATACTGTGTGTGTTAAGTGCTGTCAAGTCGCTTCTGACTCATGGCGACCCTATGAATCAATGTCCTCCAAAATGCCCTATCTTTGACAGCCTTGCTCAGATCTTGCAAATTGAGGGCTGTGGCTTCCTTTATAGCAGGGGTGGGAAACCTTTTTTCTGCCAAGGGCCATTTGAATATTTGTAACATCATTCGCGGGCCATACAAAATTATCAACTTAAAAATTAGCCTGCTATATTTGGTCAAACATTTAGCCAAGAGGCCCAACCGGAGATGGCTCCAAGTGTCTGCCATGCAGTTTCTCCATGGCCCTGGTGGGAAAGGGTTAACACAGTTTCTTGGGCGGTCCTAGCAGCTCCATAGCTAACAACTCTTCTGCAAGGGGGGGAAAGGGTTCCTTTTCTCAGCAAAACAAACTCACATCTGCCTTGAATAGAGGCTATTCCTGTCCGCAGGAGGGGGTGGATCCTCAGTCTTAGATCCTTCTGAGCTAGAGATCTGCCAGGACCCATGAAGGGCCAGACCAAATGATTTTGCGGGCCTTATACGGCTCCTGGGCCTGATGTTCCCCACCCCTGCTTTATAGAGTCAATCCATCTCTTGTTGGGTCTTCCTCTTTTCCTGCTGCCCTCAACTTTTCCTGGCATGACTGTCTTTTCCAGTGACTTTTGTCTTCTCATAATGTGACCAAGATACGACAGCCTCAGTTTAGTCATTTTAGCTCCTAGGGTCTGTTCAGGCTTGATTTGATCTATAACTCACTGATTTGTTTTTGTTTTTTTGGCCATCCACTATATCCGTAACACTCTCCTCCAACACCACATTTCGAAGGAATCTATTTTCTTCCTATCAGCTTTCTTCATTATCCAGCTTTCAGACCCATACATAGTAACAGGGAATACGATGGCATGAATTAACTTAGTCTTGGTGGCCAGTGACACATCCTTACACTTCAGAATACTCAAGTGTAAATACTATGTGATCGTCATTTGAGATAATTTCCAGATCAATCAGAGCCAGCATACTATACTAGTTAAAGGGTTGGACTAGGATCTGGAGGCCCAGGTATGAATTCCCACTCTGCCCTGAAAGCTCATTTAGGTGACCCCTGGCCAGTCACATACTTTCAGCCTAAACCACCCTCCAGGGTTGTTGTGAGAATAAAATGGAGTGGAGGTAATTATGCTGTAAGCTGCTTTGGATTCTCCAATGAAGACAAAAACTGAGTATAAATATATAAATAAATATGAAGGGTATTTTGTACACAAAATAAACAACTGCAAAAATATAAATAAATAAATACAAAGGGTGTCAAGAGCATGATGTAAGCTCCCTAATGTATTCAGGGTAAATACTGCATTATAGGAACACATTCACAGAGTGTTTACTAGATATGTTAGCAGACCCCTCCCTTTTCTTCTATGTACCCAATAAAATAGGCTGTAAGTCTAAGATTGTAAATCATTACCGTGAAGGCTCAAAGTAGACTTGAGAATCAAACACAGCCCTAAAAATCATATTGTGCAAAATGGCAAGACAACCATATGCTTCAATCGATGTCAAAGAACAAACAAGGAAGGCCCAGACTCCGTAAAAAAATCTCTATGAAAAGGATACAAACTACGAAGGGAGAAAATGTTTTTGTTTCAGTCCTTATATCCCTCCAACACTAGATATATGCTGCTCAAGATCAATTGATCAAGGAGCTTCTAAGGGATAAAAGGTAAAAGGATGGTATCACCGGCTGTTGAGAGGAAGGGAAAATAATTTGGATGATATTAAGGACAGTAAGAGGAAGCTTCATAAAATGGTCAGACACCAATATGGCTGTCCTCCTGCATCCAGGCCATTCCCTTCCCTTTACGTGTTATCTGGTTATTGCTCTCATGTCTTTGAATGGGATCTTGTGAGTGCCACTAAAATGGATCTGGACTATGCATTCACTGGTGGTCATTGTGTCCAGTTGACAAGACTACAAGAAGGGGTGCTCTTAGCTAACACAGTGTCTGAAACTCTAGACATTATGGAGGAGAAGACATAAGGAGACTTATTTTGGAGGTCTCCCAAAGTTGAGTATAATGTGTTCTTCAGCCCTAAACCTCCCAGACATTCTGCAGATAACCTAAACTTCAATCTTGTGTGTAATGTAATGTAATCCCAGCTCTTTTAAAATCTCTTCTGCTGTATAGTCTTGTACTTGTAACCCCTCCAACCACGGACAAATAATTTTCTTCAGAAACTGTGAATTAATATGAGTTTGTTCTCTTCAAACTACCCTGAGGGTTCTAGGTTTTGATTATTTGGAGCAATTCTTTATTTTGAAACTGTTTTTTTTACCAACTTGCATCAAATTTTAAAATTGTTGTCTTACAGTTAGGGAAAGGTGCCATGTGGCAGGAGATCACATAAATGGTTATTTATTAGTGTTTTTGCTACATTTCCTAGTTCAAACTAGGACGGAAAGGCATTTCCATGACTCACTACCTAATTTATAATAAACCATGACTGAAACAATCATGGCAAAACATTCAAGAAAACTACAGAGGACAGAAAAATGAATAAACTAATCACCCTATCCTCCAAGATCTCACATCTTACCTCCGAATCTGTTGCCAGGCGACTACATATGTCCATGTCATTATTTTATTAGGGTTCTGATAAACCCCTGTTGTGACTATTCAAGAAGCTCCTTGAAAGGTCATTGTCCTCAGAGGGATTCGTCCCACCCTCCCCAGAAATAATAGCTAGCATGACTTCACCATGCTTGCGATTCCATCATTGTCATAATGAGTTATGAGGAATTTATGTGATTCCCCCCCACCCAGTACCAGTTCTATGATTTCAGTCATCCGCACTTGGAAAGATCACCCAAATGTGCCCTTAGAATTGGGTAGTATGCAGGTGCATCATCCAGTTATCTCATATAGGATCAGATGCTGGGGAAACAGCATAGTTTAAGGTCAGCCTGCTAGAAGTAGCATTTTACATCTATACCATTCAAGCACAATCGTACATTCAGCCCATTATGAGGGCTTTGAGGGAAAAGTTGTTTGCTTCTTTGTTTAGAACATGCATGTGCTGCCTCCAGAGACCTGCTTGAGGTTGCTTGCAGAATAAAAACATTACGCATCTGTAAATGGCATCCATAAAACAGTCTTCAGCCTAGAAGCAGGCCATAAAAACAGGTTTAAAAGAGGGGATATTTCAGTTGAAACCCCAGTTCAAATCTCTTTTAGGCACTTGGCTTCTTTAGTCCAAGTGCCGAAAAGAGAGTAAATCCAGGTGGGACTTAAGAGGGAGGGCATTCCATAGGTGATGGAACACCAAGGAAAAAGCCCTGCCCATGATCTTTACCCACCTCAGTTGTGTGTGTGTGGGGAGACACAAAAACCAGGACTTGAGAAAAGAATCTTAACTGCCAGTCTGGACAGTATAGGAAGAGGCAGTCCTTCACATACCTTGGTCCCATGCCATTTTACATTTATTTATGTTACTGAAAGACTGCCTTTGTCAAGATGTAACACAATGCAGTCAAATAGCATGAGACATCCAATAAACAATGCAATAGGACCAGAATTATAAAAATTAGGAACAATGCCAAAAAAGGATAAGACATGTTTTTTTCATAAACAATGCAGAAAATGGAACTACAAAAGAAGACATTGTGGTAGGAGCAAGATATTAAATACAATAAACAGTGAAATAGACTACTGTTCCCTTTATAAAACCATCCTCCTGACCTATCACATTGTACAACAACCCTGTTCCCTTTATAAGACACTTTTCTTGAAAATTCTGCTTTACATAAAGTGCAGAATGAAAAATATGGCAGCCTTCTTGATCTCCTTAGGTTGGCCATTCCACAAGAAGAAAGCCACAACAGAAAATGCACATGAGCAGCTATTTGTCATACCCGTTTGCAACTTCAGATGGCTTTGCTCATAGCAGGAGAGGTGGTCCTGCAGATATTTATTTACTATATTTATCACCTACCTCTCTTTCTGAGATTCAAGGCAAATTATACAGTATAAAACAATGCAATAAAATAGCATGAGACATCCAATAAATGTAATAGGTGAGGATCATAACAATTAGAAACAATGCAAAAATATCAGACATGAGTCAAGATATGTGGGTACAAGGGAATGAAGTGCGTTGTATATTATACCTTGAACTGAACCTAGTAACTGAGGTAGGCATCCAATGGAGTGATCGGAATGGGTATAATATGCATAAAAGAAAGATATCTGCCCCTTCCCCTGCCTTTATGGACAGAAACCAAGGTGTGAAGGCTGGTAATACTGTTGTGGTTGCCCAGCAACCCCATAACAGCCTTTGATATCTCCTTTCATAAAGGCACAGTTGCTGTTTCTATTATTGGGGGGGGGTTAACCCCTCAATGTAGTTTTTTTTTAACATTTCAGATTTTTCTGCAAACCTGAGGCTTTCCCCCAGGTTTATAGAAAAAATTGTCCTGTTTGTTCATTGCCCCAGTTTCTAGATTTAAGTATCCACAGATGGAACTATTTTGAGAATTAGATATATGAATGAATGAACAAAGGAATGAATACATAATGAGTTTTTAAAAATTGATATCATTTTTGGTGTCTTTGGGTAGGGAATGTGATTACAAATACGATACATAAATGAATAAATACAGCTAGCACAATTTCTCAATCCCTAGCATGGTATAAACATCATCATTCTGATAAGCAAATCATATAAGTTCACACATACTTCGATTATGCATTTTATATTTCATAAAATATCTATAGTTATGAAGAGATGCTAATGATAAAAATGTAAACCTGACTCCCCCCCAATTACATTTCACAATGAAAAAAATTAAATGGGATTATTAACAAACATTCTTAAGTTATACTCTGGTTACAAAATACCAGTTTCCTACCCTTTAACAGCTCTTCAGCGCCTGTAAATAAATCCATTAAACACACCTTCATGCTGTGCCTTCTACATCTGGTTATGATATTTTCTGTCCTGGTATCAGTTCCTCCCTAATGGCCCTTCCATGTTTCCCACTACAAGTCCATGCTAAGTGAGCATACATGCTAAGTGAGCATACATTAAAGCAAAGTGATGTCTGCTCAACAGCAGTTATTTGGCCACCTGTATTGAGTGTGGTCCCACCATAAAGTTTTATTTTTCACATCAATGTGGTAAAGTGGTAAAGTGGCTGATACAGTGAGGAATGCTATATTTTAGCCTGTGACACTCATATTATTTAGACCCCCATGAAACATTAGAAACAGTAATTTGGTGAAGCAGAAGTTGCATGGCAGATGTCTGATAGTTTAAAAATTTTTAAATCAGTTCAGGTCAACACAACACTATCAATACAATTGTTTTACATAGGGAATGCAGGCACAACATCATTGGGGAGAACAGTGGGGTGTAAAGTAAGTCACTGAAATATTCACTGTACACTTTTGTGATTTCTTCCATCCCCCTTCCATTCCTCAAGAGTATCAGTCCCCATGTTCTACCAGGCTTGAGTACACTTGGGAAGGGGCCCACAAATTTCCCCAAGTATTTCAGCATGCTCAGTTCCCTAGTTCCACGTTTGGCCTGGTATTCACACTGAATTGAGGCTATTTCTCCAGTTCTGGGAAAACATCATTGGCCGTTTCTTGGGCAAGCCATAGGTATAGGCTTTTTAGCAATAACTTTTAGCCTACAAGATTAGGAAATTTGGGTGAGCCATACATAGGCTTTTTAGCTATATGTTTTATCAGATATTGCATAATTCTGTGATTCTACAATTTTAAATGTTTTTTTTACCATGAGTTAATTGATATTCTGGAAGTTTGAATTATTGTATTGATTCTATTTTTATTGGTCTCAGACTGTATTAAATAAATTTGATTTGATCATTAGCCGTAGTAGGGAAACAGGGGTTAAGAAGGACTGGTACACACACAGAGCTTCATGTACTCTGTTGGACCCTGCCTACTGTAGATGGGAAAGAGAAAGAAAAGCTTGCTATAACTTAAGGGTAACATTTCTATTTGTCAAAAAAATTAAAGGCACATAGAAATTTACACTTTTTCTAGAAATTTGAAACATTGCCCCAATAATTCTCTGAATCTTTTGCTTTTGCCAGCTTTGGGGAGGGGATACAACATCATGACAATCTAGTGTTGTATGGTGGTGCAACACTGGAATTGCACTGTCATTCTTATCATGTCTTAGCGCTCTTTGGCCAACGATTTCCTTCTCTGCTGGAAGTAATTCTATTTTAGTTCTGAAATACCAACCATTTACTTCCCCCCACTCCCCACGGTCAGCTCTCTTTCGTTGTATGCTTGTTTCAGTGATGTTTGACTCACCTTGAGGTAGACGTTCTTGAGGGTGCATATCAACTTAGCCGTGATTGTAAATCATGTTGCTTGCTCAACTGCATTCTTGTACATCGGGCAGATCATAGATTAATTTCTGTCTATCTGAGACATTTAGAAACAATGTGCCCGAAGAGATGCCAGCACAAGGTCTGGAACAACGTTGATCCTCTCCCTGGATTCTTGCCATTCTCTTCTTCCATCGTGAAGGACAGGCATTTCTCAACAAGCCAGGGTAGCATGATTAGGCAGCAAACCCAAAAAACATTATGCCGGGTACAGCCTGTTCCGGTCATTACCATAATGAAATGTAATGGAGGATCCTCTAGATTTCAGGAGCTCCATGGGTGGGGGCAATGTATTTCAGAGTTTTCAAGACAAACAAAAATAGTTGTTACTGGAGGCCAAGGGAGCTACTGTCAGAAACAGTGGGCTTTCCCCTTACCATAATACTTACAATTTGCTCTTATGAGAAAAAGTAATATAAGAGGTTTACTCAGGAAGCAAATATCAAAGGTAAGACTTGCTCCTGTTAACTCCTGTTGGGGCAGGGTAAACTTTTTGTCCCTTCCCTCAACTTTTGCAAGGTGGCAGGCTGTTTACTTTGTCTTATATGACTCAATTGATGTCATTACGAATCAAGACCATTCTGTACAGCACCATGTCTTTATCCTTATAGCTCAATATCTTTAGTTATTATTTAGCTATTTTTATCTTAGTCTACAATTTAGTAAGTTTAGGTTCTAAAACCTAGGGTCATTTTTCTATCCCTAAAATACTGATTTTTATATACCTTCCAATCTATATTAAAGTCGGAAACCCAGCTATCTTCTATATATTTCCTTAACTTGGCTATCCATTTCTTGCTCATTATACAGTCTGACAAAGAAAGATATGAACTCCAGGAATGCACACACCCATTCTTCATATATTCTGCTAGAGAGCCAGTGTGGTATAGCGATTAAGAGTGGTTGACTCTAATCTGGAAAACTGGGTTTGATTCCCCACTCCTCCACGTGAAGCCTGCTGGGTGACCTTGAGCCAGTCACAGTTCTCTCAGAACTCTCTCAGCTCTACCTATTTCACAAGGTACGGTTGTGGGGGGAGGGAGGGATCATGACTGTAAGCCGCTTTGAGACTCCTTAAGGTAGAGAAAAGAGTATAACGAACAACTCATTTTTCTTTTTCTAGTATTTGTTCAGAGGAAAGACCCACATATTATGGCAGTCTATGGGAGTGCAACATCCACTATGTTCATCGCACCCCCTTCATGGAATCTCTGTCAGTGGAGACAAAACTCCACTGTTTGAGGTGGTGGTGGACAGTTTTCAGCCACTACAATAAGTAGTGTTTTCCTTTTCTATCTTGGGTCTTTATGACGACCATGCTTATTTATTTACTTCATTTATACCCTGCCTTTCTCCCCAGTGGGAACCCAAAGTCCCTTACAGCATCCTCTCCTATTTGATGCTCATAACAGCCCTTTGGGGTAGGTTATGTTGACAGTGTGACTGGCCCAGTAAGTTTCCATGGTAGAGTGGAGATTCAAACTTGTGTCTTTCAGGTCCTTGACTGACACCCTAACTACTACTACACACTTTCTAGAGACATGTTAACACAATATTTGAAGTGAGGGGCAGGTTTTATTCCTTTGCAACATTGACCTAAATTGCAGCCTGTTTAGTTTTTCCCAAATAACTTAATGGGAGCCATTGAGAATGGAGCCCACTTTCTGTATAGGTTCACTCCATTTTGCACCCACTCAAACTGGGTACCATTTCATGAGCATACTATAGTGAGATGGAATCCTAGTAACTAGCTTTCATATATTTAGCTAACTGCAGGAGAAGCAATTATTCAGTCTCCCTTACCAGGAAGTACAATTTCTTCATTCTCTTGAGAAAAATGTTATCAGCGTTAAAATGTGTAATTCCTTGGAGTAAAATTCCCTCTGTCTTATAGGTGTGGCCAGAGGGGTTCTAGCCTTTGGATTCATTATGCTGTTTTAAGACAGCAGCAAATTCCCAACGAGTGAGAAGAGTAAAAATACCCATGTGTAACCCTACTCCGGTCAGCACAGCATAAATATCTCAGCTATCAAAGTAGCTTTACTAGTCATGAGTTCCATCCTCCAGATTCATGCTAATGATAGTCTACAAAGAGAGCATGAATTTAGACATGGAACTCTTCATGGATGTGTGTGTGTGTGTGTGTGTGTGTGTGTGTGTGTGTGAGAGAGAGAGAGAGAGAGAGAGAGAGAGAGAGAGAGAGAATACCAATTGCTTTTACAGATTTGTTCAAAACATTCTATACAAAAAATGATTATCTGTGAAAAATACATGGTTTATATTAGCTACTTCGAATCTCCTTCTAGAGAAAAACAGTGGAAGAATCGTATTAGAAATCGGTGTTATAATGCTGGGCTAGAAATTTTCAGCCAATAAATCCCAAATTACAGATTCCAGTATGAACAGGGAGACCAAAGGCTATCCAAGACAGGTACATTGTTTCTTTAAGAGATTATAATGATTTCCACTTTCTTCTTCTCCTTGGTAGCCCTGATGCTTTCTCAGATCCTTTGTGTTACCGTATATACCCGTGTATAAGCCGACCCGCGTATAAGCCGAGGTGCCTAATTTCTCCCCAAAAATGGGGAAAAATTAGGCACCCGCGTATAAGCCGAGCGTCGGCTTATAATCCCTCCCCCCCCCGCAGACTTACCTTCTGGGCTCCTGGCGGTGGGAAGCGGCGGATCCGGCGGGGGGGGGGGGGCCTTCCTGCAGCTGCAGGAGGGCCCCCCCAGGCCGCTCCTGGCGGCGGGAAGTGGTGCGGCCCGGCGGGGGCGGTGGAGCACCTTCCCCGCGGCCGCAGAGGGCCTCTGGAAGCCTCTCCCTGCCGGGAGAAGGCGACGGAGCGCCCTCCCCGCGGCCGCAGAGGGCCTCTGAAGGCCGCTCCCGGCCGGGAGAAGGCGGCGGGGACGGCGGAGCACCCTCCCCGCGGCCGCAGAGGGCCTCTGAAGGCCTCTCCCGGCCGGGAGAAGGCGGCAGGGGCGGCGGAGCGCCCTCCCCGTGGCCGCAGAGGGCCTCTGGAAGCCGCTCCCGGCAGAGAAAAGATGGCGGCGGTAAGTTCCCCCCTCCCTCCTCCCTCCTCCCTCCCCCCTCTACCGTATTGACCCGCGTATAAGCCGAGGCCGGCTTTTTCAGCCCTTTTTTTGGGCTGAAAAACTCGGCTTATACGCGAGTATATAAGGTAAGTAAATATATAGAAAATAAATAAAAAATAATCGAGAATGCTCAATGACTGAAATTTTAAGAATCAGAATTTGTCACCAGGAAGCTCAAATGTTGAGGCAAGAAAAACTGGATTCCGGGTCTGTAATATTAGCGGGGTAAATATATACAAATGCATGAAACTATTGTTAAATTGCATAATTTATTCTGCTTCTGTAATTCTGCTGTAAAGATATATGCATGGCACCATAGTCCTAGCTCTTGATCCCCAGAAATGCTTCTCAGATACTTCTCCCCATTTCAGATATTGTGTCAATCCTGGTCCGTACCAAATGCAGTGCTTACATTGTATGACCAGAATCACAGATCTGGGGGATACACACAACCCTAAAAAGGAAGTGCCAGTTTTTAGGATTAATCCTGAGACACCTACTAAATTTAGACTCCTTTCTGCTATTGGGCGAAAATGCATGGTCGCTTTAGCATCCTTTATTATTCCCTGTTTCAGCCAGGATTCAGCCAGGATTGAACACATGTTCGGTGAAACTCATGCGTTCGATCGTGGCTGAATCCTGGCTGAAACAGGGAATAAAGGAGGCTAAAGCGACCATGCGTTTTCGCCCATTCATGTTTTTCCCCCTGTGGAGTTATGATCAGTTTGGATAAATAGTCAGTTTACCCTGGGAAAATGTCATGAGTGGGAAGGGCCACTCCTTACCCACAGTACTGCTTCCCTGATCCAATTAGCATGTTTGCTTTGAACTTAAAAGGGAAAAAAAAGAAAACAGCACAGGAGATCCTAATCATGGATCTCCCATATCAAGTCTGATTTGGGCTTTTAATTTCCACTCAACTGATTCGCTCTCTATGGTGGGACATCTTGATGGACTTTCCCTCTCTCCAGGCAGCTGCTTTTATAACAAGTTCTAGAGTTTTTGGATCCCCTTACTTCAGTATCACTTGTGGAAAAAAATGGTGACCACATGATTAAGTTTCCTTCTCAATGACAATAGCAAGGATGACGGGTTTTTTATTGTCCTATTCATCATCCTAGCAATAATGTCTCTCCTATGGAGATTCACATTTTCTAAGCACCTGTTAGATTTATCTAGGCAGACAGATACAACCAAAGTGGTACATGGAACTGATAGCTTCCATCTTGTTGGATGTGATCCAGATAAACACTTTCAAGCATATTTGCTTCCAACCAGTTTATTCAGTCAGAAACAGCCTGTGGGCTTGGATTTTGAAATATTCATTGTACATTTAACTGTGTTTATGCATAGGAATAATTTCCAAAAAACAATGAGAGATAGTGCTACATAGATTATGATACATGAAAATAAACACAGAACAAAACTTGGAGGAAAATATTATGCTTTGCTTTAAGTTTAAAACCAATGGTCTTCCTTTGCTGGCTGGAGAGGCTTTGGCAGAAAGCAAAGTTTCTTATATTGACGTATCTTCAAGATACACTGCTGAAAATCCAGTGATACGCTGGGTAAAGTTACACCAGTGTAAGGAGCCACTGAAGTAGCCAGGAATGTAGGATTGTAATGTATGAAAGGTGGGTTAAATAAAGGAAAGTAAAACAAAAAGTTGAGTTTCCAACTGCCTTACCTACAGGAAAAGCTGAAACAAAATGTTGCAAAATAAATGCAGATGATCACATCTGCCTTTTCTCTGTGTACATCAAGTGAAATGGGTGCATGTGCAATCAATCAGATGCAATAATGAACTAAAGTTTCCTACACTGAAGTGCTAAATGTATAGGTATTTAAACAAATTCCAAAAGGGTAACCATGTTAATCTGGAAAAATGACCAAGTCTTGTGGGATCTTAAAGTTGAACTAATATATTTTGGCATAACCTTTGTGAGTAGGGTTGCCAGATCCCCCTTCACCACCGGTGGGATGTTTTTGGGGTGGAGCCTGAGAAGGGGAGGGTTTAGGGAGGGGAGGGACTTCAATGCCGTAGAGTCCAATTGCCAAAATGGCCATTTTCTCCAGGTGAACTGATCCCTATTGGCTGGAGATCAGTTGTAATAGCAGGAGATCTCCAGCTAGTACCTGGAGGTTGGCAACCCTATTTGTGAGCCAGGGTCCAGAGCCCAAGGGACAATTAGAATTCTGAGGATCTCCCAAGGCAAAGTGAACAAAAGAACATAAGAACCATAAGAACCCTGCTGGATCAAATGAGTAGTCCATCTAGTTTAGCCAACCAACTGCCCTGGAAGGGCAAGAAACCGCAAGTATCTAGAGTAGGATTGCCATGTCCCCAAGGCCACTGGTGGGGGATGGGGGGTAGGGTTGACATGTCTAGATTGGGAAATTCCTGGAGATTTGGGGATGGAGCCTGTGGAGAACAGGGACCTCAGTGGGATACAATGCCATAGAGTTCACTCTCCAAAATATCAATTTTCTCCAGGGGAACAGATCTCTGTAGTTTTGAGATGAGCTGTAATTCCAGGGGATCCCCAGGTCCTACCTGGAGGCCGGCATCCCTAATCTGGAGAGTTGTGCACCTTAAAAAAGTGGAAACTAAATCATTAAGATATTTTGCATTTTTGTCTGCAATGGCAGGCTATGTGAACAGAAGAACATTAGTAGAGCCTTGTGGATCAGACCAGTTGTCCATATACTCCAGTGTACTGTTTCACACAGAGGTCGACTAGTTGCTCTAGAAAGCCAACACTCAGGGCATAGAGGCCAAGGCCTTTTGCTGATGTTGCCTCCTAGCACTGAGTTTCAAAGGTTTGCTGCATCTGTATATGGAAGTTCTCTTTACTCACCAGCTATTGATGGAACTCTTCTTCATGAATCTGTCTGACCCCCTGTTTATAGTCATCTACACTACATCCACTGGAGATAATTCCACAATTATGTCCAAAGCTAGTACTTTGAAGGAGATCCACACACAGAGAGAGAGATGGCTAGATATGTCTTCAATTTTTCAGACGGTTTGGAAGCAGAACACAATGACCAGCAAATATATGACGTGAACAAATGAGAGCCAGTTTGGTGTAGTGGTTAAGAGTGGTGGACTCTAATCTGGAGAACCGAGTTTGATCCCCCACTCCTCCACATGATGCCAGCTGGGTGACCTTAGGCTAGTCATAGTTCTCCCAGAACTCTCTCAGCCCCACCTACCTTACAAGCTGCCTGTTGTGGGGAGAGGAAGGGAAGGAGATTGTAAGCCGGTTTGATGCTCCTTAAAAAGTAGAGAAAGTCAGCATATAAAAACCAACTCCTCTTCTTCTAAAATCTTTGTCACCTGGGCGCATAATGCAAATATTCCAAGTGGCACAATCTAAACATATTGAATCGAATTATCATGGAATTCTTGAAACAGATTCCGAAGGTAGCAACCTAACAACCCGACACACCAAATCGTAAACTTTACAAAGAAACAAAAAGTCATACGCCAACAGAAAACCCCTTGTGATTAGTGTACTGTTTACACCAGGCCTTACATGTCTGAAATTCCAATCACAAAAGTACAGCATCATTCGTAGTTTTGCTGGGTTTTATTTCTTCATACTTCTAGGACGCAGAAGATTGTTGCAATGCTTACGTGCACTTTAGGTTTCTCTGAACAGGAATGCAATCATTTGCTGGCTATAAATGTTCCGAGTCTTAAAAGTAATATTGTTGCAGTTCCCACAATATCCCCATGACATGTCTTGATTAGTTACTGTTATCAGTCACTTTCTAGATGGGCATAATCCTATAGATTAGTGCATAACTGCTCTCTCTTACATCTGGAAAAGGGATCACTCTTACAACTCAAAGGACTGAACAAACTAGTATCCAGCCAATTGTCTTGTCAGTTTCCTTTTGAACATCACTAACCCCCTTTTTTTTAGTGGTTTGCTTCACCAGTGGACAGTGGTAAAAATGACTTTTTCCATGAACTGAACCTTACACGAGAAGGAATATTTCCTAAAAATGTGCTGGCGTGCAAAGGAAAATTGTTGTGGAACTTCTGGTAACATGTAGAGTATTCTGTATTTGAAAACGAGTCGCTGTCGGTTTCTGTTAAAGCCATGCACGGCGTAACATTTTGTGACCACAGAATGGCTTTTCTGGAGTGGTTACAGTGGAAGTCGCGTATAAATGTCTTTGCACTTTATTGATGTTATAAGCTGCTTTGATGACTCTAGTCAGAAAGTGGGATACAAATTTTTAGCAATACTTGCAAAATACTGTTGAAATTGGGGAGGGGCTGTGGCTCAGGGGTAGAGCATCTTCTTGACATGCAGAAGGTCCCAGGTGTATTCCCTGGCATCTCTTATTAAAGGAACTAGACAGGTAGGTGATGTGAAAGACCTCTGCCTGAGACCCTGGAGAGCCACTGTCTGACTGAGTAGATAATACTGACTTTGATGGACCATGGGTCTGATTCAGTATAAGGCAGCTTCATATGTTTATATATGTTTATCACTCCTGCCTGCTACAGTTTTGGGAGAAGAACGGTGTTGGCTGCTTGGTTAGGATCTTGTTATCATGTATTGTTGCAAATTATTTATACAGCTCCTAAAAATTAGCTTTACAAATGATAGACAAATGACTCCACTGTTTAAAATCAGCTTACTGCCCTATGGGGAGCGGTTAAGACGCTTAGGGCTGTTTAGCTGGGAAAGAAGGCGGCTGAGGGGAGACATGATAGAGGTCTATAAAATTATGCATGGTTTGGAGAGAGTGGACAGGGAGAAGAGTGGACAGGGAGAAGTTTTTCTCCCTCTCCCATAATACTAGAACACGGGGTCATCTGCTAAAGCTGGCGGGTGACAGATTCAAAACAGATAAAAGGAAGTATTTTTTCACACAACGCATAGTTAAATTGTAGAACTCCCTGCCCCAGGATGTGGTGATGGCTGCCAGCTTGGAGGGCTTTAAGAGGCGAGTGGACATATTCATGGAGGAGAGGGGTATTCATGGCTGTTAGTTAGAATGGATATTAGTCATGCTGCATACCTATCCTCTCTAGTATCAGAGGAGCATGCCTATTATTTTGGGTGCGGTGGAACACAGGCAGGATGGTGCTGCTGCACTCGTCTTGTTAGTGGCTTCCTAGAGGCACCTGGTTGGCCACTGTGTGAATAGACTGCTGGACTTGATGGGCCTTGGTCTGATCCAGCAGGGCTTTTCTTATGTTCTTATGTTCTAAGGGCGGGATAAAACATAGGCAATGGTAACTCCAGTTTTAGTAAACGTCAGTGAAGATTTGATCCCAGGGCGGCAATCCTAAGGACATTTTTCTGGGAAGAAGCCCCGCTGAACAGCATGGGACTTACTTCTGAGTAGACCTGCTTGAGACTCCCCTCTAATTAAAGTCTGATGTGTCAGCCTAGGTACTATGCTGCACTACAGATCCAGGATGAAATCTACCAAAACCTAGTTAATTTTAATAGAGCTTGAGAAAGCAGAATGCTTTGTAATCTAACAGCGCAGTCCTAAACAGAGTTAAACCCATCTTAAATCATTGACTTTAACAGATTTAGGTAACTCTGCTTAGGGTGGTGCTGTAAAGCACTTCATACTTAAAGAAATTCTGGTTCTTTAGCAAGGTCAGCTTTAACATTTTTTAAAAATTGACAAATCATTCATTGTTTTCTCTCTGCTTATTTTCTTTTTGTAAGAATAAATATTAATCTGACTGATGAGGGTTATGCCAATATCACAGGTGGTTCTGCTCATGAGTAAAAAAATTCAGGACTGTGAAGTGCAGAATCTCGAACTAAAGGCTTCGGATGAATAAAATGTTAAATTTTAAGAAGCCAGAACAGCGTATAAAAAAGCTGAGAGAAAATGGGGAGACATGGTTTTGCTTCCTTGGTAACAAAACGTACAGCTCAGCAGGAGGACACACCATGATAATTAGGGAATTACAGCTGTTAGTCACAGAAAATATGCTGCAGTTGTGGGTCAAAGATCTGAGGTCATGGCACAGGAAGCAAAAATTGTAATTTAGAGATGGCGAGGAACGCTTCGCACACATCTCTTGTTTTCAGAGAACTCAAAATCAAACAAAAATAGAGAGCAATAGATTACGGTATAACTGGCATGTTAAGTGTACGGGTTCGGTTCAGTTCAAAGCACCTGAAAAATACAGCGATAAAAGGATTCCTCATGAATGACATGTTCTACGTTTATCACAGATACAGTCTATTGTGATATCATTTCTGTAGCATTTTAATTCTGCGATTGCCACCTGTCTATTGCAGCCTTGCCACTGGCAGTACAAGCCCTGCTGTGAACCTGTTCTCTCTGTTTCAGGTAGGTGTTCCTCCCTTATAGCACTAACCCTACTGCTGTGCTCCTGTACCTCTTTAAAGTGCCTCTGTCTGTGATGGAGCAGCAAGCAAGAAAAAACAGCACAAGGCTCTATATATTTCAAATACGAAAGCTATATTAAATAGATAATACTATATATGACAATGTGACAAATATGAATTACCACCCAAAGTGTAACAAAACAAACAGTGCAGGCAATACAAACATGGACAAATCTCTCAATATACATCAAAAAGATTATTTCTTCATTTTTCTTATTTGCACATAACAAAGTTGCACAGTTCATAAGTAGTGCATCAACTACAGTTTCATTCTTTTTTCCCGTAAGGCTAAATGCAGAGTTGAGTTAGCTTCTCAAGAAGTCTTCTCAGCCAGAAAGGAAAATAGGAATGCCTTCCAGATTGTTTTGCACGTTTTTGCCACTAGGGGCTTCATCAGCGTGTCTACAGCACAAACGGCTCCTAATCGCCCCATAGGGCTTGTCGTTTTGACTCTACCTCTCAGGGCCGGTTTAACTCGCAGATCAAAGCTTGTGATGGAGCAGCAGCAGCACCAATGGCTGCCACTGTGCAAGTGTGGTGTAGTGGTTAGGAGCAGGGGACTCTAATCTGGAGAACCGGGTTTGATTCCCCACTCCTCCACATGATGCCTGCTGGGTGACCCTGGGCCACTCATAGTTCTCTCCAAACGGTCTCAGCCCCACCTACCTCACAAGGTGTCTGTTGTGGGGAGAAGAAGGGAAGGAGATTGTAAACTGGTTTGATTCTCCTTAAAAGGTAGAGAAAGTGGGCATATAAAAACCAACTCTTCTTCTTCTTTAGTGGAAAATAGAAGGCAAAGCCTACTGCCACTGCTTACGCATAGGTTGCAGGTGTTCTAAGTCCTCTCTTCCCCAGCACAGCAGAGCCTCAGGCTCTTAGTGTGCAAAAAGGTTTAGGATCTTTACTCCTTTGTACAACCAACCCTATGAAGTTGGTCCCTCACTCTACCATTTTACAGAACTGAGGCTGTAAGGCAGCAATTTTCATGATCCTTGGTGGAAGAATAACTTGAACCCAAGTGACCCGAATCCAACTGCAGCACATCTATTCAGCCACGCTTAAGTAAGCAGTATGTTCCTTCATTTCACTACACAAATGAGCCTGAAATAGGGTTGCCAACTTCTAGGTAGTAGCTGGAGATCTCTTACTATTACAACTGATCTCCAGCCAATAGAGATCAGTTCACCTGGAGAAAACGGCCGCTTTGGCAATTGGACTCTATGGCATTGAAGTCCCTCCCCAAATCCCACCTTCCTCAGGCTCCACCCCAAAACCTCCCTCTGGTGGTGAAGAGGGACCTGGCAACCCTAGCCTGAAATTTCCCTCCCCCAAATGCAGCTCTTTTTGAGAGTAACCCAGACTGCCCCTGCCATAGGGGAGGGGCTGTGGCTCAGTGGTAGAGCATCTGCTTGGCATGCAGAAGGTCCCAGGTTCAGTCCCCGGCATCTCCAGTTAAAGGGACTAGGATGTGAAACACCCCTGCCTGAGACCCTGGAGAGCCGCTGCTGGTCTGAGTAGACAATACTGACTTTGATGGACCATGGGTCTGATTCAGTATCAGGCAGCTTTATGTGCTCAAAAATCAATGTCAGCCTAAAGGTTTGCAGACCAAAGAGCCATTTTCTGTAGTCCTGTGGGAAGGGCTCTAGAATGGGGGCTGAGTGACCCTAGCCTTTCAGACTACCAGAAGCCAAGTCTCAAGCCTGCAATCAGAAGATCAACACTCTACATGTAAGTAATCAACACATGATTTGTTACCAAACCCAGGGGGTAGAGAAGGTGAAATTTTTCACTGAAATAAAAAAAAAACTGTGATCATGTCAGGTTCACCCCCAGCTACAGAAGAAGCAGATATGTCTTTCAAGCTACTAACATCTGACAGTGTTTCTTTGGACAAATTTAATAGACTTATAAGATAAGCCTGCTCACGCTAGTAATGCACAGAACAGTCTGAAAAGTTAATCTATTACAGATCTGATGTTTGTATGATTTGCTATAAGCCTTTGATTCAGCTAATCCCCTGTCTGGTTCCTTATTTCCTTCCCACACCAGAAAAAAAAAAGTGTATTCTTGGAATTCATCCACCTTGCCTCATATTGTTTCTGATTTAAGACCTACTCTTGTCTGGGATAATTGTGAGCTAGTAGTAGAAATTCATTGAGGTTTCTTTCTTCCAGGATGACAAAATTACAAAAGGGTTCTAGTCCCCGAGAACTGAGACACCGTCCATAACCTTTTTTATAGTCTTCCCAACAGTGAACCCCCTTATCGTAGAGCTACATTTCTCCATATGACCCAGACATCTTTGAATAATCATGTGTTTGTATAAACGAGAAGGCTTAAATAAGATCATGTTAACATGGGGCTACAGGGAGGACATGCAGTGCATTTGGAAACTATCCACTGTGCCACATTTCTTCTCCGTTTTCTTTTAGAACACTTTCCCTCACTGTTAATAGTGCAGAACATAGGGCCAAAGGAACACAACAGCAGTAGACCCATTTGTTTAAACCCGAGTGTGTCCTAGTGATGTAGAGGAATCTGGTTTTTAGAGCAAAAAGGATATGCAAGTAGGGATGCGACTGCTAGTGTGGTGTAGTGGTTAAGAGCGGTGGTTTGGAGTGGTGGACTCTGATCTGGAGAACTGGGTTTGATTCCCCACTCCTCCACCTGAGCAGTGGACGCTGATCTGGTGAACTGGACTTGTTTGCCCACTCCTACACACAAAGCCAGCTGGGTGACCTTGGGCTAGTCACACTCTCTCAGCCTCACCTACCTCACAGGGTGTCTGTTGGGGGAGGTGAAGAGAAGGTGATTGTAAGCCCATTCGATTCTGCCTTAAGTGGTAGAGAAAGTCAGCATATAAAAAAACAACTCTTCTTCTAAACCCTCACTAACTCACTGTTTACCCCCATGGAGTCGATTCCCACAGGGACTTGGCTTCTAGACCACACTCCAGTACTGGCGAGCTCAACTGGACACTCATCACAGCTTTACCTTGGCTGTGTTTTTTAGTCAGTCCTAGTAGGTGACAAAGAAGAAGAGTAAAAAGGTACATGATCAAAGCAACTGGAAGACACAAGGGTGATATAATAGAATTACTGCAGAAGAACAAAATGCCATCTTGTCCGCATCAAACAGACTCCCTGGCCCGCATTGTTTTATCATGTCCACAAAATAATATTGCACGAAATAAATATATCACTCCCTGGATTAAACAGCTAAAGACACTTTCTGAGAAGCGGATACTGTGTTATCTGCTGTCAAATAGATCGGTCAATTGCGTGAGAGATGTGGCAACTTTTCTCTTTATAGCGTCAAGGAAAAATTAAATTTCATTTCCCCTTTTTAAAGTGTGAAGTGGTTGATGGCTAGCCATTGGCTGTTAAATCTAGGGCAAGAAAAAAAGATGCTTGTGCTACCAAATATATTTGTTCAGGGTCAGTGGGAACCTGATGATTTGTGGAAAATAGTATGCAGGTGGATGGTGACAAAAATTGATTAAAGGATAAGGGTTGTGTGCTTGCTTGAATTCCCTTGTTTGTATAGCCCTTTTCAGACATTGTGTTTGGGGGTACTAAATTGTGTGTCCTGGGAGTGTAGGCTACCTGTGCTCCTCCTGAATGGGGCACCACTCAGGGTTGCCAGCTCCGAGTTGGGAAATACCTGGAGATTTTGGGGATGGAGCCTGAGGATGGCAGGGTTTGGGGAGGGGAGGGACTTCAATGCCATAGAGTCCAATTGCCAAAGCAATTTTCTGCAGGCTGGAGATCTGATCTCTATCGGCTGATCTCTATCGGCTGGAGATCAGTTGTAATAGTGGGAGATCTCCAGCTAGTACCTGGAGGTTTATTTCTGCAACCCTTAATATGTGCAGTACACAAGTTGGGAGGATCACTGGTCACGTGTGAACCTGTTACATGTAGTTGGGCACCCACAAATGTAACATCTGAAAAAAAAACTGGTTTTCGGGGACATATGTAAAATACACATGGGGAGGCCTTTGAATAACTGTTTGTAAAGAAAAATAGAGATACTGCTAAAGAACAAAGGGCTTCAAGTTCAAAATTCCATTGACTTAACTGGGATAGATAAACTTGCACTTAGTGTTCTCATGAAAATCAGCCAGATTTAAAAGTGTTTAACTTTAGCTGAATCGTGTCCTAAGACAGGAAAACCTAAATCGCAAAGGGTCCAATCAATTGACTTCTTTAAACCCATATTTCATGGGAAGCTACACAAAGCTACCAAAAGCTGCCAGCATATTAATAGTGGGCTGAACTAATTAGATCCAGCTAACCTAGCAAAGTTTATTTCTGCAACATTGAAACAGCTGCTAGTGTGAAGTCAAATATTGGCAAACATGACTATGACTGCTGCACTACAAATCTTAAACCTCTTGGTACGAACTTCCACCATAAATTCCATATTGCTTCAGGGAGAACTAAAAAGTAAACCCAGGAATACAGCAGCTGGATATTCTCATGGTATCAGTGTCAGGGTAATACAAATTATGAACACGTGTACTTAGAAAAAGAGATCTGAGGGTCCTGGTGCATGCATCCAAGGACTTCAGCACATGCACTAGGAACATTCCAAATGCAATCACAGCTCCCATGACCAGGTGAGCCAATGTGGTATAGCAGAGCGCTATACTAGCATTGAGGAGATCAGGGACCAAGTCCCTATTTGGCCGTATGGCTACTGGGTAACCTTGGAGCAGCCACTCTATCTCAGATTAACCTATCTCACAGGTAGGGTTGCCAACCTCCAGGTACTAGCTGGAGATCTTCTACTGTTACAACTGATCTCCAGCCGACAGAGATCAGTTCCCCTGGAGAAAATGGCCAATTTGGCAATTGGATTCTATGGCATTGAAGTCCCTCTCCTCCCCAAACCCTCCCCTCCTCAGGCTCCGCCCCAAAAACCTCCTGCTGGTGGCAAAGAGGTACCAGGCAACCCTACTCACAGGGTCAGTGGGAATGCAAGATGGAGAACCACCTATGCTACCAAGAACTCCTGAAGGAACCATGGGATAAAACTGGAATATAGAGAAGAACGTTATGGATCCCATGCAAAGTACCCTATGGCACACATCAGTGAGGATTAAGACATTTTTTTAAACATTCAGATAGACCAAAAGAAGAAGAAGAGAGTTTATGTATGCTTACATGCTATCATGAGCTTAGATCCACCAGAGGATTTCCATGAGTGGGCAGGGGGATGGTTTTCAATTGTTCCCCTCCTGTTACTGCAGACCTCTCTGTTTCCTATCATATGGTTTCTGAGGGGGTCCTCTGTCATCCAGGAACTGGGGCATTTGGGGCCACAACAGGAGGGGAGAGGTGAGGAAACCACAGTCCACTGAAAGAAATCCATCACTGGAAATTTCCAGTGGATCCAAGCTATGAACTCTGTAATTGAGACCAGGGTAAAAACTACAAGACTGACAGTGACAGTATAAAAATAAACCAAATGTAGGACAAGTGTGGAACTTAAGTAGAACAAAATAGCAGAAAGAGACTCTATGACAATTTAGGAAGCAATAAATATATATTTAATAAATGCATGTAGGAGCCCCGTGGCGCAGTGTGTTAAGCTGCAGTACTGCAGTCAAAACCTCTGCTCATGACCTGAGTTCGATCCCGACGGAAGTGGGTTTCAGGTAGCCGGCTCGAGGTTGACTCAGCCTTCCATCCTTCCGAGGTCGGTGAAATGAGTACCCAGATTGCAGGGGGTAAAAGGAAGATGACTGGGAAAGGCACTGGCAAACCACCCCGCAAACAAAGTCTGCCTTGGAAACGTCGGGATGTGACATCACTCCATGGGTCAGGAATGACCCAGTGCTTGCACAGGGGACCTTTACCTTTTAATAAATGCATGTAGCATTTATATATTTTATTTTTATTTTATTAAATTTATACCCTGCCTTTTCCTGACCAGAGTCAGTCAGTCTTTCTGCTTTCGAAGTCCAAAGCACTCCACTCCTCATACATTCTCTGTTTACAATCCCTGCAAACACCCAGTAAGGTAGTCCAGAATTATAATCTTCATATTACAGATTGGGAGAAGGGGTGAGGTTGAGGCCATCTAATCAGTTCTTGGGAGAGGTAAGATTTGAACTAAAAAGTTTCCAAGTCATAGTCCATTTTCTTAACCCCTATGCTATGTCATCTGTACTGCCTTGTTCAAAAGAGTTACGAGTTTGTCTCTCTTACACTCCAAATCTACATCTGCTTGAATAGGAAAGAAGCAGAAAGATAAAACTAAAGTTTACAGAGCAAGTCATTCAAACAAGCGTTGAATTTGGATGGAAACTTGGAACTGACTGGGAACATCACATATCCTTCATTCAGGACAGATTTTCAAATTACCACCCATGTGAGCCCAGGAATGGGACAGTGACTGACTGATGGTTGGATTCTGTTAAACCTTGTTCATATGCACCATTTTTAGGTCATCAGTTGCAGAAACTTCCCTGAGGTTCTTAATGTAGATTTCTCCCAGATACAAAGATAGGTTTGATATAATGGTATACATCATTGTCAATTCACAGGAACACAAAATGTGAGCAATGCAGATGGCAAGATGCCAGATGGAAAGACTCGGTATCTGTATTCAGAGAAGCAAGAAGGAACGAGAAGCACTTTGCTCTATAGACCAGAATGTAATACTTGCATCTCTCCTCTCCATCAATGACCTACAAAAGACTGTGCATCTTGCTGCAGAGAGGAAATCCAAAAGTTCTCTGCTGGATGATATGGAGGGATATGGAAAATTGGAAGCAAAAGTCTCTCCTGCTTCCAGTCCTTCTGTTTCTCCAAAACATACACAATGTAGGGCAGGGGTGGGGAATGTCAGGGCCTGGGGCCGTTTAAGGCCCGCGAAATCATTTGGTCTGGCCCTTTGTGGGTCCTGGCAGATCTCTAGCTCAGAAGGATCTAAGACTGGTGATCAGCCCCCTCCAGCGGACAGAAATAGCCTCTATTCAAGGCAGATGTGAGTTTGTTTGTCGAGAAAAGAAACCATTTTTTCCCCTTGCAGAAGAGTCGTTAGCAATGGAGCTGCTAGGATTGCCCAAGAAAATGTGTTAACTCTTTCCCATCCAGGCCATGGAGAAATGTATTCCCTCTGTACTACCAGAGGGCTGGGGGCAGAAGTGGCGACAACAGAGGGGTTAAAGGGGGCAGGGCCAGAATGCGTCGGGGGGGGGGAGTTCTTAGATAGTGTGTCCTCATTTCATCCCTACAGGCGGAGGTAGCAGGAGCCAGTTGTAGAATCTGGCCCCGACCATGCAGAGCAGGAGCAACTCTGGTGTGCTGTCCAGCCGGGACAGCTATGCCCGGCTGGTGCAACAGACCAGCCTGTGCCACCAGTTGGGTGAGTGCACCACCGGTTGGATGCCTGCCTGCTTGCCTGCACGGGGGGAGTCATCTGCGGCAGCTTCACCAGGTTGATATCTGCACACAAAATATACGAGAGACTTATACTAACTAGTACTACAACAAAAACCCAATATACTAGTTGTTTGAATAATTGAAAATAAACTTTACAACATATTCACTTACCTGGTTGGGTTTTAAACTCTTTGTACTTTGTATTTGTATTGGTTCACATCATTGTATTTCTATATATGTGTGCAGATTTTAGAAAAGGTTTTAACTAACCACTGATGAAGGCCCTAGAGGCCGAAACGCATTTGGGTTTGTGGTTACAGATATCAACCTTAAGTTTGGCCATTGTGCCATTTTAATGCTTTTAAAGAATTTTAAAATCTGTATAGCACTTCTAATAAAATATATTTGTAATATTTCCACATAGACTTACATAAATTTTCCTCTCACCCAACCCCGGGTACCCAGCTTTTGTTTTTAGGTTGGGTTTCATTCCCCTCTTTTTTCTTCCAGATCTCCAGTCACCACCTGGAGGTTGTCAACTCTAATCCCCACACTACAAAGATCAATGGCCCTGGGGAAAAAGGCAGCCTGGGCGGGGGGGGGGAGGGTTCTCAATAGCATCACGTGCCTGCTGAGCTCCCTTGGCTCCCCAAATGCTGCCCTACCCAGGCACCGCCTCCAAAATCGCGAGGAATTTCCTAAACCAGAGATGGCATCCCTAGACCCAAAGAAACGTACATCATCATTCCCCTGTCCTCCATTTTATTCTCACCCTGTGAGGTAGGTTACACTGAAAGAGAGTGACTTCTCCAAGACAACCCACTGAACTTCCAAGACAGAGTGGGAATTCAAACCATGGATCCTAGTCAGGGTCACCATAGGTCAGCTATGGCACTTTTCACCTCCAGGCAAAATGAGAAGGTATTGACTTGCCCCCAGGACAATCAGTGAGATATTCATTAGGGGTGGGGGTGGGGGTTAGGGAGGCTTGATCAAAGTCAGTTCCCCATTCACTACATCACATTGGTCTTCCTTTTAGCCTGGATTATTTTATTTAAAAAAATGTACACTGGTAGTGTCCAAAGACTTGGATGTGTCCAAAGTGCCCTGACCTGGATGGCTAGCCTGATCTCGTCAGATCTCAGAATCTAAGCAGGTTCAGCCCTGTTTAGTATTTAGATGGGAGACCACCAAGGAATACCAGGGTTGCTGTGCAGAGGAAGACACTGGCAAACCACCTCTGTTAGTCTCTTGCCATGAAAACCCCAAAAGGGGTCGCCATAAGTCGGCTGTGACTTGACGGCACTTTACACACACAGTGTCCAAAGAAGCAGATGTGTGTAAATGTGTACAGTTCCTTTAGCATTAGCACCTATTGATTAATTAATGGACACAGCCCATATAAGAAACAAAGCACACAATCCTCCAGTTTAATTTTAGAAATTGCCAGAGAATTCCACAACACGTGAACAACTACCTGTACATCTGTTTGAACCATAATATTACTCCAACTCCGCTACAAAGTCCATCTTCCTGTTTTTAAAAAAATAATAAGTGGTTTGGTTTCTCACCAACCAGCAGGGGACTTACAAGCTGTCACAACAGTCCTAATCCAGTGGAAAATGATTTTATTGTTGGAAGCGGTGAGGGGTGTGAAAGTTGCATGACAGATGGGATTGCGCACGGAAAAATGGTCTCTTAGGGAGAAGCAGATTTGAGCAGCAGTTGTGGGTTCACACAAGAAGTATTGGCTGAGAGTCAAAGGTAAGATTATAATCACATTGACCATTTGATTCTCTTCCTAGATTTGGGTCCATTGACCATGCTTAATGGAAAGACAAAATGCATCTATTATGAACCATGAAGAACCTTTCTAATAGGCTCTTGAAGTCCAAGGGGCTACTCATACTACATATGTCTAAAACATAAAACACAAATTTGATGGATCTCCTGGGAAGAGGACAGCTTTGGAAACCTATGCCTATTTTTCAGGCAGGCCAAAAGTCACTGACAGGGAAAGGGCAAGCATACTTTTGGGGCTTTAGCACTTTACATTGCTCAGAACCGTACTGCTGAGCATTCTCCAGTTCATTCTTTGTTCCAAAAAAAATAGCAATTTAGGGGTTTAGAAATGTTTCCCAAAAACACTTTGTTTGAATATGCTTCTTTTTTGAAGTGTCATGTTCAGTCCATGGTTTCCCATAGCAGTTGCAACTGCCCCATTTTCCCTGACTGAACATATAGAAACTGCTCTATATTGAGTTGACAGTATTGGTCCATCCAGCTCAGTATTGTTTGCATCGACTGGCAGCAGAACACTTCAGGGTAGGGCTGTTGAAAAAAAATATTCAGTTCGATTCAGATTCAGCTAAATTCAGCCCGTTTTTATTGAGGAAATGCCGAATTCCGAACTCCCCCATTCGGATTCGAAGAATTCGGCTTGAAATTCAGCATTCCTGAATAAATTCGGCCATTTAAAGCAATTTAAAACACATTCGTGGCTCGAAGGGGGGGCATTTTTGGAGGTAGAGGTCCCAAACTTTCAGGGTAGCTTGGAGGGACCCACCTTGCAAGAACCCCCAGGTTTGGTGTGGGTTGGGTCAGGGGGTCCTGAGTTATGGGGTCTGGAAGGGGTCCCCCATCCACCCATTGGAATGAGTAGCAGCCACCTTGCCCCGTCCCTTCCCTGTTGTCTTCTTTCCTTCCTTTCCCTTGTTCTCACTCTTGCTCTCTTCCTCACTCACTCTCTCTCTTTCCGGGCTTCTCTGGCCAGAACAGCCCAGGAGCCCAGCAGGATTGAGCCGGTAGCCTGGCAAGGGGTATCGGGCTCCTCCCTGCCTGCCAGTCAGCTGGCCAATGAGAGCGAGGCAGCGCCTGAGTGGCGGAGAAACCACCCCTTCCCCACTTCCCTGGAGAATCCCTTCTCTGGTTGGCCAGAAGAAGACCCAGCTTGGCCACCTATTGGCCACTGCTGCTTGGTTGTCTCTCCTGGAAGGCAAGCAAACTTGCCTTCCAGGAGAGTCTTTATTTCTTTCTATAGGAAGGTGGGGAAATACCAAGTTCGGGAATGCTGAATTTGTCTCAATTTATTTGGCATTCCCCCGAACTCGCCGAATTTGGCAGGACATTTTCCAACCTTTTTTTTACTTTGGTTGCATCCAAACTGGCAACAGCCGAATCAGAGGAAATTTGGCTGATTTCCAGTTCGGATGCAACCGAATCAACAGCCCTACTTCAGGGTCTCAAATTCACCATGCTATATGAAGATGCTGAGAGTTTAACTTGGACCTTCTAAACCCTTTGAAGGCCACTGCTTCTTTCTTGCTTGATTATTCACATGGGTGACCCCAGCTATCAGGACCACACAGTGAGCAGGATGAGATCACAACATAACCAAGCAAATTTGACCACATGATTATCAATGCAACCCTAAACCAATTTATCCACTTCTAAGTCAATGGGCCTCAAAGGGTGCAAATAACATAAAATGAAAATGAGAGCAGTGTTTCCTGGCATAGCCACAGCAGTGATCCCAGTAATTCCGCATAGTTAATTAAGGCAATTGAGAGAATAGGAGAGAGCACAGGACCAAGCCAAACTAAACTGGTAAACATTTTTGCAAGCAATGCCAAAATACTGGGTGAAAAATGAAAGTTTCCCCCCCCAATACTGCTGAAAATGTTTCCATCTCCAGCAATCCTCACCTCCATCGGCCCCTTAGTCATCACACATGGCCCTCCTTCCCCATCCTACCCTCACTCCCAAGTTCTATTATGCTGCAGTCATTATTACCCTATTTACATAGGCATCCCTTTGGACTGACTTTTCCTGGAAACGGAGGATTCCCAGCTCCTGTTGGCTTTCCCCCAGGATTCGTTTAAAAGCTGCTCTGCCACCTTTTTGATATTAAGCACTGACAGTCTGGCTCAGTTTTGGTTCAAGCGAAGTCCATCTCTTTTGTACAGGTTCTGCTTGTGCCAGAAATTTCTCCAGTGCCAAACAAATTGAAACCCTTCCTCTTACCACCATTATCTCATCCATACATTGAGATCCCTGATCTGTGCCGGTCTAGCTGGCCTTGTGTGTGGAACCGGTAGCAATTCTGAGAATGATACCTTTGAGGTCCTAACTTTTAACTTTCTGCCTAGTAACCTAAATATTTCCTCCAGGATCAGAATGACTACATTTCCCAATCTCATTGAGGCCAACATGCAGCATGACTGCTGACTCCTCCCCAACACTATCTATCAACAATGCATGAAATCTGCAACCTTCACACCAGGCAGGCAAGTAAGTCACTATGTGGTCAAAACACCTGTTACAGACTCCACTCTTTCTATTCCTAATACTCAAATCACTCACTACCAAAAGCCCATCTCCCCCCAACCCCAGAGGGGGATCCTTGGTACAAGAGGATATTGGTCTATCACCCAAAAAAGGGGTCCCTTCTAAGGGGTTGCATCCCTTAGATTGGTGCCCTTCAACCTTGAGACTTTCACTCTCCACAATAGCAGAAGAGCTGTCAGCACAGGGGTCTGGCAAGTCTCAGAGAAACATGAAACCATAGCAGTGTATCCTTAAAGTTGGTAAAGAAACCTAACGAAAACTCAGTCAGTTGCATATTATGCATGACATGGACATTTTCATTCTCAGGATCTGAGCAGACCCAGAAGGTATGGTAAAAATTACCTAGGAAACGGTGAGAACTTGTATTAGCTTAAGGTGATCAACAACAGAACGTCTGTGGATTCCTGGAGATGAAAACATGTTATATGTCAATGTTAGAAGTCTCAACAGTAACAGTGCAGGTATTTGGGCTATTTATCCATTGGAACACATTGGCTATTTATCCATTGGAACCCATTGGCTATTTATCCATTGGAACATAATCCGAGTGTCTCATGATTCAGAAGTTTGGAACTATACTAAGATAATGAGAAAAACACCAGATTTTAGCAGGTGGAAGAGGAAAGAGAATTGTTTGAAACGACACAGCTTGGAGCTGGGAGAATTCAGCCAAAGGTTAATCACTTCTCATTTAAGCTGTGGCACAGTTTAGCTGTGTTAACCAGCTGTTTTGTTCTTCCCAAGAGGTGGCTGAATGTTATCAGTGGGTGGCAACTGGCATGGCCTCATCTCTTCTCCAAATCACAATGAAACCTATCTAATTGAATGCAATGTTGCTTTTATGACCTTTTGATACATTACAGGAAAAACAGAAACAATATATACTTGAAAGAATTCATTTCACACATTTGGAGAAATGTATGTGTAGTGATTTTTTTCAAGCGACATTCAAGTGGTTCCTTTGTTTCCCTTGGTCACACATGTTTGTATTCAGTGATGTGGCTCTCATTGTTTTCTTTGTGAGTGATTGTTCCAGGCTAATTTGTCTTGTAACAGTTTAGACCAGTGGAAGAGACAAGGAATAACCTGGTCTCACAGTGTTCATACAAGAATATTGAACTTCAGTACAAACATTCATGACAGAAGAAAGTAAAATTGACTTACATGGCAAATGGATAGACTAGGATCCAAAATGCTACTTTATGCTCGCCTAAGGGTTTGTGCTCACTCAACAGGACTTTTTGAGCAACAAAATCCCAACACTGCCATGTGCTGTCATAAACTGGTTTTGCAGCATTCCTCCATTTCTAGGGTTGCCAACCCCCAGGTAGTGGCAGGAGATCTCCTGCTAGTACAACTGATCTCCAGCCGATAGAGATCCGTTCACCTGGAGAAAATGGTCTCTTTGGCAATTGAACTCTATGGCTGAGGGGGTGTCAGAAGGCTGATGCACAACACCAATGATCCCTCAGCAATATTATTGTGGTTGCTCAGCAACCCCCCTAAATGGACAGTGAGATCTCAGGAAATAGTCTCACAAGATCTCAGCGAGCATTCATATCTTAAAGCTACAGATGTTGCTTCTATTGCTTGAAGTGGTAAAGAAGCAAACAGATAAAATAACAATAAAGTTGATGTGAAAAAAGAACAATCAAAGATGATAAAAGAACAATAATGGTCAATAAATATGATAACAGAATGAAGGATAAAAGAATAATAAAGATATAAAAAATTCCTTCCCATAAAACAAACAAAAGAAATTACACATTTGAACAACCCTGCTTTTTTTAGATTTCAGATTTCCCCTCTATAGACCTCAAATCTTTAACAAAATCCTCCCCCATTTGTCCCTGGCTCCATTGTGTAGATTTTTTGATCCACACTGTGGGACACAGTTCAGAATTAGGTATAATTATCTTAACTACCAAACTGACAGTTTTGCTGCTTGCTTATGTCTCCTGTTTATGTTAGCCTGTAACTTGCTAATCTTATTAAGCAGTACAAAGTGTGTGTGTGTGTGCATGTCTTTTTCTGGCTTTCTACTTCATCCATTTTGAAAGTGAAGTGTTACTGTGAAGAAAAAAAGAAACTAGCTTATGATAAATAATGCTAAAGAAACTCTGCGAGGGCAATAAAGTGTTCTTTTCATACTAGCCTGCCCTTAGATATGCAGGTGCAAGCAGTGAGGTAAGGGTGTAGAAAGAAACTCTTAGCCTCCTACACAGAGCAGCTACCAAAGTCAAATGGCACACTGAAGGCACCAGCTCCTCCTCGTCTGTCATCATCCATGCCTTATTGTCCAGGCTTTTTGCTTTGTTCACTGCGAGTGGGCATGCTCTCTTTCTCAGCCATTTGCCAGCAAACTTGCTGGCGTGCTGCCCACCTTAAGTACCGTGCAGGCAGGATGGCGCCTCTGATACTTAAAACAATATTTAATGTTTTACATCATTGCGGGCTCGCGGATTAATTTTCAAATCCATGAAGTAACAGTGGATCAGCATGTGGCTTGCTAATGCTGCACCAGGAAATAACGCATGAGGAGAAGAGATTAGTGAGGAGAGTGCAAGAAATTATAGCCAGCATTAGCTACAGAATAAATTTCAGCCTGTGATAAACTTCCTTCTCCTGTGTACAACAGAGGCTCTTACAATGGGCTTGGGAAGGATAAAAGCACATTTTGAGGTAAGGGAATCTGGGCAGAGCCTTTGACACAGTTCTTACATTTAGTCAATATTAATCTGGACTAAAAGGAATCCACCAAGAAATAAAAGCACATTCTGAAACCTTTTAATAAGTTATCAAAACCCACTCTGGGGGCAGCATTTCCCTCAAAAAAGAATAAAAGAAAAACTGAATCTTTAAATTCAGTATATAAACTCTGCCTCCCACATTTGAAAGGATGACTGAACGAGACAGCCTGAGAAAGACAATTGTGTCTATAAATACGAAAAAAATGAAATCTCTGGCCAAAACCACATGGTCCCTTAACCCACTTTATTCCCCGTTTCAGCCAGGATCAAATTGACCCGGGCTGGGGGGAAACTGTATGCATTACCTTGAAAAGCAGGGACGAAACTGTGTGCAAATCCATCCATGTAAACAGAAAGTGAGGGAGACGTGCACAGTTCCTGTTTTGCTTGCAACACCCCTGCCCCTGGTGATTGGTCGTTTCCCGGGGCAGGGAAGGCCCTCATTGGTCAATTTGAAATGAGGGTGTGTGCCAAACTAAACAGGAACTTCATGTCTCCCGCACTTTCTGTTTACATGGATTGATTGGCAGTTTCATCCCTGCTTTTCAAGGTAATGCGTACAGTTTCTCCCCCAGGCCAGGTAAATTTGATCCAGGCTGAAACGGGGAATAAAGTGGGTTAAGGGACCATTCGTTTTTGGCCTCTGTGAGAAAAAATGTAGTATTTCAACAAGTAAGCCCTTGGTCTTAAAAATGTGATCTTGTGGGGAAAAAACCACATTGGCTCCATGGGCCACTAGTTTTGTTGAACTATATAGGTCTAAAAAAATAGGGGGCCTTCAGTTTATGAATATTACCCCGATTCAAAATCCATTTACATTCAGATAAGTAAATGAATCCCATTCAAACTGATCTAATACATCAACTGGCTGCATCCATCCATCCATCCATCCATCCATTTATATAGGTATTTATATCCTGCTTCCAACCCCACTGTCCTCCTCCATTTTATCCTCATAACAACAACCCTGTGAGGTACATTGGCTGAGGGAGAATGACTGGTTCAAGGTCATTCAGCTTCCATTAGAGCATCATCACCTGGATTAAACTGCTGGATAATAAGTAAAGCCTCTGGAATTCTGAAAATTGATACTTATCAATGAATAAGAGAGTGTGCAAAAGTCTCTAGGGTATGTAAGCCTCAAATCACTTACGTCATTACATAGGCACTTTGCATTGCCCCCCAGGATGCTTACAGGAAGTAATTCCAAACTTCAGAACCCTGGTAAATGAACGTTGTTTTCAGAATCATAGAAGTGATGAGTAACACAGCTCTTGAAAGAACGTTGTAGGGGGGGAAATGCAATCAAATATAGGTTACACAGCATCTCAAGGGATAGCCCCATCAATGCAGGTGGCATAAATCAATGGATGTGGTCACCTGAAAGTGTGCATGAGAGACAGGGTAGCTTCTAGTAGGGTAGCTGTGTGAATCTGTTGCAGTAAAAAATAAAAAGGCATCTATTAACAGATTTAAAACCCTTCAGAATTTCAATGAAAAACATAATATTAATTCGTTATACAGCTTTTTTATGTCCAGTGCTTTTCTGTTTACTGAAAATGGTAACTGGCTGCACTTTGGGGATATTGTTTACTAATGTGCAGGTGGCAAATGTTCTAAAAGGACAATGTATCAGGATGCACAGTTCTCCCTGGTTTTTTCAACAAGAAAGATTAATTCACCAAATAATACAAGCAAGAAATGTAGATAATTATATTGAGAAGAAAAACAGTAATATAGGCATTTCTCATTTTGCACTGCAAAAAAAGGTGTATCAGTCATTCAATACTCATATCATTTGAGGATTCTGTCTTGCCTGACTAGGTTTCTCATCACAGAGTGACATTACAGTTTTTAAACAGAACATGAGAGCTTCAAATACAGGTGCTCTCAGCCTTAAGAGCATGCCCCCAAACATTTAATAGGAAAACCTGTGGCACTTTGTAGTATGATCCGTTTCAAGTGTGCACTGGCTAAGGTAGGTAATTCTATCCCATTCACAGTTTTATAACAATCCAGGCAATTTGAATTAACAGTGTAAATGGAGAGCACTCACCATAAACATTAAGCAGTTGCTTTATTGAACATGTCAAGTGCATTCCTCAGTTTGGTCACAGTTATGGTTAAACAAAAGAATTCAGCAAAGAAAATGGCGAGCAAATTCACATGTTACAAATTAAAAAAATGGCTAATAAAAAATCACTAAACCAGAGACTTGGAGATGCATGGTGTATCCCTGCCACTATATAATGTCTGTTAAAGATTATATCATTCTGGAATGATTCTGTTAAAGATTAAATCATCGGTGCCTCACAATTTTATCGGTGCGCATGCACACACTAAATTTTAGAATGGATCTCTATAGGAAAATACACTTTGGCAGAAGCATGATTTTTGTTCTGCTGGTTTAGAAAGTACCAAGTTCAAAGTTTCTATCCATGAACGTGAACACTTATTCTGTTTATCCATATTGAACAATATATTGAAGAGCATCAATCCATTACTGGAAAGCTGTTTGGGAAGATTCGTGATGTTAAGCACCAATACCAGGTTCTGTAAAGACTAATTGTTGCTTCTCATTGGGTTTTTTAGATATTGGGTTTGCACACAGATACCGAAAGGCCAGATAAGGCCCTGAGTCATATGTTTGACAGCCCTGCTTTAAAACACGTGCATCGTTCAGGGCATTTCTATCACCACTCTGGTTTCTGTGCTAAAATACAAAATGAAATGAGAAGTTCCTTAACATATGGAATATGTTCACTATGCAAAGTTAGCCCTCTCCCCTAGTGGCTCTGACATTATTTCTTCAGGCTAACAACATTGTCTTCTTCTGTTTAGACTGCTCAACACACTGTGGGCTCATCATATTTTGAATCTAATCATCTTACTAAATTGGGGTGGGCTGCTGAATTGGGTGAAAGAAGATGATGAAACAAGTTATTTCACATGTGACTAGTAATTAGTGTCAGATAAATATTTCACAGTTCAGAAATACTACATAAAAAGTTTCTCCAGACAGGACCCGTCCTTGCTCTTCTGGCTCTATCGATTTATTAGCTCATGCCCTCTTGGAATGCTGCTTTTACAAGGAACTTCGATCACATTATATCTCTCCCCTTTTAATATATAAATCTAATGCCTCTGTGTCTGACATAATGCCTTTTTTACTAAGTGACAGGGATCCCAAGGCTACATTGTCAGTGGCAAGATTTGTTTCAGTCCTTATATCCCTCAAACATTAGATATATGCTGCTCGAGGTCAATGGATCAAGGAGCTTCTAAGGGATAAAGGTAAAAGGTTTCTTCAGAAGAAGAAGAAGAACAGTTGGTTTTTATATGCTGACTTTGTGGGCCCAGGCCTAAGAGGGATCCCGAGGCCTCAGCACGGCGGAGGACTGAAAACCAGAGGGCCGGAGCTGCCCTTAAATACCCCGCCGGTGGACCTGAGTGAAAAACACCAGATCCGTTTTTTGGCTGGCCGGGGGGGGGGACGTGTGCACAGGGCCCGGGTAGGCCTGTTTGAATGCAGGGGCGGGGCCGGCACCGACGTGCCCGGCCACGAAGGCAGCCGCTGCCGCCCCCCCCAAAGCACAGCTGTAGAGCGGGGCAGCGGGAAGCTGCATGCCGAGCCCCCAGCCCAACTCTCCACCGCCACAGCACAAGCTGGCCGAGCCCTGGTCTCCCCGCGCGGCCCCGCAAACAAGGGATCCTGCGGTAAAGGGATCCATCGCTTCTCTACCACTTAAGGGAGACTCAAACCAGCTTGCAATCACCTTCGCTTCCCCTCCCCACAACAGACACCCTGTGAGGTAGGTGAAGCTGAGAGAATGTGACTTGCCCAAGGTCACCCAGCTGGCTTTGTGTGTAGGAGTGGGGGAACAAATCCAGTTCTCCAGATCAGACTCCACTGCTCCAAACCACTCTTAACCACTACACCACGCTGGCTCCACACTGTCTCAGAAACAAAACCACTTGTCATTCAGTCCTGTTCAGGGTTATTCTAATCAACACAATGAAATCAATGGGCTTAGCCTAGAGTGGGTGGATTTCACTCTTAAACCGTTTGTGTGTGTGTGTTAAGTGCCGTCAAGTCGCTTCCGACTCATGGCGACCCTATGAATGAAAGTCCTCCAAAATGTCCTATCTTTGACAGCCTTGCTCAGATCTTGCAAACTGAGGGCTGTGGCTTCCTTTATTGAGTCAGTCCATCTCTTGTTGGGTCTTCCTCTTTTCCTTTACACCAAACTGAATCCTAGGCAGTTCAAAATTGTCTCCCCTTTTCAGAAACAATGGGTCTTAATGAAAGAACAATGAATAAGGTGGTGTTTTATTTAAGAGAGAGAAACTGGTTTTAAGGAGAAAGTTCACAGTCCATCTTTGGTTGCAGTGCTGAAAAATAAGATATCAGTTTACTTAGGATCAATTTATTTGACCATCAGATACAAGGTAGCCATCAAAAATCTGTTGGAAACCACAGAACAATCTATGTATAGTTTAGTGTAAGTATATTAAGAACATCATCTTGTGCCGGGTTGGTGCCTGCCCAGACTCACACAACTCCCCAAAGGCCTGGAATCAATGGGCATTAACGCATGGGCAGAATGTTCCTGGTTCGCTCCTCTGTTATCCCACAATATTTTAATCCCACAATATTTAAGTCTGGATAATCAAACGCATGACGCCAGCCTATCCCACATTAAGTCTGAAACAAGTAGCTGCTGGAGGCTCCCCGTGCGTTTGAACCAACCATATAATGTGGGATAGTTCGCAATGCGGGATAGCAGGGGAGTGACATCGCCCAAGGATTGGCTGAGGAGTTATCCAATCAAAGGGCGATTCTCCCCCTTTTTTTTTCTTTGAACGCCAGCGTTCCGGTATACCATCGTCTCAACCTGTCAATTAAAAAAAGGCGGGACGGGAGACCGGAAGCAGCAATTGCTCGCACAGGAAAGGGGGCGGGACGGGGGACGGGAAGCGGCAATTGCTCGCGCAGGGAAGGGGGCGGGACGGAGGAGACCGGTAAGGAGCATTAGTAGCGAGCTAGCCAAGTAATTACACGCACGTCGGCGTTCCGGTAATGTAGCGGAATTAAAAAAAAGTAGCGGATTAGAACCGAAAAGATCGCTATAAACCAGGGATTGATTAACCCGGGTTTTTTTGCCTTAATTCGCGACTAAGGTGGGTCCGATGCGCAGCCCTTGGACGGTCGTGCGTGTGGACCATGGAGATTCGCTACTATTAAGGCACAAAAGCGAGACAAATTGGCCGTGCGTTAAGCCCCAATGTGCACCACAGTTCTAAGTGGCTACTCCATGCCATCAGGATCGTGTGAATCAGCATTTACTCTGGGGCTGCCCAGTTTTGTCAGCTGAACAAATTACCAGTGTGGGCATGAGCACTACACCCACTAGCATTAAAAACTAAGAGATATTACAGATGCGTAAACACATACTTACTGCCAAACCTGATACATGTATAGGATGAACAAAATGGTCACAGAGGTGACCATGTTGATGCTTGCCTGACGGCTGAAAGCATAATTGCATCTGTTTTACTGCACTGACCTCTGGTCCTAAGTGTTATAATTTAAGAACCAGCTGTATATTTAGGCTCATGAAACTGTAGTAAGTTTCAAGATCTATCAGGCCAGCATAGTGGGAGGGTGTCATTCTTCTTGCTGATTAGTCCAGACATCATCTCCAGGGGAAAGTAAAACATGCGGCTCCTTGAGACAGGTGTACACTACTATCACATCCACTGCAGGTGTCAGTTTAGCTTAGACAAGGGAGTTATGGGTAAAAGTGGCCTAAACACTGCCCAAAATGGCTAAAATGTATATTTTCCAAAAGACCTTGTCTAAAACCATCATTTGGTAATAAACACGTGTAGAAGTATTGGTTTGTTGTTTAACTCTCAACAACAGAGTTGAACTGGAATATGATAGTAATAAAAGGATGTATTGGCTTAAATTTAAAGTGTTTACAGCTCATCTTTCTTTGTGAAATCAAGGTATCTAACATTACATTTATAAACTATCAAGTATAATAAAAGCCCCCTAATGGCAAAAGTTGCACAAAAACATACATCAAAGGATAAAAGCTACAATGATCATTTAAATTTAAAGGGGGGGAACCAATGGTTAGTGTAGTCAGTCCTTTATTTGTGTACCCTCCATTTGTGCAATTCTCTCCACTTGTGGCAGAGCTTCTATTAGTGGAGGAGTTGGTGATAGGATTGTTTCTGGAAAATTCTCTCAGGATTTTGGAATTCCAAACTGTGTGTGTGTGTAAAATGCCTTCAAGTCGCAGCCGACTTATGGTGACCCCTTTTGGGGTTTTCATGGCAGGAGACTAACAGAGGTGGTTTGCCAGTGCCTTCCTCTGCACAGCAACCCTGGTATTCCTTGGTGGTCTCCCATCCAAATACTAACCAGGGCTGACCCTGCTTAGCTTCTCAGATCTGATCAGATCAGGCTAGCCTGGGCCATCCAGGTCAGGGCATTCCAAACTACCTTTTTTCTGCAGTGGAAACAATGTACTAGATATTCTTCACTGTTCCTTTAAAGCAGCGGTTCCCAAACTTTTTGAGTCATGGAGCACTTTTCAAGAGAGAAATTCGTCACAGAGCACTAATTTTCACCTAGCACCTATATACTAAACCGAATGACAGTGGTATTTTTCTTTCCAATCCCTTCACGGAGCACTAGGAGATGTTTCGCTGAACACCAAGTGCTCTGTGGAGCACCGTTTGGGAACCGCTGCTTTAAAGGTTTCTGGGTGTATCAAAATCCTAATTCTGTCGGACCGTATCTCCAATCTTCAGAGTCTGTTCCAGACTCCACTCTAAAGTTCCTGCCTGCTTTCCCACTGACAGTCCATTGCAGACACGTACGTGGAAACAGCAGTTATGCAAGATGAGAAAGGCATGTGCTGGAGTGACAGAGTATGACCAAAATCCTGCAGGGAGAAATTTCTTCACGTGTGGGATGAAAAGGTGAAACATCAGCATTCCTTATGCTCAAGAGCTGGAGCATTTGTCAACATTTGGTATTCCAACCCAAGGGAATGGGACAAGGGATAAATCCCGCTCACACTTGCAAAGGGGGGCAATATTGCAGCCCAGTGAAAATGCCATTTACTGTATGTCCTTACAGTGAAGACTGCTGTTCAGGAGCAACACTACTCAAACGTGCTATTTTTTTGGCATTTAGACATCGCCCCCACAAGTCGCTTACACCACACGTTATTAGATAATCAGAACTTTTAGACAAGGAGCTATCAAGAAGTTCCTCGTATTTGAAAACAAGAAGGATTTGTGTACCAGACTTGTTGCTGGGGTCCCCAGTGACAAAGAGATTAAGACGGCTGCTACCTAACAGGAAGATGCGTGTGGAAGTGTGGAAGAAGCAGGCATCACACTCTCTGAAGGAGGGTGAGAATAGTCCTGTCCCTCTAGAATATAGTCACCTGGTGGACACTATGGTAGTAACCAAACCTGCAGATATTTCTGAGGTGGAACCTTTCTATTGCAGATACTCTTCCAGGCACAGGCAACAGGGCTCCCACAGGAGGGTTAGAACATCCACTCATTGGGAGGATGCCCATCACCTACCAGTGACTGGAATTTGCCATTTACCATCAGAGAACCATCAAAAGGAGCTACAACCAACATCTGTTGTTTAGCCTAAAGACAAATGTGCCCTTTCCCAACTTTACAAAGGCAACCAAGGAGTCCATAAATACTTCTGAGAATGGGCACCTCCCACCAAAGAATATGATATACCCAATCCTGCCTCTGGGAGACTTGTTGGGGCATTAGAAGAAGAATAAGAGTTGGTTTTTATATGCCCACTTTCTCTATCTCTTAAGGCAGAATCAAACCGGCTTACAATCACCTTCCCTTCCCCTCCCCACAACAGACAACCTGTGAGGTAGGCGGGGCTGAGAGAGCATGACTGACCCAAGGTCACCCAGCTGGCTTCTTGTGTAGGAGTGGGGAAACCAATCCAATTCACCAGATTAGCCTCCGCCGCTCATGTGGAGGAGTGGGGAGTCAAACCCGGTTCTCCAGATCATAGTCCACCGCTCCAAACCACCGCTCTTAACCACTGGCACCACACTAGCAGTATACTACACCACATTAGCAGTATACTAGGACTGGCTACTACCCAGATTTTATTTTTTTTAATTTCCTCCCAACTGAATTTATATATGTCAATAACAGCCCATTCCTGAGCTGAGGCATACGAGGACGCACAGCGGCGCCTCTTCATAAGCCAATTCCCATACGCCATTAAACAAAAACAAAAAAAAGCCATTTCATGGCTTTTTTTAAAACTGGGGCCTTTCGCCCCATAGGGAATAGTGAGGCTGCGCCTGCTAAAAAGGAGGTGCAGCACCGCCATTCCCGGCACTGGCGGAAGTGGCCAAAAGAGGATAGGGAGCTGCCTAACCGGCTGCTCCTCCCCCCGGCCCGCCCTGGAACGCCCCCCTGCACCGGCACGGCCTCTCCATGCCGTTGTCAGCACCACAGAGCGGCCGCGCCGGCAGAGGGGGGAGGTGTGGTCCTGCGGCTCTCGGCCACCGCTGGGACTGGCCTCGCCGCCGGCCTGAATGCATGTAAACGCGTGATTGCACGCATTTACGCCGGCGGCAAGGTCACGCCGCCTCCTAACAACTTTCGGCCCCATTCTCAGGAATGGGCTGTTATACTTGCAGTAATGCTGAATGCAATATTACTTTTGTATTTTGTATTTTTAAATAAAAAACCTTCTAATTCTGTGGTAGTTTACCAGTGAGCAGAGATACATGTCTATATCCACAAAACACCATACAAAAAAAGAATGCTGAAGCCATCAGGCATGCTGACTGCATCAACCTTTGCAATGTGTACATGCAAACAGGTAACGTGACTGAGGGAAGACGCAAATGAACAGAAGGAACTGAAAGCTGCAGCATACTACGCGTGGTTATGCTAATTAATTTTAGAACAACTCTAATTAAACAGCAGGTAAGAAGGAAAGAAGGCATACAGCGGAATTTCAGAACTATAGAGTAAAAGGGGAATGCCAGTCATGCCAATGGCAAGAAACCTAAGCACACAGAGCAGCTTGTGTGGAAAAGAGTGGGAAGGATATGGCCGAGGACTTGGTCCAGGCTGTCTGTCGCATATAAGACAGATGATCTGTTCTGCAGGTGCAGTGCCATGCAAAGCGATCCCATGGCATCATTAGCAACAGAATGTGTGGCGGGCCTAACCCCTGTGTGTCTAAATGCTTATGACTGAGCATTCAGGTCTGCGTTAGGTCTCCCAAGTGGAAAATTGCTGTCATTTGTAAAAAGATAACAAGCGGACCACCCATGGAACATAAATTCTTGCTGGCTTCTCTTTCTACCTGCTGTTTCCGACCTCAGGCACCTTCATTGTGCCCCCACATTTGGCTGGAGGATTGTATTCTTGACACCTGTTAATGCTGTCAGGCTTCCATGATTTGTGCCATGTCTGAAGGAGAGAGGAAGAACCACCGTTGTTTATAGCCCTGTTGTCATATTTGCCTGGGTAGATGAGAGTGTATTCCATTTGCGATTCTCTTTCTGTGGCGGTCCAGATCAAAGGAGAGGTCAACAGGAACACCATTTTGCAAGTATATCTACTGTGAGATCCAATTTGTGGAGATTAGGATTATTAGCTATCAAGAAGTTCCTCGTATTTGGAAAACAAGAAGGATATGTGTACCAGATTTAGAGCCAGTGTGGTGTAGTGGTTAAGAACAGTGGTTTGGAGCAGTGGAGTCTGATCTGGAGAACTGGGTTTGATTCCCCACTCCTCCACATGAGCAGCGGAGGCTAATCTGGTGAACTGGATTTGTTTCCCCACTCCTACTCATGAAGCCAGCTGGGTGACCTTCGGCAAGTCATGCTCTCTCAGCCTCACCCACCTCCCAGGGTGTCTGTTGTGGGGAGGGGAAGGGAAGGCGATTGTAAGCCAGTTTGATTCTTCCTTAAGTGGTAGAGAAAGCCTGCATATAAAAACCAACTCTTCTTCTTTCAACATAGTCTTGTTTGGGAGATTAGGATTATTTTCAACATAGTCTTGTTCGGGGTGTTGTTTTTAATTAAAAAATTATTTTATTTTCAACACAACGTAAAACAAAGCATACAACATACACACTTTTTACGTAGCTATGACAAGACATTTATCGGTTATTATTTGGAGCGATTCTGTAACGATTTACACCTTCCGCTATTCTAAGAATTTATTTGCACATCTAAAATATAATATATAAACAAACCTTAAAAGGGAAAGAGGGGGGGAATCTAAATATATACTCATACCTTCTTGTAGGGTACATAAATTGCAATTCTTATCATTATATAATTTCACGTATATGCAGTAAGCCTTTTAATCAGCCCGTTAGGGATGTTTTTGTACTGCATCACACGAGGCATTGACTGGTCCTCTCTATAAAATAATGAGCATGTAATTGAAGAGATGGTGCTAGTCTTCTTCCAGGCATTGCATTGTCTTTCGAAAACACATTCACTTGTATAAACAGTCAGACAATACTCTGATGTTACTACTCCATTTTCAGTGAAAGGCTAGGTTATATCCTTTCTGTTGTTATTTTGGAAGTTATTGTTTCCTGTGCAAATGTTTAAGAGTTCACAACAGACTAACAGCCCATTCCTGAGAATTGGGCTGAACGTTTTGTGGAGGCAGCGTGACCTCATCGCCAGCGTAAGTGCGTGTAAAGTGTTTACACACACTTACGCTGGCGGTGAGGCTGGTCCCGCCGGCGGCAGAGCACCGTAGGACTGCGCCTCCCCCGGCGCGGCCTCTCCATGGCACCGGCAACAGCATGGAGAGGCCAGCGCAGGGGGGCATTCCGGGGGCGGGCTGGGGGGAGGAGCCACCGGCTAGGCGGCTCCCTATCCCCTTTCAGCCACTTGCATCGGTGGCCAGAACGGAGGTGCTGCTATTTAGCCTGCTATTTAGCAGGAACAGCCTTGCTCTTTTCAATGGGGCTTTTGGCCCTGTTGAAAACAAAAAAGCCACAAAACGGCTTTTTTTGTTTCCCCGGCCTGCATGAATTGGCTTAGGAGGAGGCGCCGCTGCACCTCTTCCCCACCAACTCCGCACACCGTCAGCTCAGGAATGGGCTGTAAGTAAAATAGTTTTAAGAACTGGAAGTTTTTATGAATCACTGTACTTAAATCAAACCAAGGTGCACACACACAGAGTCAACGCAATCCTAAACAGGGTTACTCCCTATGAAGTCCTTTGAAGTCAGCTGACATAGAAAGGAGCAACCTCATTTAGGATTGCACTGTTAAGTCTTTGAGTTTTCAAAGGGGCAAACAAGAGAGAATTCTTCCCCTTCCTGTGAGCACCCAGAGGCATGATCCGACTGTCCATGGAGGGATACAGAATGCTGGTTGAGGCGGATCCTTATCTGCTTCAGTAAGGCAGTTCTCATGTACTCATCTTCTCCCCAGCTAGCCTGGAGAAAAATAGCCTGTCCCTTTAATAACTTAATGTATGGAAGTAGGCAGCTGAAGCTTTCATGGCATGGAGGCAAATAACATTAGCCTCTAAACAGTATCTCATTAAATACAGGGACAGGCCATTTTTTCTTCAGGCAACCGCACACCCAGCCCTGACTTTTAGACCCAGATTTATTTGCCTCCTGTAAAAAAAGGAGCTATGACCTATGCAAAAAATAAAATGACATCAACTTCAGTTTGCATTCCTGCCAAAACGTATACACACCCAGTCCCGTGTAGTGTGCCATTTTGTGTACAGCCTGATGTGTCTGCACATTGCACAAAAGAAATGCCAGTCTTAATTACTTAGCTTCCACTTTTTTTTAGATGCACAACTCTCCAGGTGCATGTGCTTTGTAGCTCTTGAGAATGTGTGGCCTCTCTGCACCAACCTGTTGTTTGTGCTTTCGTAAGAGTGCTCTTTAAAGTACCTACGTCTGTTTGTACAAGATGGCGTTGATGGCTAATACAGGCTTAAGCGCAGTAGGCCACTCAGGACGCTGTCACAGAGGAATGCCGTCCTCTGATTTATGAGCCCTTTACAGTTGTTCAGAGGGAACAGCAAGACCTGCTTGTAATCTCCATTGTACACAGATCATATGTGTTTTTAAGTTCAACAGATCAGTTTCAAGTTGTACTCCTGGTCAAAGGGTGGTTAAAGAGGGCTTCATTCTTAAAATATTTGGCCTCAAATTATCCAAATGATTGCCCTCTTGATCTTTACATGCCAGGATCAAGTACTGTCTGTTTTAATGATCCACTTCATACTGTCTGGCCGCTTGGTACATGATGGCTCTAACATGAATGAAAGCCGACCCTAGAAGCTAAAATGACTAAACTGAGGCTGTCGTACTTTGGACATATTATGAGACGAGAAGAGTCACTGGAAAAGACAATCATGCTAGGAAAAGTTGAAGGCAGCAGGAAAAGAGGAAGACCCAATAAGAGATGGATGGACTCAATAAAGGAAGCCACAGCCCTCAATTTGCAAGATCTGAGCAAGGCTGTCAAAGAAAGGACACTTTGGAGGACATTGATTCATAGGGTCGCCATGAGTCGGAAACGTCTTGATAGCACTTAACACACACACATAACTCGTTGTGTTACTTTCATGTCGAGGCACACTTTATTTAAGAGGAACACGGATTCCCTGCTCACCTGTGAGAGCCCTGGTTATTTTATCCAACCGCATGGAGAAACATGAGCGTGAAGCAAGTGGCACAGGAAAATGGACACAGAGATTCATTGTAATCTTAGACATGAGGAAACTGCAGCCATGATTGTGATAGGAGTAGAAAGGGAGGGGCCACAATCTCCCTCCATTAGCCATCTGCCACTGATGTAAGAAGTGCTGCTGGAAAATCACACATCTATACTTAATAAGGCTTGCAAAACTCAGTATAGGATAACAAAAAAAAAACACTTATACTTTGTTGCATTCAAATAATTCTTAATGTTACTATTATCAACCTCACATGAACACACGAAGCTGCCTTATACTGAATCAGACCCTTGGTCCATCAAAGTCAGTATTGTCTACTCAGTCCGGCAGCGGCTCTCCAGGGTCTCAGGCAGGGGTCTTTCACATCACTTACTTGCCTAGTCTTTTTAACTGGAGATGCCAGGGACCTTCGTTGAACCAGAGACCTTCTGCATGCCAAGAATCTGCTCTGCCATTGAGCCACAGCCGCTCCCCTCTGGCAGCACCTGACTTCTAAGATGAGCACTGAAAGTACAGTGAAGGAACTTTACATTCACCTGTTCATTTCAGTCTGCTGCAAGTTGAAATTAGATGCTTCCAGAAGTTGAGTGAGTGGCAATGGGTGATTACACTTGATGTGGTGGAAAGGGGTCCCCATTGATATTTTTGTGATAGCTGCTGCTAGGGTCATATGGGGCCTCTGAACACGTGGTGTCTGATTCACAGCCTATTACATGAACCTGAGCATACACTACACCAGATTTCTTAAACCTGTTAAGCCCACCCCGGTTTATTTAACTGTTAATGTCTATGGGTCACAGCCTACCACCATGGTTAGACGTTAGACACCTGTCAAGTCTGCATATATTGCTTTCATGTATCATGGGCTGCTAAAGAAATCAGGTGACTTTAGTCAGATCAATGAATTTTCGGGACAAATTGAAGGGTCAAACAATTGTTAAGATGGCACTTTGGTTTTGAAAAGAAATGTCTAACACATCTGAAAATGGAGACTACCAAAATGTTTCATAAATCCAACAATGAGGGAAGAGAGGGTTGTTTCTGTTATGTTAAAAATGAAGTCAGACAGTCTAAAAAGCAATTTAAGTAGTGTCAATTGCATTTGGTTTCCTTCTCTTCCCTTCTTTCATCACACAAGCTTTCAAGGAAGTAATCGAATTAGAAGGCCATATTAACAACTTTTTTAAAAAAATCGGTGTGAATTTACTTGCTATACGAAGGGCTGCATCTTACTTTCCCTTCTAAATGTCTTGCTTCTCTAAAACCACAGACATAACTTTCTACATCTTCCAGCATCATCTTGTGGCTTCTCTTCTATTGCTTCCATTTTTCATTGTATTGTGAACAGATTTCCAAGCATCCAAACGAGAACTTACTGGACAGGATGGAGTAATTGCAGGCTTTCTCCTACTGTGATGTTTAGGCTATAAGCCAGTGAAATTTGAAGTTAGTTGAAGGTGGTGTGATTCAGGCATTATCGAAAAGAACTAGGGTTTATTTCAGGTGTTTTTTTCTCAGACCGAAAAGCTTTTAGCACTTTTAAGATTTGTTATCCCATTCAAAGCAACAATACATTTAAGGCACACTCAAATGACAGCTTAAACCTGAGTTGTGCACAGCCTGCCAAGAAGTGTCTTTCTTCATTTGATACTTTACACTGATGTATTGCACCTTGGAGTGTCTGCTTCCCTCCCTTAATGGTGAATGTGATTCAAAGGGAATTATACAAAGTAATAGACATCCTCATGTGGGACCCACTAGGCATATAACTATGGATGAATAATGAATCCGATATATCAAAGCCAATTACTTAGTCATTATCATCCTGACATTGCAAGGTGGTTTTTCTCCAGCCACATATCTCAAAAGCTTCTCCTGCTTGGTGGGTGGCCATTCTCACTTCTTTTATGCCTAGTGACATGCAACGTTGGAGGCAAAACCAGACTTACTGAACAGTGCTGCTGCTGGTCAGTGTCCCACTTGTACCCTCCTTAGTCTATTGACCAATGGCAGACTTTCAGTTAGCTTGATGGATGAGATCAATTTGGTTTTCCTGGACTTCTCCAAACTAAACACACCATGCTTGCGATAGGCAGCAATCATGGCCTTGAAGAAGAAGAAGAGTTGGTTTTTATATGCTGACTCTCTCTACCACTTAAGGAAAAATCAAACAAGCTTACAATCTCCTTCCCTTCCCCTCTCCCCCCCAACAGACACCCTGTGAGGTAGGGGAGGCTGAGAGAGTGTGATTAGCCCAAGGTCACCCAGCTGGCTTCATGTGTAGGAATGGGGAAACCAACCCGGTTCACCAGATTAGCATCTGCTGCTCATGTGGAGGAGTGGGGAGTCAAACCCAGTTCTCCCGATTAGAGTCCACCACTACAGCATGCTGGCTCTCAAGGAAATATTAGGGGAAACCTTGACCTCTCTACCCTGTTTTTGCCTATCATGGCAACTCATTGGTCACTGTGTGAATCAGGATGCTGGTCTGATCCAGCATGACACCTCTTATGTTCATGAGATTGTATGGATGGTATGGTATTGGGAACAGGGGTGTGGGTTACATATTTGTTCCAGGCCCAGGGAAAAAAATTCTTAGTGCCTACAAAGAAATAAATTCTTACTGGTATAAAATAATGTTTAATATTTAATGTTTAATATTTGCAATCTGTGATACAAAAATCAATGTTTTTGTACAACATAAGCATCAGCCCATAATACATATTTGTGGAAGACAGCATAGCCTGGAGCACCAATATGCTTGTCATTCCTCTTCCCCTACTCCCTACAGCATCATATCAGGTCTCCCATTTCTCTTACACCGAGCAAGAATGAAGATGGGCAAAGGAACAACTGCATCAACAGGTTGGAGGCACCACTGAAGTCCAGAAACAAAGGGTCTGCATGTTCTGTTTTTGACTGCAACTAACAGAGTTAGTCTCAGTAAACCCCCCTCACACTTTGAATTGATAAAAGAATGCCTGGTAGCTTTGCAAGCATTGGCCTGGACACAATTCACCATTTACAAGTTAATCCTCCTTGGTTAAAGAGCGCAAGGCCTGATAAAGCTTCTGTGCCCACTTCTCTGTTTCTTCATTGTCCACACTGTCAGGGAAAACCCGAAGAGCTAATCAGTGTGTAATTCAACTGGTGGCCAGGCTGTGTGACAGTACAAAGCTTAGATTGTGGTGCCATGGGTTAAGTCAGCCAGCTACTGTTATACTCAGCAGCAGGTGTGAAGAATGTCGCTTGGTAATAATTGTAAGTTACCACTGAGTTCCATCAGAGATGCTGCTTCACTCAACACTTAATGAATGTGTTTCCTACAGATGCTGAGCTAATTGTAAACTGCTAACTGCAAAGGGCTCTTCAGAAATTTATGATATTGCGTTGGGAATTGCTGCATGATATAAATGGGGGCAAAGAAAGTAAATCTCATTTTGACGGACGTTGCCCAAACCTTTCCAGTTGCTGTAAAGCTTCATTTTCTGCCTTCAGACCAGTAAGTCATAACATGTGACGGACTTTGGTGTGTGTGCCATTCTGGAAATGTTTTGTCTTTATTGTTCCTCTGCAGGAAAATGATAATGAAGTTCAAAATGCGATCTGATCAAATATTGGGACACAGGGTGGTCATAGCTGTACAACCTGGCTTCTCATTCACTATTTTAATGCATGACAATATTTAAAATGTGATCTGAGCAGTTTCCAATCAGCTGTAATGAGAAAGGTACATTTTTCAAAGCAGAAGCCACCTTGCTAATGGAAAGAGTTTATTAAATCTAATACTAAATGTGACATGTTAGAAAATAATATATGTCCGACAATCACACGCATGTGATTTCCAGGTTAATTAGATAGTGTAAGAATAAGACAGTGGTGATAGGGGCCCAAGACACCAATAGCTGTCCAAATGGCTCTGCATCCTCTATTCATTTGAAGGGGCTGTTTTGCTCCCTGCCCAATAATTTATTTTAATTTACTTGATTTTGGAAAGCTTGGTTTTTAAAAATTAACTTTTAATTAACATTGTTCTAGAACTTCAAGTTTTTTAATTTGATAACTTCTGGATCTTTAAGAATAAAAATCTAGCATGTTTTCTCAAGCTCCTGTAACCGCTATCATCATACCAGGAAAAGCTGTCTATGTGTTAGGCTGCTAACAAATGCAGAAGAGTACGGTCAGATACTTTTGGCAGCTTTAGTTGTACTGGGAGCTGAAAGTTTGGCATACACTTAAAAGAATCTGGTTTTAACTACTTCTATGGTTTTTTCATTGGGTTTTTAAAAATTGTCAATTGAATACTGTTATAACAATTTGTGTATCGAGTTCTCTGAGTTCCCAGCTTCTGTTCTAAAGCCAATTATTCTCTAGACTGTTATCTTACTGAGCTATGCCTTTCATAGAATCAGAGTGGGAAGGGGACATACAGGTGATCTAGTCCAACTAGGGTTGCCAGGTTCCTCTTCACCACTGGCGGGAGGTTTTTGGGGCAGAGCCTGAGGAGGGCGGGGTTTGGGAAGGGGAGGGGCTTCAATGCCATAAAGTCCAATGGCCAAAGTGGCCATTTTCTCCAGGGGAACTGATCTCTATTTGCTGGAGAATAGTTGTAATAGCAGAAGATCACCAGCTACTACCTGGAGGTTGGTAACCCTAAGTCCAACCCCCTTCTCAATGCAGGATTAGCCTAAATCTGGGAATTCAGAGAACTCTATATACAGATTGTTAGAAAATTATAATAATCTTCAACTGCCAATTTTTCAAAAAACAAAAAAGCCTCCCAGTGCCCAAGGGAGAACATGGCCCCCATGATGACAGGCATAGGGAAATGGCCGAGCAAATGCAGCAAGCCCCGCCACAGTTGCCAGGCATTGGGCAATGACAGTCATTTTGGCAGTTGGGTACAGGTGATGTTCTTGCATCCTTCCCCAAGCACTAACCTCCTCAGCCTCATCCATATTTCATACAACTCGCATACAAGCACACTCTTACCTTGGAAGTTTGAGATCTACCACTTACTTATATGACCTTTGACCCTCCTGTAGGGTTGCCAGTTCCCTCTTCTTGATCGGTGTGAGGTTTTAGGGGCTGGGGCGGCCTTGTGCGTGCACGGCCGTGAGGGTGCGATGACGTCACTTCTGGGTTCCCCCAGAAGCGCTGCATGGCCACGGCTGCTTTAGCACTCAACCCCCCACATTTTGGGTGTTTGAGTGCTAAAGCAGCCGTGGCATTGTGGTGCTTCCAGGGGTGACCCCGGAAGTGACGTAATAGCGTGCACATACACCGCTGCTCTGGAGCAGCTGGATGGATTGGTGGGCAATTGCCCGCCGAAACCACCCACCTGACAACCCTACCCTCCTGACGGATTAAATCTGCTGAGGGGCCTGGTGGACAGGGCCCGGGAGACAGAAATTGCCTCCCTGAGAGGAAGGGGGGGTCACTCCTGACTTGAAGCAGGCAGTGGTGTATCCACTCCTAAAGCAACCTACTCTGGATCCCGAAGAGTTGAATAACTACCATTCAATCTCAAATGTACCTCCCCAGGGATATTTGTCTGCCTCCCTCTATCAGTGTCTTCCACCAGTGGAGGGAGACTTTTGTGTTTCAGTTGGCATTACCTCCAATAGCGGTTATTGGCCCTCCTCCCTAGTTCTAGTGTTGTTTATGTGTTTTTATTAAATTATTTTATAATTTTAAATATTGCTTTTAATTGTTCAAATGTTTTAACATTTTAATGTGTGCTGCCTTGGGGACCCTGACCGGGCAGGAAGGAGGCATAAGTGTTTTAAATAAATATTAAATCATGCTGCAGAAGACTGACAGGGGGGTGGGAAACGAAAAGCTCTCTCTCACACACATACATCTATAATATCTGAGTTTAACCTAATTTACCTAACAAATCTTATCCTTACACCAATTATTCTGTTAATTTGCAATTTAAGTAATCAATGAATCTACTAGTTCTAAATCTTATTTCTCAGCACACAGAGTATTCATCTTTAGCAAGAAGTCATGGGCCTGCCAGGGATTACAAAGCAGCTATGTCCACAGTTCAATAAGAAAGGACCAATGCAAGAAAATATACCAGCATTTTATCAGTACTTTGATTAGCAGCTGATAATCAAGAGGTTTGAATGCACTCTTCTCTGCCCACCTCTCTAGAGAGCCAGCATGGTATAGTGGCTAAGAGCGGTGGTTTGGAGTGGAGGACTCTGACCCGGAGAACCGGGTTTGATTCCCCACTCTTCCACATGAGCGGTGGAGGCTAATCTGGTGAACTGGATTTGTTTCCCCACTCCTATACACAAAGCCAGCCGGGTGATCTTGGGCTAGTCACACTCTCTCAGCCCCACCTACCTCACAGGGTGTCTGTTATGGGGAGGGGAAGGGACGGTGATTGTAAGCCAGTTTGATTCTTCCTTAAGTGGTAGAGAATGTCGGCATATAAAAACCAACTCTTCTTCTTCTTCTTCTTTTTGCATGCATGACCTAGCTTGGACCTCGCATTTCTTATTGACTTCATTTTACTGTGTCTCTCCAATCACCTTAATAATTTCTTCCACAAAAAAAGAGAAATAATAAAACTTCCATTCTGCAGAAAGTCGAAGAAGAGACCTGGGCATCTCCCTTCTAACTATTCAATGGCCCAACTATAAGCAGGTATGCCATGACTATCATTTCAGTGTGCAGGTGGGGCCCATAAGAAGTCATATTTCATAATGAGAAAAATAATTTCTATATGTAAAAGACCAGCTAGGACCCCCCCCTTTTCCTGACATTTATGGTGCAACTCTAATCAGAGGGATGCCCTTCTAAGTCCACTGACTTTAATGGACTAGAAAAACGTAGTACTACAAAGGATTGGGCATGGGCACTGTTCGTTTTTTCCTTGCGCAACATTTTTTTAGAATGGAGTAGGCATCCATTACGGCAACCCCCCCCGCCCACAGCCGAGAATGGTACTGCCCAGACTCAGGCTTACCACCTCCACGAGACACATTAGGGGGATATAAAAAGCCGTTAATTTGGACAAGGGCCGGGCCCTTCCTATGGATGATAACAATGCCATTAAAACAGCTGCCAGAGGATGGATGAAGCACCTGCTGTGGAGAGCAGCAGCTGGAGTTCATTTTGGGTCCAAGGGTTAGGGCCAAGCAGACGGGCTGCGTGTGCACTAATCCAGCACCATCACCACCTCCACCAATGACAGGTGTGCCCTTGAAGAGGGAAAACTATTTGGGGAGGAACCCAACTTTTATAAGAAGGGCAAATCCCCAGCTGGCTTAATCAGCAGAGCTCCAGTTACTTCAAGGGAATTATAGTGACTTTCACCAGTAAAAGGTATGACCCATTCCCCTCCAGTTGCTGCCTTGCCTCATTGCTGTTCATTTTACTATATTGTTTCATTTACCTCTTTGATCTGAATTGTTTTTTAAAACATTTAATTTCTGTAAACAGTCCACTCTGTTTTACCACTGTTTTTTAGTTTAAAAGAATCACATTCTACACTAGAATTACTGCATTTGCTTTTCAATGAATGTAGACTCCAATTATTGGCTTCTTTACCTTTAAATGGGGAATTCAGTCTCTGATTTTGCATCCTAGCCTGATTATTGATATGTTGAAAAGGAGGTTGAGTTAGGGCGAAAACGCATGGTCGCTTTAGCCTCCTTTATTCCCTATTTCAGCCAGGATCGAACACACGCGTTTCGCCGAACGTACGTTCGATCCTGGCTGAATCCTGGCTGAAACAGGGAATAAAGGAGGCTAAAGCGACCATGTGTTTTCGCCCTAAGACAAAGAGCTTTGGAGTGAAATACAGAACATCAAATATTCCCAAAGAAGAAGGGGTGGGGGTGTAAGTTTGCTAAAAATGTGAATAGAACATCTGCACATACAATAAACTGAAACTCATGAGCGAGAAACAAATCATAGAGATCTCAGCTAGCCATTGGAGCTGTGCTTTTAAGTGTGGCTTAATCCGCAGCACTTCATAAACAATGCAATTAAATATTGACCTCCATACATTAAAAAGTTTCAGCCAACCGTTAATCATTATCTTATAGTGGTGGAAAGTGCTCCCAAGTTGCAGCTGACTTTGGAGACCCAATTGGGTTTTCAAGGCAAGAGAAAAACAGAGGTGGTTTGCCATTGCTTGCCTCTGCATAGCAACATTTAACTTCCTTTGTGGTCTCCCATACAATTACTAACCTGGGATGACCCTGCTTAGTTTCTGATCTCTGCCAAGATCAGGCTAGCCTGGGCTATCCATGTCAGGGCAGCTTTATCTTATAGATTTTTTTTTTAAAAAAAGGGATTAGACACATTCATGGAAGATAGTTCCATAATAGTGTATACTTAGTCAAGGCAAGTGGGGTGAACCTCCACATGCAGAGGCAGTAAACCTCTGAATACTACTGCTAGGAGGCCATATGACGGGAAGGCCTTGGCTTCTAGGCCCCTGTCCCTCCAGGACAACTAGTTGGCCACTATGAGAAATGGAAAGCTAAACTAGATGGTCCACTAGTCTGAGCCACAAATGCTCTTCTCGGGTTCTTGATTAGTCTATCTTTCAAAGGCACAAACACAGAGGGTAGTTGAGAAATTTGCAAGACTAATTGGTGGATGTTGTTTTGGGGATGGCACACTTAGACAAAGGGAACACCATCAATTAGCAAGTCATTATACCCCCTGGCATGTTTGCTGCAGCCTACCATGCCCATCCCTCTCTGATAAAGACTGCACAGTTCTGAGTAATTTGGAGAGATTAGCAGGTTCCAGGGGTTAACTGAGGGGTAAAATGTCACTCCACTTTAAGTACTTGATCTGGAGTATCCTTTCCTCTTCAGATCTTGGTCTTCCTAATTGCCAGTCCACACCAGCTGTTGCTCTCCCCAACTTGCCAGCTGTCTACCTCCTACATCTATGCCACTATTTGACTGTTAATGACTTTTTTTTTTCTAGAATGCTCCCCCTCACCTTGGACCTTCCCAGTTTTGCTTTGAGCAGAAATGCTTTGACCTTGCCCATAATCATTTCTACATGTAAAGTGAGAGTTGCAGCAGTTACTGGACATTAAGGAGGAATAAATCATGACATTTTTGCAGCAGTCTGTAGTCTCCAATACCTTCAAGGCTGGGATAACAAGCTAAACAAAAACTTCTACACTAGGAAAATGTTTGGTATGGAAAGTTTGCAAATGAAAAGAAGTATATCTGAATAGATTTACAAATGGTATTAGAAAAGAGGATCTTAAAAACAATAGACCATCTCTTAGTTACTAAGGGGCTATCAATCCCTAATTCACATCTAGTTGTAGTCATCAACACACTAGAGGTTGCCATCCTATACACACTTACCTGACGGTAACCCCTACTGAATATTGTGGCACTTACTTTTAAGTAGGCATTCCTTGGATTGGTTTGCAGACAAGCTTTGTCAATAATTCCCATAAGTCCCACCTTCCTTCCCGGGCTCTGAACCAATCCCTGTCATCTTCACCTTATTCAAATCCAAGTGCTTGTCAGTCAGTCAGAGCTCAGCAAATCCCACTGGATGGGAGGGGCTGAGCAAGCTTTATTTTTAAAAGGGAGGGGGAAAGTTTCTCTCCCCAGACAAGGAATTTGAGGCTCCGGATAAGGGTTTTATTGGGTTTTTAAGTGGGATTTGGGGTCAGTTTAGGGAAAACAGTTTGTTTTATTAAGACAAATAAACATCCTGTTACGGGCCCCACATACCAAACCCATGTGTGCTGTTTCTAGGGACAAGAGATCTGTGAGTTGAAAGGGCAACCTTGAACCTGAAGAGGATCCTGTTGGTTATGGTAGTGGGGTTCCACTGAAACCTTGCAAACTGAGGTAAACTGTCTGGAGAAAGAACATCTGGACATTTTTTAAAAAGGGCCCATGCACATGCAGATGTACCTGAGGTGCATCACTACAATATGGCAATAAAGATAATAAATCCAAATGTCTGACATATTGCTTTAATGAGTGGAGCTTTTGTAGTTATAAAATAACATCACCTCATAGTTGCTGATATTGAAGGCACACCTAGAGGGACCAGTTCAAAAGTTGGCAGCTCTTATCCCACATATACATAATATTACAAAAAAGATATTGTAATACTGAGTGTTTTATAGATAAATAAAACCCACCATACAGGACTGTAATAAGAACGAATAAGGGAAGGTATATGAAGCCCTTTGAAAAGTCTAAAGCCCCAAAGTATCTACATTTCTCATTCTGAACAAGGACCCAGCGTGCAGTTCAAAAAATTTGCACAATAGGCCACGTACGGATAGGGAGGGATTTTTCTACAGACTTAGGGGAATTGCTCAGTTTGCAGAAAAATCTGAAAAGTGGGAGGTGAGGGCTTTAAAAAACAACAAAATCTTGTGATGTAGCATCACAAATTCTTGGGCGTCACCTGGAAGGTTGCCTAGCAACCCAAATAAACATTGCCTGGATGGGTGTGAGTAAAGGTGGGTGGCTGCAGCAATGGGAGAAAAAGTAAATGGTGGTGGCGGCCAGGGGAGAAGATTGGAAATTATTCAAGAGGACTTTTTTGCACAGGTAATAGGACTGTACTGTGATGGAATGGTTCAGAAAGTTGCATTGGTTAAGGGATCAGTTCAGGACTGTGGCCTAAACTACTGTATTGTTGCCTGTCACTGTAAGTATGCTCCAACTATGTAGCTTCTGCACTATTTAGTGTGTCATGATTAAATGCTTATGCTTTCTTTCACGTTTGGTTCAGCTCTGTTTTAGATTTCGGCTTGCTTTCAGATATCTGTATTCCAAATCCTGTTGCACTGTTCATTGGACATCCCATCCTGTCGATTGTATTTGACTTGAACTACAGGCATACCTCATTTTATTGCACGTCCCTTTATTGTGCTTCACTGATATTGCATTTTCGAGCATGTCTATCAGCGCCATTTTTCCAACAGCATGTGCTCACTTCGTATGTCTGTGTCACATTTTGGTAATTCTTGCAATATTTCAAACGTTTTCATTATTATTACAGTACATTTTTTTACATAATGCTATTGTACACTTAATAGACTACAGTATAGGGTAAACATAACTTTTATATGCACTGGGAAACCAAAATATTTATGTGACTTGCTTTATTACGATATTTGTTTTATTGCAATGGTCTAGAGCCAAACCCACAATATTTCCAAGTTTTGCTTCTACGTAATCCACCTTGAGTCTCAGTGAGAAAGGTAGATTATAAACAAACAAACAGAGAGTACAAGGAGCCTTCCTGGACAAAAGAAGCTTGAAGAGTCTTTTGCTTCTGAGGAAGCGGTGGGTTGGTAGTGGTGCCACCGTTAGAAGAACGGCTCCCAGGGCTCCAATCCATGGTTATTAACTGAGAAAGGATATTGAGCTTCAGTGCAAAATAACTGAAAGAGAATTTGTTTGCCTGATACAAAAGCTGTTGTGGCCTTGTCTTTGGGGTATGGGTTTTTAAATCAGGCTCCTTCATTTTGTCACGTTTGTAACATTGAGCAAGAACATCGAATGGTTCAAGTTTCACAGGTTTCTATATATAAACAACAGGTTTCAGATTATCCAGCAAGGCTTGTTGATGAGGAACTCCAGGCACGGTCCACCAGGAACGTGTCCTGGGCATTGAAATAAATGAGAGAAAACCCCACAATGAACAATATAAACCCCCTCTCAAACATCAGCCCACCCACCCAAAAGTCCCAATATGGAAAATAGTAAAGGAGGAACAAGGAGATAAAAGGGACATCCCATTCATTCTACCTAATAGGAACACAAGTCTGACTACCTCTAAGAAGAAGATATTGTCTGGGTAGTGTCTTCAGTGTGTCAGGGTGCCCTGCTGGCTTTCAGAACATAAAACCCCAAGTAAAACAGAATGTCCTGTGAAGGCAGCAGGGCAGTCAACAGAGTAGCAAATAGTTCCTGTCCTGGGACAGAAACCACTGTTTGTAACATTACTATTTCCAGTTAATCTGTTCCTGAAACAGTTCTAAACCATCCTCAGCCCACAGGCCACTGCATCCAAAGCAAAGGGAAAAATCTTTTAGTACTTGCCCTGCGGTGCAGAGTGGTAAGCTGTAGTACTGCAGTCAAAAGCTCTGCTCGCAACCTGAGTTCTATCCCGACGGAAGTCGGTTTCAGGTAGCCGGCTCAAGGTTGACTCAGCCTTCCATCCTTCTGAGGTCGGTAAAATGAGGACCCAGCTTGCTGGGGGTAAAGGGAAGATGACTGGGGAAGGCACTGGCAAACCACCCTGTAAACAAAGTCTGCCTAGGAAACGTCAGGATGTGTCTTCACCCCATGGGTCAGGAATGACCCTGTGCTTGCACAGGGGACCTTTACCTTTACTTGTTTTACACATGGACTAAAACCACAACTTCTCCTTGTAAGTCACCTTGGGCCTCCTCTAGTAGAGGGGAAAGGTGGATTAGAATTTATTTAAACAAATAAACACGCTACCATGAAACAATCTCAAACTGGAAGCCCTCATGAGCATCTGCCTTTGTGAGTTGTTGTTCAAACGGAGCAGGTGCATTCAAGCTAGGGTTGCCAGGTCCCTCTTCGCCACCAGGTTTCCGGGTTGGAGCCTGAGAAGGGTGGGGTTTGGGGAGGGGAGGGACTTCAATGGCATAGAGTTCAATTGCCAAAGCGGTCATTTTCTCCAGGTGAGATGATCTCTATTGGCTGGAGATCAGTTGTAATAGCAGGAGATCTCCAGCTAGTACCTGGAGGTTGGCAACTCTACTCCAAGCCCAGATGGCAGTTTTTGGCTATAGTGGCAGAGACGTTCTCCTAAAGTATTTGTACTTCAAGGTGTGAGCTGTCCCCCAGCTCAGCACCCCTGACTCTTCTCTCCAATGGATTCTGGCAGGAATGAGGCCAATGATGTATGTAGGTGAAGAGGATGAGTGAAATGGGTACAAGAGAAAAGCTAATTAAGGCTTTCTTTCTTTGATCTTTATTGCAGTAAGGTGTAGGCCAGGGTCATAAACGTAGAGGTCAACCAAAAACTTGCTTCTCGCATAATGGTCAGAAACAGGAAAAGGCTTCTGGCCCTTTGGAATTTTGGCTACATCTTCCTGAACTTTCCCCCAAGCTGACCTCTTTGCTGCCTATACAAATATGATACTGGAACAGATATTTTAGGGAACTGCCTGACATAATTGACATAGTCACTCCCAAACTATGATACAAGGGAGGGAACATGGAAAAATTCACACACAAGACTAGGAAAATCTTTTCTGTTGCAATTTAATTGCCAGATTCTGGGTCATTTGTAGTACATATTGTCTACCTTATCAAATCAATTCTCATGTCTTTATTACAGAAAAAGCATTCTAACGTCCTAAAGTGATTACAAATCTGGTGATTCATAAGACTTCACACTGCTTTTGACTTTGACTAAGAAACAGTCTCTGCACCACAAATCTGAGCTTTGTAGAGCAGCTGCACATCTTCAGTGCCAAGTGGAGATGCGGTAAATAATCCAGAAAATGGACAGAACAACCATCTTGCAGCATGAAGAACTTCTTGAAAACCGGCAGCAAGTTCACATGGATTCTTGAAAGAAAAAAAAAGATTATGAACTATTTATTTTTCCTTTGCCTGGATATTATCAAGATTTGCAGCTCTCCTGATCAACGCTATTCTGCAGAATAAACTTTAAGGAAAACTTGTAAGGCAAAATATGATAAACGTGGGAAAGGTGTGATGGGGGGCGGGCGGGGGTGACCCAGTATTATCAGGGCTTCATCCTCACTACAGCAGAAAGACAGCAATAGCAAATGCTTCAGTTTGCCACCTGGATTCTGCGTGAGTTGTTTTTGCATTTGCATGAGAACAAAGTACAACTCAATCATATCCAAAGTGCGATATTTAAAAGATTTGGTCAAGCATTCCAATATGCACAATGATCCATAGGCAAAAACTCAGTGGAATGTAATGAGCTTGTACTAGCACTACCTTTTGAGGACCACACGTTAACTAGGCTGTGCTTCTCAGAAACTAACATAAAACTTTTTTTGAAATGCCTACTTCCAAAGTTATTAAATACCTGTTACTTTAATATACGTACGCATGTAAAACATCCATCCAGATAGCATATATGTCCTCGTTTTTTTAATCTCGGAAATTTCCTCAAACACCTGCCATTAAGGGTGTGCAAAACAAATTTTAGAAGGAGAATCTATCAGCGCAGTGCCAAGCATAGTTACTCCCTTCTAAACTCACTGACTTCATTGCCCTTAGGGGTATAAGGCTGTAATCATAAGAACACTTTCCAGGGAGTAAGCTTCAATGAATAAGTGAATATACATACTTAGGATTGCACTGTAAGATTAATATTTAAGTATTAAAATAGAACTACATACCTCTCATTCACTTTTTCCTATTTGAATATAAATATTTCATGTGATAGTTTCATGTAGTCACTGCAATAATTAAAGCATGAAATGAAATACAGATTTACACAAAAATAATTATGAATAAACTGGCAGGGAGTAGTATTTTTAATACAGCAAAAGGTTCAACTAAGTAAAAACTAAGTGAAGAGAAATTTATCAGATCTGAAAGCTACTTGGATTAATCACACTTCTAGACCAGTGGATTCTGAACATGCCTAAGGGGTTTTCCTTTTACCAATTATATGAAAACGTCAGTCATTATTACACATGATGAATTAAATAGGTTACTTCAAAACGTAGATTCTCAGCTGTTTCATAATGCACCTCTCCATAAGTATGTAAAAAGATATCCAAGTCCCATCAAATGTGTCAGAAAATTTTTCTGTAACGCACACATGAGGTTTCAGCTTAAGAGCAAACAGGCCAAAGGGAAATGAACGATTGCATGAGCCCACAATATGAGCTAAGCTGCAATATTTGATTGTCTCACTGTTCTAGTCCTGAAAGTCAACACGATTCAATTTTCTGACCAACAACCTAGTTCTAGAACAGGGTACTTAGAAGCTGCTAATGTCTCCCACTGCATCCATCCAGATCTGAATAGGGAGATCTGTCTGAGAACTTATTAGGTGGTTCTAAGCAGCAAAACCCCCAGAGATTGCTATCCTGATTTGTGTTGCTGTAACCACTAATGATCTGCCATCATGCTAGCATAGCTGCTGCTCATCATTATACATACGTACGTACATAAGTGTCATCAAGTCACAACTGACTTATGGGTCATTTTTTCACGGAGGTTAGGCACAGTTTCGCCTTTGTTTTGGCCAGCAGCAAATTTTTGATTATTCATGAACGCTTCGAGTTTTAGAAGAAAAACCGCGTCAACTCCACATCTTCTCAAACCTGTGTTGGTCCGTTCTTTGTGGTTGCTACGCGTTTTTTTTCGCTCCATGAAAAACGTTCCTGGGTTCGGACCAATTGTCCCTGCCCATGTCAGCTAATTTCTCCTCCCCTGTGAATGGTGATTGGCTGGGAGAGTTTCAAGCCCGGGGGACAGCCTCCCTCCAAGGCAGGACAGATCTCCCTCCTGCAAATCCAAGCCAAAACTCCCGTCACCCTTCTAAAGAGGGGCAGCCAGTCTGCTCTGGGTCTCCCTCCTGCCGGTGCGATCCTGTGTGTGTGTGTTGGGGGGGGGGGCATCCTGAGAGCAGCAAATCCAAGCCAAAACTCCCGTCACCCTTCTGAAGAGGGGCAGCCAGTCTACTCTGGGTCTCCCTTCTCTTCCTGGCAATGGATGGCCAAAGCTCTACGGGGGGGGGGGCACAATGATGACCGTCTGTCAGTCTGGGAAAGGGGGGCGTGGCCAAGTATGGGGGGGAACGGGGAGCATGGTAAATAGAAAAATTATATTAGGAAACCAGAGGGACTGGTGTTTTTTTCGGGCTGGGGCTGTGTCCAAAGAGGTGAACTGCACTGGGTAATCCGCTGGGTGGAGTTGGGGCGGAGTTGGGGGCAGGCATAAACCATGAGCTTTTCAGAAGGGTACAGACCAAACCGTTGTAGAATACTGCTTGCTTTGTTCCCATGAAAAACCAAAACTACTTCTGGATTGACGGGGATATGAAAACATGGATTTAAATCGCGCCCATGAAAAATAAATTTAAATAGCTTTTTTTTTTTGCTCCGCGGCAAGAGAGCATCAAAATCTTCCGTGAAAAGTGGGCCGTGGCAACCCTAGCAAGGGGCATTTTGCCTTCTCTCTAGCAACCCTCTCACTGTTGGGAAGTTTTATTAATCACAGTCATGTCAGTTTGTGGAAAATCAGAACAAGAACTGGCATAGCTACAGAGTGGGCTGGCTGTCAAATCTGTATGTGTATGAAATGGTTGCATATTATTAAGATCACAGAGACCCTCCTGATTGGTCCATCATCAAAGAAGCTTGTTTGGTGGGTACACAAGAGAGGACCTTTTCAGTGGCAGCCCCACGATTATGGAACAACCTTCCCAGGGAGGTGCGCCTGGCCCCTCACTTCTATCTTCAGGAGGAAGTTAAACACGGTTTTATTTAGGACTGCATTTAGTTAAGTTATTAGCAGCCCCGAGTAGTGATTTTAAATTTTGGTTTTATGTGTTTAGAGTATTTTATAATATGTGTTTCATCTATGCTTGTAAACTGCCTTGAACTCCGTAAGTAGGGTTACCAACCTCCAGGTAGTAGCTAGAGATCTCCTACTATTACAACTGATCTCCAGCCGATAGACATCAGTTTCCCTGGAGAAAATAGCTGCTTTGGCAATTGGACTCTATGGCATTGAAGTCCCTCCCCTCCCCAAACCCCACCCTCCTCAGGCTCCGCCCCCAAAATCTCCTGCCAGTGGCGAAGAGGGACCTGGCAACCCTATCCCTAAGGAAGAAAGGTGGCTAATAAATGTTTTAAATCAGGCTTGTCCAAACTGTGGCCTAGGACGGCTATGAATGTGGCCCAATACAAAACTGTAAGCTTATTTAAAACATTATGAATCAGCTATCGTTCGTGTTAGTGTATTTTATGTGTGGCCCAAGTTAGTGTTAGCGTATGTGCAGCCCAAGACAATTCTTCTTCCAATGTGGCCCAGGGAAGCCAAAAGATAGGATACCCCTGTTTTAAATAAAAATAAAAAATGTGTCCACATAGGCCCATAGGGGCTGTGTGGTGTTAAAGGGACAGGGAATCTCTGGTTATGGCCTCGCGGTAGCTTTTGGTACCCTTGCTGCAAGTGCACCAGGCAACAACACTACAGAAGTCTAGTGCCCAAGTAAGGCATACTAATATGGGGGGTTACCGCACTTGTATTCCCAGTGATGTATTGAGTTTGAAAAAGTTATAAAAAATACTGTTCGCACTTTCTATGTATTCCCAGCGATGTATTAAGAGTTTGAAAACGTTACAAAAAATACTGTTCGCACTTTGTTTGGCCCCTTTAGCTGTTAAGACGTTTTCCAAACATTTATAAGCCGTAGCATCCAAAAATCCTTTTAAAGCGATGTTTTTTTATAACATTTTCAAACTCTTAATACATCGCTGGGAATACAAAGTGTGGTAACCCCCCATGGTTTAGGAAGAGGGGAGGGAGAATAGTGAGGCTCATGCAGGATGCTAATCTAAACACGTCTCTTCGAGCCCTAGAGAGACTGGGAATTACCGCACTTTGTATTCCCAGCGATGTATTAAGAGTTTGAAAATGTTATAAAAAACATCGCTTTAAAAGGGTTTTTGGATACCACGGCTTACAAATGGTTGGAAGACGTCTTCACAGCTAAAGGAGCCAAACAAAGTGCGAACAGTTTTTATAACGTTTTCAAACTCTTAATACATCGCTGGGAATACATAGAAAGCGAGAACAGTATTTTTTATAAGCTACAAACTCTTAATACATCGCTGGGAATACAAGAGCGGTAACTCAAACTCTGTCCAGGACTATTATACTATTTATGCATGGGAGGTTTTGCCTTGGATTTGCCGCTGTCTAGATGCACATTAAGAGCCCCGTGGCGCAGAGTGGTAAGCTGCAGTACTGCAGTCCAAACTCTGCTCACGACCTGAGTTCGATCCCAACAGAAGTTGGTTTCAGGTAGCTGGCTTGAGTTGACGCAGCCTTCCATCCTTCTGAGGTCGGTCAAATGAGTACCCAGCTTGCTGGGGGTAAAGGGAAGATGACTGGGGAAGGCACTGGCAAACCACCCCACAAACAAAGTCTGCCTAGAAAATGTCGGGATGTGACGTCACCCCATGGGTCAGGAATGACCTGGTGCTTGCACAGGGGACTTTTACTTTTACTTTTTAGATGCATCCAAATTCTCAAAACTCTGCATGGGGGGGGGGGGCTTCTTGTTGAGTTCTGAGAATCTGGATGGGGGGAAATGTGCATCTAAAGAGCGGCAAATCCCAGGCAAAACCTCCCGTGCAGAAAAGGCCAAAACGATAAGCCACACACCCCCATGCAGAGTTTTGAGCATTCGGATGGGGGGGGGGGGAAATGTGCATCTGGAGTTCTGCAAAACCTCCCGTGCAGAAATGGCCAAAACGATAAGCAACCACCCCATGAAGAGTTTTGAGAATTCGGATGGAGGAAAATGTGCGTCTGGAGAGCTGCAAAACCTCCCGTGCAGAAATGGCCAAAACGATAAGCAACCCCCCCCCCCCCAAGGTGAGTTTTGAGAATTCAGATGGGGGGAAATGCGCATCTGGAGTTCTGCAAAACCTCCCGTGCAGAAATGGCCAAAACGATAACCCCCCCCCCCCAATGCAGTTTTTTGAGAATTCGGATGGGGGGGGAATGCGCATCTGGAGAGCTGCAAAACCTCCCGTGCAGAAACGGCCTTAATCTCCTCTCCCGGCTAGGGGGGGGGGAAGGGGGGGCATTTGCGGAGCGCCCGCGGCCAGGTGCGCAGCAGATCGGAGCGGCCCCGCCCCGCCTCCGCCCGGCGACCCCGCAGCTCCCTGGAGGGAGCGGCCAGGCGCGCTTCTTCCTCGGCGCGCCGCTCCCCAGCTCGCCTTCCGCGGCAGCCCCGAGCGGGCTGCGTTCCTCGCCAAGGGGAGGAGACGGCGGCCGGGGAGGGGTTGGTAGGGGAGGCGGGCCGGGAAGCCGCCGCCGCCATGGCCGAGCCCAGCCCGAAAAGGCTCAAGAGCGGCCTGCCCCTGTGCGCCGTCCACCGCCGCGGCGGAGCCCTGGGCCGGCGGGTGCGGCAGAGCTTCCCGGCCGCGGTGGAGGAGGGCTTGTGCGGGGTGGCCGCCGCCCTGCTGGAAGCCGCCTACGCCTTCCGGATGATGGTAAGGGTCGTCCCGCGCCAGGGCGAGAGCAGCGCGCGCCGCTCGGGGTTGTGGCCGCGCGCGGACCCCTCCTCCGGCAGCCGTCGGGCAGCGGGAGACCCAGGCGGCCTCCCTCGGCCTTGCGGCTGGCCGCTTCCTCTGACGGCCACCTCGCCTGGGAGACCCTCTCCTCCCCCCCTTTTTTAGAATCAAATCAAATTTATTGGCCTTTATGGGCATAAAAAAATGCATTGGCATAAAAAAAAATTAGAATCAAAAAAATTAGACTCATAAAAAAATTAGAATCAAAGCAAAGCAGACCTTTATGGGCATAAAAAAATGCATTGGCATAAAAATAAAATTAGAATCAAAAAAATTAGACTCATAAAAAAATTAGAATCAAAGCAAATCAGACCTTTATTGGCATAAAAAAATGCATTGGCTTAAAAATAAAATTAGAATAAAAAAAATTAGACTCATAAATTTTTTTAGAATCAAGTCAAATCAGACCTTTATTGGCATAAAAAAATGCCTTGGCATAAAAATAAAATTAGAATCAAAAAAATTAGAATCATAAATTTTTTTTAGAATCAAATCAGACCTTTATTGGCATAAAAAATGCATTGGCATAAAAAAAGAATCAAAAAATTAGACTCATAAAAAAATTAGAATCAAATCAAATCAGACCTTTATTGGCATAAAAAAATGCATTGGCATAAAAAAATTAGAATCAAAAAAATTAGAATCATAAAAAAATTAGAATCAAATCAAATCAGACCTTTATTGGCATAAAAAAATGCATTGGCATAAAAAAATTAGAATCAAAAAAATTAGAATCATAAAAAATTAGAATCAAATCAGACCTTTATTGGCATAAAAAATGCATTGGCTTAAAAAATATGTATGCATATTGAGGTTAAAAGGAGGTTTTAAAAAAAATTAACAATTGTTTTTAATTTTTATAGTATAAGACAAAATAAACAAATACAATAATAACCAAAAAAGAGATAAAAATAAAATACAAAAGAGGATCAATTCTAAAAGTATCAATTATAATTATACAAGATTAGAACATTCGACAAACCAAAAATACCCTTTTGACCCTCCACCCACCTTAAAAAGGGACCCTTCGCCTGACTTCCGCGGAAGTGTCTAAACAGTATTGTCGAAAGCTGTCACGGTCAGAGTTCATCGGTTCTTGTAGGTTATCCGGGCTGTGTGACCGTGGTCTTGGTATTTTCCTTCCTGACGTTTCGCCAGCAGCTGTGGCAGGCATCTTCAGAGGAGTCACACTGAAGGACCACGGTTTAAATTTCTTTCATTTAAAAGAAATCTCACTAGCTCCTTACCGGTGCCACCTGGGCAACCTTTCAAAAGGGGTTCAGTGATCTGTTCCCATAAGGGTGAGCCATGCTCACAGTGTAGCAATACATGGGCCACGGTTTCGACTTGTCCAGAGGCACAGGAACATAGCGTTTTCTCGTAGGAGACCTTGGCCTATCTGCCCGTGGTCCAGGCCATGGGGAGGAAATTTAGGCGAGCTTGCATAAAAAGGCGTCTCAAGAAAGGAGAGGTCAGAGTGTAAAAGTAGCCAGGTAAAGCGCTCGGGGTCATATGGATACCATAGGTTAAAAGTGTGCAAGAGTTTGTAGCTCTAGCAAGGAGCATTTGTTTCCCAATTCTAAAATTCTGAAGGCTTGTGCCTCATTAAAGTTTTTTTAGAATCATAAAGTTGGAAGGGACCACCAGGGTCATCTAGTCCAACCCCCTGCACAATGCAGGAAATCCACAATTACCCCCCACACACACACACACACCCAGTGAGCCCTACTCCATGCCCAGAAGGTGGCCAAGATGCCCTCCCTCTCGCAAACTGCCTAAGGTCATAGCATCAGCATTGCCGACAGATGGCCATCTAGTAGGCTGACCATATTTCCTCGAGACAAAGACGGGACATTGGGATGGCAATGGCTTATGTAATATTAGTGTATCCCTATCGGAGCACCTTTTCTATGAGAATTTACCCAGCCGTGCCTGCATGCAGCATAAGAAATGTCAGAACTGAAGGAAACAAACGTTGGAAGTGTGATGAGGTGCAAAACGGGACAAAATTGACACTTTAATTAAAAAGACGAGACGGCTGTGAAATACGATAAAAACGGGTCTGTCCCATTTAAAACGGTACGTATGGTCAGCCTACCATCTCGCCTCTGCTTAAAAACCTCCAGGGAAGGAGCACTTACCACCTCCCAAGGAAGCCTGTTCCACTGAGGATCCGCTCTCACTGTTAGACATTTTTTGCTGCGGCCTCCTTTACAAAGCTATGTGGTTCACTGGGATGCTTTCCCAATTTCTTTAATTCCTGTTCGGCACATAAAGTGATGCACATCGCTTGGTTTGAAGGGTTGCCACCGGGCCTAGAAAAAAGAATGTTCTGTCTTTAATATGTGATGGTATTTTCCAGTTCATCAATGCCATTAAAAGCATCAAGTGCCCATTTCCACATGGCAAGCCTCTATTAAATGGGCAAGATATTTTTCTCCAGGTTAGTTGGCACCCCTGCTAGTGAGGCGAAAGCATTCATAGTATCTAGGGTTGCCAACCTCCAGGTACTAGCTGGAGATCTTTTCTATTACAACTGATCGCCAGCCACTAGAGATCAGTTCACCTGGAGAAAATGGCCACTTTGGCAATTGGACTCTATGGCACTGAAGTCCCTCCCCTCCCCAAGCCTCACCCTCCTCAGGCTCTGCCCCAAAAACCTCCTACTGGTAGCAAAGAGGGACCTGGCAACCCTAATAGTCTTTCTATCAGGCAAAAATCCATGTAATCTTGTCCACACATGGCACATTTAAACTGGGCTCTCAGCTGCACGCTTTAACACAGTTAAAGGTTCAGATAGGTGTTTGTGCTGGCATGCTAATGTTGCATGAGAGCCGGCGTGCTGGCCAAATCAGATACTTTGCATGTTTTCATACACTAGAGATCCATAACCTGGCAGGATTGCACAGCTGCTTTGTGTGGATAGCAGACCAATTTAAACAAGATGCTGGTCAGTGCAGCCCCATGGACAGGCTTCTTTGCCACATCGGCATTAGGGTTTCCAGGTCCCTCTTTGCCACCGGTGGGATATTTTTGGGGTGGAGCCTGAGGAGGGTGGGGTTTGGGGAGGGGAGGGACTTCAATGCCATTGAGTCCAACTGCCAAAACGGCCATTTTCTCCAGGTGAACTGATCTCTACTGACTGGCGATCAGTTGTAACAGCAGAAAGATCTCCAGCTAGTACCTGGAGGTTGGCAACCCTAACTGGCATCATGTTTAGGGTTGCTAACTCCGGACTGGGAAATCCCTGGAGATGTGGAGGTGGTGGGTGGGGTTTGGGGAGGGAAGGGACCTCAGAGGGTATAATACCAGAGAACCCACCCTCCAAAGCAGCCATTTTTTTCCAAGGGATCTGATCTGGAGATCAGTTGTAATTCTGGAAGATCTCCAGGTCTCACCTGGAGGTTGGCGACCCTAATTCATGTTTAAAGCAGCCCGTCCTTTTTTAAAGTTACGCATACAAGGATGCAGACAATTCCAACCCTCTGGCCTAGTAGGCTTACTGTTTTTGCTAGCTTGAACTTTATCAAAGGAAGGTGTTTTGTGCATGCCAGCAGACACTTTTATTACTTCCATGTTCCAAGGCTCAGCCGTGTCCTGGCACTGAAAATAGGTTCTGGTCTGTCATAGCCCTGGTGAGTCATAGCTTCCATCTCCCATGACTTTCGTACATGATTCACAGCGTAAACTGTTGTGGTGGTCCTTCTTTTCTCATCAGCAAAAAAGCTGACTGGACATAAGGTAACACGTGTCTGCAAAATTAGTAAGCAAAGGCATAATCCAAAAATGCCAGTTGTGTAGCCCACCTGCTGTGCTGATAGTTGTAGAGCCTTTGCACAGTGTGAAGCAGTTGTCCCTAGCTCCACTTTAAAGCAATACACTATATTTAAATAATGTTTGTAACGTGCATGTAAAATAATGGGTCACCAATTTCTCTAAGGAAGTTCATAAACTGATAGAAAGTTCCTGCTTACTTGTGTATTCTTGTAATTTATGGTTTAAATACCTTAATTTTTGCGAAGTTCTTCACTTTTAAGAGATGATTCCTAAATTTTCCGTAACTATAAGGATTTTAATAGTGGCAGTTTGGGTAGTTGAGCTAATCCATCCTTAAGATTTTCCTTTGGGGGCACAAATTGAGTCCTTTTTCCAGTGAAGATGACTTAGATTACTCAGTAGGTGATAAGGTGACTCTGTTTCCATAAATATAAGTGCTGTCTTTGCAGAGTTACTGAAGTCTAAGTCCATTGATGTCAGTGACAGACTGGAGTTACTCTATATTGGATTGCACTACATATTACAGGAAAGCAGGTGGAATGAGAATGAAGGAGACTAGGAGTGGAGTTAGCTGGTCTAGGAGGGCCAATTAGGTGGTGAAAGAATTGTTGAAGCCAAATTCAGAACAACCAGAATGCAACATGACACAACTGAAGTAGTAAAGGAAGCAAAACTAGCACCAGGCTGAAGGGTGGTTATAATGACATCATTCAGCTTTTATTATATTCCTTCTTAAAAGAGAAAAGGAAGACTGTTGACAACATTCCACTGATTAAATATTAGTTGTTAATTAAAATGTCTACAGTCTCGGAATATGAATACATATTGTGTTCCCACAAACAGTGAGGAAAGGGATGGATTTTTATTTTACATATCAGCTGTTGAGTCTCTGTAGTCTCTCTTAGCCATTGGCTAAACTGCTGAGAGATCACAACTGCTGAGAGATCTGTAGTCTCTCTTTAGCCATTGGCCAAACTGTTAAGAGATCACAAAATGAGTATCCATCTTCTACTATATGAGAAGAATTGGTTATAGATTGGTAGTAAATGGTATAACTTCAATGAAGGAAGTGAAAAGTGTGTTTAGCTGAGAAAAAGTCTCTATAGGCGGTAAGTTTTGTTAGGTGAGAAGTCAGAGGAAAAGAAGTGGAATATTGGATTAGGAAGAGGGTGTGTACGAAGTACTGTAAAGTTGCTGCTGAGTTATGCTGACTCTAAAGGATTTTCAAGGCATGAGATGAACAGAGGTGGTTTGTCATTGCCTGCCTCTGCATAGCAACCCCAGTCTTCCTTGGTGGTCTCCCATACAAGTACTAACCAAGGCCGACCCTGTGTAACTTCTGAGAGCTGATGAGATTGGGCTGGGAGCCCAAGAGGCATGGTGCTTAAGGAGCGAGAACATAGTAGGCTGTGTGTTGGGAAGTGGGAATTTGAGGGATCGTAGCAATCTGAGTCCTGTATCTTGCATTATGGGAGTGGCATGGTTTATTCATGTATTTAATTCATTTATACCGTCTTTCTCCTCTCCACCATTTATCTTCACAACAACCCTTGAGGTAGATTAGGCGAAGAGAGTGTGACAGGCCAAGGTCACCCAGTGAGCTTCTATGGCACAAGTGATGATTCAAACCCAGGTTTCCCAGGTCCTAGTCCAGCCCCCCTAACCACTGCACCACACTGGCTCTCCTTGGTTACTATTGTCCTCTGGTTCCATCCTTCCAGTGACCTATGAATGCAAAAACTGTGTATGAAAGGCAAGATCTCATGAGAAGAACCACAGAGGCTGTGGAGGATGGGGAGGGGAGGTAGAACAAGCTTTGTTTACCCTATGTGTACCTAGCTTTCCTATGTGGGGAAAGCTTTCTGCTATAACAAGGAGTTGCAAAGGATGTAGCCATAGTGAGTTGCAGCCATGTAGCCTGATTCTTCTAATTTTATACTCTCCTGCTTCTTAGACATCTACATGTTTTGCAACCAACACTATATCTAATTATATAGCTGTGGCATCCTTCGCCTTCACAAAAATTTGCTGTTGAAATGCACCCTGATTCAGCAAGAAATATCTATATGCGTAAGCAGCCTTGTTCACTTATTGCCAATACAGCTGATTAAATATTCCAGGTTTTCCCCCCAGTGTGCCTGTGTCCTTTGTATATGAGCTGCAGTGAGTGTTTTTATTTTGTTGTTTGTTTGCAAAATACAGGGTGAAATCTTTGATCTCTCTGATATGAGTCTACCAAACGTTGCAAAATTCTTCTGGGAACAGGAAAAGGAGGAAAGGGAAGCAGCAGAAGTACTGATACAATACCTGCATGACCGGGGAGGCCTGTACTGTACCAAAGTTATCCAGGTATGTAGCAAATACTGGTTATCAAAATAGTATCTTCTTTGAAGACTATTCTTTCAACAGCTGGTAAACATCTTATTCTCTAAGTTTAATGATACAATTATCCTCAGTCAGTGCCTTGTTGATATATTATGTTTCATTGATATATTATAATGTTTCATTGTTAACACTTTTAACTTGTCTTGCTTTCTCCGCACAAGAACACTGATGTGCATAAAGAATAACACATGCTCTCTCTGTCTTTCTCTCTCTCACCCTGCTGTTTGAAGTTGCTGTTTACCTTGATAGATAGGGAGCCAGTGTGGTGTAGTGGTTAAGAGCGGTGGCTTGGAACGGTGGAGTCTGATCTGGAGAACCAGGTTTGATTCCCCACTCCTCCACATGAGCGGCGGAGGCTAATCTGGTGAACTGGATTTGTTTCCCCACTCCTACACACGAAGCCAGCTGGGTGGCCTTGGGCTAGTCACAATCTCTCAGCTTCACCTACCTCACAGGGTGTCTGTTGTGGGGAGGGGAAGGGCAGGTGACCAAGGTCCATCAAGTCCAGCAGTCTATTCACACAGTGGCCAACCAGGATGCTCTCTCTCTCCCAGTTCAGCCCAGACTGAAACCTTCCCCAGACAAGGTGTGTGCAGGGCCCACACATGTGGAAGGTTCTTGCCCTGTATTTATGTATCACCCTTCTCCCAAATAGCTCAGAGTGAAGTAAATGCTTTTTTACCCACTTATTTGGGTCCATCTAAGTAAGTGTTGTATCAATGAGACTTTATTCAGCTTCATAACAATATGACTTGTTACAAAACGGCCTAGAATTTCATTATCAGAAGCATACTTACTGAAAGATGCTTCTTCCTGTACTTTTATATATGTAGTTTAGTTCTCATTTTAATTATTTTTATTTTTTAATTGAATTTTATAGGGTACAGAATAAAAAGGGGGGAGGGAAAAAAGAAAATAATACAATATTGACAAGTCATGATCCGTGTCCAGGATAGTTCATCCTTCCCGTCCTACCCCCAGTATTAGCCTCTAAACCTTGTGGTCCTAAAATACTTATGACATTTATGCTTATTAACCATTCATTTAAGTTACAGTTCTTAACTGTCTGTCTAACATATCTCTACTTTATCTTAACCTCTTAATCTTCACATCTTGCTTAAAACTCATTTATGCTTAAAAACTGTTATACTCTAAAACTATTGTCTTCTTATACTGCTTATGTTTCTCCTAAATTCTTTTCCATTTACTATCACATCCACATATTCCATTCAGTCTAATGTTATCTCACATTTATAACTTCACTCTAACTTTAAAACTTACTATGCACACATATTTTGTCATCTGTATCTGTCGTAGAACGGTTGCCATCTTTGATTGTAGTCCTTGATCGTCTTTCTTTGAAGTAAGTTTGTTAATTTTGACATGGTTGCGAATTCATGCATTTTTGTAAATTATTCGTATAATTTTATAATGCTTTGGTTCTCGTAGGTTATCCAGGCTGTGTAACCGTGGTCTTGGTATTTTCTTTCCTGACGTTTCGCCAGCAGCTGTGGCCGGCATCTTCAGAGGAGTAACACTGAAGGACACTGTCCTTCAGTGTTACTCCTCTGAAGATGCCGGCCACAGCTGCTGGCGAAACGTCAGGAAAGAAACTACCAAGACCACGGTTACACAGCCCGGATAACCTACGAGAACCAATGAACTCTGACCGTGAAAGCCTTCGACAATATTTATAATGCTTTATTTTATCAGTTAGCCACCTTGGTGGCCCTGAAGAGGACTGAAAGACAGGGTATAATATTTGTTTTAAAATTTTACTTTTACAAAATGTATCAGCATCAGATCTTTGGTTGCTTGGTTGTCATAAAGCAGGGGTGGGGAACCTTTTTTTTTGCAAAGGGCCATTTGGGTATTAACATCATTCGGGGGCCATACAATAAATAAATAAATAAATAAAATCATTATTAGATATTTGTGCATCTTATGCAGGTCTACTCTAAATCCTACTCAAGTCCAGTCAGTGGGCTTACTCATTGGAAAGTGTCAGTAAGTTTGTCCTGCAGATGTCTAGTATCTTAACCTATTGGTGGCCTACCGGCGGCGGTGCAGCCAGGACGCGGGCCAGGGGGATTGAGCGGGGGGAGGGCTGGAAAGGGGCCCTTGGCAGGCAGGCTGCGGGCCAGATAAAATGACCCCTCCGCCGGTGGCGCATTCAGCACAGGGGCTGGGGGATCAAGCAGGGGGGAGGGCTGGAAAGGGGCCTTCCACCGGCGGCGCGTCCAGCACACTGGCTTTGGGATCGAGGCGGGGGAGGGCTGGAAAGGGGCCCTCCGGCGGCGGTGCGGCCAGCGTGCAGGCCAGGGGGATTGAGCTGGGGGGAGGGCTGGAAAGGGGCCCTCGGCAGGCAGGCTGCGGGCCGGATAAAATGACCTCACGGGCCGTAAAGGGCCCGCGGGCCGGAGGTTCCCCACCCCTGTCATAAAGCATAGAAGTGACTATAAATCTGGTTAGTATCCTGTGTACATATATTTATTTGTTATATTGGTATCCTTTGCTATCTCCAAAGTGGTAGCCCAGCTTTTTAATAACCTTGTGAGATGGGTTAGGTTGAATAAAGGTTGAATAGAGAGTGTCATAGCTGTACAGGGATCTGAGCATGGGTTTTCCAAATCTAACATTTTAGCTACTGATGTTCACTAGCTTTGTATGATGTTAATCAAATATGTTGGTAGGGGGAGAGTAACAATATGGGGAGGTGCAGTTGCTTTCTTCCCCCATTTGCAATTTTATTGTGCTATTTGTAATTCCAGAAACCACCCAATGTTCATATAAATGGTGTGGCAGCCGCTCTGGAAGTTGCCTTAACACAGTGGAAGATGCTGGCAGGCTATTTTGAGGACCTTTATGCTATGAGTATCAAGAACTCAGACCCCCACACGGCAGGCACAATTAAGAAGCAGTTTCTAGCACCCAAGATCCAGAAGATCAAGCTGATGGGAGATCTAATTACCAATGCTCGCAGGCTTAGGAGTGCCCAGGATGGCAGAGGTGACCTTGAGAACTATCTTATAGACCGCTTACAAAAAGAACTAAGGGTTGAGCCAAATTCAGAAGCTCACCGCCGTCCCCGTACACCACTTCAGAAATGTGCAGGAACTGCAAAGGGGGGTGCAGCTGTTGCCAGAGGACTTGCCACAGCAGAATAACAACGTAAAGCCAAAATACTCAGGGATACCTTGCTACCCCTCTCAGCCTCAGTGGAAAGGCTTGAGGGAAGCAGATCAAAGGCGAGAAAACAAATGGCCTCCCACTGCCTAGCAGTGCCTACTGCAGCCCATGTGCAGCGCACAGTCTGGAGTGTAATGTACATCCAGTTTTAATCAAGCAACTGCATTCAGGCCAATGGCAATAATGATACAAAATGACCTTTTAATAAAATATTCCTGTGAAATCACAAAGCCGATTAGATTTTATTCTTGTAATGATTGTTCAGATGGGCTTTATCTATATGGTAAATTCTATTTTAGTATATATAGTATATATTTAGTATATATTTTTATGCTAGCAAAAATGATTTTGTACAGTCACACAGCATAATATAAGAATGAAATTGTTTTTTTCTTTGTAGTTAGATGTTTCTATAAGGGACTTTTAATATGAGGGATTTTACTGCATATATGTCTGTAGTAGAAATAATGATGTTTAAGTTTTTAAAATCTACAATAAAGTTTTTTTATTCTGTTCTTCAAGAAGTGTGTATTGTTTTGTTGATGTGGATAAAAACACACATATAGGAACAAATGAATTTGGTTCACTTCGAGCAAATGTAATGTTTAGCCATGCTAAACCATGGTTAAGGAGAAACCACTATCAGGATGTGGAACCATGGTTTGAGATGGATTTGCAAATCATGGTAAGGTGTATTTGAACTAAACCAAGAAATCCAAAATACAATACTTTCCCCAGTATCTCTGCTTGACAGATGACAAACTGTGGTCTAAATAATGTATCTTATATCTTGTCCTAGCTTTGCCGTCACTGTATATTTTGGATCTTAACCAAGGGTTAAGGCAACACGTCATGGTTAGCATGAAGTATTAGATCGCTTTGTCAGCCAGAGAAATGAATTCTGATAGGTACATAAATTATATCTACAGCCTATACAACAGGCTTTACATATTTTAGCTAAAAGACACAGCTAAGGTATTTGATCACAACTCCCAAGGCATTATTTCCTGTGCCAGGGTCAGCCCTGGTTAGTATTTGGATGGGAGACCACCAAGGAATACCAAGGTTGCTGTGCAGAGGAAGGCACTGGCAAACCACCTCTGTTAGTCTCTTGCCATGAAAACCCCAAAAGGGGTAGCCATAAGTCGGCTGCGACTTGATGGCACTTTACACACACACAATGAAATATCAGCTCTGCCACAGTTTTGTGCGGTCCTTCCTTCAAAGAGCTCATGGTGGGTACCTGGTTCTTACTTCCCTTATTTTATCCTCACAGCAGTCCTGTGTGGTAGGTTGAACTGACAGATAGTGACTGGTCCAAGCTGGGTTTGTAATGAGGATTTCAATCTGGGTCTCTGCAGTTTTAGCCCAACAACTACATAAAACTGCCCCCAATCTTTTAACTGTAATAGTCTAGCTACATGTTATTGGTTCCTCTATAAATTCTATTACATACAGCACAAAAAGTCTCATAAAGTTCAATGGCAATAGACTGAAGGATTGCTTGAGACTGCAGTCTTGGAAATATATCCATTGAATGAAGTGGTACTTACAGACCAATTGAATTTTTGAAATGACTTTTACATTGCTGTGAAATGGAAGTAGGTTGTAATTCTCACATGGCTTTAGAATTGTGTTTGGATGATTGCCATGGTCCTCAGGCATTTTTAAACGTTTTGCATTCATATGCATACACCACTTTGCCAAGATAGTTGACAAAACAACAACAAAATCTGTATATAAAAAAGACAGTTGTGTGTTCTATCAAAACATGGCATGGCCAAGAAATTGAGCCCAAGATGAGGCTCCAAACATGAGAGGGCCATATAGATAGTTTGCCACTCAGTGGTTTTCACTGAATTCCTAAGGAACAATGTAAATATACTGTGATTTTGGATAAAGTATCGGAGGGGTAAAAAGTAAAGTAGGTGGCTCTTGTATGGAGCAGGGGGAGGCTGTCCCCCATCCCTAAATCTGGGTAATCAAATCCTCAACAGAGGAAGTATGCAGTAGCATACAATATATTTCTTTACCTGTAGATGCATCCCACTGACATAAAAGGAACTCTGAAGTTATTACCAATTCCTGGATCATGTTTACTGTAAACTCATAATCAAAATGATTACGGCACTTTAAAAATTAACATGTTTATTGTCACAAGAGCTTTCATGAACCACAGTTCTCTTCATTTGATGCAGGAAGTGCTACTTTAAGTTGGCATAATGATATATACCCAAAGCTACATACAACCGAAGGGTGGCCCTTGGGGAAGGGGAGAGTTATGGCAAAGAGGGCCAGAACACCTTAGTTTCTCAAGTCATAGGTGTGTTATGTTATATCGCAGAGTACATATGAAAACAACATTCAGCAAAATGTTGAAGACGTCCAATCAGAGTGGATGTAGCTGGTAAGGAATCAACAAAGCAGGATGACTACCAATTCAGCATTTTCTAGTGCATATTTTAAAATCTTACCCTCTGGGATAGCTGAGGCTGAAAGTATATAACTGACCCCAAGTTACCCAATAAGTCTCAAAATAGAATGGTCTTCCATACTCAGGTTTCTCTTATTTATTTATTTATTTATTTATTTATTTATTTATTTATTTATTTATTTATTTCTAGTCCACCTTTCTTGCAGGGACTCAAGGTGGATTACATATAGTGAGTCATAATGAGTCACTACAGTCAACAAAATGAGACATTCAGCAACAAATACATTAGGATTTTAGAAATCTGGAACCAACAGAAACAACTGAACCATAGCATAAGTATTCATTTGACACATTAAGCGGTAAAGAAATTACACAAATAGGATCCTACTACAAAAAGCTATACACAGCAGTATAGACCACAGTCCCAGTCATCTATCCAGGTAAGTTTGTCACCCATTTTGTACAGTGCAACCCTATTACCTGTACAGAAAAGCCCTCCTGGATAGTTCAGTTTTGCATAGTTTGTGAAAGGCCAGGAGAGTGAGAGCTTTCCTGACCTCAGGCACGCCATTCCATAAGGCAGGAGCCACAATAGAGGAAATGTGTATGGGCAGTTGTTGATTTTGCCCATTTTCCAGCTGGCACCTTCAGAAGCCCCTGCTGACATGAGAGAAGTTGTCATGGCAGAGCATAGGGCCGCAGATGATATCCTGATCCTACATTCTAACCACAGGCTAGCATAGTACAAATAAGCCTGACCAAAGTGATAATTACTTTTGCAGAAAGCTACCACAATTTCCTAAGTTGCCCAAGACTGATGGTATCAAGTCTGCATATAAATTCCAAATCAAGTTCTCGCTGAAATCTTCCTTGGAAAATCTGCTGAAGTGTATTGTTGAATTCCAGAGAGGTTGAATTGCTTCCCCACTGGTTTCCAAAGGTTTCCATTTTTAATGTTGGCTTTGTAACCATGTATTTTTCTGCATACAGACTAACCTCTTATCCAGTAAATGTGACACTGTCTAAAGATCCAGCAACATCAACCCTACCATCAGGGGTTCATTCATCTGCTCATCCCATGACACATGCTTTCATGTGCCAGCAGCGCTCTTCTGCCATTGTAACACTCCATGCATCTGACAAAGTGGCCTGTGGCTTACAGAAGCTTACGCCACAGCAAGTTTGTGCCTCAAGACTCATTGGCCATTTATGCACGGGAGGTTTGGCCTTGGATTTGCTGTTCGATAGATGCACATTTTCCCCATCCGAATGATCAAAACTCAAAAATAAGCCCCCATGCAGAATTTTGAGAATTCGGATGGGGAAAATGTGCATCTAGAGAGCAACAAATCCAAGGCAAAACATCCCATGCATAAATGGCAATTGTCATTTAGCTGCAGCAGATTAACACAGCTACCTTCTGGAATTTATCATAATCAAAACTCCTTTGTGAGTATTTTATTTGTTCACAGAAGTAATTGCATTTCTGGCACAGCTCAAATGTATCTGATGCAAAATATTTCCTGTAGCAGTGCTCAGAGGATTCAATCACATCAAGGCTCCACTATAAACAATATTGTATGAATATTATAATTAAGTTGTTCTAGACCAAGGACAACTTCTTTAGAGCTGGCCAGATTCATCCTGGCCAAACTGCTTAGGGGCTGGCACACCTCCCGGCACAAAATGAGAAGAGGATACCTCTGGGGCCTTTTTGTTATTATGGAGACCTCTGGGGTGCCCTCTTCGCTTCCCAAGGAATGCTTGCCAAGTTTAAAGTGGCACTTCTGATGCTGCTAAGCATCACATAGATAGCTGCTTCTGACTTGGCTGAGTTCCACGCAAAAATAAGACAACGTGCCTGTACATTAATGCAGAGGCCTCTGGGGTTCTCCAACAGTGCCAGGAGCAGCTCCCACCAAGTTGGTGGTATCACCACCGCCTCTGGCAAAGTCACTTGTGAAGTGCATGGTAGGCCAGGCACTTACAAACCAGCGAGAGAAGAGTGAACTACAAATATAAGGGCTGAGAAAGATATAGCCTGGGGAATGCCAGGTGGCCACATCCATGTTCTTGACCACATATCTATAATCTAAGCAGTAAAATAATTAAGAACACACACAATTTCAGATCATGGAACATCAGATCAGATGTATTCATGCAATACAGATTTATAAATACACAGAATGGGGTGTCTAAGGAATGGTTCTCTCACAGAGGAGGCACAGGGAAGCATAACAGCACTGGTGTGGGTTTTTTTTTCTCCATCTTCCCCCGGATCCCTAAGAGGGAGGCGGATCATTTAATCAAAAACAAAACAAAACTGGAGAACACAAATGAGAAGTGATAACCACACACACACGCTGTTGCCTGATCTCCCAGCACGTGATTGACTGAGGACGAATAAAAAAGTACTGGAGTAAAGAGCAAGAAAGGTGGACTATAAATAAATAACATACACAACAATTTCACTTGAATTAATTACTTTTGAATTCCTTTTAATCATGACACTATCAAGGAAGTTAAAGCATTATAAAGGGGCTATTTTCCCACCCATTGGATTTATGTAATGCTTATACAAAAAGTTGAGATAATAATTAGTATGAGAAGCAATACAGATGTGCTTTTGAAAATGTGGTACAACCACACTTTGATTAACAAACTACGTGGCTTATGCAACACATAGGGTTGCCAGGTCCCTCTTCACTACCAGCAGAAGGTTTTGGGGGCAGAGCCTGAGGAGGGCGGGGTTTGAAGAGGGAAGGGACTTCAACGCCATAGAATCCAATTGCCAAAGCAGCCATTTTCTCCAGGTGAACTGATCTCTATCGGCTGGAGATCAGATGTAATAGCACGAGATCTCCAGCTAGTACCTGGAGATTGGCAACCCTACATGTCATCCCTGGGTATCTCGGTGACAGATTCTTGACAGCAATAGTCCTATACACGTTACCCAAAATGGAGGATTAAGCCATCTGTTGTATTCGCACTGTTCACATTACAATGAATGTGCATACACATCTATTTGTAAGAAAGAGCTTACATGTATTCACTTGTTGGCAAACCTATCAATACATATTCAATATAATGTTCTCAATAAGCAAGGATTTGATACTTTGCTTAGTGTATTGATAAGGGAGTTGAATTTATTCATTACATTTATGTCTAGGCTTTCTTCCATGGAATTCAGGTGGTCTCCCAGCCTCCTGGGCCCAGGCCAGACCTTGACGCACTTAGCTTGAACTGTTGGAAATGGTGGTCTCGTTTACCCATGACAGTGTATAAAGGTAATAGTTAAATAGCATAGAATGCCCAAAGTTGCAGCATCATGTGCCTTCAGACCATGTTCAATATAGGACATGCCCAGCATGTCTTCATGAGACTGGCTTCCTTATCTAGACCACAAGATGACTAAAAATATCAATAAAAATAGTTCACAGTGGGTAGCCGTGTTAGTCTGTTTGTAGTAGTCAAAAAGGGCAAGAGTCCAGTAGCACCTTAAAGACTAACAAAAATATTTTCTGGTAGGGTATGAGCTTTCGTGAGCCACAGCTCACTTCTTCAGATCTGAAGAAGTGAGCTGTGGCTCACGAAAGCTCATAATATTTTTGTTAGTCTTTAAGGTGCTACTGGACTCTTGCCCTTTTTGACTAATAAAAATAGTGATCACCTAGAATTACTTCATGGTGGTTTAAGGATTATAGCAGGGGTGTTGAACTCATTCATTACGAGGGCCAGATATGACATAAATGTCACCCGAGTCAGGCCATGTGTACCATAAAATTTGATGCCAAGTACCAGAGATACAAACTTTATAGAAAACATAGGCAAAGCCAATTAATTATGTTACTTTTACTTAAAATACAAACATGCTTAAAACAATAACACTCTTTCAGAATTTTCTTTTATTTACCAGTCTTTGATAATTGACACCTTGGGACTGGGATGGGGGGTGGCTGCCTTGGCTGGTTCGCGGGCCGGATAAGAGCCTTCAAGGGGCCATATCCGGCCCCCGGAGCCTTATGTTTGACACCCATGGATTATAGTTTCAACAATTGCCCCCCAATTTGCAAAACTCTATCAATTGTTCAAACAGAACGACTTTATTGCATGGCCTTTTTACTAATGGGGGCGGGGGGAAGAGAAAAAAATTCCAGTCAAGTTCATAGTGATAAATCGGAGGTTATCAAGTGTTTGACTCACTGCATATATTACTGCCTTTGCTCTACAGAGCAGCTGGAATATATACGCATTATGGATATGTTTGGGGAGTCAACAGCAGACCACACTGGTCAGATCACTTTTCAGCACTGAGGCCCAAACAAGGTAGAGGGAGTACAGAATCAGAATTAGGCTTAGTCTAGCTAGAATTTTCTCTCTATTTAATAAATTAGTTCTTTACGATTGTTAACGTTTTGAACAGAAAAAAGCACTGCACAAACCCTTTATATTAATATTCATCAGATCCAATATTAAAATCTACAGTTAATATGCTGCATTATTAAAATGTGATGTATCTTTTGATAGCTGAATGAAAATGCCGGGGTCTACGATCTGTAACTTTTATTTTATTAAATTGATTTTAATTCTAAAAACATAACTCTGAGGGAGGGGGGAACCATGTAGACCACCATGGGGTTCTTGGAGGAAAGGTGGGATAAATGTAATAGATTTAAAATTCAGTTTTGTTTTGTTTTCTGTTGACCTTTTAGTATTAGGCAAGATATCTCTTGATATGTCTTCAAATCTTTTGAAATATAATTCTGTAGTAATAAACAGGATTTTTAAAAATACTTAAATTCAGTTGAATTAATATTGTACATAGGTTAACACCATCTGCTGAACTGCAGTGACTGATCATGAATCCAGTTTTGAATAATGTTTTGAATAATTACAGTGATGAGATTAAAAAGCTTAGGATATATACATCACAGCTTTAAAGCAACTTGTTCATATAGAAGAGGGCAATATAGCCAGAGGGGTTCATTGTAAGTAAGAGATTTTGAGGTTTTAAGGATGAATGAAAACTGCCCTCCTATGCTAGCAATGTTTCAACAGTTACTGTGAAGTAGGGTAGTTAATATATTGTGAACAGCCATATGTTAATAATCTTTCACTGCTCTCTTCCTTCTTTCTTAATAGCGGACTCATAGGCTTTACCATATGGACAGGAGAACACTGAACTCTTGATCTGACATAATGAAAAGAGAAATTGATCCCAATCATTCTCAAATAGGTTGTGCTAGCACCTGTTGTCAGGACCAATATGCATCCATTTTATTAGCATAACCCCCTACCATTTTGGTTTGCACTTGGCCAGACTGCCTTTGCTAGATCAAGCAAGATTTTATAGAAACTGTGCCAGCTTTTATGGAAACTCAAGTCAAAAATGGAGGTTGGCTTTTACCAGAAATGTGAGGAATGGGACAAGCCATTCAGCATGTCCGAATCTGAGCCCCCGAGACAACGGCTGGCTCCTCAAGGAAGGAGCCAGGAATGATGACCTTTAGCCAGATTAAGACCTTTAGGGGCTCTAAGCATTGAAAAGATTCTGGTCGTCTCCCCATATGCAACGCAAAATAAAAACAATACTGAATTGTAAAATAAGATGTAATTTTTCGAAATTACACAAAACCTACAGGTATGCTGAAATTAAAATAGGGTTTTTTTTAGATTTTCTTGATAGCAAAATTCTGAATAAGTACATCAAAGCTGACTCGACAAAGTTTGTCCGCTTCCACACACAGTAGGGAAACTGAATTCAGTCTGTCCTGGCACATTCTCTGAAGATTTTTTTTTCTTTTCAACTAAGAAAAAGATATTTTTGGGGAGTTCGTAATAATCAATGTTAGAAAAATATGTAGTATGATTAGGGTTGCCAGGTCCCTCTTTGTCACCGGCGGAAGGCTTTTTGGGGGGCGAAGCCTGAGGAGGGTGGGATTTGGGGAGGGGCTTCTATGCCTTAGAGTCCAGTTGCCAAAGGGGCCATTTTCTCCAGTTGAACTGATCTCTGTTGGCTGGAGATCAGTTGAAATAGCAGGAGATCTTCTGCTAGTACCTGGAGGTAGGCAACCCTAAGTATGATCTCTGCATTTGGAAATACAAACTGTATTCCATCTTTCACTATTGTGTCATGAAGATCAATGTGACTGAATTTTGTATTTCATTACATTGTGTGTATATTTAACAATGGAACTGCTATAGTTATCCACAGAGATTCATGCTCAAGTCAACAGGGATGTCAACTGGCTTTTGGGAACCTTGTGAATATTGTTCGTCATATAAATCCATTTTATTTATAAAAGAAAATCTACCTGGTAATTGTTTGTACACTTCACCTCTCCTCTTCATATGAGCCTGAAGTGTATCAATTACAGCATACTTCCAAAGGGTAGCTGTGTTAGTCTGCAGGAGAGCAGGTAGATTTGAGTCCAGTAGCACCTTAGATACCCTGGACTGCCAAAAAAACAAATCAGTGGGTTACAGATCAAATCAAACCTGAACTGACCCTAGAACAGGGGTGGGGAACCTTTTTCCTGCCAAGGGCCATTTGTACATTTATAGCATCATTCGGGGGCCATACCAGGTGTAGATCTCCTGGTGGGGTAAAGAGGCTAGGGTTGCCAGGTCTCTGGCCACAACCTGGAGGTTGGCAACCCCAGGGGAGGCCACGCAGAGAAGGCCTGGAGGGCTCCCCCGGTTCCCCCCCTTCCTGGCGGGAGGGCAGCCAGCAGTGGACCTGAGCAAACAAGGCGCCAGGGAGGTGCAGCCTGTGGTTGATCGGCAAGGGAGGAAGGAAGGAAAACAGAGAAAGAGGAAAAGGGAGAGAGGGAGAAAAAAATGGAAAGAGGGGATAAAGAAAAGGACGGAGGGAGAAGGACAAAGAAAGAGACAGAAAGAGAGGGAGAGAGAAAAGCTTTCCCCACACACACACACACACATGCCGGCCCCACGTGACCTGACACCAGGCTCCATGCCCTCCCCGCCCCAGAGTCCACAAAAGGCCCCCTGAAGCCCGATCGGCTCCTGCGTGCATGCTCTGCCACCGGGAGCCGCGGGCCTCTTCCCCCCCTCGCTGCCCAACAGCCGACAGGCAGCAAGAGGGGCTTACAGTGTGCCACAGTGGCTATAGGGGGCAACCTTGGGGGAAGCGTCCCTCTCCCTCCTCTCGCCGGCCAACAGCCGTCAGTCGGTGAGAGGAGGTCCAAAGGGCACCACAGCACCCCTGCAAGCCATGGCCCCAGGAACACCCTCAGGGAGGGCCGCCCTATGCTGAGCCTCCATGGCGGGGCCCCAGAGTCCCAAGGGCCACAAAAAATGTCCTCGGGGCCGCATACGGCCCCCGGGCCTGAGGTTCCCCATCCCTGCCCTAGAAGCTAAAATGACTAAACTGAGGCTGTCGTTATTTTGGTCACATTATGAGAAGACAAGAGTCACTAGAAAAGACAGTCATGCTGGGGAAAGTTGAGGGCAGCAGGAAGAGAGGAAGACCCAACAAGAGATGGATGGACTCAATAAAGGAAGCCACAGCCCTCAATTTGCAAGACCTGAGCAAGGATGTCAAAGACAGGACATTTTGGAGGACATTGATTCATAGGGTCACCATGAGTCGGAAGCGACTTGACGGCACTTAACACACACACAGCACCTTTTATGTAGTATACCTAACAAAGGGATCTTTGACTCTCAAGATTATACCTCAGAAATCTTGTTAGTCTTGTTGGACTCAAAGCTAGCAATTACAGCGTAGGGAGAAGGTAAGTGGAATTGTCTCTAAGATTCAATGCTGTTTCTGGTGCACTGCCATCATTCCTGATTTGATTGCTGGACTGGGCTTCTTCGCAGTTAGTATCAGGCAAGATATCTCTTGATATGTCTTCAGAACTTTTGAAATCATTCATCAAAGTGTGTATGTCATCTGCTGATGATGGACAGAGATATGCACATGTTTTCAAATCCAATTCTTTTTCTTGGAGCTCTTGACTTGTGCAGTGAAAGTGTTATAAAAATTTCACTCCATGTGGTCCGCATGAATAGAAACTCTAGTTCTTGTATCTTGTCTGCAACATTTTCTGCCTCTTGGATAGCTTCTCTCTTTTGTGATTGCTTCAGCTATACTTGCTAATGCATCCACAATCTTTGAGCAGGACTCCAGAATTGCACTGGTTAACACTACATGTGCCTCCCACCAAGTACTAAGGAGAGATTTCAACACATGATCCTTACCCAAATATGTCTTAAGAACTGCCCATTGGTGTGCTGAGGCAGAGAAAAATCTGTAAAGTGACTGAACTGCTGGGGGAAAACATATTGCCGCCAGATAACAATCAACAGCACTGTGGCCAATGCCATATAAGAAAAAAGACAAATCAAGTACATATAACTCAGAAGAATATAACAATAATAAAACATACATTTATTGCAACACATGATAGAATCTGATTTCCTCGCATCATTTGGATGATTGGATCTTTGTTAGTAGAACAACCTGCTAGTTTAGGTGGGGACAAGTAATAAAAAGAGAACAGAAAATGGGGGGGGAGAGAGAGTACAGTGTAAGGAAGTCCAACAAAGCTCTGATTGTCCCCATGATTTCTACTGTGATGCTTTTTTTAAAATATCAAGAGAGAGCCAGCGTGGTGTAGTGGTCGGTGGGATCTAATGTGGAGAACTGGGTTTGATTCCCCACTCTCCCACATGAGTGGCCAACTCTAATCTGGTGAACCGGGTTTGTTTCCCTGCTCCTCCACATGAAGACAGCTGGGTGACCTTGGGCTAGTCACGGTTCTCTCTGAACTCTCTCAGCCCCACCTACCTCACGAGGTGCCTGTGGTGGGGACGGAAAGGGAAGGCGATTGTAAACTGGTTTGAGACTCCTTAAAGGTAGAGAAAATCAGGATATAAAAACCCAACTCTTCTTCTAACCAAGAATCCAGAGATGCCTTAAAGACTAACAAAGTTTATTCCAGCATGAACTTTTGTGAGTCAAAGCTAATTTCTTTCGATGCACAGGAGTGTCAAGAAGTGAGCTATGATTCATGGAAGTTTATGCTGAAATAAATTTTGTTTATCTTTAGGGTGTTACTGGCTGCCAGTTTAATTCTGCTGCAACAAACAAACCACAGCTACCCTGCTGGAACTGAAAACTGCTTTCCTTAGATGATCCTTCTGGCCAAAATTCATCCCGGGCTATTTTAGGATATTGTTTACTGCGGAGAAGCACACATCTCATGTTGGTCCAGTATTCCCCCTTTTAAGCTTAAAAAGGCAAAGGTAGTCCCCTGTGCAAGCACAGGGTCATTACTTACCCATGGGCTGACATCACATCACAATGTTTCCTAGGCAGGCTTTGTTTACGGGGTGGTATGCCAGTGCCTTCCCCAGTCATCTTCCCTTTACCCCCAGCTAGCTGGGTACTCATTTGACCGACCTTGGAAGGATGGAAGGCTGAGCCGGCTATCTGAAACCGACTTCTGTCGGGATCGAACCCAGGTCATGAGCAGAGCTTTTGACTGTACTGATTAAATAGACAAGTAAGAAATTACATCCAAATCACAAAGTCTTGTATGATATTGTATGGTATGTTCTCAGTTCTTAGGACACTGAGAGCCAGTGTAGCGTAACTGACAAATGGTTTCACTCATACTAGGGAATCTTGAGTTTAAATTTACACAGATATCACGTCATGAAACTCACTGGGTGGCCTTAGGGAAATCACTTCCTCTCAGCCTAACTTTTCCAAACAGGCTTGTTATGACAATAAAATGGGGGAAATCTGTTATAGCTACCCTGGCATCCTTTGTATCAGACAGTTCTATTACGGTATATTAAATTTAAAAACAAAACAAAACATGCTTATTTAACATGTTTATACTTCATCTTTCTGTGGGCACATTTTCAATGTAACTATTCTGAATACTATTAAATCTGAATTGGAACATAGGAAATACACCCATATATTCACCCATTTCAAATTTCACCAAATTTAAAAATAAAGCAGATAGGGAACGGGAGAAGCTGTTTAGAAAGAGTAGGGCAGCATCCCCTAGTGGTTTATAAGTAGAAAGCAGTCTTAAACTAGTGCTGAAAATGATAGGTAGGTAGGTAATAACCAATTTTTATAACCTACAAAAAGGAATGAAATCGAAGCTTTTCCTCCATTTTCCCATGTGTTTATGGATCATTTAATTGTTGGCATTTTCATATAGATCACTCAAGTTTGTTCCTAGAGTTTCTGTTCAGTACATATTTTTGGACCACAAACATTGGCTTGCTTATATATACTCTCTATATAAGCTGATTAGGAGCCCCGTGGCGCAGAGTGTTAACCTGCAGTACTGCAGTCAAAAGCTCTGCTCATGACCTGAGTTCGATCCCAATGGAAGTTGGTTGCAGGTAGCCGGCTCAAGGTTGACTCAGCCTTCCATCCTTCCGAGGTCGGTCAAATGAGTACCCAGCTTGCTGGGGATAAAGGGAAGATGACTGGGGAAGTCACTGGCAAACCACCCCGCAAACATAGTCTGCCTTGGAAATGTCAGGATGTGATGTCACCCCATGGGTCAGGAATGACCCGGTGCTTGCACAGGGGACCTTTACCTTTTATATAAGCTGATTACAAAACAGTCAGCGGAAACACAACACTGATAGGCTATTTCCATGTATACATGTGTTGACACTTGCATATGCTGTACAAGAAGAGGATGGTCAGTGGAAAGTTGTATCTATTTGCACCTTCCTTGACATCACTGTGACTTCCTATGTCATTTTGACTGAGAATACTAGGGAGACTACTGCTTTGATATACAGTCAGCGTTGCACATCATGAGTCAGAGCAGATTAGCGATTAGCCATTTATTGCAGCAGATTCTTTTCTACATCTCCTTGTGTAGGTATGGATTCTTAGGAGACATACGTTACAAAAGCAAGGCTAAAGGTAACTAACGTAGTCAATCAACCTTAGCTATGACAATCATACTTAAGGACAATATTCTTCAACATGCAAGTGTGTCAAAAATAACACAATAGAAGCAAATTAGATACAGAGGAAGGTATCAAGAGTCGAAGACCACAAATGGAACACAAGAACATACCTTCCTCTGTTGTGTTATTTTTGACATACTTGCATATTGAAGAATATTGTCCTTAAGAATGATTGTCACCGCTAAGCTTGACTGACTACGTTAGTTGCCTTTAGCCTTGCTTTTGTAACGTATGTCTCCAAGTGTGATGTGTTTAGCCCTACTTTGATGGTATTATAATTGTGACATTATTATATATTGTTGGCCACTGTGCTGTTTTCATTTCATTGCTATAGATCCTACTCGCCTCCAAACATCTGGGAAAGTACCTATGCTGGTTTAGAAGTGCTACCCCCCCCCCAACCGGCCTGAAATGTCTGAGCCGCCGAGGGCACTTTCACACAGGCCAAATAATGCACTTTCAGTCCACTTTCACTGCACCTTAATGATCGTTTGCAAGTGGACTTTGCCAGTTCACACAGTGAAAGCCACCGTCAAAGTGGATTGAAAGTGCATTGTTTAAATGATTTTTTCCTTTTTTCTTTCTCTTTATTATCAATATTACATTATTATTGCTTATCAAAATATATTAAATGAGGGGAAAGTATAACACTAATTAACATGACATTAACATTAATAATAACGACTTATAAGGATTAGAAAATATTAATACAAAGGAGATACTAGATATTTGTAGGGAGGGAGGAAGTCGGTGGGGAAGTCAATTGTAACTAATTATATTTAATACTGAAGACATACACCTGATAATTTTTTAATTCTTTATTGACTCAAAGATTGGTATATAGGATGTATTGTCAAATGAGATGTACAGCAATTATTGGAAAACAATAAAAATATATATATATATAAAAAGAAGAAAGTGCATTGTTTGGGCTGTGTGACAAACAGAGCGAAGCCACCTGTTAACAAGTGGAGGGGGAGGGCACGGAGAGAGATGGGACTCGGGGTGGGGGAGACGCGGCCGGAGGAGGGTCCGGCGGGGAGGCAGCTGGAGCGCCCTTGAAGCCAGACCCGCGTCCAGCGCGCAGCGTTCTCCTCCGTCGCGCACGCGCGGTCGTCCCGATCCGTGGCCAGCCCCGCTTCTATTCCCCGGCTTCTATTGCCCAGCGCTGGCGTGGACGGTTACTTCCGCCTTCGTCCAAAGCCTCCCCCTTTTATTTCTCCCCAAGGGTTCAGTGGGGTTTCGACCCTAAGCGTGTTTTGCATGGAAATCCCCCCACCCCACCCCTTGCATTGGGCTTTAAAGAGCCAGAGCCTCTGGTTCAAGTGTAGGGTTGCCAACTTGCAAGTACTACCGAAGAAAAACGAGGCTCTGTGCTGTATAGTAATGTTTGCAGTGCAATATGATCTAAGTGTACTTACCTTGGAAAGAAGAATCCATCAGTCTATTTTGTATATTTGTGTATATATTGTGTGTATATATATATATATTGTTTGTTGTTAACTTAGAGTTAAGTATTCACTTGTCACCTTGCACTTTTAATATAATTGCATTGCATTGAGATTTGTGTGCTGGTTTTGTTTTCTAACTTGCAGGTACTAGCTGGAGATCTTCTGCTATTGCAGCTGATCTCCAGCAGATAGAGATCAGTTCCCCTGGAGAAAATGGCCGCTTTGGCAATTGGACTTTATGGCATTGAAGTCCCTCCCCTCCCTAAACCCCGCCCTCAGGCTCCGCCCCAAAAGTCTCCCACCGGTTGCCAATGGGGACCTGGCAACCCTATGGAAGGGGGGGGGGTTGTGCCATCTTCTGGGCATAGAGTAGGGGTCACTGGGGGTGTGGGGGGAGGTAGTTGTGAATTTCCTGCATTGTGCAGGGGTTGGACTAAATGACCCTGCTGGTCCCTCCAAACTCCCCAAACCCCTCCCTCCTCAGGCTCCGCCGCAAAACCTCCCGGAGGTGGCAAACTGGGACCACCTTTCAGCAAAGTGTGATGTCCTGTAAATTATGTACAATCTGTAAAACTGTATTTTTATTTTTTCTAAATTAGACTATCTTGGGAAGGGGGGGGATTATATTCTGAACAATGGTGAAAGGGGATGGGAATGGAGCAAAAAAGGTTGGGAACCGCTGGTTTAAGGCTGGGAAAGACATGGCTTTGGGGGAAAGTTAGTACCCGAAAAGCTGCCATTCAACTAGCAGCTTCTTCCACACGGGAGAGCCAGCTTTACTTCCACCCAAGCGCTGCTCCCTCCCAGACTAGGGGGATCTGTCATCGGAACGGCTGGCTCCTGGCCTGAATGGAGGTTCTTAATGCTCCGACCTCCTGGCAAGGAACCGTATGCGATTTCAGGCGACTTTTTGGCATTTGGCTGTCCTTTCCTCCTCCTAGGCTAGCGCAGTACATTTGGAAAGCCTCCCAGGTGGAGATTTGTAGGATGGCTGAATACACACGCTCAAACCGCAGACTCTCTCTCTCTCTCTCTCTCTCTCTCTCTCTCTCTCGCACACACACACACAAAAGAGTTTATATGCCAAAAGAAACACTAACTCAAATCGGAATTTCTTTTTTTATATATAAATTTTTATTATTTTTCTAAGAAGAAAAAACAAAACAAATTATAAAAAACAAAGAAAACAATAACATCAAAAACACAAAAATACAAACAAAGCACTTATACAACATTCAAAATTACCCCATACCGTATGAATTATAAAATACACAGTGCTCTAATACCCACCACCCACCTTAACAGTGTGTCCCACCACCAATAGACTTCCGGAGAAGTGTTTTGACAGTGTTTAAAATTATCTGATGCTATTATTACCATAAAAAACATCACATTGTGTCGAAAACCGGAATTTCGATGTATCGTCATCGGATGCTGGGGTCTGCAAAAGGCGTCGCCTCAACATTCTTGGAATCTCGTCCCAACCTGGTTTAAATCCAGCCACTGCGTTTTAATTGCTCGTGAACCGGTTTGACTCCCAATTTCCGTTTCTCGGTTTAATCTGGCGTCGGCGAAGCACTCAAGCGCCACCAACCGAAGCCAAGCTTTCGGACCGGGGAAACGACGGGAAAAATCGGCGTCGGGCAGGAGGAGAGTCCTCCCTGAACACAGATCAGGAATTTATCTGCACAGATTTTGTGTGTGTGTGTGTCCGAAACCCTCCCGCAGTTTGTCCAGACCGATGGCTGGGCATACGATCCTCCCAGAAGGTAAAGCCATTAACCAGAAGTTTAGAACGACAATGCTTTCATCTCTTTGTAAAGCGCTGCCGTCTGGAACCGGGCGGGGCTGGGGGCTGCACATGTTGACCCAGCCCTCCTCAAATCGCAGCAGCTTCACTGGTTTAAAAACAAAACAAAAAGCCCACAATTGCCCGGGGAGGTTTCGCCTTGGGTTTGCCGCTCTGGAGATGCACATTTTCCCCCATCAGAGTTCTCAAAACTCAACAATAAGCCCCCATGCAGAGTTCTGAGTTCGGGGGGGGGGGAGAAATGGGCATCTAGAGAGCAGCAAACCCAAGGCGAAACCTCCCGTGCATAAATGGCCAAAGCACCTTTGAGCTTCACTATTTCAAGAAACGTGGGGTAAAACGTAAGCACTTGCTTGACTCTGCCACCGAAATAAAAGTGCTTAAATACAAGCCGGCAGGGGCGGGTTTGCACACCAGCCGGCCGGAGAGGGGTGGGGGGAACCTTCTATACTTGAGGGGTTTCAGTTTATGCATATTGATGTGCAGGGCAGCAAATTCCATATATTTATGGAAATTCGATAGATAGATAGATAGATAGATAGATAGATAGATAGATAGATAGATAGATAGATAGATAGATAGATAGATAGATAGATAGATAGACACATATAAATATATATATATATATATATATATATTTCAAATTTTTGTTGTTTTACAAAATAGAAAACGGAAATAAAACAAAATCATTCTACAAATGCGATTCCTCCAATGGGAAACTCCACCAGGGGACCCTTTCAAACGAAAAAAAAACCCCTGCTACTTACATATTTAAGGAAAGAAATATTCCCTTAAAACGACTCAACAAATTGTTCGACTCGGGTTAGTTATTGAAAGCTCCACCGCCACAGATTAGGATTTTTAAAAAAATCAGTGTCGATTCCCACCCTTTGCTGCGTTTGTATTTTGCAAAAGATATTTTTCTTGACATAACGTTTTAACGAATAAAAAGCGGGTTACCTGTTCGGAAAATTAACGCTAGCCTTGAAAATATCTCCTAACGGTGCACAGCGGCATTCATTCATTCTGTAAATTATTCGGGAAGACTCAGGAGGGGGGGGGGAAACCCACACGCAAGGGAGGTTTTGCCGCTCTCTAGACGCCCCTTTCCCCCATCCCAATGTTCAGAACTCTGCCCGGGGGCTTATTGTTGAGTTTGGAGATGGGGGCAAATTCGCCTCTAGGGAACGGCAAACCCAAGGCAAAACTTCCGGGCATCCACGGCCCCGCAGGGCTCGAAAAGGAATTAAAATGCTGCTCGAATCCACTTTAAGGAGCCAAGAGGGGGGAAGCGCACGCGCGCACCAACCCCGGCGACGCTCGTCCTCCGGCTGCAAAACGTCCCTGCCCCTTTGGCCCGACGGGGGTCTTTGGACCGCCGCCCAATGGGGAAAGGGCTGCCCCCTCTCCCCCTCCTCTCCGTCCCGCCCCTTCGAGACCCCAGCCCCCGGCTCGGGGGGTCCGAGGGGATAGGCCGGCCGGGGGGGGGCAGAGGTGGCGGCGGAGGCATGCCCACCGTCCCTCCCTCCCCGGGAGGATAAATAGGAGCCGCGGGGCGGATGGCAGCGGGGAAGGGCCTCGGCCGCCCGTTGCAAGCTGGGCTCGAGGGGACGCGGGGCGATGCGGCCCCGGGACGAAGCCCTGCAGGCGGCGCCTCTCCCCTCCCCGGCCGGCCCCCCGTCCCAAGAGTGACTTTTGCCGGAGGGAGGCCTCGCCGCGGGGAGGGGACCCCGCCCGCCTCTCCGGCGGCGTCTCCCCCGGGGCCGGCCCCATGGACGTGCTGGGCCCCCTGGAGCTGCCCGAGGGCTCCCTGTGCTCGCTGGCGGCGGCGGCGGCCGACGACTTCTACGACGACCCCTGCTTCGACACGCCCGACCTGCGCTTCTTCGAGGACCTGGACCCGCGCCTGGCGCACGCGGGGGGCCTGCTGAAGGCCGACGAGCCCCCCGCCCGCGGCGGCCGCGAGGACGAGCACGTCCGCGCGCCCAGCGGCCACCACCAGGCCGGCCGCTGCCTGCTGTGGGCGTGCAAGGCGTGCAAGCGCAAGACCACCAACGCCGACCGCCGCAAGGCCGCCACCATGCGCGAGCGGCGCCGCCTGGGCAAGGTCAACGAGGCCTTCGAGACGCTCAAGCGCTGCACCTCCGCCAACCCCAACCAGCGCCTGCCCAAGGTGGAGATCCTGCGCAACGCCATCCGCTACATCGAGAGCCTGCAGGCCCTGCTGCGCCAGCAGGACGACGCCTACTACCCGCCGCTGGAGCGCTACGGCGGCGACTCGGACGCCTCCAGCCCCCGCTCCAATTGCTCCGACGGCATGGTGAGCGGGGCGGCGGGGGAAAGGAAACGCTCGCCCTTGACGCCTGGGATTGGCCTCTCCCGAGATGCGCGTTTTCCCCATCCCGATCCTCAGCCCTCTGCCGGGGGGGGCTTATTGGGGAGTGCTGAGGATTGGGATGGGGAAAACGCGCATCTCGGGAGAGTTGCAAAACCTCCCGTGCGTAAATGCCCCCCCCTCTCTCTCTGGCCATTCATTCATGGAAGGTTTTGCATTGGATTTGTCGCTCTATAGAGGCGCATTTCCCCCATCTGAATTCTCAAAACTCTGCACGGCGGCTTATTGTTGAGTTTTGAGAATATGGATGGGGGAAAGGTGCATCTAAAGCACTGGTTCCCAACCTTTTTTTTTGACCAGGGACCACTAGGACTTTTTTGTTCGGTGCAGGGACCCCAAGGTTCAAAATAAAAATTCCGAGAATTTGAAAATAAACTTTAATCATAACTGTTAAACATTAAACTTAGAATAATATTTGAATATATATTTTTATGATAGATAACTTTTAATTGAAAATATTAATTTATTATGGGTTTATAACTTTGTTTCGTGGACCTTAATTAGGTTCTCACGGACCCCTGGGGGTCCATGGACCCCTGGTTGGGAACCAGTGATCTAAAGAGTGGCAAATCCAGTGCAAAACCTTCCATGAATATCTCTCTCTCGCCCTCCCTCTTTCTACCTATCCCAAGCCCAGAGCGGCTGTCTTGGTCCTTTTATGCAGGGGAAGTTTTGCCTGGGATTTGCCGCTGGCTAGATGCTGACCTGGATGGCCCAGGCTAGCCTGATCTGGTCAGATCTCTAAGCAGGGTCAGCCCTGGTTAGGCTTTGGATGGGAGACCACCAAGGAAGTCCAGGGTTGCAGTGCAGAGGGAGGCGCTGGCAAACCAGCTCTGTGAGTCTCTTGCCTTGAAGACCCCATAAGGGGTCGCTGTAAGTCGGCTGCGACTTGACGGCACTTTACCCACGCACAGATGCTGTTATATTATTGCAAGTACTAACGTGCTGCCCTATCACATTAAAAATCCTGGTATATTGTCAGAGAAATGCCACTACAGGCTGGTTCACCTGTCACACTTCCTTTTGCAGAAATCACTGTGAACTTTAGAAAAGAAATACTTTACTGCCAATTTTCTGTTTCCTGCAAAGGAAGTGATCTCCATGTAGACAACTCTGTACAGAGCAGCCTTAAGGCTAAGAAGCAGGGCCTAAATTAGGGTCGCCAGGTCCCTCTTCACCACTTCCAAATTCTCAAAAACTCAAAAACAAGCCCCCATGCAGAGTTTTGAGAATTCGTTGTTGTTTTTTAAATAATTTTTTTTGGTGTTTTTTTAATAGGGTACAGAAAAAGAAAAGAGGGAAAATGGGAAAGGCAGAATCATTGGAATATAGCTGTTTCAGTGTCTGGATTGAGCCCCCATACACATTCTTAACCCCTTAATATCTGTTATAGCTAATCTTGTAGTGTCAAAGCTATTGGGGCTGCTAAATTAATCAACAATATTCCAAGTTTGTGATCGTTCTCTCACAATCCATTTTTTCAATAAAACTTACAATAGTTTGGGTTAATATACTCTCTCTTTGGTCTAAATCGACATCTGATTCTTTAGTCACTTATATGTAAGCATTTCTACTAGAGTTAAACATATCTGTCATAGAAGAATTGCCACCTTTGCCTGTGGTCATCCGTCCGAGTTTTGAGAATTCGGATGGGGAAAATGTACATCCAGAGAGTGGCAAATCCAAGGCAAAACCTCCCACACATAAATGGCCTCTCTCTTGCCCTCCCTCTTTCTACCTATTCCAAGCTTAGAGCGGCTATCTTTGTTTCTAGCCAAGCCTCTGTTCATAATGTGTGTGTTGTGTTAAGTGCCATCAAGTCGCTTCCCACTCATGGCGACCCTATGAATGAAAGTCCTCCAAAATGTCCTATCTTTGACAGCCTTGTTCAGATCTTGCAAATTGAGGGCTGTTGCTTCCTTTATTGAGTCCATCCATCTCTTGTCGGGTCTTCCTCTTTTCCTGCTGCCCTCAACTTTCCCTAGCATGATGGTCTTTTCCAGTGACTCTTGTCTTCTCATAATGTGACCAGAATATGATAGCCTCAGTTTAGTCATTTTAGCTTCTAGGGTCAGTTCAGGCTTAATTCGATCTATAACCCACTGATTTGGTTTTTTGGGCAGTCCACGGTATCCGTAACACTCTCCTCCAACACCACATTTCACAGGAATCTACTTTCTTCCTATCAGCTTTCTTCAATGTCCAGGTTGATTGTCAGGAAAGGAAACTCTCTCCTGCCCTTCCTCTTTCTACCTATCCCAATCCTAGAACGGCTATCTTTTTTTTTTCTAGCTGGGGTACTGGGCCTAATGTGTAAGATCAAGTTTTACCAAGTCTCCATGCTGGAAAAAGAATAATAGAATCCTAGAGTTGGAAGGACCCACCAGGGTCATCTAGTCCAACCCCCTGCACAATGCAGGGAATTCACAACTGCCTCCCACACACACACCCAGTGACCCCTACTCCATGCCCAGAAGATGGCCAAGATGCCCTCCCTCTCATGAACTGCCTAAGGTCATAGAATCAGCATTGCTGACAGATGGGGCACCAGTTTCTGCCAGCCGTTCACGAGTTAAAAGAGGGCAACTAATACGCTTGGTGGTATTTTCCTTGCTATTTGATCCCAGCAAGGAGATTGAGAAATTTTCTTCTAAGCGTTTCCTTGAACTTTAATTTTGGCTTCAGAAGCTAGTTTCACTGTGAGGAGTAAACCCGCTGACATGTGCCAAATTGCTCTTCTCTCACCTCTGAGTAAGCGAAATCCGCCAGCTTGAGAACCGGGCCCTCAGGTCAGATGGTGTAATTTCTAGTAGGCTTGAGCTCCTGTTGTTTTCTTAAGACCTTAGCAGTCCAATCCGATGGGTTTAGCCAGGTGTAACTCTGTTTAGGATTGCGCTGTAAACCACCCATCCATCGAACAGAGTAGGAGTTGATTTGTGTGAATACGCATGCAATTGTACTTCAAGGAGATTGCGCACTAGTAGGCAAGGCTAGGGGAAAAGGTAATTTTATTCTTAAGCCAAGGAGAACAGGGACTGCTTCTTTCTGTCACCTGAGACTGGAATTCTGTTCTGCCCCCAGGAGAGAGGGGGACCCTCTCCTGCAGCCTGGGGAATGGGAGGGCTTTTTGGTGTTCTGAGTTCTAGAAAAGAGATGCCCTAATCTTTGTTCCTGAGACATGCAAATAAGAGGAATAGTTAATTCCTTGTGAAATTAGTTAGAGAAGCAAATGTACTTACATTTGTTTGTCATTCCTCTCCTCCACGACAGCATGTTTAATAAAGATGGATTTTTTGAGACAGTGGATGATAGTTAATATTACATCCTGATCTCATTTCTTCCCTCCATTATATGAATAGAGGTAGTCCACAAATGGTTATTATATCAGTGCATAGCTGAAAAGGACAGCCTTGTGTAGGGAGGACATACAATAGTTTGGTACAAAGGCAGTGTGGAACAGGTGTTATTTGGTCATATCTTTGGGACTATAGTGGAGTTGTTAGAACTGTGTGTGTGTATAAAGTGCCGTCAAGTCGCAGCCGACTTATGCCGACCCCTTTTGGGGTTTTCATGGCAAGAGACTAGCAGAGGTGGTTTGCCAGTGCCTTCCTCTGCACAGCAACCCTGGTATTCCTTGGTGGTCTCCCATCCAAATACTAACCGGGGCTGACCCTGCTTAGCTTCTGAGATCTGATGAGATCAGGCTAGCTGTAGGTAGACTTTTTTGCAATTGACCCTAGCTAGATCTGAGCAAGGCTGTCAAAGACAGGACATTTTGGAGGACTTTGATTCATAGGGTCGCCATCAGTCGGAAGCGACTTGACGGCACTTAACACAAACACAGCAGTGAAATACAAAACAGTGAAGCTTATCCCTCTATTGTCTTTGTGGTTGGAGAAGCATTGCCACAAACAGCGCATGTGTTAGCTGGGGTGGAGAAAGCCAAAGATGGATGGTGTATATGAGCATGTGCATGAAAGAAAGATTGGGGGTAGAAAGAGATGGGCAGGTAAGGAGATGTAAGAGAGAAAGAGGGAACTGAGTCTGTTCTTTGGGAGGTCCTGGGGAAGGATTGTGTGTGGTACACTTCAGCAGTCACAGTGTGACCTGTGGACCTCTAGTTTCATTACATTCCTTCTCTTGATGAATAAGCACGGCCAGACATTGTGGCTGACAAGTGCATTTAAAAAGCAAATAATGTGCAGTTGCTGAAGAGAAAACATTTTAACGGTAGAAAGGTGAGGGGTATTATGCCAGGAAGGCTGCATATCAGCAAATAGGCTGAAGGATCATAAAACTTTTCAGGTGACTTGACTTACCTTGACATGTGATATTTATTGTTACACTGGGCTTTTGTGCAGGACAATGCGTGAATGACAAGTGCATGGACTTAAATCCCCATGTACACACATCTGGTTAGTCTGATCTCATGTCTTGTGTTGTTGGGTTTTGCTTCCAGCTGGATTACAGTGGACCTCCATGCAGCTCCCGCAGAAGGAGTAGCTATGATAGCAGTTACTATACAGAAACTCTAAGTGGTACGTATCTGACTTAGAAGTAACGTTTAACTCACAGTTGAGATCTTTGCAGCATACCTGTGTGTGCTTTGTGCTCCAAGTTACTCATCCATGAGTATCCAGAACTTTCTATTTTATATGAACCGTATTTGCTATTTTATATTACAAGCTTGGAACTCACAATTCTGGGAGGGTGAAACCACTTGAAAATCCCAACACTCCCCCTCCCCCCAATCTGGTCCCGGCTGTTATAAATTCTCGGGGCCTTGAGTAGGTCGATTTCCACTGCCTTGTTCCCCATTAACTGATTTTCATCTGCTGCCCCAGCATTCTGGCTCTCCTGAACTATTTTCAGCCCTCATCAGGCTGTTTTTACATTCTTTTTCATTGGTCAATTTATCAAGTCTTCCAAATATGTAGAAATTTTCCTGGAGAGCCCTTAATAAATAAAAAGTTAGAGGCTGCTTCCTTAATTTATTCAAAACATTTTTTATGCTGCATTGCCCGTCACTTAGTCTGTAGGTGGCCTGGTTTTGTGATTTTTGTGTGTGACTTTTTTAGTACTTTTACATATGAGTTTTCCCAGGAACTGTATTCTTTATGGTAAACAATAATCAAAACATTGATTGGCCAAACTTGGATCTAAATTTTTAAGTGACCTGGCCTGTGACTGCTTTCCAAGGCTTTTATTAATATCTTCCTTGATCTTAAGTTTCATGGGGTTGCTAGAGAAAAATGTTCCTTTAATAGAGGTTTAATATGTAGAAATGGGCACCTGGTAAATAACATCCTACTAAGCCTCTGTTAAAGCAACAGGGCGTCTTTTTCTCCAGGCATTTGGCAACCCTAAAATTTCTCCTGAATTGCTTGTGAAAACCGCATTTAGATATTAGTTTGTGTGTGAACATTTTGGGGTCCTGTGAAAAAAACTGCTTCTCCTTGGTGTTGCTTCTCAGATTCACTGATCTCCTTGTCCTTAGATGCAAAGCAAGGGAAGAGTTCGGTTGTTTCCAGCCTGGATTGCCTATCGAGCATCGTGGAGCGGATTTCCACGGACACCTGTCCCACCCTGCCCCCAGTTGAAAGTGGAACCGAGGGGAGCCCTTGCTCACTCCAAGAAGGGGCCAGCCTGAGCGACACTGGGGCCCAAATTCCTTCCCCGACTAGCTGTCCTCAGCTTTCCCAGGACTCTACCTGCAATAGTGCCAGCAATCCAATCTACCAAGTGCTATAAAGCCACAGTAGACACAGCGATTGTGACATTGGCTCAGAGGCAGCCACCAAATCAACTGGAACCTGCCTTTGAAAGACTGAAGAAAGACAATACAGTGTTATTCTAACCACTTTTAAAATGTATCTAATAATTCCTAATTTCAAGCTTGTATTACTTTTAAACACACTTATTTATTGGTTATAAACAAAAGTTATTTAATTTGTATAGAAGGCAGAAGTACGTGTATCATGAAATGGCCAATGTTTAACCTGTGCTTTTAAAAAAAGGGAAACCGTGTTCTTGAGGGTATCCTGAGACCTTTTGGAAAGAAAGTTAAAAACGGTCTTTCATTGCAGTCCTGTCCACAATTAGGAGGTTTCAATTCTATTGACTTAAGCGGCACGTTTGCGGCTCTTCTCTCCAGTTCCCCTCAGAACCATACACATCCACATGCATAAAAGGTTGTGGACCATTTTTTTAAATACTTATTTTGTATACTTGTAAATAAGAGTTGCTTTGCAAAAAAAAAAAAAAGGACTCGAACAAAACATTTTTATTGTATTTAATGTTGCTTGGTTTGTCGTGTCAAAACTTTAACTTTATATATTTATACAATGTGAATGCTGAGAATGTTTGCAACAGTATTCTAAATAAAGATCCTTATTTATAAAACTGCTGGAGTTATTCTGACTTTGGCTATGGATTCTAGTGTTGCATTCAGTATGGTGACAGCAAAATGCCTCTTATTTAGCTATGCTGTATGTGTATAATTGCTGTAAGTTAAGAGTCTGCAACTTTCCATAATCGTAAAGTAGATGAGGGAGAAGCATAGGTGCAGATGTAGCATATATTTTCAATATTTTGATGGCAGACAACCAGCTGAAAGAATAAGCAATCTGTGGGTTTTAATTAGAAAATAGCCCCACTGATTCCACTGGTGATAGTTGCAGTCCAAACTTCCAAATATTTTGACTGTCCACATGTTTCACTCCCATTCGTACCATGTCAGTCCAAGCCATTTGTTTTTCTTCTTTGCACTGGAAACCCTGGGTTAGATCTAGCAGCTTTCTCACTCATTCTCGGCCAGTTCACCTCCTTATAACAGTTCTAAAATAGCTTTCTTCATGTAGGTCCCATTATCCTCAGCATAGCCTTTTGGGTGTATGGTCAAAGGGGAACCAGTGGAAGAGTTGGTTGGATCCAACCCCCTTACTTTTCTTTTTGGCCAATGCTAAGGGATTCAAGGTAAACATGCATATATAAGTTTCTTTTATCTTAATCCAAAACCTGTTTACTCAGAAGTAAATTCCATTTTGTTCAATAGGATTACTTAAGATTGCAACCATGTAGCATGACCTTCTCAAATATAAGTTCAACTGACTTCAGTGGGACTGGTATTCTAGTCCGTACACTTAGGAATGCTGCCTTACAGTGCATTCCTAAGGAGAGTTACTCCAGTAAGCCCGTTCATTTCAATGGGCTTTGACTAGAGTAACTCTCTTTAAGATTGTACTGTGAGTCACATTTTAACAGTCATAAATGTATATATTTTTAAATGCAAGCACAAATGACCATTTGCTCCAAAGAGCTGATAGTGTAAGAGTCATGTTTGTACTAGTGAAACCTGCCAGCTTACCTCACACTGCCTCAGGACCCATTTTTGGGTATAAATATTGGTCCTTTAGCCAGTCGTAGTTTGTGTGTGTCTTGGATCACTGCATGCACACTTGCGTGTGGGTTTTTCCGTTTGCTCCTGGAAATGCTGGTCGTTTTCCTTTTTAGCACTGATTTCCCTGGACGTCCCTTCAAGACTGGTATTCACCCATCCCTGAAACCCTATCCAACTTCCTCCCTTTTCTCGTAGTGAGCTCTTATATGTGCTGGGTGTGTATGTTCATTGGTTGAAGTATATTGTTTTACAATTCATTATTTTTTAATGAAACCCATTCATTTATACAACTGCCTGCTCATTTGAGAGTTTTCATCCAGGACTATCCTGGTATACATAGTTTATAGATCCCAGTTACCCGCTCCCGCTCTCTGTCTCCAGCTAATTCTCCCAAACTTGTGGAGACTGCCTGCTTAGCGTAATGAATGGAACTGGCAGGAGGTTGATCTATATCACATCTTTTTTAATATATACATTTTGACTTGAGCAAAAGCAAATATTCTCCAATACCCAACATTTGCCAAAGCATTAAACTTTTGAATGTGAAAATTAAAATTTAAAATTCAAACTTGTCATTTGAGAAATTTTAAGAACTTTAGACTTACTGGTAACTATTGATTTGCTAGGTATTACATGCAAAATCTCACAAGATAACAAATGCCATAAGATACCATTGCATATCAATTAAATGCTTCAAATATGAAATACTGACATCAAATATCATTGGATACAATATCAAATATTAGGGAAATATTCAGAAAATATTTCCGCTGGAGTGTATTGGACGCCAATATTCACAGAAGAGATTTTGGGCGGGGCGGGGTGGCGTCATTACAGCTCTGCTTGCAATGTAGAATGCTCCATTCCACAGTTACATGGACATGGGTACAGATGATAGGTAACCAATAGCATGATGTTGTGAGAATACTCAGTTCCAAATGTGGGGGGACGGGGTTGACAAAGCCACCCAAGCGCACTCACAATGCAATACTAAACAGAGTTACACAAATCTAAGCCCACTAACTGTTTAAGATCGCACTGTCAGCTCTCACACCATGCTTGCATGCTTAGGATGGGGTGTACAAATAATTTATAGTTTATTCGGGGTTTATTTAGCATATCAAGCATCTTCCAGTGGTGCTTAAGGTGGCAAAACCTTTTGGAATATCAGGTTTTCAAATACTTTTTTCTTAAATATAAATCTCTGGTGCCATTCTGGGTGAGAACCAGGCTCTGCGGAGGTTATCAAAAATGTTTTTGGCTATAGTGGTTAAAGGATCGATTGATTTACCTACTTTATGCTCCACTTTTCTCCCCAACAGGTAGGTCTGGTTGAGAGTGTGTGACTGGCCTAAGGTCACCCGGGGAGCTTCCCTGGCAGAGTAAGAATTCAAACCTGGGTTTCCCATATCCTAGTCCAACACGCAAACCACAACACTATGCCGGCTCTCCGTGACTGAGCATAAAGATTTTTGCCATGATGGTTTACATGTCTGCCTCCCTCCCTATCTATGTCTGTCTGTTTATCTAGCCCACTCTTCTTCCAAGGAGTATGGTGTAAATGGTTTTCTGCTCCTTGGTTTTATCCTTACAACATCCCTGTTAGGTGGGCAAAACTGAGAAAACAAAATAGGTTAGACTTGTACCGTGTGAACATTGAGTGGGGGGGTTGAACCCAGGTCGTTCCTATGTCCAGATTAACAGTGTGTTCATGTAGTGTAAGAATTTCATTGATAATACAGTCATAAGTACTTTCACACTATGCGGCATGTTATATTCAGTGCTAGTCAGGGTTGTTTTTTAATTCATAAATAGAATATTTTATTGCCTCAATTCTTATTATTTGCTTTTTTCCCACCACAGCTACATGGATTGGTCAGGCAACTGCACATCTACTTGGCTGCTGCCAGAATTCTCACATTTCACATTATGACAAACTTATATTTTCCTTCAGGGAGACAATCTTCTACGGCAAAATTATAATGCATGGGATGGTCATAAACTGCAGAAATACCTGGGTTTGACACTTGAATCATAACTGCATTGTTTTCCTTTTTATTCTAATGTCTCCAAAAGCAACAGAATAAGAGAACTCCACAGCTCTGAGTCAGAATATTTGTGTTCGACAATGAACAGCCTTCTGCAAGTATTCCTGGATATTGAATTTCAGTGATTTATTTTAGCAACCTAAGATTCCACCGGCTGCTTCTAATGTTACAACAGAGAACATACACTTATCACATCCCAAAATAGGCTCCAAGTTAAAACACAAACGGACAGCTTCATATATACTTGCGCAGACAGAAAAAGCATGTCTAATATCACATATAAAATGCAGGGCGAGAGCTCATTTTGTCCCGATTCAGCTCTGGGCAGTTACATTGTTTGTTGCCTGAACCATTTGTGAGAAAATGTACTCTCGTCCACTCTTCCTAAATGAACTGCACCCACATTGCAAGACAGCACAGAAAATATCATTGGCAAAGTCCCCTGTCTCAGATAACTGATTGGTGGTATTGAGAATGTCTATGTGTTAAGTGCTGTCAAAATGTCCTATCATTAACAGCCTTGCTCAGGTCTTGCAGACTGAGGGCTGTGGCTTCCTTTATAGAAACAATCCATCCCGTGGTGGGTCTTCCTCTTTTCCTGCTGCCTTTGATTTTTCCTAGCATTATTGTCTTTTCCTGTGACACTTGTCTTCGCATAATGTGACCAAAGTACATTAGCCTCCGTTTAGCCATTTTAGGTTCCAGGGAGAGTTCAGGCTTGATGTGATCAAAAACCCACCGATTTGTCTTTTTGGTGGTCCACAATATCGTAAAACTCTCCTCCAACACCACATTTCGAATGAATCCACTTTCTTCCTGTCAGCTTTCTCCATTGTCCAACTTTCACACCCATGCATAGCAATGGGGAATACTATGGCATGAATTAACTTGGTCTTGGTCGCCAGCAACACATCATTACACTTAAAATTATTTTCTAGCTCCTTCATGGCTGCCCTTCCCAGTCTCAGGTATTGAGAATAGGGATTTTAAAACTTTTTGGTGTCAAGGACTGTTTACTTGGTCCATTAGGATCTTAAGTTCAACCACTGAGCTTCAAGCTGTAATAAATCAGTAACTTGTTAGATTCTGCCTCTGCTTCTTTTTCTTCCCTCACCATTCTACCATGCTGTCTGATCTTGCTTTCTTTTCACCTTGGCTTCCTGCTCTGATCCATTCTTTTTCCTGCCTGCCCCTCACTGTGAGTGTTTCTCCACCTTTTTCATCCTTCCTTGCCTTTTACATCCTCCACCTCCCTTGTGCCTGGCACTACTTTCCTTAGCTTTCTCCAGGCCATTGCTCCTGTACCCAGCCTCCCCATGGCCTTTCTTATAGATGTAAGTACTTACTCTTAGTAGCTGTAAGCCAGTGTGGTGTAGTGGTTAAGAGTGGTGGTTTGGAGCGGTGGAGTCTGATCTGGAGAACCGGGTTGGATTCCCCACTCCTCCACATGAGCAGTGGAGGCTAATCTGGTGAACTGGATTTGTTTCCCTACTCCTACACATGAAGCCAGCTGGGTGACCTTGGGCAAGTTACAGCTCTCTTAGAGCTCTCTCAGCCCCACCTACCTCACAGGGTGTCTGTTGTGGGGAGGGGAAGGGAAAGTGATTGTAAGTCGGCTTGAGTCTCCCTTAAGTGGTAGAGAAAGTCGGCATATAAAAACCAACTCTTCTTCTTTTTCCTCTCTCATTTACCTGCTTGGGGTGGGAAATTACCAAATCCTCAACCCCAATTTCCTGAGGAATTTAGTAGCTGGAGAAAAAATAGCCTCTACTAGTGATGCTCTAGGAATTTCTTCTAGTCTCTATGGTAAAGATTGTAGCAACTATGGAAGGCAGCCTAGAATGTCACCAGGAAGTGACATCACGTCTCCTTAAACTTCGCTCTCCCCAGACACTGCCCCTCAAACCTCCCAGCATTTGCCGTGGCAGTGTTGGAAACCCTAAGGCAAGTCCCTGAGCACCACTGCTGTTCACTGAATCACTGATTTAGAGTATCCAGCTAGAGATGTGTGTGGTCCACTTTGATTCCTGATCAGGCAGAGCAGACATGGGGCAGGCTACAGTTTATTTATGTATATATTTCTTCAGAGCACTTATATTTTACCTCCCTCCCCAAATGGACCCAAAGTGGCTCATGACCATATCAAAAACATTGTTTACTTGAAAATAATACATTTGGTTTTGTGGCTCTGGGTGGTTTAAAATACCTTTGGGAGCCTTTGCAAACATTGCTGCTAATATTCTACTCTGTGTCTGGCACTGGGCTATCCAGCTAAGAGGCACTCCTTTCAGAAAGGTACAGTTTAGAAGCATAAGAAACCTCAAATCTTTGACACAGCACTCCCCCACCCACCCCAAGACATGAATTAAAATATGTATGGTTTAAACGAGGATTATGGAATGAACAGACCGATCTGGATTACCAAAATATTCACTGCACTTTCTAAGGGTGCATTGCAGTGACAGCTAATCTCTGGCACCCTACTGACTTGGCCTACTCCACCCTGGCTCCAAACTTGACTAGTATTACCGTTGGCTTTGTTTGTCTTAATTTGTATGTTAACTGTCCTGGCAAGTATCAAGTAGGGTTGCCAGCAGGCATGGAGGAAAGTTCCTTCTCCTTTTTTGAAGACGCTTAAAGCGTATAGTTGTGCAGCTGAAGTTTTCATGGTGTGGAGGTGGATAATATCACATGGTAAATAACATCCCAAGAAGCCTCTGTTAAAGGGACAGGGCATTTTCTTTTCCTCCAGGCAGTTGGCAATCTAGTATCAAATTGCCTTCCCTCCAGTGTGCAACTCCAGTAACTTGGCTGTTGCTTCTCAGCACCACCACTCATTCCTCCATTCCAGAGAATAATAGGCTATTTTAGGAATGGCCCTTCATTCTTCGATGCCCATCTAACCCAATGAAGTGGCAAGTAACCTACTCCTTTTTATTCTTCCAACTCCCCTCCCATACAAGGGGTCTGATTGGCTGCTTCTGGCTTCACCAGTATACAAAAAGGGTAAACAGATGGTTGGCAGATAAAGGTAAAAAGGGACGTATTTAGTCTTGCCTATCACACCTAGGCCTCAAGAATATAATGAATGTTCTGGTAACAGCAGCACTGCCCTCATCTAACCTCCAAGCTGAAGATCTGTGAAGACTCATGTCAATCGTTTTAGGTACTTTTAAATTTCAAAGTTCGATGTTTTCAGCCCAGTCACAGTGAAGATTCACAAGATAAAGTTGTTTACAATCACAATGATTCATAAGTAAAATCTACCATTTTACTTTCAGAAATGCTAGCCTTTCAATAACAGTATAATAGTTTACGAATTGTATTTTGAGTCGACCCATCGTATAACTCTTAATCCACTGACAGATATTATGGCAAAATTGGGGTGCTGGAAGGGAAGGGGAAGAATCACAAGGTTAAAAAAAGAAAGAGAAGATGTAGTGTGTAGGGCTTAAGGACTAAGAAATAGAATGGACTAGGGCTAGGGTTGCCAGGTCCCTCTTCGCCACCGGTGGGAGTTTTTTTGGGTGGAGCCTGAGGAGGGGAGGGTTTGGGGAGGGGAGGGGCTGCAATGCCATAGAGTCCAATTGCCAAAGCGGCCATTTTCTCCAGGTGAACTGATCTCTATCGGCTGGAGATCAGTTGTAATAGCAGGAGATCTCCAGCTAGTACCTGGAAGTTGGCGACCCTAGCTAGGGCAGAGAAGCTTCATTCCCTAAACATATTTATTTTATTAAAATTTATATCCTGCCCTCCCCAGCAAAAGCCGGCTCAGCTGGGATACCTTCTACAGCCTCCACTGGTCTCTGAGTCTTCAGGAACCATTGGAGAAACTTTCCTCCCAAGACATGAGGACTCCCATGCTACTTTAATGCCTTTACAATATTAACTGAAAGCCAGACACCCTTGAAACTGGGCAACCATTAGCAATTCCCAGTCCTGAACATCACCTCTAGAGCATGGTAGCCAGGAGGCTGCTGGCAGTACGCGTTCTGCCCACAATATTATAATGAGTCACTTCATAATAATTGCCTAAGTGTTTTGAGCTTAGTAAAGGAGATTAGTCAACTTTAGAAACTGCAACAACACTCAGAGCGTTCCTGGTAATAGATTTAGCACGGGATTTATCCTCACATTTTTTTCCAAAGGTCAGGAATGCTGTCATATTCTGTATGAATATGATTGAAGCTCAAACGAGTATAGCGTTTTATGTAAGCCCCAACAGATGCTGCCAGTGTTGCTGAAATGTTGTGTCAGTAGGCCAGCAAAGGATGAACAGTAGGTAATGCCGTGTGCTATTTCGAGGATCCTGTATCAGAAAATCTGAAAGCCTGTAAAACCCTTTGCAAGTAGAACAAATTATCCCCTAAAACAGTGGGGGCCAATTATTTCGGCACATATGTTCTATTCAAGTCAAGTCTAACATAAGAGATTATGCCAGTCTAATGTTGTATTACAGTACATACCCCCTTCCCACACACACACATTTTGAGGTGGTTTTGCCTCTCATCTACGATCCATGGTACAGGTAGCAAACTAGCACCATGAAGTAGGCAGGAATACAGGCCTGACCGAATAACCTAAAGCCAAATCTTTTTGCTTTCCAAACATGCCACAAACGTCTAGATCCTCTGTCATTTGCCACTGTTATTCTACATGATAATGGCCTGTAGCCTAACATTTCAAGGCCAGAGTGATTTAGGGTTGCCAGGTTCCTCTTTGCCACCAGTGGAGCCTGAGGAGGGCGGGGTTTGGGGAGGGGAGGGACTTCAATGCCATTGAATCCAATTGCCAAAGTGGCCATTTTCTCCAGGTGAATTGATCTCTATCGGCTGGAGATCAGTTGTAATAGCAGGAGATCTCCAGCTAGTACCTGGAGGTTGGCAACCCTAGAGTGATTATATTCATTCAGGCAGCAATGCCAATAGGGCTGTGCACCTATGTTTCGGGTTCAGGGGGTGGGGGTTTGAGTCAAATCACCAGCGCCTGCCCTGTGCGAAGTCTGTGGACTTCAGAGAAGGCAGGCAGTGGGAATCTGAGTCAAATCACCAGTGCCTGCCCTCTGCAAAGTCTGTAGAGATTGACTCAGCCAGCAGGTAAATAACATAAGTATTGGGGGGGGGGGAGAGGGGAGGGAGGGGAAATGGCGGTGGGGCCAAAGCGGCCCCGAATAATGCCGAAAAAAATCAGCATTGTTTGGGAATCCGCTTTTTCAGCTCCCTTTTATTGCCGCCATTTTTTAAACCAGTAAAAAAACCCTGAAAAATACCAAAAAGGTGTTTTTCTTTTCCAGTTCAGCTTTAGCCAAATGCACACCCCTAAATGCCAATAGGCCACACTGGCTGTCATCAACCATTTTTGCACACAGAGACAGATTGGATACTGGAAAATATGCATGCAGCATCTTCATGGTAAGGGCAGTCTTTTTATCTGTACAGGGTGAAGGAGTCCTAGAGCGGAAAATAACTTTCCTGTTCCCAGTTTTGTGACCTGTCTTAGATGTTAGTTAGTTACAGCCCATTTCTGAGCTGAAGGTGGACGGACATGGCGGGGAAGAGGCGCAGCTGCGCCTCCTCCTAAGCCGTTTCGCATACGCCGTTAAACAAAAAAAAAAAGCCGTTTCGCTAAAAAGCAGGCGCAGCACCACTGTTCCCGGCGCCGGCGTACTGGGCCGAACTGGGATAGGAAACCGCCTAACCGGCAGCTCCTCCCCCTGGCCTTCCCCCGGCCCGCCCCCCTGCGCCAGTGCGCCCACTGTAAGCTGTGGCCTGCGCCATGGAGAGGCTGCGCCGATGGAGAGGTGAGATGCGGTCCCGCGGTGCTCGCCCGCCGGTGGGACTGGCCTCGCCACCAGAGTAAGTGCATGTAAATCCATGATTACACGCCCTTACACTGGCGGTGAAGTCATGCTGCCTCCTAAGAGGTTTTGGCCGGAAACCTCAGGAATGCACTGTTAATTAGTTAGTTAGTTAGTAGGAAGGAAGGAAGGAAGGAAGGAAGGAAGGAAGGAAGGAAGGAAGGAAGGAAGGAAGGAAGGAAGGAAGGAAGGAAGGAAGGAAGGAAGGAAGGAAGGAAGGAAGGAAGGAAGGAGCTGTGTATGAATATGTTGACCTTTCATATAAAATTGTATAAGTCTCACATACTATTATTAAAGTATGGTGAAATCACAAAATTCTGTTTCACCACACTGAGGATGGCTTCCAAAAGCATGGATTTGTTTTGTTTAGATATTTATGCTCCAAAGTGGATCCAAGGTGACTCACGACACTGTTGTGTTGTGCATTCCTCCATTTTATCCTGACAACAACAGCCCTGTGAGGTAGGTTAGACTGAGTAAAACCGACAACATCATCCAGTGAGCTTCCGTCTCCGAGTGGGGGTTTCAAAGCTGAGTCTGCCAGGTCCCCGTCCAACACTCTAACCACAACAGCACACTGGCATATCCGGTGAAATAGATGTGTGTTCATTTTGGTACATAATAATCTAAATATACACAGGACACATGGCAGGCCCCTGCAGGAAACTGCATCCTGTGTGAAGCCCTTGTAAAACTGTTTGGAAAGAAATGTACTATGATGAGAACAGCATAACCAGTCTGACTTTTTAATAGGGCTATAAAAACTGTACAACTTCGCCCTCTGCAGGATAAAATGTAGGATGCATCTGGGTTACATTATTTATAGCAAGTACCGGAAGACTTAAAAAATTATAAATCACTATGAGCACATTCATTCGTTTTTACAGGTTGGATCTCTCTGGAAAGCACCAGCTTCCCTCCTTTTAATTGCAACTAGTATATCTACACACTTTAAAAAAACGCATTTAGTCACATCTAAGGATAGGCAGAGATGGATAGACAAAGAAATTACCTCTGCCCCCCAATGCAGCCAATTACAAATATTGTAGAAGGCTGTGTATCCTGTCCTAAAATGCGAACTGTACAACCTATGTACATTTTTAAATTTTAAAAAGAATTTAAAAATGTACATAGGTTGTACGGTTCGCCAGGTCAGATTACGCATTGGCGGACATAGAGCCAGGGTCAGGGCTTGCACACAGAAGCGCCCATTGTAAGCCATTTTATCACCCATGGCCATTCTGATCATGACCTTAAATTCTTTGTTTTATGGCAGTTTAAACCCAGAGCATATCAAGCGCAGGATGTTAATAGAATCTTGAACTGCCAAGAGAGAGGCTTTATTTTTCTTTTCAAAACTTTGGCCCCTAGCGGCCTGAATACGGACTTCGACCTGTCCTGCTTTTTTATAGCTAGCCTGGCACTTTAAGATTCATTGTTCAATGCCGGTTTCAGCTCACAGCTGAAAGTACTTCAATTCGCAGTTGACTCACTCTCTCACTGCGAAGAATTTTCTGGATAACCCACTGGTCTTTTCTATCAATTCTTTTACACTCTGCATTCTCAGAATTTTGTTAAGATTCCTCTATACCATTTCTTTACTATTAATTTTTCTGATGAGATGTCTATAACGTTGCTCTGTCATATTTTAGAAATGTTTGGAACTCTGTGAAATCCTCCGGGTGCGGTTTCTGCTACCTTGAAGCAGTGGGTAAGCTAACTATGTCAGTTTCAAGCTTTTTAAACTTACCTTGAATGTGGTGATGTATGTATTCTCTCAACTCGGGTTTTGATTTCAGGATAGTCATGTTGCTTATTGTTATCAATTTTAGATGCACACTGCACCCGAATGGGATTAATCTATTTGTGATGGTCTTCTTAAATATCGTTGGTTCAGCAAACTGATGAAGATATTCGAAACGCATCTTTGCTACCCAACTTTGCTACCCAACCTTGCAATTGACTTTGAACTTTTGCTTTTGACCTTCTTCGTGATCATATGTAATTTACCATTCTGGAATTTCCACCTTGCCTGTGTAAATATTACCTTGCCTGTGTAAATAGTATTAGCCCTATTGTCTGCAATGAATGTTTAGCATATTTTTGCTTTCTTTGTTTTTTTCTTTTGGTTCTTAAGCCCTGCGAGGCATATTGTGTGAAATGAACACTTGTCTTTTAGGTTTGGTTACATAAATGAACATAATTTACTAGTAAGAGCATTGCTTTTCTTCTTAATTTTCACTCTGTATTCACTGAGCCACGCGCTGCCGCCTCTCCCTAGTTACAACCTGGAGGCTGGCAACCCTTACTGAAGCCTCCTGCAGCTCCACTAATGCATATCCCAAAACTAGTAACAAATAGAACAAATACACCATTAATTTTATTAAAATTTGAAGAAGTTTTTAATTGTTATACTAAGCTTGCCAACCTCTGGGGGAGCCTGGAGATATCTCAGAATTACAGCTGATCTCTGGGCTACAGTTGATCTCTGGGGAAAATGGCAGCTTTGAAGGGTGGACTTTATGGCATCACATCTCTGTGCAGCTTCCTCCCCTCCCCAAACTCCTCCCTCCCCAGGCTCCATCCTCAAATCTCCAAGAATTTTCCAAGCTGGAGGTTGCAACTGTAGCAGAAACCGGGATTCGTGAGGGGGGGAGAAAGAGACCCAAAACCGTTATCAAGAAAAACAGTTTTTATTCGCAGCTGTGGCTCAGTTACTCTAGCAAGCCAAACACTGAGCCCCGATTCTACTGGGGATCAGACATTTATCCAAAATTCACACTCTGACGAGGCACATCAGCATTCTGTGTTTATCTGGTTGTTTTACATTGTCTGGAGTCTGAGAGCTCCAGCAGTTCTATCCAGTTCCAGTTCTTGTTATTGTTCACCATGACTTTCCATGACTTTCCCCCCACTACCTCTAGCACACACATAGAGTTATCCTGCCCAGCAACAAGCTATTCCCTTGCTCTCTTAATACATTTCAGTACATCTACAGAAAGGAAAAGAGGTTATCACAAACTATTAAATCAGACTGCTTAAGTGGATCCTCCGCATTCAGGGGAAATCCATCTTGCTGTCACACAACCGTATGTTATACCCATGTGATGACAACATAGGCCACCAGATAGTATGTAGAGAAGGGGTATCAAACTCCATTGTTACTCGGGCCGGATATAGGGTTGACAACCTCCAGGTACTAGCGGGAGATCTCCTGCTATTACAACTGATCTCCAGCCGATAGACATCATCAGTTCACCTGGAGAAAATGGCTGCTTTGGCAACTGGACTCTATGGCATTAAAGTCCCTCCCCTCCCCAAACCCCATCCTCCTAAGGCTCCACCCCCAAAACCTCCCGCCGGTGGCAAAGAGGAACCTGGCAACGTTAGCCGGATTTGACATAAATGTCACTTGGTCGGACTGGGCCATGCCTTGCCAGCCCAGATCGAGAGTGGGGGCGGGGGGGGTGGCTGCCTCAGTTGGCTTGAGGGCCGGATAAGAGCTCTAAAGGGGCTGGATATGGCCCATGGGCCTTATGTTTGACACCCCTAATGTAGAGTCTGCAGGAATGCAAATGAGTGCCAGATAGGGTTGCCAACCTCCAGGTGGCGGCTGGAGGTCTCCCACTATTACGACTGATCTCCAGGTGATAGAGATCAGTTCCCCGGGAGGAAATAGCTGCTTTGGCCATTGGACTCTGTGGCGCTGAAGTCCCTCCCCTCTCCAAACCCGCCCTCCTCAGGCTCCGCCCCCAAAATCTCCAGGTATTTCCCAACCTGGAGCTGGCCACCCTAGTGCCAGATTGCTTGCTTGCACCCTTAAGGGCCTAAGGGCCCAGGAGGAGATGGTCAAGTTTTTCTCATGTGTGCAGCAGCACAGGCTTCTTTTAATGTGTGGCTGGCTAGGCTGGCCTTGTGTGTATCAGAGGATTTCATTGTTTCAAATGATTGCATGGGAGTTGGAAGGAAATGCATACATGAGAAGCTGCAGAAAACGTGCTCTGCTGATGAGGATTCACAAGACCATAACCAAGACACCAGTCATATCTTCATAAATCTGTGGAGAAATGGCTGCAGTGGGGTCTGTTCTAGGTGCGTGTTTAGAATCTAATGCACAAGACGGTGGCATGAATCCTGACAAGGCTGTGCAGACTCCCAGAATTTTCTAGACATAATTTAGTGTGCCAATTTAGCCCTAAATGGGTTGGGGCCACATTTATGTACCACTGCTAAGATCAACTGAAAATATCCCTTGATTATACATTTCATGCAAATCCAATACTAAAGCACTTGAACATTAATAGGGCTATATACATGTTGTTAATAATATATATGTATGTTGACTACAATCAATATATTAATGTTAGTATATTAATAATTATTCTAAATACAATATATATAATAAAATTTATATTTAGTGTATTAACATTTAATTAATGTTTATTACATTAATTTTGCTGTTGTTGTTAATAGCATCATTTCATTGTAATATTCTTTTGTTTTCCTGATATCCTCTCTTCTTACAGCTCTTGTCCTTTCTTTACCACTGCCACCCTTTTTACTTGGGTTTTACATATCCTCTCTTTTTGTATCCTTTTTTTCTCAAGAGATTTGGTGGCGGCGTTATATTCTGTTCTAAAATTGTTACTCACTTTAAGGAAATGTGACAAGCTAGAAATTGCAAGTACTTTACTTCGATTATTTTAGGATGTAGGGAATTGATTAACCAATGATTAATGGTCATTGATTGATTGACAGAGCAATGGTCTGGCTCATTTTGAAGCAGTTTGATAGTTCACTGTGTATGCTTGACAGGTCTGATCCAATTAGGTGTCCACTATCATAAAAGAATCTGGGAAGCCCTCCGTAACCTTCTGTAAGAAGGAAGAGTGGACTTTCTCTGTGTTAAGCACAAATACAGCTAGATTATTTTCAGCTATGCAATACAGGCTTTGCAGTTTCTCCTCCCATCTCCTTCAGAATGGATGAACACAGATGAGACTGTCAAAGGCCATGTGAAAGTTGACCAAGCCGGGTGATGGAAGGTGCTTTGTTCTCTGTCACTCTTCTGCAGAATGGCTAGTGATGGTGGAGTCTGACTAGATTGAGCGTAATGGTTACTTTGAATAATAAGCACTAGATGGCAGCTTTTGCATATAAAAATGAGATTCCCTTTAAGAATTCACTTGCACCTTTTGAATAGTGCAAGGATAAAATACAAAACAAAGCTGACAAGCAAAATTCTCCTGTTGAATTTTCCTTATAAGGTCTTGAGGCGATACAGAGAATGGAAATTATTATCTCTATTGCCCAAAGCTATTCTGGCAGGCTTAATTTCCTCCTTGATCAATTCTTTGAAGTCACTCTGTCTCTCTTAAATAATAGGGATGTGTGCAAATTAATGAATCCTCACTAGAACCGAGTTCTGTTACATTGAATCAGATGGTCATAACCTCCAATGATGAACTTCCTGCGCTGTTGGCAACATAATGCGTCTTGTTAATTTGCCACTGAGGAAAAGGACTTCACTCTGAGAAGGTCTGCTTTCCTCACTATACAAGGACTACAGGGTTGTAACACTTGGAATCAGTGGCGGACCTACATTTTCGAGACCCTGAAGCTTGAACGTTATGGGGGCCCCTTCACAACCAGCAACAATAGGGCAACATCCAACAAGGTCCAAAGGGCCTTGTTGCCCTTGCAAGGACCTTGAGGCCCAAATGATGGAGAGCAGGGTGGTGGGGTGGAGTCCTTGAAAATGGGCCATACAGTGAGCCCCTTCCCACCAGCAATGAGGTCTGGGTAACCGCTGTTATCTTCTTCAGTAAGGTTGTTCTGTGGCAGATGTATTGGTTCATTCTCAGGTAGAGAGGTAGAAGGTCATCAGAGGGGGCTCGTTCGGATAAAGAGGTGGAAATCTGATTTAGGGTGTTAAAATGCACAAGTGAGGTGAGTGCAGCCTGAATTGAGAATTCAGATGCCTTTTGTGGTTCTGATTGGCTCTAGCCTAAGGGCTGAGCTATAGAACTATGAAGCCATGCACCGACAAAGGATTTGAGGATCCAGCTGCCAAAATGTAGGCTATGAATAGATTCTGGTGAGCTCAGCAAGCCCATACAGCTGGGGGTTCCGGTGCTGCAAGCCCCTGAGAAAGTTTTGAAATTTGACCAGTTACAGGGACATTTTGAGGCCATATGAAATGGGTATTAGAGCATATTCTAAGGTCAATATTAAGTACTTCAGCCCATTGGCTTATGATTGTATCACTAAAATAGCCTGTTTTAAATAACACCAAAAAACCCCATTGATTTTGTTGAAAAATTCACTCATTTTTTTTAAAAAAAAGTTGCTTCAGGGCCCCTGTGGGATTAGGGGGCCTGAAGCTTTAGTTTCATAGTAAATCTGCCACTGCTTGGAATTATAAAATGATATAAAATGCTAAGTGTTATTATTGGGCTAATGTGGTGCTTCCTCCCTAGTATCTTGCTCCATTGGTCATGCTGGTGTCAGACTACTGAATGTATCTGATGTTTCCAAAGCCTTTAGTTGTGGTTAGAAAATGTCTCAAATTATTTACAGTACATCGGCCTTCATCTTCTGTCTCATATACCACCTTTTATGGTCACAGTTATGCCCCCTGGACACAGTACAGTCTAACATTATACTTACACAAACTCAATTAGCAAACTAAGCAAGATCACAGGCCTTTAATTCCTCCCTTTTTTGTCACAGGGTATGTGCTCATGTAAACCATGGCAGGACAGTTAAATATAATTTGTAATTCATAAATTCATAAAACTAATATAGAAAAAGGGAAATGGATTGGATCCCCATAATCTGTCAGTGGAAGGTCCTGGCAAGTCTGTATTTTACTCTCTATAGAAGTCTCATCTGACCTCAGAGTAGGGTTGCCAACCTCCATGTGCTACCAGAAAATCTCCTGCTACTACAACTGATCTCCAGCCGACAGAGATCAGTTCACCTGGAGAAAATGGCCACTTTGACCATTGCACTCTATGGCATTGCCCTCCCCTCCCCAAACCCTGCCCTCTTCAGGCTCCACCCCAAAAACCTCCTGCCGGTGGCGAAGAGGGACCTGGCAACCCTAAGAAAATAAGAACATGAGAAAGGCCCTGCTGGATCAGACCCAGGCCCATCAAGTCCAGCAGTCTGTTCACACAGTGGCCAACCAGGTGCCCCCAGGAGGCCACAAACAAGACAAGTGCAGCAACACCATCCTGCCTGTGTTTCACCGCACCCAAAATAATAGGCATGCCACTCTGATACTAGAGAGAATAGGTATGCAGCATGACTAGTATCCATTCTAACTAACTGCCATGAATACCCCTTTCCTCCATGAATATGTCCACTCCCCTCTTAAAGCCCTCCGAGCTGGCAGCCATCACCACATCCTGGGGCAGGGAGTTCCACAATTTAACTACCGGTATGCGTTGTGTGAAAAAATACTTCCTTTATCTGTTTTGAATCTCTCACCTTCCAGCTTTAGCAGATGACCCCGTGTTCTAGTATTTTGGGAGAGGGAGAAAAAACCCTACCTCAGAGAAAGTTGATTTCAGGAATGTGGCACCATGTACTTAATACCCATGTGGGTGAGGGGATGCACAGGAGAGGGGAGAAGAGGGAAATTACCCTTTCCCCTCCTCAGTGAAGCCACCTAGCCCACAACACTATTACTCAGTAAAGGAACTATGACCCTAGCAATCAACATTCCTGAGGTTGAATGAGACTATTGGGGGAGTGCAAAGCTGGAAAGATTCCTTGTCTTTGGGATCAGAGATGACAGGATCCAACCCAATGCTGCATGTATCACATGACCCTCACCTTGAATGTGTGTAAGCAAGAAGAGCATGGTGACTGACTAAATTAGGCAGATTTTCAGGGAGAGGAGTGATACCTGACATGCACTAAACACATTCATCCTATTTGAACCCCTTCAGTCTAATGAATGGAGGACCCTTGTTATCAGGAAAGAAATTGATTACAAAATAGCCACTTAGGCAGTTGATGGATCTGGCAGGATGGAAGAACCACAAAACCAAGCCACATGTCAGATGACCTGAGAGAGATAGCCAACAAGTCCATAGGTGTGGCATAGGTGTATCAAGGGTCAAACAGAATTCAGATATCTACAGAGCTGTCCAGCACAGAGGCAGGGCACAAGATCAATCAGGCAGGAATCAGAATCACTTGAACTAACAGTCTTCACAGTATGGACCAGCCAGGCAGAATGAAGATCCTGGAAGCAGCAACTTTATACCTTTAGGTGGAGTCTTATTAGACCTTTTAGTCAAGTGTTCCCTGTAGCTCTTACTGGGCCTTCCAGGCAGGTTGTGCTTCCTCTGCTGGGCATCTTGGGGAGCATGCTGTAGTGCAAGGGACATTAGTCCAGCAGCTCTACCTGAAAGCATGTAGCTCTACTAGCACATAGGCCAAGACTCTGGAGCTGCTGGTTTCAGGATCTGAGCTCAATGGCCTCATGGCACCTGTCACGACTACCTTTCCTTCGCTAATAATAACTGGTTCTCAAATGCATGATTCGTGGCTGCAACACTCAGGGATGGTACGTGTGTGCGTGTGGGACATTATGGAGGATAGCAGCTAGCACTTTCATTATCATAATGCTTATCAGTAGGGTCAGTGCGCGTTCATCATTATGCCAGATATAAATGGTGCAGTCATCAAGTGTAGATAAATCAAATGATGTACCATCATGTGTGAAACAAGCCTAAGATACATGGAGTATATTTTCTTTAAAGGGAAAATTAGCACCAGAAGCAGCTCATGGTAAGTGTGAATGATCTCAAAATAGTCAGCAAGAGAGTGTATTTGAACACACAGGAATTCCTCATTCAAGCACAGTGCTATTGATTTTGTTCTTCTTGACTTCAGATGCCATTTATACTTTGATGATAGCACCTCGGGGAGAGGCAAAGGAGGGTGCCCTTAAATGTTCTCACATTCTAAGACTCAACAGAGCAATCATAACGATCATTATTTCTTTCCTCTGGGTCCTGCCAGTTCTCATTTTCCATGTTTGTCATACTGAAGTGACTACGTATCTAAAGCATCACATGGGAAAAGCTACAGCATGTTCGTATTTCTGAGTAATTTATTTCACAGGGTCAGCCACTCCAGAGTCCTTACTATATCCATCTATATGTGTCTAACGGCAATCCTAAGCACGGTTACATGCTCTGTCCATTTACGTCAATGAGCTGCAAAGGCCGCAAATCTGCTTTGGATGGCACAGTATCAGTACCAGTAGGGGCAATGGGCAGGCATGGCCAAAAAAGACATTTTGGAATTCCAGAGAAAACTCTTCTTCCCCAACCAGCTCAGAAAAATAGTGCAAAGTTATCAGATCACCAGCAAAATGTTGACTTTCATCAAAGATGTAGTCCTATGTACACATAGATGTACAGGGCAATCCTCAGCAAACTTACAGCCTTGTAAGCCCATTGGTTTAATTTTTTTTCATGATGACTAAATTGCTTTAAAACTTTAGCCCCTCACCAATCTATCCTCTCATAATCATCCTAGACTTCCAATGAGTTTCTATTAAAATGTATTTGAGACAAAAACTGTACAGGTGGGGCTTTCAAGAGTTTCATAAGAAAAAAATAGATGGATCTCTACTCCAGAAGAGCTTATTGATTGATGCCAATTAATAGTTTGCTATTCTCTTACAAAATACATTATATTGCGAAGTAATTAAAAGAGAAGAGCTTATGATCTATAATTGGCGGAGGAAGATGAGGGGAAGAGATAAGAGTACCAAGGAATGCATGTAGGCAAATGTTTTTCTGCAAACCTGGGGGGCTTTTCAGGTTTGTAGAAAGATTTGTCTTGCTCATTCACAGCTCCTGTCACTAGATATAAGTATCTATTTGGCCGACTTGGCTATTCTTGTATAGACTTGAGGAGGGAAAGCAGCATGATATAGTCCAGTCTTATCAGATCTCGGAAGCTAAGCAGGGGTCAGTAATTGGAAGGAGTCCACCAAGTAAGACTCTGCAGAAGAAGGCACTGGCAAACCATCTCTGCTTCTCCTTTGCCTTGAAAGCCCCTTGCTGGGGTCACCATAAATAGGTTGCAACTTGATTGCACTTTACACACACACACACACACACACACACACACACACACACATTATTATTTGGAACCCAGAATGGCCTTATGAACCCTGCATAGCACCACCTCCACTCCATCTTCCAAGCTGCTGTTTAATCTTCTTTCTCCTAAGCTTGCTCACCGTTTTGTGACATTTTGTTAATCTTAATAATAGTATAACCCTCCTCATGGTTTTCCCCCCAAAAGATCCAGATTAACTTTACAACTAATAGCTACCTTTCTATTGTTCCATTCATTGCAGGAGATCCCAATGCATTTTGCCAGCTGTATATAATAGAAGAAACAGCTTTTCCTACCCAGCTGTACCTTGTTGAATGAAATGCATCCTGCTAGGAATGAGTTTAGTAAATGTTTTAACAGTGGGATGTAGTTAGGCCAAGTACATCCATTTTATTAAGGAATTTCCATTATCAGAAGCAATTGCACTATACAGAAGGAGCAATCAGGTTTCTTCTGAAAGAAGAGACCTCAGGTCACCTTCCAGAAAACTCCAACATTTCAGTCCACTCATCTTTCCCCAGGGCGACGTTGTTCCCCCACAGAAAACCTTTAATGAGCCACTTCTGATACTTCTTGAATTAGTAGTGGGTATTTCCTCAAGATAAGTGGGTACTCCCTTGCGTACGTTAATCCTCTTTTTCAGTACATTATCAAAATAGTTGCAATGACTGCAGGGCAGAACTCCCCCGACCCCACCCACCCACACACCTATTTCAGAGTACCTGGTGGGTAGCTGTGTAGTGAGCGTGTTTTTGTTGGTCACATTCCACACTCTGCAGCATCAATAGGGTTGGCAGGTCCCTTCTCACCATCGGAGGGAGTTTTCTTTTCAAATCTTGTGTGTGAGCGTTTGCACGTGAGTGCCACCTCGCAAGCGACCCTTTGCCACTCAAACTAAGAGTTTACAACCAGAAGTGCCACCTCGCAAGGAGCTTTAGACCACTCAAACTAAGAGTTTGAGTGGTCTAAAGCTCCTTGCGAGGTGGCACTTCTGGTTGTAAACCAGAAGTGCTGTGTCGGCGCGCGCATACACGATTGCCTGCCAGCCCTCAGCTGGTCGGCGGGCAGAGGGGCACGTTATCTGGGGTTTGCCCACCACCAGCGGGCACCTAGCAACCCTAAGCATCAATCTGAAAAAGTGGCAAATACTGTGTCCTGGTCTCAGTAGTGGCACTGCTACTACAGTATGCAGAGTAATGCTATTCGGTATCTCAAGTTGCAGAGGATTCTTGGATTTGGCATTTCTGCACAGCGAGAAAGCTCCCCTGTTTCCCTGACTCGTGCTGTGCTAAGGAAACGTTCAGAGTTGTGTAGGGATTTTAGCGGCATTCAGCAAAAAGAGCAAGAGAAGCTCAAGCTCACACACTGATTCATTTTTTTCAGCCCGATGCTATTCCTGTTTACTCAGAATGGTGTTCCCTTTTCATTCTTTCCTTCTGGTGTTTTAAGAGGATTGCACTTTTGTTTGTGCCTATGACTGTTTCTGTGTGCCTCTGTTAGAGCAGGCGAAGATGGAAGGAAACTATGAAGTTCCGACCAGGTTGTCCTGGGCTTCAGGAAAGGGCTCAAGAGAGAACATAAGAAAGGACCTGCTGGATCAGACCAAGGCCCATCAAGTCCAGCAGTCTGTTCACACAGTGGCCAACCAGGTGCCTCTAGGAAGCCCCCAACCTCTATCTATTTTTGTCTGGTGTTGAAAGGAAGATGCTTAAAGAAAGAAAGTGGGTCCGTTCAAATGATGTCCTAAACCATATAGTCCATTATGTTATTTTAATGTTATATTAATGTTTTGTATGATGGATTGTGATGGCCTTTGGCTGCAGACAATAAACTTTATCACATATAGTCCATTAACACAAAGGAAGCATATCATTTTCTCCGGACTGGTTGGTTTGTTCATGGACATTTTCCACTAGATTATAGCAGCATCAAACAATGACTTAGATGTGTGAATAACTCCACAGGCTGGGCAAACACTTGTCAGGGATGCTTTAGGCTGATCCTGCATTGAGCAGGGGATTGTACTAGATGGGCTGTATGACCCCTTCCAACATTATGATACTATAGAATCATAGAGTTGGAAGGGACCACCAGGGCCATCTAGTCCAACCCCCTGCACAATGCAGGAAATTCACAACTACCCTCACCCCACCCCCAGTGACCCCTTCTCTATGCCCAGAAGATGGGGGGGAACCCTCCAGGATCCCTGGCCAATCTGGCTTGGAGGAAAATTGTTTCCTGACCACAAAGTGGAAATCAGCATTATCCTTGGCCATGCAAAAGGGCATGAGAGCCAAACACTGATGCAACCCTTCCTGCCCTCCCTCTCATGATCTGCCTAAGGTGGATCATTCCATCTACTTGCATCATCTCAAACATGGTGTTCTTCATGGAGTCTATTTGCTCATTCATCTGTAGACAACAAGCACACAGTAATCAAGAGAAATCAGGAAACGAGCAGGCCTGAGTCTGAGCCAAAGGTGGCTGAGATGTGTAAGCCCCATGTCCCAGAAGAAGCAGGGAAAGCAGAAGCTCAGCTTGTTCACACTTCCGCTTTCCTTATTCCATCATATGCCATACAAACTGGCCCCAATATATTAGCAATTGATGCAGCACAAATAATATTTTCTCTCCTTCAATTCAGGTCAGGGTGCAACTGTCATTTATTCCTCCACTGTACTAAATATAGTACATGATCTGTTTGCAGGAAGGATTATAACAGTACCAGGTTGCATCAGGTTGCAGCAAGGAACAAAGAAATTAACCTTGGAAGCAGATTTAATTTCAATGAATCAAATGTCTCTCTTTAGAAGAGATTTTATTGTGGCCACAAGTTTAGTTCTTTCCCCATTTAACTCAAAATTAGATGAGTTGATAAAAATGTTAGTAAAACTGAGAACAGCCAAGCTATCAATTTATGATACCTCTTTGTTCCTTTGGTATATTTAACCCCTGATCTAACAGAACATTTAGGAGAATTTTGTCCTTAAGATGAAATCTCATTGAAATCAACAAAACTTCTCAATTACTTCACAGTCCTGGACTTAGCTGAAAAAAAGAGTTTCCTTTGTTTTCATTGTAAGTGCAAATTTAATATTTACTTCCAGAAAATAAAAGAAAGCAACAAGTGAACAAGGAATATTTGTAATAACTAAAATAATAATACTGTCAGCAACCAGTTCCATTTTTTTTAATTAAACTATGAAATTGTAAGTATTAGATGCCCCTAGAAATCCCATAGTTCTAGGACAAGAACATGCATGTTATGATTGAATTCCATATCAACTTATGACCTTTAAAGACACAAACTAAAGCCTATGGTAACAACATTTTGTTTTGCATGCGGGATAACATAGATTAAACAACAATAGGAGGCTGAAGGCTGATCCTTGGTTGAGATGGCGACTGTTGCAGACATCTCTCCGAATCTTATTGACTGTTGTACTTTTCTTACTGAGTAGTCTCCAAGAAGACAACATTACAGTTGTTATTTATTTGCTCTTATCTCTGGCGCTCCAGTGGGATTTTAGTTAAGCCTTTTGAGGTTTGGAGGTCTGGTTGAAGATAATTGCCCAGACCCAATTGGCTTTGGAGTTGCCCTTTGCTGGTTTTGGCCCTTTCTGTCTGATTGGTAGCAAACACTTGCTTTTGAGAGGCAGAATCTTTAATAATTATCTGAGACCTTTGAATGAGATCATCCTAAATTTTGGAGTGGCTTGACATCAGTATGCAGATGACATAAAACTGTATATTTCTCTGTATAAGCCTCCAGATGCTGCTGTCTCTGTCCTAAACCAGTGTCTGGATGCAGTGGTTGGGTGGACAAGAGAGAACAAATTGTATTTGAATTAAGACAAGATGGAAATTATGTTGGTCTGGAAAGTGGATGACCTTGAGGTGCTGGATTAGATGGTTCTGTTGTAACTGTCTGACCAGATGAAAGGTTTAGGAGTGCTGTTAGATCATGCACTACTTTTAGAGTACCAGATTGATGCAATTGCCAAAAGTGCCTTCTATCAATTGCATCTGATTAGTAAAATTTCCCCCCTCCTTGACTATTCTGACCTGGCCACATTGATCCATGTTTTCATAACCTCCAGATTGGATTACTGCACTACAGAGCTGTCCTTGAAGGTATCCCGGAACCTTCAACTTGTACAGAACGCTGCAGTGTGGCTGTTAGCTAGACTATGGTGATATGCCTATATTACCCCTGTTCTACAATTACAATGGCTAGCAAATTGTTTCCAAGCACAACTGATAGTGTTGCTAGTTTTAACCTTTAAAGCCCTTCACAAATGAGACCTTTATACTTGAAGGACCACTTATGTCTGTATAGACCCATCTACCCACTTCATCCAACCCAACCATTTTTATTGAAAGAGCACTCTTATCAGGATCCATAAGATCAATGGAATTCTTGGTGACTGCCCCCATTATGGAATGATCTGGTCAAGAGGGTAGGTGCTCAGGGCACCCACCCCAGTTCACTTTTATAAACTGTGGAAAGCAACAACTGTTTCAGCAACTTTTCATTTACTCAGTCCCAAATGAGATTCAGTATATTTCTATATGGACTTCTTTTTGGAGCCAAAAATACTGGAATTTATTATGTACTGTCTTGATAGGTTTTGAATTTTAGCTCGGTTTTCTGTATATTTTCTTTTTGTTTGTAAGCCACTTCAAATGTGTAGAGAAGCAGCCTAAAATCATTTAAATAAATAAACAATAGAACACAGAGGACTATTATTTTGCTTCCTTGCTTGTTATTATTGTTATTGTGTCATTCCATTGTAAACCGCCATGAGCAAATAGGAAAAGTGATATATAAATGATTCAAATAAATAAATCTCACACAACCCTCCCTGAAAAATACCTTATTGGTATGGGGAGGGGGTTAACCCATAAAAAAAATAGCAGCAATAAAAGGGAACTGAAAAGTGGATTATTTGGGGCTCCTTTGCCCCCACTGCCATTTTTCTCCCTCCCCTCTTCCCTTTCCCCTTACTTACCTGCTGGCTGAGTCAGATGCTCGGTGCCTGGCCTCTGTGAAGTCCGGAGGGGGCAGATGGCGCAGAAGTGACTGCTGGGCTCTACAGAGCCCAGCGTTCAGTTCTGTGGAAGGGATCTTTTTCAGGTTAGGATTTACTAAATTTGAAAAAAAAATTCAATTATTCAAAAAAGCCGTATTGCTTATATTCAGCTTTTTCGGCTTTTTGAAAATTTCCAGGTTTATTAAACCCGAACCTGAAAAATTCCGAAAAAGGTGCACAGCCCTAAACAAATCTACACAAATAAAGTTTCAGCAAAATAACAAGGAGATCATGGCATTAAAAAGAGATTCCAAGAATAAGCCTTCTAATCAAGGGGCTAAGGGGGATTGTTGGATAGTGGAGCATATAATGCAAATTTTATACATTTATAGTGGGAATGCAGCAGAGTGGTGAAATTCTGGAGTGTGATTGCTATGGTGATCTCACAAGGTATAAAAAAAGAATTACCTAAGGTTTTCCTGTCGAATTGCGTGGATTTTCTTCCGAAAGAAGTCCTTGAATTTGTGCTTAATGCAGTAACATCAGCAAGGTTAATACTTGCCCAACATTGGAAGAAAAGTATAATCCCAGAGAAGGATGAGTGGCTGGAGAAGCTGTCAGAGTATATTCGTCTGAGTAAACTAACCAGTCTTTTAAAAAGGTAAAGGTCCCCTGTGCAAGCACCGGGTCATTCCTGACCCATGGGGTGACATCACATCCCCATGTTTCCTAGGCAGACTTTGTCTACGGGGTGGTTTGCCAGTGCCTTCCCCAGTCATCTTCCCTTTACCCCCAGCAAGCTGGGTACTCATTTGACCGACCTCGGAAGGATGGAAGGCTGAGTCAACCTTGAGCCGGCTACCTGAAACCAACTTCCGTTGGGATTGAACTCAGGTCATGAGCAGAGCTTGGACTGCAGTACTGCAGCTTGCCACTCTGTGCCACAGAGCTCCTAACCAGTCTTTTACATGGCCCAAAGTCCAAAAAGTTTGAAAAATTGAATGTTTTTTGTCTAGAATGTGCAGTTAGTTTGAGCCTGTATATTTTGTTGTTTAAAAAAGAAGACTGAGAATTCCACCAAGTACAATATGCTTGCAGCAAGTTTATCATTTAGTTCATTCCCTCATTGACAATAGGCTTCATCCTGGGTAAATGTAAAATACCTGTATTATGTCACCTTGAAATCTGTAATGTTTGAATGATCCAGGAAGAATAGGCGTTTATTTTTGTACACTGGGATACAAGATACACCTGTCACCTTTATCCTTCTAGGCATCAATGTCCCCTGAGAGTAATTATATCCCTGCTGTGATACACAGCCCAAATGTCTGATTGGAATCTACCAACTATTGTACAGAAAAACAGCCTCACGTCTTTTCATTCAATCTGCTGCATGCTTTTGATGATTTGACATAATTAGGCATTGGCTTGAGATTCAATGACATTGTGCACTGACTGGAATAATTCTCCACTTAAACATGTTGCATCACTTAGCACATTGTCCGTAGGTCCATTCAGGGCCTGGTTTTTGATAAATCCCTATTCACTTTATTTGAACATGTATAATGTTTCGAATCAGTGTATTGATCAGTTCCCTGAGTTTATTCCTTGTCGTTTAAAAGGAGTCTTACTGCTAATGAAACATTCTGAATCCATGGATACATGGGAATTAAGCTTTGTGCCATTAAAGCAGAAAAGCAAGACGTAAGATTTTCTGGGATGTCTCGATGTCCTTGGAAAGGATGGCCGGAAGCAGCTCCAAACACAGGAATAAGTGCCAGTTGTGATCTCTCAGGAAGACATTAAGTTTGATTAACTCGCAAATTATTACAGGGAGAGGGAGCAAGGCAAGGCAGAAGGTGGGGAAGCCAATGTTCAGCAATTTGACACCCAACCTCCATAAAAGCAAGGATACAAATGATGAGTTGCAGGCTCCTTATTTGTTTCAGATAGTCGTGTAACCAAAACAGCCAACCACATTCTAAAGCAGGGATGGGGAACCTTTTTTCCGCTAAGGGCCATTTGGATATTTATAACATCATTCGCGGGCCATACACAATTATCAACTTAAAAATTAGCCAAAGCCCCAAGTAGGCAGCTGCCCCAGATGACCCCCCAGCACAGGCAAGCAGGCAGGCATCCAACCGGTGGCGCACTTACCCACCTGGTGGCACAGGATGGTCTGTTGCACCAGCCTGGCGTAGCTGTCCAGCCGCACGCCAGAGTTGCTCCTGCTCTGCATGGTCGGGGCCAGATTCTACAGCAGGCTGCTGCTACCTCTGCCTGCAGGGATGAAATGAGGACATGCTGGCTAAGAACTCCCCCCCCCCCCCGTGCATTCTGGCTCTTCTGAAAGGGGGGGGAGGTTCCTTTTCTCGGCAAAACAAAATCACATCCTCCTTGAATAAAGGGTATTCCTGTCCACAGGAGGAGGCGTATCACCAGTCTTAGATCCTTCTGAGCTAGAGATCTGCCAGGACTCACGAAGGGCCAGACCAAATGATTTTGCGGGCCTTAAACGGTCCCTGGGCCTGACATTCCCCACCCGTTCTAAAGATTAGCCAGTCAGACTGGGGACAAGATGGCAACGGATGAACAGCTTCCCCTAGCTGCTCCGTGGTTTTTACTTTTTAATTACATGTTAACTGATTAGGCTACTTTGTCTTCCTTGGATCTCTGGATATTTTGGATTAATTGGGTTATCTGTATCTTTATATGAGTTGAACGCTGGCTGGACTGCCTAGCGACACTGGTAAATTTCACAGCTGCTTATACAAGATTAGCCACTCAGAACACACGGAGTGACTGTCTGGGTTCAATAATTCGGTAAACTGACACTCCACAAGAATACTATTGACATTCCACAAGAATATTACATCCAATACACTTATTCAGTCTTACGGCCTGCACTTGAATAATATACTGATGACAGTTTCAGAGATAATTCACAGGTTCAGAACAATGAACACCCCACCCCAACTGAATATGGATATAGGATTCCAGTGTGGTGTAGTGGTTAAGAGCGGTGGTTTGGAGCGGTAGACTCTGATCTGGAGAACCGGGTTTGATTCCCCACTCCTCCACATGAGCAGGGGAAGCTAATCTGGTGAACTGGATTTGTTTGCCCACTCCTACACACGAAGCCAACTGGGTGACCTTGGGCTAGTCACAGCTCTCTCAGCCTCACCTACCTCACAGAGTGCGTGTTGTGGGGAAGGGAAGGAGATTGTAAGCCGGTTTGATTCTTCCTTAAATGGTAGAGATAGCCAGCATATAAAAACAAACTCTTTTTCTTCTCACTAGATAAGCTAATTTTCTGCCCCTGAGCATTTCCCCTCTGCTCTAATCAAACTGATTACATTTTGCATTGCCTAATTGATTTTTATTAACAGCTGATATTGTATCGAAATAAACTTGATTGATTGATTTTGCATTGATATAAATCATAGTTTTATATCAGTTCAGGTTAGAAAGATTATAAGCCCATTCCAGTTATTCACAAACAGTAACTTGTCCTAGAGATGTATTGACAGGCAGAATTGTTATGTCGTGTGGTTTGTATGCCTTTTGTTGTATGTTGTTGTATGTTTTATAATATGTTGAAAAAAATTAATAAAAATAAATAAATCATAGAGTTTGAAGGGGCCATCCAGGCCATCTAGTCCAACCCCCTGCTCAATGCAGGATCATCCTAAAGAATCCCTGACAAGTGTCTGTCCAGCCACTGCTTGAAGACTGCAAGTAAAGGGGAACTCACCACCTCCTTTATCTTATCCTTATCTCCTTATCCTTATCTCCCTGTCAACTTTTTAAAATGTACCTTTACAACTCCTACCTTTCTCACAGAATTTCCCCTCCTAAATAACTGGCCCTATTCAGGCTGTGTTTAGCTGGGGAAGCAGCCACTATTTTTACTCTGAGAAGACGTTTCACAGAGAAGGCCTGGTTTGCCAAACCCAGGTGCAGCCATGACTTGCCCTCCCTTCAATGATAATTGGAGAAGAAATTTTGAAAATCCATAACCATACGTACACGGAGCTATCCTATTGCTGCCTGTCAGACAGAGGCCAAGCCAAGGTAAGTAAGCTGAGCGGGAATAGGAACCCCCCTTTCCAGCACACTATCTGGTACTTCAAATTGGCTGTCGCATTCAATGTTACAAAAAAGAAGAAAAATTGCCGCAGAGGAGTCTGAACACCCTTTTAAAAAGGATCCCTCAGAGTACCAGTCGCTTGAAATGTATAACCGACCCATTCTTGAGCCACAATGAACTTAACTGTCCATGCTGCCGTCACTAAGAAGAAAGAGCCACAGCCTGGGGAAGCCATATCCATTCAAGTGAGAAACCAGAACAACAGAATATGGTCAGGAATATGACACTGTGGGTTGACTCCAAACTAAATGGGCAATTTCCACAGATTCCCCCTTCCTGCTGCAGACCTCTCTTATGTGATTCCTGACCCCCAGGAACAGCCTTTTGTGGAGACGAGTGGACTGCAGTGAACATAAGAACATAAGAAAGGTCATGCTGGATCAGACCAAGGTCCATCACTCTCCATACCACTCTCTCCATACCATGAACAATTTTATAGACCTCTATCATGGCTCCCCTTAACTGCCTTCTTTCCAAGCTAAACAGCTCTAAGCGTTTTAGTGGGAGGGGTAGGCAAGAAAGTTCCATTCAGCCTTCAGAAAATTTAGTTTGGATCTAACCCCATGGCAATATTTTAAATGGAGCTTTTTAAAATGAATGCTTACAATGATGGATATAATTTCCGAAGTTTGACTGGAGAAAGTATTAGGGGGTGGGGGAAGCAACTGTACAGTGCGTTCTTCTTTTTAGTGTTGTTTTTCAGTACTTCTCTTGACTGTGCAGAGGAGGAAGGAAAGAAGGGAGGGAGAGAGATTGATTTTCCACTTATAACTATCCTGTTTCTATTGCTCTTAAGACGGCTTTCTGTCCAGCAAGCAATTTTTTGTTAGATTCCACAACTCTACACTGTAGTCATTAATCTTTGATGTGAAATATTGTCAAATGCATTTGGTAAATCTAAATGTCCTAGGCTATATCCGCTGGATATCTTTGTTAACAGTAACGTCTTTAAAATCTTCTGTATGCCACTTGAGTCTGACCACTCCTGCCTGTAATATCTTTATTATTCATTTTAACGTAATTATGTATTTTATGTACCATACAGTGCAATCCTGAACAGTTGCACCCGCCTAAGTCCATTGAAGTCAATGGGTGTAGGAGGGTAAAATGTTTAACCCTGTTTCCACAAAACCTTTCCTGAGCAATGCTAAAGCTGAGAAATGTTCCATGCAGACTCCCAGTATAAAGGCTGCTTCTCCCTTGCCAGTTCAGGATTGACATTTCTGTCATTCAAGCAAAACCTGTGCATCAAGAAGAAACTAACAGGACAAAGATGGCCCAGCGGACATTTTTCTGTCAAGTATCCATTTCCTCACTGAGCTGTAAAGGTGGATTTTACTCTGCCTTGCCTGCAGCATCAAGACTTTTCTCGAGGCATTTGGGGCCTCAACAGTGCATCCACCACAGGCTAGAGTGCACAGCCATGTGACACCCACACACATATCCTTGTATATCAGACATGAAAAAGGGGAAGCTGAATTCTTTTTTTTTTTTAGATATTTTATTAGAATTTTAACAAACATACAAACATACAAATACACATACATTCACACAGTTTATACTTCTTCGGGGAGTCTATTTCATCTTACATTTTCAAAATCTTCAATAACAAACATAATCTACATATTAACAATTATATTCTTTTTAATCTAAATGTTAAGTTTCATATTCTGAGATTTATTTCTAACCATCTATCTTTTTTGTTCAACATAGTCAAAGTATCCTTTCCATTTTCGTTGGACTTTTTCAATCGTCTTTTCTTTCATCAAACTAGTCAGTCTGGCCATCGCAACGTATTCATCCATTTTTTTGTTGCCACTTTTCCAAATCTGGGGTATCTTCCAACTTCCAAGATGTTGCCAATGTTACTCTAGCCGCCATTGTCATATATCCAAATAGTTCTAGGGGAAGCTGAATTCTGACAGTCGACGTTGTTACATTTATGTGTAACCTGATTGCCTTATCCGGGGTGCATTGGAGCTTCAAGAGGTGTCTGCGTGGGCCTGCCCAGGTACCCTCTGATGCATGACCCCCCACTTTCCCAAGCAGCAATGAGTCCCAACAGCAGCCCTGCCGTGTTCAGTTTCCTGTGTGAGAGACAGCACTACAGATTTGTGGCATGTTGATAATACCTGTTTGTGGCATGTTGGTAATACCTGTTTAATTTACAATATTTACCTCACATCAGATACCAGAGAGAGAGAGGGAGAGCGGGAGGGAGGAAGGGAGGAAGGGAAGGAGGGAGGGAGAGAGGGGGTGGGGGAGAGAGGGAGAGAGAGAGAGAGACCTTTTAGCCCACCCTCTGCTTTGGTGCCTTTTACAACTGGTCATTCCCATGCGCAGCCACACCATCTTCCGATCCAGAGACCACCCCTGCAAGTAAATTGCTCACCAGGAACTTCTACAGCCCTAAAGGAACCTTCATATTCTTCAGTCATCCAGACTGGGGATGTGCATTTTTTTATTAACAAATGAAATAACAGAACAAAAGATCCTATTCATTATTAGGCCGAAAACAAATGCAAAAACATTCATTAACATTCATTAATATTTGTTAATCTTTTGCCTGGCTGCTTGGTTTAGAGAGATCAAGGAGATTTTGGTTTCAAAGGGGAGAAGAGAGAGTCTGGAGATAACGAAAATGACAGGGAATATTTCCAGTTAGCAAACAAATGAGAGACCCCCCCCCCCCGCCCCGGCAAAGTAGGTTTTTCTTTCTGTAGAGTGTTCACCAATTAGTTGGGGCTTGGGAAAGGCTTTCTTTATTCTGTATAAGCAGTGGCTTCCATTTGCATTGGCTGCTTTATCGGATGCTTTGCTATTTAAGTGGGCTTTCCCCCTTCCTTCCTCTTAGTAATCAGCACTAGTACTTTTAAATTGCCCCAGACATTGAGGCAAAGGCAGCAGAGAGGTAAAACTGTTGCTTGCGCTACAGATGGACAGAGGGAAAATGCCCCCACCATAAGATGCCAGGCAATGTTTCAGATTTAGGGAGAGTGGCCTAGGCAAGCAAGAAGGATTTGCTGATCTGGTTCCTGGGAAGGGTCGATAGCAGTAGCAAAGAGCCAGTGTGGTGTAGTGGTTAAGAGTGGTGGTTTGGAGCGGTGGACTCTAACCTGGAGAACCGGGTTTGATTCCCCACTCTTCCACATGAGCGACGGATGCTAATCTGGTGAACTGGGTTGGTTTCCCCACTCCTACACACGAAGCCAGCTGGATGACCTTGGGCTAGTCACAGTTCTATTGAGAGCTCTCTCAGCCCCACCTATCTCCCAGGGTGTCTGTTGTGGGGAGGGGAGGGGAAGGTGATTGTATGCCGGTTTGATTCTCCCTTAAGTGGCAGAGAAAGTTGGCATATAAAAACCAACAGTTTACCACGCTGCACCACGGGGCTCTCCCTTCCCCCATACATAATTTCAGAGCAAGATGCAACATGTGAGTGTTGCTGCAGCCAAATCTGACAGGTTTCTACTGCAAACACAACTGTAGTTACCAGTGGGGTCATTTTTCTCAGCACACTTCTCTCAGATAGATAGACGTGAACGTGTCCAGTGCTATTTTGCCCTAAGATCACATAAGTAGCCGAATAACATGCTTTTTTAACGGTTAAAAATGTAACTGGCCCTACTCCAGTTGTAAACTCCTTTACAACTATAAGAGCTCATTGAACTGAACAGAAAGGTATTTGCTGTTAGGAAGATTACTACCTCCTAAGTCAGTTTGAGCCCCATGGCGCAGAGTGGTAAGCTGCAGGACTGCAGTCCAAGCTCTGCTCACGACCTGAGTTCGATCCCGACGGAAGTCGGTTTCAGGTAGCCGGCTCAAGGTTGACTCAGCCTTCCATCCTTCCAAGGTCAGTCAAATGAGGACCCAGCTTGCTGGGGGTAAAGGGGAGATGACTGGGGAAGGCACTGGCAAACCACCCCGTCAACAAAGTCTGCCTAGTAAACGTCGGGATGTGACGTCACCCCATGGATCAGTTTGAATGGATGGTGGATGGGTACCCCAACCATTGTGGTATAGAAGAAAAATAAACCCAAGTGATAGCAGTGGAGCTGCCTGCAAGTGTATTACAGTTTGTGAGCTTAGCATGTTTTCCTCTGGACATTTCTGGTTCTTCTTGAGCTGCACTTGCAGTCTTTGGTTTGGTTTTGTATTTGTCTCGCATTTCAGTACTTTGATTCTTTCTAAAGCGCATTTAGGAGCTTTTAAAACGGTCCATAAATTGGAGGGAAAGCTAGGGAAACACCTCGGAAGGAATACAGGTTTCAGATGCCCAGAGATCCTTTCTGTAAACAAGTCATCTCAAGATCTATTGGCTTTATGTCCTTTTGTGTGCAAACGTTGGTACCATTGCAAATGAAGCAACGCCTGCCTGTTTCTCTTGGCTTCCAGCAGGCGAGGCGTGATGTACAAGCAGGGCAATGTGCCTGCCAAGAATGATGCCTCGTGGCCAATTGCAGCACGGCCATTGCCGCCGTTGGCCTTTGTGAACAATTGCCCCTACTGGTGAGACACAACTCCCATCAGGAAAAAAAATCCTGCTGCTTACCCACCTCGGATTCCTGTAGTGATGCCAGCGAGTGCGTGTCTGTGTATCTCACGCTATATTCAGAGGCAGAAGAGAAATGCTACATAGCTGATCTCTAGGGTTGCCAACCTCCAGGTACTGTCTATCAAAAAAGAAAACAGCATGGTGGCCAAGTTGATTAAATGTACTATGCTAATATAAAGTCATATACATGCATAAGAATAACAAAGGTATGAGCAGCAACATACAAATGCAGCTGTTGCATAAATTCAAATCCCACAAAATGACAAGAAGCCAAATGTAATGGTGTTAAGGGGACAAATATTAAGTAGAAACAGTGCAGCATGTGCAAAATAGGCAATTCCAGCTGTGATATAACAAGGGTGTCAAACTCAATTGTTACTAGGGCTGCCAATAGGGTTGCCAATCTCCAGGTACTAGCTGGAGATCCCCTGCTATTTCAGCTGATCTCCAGCCAATAGAGATCAGTTCACCTGGAGAAAATGGCCGCTTTGGCAATTGGACTCTATGGCATTGCAGCCCCTCCCCTCCCCAAACCCGCCCTCCTCAGGCTCCGCTCCCCAAACCTCCTGCCAATGGTGAAGAAGGACCTGGCCAACCCTATGATTTTTGCTTTTTGCTGGTGAACCGAGAGGGAGGCTGCTCCTCTCCCTCCCCTCGGCTTGCGTGGAATCGAGGGAGCTCGGCGCGGCCCTTCTCTTCGCCTCGCAGATGCCTTCGCCTCCCTGCTGTGTCGAGAGGCCAACAGAGCCAGCAAAGCCCCTTCTCTAACCCTCGCTATAAACCTGTACACATGCCTGGTTGGGTCTGAACTGTTTGTATATGTATGTATGTATGTATTTATTTCTATAAATGTGTGCAGGCTTAACATGTGTTTTAATTAACCACTGATGAAGGCCCAATAGGCCAAAACGCATTTGGTATGTGGTTACAGAGATCAACCCTAGGAAATGCCATTGTGCTACATACATACATACATGCACGCACACACACACACACATACATATACACAAACATACATATATATATATATATATATATATATATATATATATATATATATATATATATATATACACACACACACACATATCCACACACACATACACTCTCTCTCTCTCTCTCTCACACACACACACACACACATATATACACACACACACACACATACACACACGCACACACACACACCTTGGGTACCCAGCTTCTGTTTTCAGCTTGGGTTTTATTCCCCTCTTTTTTCTTCCATTAATCACAGTGCGCCGCAAGGCCGATAGGCACCCAGCTCCCCCAACCCGCCCACCGCCCCTCCTTTGTCCAGCTCAGGCCCCCCGCAGAAAAGCGGCAGTTCCGCGGGGCAGAACCTGAAGGCCGGCCGAGAGGGCGGGCAAGTCCACCGCCAGAGCCTGCAGGGGCGGAGGGGCTCGGGAAGGGAAAGGCTGGCCGCCCATCGGGGTCCTTGCCCAGCTGGGACGCCTCGCCCAGCCGTCGGGCTCCCTTCCCCCGCCCGAAGTCCTCCAAGAAGGCTGGGGGAGGGGGAGGGGGAGGGGACGCTGGCCCCTCCGCGGCCTCCCCAGGTTGCATTAGGACCCGGGGAGAGCCGCTGGCCTCCGGAGCCCCCCACTCACCCCCGCGCCTGCGCGCTGGCGAGGCGTGCGGAGCCCGGGCGGGCTAGGCTAGCGCGAGCCGCGAAGGCGAGCGGGAGGAGCGGCGGCCAGTCCTTGGGCAGCAGGCAGAGACGCGCCGGCGCTCCTCTCCCCCACCCGAGGCTCCGGGGTGGACCGGGCCAGCCTTAGCCCGGGGCCGGCTGCCGTCCTGCGGCGGGGAGGAGGGATAAAGGCGCGCCCCCCGCCCCGTCCCTCCCCGCCCCGTCCCTCCGGCCGGGAGGAGCTGTCCGTTTCAGCACCACGCGGCGCGCCGCCGGGTCGCAGCGAGGAGGGGGCCGCCGGGCCAGCCTGGGGAGGGGGAAGCGGGGAGAGAAGGAAAGGCCCGCGGGGGGACCGGGCGCTGCAGCCGGATCCCGCGCCCCTTTTGTCTGCGTCGGAGAGCTGCAGCCGGAGCGAGCTTGCATTGCCATCCCTTCTTGCCACCGCGTCATCACTACTCCTTTAGAGGCACTGGGGTTTTTTTTTGTGTGTGTGTGTGCATTTGTTGACCCCCACCACCAATTTTTAAATCCACCCAAATCTGAGGATTGCTGCGTGCCTCTTCACCCTTCCTCCTGCCTCTGGGACCCACCTACAGAACAATTGATTATTATTTTTTTGTGAAAAGGCGTTCAGCATCCTCATCTCCGCTCGCTGCGGCTGGGTATTTGCCCCTCTGTCTTCGTCCCGCCGTGTGTGTGTGTGTGTGTGTGTGTTTCTGGGTGGTGTCTGTGAAACCCTGCTCCGTCCCCCAGTCTCTTGTTGCACGCACCCCCCCCCCTCCGCCAGCGTCCCCCTTCCCATCCCTTTTTGTAGGTCAGTGGTGTGCCGCTGGATTCATTATTGGCAACCAAGAAAACAACCTTGCTCCCTGATACCCAGACGTACCTAGCTGACCAAGTCCCACAACCACTATTATTGGTGTCTGTGGCTACATTGCTTGTGTGTGTGTGTGTGTGTGTGTGTGTGTGTGTGTGTGTGTGTGTGGTGGGCTCCCAAACTCTTATTTTTAAATGATGCTCTCCTAAGAGTTTTGATTTGCCAATAAAAGGATATAAAGAACCTGGATCCGTCATTCACTCTCGCTGGGACTCGAGCCATCGCCTCGCCGGGCGCGAAGGGCACGAGGGGCCACGACCGTGGCATGCCCTTGACCTGGGCAGCTCTCGGCCAAACGGATACGGGATCCAGTTAGTGATTGATCGCCGGCGAGTGGACACCCCCTTATGCTCTTGCCGTGCGCTGCGCTCCTTTGGATGAGTCCACGACATGCCTGATAAGAGACGAGATGGGCCAGGGCGATGAGAGTGATCGCATCGTGATCAACGTGGGAGGGACCCGGCACCAGACTTACCGCAGCACCTTGCGCACCTTGCCCGGCACCCGGCTGGCCTGGATCGCCGAGCCGGATGCCCACAGTCACTTTGACTATGACCCCCGCACGGATGAGTTCTTCTTCGACCGGCACCCGGGGGTCTTTGCTCACATCTTGAACTACTACCGTACGGGGAAGCTGCACTGCCCGGCAGATGTGTGTGGACCTCTGTACGAGGAGGAGCTGGCCTTCTGGGGCATCGATGAGACCGACGTGGAGCCCTGCTGCTGGATGACCTACAGGCAGCACCGGGATGCCGAGGAGGCCCTTGACAGTTTTGGAGGGGCACCTCTGGATTGCAGCGCCGACGATGGAGACGCAGATGGCACTGGTGACTCAGGTGATGGCGAGGAGGAGTTGGAGATGACTAAACGCCTGGCGCTGAGTGATTCCCCAGATGGAAGGCCCGGGGGCTTCTGGAAGAGGTGGCAGCCCCGTATCTGGGCACTCTTTGAGGATCCGTATTCCTCCAGATACGCAAGGGTAAGCTGTGTGATCGATCGACACTCCTGATACTTTCTCTGCACACCCTCCAGGAAGGTCCTTACAATCCAGAGCTTCTTGCCAGTCCCATTAATGTTTGCATTTCATGCCTTGGATAGTCATGTATGGGATCCTGCACTTAAGAGGAGACAGGGAGGCATGCATCTTTTATGGCAGGCTCCACATGGGGGGCAGCACTTTGGAGAAAGGGCAGATAAAAGGGCAGAAACATTCTTTTCCATAAGGAGACAAAAATGTAGCAACGAGTGAACATCTCATTCCATTTTAGTTGTGTGTGCATGTGTATCTTGAAATATCCACTGAGATGCTTTCCTAAAAAATGGTTTGTTGTCAAGCTTTCTCTCTGATGCATACACCATTTCTTCTCAACAAGGTGAAGAGATATTTATTGCCGAGGCCACCTGATTGAACAAGTGAGCCTTGTATTTTGATTCTGTTGATTGAGACAGAAGGACATTCTCTTTCTAGACTGCCAACTCCAGTGCCAGATATGACACTCCAGTTTAGCCTTCAGTTTGGTAATTGCATTTTTTATTAGAATGAAGTGACCCATATTGGGGACATACATTTCTTATAGCAGAGCACTCACTCTCCATACCAGCAACTGGGGAGAGTAGAAAACTATTTCTATGCCAGGCCATGTCCAGACCATGGATCTATCAAAATGGGTACCTTTGTACATTAATGAAAGAAACTCTTGTGCAAAGCTAGGGGTGCATTATACTGCCTTTGATGTCTCCAGAAAAACAAACACAGATGTCACTGGAGACAGGACCAGTCTCACGATGCTGTTGTATAGATAAGTGGAGCTAATTGAGAGGATGGGTGGAAGAATGGAGGGAAAGATGGTCCAACTTTATGTGGTCAAAGTAATTATATACGTTTTTGAGGCTCAGTAAAAGATTTTCCCCCCCTCCTGATTAGGAAAATTTTGTTTCTGTGTGTAATGGAATTTTATTATATGGAAAGAAGAGAGAGCTAAAGGACATTTGGGAAACAGTTGTGTGGATGAATAGGAGCAAATTTGACGAGACCATCTGGACGAATAATTGGGTGCAGTGGTAGTGACTGAAAGCCTCAGGCTCAGCAAATATCTCAGAAAGGGAAACCATGTAAGGTTGGCCAACACATGAATGAGACATACTGGTGGACAGCCCTGGGACACATTCTAGACACACTTCTAGATACTTTCTCCCTTTTTTGGCATACGTTTCTGAGATGTCTTACTGAATTAGCAAGTTTGCATTGAAAGCTGTGGGTGCTTGAATGCTGTGTAGCAGAAAGGAGTAATGAAATGTTTACTGGTATATGGAACAATAGTATGGTTGAGCAGCTACTGTCAGATCCCAGAGATCTTTGCTAAGGGAACATGGAAGGGAACATGGAGGGAAGGCTGGAGGGTTCCTTCTGATGTCTGATTGGCTTTCTGTAATGAAGACAATTGTGAACATACATGCCGTATTCTTAGGAGCAATTCTGTTGTTGTTTTTCCCCGCTACCAATTTGTACAGACTAGCACTAGAGATATTCTGTTTCTATGACCAGTGCCTTGCACAATGATCTTTCATCAAAACAGATGGTAACTGTGGAGGGGCAAATGTCTTGCATACAGAAGGATCACTCCTGGCTATCTCTGTCTGGGATGATGCTGGGATGTCCTGCTGTGAAAGAACTCTGCCTGATACCCTAGGCAGCCACTGTCAGAACAGGCAATACTGAGCTAGAATTACCAACAGCAGCTTCTTACTATCCTCTGACTATAGATCAACCCAATGAAACAACTGTTGTGGATTTTGAAAGAGCCTTGCACGGGAGTTTGAAATGGGTTTTTGACAATGCTTGGCCTTGAATTCTGTTTATATGTACTATTGGTGAAAGAACTAACTGGGTCATTCTTGTTCTCTAACATTTATATTTTAACGTTCATAATTCAGATGGTTTTTTCTCTTGTAGGTGTTCTATTGAGCCATAATTTAATGGCAGATGTTAAGATCATGGATGTCTTCAACATCTATCTATTTAGAAAGCTATTATGAGGTTGGAGACTTCTGTTTAATTCATGACATTATGTAAAGGCTTTTCACAGTGCAAAAAAAATCCTTACCATAAGAAGTAAGAAATGAACATGTTTTACATTTAAAGCGTATAAACATTTCTGATAAACATGTTCACATGAAGCCTATTAAGATTATGCTAACAGGCAATTTACATCATAATAAAAACATGAAGAAATGGGGAACGCTTGGATCTAATGTCATAATTTAATGGCAGACATTAAGATCAAAAAGACCTCAAATATACTCTAGTTAGTTAGCCATGGGAAAAAAATCAATAGGCTCATTAACTTATAGACAATTTTTAAAACATCATGTTCAAATCATAAACGGTTAATCTAGCAAAGATATATGAGTATGGTACCACATATATGAATATGGCACCACCACCTTTCTGTATGGCACTTAAATCCTTGTATTAAGCTTCTTCAGTTTGTTACAAACAACTTAATATATAGCTACAACCAATTTCCATGTAGGATCCATTTGACTGTGCAGCTGAATGTGAGTCTCCTATTTATGAAGACTTTGTGGGTTCTGAAGCCCTTTGTGGGTTCTGGGGCTCTAGAACATCTATACTTTCTTTTTCTGGGATACAGTTAAGACCAATGTTTCATTAGTTTTAGATTTTTCTTATGCTTTAGAATTGTCAATTAAAAACATACCAGGTTATAGAGGAAGGTGTTTGACATTGAACAGCATACATTTTTTTTCCTTTCCTCACACCCCAAACTGTGGCCCTACAATGAACGAATGCCTTGTTTAGTCAGTGACACATATTAATGTGCAGATATGGTTCTGGGAACTGTATGTAGAACATATTTCAAGTCTTTCAAATTTGCTTAATGATCGATTCAACCACATGGGCCTGTTTTTCATCTCACACTGGGTGACCATAAAAGAAGGCAATAAGATTTAAAACTACTATATTACAAGTGTGTTTGGCTATTGAGAAAAGGTGTATTTTCAGATAGGCCAGATGGGTGGACAGGGTTTAATTTTAAGACCACAAATACTTTTCACATAGTATGGATTCACTAAAGTCTAGAAATAAGCCAATTCCTGTAATTTAATGAGTAAAAAGAAACATTGCAAGCAAGCACCTATAGAAGAAATAAAAACAAAAGGACTGATATTTTGGACTACCAGAAGGCCTGATTCTTCACTAGTATCAACCAGATCCCAGCTAGTGGAATTATTGGTTAGAGATGCAGCATACAATAAAAGAGAAATCTAATGAAATCATCATGGAATCAGGAAACCATATGCTCAATGCAGTGAAGTTCAAGACTTCTACACAGTTCTGCAACATCAAGATCCCAGTCTGCTTTGATGGTTTTGCAAACTGGAGGGCACCACTTATTTCGTTCAGAGTTCATAGTTGTCTTATTTTTGCAGGACTCTTTGGTACAAATGCTGAATGGTTGGTCTGAAATTTGTTTGTATAGAGAAGCGACTGGAAGCGACAAATGTTCCTCCTTAAGGAGTTTCAAGTGCCTTGCAGGTGCCAATGCAAAAGCAAGAGAGGGGTGTGAGGGGATGGAAACTGACCTTGCTGGCAGACCTGCCTGTGGTGGCTTAAACAAATAAAAATAATAAAAACAAAACATTAAAAGATATTAATTGAAATCGAGCATTAGGGGGGAAAACCTAACCCAGCATAAAAATGTAGACCATAAAAACAGACCACTGACAGCTTAAAATAACAGTTTCCAGACTATAATAGTATTAAAAGACCAACCCCTTAATTTAAAGCACATTAGAACATTGCTGGATGCCAGTACATAGTATCTGCAATGGTTTCCACTACGTTTTTGAGCATAATTAAAGGTGCTAGCATTCAGTAGAGGTGTGCAGTCAGAAATTAAACTCCAACCCAAACAACGCCATTGGCAAGCCTAATGCATGGTCTGAAGCCAAACAGATTTATCTCTGATATTATGGACCAGTCAGAAGTCTTCCAATCAGTTCTTCTGGTGCCTCGCTATGTGATTTCATTTTCCCAAGTAGTGGGAAGGGCGGTAAGGAAAGACAATGACGCAGAAAGTATATGTCTACCAGGTGGACCATCCAAGCCATTCTTTCTGTCAAAACAGGATAATCACGACAGGCTTCTTTGCAGTACATTTTCTATATCTGACAATCCTTGTACCATCTCACTAATTTTGGGAGGGCTTTCTGATTCTGTATACACGTGGATCTTTTTTGTGAGCTATGTTGTCCTCCAAACAAACAGGTGTTGCTCCAAACAAACAAGCTAACCCCTTAATGGGCTGTTTGGTTGCCTGTGAGGGGCCCAACTCCATTTGTTGGGTCTCTCCTTGAGTGCAACATGGTACAGTGCAGTACATGTAAGGACTGGACAGCAGCCCCCCCCCACACCTCCCTAGCCCCTCTCCAGTCACCCCCTTTACCTCCTGAGTCCCCCCACAGATCTGCCACCTCCACTCACCAACTGCTGAAATAACTACTCAGTGAATAGTTATTTCCAAAGTTTCCACTCCTTTAACTATCTTGGGCCAAGGACATAAAGGACATTAAAGATAAGCAGCAGCACCTTAAATTGAGTCCCCCACAGATCTGCCACACCGTTGCCACCTCCACTCAGCAACTGCTGAATGCAAACTGGCGTGAGTTGGGTAAATCTGAAGCTTGGCCTATAGGTGGAAGCTTGGCCTATGGGTGGCCACAAGCAGAAGAAGAAGTATTGGTTTTATACCCCACTTTTCTCTACCTTTAAGGAGTCTCAAAGCGGCTTACGATCATCTCCCCTTCCCCTTGTGAGATAGGTGGGGCTGCGAGAGTTTGGAGAGAACTGTGACTGGCCCAAGGTCATCCAGAAGGTTTCATGTGTAGGAGTGGGGAAACAAACCCGGTTCACAAGATTAGAGTCTGCTGCTCAAGTTGTGGTTTCTAACTGGTTTCACCTGCTCTGAGCTCATCTGGGGCCTTCTGCTCTGAAGGTCTTTTTGTATAGTATCCTCTCTGTGCTTGTAGACACTATGGTGTAGCTAGGGGAGGGGGTTGTGGGGGGCCTGTGTCTAAGTGGAAGAGCCTCTGTTTTACATGCAGAAGGTCCTAGGTTCAATCCCCACCATCTCCAGCTAAAAGGATCAGGTAGTAGGTGATAACGGAAGACTTCTGCGTGAGATCCTGGAGAGCCACTGACAGTCTGAGTAAACAATACTGACCTTTATGGACCAATGGTCTGATTCAGTATAAGGCTATTTCATGTGTTTTCATGTGTGTGTGTGTGTGGGGGTTAACCTGCTAGGGAAATCGTCTTGCCTTTGCATTAGGGTCGCCAACCTCCAGGTACTAGCTGGAGATCTCTTGCTATTACAACTGATCTCCAGGCGACAGAGATCAGTTCCCCTGGAGAAAATGGCTGCTTTGGCAATTGGACTCTATGGCATTGAAGTCCCTCCTGCCCCCAAACCCCATCCTCCTCAGGCTCCACCCCAAAAACCTCCCGCCAGTGGCGCAGAGGGACCTGTCAACCCTACTTTGCATAGAAGGATGGCCCTGCTCACCTTTGTTCTAGGCCCCAGCTTTTTGAATGGGGTAGGTTAAAAGGCTAAATACTTACATAGATCAATATTAAGTAGCTTGTGTACGATCTGATTACACCCCTGCAAATAATATCTGTTATTAACTCCTACAACTAGCAACAACAGCACCTCTGGCTGTTTTCATTCGTGCTCAGCACACGCTCAATCATTTCTGCATTGTTTACATTGTGAACATTTCATCAGGGTAATGTGTACGAGCAGATCCTTTTCTTCCCTTTGCACATTTTCAGAGCCAAACCCAGAGACCCCTCTGCTCTGTACATACAACATTCATTAACACCAAAGGGATTACTCCATGGGAAGGATTTGAATGACTGGGCAGCTTTGAAGTTGGAGGAGCCACTTCTATAAGAACAGGAACAGGGGACAGAAATGGATCCAGAGCTGGAAGAATATTCCAGTTGCCATTTGTGTCATGGACTCATGGCATGCCCTTGGGCAACTTACTAGCCCTTGGGATGGTTCAAAGCTTAGTATATAAACCTGGAAATAATAAGGACTTACAGTGGTATCCTAAATAAAGTTTCACCCTTCTAAATCCATTGTAATTAATAGGCATAACTCAAATTTGGATTGCAGTTAGTATCAAAAGGATCTTTTCACACACCACATTTTTAGATGAGATATTTTCAAAAACTTAAAGATGTAAAATATGCAGCAAACATGTGTTTGCGTATACCAGTGTGCTTGTCAGGGAGTTATGATGAGCTGCAGCTCATTGTGGCATGCCACATTTAGTTGCAAAGTTGGGTTTATTTATTTATAGTCCACCTTTCTCACTTGGAGTCAACCTGGATCACACAGAGTGAGTCAATACAATTGACGGATGGGACATGCAATAACCAATGCGATAGGATTAGCGTTGTAGAACCAACCAGAAATCTAAAAACAGAGCTGAAGCAAAACATTAATATTAACATGGCATATTAAATAATGCAAAATTCCATAGCAGTATCCTAGTTTCAGCAAGCCATACATAGTAGTATAGACCACACCCCCTGATAATTTTTCCAAGTAACTTTGTGAATCGTTTAGTATAGTGCAACACTGTTGCCTGCATATAAAAACCCTCTTGAATAATTCAGCTTTGCATACTTTATGGAAAGCCAGGAGAGTGGGAGCCTTCCTGATCTTCTCAGGCAGGCCATTCCACGAGATGGTGGCCACCTTGAGAAAGGCACGTGTATGGGTAGTCGTGGATTTTGCCCATTTTCAGGGTGGCACCTGCAGAAGTCTCTGCTCCGATGAGCAAAGCTGTCGTGGCGGTGCATAGGGGGAAGAGGCAGTCTCACAGATATGAGAGTGCAAGGCTATGAAGGGCTTTGTAGGTGATAGCTAATACCTGAAGTTGACCCCAGTGACTTATGGGCAGCCAGTGAAGCACCTGCAGGATGGAAGTAATATGCGTGCTCCATCTAGCACCCAATAATAACCTAGCTGCAGCATTCTGCACTAGCTGGAGTTTCTGAATTGATTTTGAGACCATTGCAGTAGTTTAGTGTCACTGTTACTGTGGATTCAGGTAGCTAAGCTGAGTTGAAGAAAACCTTTTTTGCAACTGCATTAACTTGCTTCTCCAGTAACAAAGTTGGGCCCAATATAACCTCAAGGCCCTTAACTGAACTCCATCAAAAGTGTGGAGAACAATGTCCTTCAAGATCTCTACCTTCCCTATCAGCATTACCTCTGTCTTTTCATTTGTACATGCATAAAATGTGAAATGGTGATTTCTTTATTTGGACTGCATACAGCCCACTTTTCAGCAATAAATGTCTCTACATAAAGCATAAAATTGCCTAAAAATTATTAAATGATCAAGTCAACCAATATAGAAAGAAACAAAATCGCAGCCCAGAAACCACCTATTCAGTTTGGACACAAAGACCTCAATAGACAATTCCCGTCTCTGAAGAGCCAAGACTCTGGAGACCTCAGTGAGTAGTTATTTCCAAAGATTTGTGGGCTGGAAAATATTTGCTCAGCAGTGGCCACAAGCGTAATAGCAGGTTGGGTCACTGAAAGATTCTCAGTGCCAGATTTCGGTGAGAGAACAGGCATGTACTGGAGAAGGCATTCCTTCAACTATCTTGGGCCAAGGACATAAAGGGAATTAAAGATAAGTGGTAGCACCTTAAATGGAATCCAGAAGCATATTGGCAGCCAATAGAGCTCATTCCAAATCAGTGTTACATGTGACCACCAGAAATTAATTTGTTTGCCACATTGTGGGCCAGTTGTCATTTCCAAACAGCCTTCAAAAGCACCCCCACATCGATTGTGTTACAATGAGCCAAATGGGAGGTCCCGTTCCCAGAAACGAAAGCAGCTCTTGAATCGGCCAAAGCTGAAAAAGACAGCCGGTGTAGAGGCAGTGGTAAAAGTGCTGAACTCAAGCCAGGAATCACTGGGTTTGAATCTCTACTTTGCCCATGAGGCTCACTGAGATGAGTTTGTTCCGGTTGTTCCCCTCACCTTCAGCATTTCAGAAAAACCTATTTTGAAGCTTGTTGAAGCATGAAACTGAATGCCTGAAAGTCTTACAATTTGCTGACTAAAATCACTTGCAAATAAAGGTTTTATCAAAGAATTCTGGATCTTCACATTTTGCTTCTTATATACTGGACCCAGAAGCTGTTGCTGATAAGTTTGTATCGCAGCACCTGGACAGAGGGAGGCATCTCATCCCTTAGAGATAGGGATGGGATTCATCCCCACCTCTGTGCAATAGTAGCTCTGGAAGTAGCCAATTTGAGACACAGCAAACCTGAAGCTAGGAGTCTTAAGGGGAGGAGAGGGTGGCCATCGAGACAAGCCAGCATTTGACCAGAATCAGAGGCAGAGGTTTGTACTGCAACTAGGGCTGCCAACCTCCAGGTGGTGGCTGGAGATCTCCCGCTGTTACCTCTGATCTCCAGGCGACAGAGACCAGTTCACCTGGAGAAAATGGCCACTTTGGAAGTTGGACTCTTTGGCATTACACCCCGCTGAAGTCCCTCCCCTCTCCAAACCCCGCCCTCTTCAGGCTCCACCCCCAAATTCTCCAGGTATTTCCCAACTTGGAGCCGGCACCCCTAACTGCAACCCATGCCAGTTACTTGCTCTTGGCTGCTTTGGCTTAGAGGAAAAGGCTCACTTAAGGGATGAGAGGCTTTCTCACATCTTCTGCCTCTTCATGCCTTCCTCTTGGGCATGTATTGTCAGTCTTTTATTTTACATTAAGTCTGTAGCTTGTATTTTCTTGTAAATTTAACTGCCACACACATTTCATACCTAGTAAAAAAGTTTCATGATTTTGCTATCTTTCTATTGTCTTATTTTAGTAAGGAATATACTTCTATACCAGCCTCAGTTTTAAAAGGCAATTAATTACTCAACAGCTTATATTTATGGTACTAGGAAGCAAGCAATAAACAATCATCAAGAGTACATGCGTTGTCTTTTTTTTTTTTTAACAATGTGAGAATTATGAGCCAGTCCTATTATCATGACAATTGCTGCCAACATCCCCATTAGAAGAATATGTGTCTCAGGGAATAGAGCAGAAGATTAGATCAATTGCTGTGAAATGGTTCCTTGAAAGATAACAGGCTCTAGGTTTCCAGTAAAAATAAAACTCTTTTTGTCAGGTAATCCAGAGCAGAAGTTAAACTTTTAAAAATAAAACAGGAGTCCAAAGGCAAATTTTTTTTAAAAAAGTATACATTTAAAATATTGTTCTATATGTGTTTGGTAAATGTTGACATTTATTGATGACTTTTTACATGACCAGGGAAATGTCAGGAAATTCTTACATTCACAAGGAGAACAATTCTTTGAGATAATTTGAGAACTGAAGAACAGTTACGATAAAACTGGCAGCCCATTCCTGAAGGGGAGGTGGATATGCCAACTTTCTCTACCACTTAAGGGAGACTCAAACCGGCTTACAATCACCTTCCCTTCCCCTCCCCACAACAGACACCCTGTGAGATAGGTGGGGCTGAGAGAGCTCTAACAGAGCTGTAACTCGCCCAAGACCACCCAGCTGGCTTTATGTGTAGGAGTGGGGAAACAAATCCAATTCCCCAGATTAGCCTCCACCGCTCATGTGGAGGAGTGGGGAATCAAACCCGGTTCTCAAGATCAGAGTCCACCACTTCAAAAAAGGGGAGGGGATGCCCCATAGGGAACAGTGAGGCTATGCCACCAAAAAAGGTGGTGCATCCCCACCACCACCAAAAAAGGTGGTGCATCCCCACCACCACTCAAGGGAGTGTTGCAGGGGCGAAAAGGCTCCACCCCTGGGAACCCCCCCACCCCATGCCGGCAGGAGCTTTCCCTTCTGAGAAACCCCTGCCGCCATGGCTGTGCTGGTAGCAGGGGCCAGTGGTACCCAGACACCAGCATGTTTGCCCCGTGCTGGCATAAGTGCAACATTAGTCTGCAGGGTCACACCACCTACTAAGGAGCTTTAGGGGCCCCCTTCAGGAATGGGTTCTAAGTGATTTGTGAATGCTGTCAGAATATTCTTATTAATTTCAGAAAACTCTGACGTTTATCAGTAACTCTCAAGAAATTTAGGTCAAATTTCATTCTCATTGGTATCCCAACTATGCAGAGGTTACCATTTATCAAGGCACAGTGGTACATGTTCAGAATAAACCCAACATTTATTGACACTGCCTACTGGCAAACACCAATATTCACCGAATTTCTGTGACATTCTGCATATGCCTTGACAATTTTTTTAATAAGAACATAATGTGCGGGCCTTCAGTTTTAAACTGTCCTCCAGGACCAAACTCCTTAAAAAATCCAATGAACATTTAATCCTTTTCCGTCCAAATCATGACCCAATCATGTTCTTCACAAAAATACTTAATTTTACCACTCAAGAATTTTTACCACAGCATGTTTGGGTGTTGTATTTATTCAAGAATAGGGAGCTGATAAGAAGGTTGAACGTAGAGGTTTTCAACCTCCTTGCTAGTACTAAATGCAAATACTCATTACCCTTAAAATATAATTTATGTAGGTAGAATATAACCCTTCATTTATTCAGATTTAATTTTATGATAATCTACTGATTTTTTAAAAAGTAAAAGCAGAAGAAAACTGGAGATCTCCTGCTATTACAACTGCTATCCAGCCGATAGAGATCAGTTCACCTGAAGAAAATGGCCGCTTTGGCCATTGGACTCGATGGCATTGAAGTCCCTCCCCTCCCCAAACCCCGCCCTCTTCAGGCTCCGCCCCAAAAGCCTCCCACCAGTGGCTGAAGAGGGGCCTGGCAACCCGACTGCTGGTGCGTTGTCTGTGCATATGTAGATAACACTATTTTGAGGGGATTTAAACCTCCCAAGTTTGGAGAAAAATCTCCTTTGTCATTGTGGGGCTGATCCGTGAATTTAAATATCCACAGACCGACCCTCATAAGGATATTAGTGCTATGATCTGGGAAGACTTTATATTACTATTAGCTACAGGACAAAATCCTACACGGGAAGCTCATTCCTGTGCCTAAAGGACAAAAGTCCTTTGGAGGCCAGGAAGGGGCTGCCCCGGCATTCGGGCCCCCTGCGCCGGCGTTGGCATTACTTATGCCACCCAGGATGGGCCAGATGCCGGCACAAAGGCCCACCGGCACAAAGGCCATGCCGGCGTCTCAGGGGGCGTTCCCGGGGTGTGCCGAGGGGGCAGAGCTGCCAGTAGGCCCGGCATGTTGGTGGGGAAAACGGCATTGCTCTCTGTTCCCAGTGGGGCAAAATGCCCCATTTAAAATTTTAACAGCCGGCGAAAGGACAAGTGAGAGCTACCACCTGTGTTCTCATCCTTTGCCCTGCCTGGTTGAGAAAAGTTGCCAGAGGGGGACTGCTTGAGCAGGTAAGGGGAGTGGTAAATCCTTAATTGAGAGCAGGAGTTACGCCACCCATGCTCAAGGAGTCGGTGACTGGACCTGTTCTGAAAATAACCCTCCCTGAGACCTACTGTGTTGGTGATCATGTAATTCTCCTATTTTTGTTGAGCTGGTCAACACTGATAAGGGCAGAAGAAGCCCAGGTCCTTGTTAAGTCCCTGTGAGTTGGTGTGCTGATTAGCCAGTCATCCCTCCCTTAAAAAACCCCTTTTCCAGTGCATCAAGGTTAAACAGTTTGTCTGCGTTTTCAAACTCAGAGTTCAGGTTCAGCAAGGAGGCAAATTTCCCAGGGAAGAGGGATGAAGCCATACTAAAATCTGAGTTCTGTTTGGATATAATAACTGAGCCACCAAGCAGAACAACCTGTGAGTTATTTCCACCAGCCATTTCGAATGATCCCTGAATTCCCTCATATCCAGTGAGAGGGAGAGCCCTCCCCCAATTTCCCCCCTGAAAAATTCCCCCTGGGGTGACTTGGCAAAAAAATCTATTAGAGGCGACTCCAAACCATGGTTTTTCATTCTGTTCCTAGCCCTCATGGCAGGAGCAAGGAGGGGACTGAATCCCAATGTTTATCCCTTTGGCATACGGTCTGTTCGATTGCTAAGGAATGTGCCAAGTTAGCTGATGTCTTTACGCTTTTATTTTCTCTTTGTCTTCGCAGGTTATGTCTGAATCATTTGTTTCTTCCCCGTTAGATCTGTATGTATGCCCAATTTTTTTCCGGTTTTTGTAACCAAAGAGATGGTTTTGCATTAACTCAGAATAAGTCATCCTCAGCATTACTACTTCAGGAAAATGAGGAAAGGGTAAAAATTTCTATCCCAAGTATTTTGTTTGTTTTTGGTAACATTAGCACATGGGCTGCTGTCCAGGGTCCTGGCTGACTCAAGAAGTGGACTGCAGCACATTTATTTGTAAAAATATTCTACAGCGGGCGACAGCAGAACCGCCCACCCACCCCCTTTTATGTGGTTCGCAGCTCTTTTTACACGACCACACCTAACGCAAAAGGGGACAATGTGGTGAATCCCTTTTGTAATTAAAATTACACTTAGGCCATTTATGCTTGGTAATTAGCATTGGGTTCCAGGCTTAATTGCCCTGCATATTTTTTTGAATTTTTCATGCTGAACTGTCATTCCAGAAGTGACCGCGAAGCCAGCGCATACCTGCTTCGCATTACTTAAGAGCCCCTTTAACGCGACCTTTGGTGTTTGCTCTGCCCCCGCCCCGAAAAATCCCCTGAAGGAACAATGCAAAATAACAGCGGCTCGTTAGCTATGCACATGCTAATGGCTATGCAAACAGGAATGAAGGAGCAGACGAGTGGGGAGGTGGACTTTCTCCTTTTGCATCGGGACCATGAATAGGCATTTTTAAGTCGCATTTTTAAAAAGAGCTTTGAGTGAGCATCAAAATCGACCATGCATAAATGGTCTTAGATACTTTTCCTTCATTGACCGGTATAAAGTTTCACTGGTGAGGCGCTGGTTTCATTCGGCTGCTCAGAATGCTTATTATCATGATTCATGCAATGTAAGCATCCTTTTGGTGGTTATCTGATAAGGAAACCAAAGAGCTGTGCTCATTTTTCTTCAAAAAGAAACAAATGAGTGTGTTGTACTACACTTAAACAGTAAAGACAGAAAGTTGCTGGACTGATTAGTCTCAGGAGTTTATTCTTTTGAAAAATCCCCAGGATATGCATAGCTTTAATAAAAGACCTAATGTAAATTTAAACCTGTATAGATTACTTGAAATGCTAGCTACAGCTAAGCAACCTAACAAACAAAGTAGGCTCTATGCTGTGGGGTATTGTTAAAAAACAAAACCAGCACACACAATTCAATGCAATACAACTATATTAAAGTGCAGAATAACAAGTGGAAAACTTAACTAAAGACATTCCAAAGGCCAGAACGGCTCATTACACTTTGAGCCGTTCTGGCCATTGGAATGTCTATGTCTGAGGATTGTTTTTCTGTACAACTATTTTGCCTTGAATGAATTTAATCAGCTGATGAAGCTTCCGGCGAAACGTGGATACCGATCTGGACGACACGTTCTAGTATCCCCTTCTCAGCTGTCTCAACTTGGACTGTAACCACTTACCTGTAGCATTGCTACACATATGCAATGCTATTAACATATGAACAATATTGGAAATACTTACCTAGAATGGATGTTGCTCCTTGCACTTTTGTGTATTTGTATATATTGTAAATATTAGTGTCTTTAGTTAAGCTACAGCTAAGCAGCAATAGATCAATATCTAGAAGTGCCCTGGAACTTCTTAATAAATGGTTATTTGGAAAGACCACACAATTTTTTCTTCTTTGCAAATAATTACTTCTGCCACCACCCCCAAGTATGAAAGCTGTGCTTCCGTTCAGTCCCTTATTCCTCATAAATGCAAATACGCAAACCAAAAGTAAAATGCAACTTTTAAAAATAATTTAATAATATTTAATAATTTAATTTAACAAATAGTGAAAGATCTTACACAGGTAACTTTGGTTGAACACATGAAGCTGCCTTATACTGAATCAGACCCTTGGTCCATCAAAGTCAGTATTGTCTACTCAGACTGGTAGCGGCTCTCCAGGGTCTCAGGCTCGATTAGCAAGATACCTACCAAGCATTGGGAATGTTGACTCACCACTTGTAATTTTAGATACACAAATAAGAATGAGGGAGAGGGTTGTTCTACTGGTGCAATCCTGCCCTGAATGAGTAGTGAATGGAATATTAATGAATTTTGTGATGGAATGAATTTCATGATGGAAACAGGGCACAGCCTCTGAGCTTGTTAGCTGGAGCAAAGACCTTCTGCTCTTTAACCATCTCTGCTGAGTCACTGGTCCTTTTTTTCCTGCAGTTATTCTGTTGAGACCAGGGCTGGTGCCTGGGTCGTGAGTCCTTTGTGTGAACTGAAGGGTAAGAACCAAAAGGCTTTTGGCCTGTGGCTCTTTCCCTGTTGGTCTCGCAGCCTGTGGCTCAGCTGTCTGGAAGATCCAGCAGCCTGGGTGTAACAGGAAGAAGCACTGAAGCAACATTGCTTGGCCCCCTTCTGGTACACATAAACACATGAAGCTGCCTTATACTGAATCAGTCCCTTGGGTCCATCAAAGTCAGTATTGTCTACTCAGAGCGGCAGCGGCTCTCCAGGGTCTCAGGCAGAGGTCTTTCACATCACCTCCATGCCTAGTCCCTTTAACTGGAGATGCCGGGGATTTAACTTGGGACCTTCTGCATGCCAAGCAGATGCTCTACCACTGAGCCACGGCCCCTCCCCCATGGTTAGGGCCACAGCATAAATTATGCCATTATCATGTTTACCAGTTGTCCACTAACATCCATGCAGATATTGCTGAATCATTGCATTTTATGACTCAGCTAAACCCAGCGTTTCTCAGAATGGAACAGATACATATGACTCTTCACGGGGGCAAAACTAGGTCCAGATTATGTGAGGAGATCCTTTGCAGTCTTAAGAAAGGTTTGAAGAGAGGTTATCAATAATCTAAAAGGTTTGTAGCCTTGTGGTGCTTATAAGGTTTATGAATATAGATAATTTTCTAAAGGCATGTGCGAAGAACTATGAAATTCCAGGAAGCTGTTTGGGTCTTGGAACCACCTGATTGACAGCTGTGCAATTCTGGGAGTGGCCATTGGAACTGTAATAGTGTAGAACTGAACTGAGAATCAGTTAAGTGAAGACAGAACTTGAAGCAGCTAGGTAGATCGAGGAGGAGGGGTTAGTAAAAAGAAATTTTCTGGTAAATTTCAGGTTCCGGTTTATGGGCCCCATCCCCCCCCGCCCCCCCGGGTAAATCAAAACAAGCCAAATACCCATACTGGTAAATGGGTATTCGGCTTTATTTCCAGGTTTCCTGAAAAAAAAAAATCTGGTCCATTATAGTCTATGGAATTTATTTACAAGGCTCCAGGGGGCCGTTTTTCGAGGTAGAGTCACCAAATTTGCAGCATAGCTGCAAGGGACTCTCTTTAGATGGACACCAAAATTTGATGAAGTTTGGGACAGGGGGTCCAATTTTATGGGCCTGCAAAGGGGTCATCCCCGTCCTCCAGGCCTTTGTGAGAGCTGAGCCATCAATCGGTTTTCAGGTTCAGAAGGTGAGCATTGCCAAGGTCTGGCAGAAAGAGACGGTTGGCAGGCTGGTGCCTCATGCTTTTCTATGGAGAAGGGGGCGACCCCTTCGGGGGCCCATAAATTTGGACCCCCCCGGACCCAAACTTTACCAAACTTCAGGATTCATGCAAGGAGAGCCCCTTGCAGCTACCCTGAAAATTTGGAAACCCTACCTCTAAAAAAGCCCCTGCAGGGGCTTTAAAAAGACTCCCATAGGCTAAAATGGACCTGGGCTTTTTCAGGACAACCTAAAAAAAGCAGGAAATCCCATTTACCAGTATGGGTATTCGGCTTATTTCAGCTTTCCTGCTGAAAATTGGGTCTAATAAACCCAAACACGAAATATACTGTGTTTTTTTTTTGTTTTGTTTTTTGGCACAGCTCTAGTTCAGGGACCTGTACAAGTTGGAGCGGGTTTCTTCCCCACAAAACAGAATTCTAAATTGGGATTAGACCGTTTGTCTGCATTCATATAAAGGTAAAGGTCCCCTGTGCAAGCACCAGGTCATTCTTGACCCATGGGGTGACGTCACATCCCGACATTTTCTAGGCAGACTTTGTTTGTGGGGTGGTTTGCCAGTGCCTTCCCCAGTCATCTTCCCTTTACCCCCAGCAAGCTGGGTACTCATTTGACCGACCTTGGAAGGATGGAAGACTGAGCCAACCTTGAGCCAGCTACCTGAAACCAACTTCCGTTGGGATCGAACTCAGGTCGTGAGCAGAGCTTTGGACTGCAATACTGCAGCTTAACCCTCTGCGCCACTTACTTCACAGCAAACTGAAGCTTGATTGAAGCCTTTCCAAAGCAAGGGGCTTTCAATAACACACTTAATACATACCCAAGGAAATCGGAGTGGGGAAGCAGGAGGGAATGCACAAGCACAGCAACAAGCTGTGTTTGTGCCAATTACAGACAAAACAGGGGTTTGCCATGGTGTCTGAATGTGGTCTTAAGAGGATTTTCAAGCTGAAACAATGGGGCTGTGAAATTTGAGAGCATCTTTCATCTGAACATCTTTAGCATGTCAGTACTCAGGGAGAGGCAAAGGGTTGGAAAGGCTAGTCATCCCTCTTGGCCTTGAAAATGTGCATACTAGTCAACTCAGAGACCAAGATGACCAGTTCTGTGAGGACACCCTCCATGTTCTGGTACAGTTGGTTTGCCAGCTTTCAGAATTGCTGCATATAAAATGCAGTTTTTCTTAAAACATTCATTACTTTTAAAATATTTAAACAAGAATTTTCTGTTAGTCAAAGTTCATATATTTTTCATAACAAATGGAGCTTCTTACTGGCTCCCCAAAGCACAAAGTGGGAATGTATCACAGGCTTATCTTGCGAGTGTGTGTTTTAAGAGCCATCAAGTCACTTCCGACTCATGGCAACACTATGAATCAAAGTCCTCCAAAATGTCCGATCTTTGACAGCCTTGCTCAGATCTTGCAAATTAAGGGCTGTGGATTCCTTTATTGAGTCCATCCATCTCTTGTTGGGTCTTCATCTTTTCCTGCTGCCCTCAGCTTCTCCTAGCATGATGGTCTTTTCAAGTGACTCTTGTCTTCTTATAATGTGACCAAAATACGATAGCCTCAGTTTAGTCATTTTAGCTTCTAGGGTCAGTTCAGGCTTGATTTGATCTATAACCCACTGATTTGTTTTTTTGGCAGTCCATGGTATCCATTACACCTCTAACACCACATTTCAAAGGAGTCTACTTTCTTCCTATCAGGTTTCTTCAGTGTCCAGCTTTCACACCCATACATAGTAATAGTAAATACCATGACATGAATTAACTTAATCTTGGTGGCCAGTGACACATCCTTACACTTCAGAATCTTTTCTAGCTCCTTCATGGCTGCCCTTCACAGTCTCAATCTCCTTCTGATTTCTTGGCTGCATCCTCCCTTTTGGTTGATGATGGAGCCAAGGAATAGAAAGTCTTCAACAATTTCAATTTCCTCATTGTCAACCTTAAAGGTATGTAATTCTCCTGTAGTCATTACTTTTGTCTTCTTGATGTTCAACTGTAGTCCTGCTTTGGCACTTTCTCTTTTTACTTTCAGCAGTAGTCGTTTCAAGTCTTCGCTATTTTCTGCCAGTAAGGCTAATCTTATCCAACTCTATACCTGAAGCATGATAGATACTTACTTAGCATCCTCTGCAAACCCTTCAAAGAAGGATACTTCACAGGTTTTCTAGGTCATTGTCTCTATTTTAGAATTCCTAATATTTAAATCTGCACTACTGAAAATCAAACCTTCATCCTTTCCCATCCCTCTTTACCATTCTGGTCAGTAGTTAGCTGTACCAGTGTGTGTGTGTAAAGTGCCATCAAATCGCAGCCGACTTATGGCAACCCAGTAGGGTTTTCAAGGCAAGCGAGTAATGGAGGTGGTTTGCCACTGTCTTTTTGTGGTGTTCCTTGGTAGTCTCCCATCCAAGTACTAACCAGGGCCCTACTTAGTTTCTGAGATCTGACAAGATCAGGCTAGCCTGGGCCATCCAGGTCAGGGCACTGACCTGTAGAACAGTAGAACCTGTACCAGTAGAACAGTCCTTTGGACTTCCATTTCCATTCCAAGTGCTTTATCAATGTTTGTGCTGTCCTCCCAATCTTCTTGACATTTCTTTGCTCCAAGGTGGATACAATACTTAAACTTATCACTTTTTATATCACCATTCCTCCAAGGAGCTCAGGGTGATGTACAAAGTTATCCTTTTCTCTGTTTATTTTCACAGCACACAATACAACACAGCACAACACAACACAATACAATACAATACAATACAATACAATACAATACAAATACCTTTAATGGCATAATAGTTTTAAAATACAAGGAGTGAAATCAGGTTAAAAATTGGGATGTAGTTCATTCCTTGTGGTTATAGTCTGTCTTCTGACTGAGTTACCATTGAGTAGCAGCTATCAGCAGGAATCTAGCCATGTTTCCTGTGATCTCAGGATCCCAATCTGCTAGTAGATTATGTAGCATTTTCTTTTTGTTTGGGGCAAAGTTTGAGACTGAGGGTTTTATGAGTTTTTCTCTTGCAGTGTCATATAGGTGACAGTCCAGGAGAATGTGGGACAAGGAGTCAGGGCATCCTCTTTGGAGGAAAGCTAGGCTGAGAGGCAGCCATGAAGGAACTAGAAAAGATGCTTAAGTGTAAGGATGTATTACTGGCAACTAAGATCAAGTTAATTCGTGCCATTAGTATTCCCTGTTACTATGTATGGATGTGAAAGTTGGACAATGAAGAAAGCTGACAGGAAGAAAGTAGATTCCTTTGAAATGTGGTGTTGGAGGATAGCTTTATGGATACCGTGGACCACCAAAAAAGACAAATATATGGGTTCTAGATCAAATCAAGCCTGAACTCTCTCTAGAAGCTAAAATTTACTAAACTGAGGCTATCATACTTTGGTCACATTATGAAAAGATGAGTCACTGGAAAAGACAATCATGCTAGGAAAAGCTGAAGGCAGCAGGAAAAGAGGAAGACCCAACATGAGATAGATCAACTCTATAAAGTAAGCCTTAGCCCTCAGTTTGCAAGACCTGAGCAAGGCTGTTAATGATCGGATGTTTGGAGGCCATTGATTCATAGGGCCGCCATGAATCGAAAGTGACTTGACAGCACTGAACACACAGGCTTAGAGGAGGGAGGGAGGGAGAGAGAGGGGAAAAGAGAGAGACTGGGTCCATGGTTAGCCTGTGAGCTTCATAACTAAAGTGAGATTTGAATCTGGGTCTTTCCAGTTGTAGTGGAAGACTCTAACCACAACACAACTAGCATTTACACCAATAGGTGTTAATGGAGTTCCACAAGTAAATTTCACACAGAGTGCCAAGGCCTGGATATATATGCTTAACTTTCCAAACAGGATTCTAGTATTGGTTGAGTAATTTAAACTGAATCACATATTTGATGAATTATTCAGTATTACAATTTCCTGGGCAAGATTTTCAGAGAATCTGTCTTCCGTTGCTGCTTTAAGCTTAATGAGGTAATCCATTAACAACACCATCCTTAACACTGCCTGTTTGTAGCATAAACACCACTTAAGTGACCATAACTTATAGTGGTAGAGTACTTTGAGTGCAGAGGATTCACCAGCAAACCGGATAGGAACAATTAAATAGGGCACGAAAAGCTGTCTGGACTTAGTCAACTAGCTGAATTACTGGTTGATTCACCAGTACATTCATCCCACTTTATTGACATGGTGCACCGTGTTCTGAACAAAAGAAATAATGAAATAATTTGCCATGTCACGAGTTTTACTGTGATACTGTGGGTGCGCTTATCATTATGTTTTTTTTTTTCTTTGACTAGCCTGATAGCTAATGAGAAGCTAGATAGCCTTACTGGCCTGGAATTGAGATGGAACAGAATAAAGTATCGATGGAACAGAATAAAGTACAGTGTCCAGATCGTGTGAAGTAATTGTATTTTTAACCTGAAAATTACCCCAATTATCCTCTTTGGTGTTGCCATCTGGATTACAGTCATCAATGAATCTATAGATTGTCCACTGCTTCAGTTCTTACGAAAACTTCTAAATGCCCCTCGATGTGTTGCTGGCGTTACTCTCCGTTCCGAGTTTGGCCAAATGTCACTTGAAGCTAGGGCGTGGTTGGCCGCCTTTAAACTACACCTTAAACTGTGCTTTAGCACTGAGGGGTTCCTAGCTTCTCTGAAGCATGACCCTTTTAAATCCTCATGGCAAAAAATCTTAGATGAGAAACTGTCGTTGTTGGGCTTCTCGCAGGATGTCTTATTAGATCTTGGGAAAACTGAAGCTTTTACCAAAATTAAAAAGTGCATTAAAGAGCTCGATTATAACAGCACTATTTTTCGTGCTCGTCGCGTCTGTTCATCCCACTTCTTCGGAATACCCCCTCCACGTGGTCTGCCTGCCTATACATATTATCTGACAACTCCTCGTCGCTGTAGAGCTTTTTGCTTGGCTAGATTGAATGCTAACCTTTCTATGGTAATGCAGGGCAGAATTCTGAATATACCATAATCAGACAGGATCTGCCCTTGCTCTTCTGGCTCTATTGACTCATTAGCCCATGCCCTTTTGGAATGCCACTTTTACAAGGAACTTCGATCGCACTATATTTCCCCCCTTTTAATATACAAATCCAATGCCTCTGTGACTGACATAATGTCTTTTTTACTAAGTGATAGGGACACCAAGGCTACATTGTCAGTGGCAAGATTTGTTTCAGTCCTTATATCCCTCCAACACTAGATATATGCTGCTCAAGATCAATTGATCAAGGAGCTTCTAAGGGATAAAAGGAAAGGTAATTGTATTCCTTTACTATGCTCTGGTTAAACCTCACCTAGAGTATTGTGTTCAGTTTTAGGCACCACAATTTAAAAAGGATGTAGACAAGCTGGAACGTGTCCAGACAAGGCAACAAAGATGGTGAGGGGACTGGAGACCCAGTCCTATGAGGAAAGGTTGAAGGAGCTGGGTATGTTTAGCCTGAAAAGGAGAAGACTGAGAGGGATATGATAACCATCTTCAAGTACTTGAAGGGCTGTCATATGGAGGATGGTGCCGAGTTGTTTTCTGTTGCCCCAGAAGGTTGTACCAGAACCAACGGGCTGAAATTAAATCAAGAGTTTCCATCTTCCATTAGGAAGAATTTTCTAACAGTTAGAGCAGCTCCTCAGTGAAACAGACTTCCTCGAGTGGTGGTAAGTGCTCCTTCCCTGGAGGTTTTTAAGCAGAGGCTAGATGCCCATCTGTCAGCAATGCTGATTCTATGACCTTGGGTAGTTCATAGGAGGGAGGGCATCTTGGCCATCTTCTAGGGGTCACTGGGGGTGTGTGGGGGAGGTAGTTCTGAGTTTCCTGCATTGTGCAGGGGGTTGGACTAGATGACCCTGGTGGTCCCTTCCAACTCTATGATTTTATGATTCTGTCATTCTATGATAAAGAAATAAATGAAGGAATGCCCATTAGAGTTTGGACAGGGAGACTGCTGGAAGGACACATTATGTTTGAATAGTTTCAAACCACAAGGTGAAAGGGCTTAGGCTTTCTAAACCAACTAGCCATTCTGAATGCTGTCTACATTTCAATGAAATGAGTGGCATAATGATTCCCATTGTTTTCAATGGGTAAAGTTTACAAATGCTACATGGCTAAGTCCATGAGTGGCTATTATTATCCATGAAGCTGCAACCTTTTGCAGAGCTCAATGTCAGTGAGCTTAGATGCACCTAATTCTGTTGGGCTGAAAAACCAGAAATGCAAATTCCATGTGCAGGAAGTAAAATGTATTTATTTTTAATTATAAAAGGCTGCATCACTATAATAAATTATTAATCCCCATTTTACAGAAGTATCACCAGCACATGGCTTTCATTTTATTCGAGAAATTCAAAACACATAATTCTGAAGCTACTTTGGAAAACAGGTAAAGATAGTCCCCTGTACAAGCACCGGGTCATTCCTGACCCATGGGGTGATGTCACATCCCAACGTTTACTAGGCAGACTATGTTTACGGGGTGGTTTGCCAGTGCCTTTCCCAGTCGTCTTCCCTTTACCCTCAGCAAGCTGGGTACTCATTTGACCATCCTCAGAAGGATGGAAGGCTGAGTCAACCTCGAGCCGGCTACCTGAAACCGACTTCCGTTGGGATCGAACTCAGGTCATGAGCAGAGCTTGGACTGCAGTACTGCAGCTTACCACTCTGCGCCAGATGGCCCATAAAGCACAATTTGTAAGGCAGCATACAAGATGATGCCGATAAGGCTACCAAAACAACCATACAGTCAGTACTGAAATATGTATTTGCTCCATTTAAAAAAATAATTGTATCCTAAACATTTTCTATGAGTGATAAGACCACTGATGAGCCTATTAATTTTTGATAGAGAGGGAAGGTGGGAGGAAAGAGAGAGGAAGAGAGGACAGAGTGATGGGAAATAACAGAGGAAGATCCACTTACGTCCTCATAACGGAGTAAAGAGAGATTTACTGCCACTGTAGGTAGATATTTTAATCCAAGGCAGATAAAATAAGGAACAGCCGCAAGTCTTTAATCTTGCAGTGTGTCATCTGTTTTCATAGCTGTGGTTGAGCTAGAAATCATTTAAAACTGGAGGCAAATTGGACTTGTTATTTAAACATTTGCAGTTCAAAGCCAGTGGGGAAACTGCTGGGTTTCTGGTGTTGCAAAAATACCATAAATGTTCCCTGGAAGAATTAAGGTATTTTAACAGATTATAAAACAGTGCGTCCTGGATGGCCCAGCTCTAGGGATGAGGGAATTCCCTTCATTCCACCACTGTATTGTTCCAGAATTTCTCTCTGGTCTGCATTCTGGTACTCCTGAATTCTGGTTTAACTAGGAAATATCTAAAAATTAATTCTGGGTTTGGATCATGCAGTTTGCTGCAACTTGCAGTTTCCTCGGTTCCTTTACATCTCTATCCCCTTCTCTGTGTTACAGACAGGGAATGTGCACATCGATAAAACACTACAGAAAAGCAATCTTGCTCTAACCAGATGATCAGATGTATTACTGCATCCATATTCTTTTTGAATGTTTTTACCGATGTACACATGCACTCATATGCATAGGCAAAACGCAGCATGAAAAGATAATTGATAAAATGGCACCTGCAATTTCATCAAGATAGCTCCCCACCCTCACCCCCAGTGAGCTTTCAATGTACTTACGTGCACCAATAATGCAGGAGGGGGAGAGACATGTGAACTGAAGAGCTGAAGGCTAAAGGATCCTGACTATATACCATACTCTATTCAAAATGTGGAATTTTTTTAAAAAAATTGAATTATGAACAGCTCCTATTGTATCACCAGCGTGATGTAGTAGTTAAGAGTGGTTGTTTGGAGCAGTGGACTCTGATCTGGAGAACCGGGTTTGATTCCCCACTCCTCCACATGAATGGCAAAATCTAATCTGGTGAACTGGGTTGGTTTCCCCACTCCTCCACATGAAGCCAGCGGGGTGACCTTGGGCTAGTCACAGCTCTCTCAGCCCTACCAACCTTACAGGGTGTCTGTTGTGGGGAGGGGGGGAAAGGTGATTGTAAGCCGGTTTGATTCTTCCTTAAGTGGTGGAGAAAGTCAGCATATAAAACCCAACTCTTCTTCTTACTTCTCTTTGAAAGCAAGACTAGGCAATATGGAACTCCAAAATCCTGGGGAGCGGGGAGTGATGGATAAAGAGCATTGCAGATGTTCCTCATGCCAAGCCATCCTCATAGTGGTAACCTGGGTGAGTTTCAGCGTTATCCTATACAGAGTTTCTCCAGACTAAGCCTGTTGATTTCCATAGACTGAAGTAACTCTATAAAGGATTGTTCTCTAAATATGTTCCTGATTTTTGAACAAGCCACCCACTATCATATATACTAGCTGCTATTTTCATGTAACAAAATCTGCAATGGGAATGTCTGAGTTGGGTCCAGCTTTTCTGCATTTCTGAATGTACCCTTTGATTTTATGACATTCAGTTTACAGCTTCATGGCAACATACTACCATTCTGGTTGTTTTCAGAAACTACATTATCTGCTCAGAAATGACATTATCTGCTCACTCAGCCAGACAGCATTACATAGCACAGAATGAATTTGTTTCTGAGAAGTGGCTAAGGGCAATAAAGGGAAGTATGAGGCATAAACAGGTTGCCAACTCTTCAGTTCAAAGATCCTGCTACCTCTGTAGGCCCAGAGGCAGACTTCTTTTGGTTATATCAGATGCAAGCCCAGAAAAGGATGAAAGATGCTGGATTCAATCCACACAGAACTGCAGGGAGAAGAAGTGGTCCATTTTGGAAGATGCCTTAGGACAGAAAGATGGCTTAGAACTGAAAGATGGCTCATCCATTGGTTCCTCGCACAAAGTGGTAACAGAGCAGGAGGAGGCAGTTGACGAGCCGTCCCTGATCATCATTGGTGCTGGAGGGTCCAAGCCAAGAGGCCCCTGAGACACTGGCTTGGCTCTGCTCGCACCTGGCCACCAGTGGTCCTCTAGGGTAGTGGCCCACCAAGATATTTCCCTGGATGTTAAATGGCCAGTCTGCCCTGGCACTGCCTGTACTCCCAATACACATGAACACATGAAGCTGCCTTATACTGAATCAGACCCTTGGTCCATTAAAGTCAGTATTGTCTGCTTAGACCGGCAGCGGCTCTCCAGGGTCTCAGGCAGAGGTCTTTCACACCACCTACTTGCCTAGTCCCTTTAACTGGAGAGGCCAGGGATTGAACCTGGGACCTTCTGCATACCAAGCACTGCGCCACAGCCCCTCCCCAAAGTCAGTACTGTCTACTCAGACCGGCAGTGGCTCTCCAGGGTCTCAGGCAGGGGTCTTTCACATCACCTACCTGCCTAGTCCCTTTAACTGGAGATGCTGGGGATTGAACCTGGGACCTTCTGCATGCCAAGCAGATGTTCTACAAACTGAGCCATGTAAGGACTGGCAGTGTAAGGATGAGCCACCCATAGCAAAGGAGCCTGTGGCAGACCAGGGGTGGGGGCCAGGACTCCATGCCCAAGGACGTTTCCCTGTGGTCACCCCCGCCGGCTGCTTCGGGGCTTCCTTTTGATTATGCATGCCTTTTCTGCCGGTCAGAGGTCGCCTCGCTCTCCCCCATGTGTTTTGCCCATGTTGCATAGATTTTCAATCAAAGCTCAAATAATTGCTTCAATATTCTGGAAATGAATTTTAAAAAAGCAAAATGAAACTTGAGCCCCCTCCCTTCCCCTGGTTCCCTGACCCAGATTCAGATGGACATTGATAGATATAGTCTGTATCTAAATTATTCAAACAGTTTTAGGAAATAAACAAACTCGCTTTATCAGCCTTTGACAACTCCAGACATCTTATTAGATTGCACAGATGTAATAGAACCAAGGAAAAGGGTGTTCAGCAGTAGAAACTATATGCGTTGCTCTAAAATTTTCCCAATAGCTCACTTAGTTGTTTGTCTTTTTCTTGCCTAAACATAGTGAAACAGTCACAGCAGGCAAACCTTTAGTATGCATTCAACTCTACATTTCTTGTTCTAAACAATCAGGAACAAATACTTCTAATAATTGGTTCCTTTCTGTTGTGGACTTAACTAGCAATATATGGGGGGGATAATGTCCTTAAACACCTATATTTCTTCAAGTAATTAGAATTGTATCTGGCTGGCATGAGTGTTTGGGCTGGGAATGAAGCTGCACTAAGAAACTGGGTGGCATAAAACCCAACAGAAGCAGACAACCACTGTGAAAATACCTACTCTCCCCTGAATCGTTGTTTAATGAATGCGAATCTGCATGCAATTTTCTGAATTTATTCCGGGGAACCTACTGGCTGACCTCTGAGAACCCTAGCTAGAGATGCCTATAGAAAGTCATGATAGTCCATTGAGATTAGGGTTGCCAGGTCCCTCTTTGCCATCAGCGGGAGATTTTTGGGGTGGAGCCTGAGGAGGGCGGGGTTTGGGGAGGGGAGGGACTTCAATGCCATAGCGTTCAATTGCCAAAGTGGCCATTTTTCTCTAGGTGATGTGATCTCTATCGGCTGGAGATCAGTTGAATTAGCAGAAGATCTCCTGCTACTACCTGGCAGTTGGCAACCCTAACTGAGATGCAGCAGGCTTTGGATTGCTCCATCAAAACTGTTAGGCCATTTACGCAGGGCTGTTTCCCTCACGGTAACCCCCGCCGACTTCTTAGAGGCCACCTTTTGATTATGCATGCCTTTCCCGGCCGTCAGGAGTTGCCTTGCTCTCCCCACGCATTTATGCACATTTTGCCTGTGTTTTCTGGATGCTGTTTTAGCCAGAATCCAGAAGGCGGGGGCAAAACATGTGGAAATGCACAGGGAGTGCGAAGCAACCTCTGTCGGGAAAGGCATGCATAATCAAAAGGAAGCCCCGAAGCAGTCGACAGGGGTGACTGTGGGGAAACAGCCCTGCGTAAATGGCCTTAGTATTTTTTGGAAAATCTTGGGATTTCAAAAAGGTGAGAAATGTTTGATTGAGACTCATCAGAAGCAAACAAGCAATTTTGAGAACAAAACTCAAAAGTGAGGCTGTGATACCACAGACACATGAAAACTCCAGGCTGGGATACTATCACTATGGAGGGATATGGTGGGATTTGTGTTGCTTCTTGGATTTGGAGAGAGGGGGGAAATTCTGCTTCTAGAATCAGAAAAGTCTGGGTTGTTTTTTTGTCTACAATGTTATGTGGCCTATTTGTTTGAGCCATAGACATCTAACTTAGCATGAAAAATAGGGTTGCCAGCACTGCTTTGGCAAATGCTGGGAGATTTTGAGAGGGGTGCCTGGGGAGGGTGAAGTTTGGGAAATGATGTGATGTCACTCCTTGCCAGCGTGGTGCAGTGGTTAAAAACGGTGGTTTGGAGCAGTGGACTCTGATCTGGAGAACCGGGTTTGATTTCCCTCTCCTCCACATGAGCGACAGAGGCTAATCTGGTGAACTGGATTTGTTTTCCCACTCCTACACATGAAGCCAGCTGGGTGACCTTGGGCTAGTCATACTCTCTCAGCCCCACCTACCTCACAGGGTGTCTGTTGTGGGGAGGGGAAGGGAACGTGATTGTAAGCCAGTTTGATTCTTCCTTAAGTGGTAGAGAAAGTCAGCATATAAAAGCCACTTCTTCTTCTTCTTCCCCTAGGCATTTTCCCTAATCTTTGTGGTACAGTCCAAGAGGAAATTTCTAGAGCATCACTATAGACCCCGTTTTCCAGCCATTTTTTCTCCCACTCCTTGATTTCTTGAGGGCAGGGGTTTACCCACTATGGGCAGGCAAATAGCAAGCATAATGGGAAAGGTTATCTTGATAACAACATTCTGTCTAGCTTAAGTTATCCAGCAGATGCCTGGGGAGCGGGGATTCACACAACAAGGCATCTGTAAGATACCCATCCCTTATTATTAATAGACTGCCTCTGAAAATGGAGGCTGCACTTTCGGTTAGCAATAATAGGTCTATCTTCCAGGAATAAATCTAATCTTTAAAAAAAGATTAGTTCCTTGCCTGTCGTGAAAGCTGCTTATTACAGTGATCAACAGGTAAATTGCTATTCATGTAGTAACTGCTTTATAATATATATAATGACAACACAATACAATCAAAAGAAAGGTGAATGCAAGAGAAAAGCTCCCTAATTCCCCTTTATTGAAAGAATATGCGTTTATCTTGGGAAATAAACTCAAAGCAAGAGGCCAAAGTGAGTGAGGCAGGCACCCAAATCTAAGGCGGGGCAGTCATTTGATCTCACTAATTTATGGTGATGTGGGAGGAGACATAACCTGAACCAACTAAAGTCAGAAAACTAATTCAAGTGTAATTATCACCATCACAGTCTAGACTTTCTTTTACATATTTGAGCAAGGAGTCAAATATGATCATTCAAAATTACCTTTAAAATTCTATACCAAGTCATCTTAACTTCTTAAATTATATATGTGTGTGTGCTCTCATGCTTGTTTTAAACAAACATATGCTTAATTATAAAACCCAGTCCTTGCATTTGAGCAAAAAGGATTATGACCCAAAGGATGGGAACAAGTAATTGCTCAGTTTATGGATAGGATAATATAGCCATGCGTGGAATACTGTGTGCAGTTCCGGCCACCGCATCTCAGTTGCTACAGAATGCCTCAACTCAAATGCTGTTAGGAGTTAGACACCCGTTTAGCTGTTACTTCATTGGTTACCAGTTAGTTTCCAGGTTTAATTTGATTGCTGGTTATTATTTACAGAGTCCTGTATGGCCTAGGACCCACCTATAAAAAAACACTTCTCCCAATATGCCCCGCTGTGACAGCTGTGTTTTTCTGAGCAAAGCCTTCAGGTGCCACCTTTCAAATAAGTAACAGAAACAGCTGCCTGTACCCAAGCATTCTTTACTGAGGCTTCTGCATGGTAGAATGACATGCCTCTAAAGGTCAGAGAAGCTCCCACACTTCTATTTTTCCACAGAGTGTATGAAACATAATTGTTCAAGAGGACATATTTATACAGGGTTGTAGTAAAGGGCTGTAGTAAGATGGAATTGTTCAGGAGGGTGCTACTATAAAGAGTATAGGCTTGTAATTTGTTGCACTGTTTATTGTTCATATCATCTTGTCTTCTAATTCTTGGAATCTGGTTATTGCATTGCTAATGGTTTATGTGTGTGTGTGTGTGAAGTGCCGTCAAGTTGCAGCCGACTTATGGTGACCCCTTTGGGGGTTTTCATGGCAAGAGACTAACAGAGGTGGTTTGCCAGTGCCTTCCTCTGCACAGCAACCCTGGTATTCCTTGGTGGTCTTCCATCCAAATACTAACCAGGGCTGACCCTGCTTAGCTTCTGAGATCTGACAAGATCAGGCTAGCCTGGGTTTTATACTACACTGTTATCTTTATTGCATTGTTTTCTAATTTTGCAATCCACCTTGAGACTCAGCAAGAAACACAGGCTATAAATAACAAAGAAAGGAAGGTTTTTATCTTTGTAGGGTATGATGTGGAAAGAAGCCTCCCCATTGTGGTAGAAGCCATCAGTCACATTGGAGACTTCTCCTTAAAATCTCCCTTTCCGCCCTCTTCTGACCATGCACTTTGGGACAAGCATAAAACTACCCTTGTTATTGCCCTTATGGCTGGTAGCAGCTCATTATATTTTTACTACAAGGAACAAGGCATTCCTTTCCTGGCTCAGTTTCTTGGTTCCCTTTACCAAAAAGAAGCAAGGTGCCACACTGCTGTTGTGAGTGTTAGCAGCTCGGAAAGCACAGAAGAAGGGTAGAAGAAGAAGACTTGGTTTTTATATGCCGACTTTCTCTACTACTTAAGGAAGGCTCAAACTGGCTTACAATCACCTTCCCTTCCCCTCCCCACAACAGACACCCTGTGAGGTAGGTGGGGCTGAAAGAGCTCTAAGAGAGCTGTGACCAGCCCAAGGTCACCCAGCTGGCTTCATGTGTAGGAGTGGGGAAACAAATCCAGTTCACCAGATTAGCCTCCGCCACTCATGTGGAGGAGTGGGGAATCAAACCTGGTTCTCCAGATTAGAGTTCACTGCTCCAAACCACCACTCTTAACCACTACACCACGCTGGCACTGCTACCTTTGGCTTCTTTTAAGGAATAGTGATCACTACGGCAGTTGGGAAGCTTCTTTTCATGTGATGCTCTTAGCCAAGGTGGTGAGGTGGTCAATGTTGGATGAGCCGCCTGGGATGCAAATCTCCACTGAGACATGAAAGTCACTGGTGACCTTGGGTCAATCACTATCGCTCAGCCTAACTTAACTTGTAGGGTTGTTGAGAGAATAAAACGGAGCAGGGAGGTGCCATGTATGTACCTGAACACCTGAACCCAGAGCACCTTGGAGGAAGGGCAGGACAAAACTGCAATTGAATAAATAGATTTTCTGTTTCCATCTCAATGGTCACTTTTGCATTTAAATCAAAGCCAAAGCAATGCAGATTTTTATTTGGTTTTTGTTGGTGTTGTTGTATAAGACACAGACACTAGATAGAGACTGCAATCCTGAGAAAAATTTCCTGGGACTAAACCCCACTGAGTAAAATGGGACTTACTTCTGAGAAGACCTGCTTAGGACTGCTCCCTTACAGTGCAATACTAAGCAGAGATATACCCTCACAGGTTTATGGACTTCAGTGGACTTAGAAGCGTATGATTCCGCTTAGCACTGTACTGTTAGTGTTGAAATTTTACATGATCCCTAAGACTGTGGTTTTGAATCAGCCTTTTTAAAAGAAAGTAATCACAGTGACATCACGTTGAATCCCAAACAGCTTCTTCAAGGTAAGTTGTTTGAGTTCACAACCCATCTTGAAATCAGGGCCCTGAAATACATGCAATTAGTTGGCCTCTGACTTAGCCTTTCTTCTTTGGGAGTTTTATTTCTTACATCTGGAAAGTGCTGTTCCCGTCGCCTCGGGGGAGGGGGTATGTCATGTAGCTCTAGGACCGATCACAAGATGTCACCACCAGAACGGCTGCAAGGCTGTAAGCATCTTGTAGCCAGCCAGCCAGCCAACCATCCCTTTAATGGGGGATGTACCCCCCTGCAAGGCAGAGAAGAGCTCACGAGCAGATGAGCAGCTGTTCGAGTGACATTGCCCAGAGTGACTCTGACAGCCAACAGAGCAGAAGCAATCAGCCTACCCAGCACTGCAAAGAATTGGCAAACACTAGAAAGAAGCTATGCCCTGTAGGCCAAGCTAAAGATGTCCCCTGTGGAATACGTTTATTCTAAGCAATTATAATTACACATCTGCCATATGTCAGCTGGGACTGGAATGCCTCCTTAGTTTTCTCCTGTGTGGCGCATGCCATCTCTTCCCTTCTGTTCCGTCCCTCTCATTCCCAAACCACATCCCTTGGTGCTTCTACCAAACAATATTGTTTTCTTTATGCCTATGTCTTTCTTGCCCTTTCTTGCTTTTGTAATAAAGACATTCAAATTCCATTTGCGGAATTGGCTTAGCTTCCATAGTACAAGACCAAAAGCTCTAAGGAGAGAAAGAAGGCGTGGAACAGCAGGTCTAACACAGAGAACCTGAATCCTGTGTAAATCCTAGAACAAGGCTGTTGTGATAATATAGCGAGACTCCCAGAAGAGTGGCAAGAATCCAGCATAAATGTTCCAGCATGAAAAGCCAGTTGTACTGGCAATGTTCCAGGTCAAAGACTCTAGAAGCACCAAGGGTCTTCTATGACTTAACAGCCACATAAATTGATGCCTAATCTAAGATCTAATAGTGGTTGGCAGGTTCTTACAGCAGGGAAAAGGCGCTGAAGTGAGAACAGAGAGTACTATCAAGTCATTAGTTATTTAAGACAGAGCTAAAGAGAGGGAGAAAATTCAGACTGGAAAGCGCTTAAAACTAGCTTTCTTCCCTTTATATTTATGGCATCAATAGCACCATGTAAACTGGCTTCTAGACAGACAGGCCTCCATGTAACCCCACCTACCTCCTTTGCCAAGATGGTTTAATCTACAAAAACATGTTTGTCTGCTGGAAACCATCCAATAAAAAGCACTGAAATTCTTTCATGTGTGTTTGTTGAGTTGGAAGGGCTGGAATTGCTGCAAATGCATGAGGAACTCAGTATACAGCCCGGATGGGGCCAACAAATGCATCGCCCCATCACATACATTCATTTTACCTTATAAAATTTTCCCCAACTCTCCCTGTTCCCAGTCTTAGTAGTTTAGGGTTTCCAAGCATGGCCTGGCAACCTGTAGGAGACTGAGAGGGCAGAGACAAGGGGCAGCTGTTAGTGGCATCATGACATCACTTCCAGGAAAACCTGGAAGTTACATCGTTCCTCTCTAGGAATCACAGGACCATAGACACTCCAGTGATTCCTAGAAAGGACTGCTATCACTTCTGGGTTTGTCCCAGAAATGATGTTATACCATTGGCCTGCCAGCCAATTTTTCTCTTGCCACCACGGCAGGAGCCATTGGCAGGGGTCTGGCAACCCTCTTGTAGTCTGTAACATTTCAAAGACACTAATATATATATATAGATCTTTGGGCTGGCCAGAAGATTATCAAAGTTGTCCCTCCTCTTTTTTCCGCCATGGAAAAACTGGTTGGATCTAAACTATTTATCTGAAGCTTCCCCTGGTAATGTGGCAGCTCCACCAAGTGAGGAAGACTGACTATAGTCCTAAAGGAGTTGCTTTGTGCATATGGTGTCTCAGTTGAAGTGGCACCCATGCAGTTTTCTTTTTAATTCCTAACTTCACCACAAAGTGGTGGAATGCTTCTTAGATTTACTTCTGAGACTCATCCAGAATTATTCTTCCTGAACATTTGATTTGGCCTCTTGTGTACTCAGCTTAATGCAGGGAGAAACTGAACAATCTTTTGGGAGGGCTCAAAATGGAAGTATGCACCATGCAAACAGCTCATCCCTTGCTCATTCTGGGCTTACTACTGCCTGTACGGTAAATGATGCAGGACAGGTGTAGGGACTGATGCAGTTTAAGGCAAGCATATTGTGAACTGTAGCAATAGGGTATGTTGCACATGTATATTCACCACCCTCCCTCAAAAGGCTTTTGCTTGGCTTAACCTGCTAAGGATATAAATGCCACCAAGGCATAGTGGTAATAATGCTGGACTAGAATCTGGGAGACCCATGTTCAAATCTCTGCTTGGCCATGGGTGACCTTGAGCCAGTCACTCTCCTCTTATCTCACCTACATTACAGGTTTGTTGTGAGGATAAAACGGAGGAGGTGAGAACGTTGTAAGCCACTTTGGGTGTCCGCTGGGGAGAAAAGTGGGGTATAAATAAAACTGTGGTGAGGTGAGGACATGTCTTGGTATAAGGCTAAATTAAATGATCATCCTGACACATCTCCTTAGATGCCTAGAAAGGTCCAACTGATATGTGAAGCCCAGAATGCCTTCATGATACGTGAAGCCCAGAATGGCAAATCCAAACAAGCAGAGGCTAGAGAATAATTTGATATGCTACTAATATGACTGCCTCGAAACAGAAATGCAGTTCTTTGACAGTACCTGATAGTGATCTGGCACTTCATTCTTCATTAAACTGGGCTTCTCAGATGAGAAATTATGGAGTTGAATGATTGGAGGGGATTTTCTGCCGAGATTATAAATAATGGCACAGTTGTGTGGCAGACAGATTCAAGAGAGTGGTTTAAAAATAGCACAAACATCATGCCAATTATGTCTTACAAGGGCATGCTGTATGCCTATCAAGATCATAAAGCTACCTAAAAGGGTTGCTAAGCTGCAAATTTGGTGCACCTACTTTAACAAACAGCCCCCCCAGAGCCCCGCAAATATTTCCCATAAGGTTTAATAGACCCTCAAATTTTCAGATGTTCGAAAAAATCCAGGGAAAAAACCCATATCAGTGTAGAGATTCAGCTTTTTAAGATTTTTTAAAGATTTTCAGGTCCATTTAACCCAAATCCAAAAAATACCAAAATACTTTTAGTGCACACCTGAATTCCAATTCCAAATAAAGGTCTAGTTCTAGTACAGAGGGGAATATAGCAACCCCCACTGTCCAGGCATGCTGAGTCACCTGTACTCCAACAGAAGTGACAGACCTTGATAACAGGAGCAGTGGATGTGATATACCTTGACTTCAGTAAGGATTTTGGCACTCTGGCATAACTTGCACCCAATCAAGCTGAGGAAATGTGGAGTGAATGTTGCCACTATTAAGAGGAATGCATAATAGAACAGATAGGGAAATGCTATGCAAATAGTCCCTGTAAATGATTTAGCACCTATCCAAAATGAATGATGTAACAAGTGGGATACTGCAAAATTCTGTTGTGCTACTGCTGAGATGTAATATCATAATGAATAATTTGGAATACCCTTCTAAAACTGTGGAAATTAGGAGGATCTATGAATATTTTGGAGGGCAGACTAATACTTCAAAATGATCTCAAAGGAATGGAAAACTGAGCAAAAATAATTAGAACCAACCCTTGAGTGAAAACAATTAAAGAAGCAATGACTGCCTGAATGCAAAGCAGTAAGAATACAACAGAAAAGGTTCTAGATAATTGATAAGAAACTGAATATGAGTCAACAACGTATGCTTCATCAGGTCCCTCCTTGCTCTCTCGTTTAGACAAGGAGAAAGATTCTGTCACAGAGGCAGATCTGATCCTTCTTTCTTTCACTCTTTGATTTTCTTTCTTTCTTTCTTTCTTTCTTTCTTTCTTTCTTTCTTTCTTTCTTTCTTTCTTTCTTTCTTTCTTCCTTCCTTCCTTCCTTCCTTCCTTCCTTCCTTCCTTCCTTCCTTCCTTCCTTCCTTCCTTCCTTCCTTCCTTCCTTCCTTCCTTCTGTTATAGATATAAGTATTGGCTCTATGAAGTAAGTAGATGGGGGAGGAGAATGGAGCAGGGGGTGCTGCTTCCCGTGGCAGCATTTTGACCTCACAGAAAAAACGCCGTTACCTCTTTCCACAATAGTTTCAGGTGGCAAGCTTGAGGGTGGGAACAGACAAGGACAAAACCTTTGTCTCTATACGTCCTTTCTCTGATTTCTCCCAACAGATGTTGACAGATTGTGATTTGTCCACAGCCACCCATTTAGTTTCTCCCATGCCTACATTCTATCCTATAGAATTTTCTAACAGTTAAAGTGGTTCCTTGGTGGAACAGGCTTCATTGGGAGGTGGTGAGCTCTCCTTCCCTGGAGGTTTTTAAGCAGAGGCTAGATGGCCATCTGACAGCAATACTGATTTTATGAATTTATGCAGTTCATGAGAGGGAGGGCATCTTGGCCATCTTCTGGGCATGGAGTAGGGGTCAGTGGGGGTGTGTGCGGGGAGGTAGTTGTGAATTTCCTGCATTGTGCAGGGGGTTGGACTAGATGTCCCTGATGGTCCCTTCCAACTCTATGATTCTATAGGCCCTGTATCAAAGTACATTAGACTAAAGAACAATTCAGATTAGTTCAGGTTAGCAGCTGGACTTTGCCCTGATTTAGTAAGGTATAAATAATGATTTACTTTCTCGGTCAATCATTAAATTAATTCAGATAAATTTAGAACGCACTTTTCATGCTAGAAATCCTATATAGAGAGCCGGCGTGGTGTAGTGGTTAAGAACGGTGGACTCTAATCTGGAGAACCGGGTTTGATTCCCCACTCCTCCACATGAGCAGCAGACTCTAATCTGGTGAACCAGGTTAGAATCATAGATTTGGAAGGGACCACCAGGGTCATCTAGTCCAGCCCCCTGCACAATGCAGGAAACTCCGAACCACCTCCCCCCCCAACACCCCCATACTTCATGCCCAGAAGATGGTCAAGGTGCCCTCCCTCTCATGATCTGCCTAAGGTCATAGAATCAGCATTGCTGACAGATGGCCATCTAGCCTCTTCTTAAAACCTCCAGGGAAGGAGAGCTTACCACCTCCCAAGGAAGCCTGTTCCACTGAGGAACCGCTCTGTTAGACAATTCTAATGGTTGGTTTCCTCACTCCTACACATGAAGCCAGCTGCGTGACCTTGGGCTAGCCACAGTTCTCTTAGAGCTCTCTCAGCCTCACCTACCTCACAAGGTGTCTGTTGCGGGGAGGGGAAGGGAAGGAGATTGTAAACTGGTTTGAGTCCCCCTAAAAGGGAGAGAAAATTGGCATATAAAAACCAACTCTTCTTCTTCTTCTTCTTTTCTTAATAATGATGATGATAACTGTTTATAGTATAAGAACCCTAAAAGTTTAAGAAAATTATGCTATAGCCAAGGTTTGAATAATTCAAACTAACTTCACGGTTACCACATAATGATTTAGAATTTTTATGACAGCTATACCAAAGTGCTCTTTTCCCTTTGACAGTGGTATGAAATCACAACCTACCTATATCTTGCTCGATCTCCACCGCCAAAAGAGGAACACAATAACTACACTTGAGACCACAGCTCACTTTGAGGTCATTATTTGTCACTGTTTATCAAAGAGGAAGTGATTAATTTTTTATGCCAAAAAGTCAATAAACCAAGAACTTTTTTTTTCAACATGTAGGAGCTTTATGAACTGCTGGGAGAAAACGCGGCGACTTGCTGGGCAGCCAGGAACCATGAATTTCCATTTTCCATACAAAATGCCAACGTCTACATCCCTAATCGTTAAAGGGAAATGTAGCCTAATTTAACAGGGAGAACAATGTTTGGAAAGCCCAGTTATATCATTTTTCTTGGGGATAAATTGTACAGCTAGAAGTAGCACATACAAAGCTGAAAGATCTTTCTTGTTTTTCTTTTTTTTTTAATTATTTATTCAATAAAATAGACAACAGCAAAATAAAACAAACAACACAAAAACCATACAGCAGTCTTCATAATTTAAAATACAATACATATATGTAAACTTTTTTAAAAAATATTTAACCAAATTTCTATATTACAGCTTATTTCAATATCCTCATTCATACCAGCACACCAAATACATGGTTTAGTCCTCTATAAAGTAGCTAGACTGTCATCACAGCACATTGTTCTTTCTCACCCTTGATTATAAGATTTTCCATTTTATTTACAGTTTGTAACCATAGCTCATCTAGGCTCATTGTATCACCATTTTTCTGACGTATTGTTAGCTTAATTAATACATACATTTCTTTTACTTTAACCAACCATTCCTCTATCTTTGGAGTCGTTTTTTGTTTCCAATGTCTGGCAAAAGTCATTCTAGCAGCAGTTATCATGTGTAACCCCATACATCATTTATCTTTAGTTAGGTTAGGGGCTCTTGTTTCTTTTTTTAATTGCCTAGCATTACCTGCCAGTGGATGTCAAGTCTTATAACAAGCTGTCTGCAGTTAACCAAGTCAGTTAAATTTCACTTTTACAAGGCCAGTTATCCAATTAACCAATTCTAGAACAAAACCCACACCACAGGTAAAAAGCATTCCATAAACTATTGAACTGTTCAACACTTCTTGAAATAATGAGTTAGTTCTCTCTGTGGTGTTTTGAGAACAGTGCTGAAATCCCAGGTAAACAATTCTGGCTCCAGAGATGAATCCATATAACATCTGCAGTGCTTTTTAAAGAATGTTCTGATGTGGGAACATTTGCCTAACTGTTCTACAGGTCTGTACTTCTTCATGCATGGGGGCTTATTGAACATTAGGCAATGGAAGCAAAGCTACTGAAGGCAGGAGTATATTCCTGAACAATCCTACAAGACTGTAAAAAAGGCAAATTCCATGCTGGCCATAATTAGACGAGGAATAGAGAATAAAACTGCTGATATTATACTGCTGATATTATATATTCCTGAACAATCCTAGACGAGGAATAGAGTATAATTAGACGAGGAATAGAGAATAAAACTGCTGCTATCATACTGCCCTTGTACAAATCTATGGTGAGGCCACACTTGGAATACTGTGTACAGTTCTGGTCACCACACCTAAAAAAGGATATTACAGAGCTTGAGAAGGTGCAAAAAAGAGGAACCAAAATTATTAGGGGACTAGAGCAACTGTCCTATGGGGAACAGTTAAGACGCTTAGGGCTGTTTAGCTTGGAAAGAAGGCGGCTGAGGGGAGACATGATAGAGGTCTATAAAATTATGCATGGTTTGGAGAGAGTGGACAGGGAGACATTTTTCTCCCTCTCCCATAGTACTAGAACATGGGGTCATCTGCTAAAGCTGGAGGGTGAAAGATTCAAAACAGATAAAAGGAAGTATTTTTTCACACAATGCATAGTTAAATTGTGGAACTCCCTGCCCCAGGATGTGGTGATGGCTGCCAGCTTGGAGGGCTTTAAGAGGGGAGTGGACATATTCATGGAGGAGAGGTGTATTCATGGCTATTAGTTAGAATGGATACTATGCTGCATACCTATTCTCTCTAGTAACTGAGGAGCATGCCTATTATTTTGGGTGCGGTGGAACACAGGCAGGATGGTGCTGCTGCAGTCGTCTTGTTTGTGGCTTCCTAGAGGCACCTGGTTGGCCACTGTGTGAACAGACTGCTGGACTTGATGGGCCTGGGTCTGATCCAGCAGGGCCTTTCTTATGTTCTTATGTTCTTATGAGTATTTATTTTAAGGGCCTTAAAACAGCTCTTAAAATTGTGCCCAGAAATAGATTGGTAACTGCCACAGATCTTTCAGCACAGGGATTCTACAATTCCTGTAGCCAGCCCACAACAACAGCATGGCTGCCACATTTTTAACAAACTGAGGTTCCGGTAGGGTTGCCAGGTCCCTCTTCACCACCGGCGAGAGGTTTTTGGGGCGGAGCCTGAGGAGGGCAGGGTTTGGGGAGGGGAGGGACTTCAATGTCATAGAGTCCAATTGCCAAAGCAACCATTTTCTCTAGGTGAACTGAGCTCTATCGGCTGGAGATCAGTTGTAATAGCAGGAGATTACCAGCTAGTACATGGAAGTTGGCAACCCTAGGTTCCAGGCAGTTTTCAAAGGAAGCCCCATGTAAAACACACTACAGTTTTCTAACTTGGGCTAGCAAACTAAGATAAAAAGAGGCAATTAGGGCTGTTGAAAAAAAATTCGGTAAAATTTGGATTCGGCAAAATTCAGCCCGTTTTGATTTGGAAAATGGTGACGTCCGAACTCCCCCGATTTGGATCCATGCAATTCAGCACGCAATTTGAAATTCGGGAAAAAATTCAGCCGTTTAAAGCCATTAAAAACACATTCACGGCTTTCCGCAGCTCCTAGGGGGCATTTTTGGAGGCAGAGCTCCCAAAATTTCAGCGTAGCTTGAGGGGACCCCCCAAGTTTTGTAAAGATCGGGTCAGGGGGTTCCGAGATATGGGGCCTGGAAAGGGTCCCCCCCAAATCGCCAATTGGAATAAAGGCATTAAAAACACATTCGCGCCTTTCCGTGGCTCTGGGGGGGCATGTTTGGAGGTAGAGGTCCCAAAATTTTAGCGTAGCTTGAGGGGACCCTTCTTGCAAAAAACCCCAAGTTTTTTGAAGATTGGGTCAGGGTCCCCCGAGTTATGGGGCCTGGAAGGGGTCCCCCATCTGCCCATTGGAATAAAGCCATTAAAAGGGATGGACTAAAACGAATGACAAGTCAGCCCATTGGAACCAATGGGAGAGGCTGCCCAGCCCATTGAAGATAATGGGAGAGGGGAATGTCAGTTGACTTGCATTGACTCCACTGAAATACATTACAGGGGATGTACTAAAACGAATGACAGGCTAGCCCATTCGAAAAAACAGGAGCGGCTGCACAGCCCATTGGAAACAATAGGAACCAGCCAGAGAGAGACTCACTGACCCACAGTTAACTCCACACAAAGTTGGCAACCGGTGAAAACAGTAGAAAGCACAGTCCCACACAGAGGCAATCAAGCCCACCCCCCAGCAGAACAGGTAAACCCACCCCCCTTTGGCTCCCCCCTCTCTCTCTCTCACACACACACACAGAATCTCACCCCCCCTCCACATTATAGGAAAAAAATTATAGAGAATTATAGAGAAAAGCCCCCAAATGGGTCTTATTGTGGATGTCTTCTTCTCTTCTATCAGGAGCAGGGACTGGGAGTCAGGACTCAGGAGTAATCCAATACAATTCTAGCAGACTCACACACACATACTCTCTGGCACGGGAGGTTTTGCCTTGGATTTGTCGCTCTCTAGATGCACATTAAGGATTGCCTGCTCCCATTCATTCCAATGGGTTGATGGGGGGGACCCCATAACTCAAGATTAATTGCCGTTTAGTCAGATCCCCAGGCCGGAGTAATGGTATGGCCCAACTGATGAGGCAACCAGACCCTCTGGTAATGGTACAGCCCAACGCGAATATGTTTTTAAAGGCTGTAATGGGCAGATGGGTGGGGGACCCCTTCCAGGCCCCATAACTAGGGACCCCCTACCCCAATCATAACCAAACTTGGGGGTTCTTGCAAGAAGGGTCACCTCAAGCTACGCTGAAAGTTTGGCACCTCTACCTCCAAAAATGCCCCCCCCCCGGAATCATGGAAAGGTGTGAATGTGTTTTTAATGCCTTTATTCCAAAGGGCAATTTTGGGGGGACCCCTTCCGGGCCCCATATCTCGGAACCCCCTGACCCAATCTTTACAAAACATGGGGGTTCTTGCAAGACGGGTCCCCTCAAGCTACACTGAAATTTTGGGAGCTCTACCTCCAAACATGCCCCCCCAGAGCGGCGGAAAGGCGCAAATGTGTTTTTAACGGCTTTAAATGGCCAAATGCTGCTAGTTGCTTACTAACTGACAGTTATGCTGCTGATTCAGAGCCCCCAAATTTGCTGAATTTATTCGGCCATCACCCCGAACTCACCAAATTCAGCTCATTGTTTTCCCTCCTTTTTTTAATTTGGTTCCATCCGAACTAGAAACCGCCGAATCGGGGAAAATTCAGCTGTTTTTCGGTTCGGGACAAACCGAATCGACAGCCCTAGAGGCAATGTGGCTCAGTGGTAGAAGCTGGATCAATCATTTCAATCTACACTTTAAAAAATTAGGAAGCAGATAATGTAAAAGGTCCCCCCCTGGAAAGCTGTTGCCAGTCAGAACAGACAATATTGACCTTGACAGATGAATGAATGGTCTAACTCAGTATAAGGCAGATTCATATGTTCAAGATCAATATTGTGACATTTCTGCCACGACTCCAAAATTTTGCTTGGCACAGAAGCCAGTTATTATTTTGAACAGCTCAGATCTCTTACTTCCAGCTCCAAACAAGCAAAGTAAGCATGTCCTTCTTGTACTTGCTTCATGCTGATGTAGTTTTCAGGGAAAATGGGGAAGAACTGAGTGTGCAGGTTTGCAGCAACACTATGACATTTTCTGCATTCTAGCACAAGACGCAAACTGGTGCCGCTTTAAAAGAAGCGCTCTGCCCTGCTCCATGCTGACAGTATCTTTTAGTTGTTCTTGCAGCAGAATATTATGAAGGCTTTTCCAGAATTAAATTTCTGTTTGCTGCTGGTAATCGTCTTTGTAGATCCTGATATACATGTCCACTGCAAGATTTCTCAGAATATGATACGAAGTTCCCAAAAAAGGCTTTGCTAATTGCTAAAGGTAGTAAGAACTCCTCCCAGAAACCCCTTTCTTTTTTCTGTGTACAATTTGATTGAGCCAGAAAGTTGAGCATAAACATATTGTTGCTGGACTTCTAACCCAGTATAAATTCAGCAGGGTGTTAGATTGACCATATTGAAGGCCAACAGAAACATATCTTTGCTGTTATTTTCTTGCTTCTCTCCAGGACTCAAAAGTTGATAATACTTACATGTGTCCTTCCTCATCTATCTCTGTTCATCTTGTATGTCACACGTATACTAGAATAATTGCACCAAAAATTCCTACCACTAGCATCCAATGAAGTAGGAGCAGCTCAGCTTATAAAGGCTCATGCGGTGCAATTTTTGTAAAGTCTCAAAGGCGGAACTGAATGTTTTTAAGGTTGTTACCAGTCAAGTTATCTTTGGGCACTTTCACACATGCAAAATAATGCACTTTCAATCCACTTTAATGATGGTTTGCAAGTGGATTTTGCCATTTCATACCGTAAAGTCCAGCTTCAAAGTGCATTGAAAGTGGATTGAAAGTGCATTATTCGGCATGTGCGAAAGTTTGTTTCATTCAAATATGGAGACTATGATAATTTGGTAATTTGGTGCAGTCTGGGATACTCTGCTAAAAAATGGTAAGAATTTAGAAATATCATTTGCCATTTTTACAAAACTGATGTGGTTATATGGGTTCATTGTGTGTGTCTAAAGTGCCGTCAAGTTGCAGCCAACTTATGGCGACCCTTTTTGGGGTTTTCATGGCAAGAGACGAACAGAGGTGGTTTGCCAGTGCAAATGGGTTCATTAGTCAACAATAAATATAGTTCACATTTGTTCCCAGTGTAATTCAGCTAAGTCATATCTAGAGGCTCTGCTACAACGTGAATAGGACACATCCTATTTACTGTACTTAGAATTCTAAAGGGATTATGCCAAGCTTAGCATAAAATGGACCAAACACACACACAAGGATTTATGGGATCCTTATTGACTTCTCTATAAGCTTAGTTTCATCCTAATGAAATAACAAGCACTCGCTGACCTTATGAGCCATTGTAAATACTATTGAATCAATCATGAGTGCATACTCCAGAAGCAAAATCTCTAAGCCAGTTAGCTGCTCAGAGACATACGAACCAATGCTTGGTTTCAAGAAGAGGATATAGGGCTTTGTTGAGAGTACTGATCTTTGAGAAGATTTGGTTTGTGCATATCAACCCTCTTGTGTTGGGGGGTGGGGGTGGCAATTGCTGACTAAAGGGTACAAAATGGTGTAAACCTTGCTCCACCATAATCTTTTGCAAAAACACATGGGTGAATCATGCTGTTCTTTCAACCTCCAGCCTCCTGTTATGCTTTTAATTTGAGAATGTCACTTAAAAAAGTGCTGAGGATTGTTTACTGCAACTAATATGAATGGGGGAAAGGAATCACTGCGTATTCATAGTATTGGGGGGGGTCTAACTTGATAACAAATTGTATTTTATGTTGTTTGTTTAATTGGATGGTTGCTATGTGGAGATATTTTAAACTTTACAGTTGTAGGAGAACTATTTATACACCATCTTTCCTATAGCTCTAGGCGGATTGCAAATCCAAACGTAAAACATGCAAATATGATAGAAACCCACCTAATATCCCCCTAACATGTCTGCAGTCTAGGCCGCATTAAAAGCCCTAGCGAATAGAGTAGCCCATTTCATAAAGTGAAAGCTACGATGGAAAATGCATGGCCCAATTAATGGGCGAAAACGCATGGTCACTTTAGCCTCCTTTATTCCGTTTCAACCAGGATCGAACGCACGTTCAGCGAAACACATGTGTTCGATCCTGGCTGAATCCTGGCTGAAACAGGGAATAAAGGAGGCTAAAGCGACCGTGCGTTTTCGCCCGATGTCAGCCGGGCTATGCTAAGTAGGGAAACTACTAGCCGGAAGCAACCAGTGGACTGCCACTGGGGCATGCAGACATATTGGAGGATACAGTTCTTCAGATGTGTGTGTCATAGGTCATTAAAGGCTTTAATGGGCATAACCAGCATCTTGAACTGAACTCTGAAACAAATTGGCAGTCAATGTAAGAATTTTAAGTTAGGCAAGGTGTGTTCTTATTGCTAGCCCCTGACAATGGCATTCTGAACCAGCTGCAGTTTCTGGGTTGTCTTCAAGGGCAGCTCAATGTAGAACACATTGCAGTAATTCAGCTGTAAGGTTACAAAAGCATGGGACAGCGTGGCCAGATCAGCTGAGTCTAAAAAAGGAATCAAAAATAAGGTCCATTGGCATCACTATAGATTCCCTTTTTCTACTTACTGAATCTGCGGCCTTTTCGATTATAAGAGCCAATTTACTTCAACATGAGCTCCATTTATTATATGAGTCTGCTACTAAGACATGCTCACCTCTCCACCATGGAATATTCCCTAAATCTGGTGAAACTGCCACGTATTTATATCAACTGTATACTCCAGAAATGCGCAGGACTTTTTCTCTAGCCAGACTTAATGTATTACCATCAGCCTTATTAACTGGCCATTATACTGGTGTCCCCCTTCCCGATAGACTGTGTCCTTGCTCTATGAAAGAGACAGAAACTATTCAACATGTTCTTCTTCGGTGCCCTCTGTATCACAGATTACGATTAAAACTCTTAAATACTAGTCTGATTCAGTTGGAGGGATTTTCTAACTGTTCAAAGGTTCTCACCCTTCTTAATAACCAGGACACTAAAATCATAGAAATTGTGGCTAATTTTTTTGTTGGTGTGATGGCAATTCGCTCTTCCTTTTAATGTTATGTTATGTCCTTACTGTACTTGGATGAATGTTGGATTTGCCAATAAAGGTATCTGAACTGAACTGAACTGAGTCTTAAAAAAGGAGAGAGTGGAGATGCAGCTGAGGCCACACTTACCATACAGAGGTGTCACATTTCCTGACTGACTTTTTTCATTTATACTTCTAGGTGGCTTTGGCTTGGGGAGATGCACACATCAGGGCACAGTTACCAGCTCCAGGTTGGGAAATACCTGGAGGTTTTGGAGGTGGGGCCTGAAGAGGGTGGTTGGAGAGGGGAGGGACTTCAATGCCATAGAGGCCAATTGCCAAAGTGGCCATTTTCTCCAGGTGAACTGATCTCTGTCGCCTGGAGGACAGTTGTAATAGCAGGAGATCTCCAGCTACCACCTGGAGGTTGGCAACCCTACCTCATGGTTAGTGAGTCACACACCCCCTCATAGAAATGAACTTTGAGGTCTTTACATGCCCCAGCTACTCTTTAAACCCTTGTACCTAAATAATTATCCATAAAAAAATTTCATTTCATTTCCCCTGTAATTTGAAATCATGATGTAAAATATCTTATTATGCAATAGGTCTCATTTTTCATTTACTTGAGGTTTAGCTGCTTTCCACTACAAGATTAGTGAAGTGTGCTTTTGAAGTGTCTGATAGCTGGGCAAGTGGGGGTGGGGGAGGATGGGAGATTCTGGGAGAGCTGATGCATACCTATTCTCTCCAGGATCAGAGGAGCATGCCTATTGTCTTGGGTGCGGTGGAACACAGGCAGGGTGGTGCTGCTGCAGTTGTCTTGTTTGGGGGCTTCCTAGAGGCACCTGGTTGGCCACTGTGTGAACAGACTGCTGGACTTGATGGGCCTTGGTCTGATCCAGCAGGGCTTTTCTTATGTTCTTAGGATGTAGGGATGCCAGCCTCCAGGTGGGACTTAGGGATCCCCGGAAATGACAGCTCATCTCCAGAATACAGAGAGCAGTTGCTTTGGAGGGTGGACTCTATGGAATTGTACCACTCAGAGGTCCTTGTTTTCCCCAGGCTCCTTCTCCTAATCTCCAGGAGTTTCCAAACCTGGATCTGGCAACACTACCCCCTCTACCCTTGCTGGCAGCTGGGGACCCAGCAACCCTAGGAGGATGTCAAAGAGCAGTTACACAAAAAGGGGTATCTATATCTGTATAAAAGTCATTGTATTCCCTATTACTATGTATGGGTGTGAAAGCTGGACATTGAAGAAAGCTGATAGGAAGATAGTAGATTCCTTTGAAATGTGGTGTTGGAGGAGAGTGTTATGGATACCGTGGACTGCCAAAAAAACAAATCAGTGGGTTATAGATCAAATCAGGCCTGAACTGACCTTAGAAGCTAAAATGACTAAACTGAGGCTATCGTATTTTGGTCACATTATGAGAAGACACGAGTCACTTGAAAAGACCATCATACTAGGAGAAGCTGAGGGCAGCAGGAAAAGAGGAAGACCCAACAAGAGATGGATGGACTCAATAAAGGAATCCACAGCCCTCAATTTGCAATATCTGAGCAAGGCTGTCAAAGATAGGACATTTGGGAGGACTTTGATTCATAGGGTCACCATGAGTTGGAAGCGACGGCACTTAACACACACACACACATATAAGAGCTTCCTGCACATTGTGTGTAGTGCTTTATTTCTAAACCAGCAGCACGGTAAGAGTACTAGTACAGTGTGGTCTGAGGGAACCCTGTTCAGAGACAGTTTATTGGTAATACCGCCTGCAGACATGCCGGAGAAACCAGGCAGAAGTCAAAAAATCATGAGACCGGCAGGGATGGGTTACATTGAATAACTCCCTCCAGTCCCTGAAAGAGGAAGGCTACAGTATCTGGCCTGAGGGCAGCCCAGGTCTGTGGGTTGGAAGCAGCACAGAGACAGTCAGGGGTGGCAAACAGCAGAGCAATGAGTCAAAGGCAGAAAGCTGGAGATTCTGGGAGAGCTGATTTAACAGATGCTGATCTGACAAGAGCCAAAGCTTAATTAGGCCTGTAAGTAAAAGAGCAGGCCAGATGGTTGCCAAGCCCTGCACCTCAAGGATGAGCGACAAAGATCTTAAAGGGACACCGCTTTTTACACTCCAGTTTTTCGGAGCGATAGCCAGGTATGCAGGCCGGTGGCATCTCATGCATGGTCACTTAGGAAAGGAAGGGGGCTATAGTGGCCAGTCTGCTTGTGGAAATCTGGGTTCACTTCATTGCTTGAGAGGTCTGGGAAACAAATAGGCACAGGGTCTGATATCCAGGCCACTTCCTCAGAAGGCTCACACAATTTGTACTCTCTCAGACAGTGCATTTGGAAGGCTTGGGGAAGATCGAAACTGATAAAAGGAAGCATTTCTTCACGCAACACATAATTAAATTGTGGAACTCCCTGCCCCAGGATGTGGTGATGGATGCCAACTTGGAAGGCTTTAAGAGGGGAGTGGACATGTTCATGGAGGAAAAGAGTATTCATGGCTACTAGTAAAAATGGATACTAGACATGATGCATACCATTATCTCCAGGATCAGAGGAGCATGCCTATTATCTTTGGTGCTGTGGAACACAGGCAGGATGGTGCTGCTGCAGTCGTCTTGTTTGGGGGCTTCCTAGAGGCACCTGGTTGGCCACTGTGTGAACAGACTGCTGGACTTGATGGGCCTTGGTCTGATCCAGCAGGGCTTTTCTTATGTTCTTATGCCTGACTGCAGATATTTTTTTTTACTTCTTCCTTACACACATTTCGGGAGAACAAGCAGGGGAAGTAGCAGCCCTTATGCATTCTTGACTAATAATAGCAATAGCAAGATTTTCTTGTGATTCTGTTCAGCTACAACATATTCCCCACTGTACAGTGTAGATTATGTGGTGATGGATTACATAACGTAATCCTTGGCTAAGTACAGTTTTCAAAGAAAATTTGCATAGGCTATTTATTTAGTGCATCAATCCCTGCTTTCTTCCAAAAAGTGCAGAGAGGCTTACATTGAGTTACCGAATTTTATCTTTGCATCAGTCCTTTACGTATCAAGTACCCGAAGAAGAAAAAGAAGAAGAAGAAGAGTTGGTTTTTATATGCCGAATTTCTCTACCATTTAAGGGAGTCTCAAACCAGCTTACAATCACCTTCCCTTCCCCTCCCCACAACAGACACCCTGTGAGGTAGGTGAAGCTGAGAGAATGTGACTTGCCCAAGGTCACCCAGCTGGCTTCGTGTGTAGGAGTGGGGAAACAAATCCAGTTCACCAGATTAGCCTCCGCCACTCATGTGGAGGAGTGGGGAATCCAACCTGGTTTTCCAGATCAGACTCCACCACTTCAAACCACTGCTCTTAACCAGTACACCATGCTGGCTCCCCAGGTATGTTTGGCCAGAGACACCTGAGCTTTGTGAACATAGGAAGAGCTCTGCAGGATGAAAGCAAGATGCCACTGAATTCAACATTGTGGCTTGGATCCAGATTAGCACTTCTATAGATGCCAGCATTGCCACCTGGAAAATGAGACTCTCTTGCCTCCTCCTCCTCATGGCAGCCTGAAATGTCTCCTGAAATTCTGTTCTGGGGGAGGGGCAAACAGGAATAGAATTGGGAAGGTAGGGTGACTTCAGACTGCTGTGGGAGGGTGAAGACAGAAAAATGTGCTCTGCAGAAAGGCATCCACCCACCCATGGAAACACTAATCTAGAACCAAATTTGTGTTTCTAACATGGGTCACCCCGAAGTCAGCATGGTGTAATGGTTAAGAGCAGCAGACTCTAATCTGGAGAACTGGGTTTGTTTCCCCACTCCTACACTTGAAGCCTGCTGGGTGACCTTGGGTTAGCCACAGTTCCCTCTGAACTCTATCTCAGCCCCACCTACCTCACAAGGTGTCTGTTATGGGTTAGGTGATTGTAAGCTGGTTTGAGACTCCATAAAGATAGAGATAATTGGGGTATAAAAACCAACTCTTCTTCTTTTTTGAAGCCCACAAAATGAAGGCAACAGCATTCTCACAGAGATTGTCTGAACCAATAGTATTCAAAGATACTCTGCCTCTAAACTTGGAGGTACTTTTTCACCATAATGGTTAACAGATGTTCACAGACTGCACACCCTACTAAAGAGAGAAGGAAAGAGAACTAAGGCTCTCTGTGGCTTGTTTCCAAAGGTGGTTGGATAGAATCACATCCTCCCTTGCTAGGATCTGATTGGAAGGGAGAAATGCCATTGCTCGAGAAATCAGTAGAATCAAGGAAGTACATTCATGCATGCTGTAGCAAGCTAGCAGCACTCGAACTTGAAAACAACTTGGATTTCTTCGAGGAGGGAAGTTTCATTTTACTAAGAATTCCTAATACCATTCTGGAAAATCATGGTAATTGCATGAAACAGCAATTTCCATTAATATCTTTGTCTCAGGTATTTAATTAATCACACCCCCACAAATAAGGTTTCCAGGTCCTTCTTCACCACCGGCGGGAGGTTTTTGGGGTGGAGCCTAAGGAGGGCTGGGTTTGGGGAGAGGAGGGACTTCAATGCCATAGAGCCCAATTGCCAAAGCAGCCATTTTCTCCAGGGAAACTGATCTCTATCGGCTGGAGATCAGTTGTAATAGCAAGAGATCTCCTGCTAGTACCTGGAGGTTGGCACCCTACCTACAAATGATACTAAAATGTGCTTAAGGTGCATATGCCAGATCCATCAATAATGAAACTGACATTTGCAATTTTATTAATAATTTTGAGAGGTTGAATCAAACTTTTTCCACATTGATGTTATATGGGTCCATGATAATGGTGTTTCAGGGAGAGAAGATTAAGATCACAAACACCAAATTGACTCCTGTTTGATTTTGTCAATGATATGTGGATTGTGTTAACTGCACCGAACTCCGATATGCAAATCAGGTTCAATTCTGTGGTTACTGTCATGTTTTCAATTGTGGTGTTGGGCACAGACAAAATCGCCCAGCTCTCTATAATTACAGAGATTACTACTTTTCTCTGGAGCAGTTTCTGACTTTTCCATTTTGATGAATAGGCCTGCCTTTTGCCCACAGGTGCAGAAAGATGCAAGATATAGGCATCAAAAGCCATCTGAAAGAGACAAGGAACTCCAACTTTTTTTAAAAAAACAGCTTTCGGTGATAAATCATTGGTTATCATTCTTGGAAACAAGTTCCCAGTGTGAGCAAAGAATTGTATTTGCTAACTGCTTATTATAGCCTCCACAGAATCTAAGTATATCTTGAACGAAAAAGAAAGGCCAGAGTAATAGAAGGAATTTGGTATTTCAGATTCTTGCCAATAGAATAAACAAATGATTATCCAGTACATACTTTGTAGCATAACAACATTATTAGAGTGTCTTTCTATTTTTAAGAAAAAGATCCTTTAAGGGTATTTGCTAGTAAAAAAAAATATGTATCATGCCTTAAACTCAAGAGTTTTTGATCCACCTTCCCTTCCCAACTACAATGAGATTTGCTCCCCTCCACATGTCTTCATGCTCCTTCCAAGAACAATGTGTGTGGCTCCTGAGGTTTTCACCTTTGGTAAAGGTAAAGGTAGTCCCCTGTGCAAGCACCAGGTCATTCCTGATCCATGGGGTGACGTCACATCCCGATGTTTCCTAGGCAGACTTTGTTTACGGGGTGGTTTGCCAGTGCCTTCCCCAGTCGTCCTCCCTTTGCCCCTAGCAAACTGGGTGCTCATTTTACTGACCTCAGAAGAATGGAAGGCTGAGTCAACCTTGAGCCGGCTACCTGAAACCAATTTCCATCGGGATTGAACTCAGGTCATGAGCAGAGCTTGGACTGCAGTACTGCAACTTACCACTCTGCGCCACGGGGCTCTTTTTCACCTAGAGCAGGAGCAAAATACAAAAATACACCCGGTTTACTCTAGTTCAAATGACACCAATCACTCCTGCCCCACTTGGTTGGCCTGTTTCCACCTGTTGACCAGATGAGCATCGGTGGGCAGCAGGGAAGGTTCCTGGGTGTTTGCGTGACACCCAGGCAAGCCTATGTACACAGCCTATGCAGGCACCAGGCAAGCCTATGTAGCCAGCACACAGCCAATCTGGGGTGGTGGTGCAGCTAAACTCCATTTATCTCTCCCCCACCCTCAGCCTTTTAAGGGATTATTTATTTCTAAGCTGTTGATCAGCTGTTATGGGGAAAGAGTGGGAAAGGGGACTTGCTGGTTCATGGTGGGGATGGCCTGCTCCAACATGGCCAAGGGGAAAGGATGGCAACAGCAGCGAATGGCACAGGGATGTGGCATGTGAATGCCATCCTCATGAGCCTCCACCACCTCACTCCTGCTGCCACTGCAGGGGTGACTTTTCCCATTCTTGTGTGAAAGCAACCTATATCTGCTGATTGTTCTTTGAAATAGGTTTTATTTTCCTGGGATTTCAATGGCCGTTTTTGCATGGTCACTTTTGATGCTCGCTCAAAGCTCTTTTTTAAGATGTGACTTTAAAAATGCCTTTTCACGGTCCCCACGTGAAAGGAGAAGTTCCCCTCCCCCCCCACACTCGCCTGCTCCTTTGTTCCTGTTTGCATAGCCATTTGCATATGAATAGCTAACGTGCCTCTGTTGTTTTGCATCGTTCCTTGAGGGGGATTCTTCATGGCAAACACCAAAGGTCACGTTAAATGGGCTCTTTGGTAATGCGAAGCAGGTATGCGCCAGCTTCGCAGTCACTTCCACAATGACAGTTCAGCATACAAAATTTTAAAAAAATATGCGGGGCAATTCAGCCTGGAACGTACTGCTAATTACCATGCAAAAATGGCCAATGACTGCTCAGACCGTTTAGGTGTAACCCATCCACACAAAAGACTGAGCCTGTGATCTCGGAGCCCTGTCCAGGCCAGGCAGAAGCTTGCAGGTAACACTGAGGCTGCTCCTTACCCTCCTCTCCTTTTGCATCAGAAACAGTGTTGGAAAGAAGGCAGAGATGGGTGGGCCATACTCATTCACCCGTCATGCAAATGTATGAGGGCCACAGATCATGAAGGGTATTAAATATGGTTGCCAACTGGCCTGGAGAAAAATATCTTTGTCTCTTCATAGAGGATTGATGAGTAGAAGTGGACAGGTAAAACTGTTCATAGGATAGAGATAAATAATATCACCTGCTAAATAACATCCTATTAAACCTCTATTAAAGAAACAGGAGATTTCTGGGGGGGGGGCTCTAGGCTAGCATCTTGAACTGAACCTGGAATAAAACTGGAATTGCTTCAAAATCATAGATTTGAACATACTACACCAGACTCAAGTGTGCAGACAAGCAATTGCATTTTGTACCAGCTGAAGTTTCTAAGTTGTCTTCAAGGGTAGCCCCATGTAAAGCACTTTACAGTAAGCATGTTTTATGATAATGGTAGCCTATATCAGCATGGCCAGATCAGATGAGTATGAAAGGGAAAACAGTTTCTTAACTGAATGTGTCTGGGAAAATGCACTGTTTGTCACAGCCTGCGCCTATTTTTCAAAGTTCATTTTGTATTGATGCCCTTTAGAGGTGTAGAGTGACATTCACTATGCAGCTCCTTGGGATTGAACTGTCCTGCCTGCAATTCTTGGGATTTGAACATGAAAGAGAGGCATTGTCTAGGTCAGGGGAGTCGAACTCATTTGAGAGGAGGGCTGCAAGTAACATAAATGTCAGTTGGTTGGGCCATAAAAAATAAATAAATAAATAAATGCATACATACCATAAAATGCCTGTGTCTTCTATAAAGTTAGGATCTTTAGTCCCTCGCATTATTTTTTTAACATTTTAAATAGGGGTGGGTGTGGGTGGCTGCCTTAGCTGGTGAGCCCACACCTGACTCGCCAGCCCAGAACTGGACTGGAGAGGGTGGCTGCCTTGGCCAGTGTGGTGTAGTGGTTAAGAGTGGTGGAGTCTGATCTGGAGAACCGGGTTTGATTCCCCACTCTCCACATGAGCGGCGGAGGCTAATCTGGGGAACTGGATTTGTTTCCCTGCGCCTCCACACGAAGCCAGCTGGGTGACCCTGGGCTAGTCACACTCTGTTAGACCACTCTCAGCCTCACCTAGCTCACAGGGTGTCTGTTGTTGGGAGGGGAAGGGAAGGTGATTGTAAGCCAGTTTGAGTCTCCCTTAAGTGGTAGAGAAAGTCAGCATATAAAAACCAACTCTTCTTTTTTTTTCTGGTGAGCCTGTAGCTGACATGCCAGCCCAGATTTGGACAGGGTGGTGATGTCTGGGTGAATAAAATAAAAGAATAAAAAAGAGGGAGAGAGAGGGAGAAAAAAAGAGGGATGGGGAGGGTAGGTGGCTGGGGTCGCAGGGCATTGCAGCCCTGCTGTGCCTAGAAGGGGATGGGGGTGGCGAGGCGTGGAGAGTGAGCATGCCAGGCTGCTGGTCCCTCCTGCACCCAGGAAAGGTGCAGCAAGTCGTGGAAAGTGAGTGTGCCGGTCCGCTGGTCCCTTCTGCGCCCACGAAAGGTGCTGCGAGGCGCGAAGGATGAACCTGGGCCGCTGGGCCCTCCTGCGCCCTGGAAAGGGGAGGGGAGGCGCGGAGGGCAAGGGTGCCGGGCTGTTCGTCTCTCCTGCACCCTGGAAAGGGGAGGGGAGGCGTGGAGGGAGAGCTGGCCGGGCCGCTCATTCCTCCTGCGCCGTGGAAAGGGAAGGGGAGGTGCGGAGGGAGAGCGTTTCGGGCCCCTCATCCCTCCTGTGCCCTGGAAAGGGGAGGGGAGGTGGGGAGGGAGAGCGTGCCGGGCCGCTGGTTCCTCCTGCGCCCAAGAAAGGTGAGGAGCGGAGGGTGTGCGCGCCGGGCCACTCGGGGCTCGCAGCACCCGGAAAGGCAAGCTGTGGTGGGGAGGGTGGGCGTGGCATCCCACTCAGCCCTCCTGTGCCTGGGAAAGACAGGGCGAGGTGCGTGGGTGGGAGCACGGAGCCACTCAGGCCGGAAAGGTCGGGAGGAGGATAGGAAACCCAGAAAGGGAGGAGGGAGTGGGGGCTGGCTGCCTCGGCTTGCGGGCCGGAGAAGAGCCTTCCGGGGGCCGGATGCGGCCCACGGGCCGCATGTTTGACACCCCTGGTCTAGGTGTTTTAGAAGAACAAAGAACTGTGGGTTATTTCTTTTGCCTGAACACTGTTTTTGACTGGGCTCCTTGCTGGAAGAGAACAAAAAGATCTGATAGAACCTGATGAGGCTGATGAATTAAGATCCAAATTAAGCCTCATAAATTGTTTCATCCTTAACATCCTGTTCCATCTAAAGGATCCCAGAGGGAATTTAGTGTTGAAGAATACCAGATAGTGCATAGTTCTCTTTCCTACTGTGCTCCTGAATACTGTGTGTTTTTCCTTAACAAATATCTTTCAGTTTAAGATATAGAATGTTGGTCTGAGGCTCTGAGGGAATCATTGCATCTGTGACCTTGAACCCCTTTGAAAGGGGTTCTTTCAGTTAAAAAGAAAAGAAAAATGTGTCTGTAAGGTGGTACTAAAGCACTGTTCTCAAAGAATGGTGCTGATAGTAGTAGTGATATCCCGGTGCTGTCCCCAGAATGACTACTTGTGAACTTATGCCACACTACTGTGTGGTGTAGTGGTTAAACACGGTGGTTTGGAGCAGTGGATTCTGATCTGGAGAACCGGGTTTGATTCCCCACTCCTCCACATGAGCGGTGGCGGGGCCTAAACTGGTGAACTAGATTTGTTTCCCCACTCCTGCACATGTAGCCAGCAGGGTGACCTTGGGCTAATGACACTCTCTCAGCCCCACCTACCTCACAGGGTGTCTGTTGTGGGGAGGGAGAGGTACGGTGATTGTAAGCTGGTTTGATTCTTCCTTAAGTGGTAAGAAAGTCAGCATATAAAAGCCAATTCTTCTTCTTCTTCTTCTTCTTCTTCTGTGCATATGAAACTAAGGGGCTGTAAAAGAGAATCGTTAGCACCTTGATCAAACTTTGTTTCTTTGGGTTCTTTGGGGGAAGCCATGATAGGTAACCTAGTATAAAACTGAATTTTGTAGTTCAAGTATACAGTAAGTCATAGGGTTGCCAACCTCCACTTGCCAACCTCCATCTTTGTCCTTTGGAGTACTAATAACAGCATGAGGAGCCTTGTTTCGATTTGTGAAACCAAGTGGTGGTTGAAGCATTAAATCCCCTCTCCCCTTCCTGTGCATCCTCAATCTGAAGCGTGACTGTATACACACACAGTTTACCTTTGACTGTGATGGAAATCGTTGATCTTCGTCATGAGAGGGTAGCTCCTGACATTTCCAAGCTTCCCAACAGACTTGTGATGGATACACCCTGAAGACTGACCTCTGCAGCCACTAATAATGAAATGGAGTTTGATTTGGCTTTCATTGGGTGGCAAAAAGCCAGACTACTCGCTCTTCAGCTAAAAAAAATATTCATATAACATTAACATCTCAAAGAACAAGTTTCTAATGTAAGGAAAAGGACTTTAGAGAGGACTTTGCGCCAAATACATTACCCATGTATTTGGCACAAAGCAATTGTAATTAATAGCACAGGAAATTAAAGGCTGAAATCAGAATGAGATTTTAGACAATGTGTGACTCCTTCAATTTAAAACTACTAAGAATGCAATTGAGAGCTAAGTGGAATCAGCAATAAAGATAGCCTGACACAGGTCATCTCTGTAGGCAGAAGCAGATTAAAGCTGGCATTTCAACCTTGCAATCCAGAGGGTTGTCAAACAACAGTAAAGCCTGTTAAAGTGATTCCTTTGCACAGACAACCGCGATAGTGTTTGTGTCCATGAAATATATCCATGGCATTAAGCAGTAAAAATAAAGGAGTGTCTAAAAGCAATATTAGCTATATAAAACCAGAGAATTGTCTGTGTGAATAGAAACAGTGTTCCATACCTATTTCATTTTCTTCATTCCGTTTCATAACAATGACCCACACACTGAAGCATCTGCACCCCTCTCCTGCAGTGACTTTTCCTCACCACTGATAATGCTATGAATCTGGTCCTGGTTGCCTCAGGGCCTCAGGGCCTCAGGGCTGTACTAGTCATGATGGTGCCCTTGTGGCTGCCAGAAAGACACTGCTGCTGTTTTAAATTCTTTTAAAATGTTTAGAGGGCCTGATCCTGGTTAGGTTCCCAGTGTGGGGTCCATATCCTCCCCATGCCATTCCAAATTAGGGTTGCCAATCTCCAGGTACTAGCAGGAGATCTCTTGCTATTACAACTGATCTCCAGCCGATAGAGATCAGTTCCCCTGGAGAAAATGGCCGCTTTGGCAATTGGACTCTATGGCATGGAAGTCCCTCCCCTCCCCAAACCCCTCCCTCCTCAGGCTCCACCCCAAAAACCTCCCGCCGGTGGTGAAGAAGGACCTGGAAACCCTATTTGTGGGGGGGGGGTGATTAATGAAATGCCTGAGACAAAGATATTCATGGAAATTGCTGTTTCATGCAATTACCATGATTTTCCAGAATGGTATTAGGAATCCAAGATTCTTAGTAAAATGAAACTACCCTCCTCGAAGAAATCCATGTTGTTTTCAAGTTCGAGTGCTGCTAGCTTGCTACAGCATGCACGAATGTACTTCCTTGATTCTACTGATTTCTCGAGCAATGGCCCTCCTCAGACTCCACCCCCAAAACCTCCCGCAGGTGGTGAAGAGGGACGTGGCAACCCTATTCCAAATGCCAAAACAGACATGGGGGCGGCCTAGGGTTGCCAGGTCCCTGCTGGCCCTCAGTGGGGGATGGGGCATCCATTTCAGCACTTGATAAGATGTGATGCATGGCGGGTGGGGGAGACAAAAGTGCCTCAGCCTGCTCCACTGTGGGCAGTATCCAGATTAGGCACTCAGAACATTTTAAATGACTTTAAGATGGTGGTTGGGTCCTCATGGTGGCCCCATGGATGCCATCATGTCTAGTTTGACCCTCAGAGAGTGGAGTTGAGACACTGAGCAGCAGGAACTTGGCCTAGACAGATGATTCAAGCATCTACTAGCAACACAGGCCTGTGGTCTGTGACTGTCCAAGCCTAGATCACATTACCAAAAGCTACCCTGCTTTACAAGAGGGATGCAACTAGAAACTTAAAAGATAAAGTTTGTTGAACCATGTTGTATATGGCATTAAATGTATTCTGGAAGTTTTTCGTCAAATTTGTATATTTTGCAAAGAATAACTTGTTCTTCATACTGTATAATATAGTAAATGGTGATTTTTTAGATCAGTAATAGAATGTCCTGGAAGATTAAAATGTGCTTTCTGAATTTTGCAGTTTTTAATGTCAGACTTGTGTCCATTTATTCTTTAGTTTAGGGATTGACCAATATTCTCCTATAAAACACTTAACAGGGAAAATCCAATGCAAAAATTGCTGAATAAAAATTCATCAAGAAATGTAATGCCATGTACCTCTCAGGTTGATTTCTCACTCCCTATAGTCCCGCTCTGCCCCATGGCGCAGAGTGGTAAGCTGCAGTACTGCAGTCAAAAGCTTTGCTCATGACCTGAGTTCGATCCCAACGGAAGTTGGTTTCAGGTAGCCGGCTCAAGGTTGACTCAGCCTTCCATCCTTCCGAGGTCGGTCAAATGAGTACCCAGGTTGCTGGGGGTAAAGGGAAGATGACTGGGGAAGGCACTGGCAAACCACCCCGTAAACAAAGTCTGCCTAGTAAACGTCGGGATGTGACGTCACCCCATGGGTCAGGAATGACCCAGGGCTTGTACAGGGGACCTTTACCTTTATCTTTATAGTACAGATACCTTGCAAATCCCACCTCTTATAGTTGTTAGTTAATTCATCTTTAACTTTCTAACTGGGTCTGCCTTTAATGTTTCCTTCTGTACTATCCCATGTAGAGAACAGAAGGGCATTGCTCACTCCTGATAGTGTATATTACACTGGAGGATCAGCGAGTGAATGTCCAAGATGGCATAGCTGATGTTATCTGATCATGTGATTGTGTTGGTTGAATATATATGAGGACAAAATTGTCATCAAGGTCTCCTCTCCGCTTGACCTTAATTTACCTTTGTATACAACTCAAAGTTAGCCAACAAGGAAGCGAAATTTGCATAAATTTCCATATATTCTCATATTTAAAGGACTTCCTCCAGAGGAGTTAGCAAGTGGGTTACTTAGATGCTTCCTTCATTCATTGCTTGTAAATGTTTGGAAGATTGTGGTCACATGGAAGGATCTTAGGCTGGGGCTTCTTTGTGTTCTAATATTGATATAGGCTTTGGGAGGAAAGGAACTCTTTCGATGGGTTTCTGTATCATGGCTGGGATTTTCAGCATTATCAGAATAAAACAAGCTGCAGGAACACTGCTTTGAATGTACAAGGGGAAAGCAGGTTGTAAATATTTTAAATTAAATAAATAAACTGCCAAGTTAATGTTACAGTGGGCCTTCAGTTGTTTCCCTGTGCAGAAAATGGTCTTAATTTTTTTTTAGAGGCAAGTACCTAGTCCCACTATGGTTACACTAATTGTTAGGGTGCCTGACAATTAACAGTCTTCTCCATGGGTTATATTGGAGTTGACTGCTAAGTGAAATGTGTTCTAAAAAGTGCTCTCCTACAAATGCAGATGGGACATCACTCTTCTTTCTGTTGATAGTTTAAAAGGCCATTAGACTTGGAGTTGAGGATACCACAAACCACACACATTTAAGTTATGAGTGCTCTAAAGCTGTGACATGAAATGCAGTGCACATTAAAGCGGGAGGGAGGACTAAGACAAAGAAGGAAGCAGAACAAAAGACTGGAAGCAAGTTGACTTTGGACTCAGAGGTGAAAAAAAATGGAGCGATTCTGCTTTATGCTTTCCTAATTTTTTGCTGAAATGTAGGAAGGGAGATCCACATAATTCAACAGCACATGTAATGTGCAAATTCCAGAATTATTTGGGGGTTCACAAATGTGAATATGGAAAAGATCTGCAACTTATAAGTGTGGAAAGAAATACAAGCACATTGTTTCCCTTGCACTTCTTGTCTAGCTCATGTGAACAGACAATGAGTACATCTGAACTACAGTCCAAGTTCCTAGAAGACATCATAGGAATTAGCCAGAGTCATCTTCAGAATGCCAAGTCACTCAAATTCATAAAGCTAATTTGGATCAATCTGTTCACAAGCGAAAATGAATCATTTACACGTTTATAAACCATAGTACAAAATTAGGGAAAACGTTAATCTTTTAATAAGGCAACAAATTTTGCCTCTTCCTTCAGAACATCTGTGCAATTCTAGGCAATTAAAAGTTCCCTTTTGGCGTAAGTTATCATTTTAGAAATAATGGCGTCTCCTTTTTCAGCTCTTTTCCATGGGATCCTAGTTTTCAATGAAAGTAGGGGTCTCAATAAACCCCACCATTGCCCACCAGAGCCTCAGAGGCTGGTGGAGGAAAAATGGGGGGAATAGGGTGGGCGCACTGGCATCATGTTGGCAAACAATGTCACTTCTGCAAAAAAAAAAAAAAGAGGGAAGTGATGGCATGATACCAGGGGCGACACTCTAGGATTTGCCAAAAATTCTATGGCAGTGATATCACATGCTGACATGATGGCAGCACATGTCCCCCCAACCATCCAAATCCTCCTGAAATGGGTACAGGAGATACCAGTAGTTGCATTGAGCCTTCATATAAAATGTGAATCTCCTGTTTGGAACTGATTAGTGTTGGCGTACATTGGCTTGGGAATATAATAAGAAAATTAGATTATTACGTTTTAGTAAACAGGTTCCACTGCTTCTTTACAATGAATTGACCCCCCATCAGCTAGTTCCTTTCTAGTTTATATAGGCTCTAGTACAGGGGTGGGGAACCTTTTTCCTGCCAAGGGACATTTGCACATTTATGACATCATTCAGGGGCCATACCAGGTATAGATCTCCTGGTGGGGGGGAGAGGCTAGGGTTGCCAGGTCTCCAGCCACCACCTGGAGGTTGGCAAACCCAGGGGAGGCCACACAGAGAAGGCCTGCAGGGCGCCCCCGCTCCCCCCCTTCCAGGCGGGAGAAAGAGAGGGAGAGAAAGGAGGAGTGACAGAAAAAGAGGAAGAAAAGAGAGAAAAGCCTCCCCCCCACACACACACCCATGCACGCAGGCCCCACACCGGGCCCCAGTCTCCATGCCCTCCCCCCCCAAAGTCCACAAAAGCCCCCCCCCCCCCCGAAGTCCAATCGGCTCCCGCATGCATGCTCTGCCGCCGGGAGCCACCGGCCTCTTTCCACCCCCCACTTTGCTGCTCAACAGCCGACAGGCAGCGAGAGGGGCTTATAATGTGCTGTGGCATTCCTGCACGCCGCGACTGTAGGGGACAGCCTTGAGGGAAGCGTCCCTCCCCCTCCCCTCGCCGACCAACAGCCGACAGTCGTCGAGAGGAGGTCCAAAGGGTGCCGCAGCGCGCCTGTAAGCCGCGGCCCCAGGAACACCCTTGGGGAGGTCGCCCTGTGCCCCGCCTCCATGGCAGGGCTCCGGAGCTCCCGAGGGCCGAAAAAAATGTCCTCGGGGGCCGTATGCGGCCCCCGGGCCTGAGGTTTCCCATCCCTGCTCTAGTACACCTTTGGTTGGTTAAAATAATCCACTTTGGGGTTGCTCCATGACCTCATTGTCATATGTGACTCAACATTTTACTAGAAATGCCACTGTATACTATTCTGGATCCTTTGGGGTTTTATTCATCTTTCATCTTGTAATTTCATTTTAAGCTCCAAGTCATAAATCTTGATCCTAGAAAAGCTGGATTCGTGCTGGATAAAAATCTAAGCTCTATGCTTCAATACTGTGGACTCATTGTATCCATGAGCTGGGATAACATGGAGACCAAAGCCTATGAGGAAAGGCTGAGGGAGTTGGGAATGTTTAGTCTAGGTTGAAGGGGGTACATGATTGCTCTCTTTAAGTATTTGAAGGGCGGTCACTTAGAGGAGGGCAGGGAGCTGTTCCTGTTGGCAGTAGAGGATAAGACTCGCAATAATGGGTTTAAATTGCAGGAGGAAAGCTACTGGCTGGATATTGGGGGGGGGTTTTACAGTAAGGGTTATTCAAAGAACCCCGTGGTGCAGAGTGGTAAGCTGCAGTACTGCAGTCCAAGCTCTGCTCAAAACCTGAGTTCAATCCTGACGGAAGTCGGTTTCAGGTAGCCGGCTCAAGGCTGACCTTCTGAGGTCAGTAAAATGAGTACCCTGCTTGCTGGCTCTGGGAAAGGCATTGGCAAACCACCCCATAAATGTAGTCTGCCTAGTAAATGTCAGGATGTGACATCACCCCATGGGTGAGTAATGACCCAGTGCTTGCACAGGGGACTACTATTACCTTAAGAGTTGTTCAGCAGTGGAATCAGCTACCTAGGGAGGTGGTGAGCTCCCCCTCACTGGCAGTCTTTAAGCAGAGGCTGGACAAGCACTTGTCAGGGATGCTCTAGGCTGATCCTGCATTAAGCAGGGGGTTGGACTAGATGATCCTGTATGGCCCTTTCCAACTGTGATTCTAATATTCTGTTCTGTATATGTGTGGTTTCTGGATTATGGTCTGAGTCACTGTCTTTGGCACAGAGTTTTCCAAATGATATTTACTCTGACCCATTTAGGTATATGATACCTTTTAGCATTGGACTAAAACACAAGTGGGGGGCATTTATCAGTGGAGCGTAAGCATGCTGAGAACATCAATATGAACACATTCACCAGATGCTCGAGACCTTTGGTCATGCAAGCTTAATGATAAAAGGAAGGGACCAGATGAACTTGCCTTGAGCAAACGTCCTTGTTTACACACAACACAAAGTTTTGAATGGACCATCTTGATGTTTTCTGTCAGTATGTCCTGAGCGTAGCACTGTGCTGCGAAGCTTTGCTCCTGTGCAGTTGCTGCTTGTGTTACATGGCCAGGTTTTGCCCTAAGAAATTGCAGTTTGCAGTGGTTTTCGCCCAGTCTGCAAACCAAATCATTTCATTTACCAAAGAAGAAGCATGTATATCCCAAGATCACGGTTGGATCTGCTGAAGCAAGCAAGATTCTCCATCAGTGTAGCTCACATACAGCATTATTAGGGTTGCCCGGTCCCTCTTCACCATTGGCGGGAGGTATGGGGCAGAGCCTGAGGGGGGCAGGGGTTTGGGGAGGGGAGGGACTTCAATACCATAGAGTGCAATTGCCAAAGCGGCCATTTTCTCCAGGTGAACTGATCTCTATCGGCTGGAGATCAGTTGTAATAGCAGGAGATCTCCCGCTAGAACCTGGCGGTTTGGCAAAAAAAACAGTATAAGGCTCAATGATTAATGTCCAAATGCTAATTGACAAATCTCAATATATTTACAAAATAGTGACAATGACAAGGACAATGTGCATCACTAATACTCACAATCTAATCCACAATACTATATACAAATTATATACAAAAAGCTAACTGAATGTAATCCCTGAAGAGAGATAATACAACATTCTTCAATAGGTAAGTCCAAACAATTTAGGTAGGATGTTATTCTACAGGTAAATCCAAAAAGCTTCATTTACTTAGCTTGAAATTGGAAAGTCATTTTCTTTCAGTTGTAGACGTCTAAATAGACTTGAAGCTTGATGACTAGATATATCCTCAGGATTGAAAAATGCATATCATAGCATATGCGTGCTTGAAAATGGTCTCCGGATTGATTTTCACGCTTTCAGCACAAATGTGGCTTCTTCAGTCAAACACTTTTGGAAAACTTCGCTGACAGAATTTCTACGCCTCATGGGCTGCTCTGATTTTAGCGATCCTGTAGGATCAGGAAGTAACCCTAAGCATTATGCATGTTTTCTTGGATATATGTCCCACTGAATTCAATATGACTTACTCCCAAGTGTGCATAGGATTGCAGCTTTAGACAATAATTGTACTAACAATGAAGATGTTGCAGTGGAATCACTAGGACTTCTGGCACACCCTTTTGTTCTCTCCGAGCTTTCCTCTGGAGGTCTGTTTGGTCCCCATCCTACTGTCTTGCAGCATCAGGTAAAGACAATTTAATTTTCTGGGGACTTTAGCTGATCCCCCCCCCCCCGACCAGTTTTACTTACAGGTTGACCTGGGTTGTTGCATAGTTTATTTTAACAGTTTGGTCACATTTTTGTGGACCATTGCTGCTGCTATTTTATTTTATTCTACCTTATTGCATTTTAAGGTGCCATTTATTACTGCTGTTCATTTTTGGTTTGCGTTCTTAATTGTTTTATTATTTTAATTTCTTCTTTGTGAGCTGCCTCAAGGAGATGACTGCCTCAAGGAGATGACTGGAGAGGCGTCTAAAAATAAGCTTAATACGTACAAAATATTCAGGTGAAATATCCACGAATTCGAAAACAGGAAGGAAGCTCTGTACTTTTGCAAACTACCTGCAAAGCTGTAAGGAAAGCTGTGTTTGAATGTAGTCCGTGTTTTGAATTTAACAGTGAATGTTTTACACAGCCCCGGAACGAATCATCTAACAGTTTAATTAAGAAGTGCACGTGGTTCTATCAGAAGACACTAAATATAAACTACACTTTATATTCTTAATGGATGCATCACAATTTGCAAAAATGCCATAAAATGGTAATGAATTTAGTGCCTCAGTAGCTATTTTCAAAGCATGCCTGAAGAGACAAATACATTCACTAAGAAGCTTTGAGCCAGCATGGTGTAGTGGTTAAGAGCAGTGGTTTGAAGCAGTGGACTCTGATCTGGAGAACTGGGTTTGATTCCCCACTCCTCCACGTGAGCAACTGACGCTAATCTGGTGAACGGGGTTGGTTTCCTCACTCTTCCACATGAAGCCTGCTCGGTGACCTTGGGCTAGTCACAGTTGCATTACGTTTCATGCAGTCTCCTGATTCCAGAGGAGCAACTGTATTCATGTGTTGAAGCAAAAACAATACATAGTTAAGTTCTATAGCATCTTAATGCTTGCTTGGTTCAGCTACCTCATTATGCTCTACTAAATATGGAATAGATCCATACTCAGTCATGGGATTCACATAGATATAGGGGATGAGAACATCCAGAGTTCATTTATAATATTTCTTCAGCTATCAAAAGTTCAGTGTAACTGAGAAATAACATTTTTTGTACTTCTTCAATTGCATTAAACTAAAACTGTCATTTAAAGGATTTCCTAGACCTAGAAAACAGACAACCTAGAACATATCTGAAGAAAGATTACTAACCCCTTCAAACACTAAGTTTCAAACCTTGAGATACTCAGAATGGGTATTTCAAGGAGATTTCTTAACTGCCGCCTTTCATATAGCAATTCAGAAATAAAGAACAGAAGCCTGAGAAATTAGGATGTCCAGTGGAAAAGGCAGTACAATATTGTTTTCCTAGTTGAAGAATAGGAGTCCCGTGGTGCAGAGTGTTAAGCTGCAGTACTGCAGTCAAAAGCTCTGCTCACGACCTGAGTTCGATCCCAACGGAAGTCGGTTTCAGGTAGCCAGCTCAAGGTTGACTCAGCCTTCCATCCTTCCGAGGTCGGTCAAATGAGGACCCAGCTTGCTGGGGGTAAAGGGAAGATGACTGGGGAAGGCACTGGCAAACCACCCTGCAAACAAAGTCTGCCTTGGAAACGTCAGGATGTGACGTCACCCCATGGGTCAGGAATGACCCGGTGCTTGCACAGGGGACCTTTACCTTTTTACCTTTGGTTGAAGAAATAACCATAAAAATTATAATATACCAACTTTAGGCATTATGAAAGCCATACAAAACCTAATAAACCTAATGCATAATTTTTATAATTAAGGAGAGGATTTTCAGTACCTTTGTTTTAATCAAAGATAATAGTAAAACATGTTGACTTCTGTGGGAGTCATTTGAATGATCACTCATGCTACGCGTTTACTACTGGAGATGAAAATTGGCCAAACCTTCAAGCCAGCTTGAAAGATCTACTTTCAGTTATATCCATTTTGATTTGCATTGTTTTATTATCTTGCATATTATTAAGGTATTAAGAATACTTCCATGATTTACTTAATAAAAAAACTTCTCTTAACACGCTTTTCAATTGTCCCTGTTTGTGACAAACATCTTCTCATCTTCTCATAACTTCCATCTTCCAGTCTTCCAGCTGAGCTCCAATAACTGAGCAGACAAAGAAGACTTCTAAACTTACACTGCCATCCTAAGCAGAGTTATACACTTCTAAATGTTTTGAAATCAATGGGCTTAGAAATATCTGTTTATGATGGGACCATAATGACTGTATCTCTTTACCATACAGATTATGTGATTCTGTAACTAGATTGGGTGAAATTTGTGCTCTTACCTTCTTTCCTTCCTCCTCCCTGAGGAATGTCCTCTTTAAATGTTCAGAAGTATAAGGTTGGATTCCATGCCTCTTTATATTTTGGAGGACACTGGCTCTTTTGCACCATTCCGCAGAAATTAGTTCAAGCTTCTTACTGGCCAAGATACTCCAGCAGTTAATTTTGATTGAAAGCAGTTTGTGTCCTGCAGTTTTCTTATACAGCTTTAGTTCATCATATCTTCAGGAGACCTCTGCAACCAAAGGACATGGCAACAACCATAGGTGATAGAATTTCAGTTCTCTGAAATCAAGAACTCCTTTTGTGTATTGTTGGAGAGAGAATTATATCATTTGTGTGTGTGTGTGTAAAGTGCCTTCAAGTCGCAGCCGACTTATGGCGACCCCTTTATGGGGTTTTCAAGGCAAGAGACTAGAATATATTAAAAAATCAGTTCTCATCTTTTCACAACTTCCATCTTCCAGTCTTCCATTCATCACATCCAACTAAAACATAAATAGAACTGAAGTAGGACTATTAAATTAGTTGTGACTAAGAGATCACTGGACTCACCAAGGGCAGGTGAACTGCTTTGTAATCACTTCAGAGTTGTCCCTGGGTGTAGTTTTCATTTATTTCCATATAAGTAAATAGCTATCATTCACTCATATGAAGAAAAAGCACTGCATTTGGAGGCAACTCTGATGTGGGGCACAAGCCATCCCTGACCATCCCTGAAATCAAGTGGCTTGGCCTTAAGAAAATAAGAACATAAGAGAAGCCATGCTGGATCAGACCATCAAGTCCTGCAGTCTGCTCACACAGTGGCCAACCAGTTGCCTCTAGGAAGCCCACAAACACGACGACTGCAGCACCATCCTGCCTGTGTTCCACCGCACCCAATATAATAGGCATGCTCCTCTGATCCTGGAGAGAATAGGTATGCATCATGACTAGTATTTATGACTATGCCTTCATCAGCAGAGATCCCATGCAGGAGATGCAGTGCATCTCTGTCTGAAGTGTACATTGTACCCGTCTCCCCACACAAATACAGATTCCTGCAATGTATGGTCTACAATACTCTGGCTATAGTTATGGGTTTTGCTCGTCATATATAAAAGATAATTATCCATGTCTGTCTTTTGGTTATGCTGCCCTACTGTGGACAGATAAAAGAGCTGAAATGTATTTCATATGGCTCCCCATTCCACCCAGTATTGCCACTCTAATATGTCTAAGCCACAGACAGCTGACTTGGCCTCGAACTGGAGATGAAAAAGGGTTAAGCTGCTTTCAGTGCAATCCTAAACATACTCAGAAGTCAGGCCAATGGCCTTAGAAGGGCTTAGGACTTAATTGTTTGTCTTTTTTGGTGTTCTATTAGAATACGTTCTTGGAAAAATTAGCCATCAGGACTCTTGTTTCCATACTTGTTTTTATATCACTCTGCAAAGATAATTTTTGAGCATAGGAGCAACACTTTGTTAAAGCTATATTTCAGAAAGTTCCAGTTATAGTGTATACAGGAGGGAATATAATCAGAAGCCAAATTATTTTAATAGATATAATCAACATAATTAAAGCATAATCAATCCATCAAGCCAATTATAATTTACGTGCACTTAAAGTTCTGTATATTTCCGAGTCTCAGCTGCTTGATGATATGATGATAGTTATACTAAAAAATGCACTTGACATAATATTCTCGTCTTCCTTAACTTTCATGTCCCCATCCCCAAATCTGAAGAGAAATTGTGAACTCTGTGATACTACTTTCCCCAAAAGGCTTGATTGTATTTCCAACATCACAACAGTGTTACCCATACGTAACACTGGTGAATGGTGCCGAGTTGTTTTCTGTTGCCCCAGAAGGTCGGAACAGAACCAATGGGTTAAAATTAAATCAGAAGAATTTCCATCTAGACATTAGGAATAATTTTCTAACAGTTAGAGCGGTTTCTCAGTGGAACAGGCTTCTTCAGGGGGTGGTAAGCGCTCCTTCCCTGGAGGCTTTTAAGCAGAGGCTTAATGGCCATCTGTCAGCAATGCTGATTCTATGGCAGTTCATGGGAGGGGGGCATCTTGGGCATCTTCTGGGCACTGGGGGTGTGTGGGGGAGGTAGTTGTTAGTTTCCTGCATTGTGCAGGAGGTTGGACTAGAGGACCCTTCCAACTCTATGATTCTATGTGGGTTGGGAGGGGACAGACCACAAGGGTTGGTAATAGGGAGACCCCACCCCACAGGCAGGAAAGGCAGGAATCATACATAGATGACCAGTGTAAAACTTTATGGAGCCACTGGTGCACCCTACGTCACCCCTTTGCTGGGGGTGGTAATGTCACCACCGCATGGGTGCAACTCCCACATCAGGAGTGTGCCTTGGAGTCATAACTACACTGTCTGTCCAAGGGGCCACTCCAAGGGACTCTGATCCTACAAGGCAATAGCCTTCACATTGCAGTGGGCTGGTGGGCATTCAACCGGGATTGTCCTTGTGCCCTCTGCATCCCTCATCTATAGGGGTGATGGCATACCAGTAAGACAGCATGCTACTATCGAGTCACCATGTCTCCCATCCCTTAAATACTGTCCACACCTTCTATACACATTTGTTATCTGAGACAATGCGCAGGGTAGGTATACGTGGATGGCTCAGGGACATAGGTGCAACAGTTCCAGTGTGAGTCAGACACCCCTGCTTTGTTTACCCATGAGGAGTACATTGTCCTTGCAGCTGTAGTTGGGGGGGGGATGTCTCCCCTTCCCTATTTGTCTTCTGACCTGGAATATCTGTAAGGGTTCTGAGCAGAGCTGTGTTAGGGAAATGCTGCAGCAGTGTCTGTTCTCTCACTGGGGTGTGTGTGTGTGCTCAGTACCATGCAGGTGTCTTTCCCACCACCTAAGTGCAAGGGTCTAAGTGTGCATGCCATGGCCATGAGAGAGACAGCCCATTATCACGTACCCTACCATCTGAGCTCCCTGTTTCTTGGTTGGGGTTTATATGGTGCATAGTGGGCTATGACTGGGTGCCTGTCTGCTGGGGAGGGCTGTGATTGGCTGCTCGCTTAGTTGGCATGGCAGCAGGGCTGTGGCGGGGGTAGACCTTGTATTTCTCCTTCTACGGACCTGTGTAGGCGACACCATTGTTTTCATTTCCACTGATATCGGTAGAGGGTCCATTGTTTGAGCACTTTGGGAGTCAATAAAGTCCCGCCCTACCCATGGCATGACCCCACTTGATAATCACTCCAGACTTTCATATCACTTTGTGACTGTGTGATTTGGATAGGCTGTAAGCTTTACTTGTAAGAGTGCCTTTAACAGACTAAGAAGCTCTCCAGCTCTATATTTATTAAGAACCTGCCAGTACAAGGCCCCAAAGTCACAAAGTTTTATATAATTTAGTCTTTATATAATTTAGCTAGTGTCTTTTAGACCACTGAAGAAGGCAAATATGCCAAAACGCGTATGGTCTATATGTGATTGTTTATTTATGGTTTGTGTATGATTGTATGTCTTATTGTATATTATGCCTATAGTGTTATTTTAGTATATGTGTTTGGAAGGCTTCTTGCAAGGCCATATAGGAGTTATTAGCATCATTTGGATTTTAACTGGTATTAAACATATGCATTCAGAAAACGTTTTAATGATTTAGCTTTTAATCATATTGTTGGCCTCGTCAGCTGTTTTTTGCTTGACCTTCTAGGTACTTAATTCCGTTTATAGGCTTAAGGGAGGGGAGGGGCTTTGTCCCCCCCCCCCGTTTTTTTGGACCCAGCATTTCCTGAGCCTATGCAGTGTGGCAACTATGCCAGTATATCTCTGAGCCACAGTGGCAAGGCTTGTAGCCAGATTATCTCCAGGCATGCTGACATATCTTTAAAATATGGCAACATAACTCTAAGATTTTCTGGTGTAACACTATGTCTCCATTCTAAACACTTTCAGCTCAAGGCTTAGGCTTCTGCTGTTAAAGAATCTGTCATTCTTCATTGTTGTGGATGTCATTGTGTATTCCTCAGATTCTTGAGGTTCTTTTCAAAACTGCCTCTCTTCTTCCAATATCCTCTCTCTGGCTTGCTTCATATCTGGCATCCTTAGTCAAGTCCTAATCCTCTATTCTTCAGAACAGGGCTTCTAATATTTTCTTTTGCCATTCATTTTAATAGTTAAGGTTGATTGTACCTACTAAGCTTGATACCCTCATAGAAGTCGTTTTACAACTTTTGAAAAAGTAATTTCCTAGCAGGATCATTTGTAAGCTACCTTTGAAGTCCATTATGAGAAGTATAAAAGTGTTTCACTTTGTTTGTAAGGATAAGCTTGGCATTAATTGCTAGAATTGATGGAAATAATAAGCCTGCATGGGACAAGTCAACACATTTTATGGATGCCAAAATTCTTTGAAAAGAAAACTGATGATGGTTAAAATGTCACAAGAGTCCCTTGCTTTAGGAAGGGTATATTTAATGTGACAGGTATCTTTATCTCACCTTTGCGAGATTCTAGACCTTTGAAATGCTTCTATGGGTCTGATAATTTTGTTTTGGTTATTTTAATCTCAGTAATGAAAAGGACTGCGGGAAGGCAGCATGGTACAGCCCGATCTCGTCAGATCTCGGAAGCTAAGCAGGATCAGCCCTGGTTAGTATTTAGATAGGAGACTACCAAGGAATACCAGGGATGCTGTGCAGAGGAAGGCACTGGCAAACCACCTCTGTTAGTCTCTTGCCATGAAAACCCCATAAGGGGTCGCAATAAGTCGGCTGCAACTTGACAGCACTTTACACACACACACACACAATGAAAAGGACAATGGAGAACTTCAGATGTCATGTAGAGCAGGAGTAGGAGCAACTCGTTCTCTTCTTTCACCATAATTTTGTATCTCATCCAGGGACTGCAACTGTATGTAACTCCCCAAGATTCTTCAAAACATATGGTGAAATATGCATTTGCCAGTTTTGGATGGCTTGGACCTAGGAGCAGAGGAAGGAAACCTGGGTTCATACTCCTGCTTTTCATTATGTGCCAAGCCAACCAATTATTGGACAGGCATGGTGGCTCCTCCACATAGTATTCCCATACCAAGGGGTCCTGCATCTTTAGTAACAATCTGCCATAGTGAGAAGTCAGTGTGAACAACTGCAGATAGCTCAACCACATTTGTAAACCACACATCAAATGCCAGTGCAGTCAGATCTTGACAATTAGTCCATACACAAGCAAAACAGAACTATCGTTTTGAAACAAAGATTGTTTTCACCCAAGGGTCACTTTGTTCTTTTGGTCTCTTTCCTAATCCACGAAAAGCAAAATTATGTGGTCAATTTCTGGCTGCTTTCTTGACTGTAACGTTGTAGTCAATTTCAAGCAGCTTCACAGATACTTCTAATTTTAAAGTGATCTATCACTAGTGACTTTATTTCGGAGTTTTGCTGTATAGTACTGAAACTTAAGTAAGTGCTTACCAACAACAGAAATAACCATGCTTGCTTTTCTGCCTGGAGGCAAGGTATGCGTGAGATAAGGAGACTGGCAGATGAAGGATCATGGTTCCCATGGTCGCAGGGCCAAGAGTCTCTGTTACATGAATATTGGCCCCAGACATCATTTTCATTCTTTGACCAGGAGAGAAAGGCACACAATTGAATCACCATCTAGGATAGGTGTACCTAACCCCAGCAGCAAAATACTAAGCAAGAGGCCTCTGTTTTATATCTCTGCATTTAACTTATGCAAATTCAGCCCATACATTTATGTTGCCTTAAACTTTTATGTTGCCTTAAAGAGAACCAGAGAAACCCGGAAGAACCGCATCGCAAGTGTATAAGGCCCCTCGCGAGGTGGCACTTCCGGTTGTAAACCGGAAGTGACGTGCCGCGGTGTGTACACACGCGTGCACGTTTGCCCACCCACCCTCTGCTGGTCGACGGGCAGAGGGGTGAATTGCCGGGGATTTACCCGCCACCACCGGGCACCTGGCAACCCTAAGTAAAACTTTTATTTACCTTTTAGACATGCAGAACAGTTAACTACAGTGCAGATGTTTCTTCTGGTCTGCAGCAAATCCAGCAAGCATAAAACAATGGAATAAGCAAAACAGAAACTAGGAGATGAAACTTCTAGGCCTCCATGAGTTACTAGGCAACATCAGCCCCCTCAATGTACTGGATAACTTTGCAAGTAAATTAACCCTTCAAATATCCCTCTACTTTTGTATTGTGTGATCCATTGGTATTGTTATCCAAAACCCCTTCTCATTAGCATATGTCTCACTCTATGAGTCTCATTGCCTTTACAAAACAGTTCAGTTAACATATCTGCAACTAGCTTCTTCCCAACACAAACTTTGTGCCACATAGGAGAGTTTGCAGGGTGCTGTGCCTTGGCTCCACCATCAACAAAAAAAGAGACTGCAGCCAAGAAATCAGATTGAGACTGGGAAGGGCAACCATGAAGGAGCTAGAAAAGATTTTGAAGTGTAAGGCTATGTCACTGGCCACCAAGACTAATTAATTCATGCCATCGTGTTCCCTATTACTATGTATGGGTGTGAAAGCTGGACAGTGAAGAAAGCTGATAGGAAGAAAATAGATTCCTTTGAAATGTGATGATGGAGGAGAGTGTTACAGATTCTGTGGACTGCCAAAAAAACAAATCAGTGGGTTATAGATCAAATCAAGCCTGAACTGACCCTAGAAGCTAAAATGACTAAACTGAGGCTATAGTGTTTTGGTCACGTCATGAGACGACAAGAGTCACTGGAAAAGACAGTGATGCTAGGAAAAGTTGAGGGCAGCAGGAAAAGAGGAAGACCCAACAAGAGGTGGATTGTCTCTATAAAGGAAGCCACAGTCTTCAATTTGCAGGATCTGAGCAAGGCTGTCAAAGACAGGACATTTTGGAGGACTTTCATTCATAGGGTCGCCATGAATCGGAAACGACTTGACGGCACTTAACACACACACACACACACACATGCCTTTTGTAAACCTACTTGACCTTCAAAGTACAAGTTCTGAGTCCTGGATAGACTCATCTCAGTCTTGATCTTTACAGTAGTTTTGTCTCAATCATGTGGTCTGCATCATCACCTTTATCCTACCTTTCATCTATACTCATGGCAGTATTCCTTCAGGGTTCACTGGTACCATTGTGCTCAACCTGGAGCTTTTATCAAAGTAAATACTATGGCTTACAGTCACTTTACTTGTTTCAGATTGGAGATTTGGAGAGGCCCGTTGCAATACGGCACTTCCAGGTAAACGCATCGCAAGGGGCCATTTACTACTCAAACCACTCCCAATTTGAGTGGTAAAAAAGGCCCCTTGTGATGTGTTTACACCCGGAAGTGCTGCATCGCAAGGGGTCTTTTACCACTCAAACTGGGAGTTTGAGTGGTAAACGGCCCCTTGCAATACGGTGCTTCTGGTTGTAAACTGGAAGTGCTAGGGTGTGGTGGGCAGGCATGCGTGCGTGCACGCGTTACCCGCCAACCCTCAGCTGGTCGACGGGCAGCCAGGTGGATTGGTGGGGGTTTGTCCCCCACCACCTGGCACTTAGCCACCCTAGCTTCAGGGTATCTATGCCCTAAGCATCTGTGCCATAAGTGAATACACTTGTGGGAGTTTTGAGTCACTGTTCTGGCTTGATTATTTTCAGTCACAAGTTTATATAAATGATTATTTGCGATTCCCTTTGCCAGGATGTTTCAAACATTGTGGATAGTGCGCTCTTCCTTATAAAATGTGCTGAAAGGACTTTTTTTTGCTAGTCTTTTTACTGACAGTAAACCCCCTTCTAGTTCTGGCAAGTAAAAACATTCTTTACAGGCATGCTGCATTTGCACCCCAATGGGGTAATACAATTCCAAAATCCCTGTCCTACTCTTTCAACAGAGATCCTTTTTCCATTGGCGAGGGAAACTTTGTCTTTCATTGTATAATCAATCTAGTCATGTGACTAGAGTTGCCAACCTCCAGGTACTAGCTGGAGATCTCCTGCTATTACAACTGATCTCCAGCTGATAGAGATCAGTTCTCCTGGAGAAAATGGCCACTTTGGCCCTTGGACTCTGTGGCACTGAAGTCCCTCCATTCCCCAAACCCCGCCCTCCTCAGTCTCCATCCCAAAAACCTCTTGCCGGTGGCGAAGAGGGGCCTGGCGACCCTACATGCGACTTGTGGCTCCTGAGTCCACACACCATCCAAGTTTCCCTTTTTCTTGGACAACTGTGAAGCAGTCAGCCCATTTTTGCTCTGCAGTCTCATTGGTAGATTTTGGCCTTTTCCTTTACTGCTCCAGAGACGTGTTTGCATTGCTCAGCTTTCTAAATGAAACTGTCTTTCTTTAGGTGTCCTGCTTTCTTATATTGAAAACACATCTTGACTTCTGTTTTCTGCTTGTTATCTTCATTTGTTTTAAGTGCTGTCTCTGCTGTCCCATCCTCCTTTCCCATTCTAGCTGCCTTTCTGTGGTTATACTCATCTATGAATTTGTGTTTAACATATTCTAGAGCAGGGGTGTCAAACATAAGGCCAGGGGGCCGGATCTGGCCCCTTGAGACCTCTTATCTGGCCCGCGAGCTGGCTGAGGCAGCCACCGCCCCACACTCTTGATCTGGGCTGGCAAGGCATGACCCGGCCCAGCCAAGTGGCGTTTATGTCATATCCTGCCCTCGTAAAAATTCAGTTCGACACCCCTGTTCTAGAGTGAATTCTGATTCTGGTCTTGTTTCAAGAATGTTTATTAAGGCACAGTATGATTCAGGGAGACTACATAACAGCAATGCAGCTACATCATTGTCTTCTCTAATTTCTTCTCTAATTCCCCCGAGCTGTTTCACAATTTCCATCATAGAGTTCACATGCTCTGGCATTTCCTGGCTCTTTTGCCACCTCATCCCATACAGCTTGCATAGCCGATACAATTTGCTGTTTAAGTTTGCATGTTCAAGCAGTCTTTGTCATGCCTGCCGCATACATTTTACTGTTTCTTCCTTCCTAATGTGGATGAGCTGTTCATTTACTACAAGCAGGCTGATACCTTTTTTTTTTTTTGCTTTCCTGTTCCTTTTATCCCAGTTTGCTGGGTTGTCTGTTGGTCTCTCTGCACTGATTGCTTCCCAGAGGTTATCCTCTGAGACAAGCATTTCCATTTTGAATTTCCAGAGTTAGTAGTTTCCACTAGGGGTGTGAAAAGCTCCCCAAAAATACCTCATCAGTATTGGAGGGGGGTACCAAAAATGTTGGCGATGTAAAGGAGCCGAAATTCGGATCCTGAATAATGCCTCATTTTTTTCGGCATTAGTTGGGGCCACTTTGGCCCCGGCACCATTTTTTTTTAATCCCTCTCCCCATCCCTCCCTCTCCCCCTCACTTACCTGCTGGCTGGATCTGTAGCAGAGCCGCCTCCAATGTCCACATGGACTTCGGAGGCGGCAGGCAGCGCAGAACTGAACTCTGGGCTTAGCTGAGCCTGTCATTCAGCCCTGCACCACTTATTTTCAGGTTCGGGTTTAATAAACCCAAACATTTTTTTAATATTAGAAATAAACCAATATTGCAATTCGGCTTTTTAAAAGATTTTTCAAAAAATTCAAGGTCTATTAAACCTGAAAAATACAGAGAAAAAATGGTACACGGCCCTAGTTTCCATTGTCCAGCTTTGCAATTCCCAGTCTAAGGGCCCATTCCTGAAAATTGGGCCCAAAGCCCTTAGGAAGCCAACTACAGCCTCCACCGGCGCAGGGGCCCACACCGATGGAACCCGGAAGGCGCACGCTGGTGTTAGTGGCCCCAGCACCGGCGTGCAGGGCTGGGTGCCACTCCCTGACCGCCACCACTGACCGCCGGCCTCTGGCTGCCGGCACAGGCCGCGGTAGCGAGCCAGGAGGTGTTCCGACGCCCCGGGAGGCGTTTCCGGGGTGTAACGGCGCCGGCAGCGGGGTGAGGCCGACATTAGTCGGCCTCCTGAGCACTATGAGGGTTGCACGGGTTTTTGGTGCCGGGCAGAGTTTGCCTCCTAAGCCTAGCCAGTTTGCCTCCAGTTTGCCTCCTAAGCCCGGTGCGGGCATTCCTTTCAGGAATGAGCTGTAAGATCTGGGCTGTCAGCTATTTTTCTGGAGACGTTTCTCTCTTTGGTTGCAGCGTTTCTCTAGTTCTCTTTAGTTGCATTGTTTCACTGGGCCTGTAACCTGAAAGATGTTGCAGTTTTGCAAATAAATATGAGTCCATGCTGAAGATTCTTTCAAGAAGTAAAACCATTGCTTAACTTTCAGATACACAGAGCAAATAACTACACAATGGCAGATCTGTCTTTTTCCTTCAGATGGCTTCCTTTCACTTATCACCTTCGCTCAGGCCTCTGCTTCTAGAGGACACTAGCCAGCACTGGGATGAGGTGGGCGTAGTTCTCAATCCCACAAAGGAACACCTGCTCGTTCAGGAATTTAATGTGGTCATGCAGCAGTATAGGGGTGTGGTTCATGGGGGAGAAGCCAACTGCGCCTGCCGCTCTGATATAGCGACTGTCTAGTGGCGGATCTACTATGAAATGAATGAAGCTTATTCTTCAGGGGCCCTCATCCCAGATGGGCCCTGAAGCAACTTTGTTTTGAATGAGTGAATTTCTCAACAAAATCGATGGAGTTTTTTAAAGTGTTTGTTATTAAAATAAGGCTATTTTAGTGATAGAGCCATAAGCCAATGGGTTGAAGCCCTTAATATTGATGTTAGAATATGTTCTAATACCCATTTCATATGGCCTCAAAGTGTCCCTGTCATTGGTCAAATTTCAAAATTTTCTCAGGGGCTTGCTGTGCTCGAACCCCCAGCTGTAAGGGCTCAACTGAGCTCGCCAGAATCTATTCATTGCCTACATTTTGGCAGCTGGATCCTCAAATCCTTCGTTGGTGCACGGCCTAGTAGTTCCATAGCTCAGCCCTTAGGCTAGAGCCAGTCCGAACCAAAAAAAAGAAGACATCTGAATTCTCAATTCAGGCTGCACTCCTCTCACTTGTGCATTTTAACACCAAAAATTAGATTTTCACCTCTTTATCCTAACGTGCCCCCTCTGATGACCTTCTGCCTCTCTACTAGAGAATGTACCAATACATCTGCCATAGAACAACCCCACTGAAGAAGATAACAGCGGTTACCCAGACCTTGTTGCTGGTGGGAAGGGGCTCATTTTCAAGGACTCCACCCTACCACCTTGTTCTCTGCCATTTGGGCCTTGAGGTCCTTGCAAGGGCAGCAAGGCCCTTTGGACCTTGCTGGATGTTGCCCTATTGTTGCTAGTTGCGAAGGGGCCCCCATAACAGTTCAAGCTTCAGGGTCCCGAAAATGTAGGTCCGCCACTGTAACTACATAGGTATAATGCAGACCTCGCTCCCGGCCCACAGATGATCTAGCAAGCAGAAAACAAAGGAATAAGCAGAAAACAACGGAATAAAACAGAAACTAGGAGAAGAAACTTGTAGGCCCCAGTTAGTTACTAGGCAACGTCAGCCCCCTCTATGTACTAGATAATTTTGCAAGTAAACCAACCCTTTAAATACCTCTTCACTTTTGTAGTGTGTGATCTATTGCTAGCCTAACCAATATAACATTTGTGCGCCCTGAGTGCAAATGTACAAATTCTTTATAGCTAGGATTGCCAGGTCCCTCTTCGCAACCGGCGGGAGATTTTTGGGGCGGAGCCTGAGGAGGGCAGGGTTTGGGGAGGGGAGGGACTTCAATGCCATAGAGTTCAATTGCCAAAGCGGCCATTTTTCTCCAGGTGATCTGATCTCTATCGGCTGGAGATCAGTTGAATGAGCAGGAGATCTCCTGCTAATACCTGGCAGTTGGCAACCCTATTTACAGCTCTGTTCTCAAGCTTGGCACATGAACTGCTGAACATGTGATTTAAATAGGGTTGCCAGCTCCCGGTTGGGAGATACCTGGAGATTTGGGGGGTAAATCCTGAGGAAGGTGGGGTTTGGGGAGGGGAGGGCCTTCAACGGGGTATAATGCCATAGAGTCCACCTACAAGTAAACTGACCTCTGTTGCCTGGAGATCAGTTGTAATAGCGAGAGATCTCCAGCCACCGGCTAGAGGCTAGCAGCCCTAGATTTAAACCATACATTTAATTAGGCACCGATCCCCAGTTTCATTTATAAAGTGAATACATGTAAGCTCTTTCTTACAAATAGTTGTGTATGTGCATTCCTTGTAATGTGAACAGTGCCAATGCAACAGATGGCTTGATCCTCCATTTTGGATAATGTGGAGAGGACTATTGCTGTCAAGAATCTGTCACCAAGATACCCAGGGGTGACATGTAGGGTTGCCAACCTCCAGGTACTAGCTGGAGATCTCCTGTTATTACAACTGATCTCCAGGCTATAGAGATCAGTTCACCTGGAGAAAATGGCTGCTTTGGCAATTGGACGCTATGGCATTGAAGTCCCTCCCCACCCCAAGTCCATAGAATTTGAATCCTACCTCACCAGTCTGGATGGAGGTGGAAACAAGTTTTGAAAATGCATGGTCTGAGTTCTAGAATCTGCTAAGACATTTTTTTTGCAGGCAGAAGCATCACCTAATGTAATAGGACACTGAACTGAAGTGTCCCAGTTATCTGGGGGAAAGGTAGGCTTATAAACATTTTAAATAAATAAATATGCTGCTAAAAGACTAGGACAGTTTGCATACATGTTCATTTCCCATCTGTCTAACTTTCCCTGATCTGTCCTTACAGCAGGGGAATGTATTCGTGCGAATATTGCACAAGTGTCCCCATTAATAAATAACATGTTGCTGAAGGCTGACTTGTACTTGTATCTCTCTTGCTATATCGCAGATGTGGATCACAATCCATGTAACAAACATTGATCTATATGATTAGCATGGGAAACTTTATGTATAAAGAATTGGGTTTGAACATGGGAAAGCCAGCTTCACATCACCAATTAGGAACTTGTAAACCACGGCACTTTACACACACACACAAACCTCCAATATAAAATGAAGGTAAAGTGAGCAACTCTTTCAAAACCTGCACGTCTAGTTTGCACACATATTTGGCACTCATGTTTCATAGGGTTTCATAGAGTTGTTGTGAGGGTAAAATGGAGAAACGAAAAACATTTGCATTGCCAGTTTCTTGAAGGGTAAAAGGTAAAGGTAAAGGTCCCCCATGCAAGCACCGGGTCATTCCTGACCCATGGGGTGACGTCACATCCCTACGTTTCCTAGGCAGACTTTGTTTACGGGGTAGTTTGCCAGTGCCTTCCCCAGTCATCTTCCCTTTACCCCCAGCAAGCTGGGTCCTCATTTTACCGACCTCGGAAGGATGGAAGGCTGAGTCAACCTTGAGCCGGCTACCTGAAACCAACTTCCGTTGGGATCGAACTCAGGTCGTGAGCAGAATTTGGACTGCAGTATTGCAGCTTACTGCAGCCACAGGGCTCCTGCCTTGAAGGGAGGGATAAAAATAAACACACACATATGTATCTGTAAGTTCTACAAGTTCTATGAGTGATTCCTCTCTTAATACAGACGGTTATGCCTTGATTATTTTACCACTCTTACAGTGCAATCCTGAGAACACTTGCCTTGGCATAAGCTAAGCTGTACTACACACATCTAAGTAGTTTTGAGGCTTAGAACGATGTTAGATGCGTTAAGGATTGCACCGCCTAAGATTGGGCTGTTATTTATCAAATCCACTGCATTCACTCTCAGCAGAACCAGTGTAAGGATTCTCGGAAATATATTTATATCCATTATATGGTCCAGTAATTACAGATCGGGCAACAAAAATCCAATTTTCGTTATCGTTTCTGCTGCTGAAGCATCTAATGCTTTCTCAGATATGTTCAATATTACAAGGTGGTTTGCTTTGGGGGGGAAATGTGATGTGTTCATCACCCTCTCCAAACAGTGCAGCACAAGGCTCTAATTAGCAAGGCATTTGGAAAGTGCCAGCACTGAATTTCTATTTCCCATTCTGAGGAATTTCCTTGCCTCATAGCTGGATGTTGAAAGCTGGATGCAATGAAGACAGAACTGAACCGGGTATTAAACCACAGGGATGCCTTTTGAAACAGCGCTCACCTCTGGCAAGTACAGGCCGTGTGTAAATATGATCTTGAACAATGAAGGAAGCAGTTTTAAAAATACACTGTGGTTTGCAAATGGTTTCACGGGGGCTGGCACAAAAGTCACAGAAGAAACACCAACGAGAATTTTAGTCAATGAGAATAGTTTGTGAGTATACGGTGAGATAAATTTACTACACTATGCTCAGCGTGATTGAGGGAGGCCTAGCTTCGGGACAGAAGTGTCAAAACCAGTATTTCTATCCATGTTCAAAGATCAGTAGTGAAAAACAAGGGCATTTAATGAAAAAAAGCATAGTGAAGGTGCTGCTGTCTGGAATGTGGACACCCAGTTCAGTGTATAGAAACAGGAATTCCAGAACTTGTTGGTATCATTCTAGGAGAGTAGAGATGAATGGAAATGGGAAAAGAAGTTGAACACATGAAGGTGCCTTATACTGAATCAGACCTTTGGTCCATCAAAGGCAGTATTGTCTACTCAGGCCGGCAGTGGCTCTCCAGGGTCTCAGGCAGAGGTCTTACACATCACCTACTTTCCTAGCCCCTTTAACTACAGATGCCGGGGATTGAACCTGGGACCTTCTATATGCCAAACAGATGCGCTACCACTGAGCCCCGGCCCCTCCCAAGAGCACTGTCAGAATATACGTACCAACTCTGGCTCATACATAGCAATTGTAGTCAATACATATAATTGGTTTCTGCCATCTGTCAGAAAACTGATACTTCCCAATATGTACTGAAAGCCAGATTCTGTATGTGGCAACAGGTGTGCATCATTGACGTGTTAGAACCCACATGCAGGCAGTTAAATTATAGCCATGTGCTAACACAGTCTTGAAAATAAAGACAACACTTTCAATTTTGGATGTTAGTCTGTCTACCTTTAAATAAATCCCACGAGGTATTTTTGCCCTGACCCTTGAGGTGACACAGAAGCCATTTATGCTTGGTTAATTAGCCTCATGATCCTTGCAGGACTGCTTCAGGGTTTCCTTTGGATTATTCATGATTTTTCCAACCTTCAGAAGTAACTTCACAACCACCACGCACTTGTCCTGCATTTTCAGGAACCTATTTTATCACAGTTTTAAATTTTGCTTCCATCCCAAATTGAAGCTGACTGGGGCAATTTCTATGAATAGTCTTAACTTAATGTTTCTCTTCCCCCACCCATTCTCACTGGTCCCTCCCTTATCCAACCCCTACCAGAGAAGCCATTTTGGTCAGTTACAGCAGCGAGTGTAAAGATCTCAGGAACAGAGCCACTGTTCCCCCGCCCCCAGCACCTCACAGGTGTCCTCTCTGGTCAGTTTCAGCAGTGAGTGTAAAGATCTCAGGGAAGAAACTGGCTTCCCCCTCCCCCAGTGCCTCATAGGCTTCCTCTCTGGTCTCTTTGGTCAGTTTCAGCAGTGAGTGTTAAGATCTTGGGAATGGAGCCAGCTGACGACCCCCCCCCCCCGGAGCTTCATTTTTGTTAACTATTTTAGTGCTTTTTCACGAAAATAACACTTCAGAACATTTTAAAAAACATTTGGGGCAAAAAGCCCCCATGCATACAGTTTTGAGAATTTGGATCAGAAAACTGAGTCTGCAGAGCAGCAAACCCAGCGCATATTCCCCCTGCATAAATGGCCAGACAGTCCTATCAGGGTTTTATTCAGACATTTCATTTTTGTACTGATCCTTTTTTTTTCCTGCTTTAGCACTCAGTTCTCAATTAAAAGAGCGACCAAAGGAAGCAAAATGATTGCCTGTAATCGGAGGCCAACAAAAGCTACAAAATTGCCCCAGCTCATCACCTCATGAGAGAACAGTCAAAATAGCATCCTTCACCCAGATGGTTGCCCTGTCAGCAAAAGCCTTTCCCCCCTCCCAGTTCCTCTTCCCACTGAGACAGTATTGTTACTCTGTGGCAGGCAAATGTTAAAACAAGGACCTTTCCTGCACTTGCCCCAAGGCAGTCACACTGTTGACAGGAATCCTGAAGGAGGAAGAGGTGATTGCCTCCTCCTTTACAGATTGCTACTCAGCTGTTGAGGGAGCTGCTGAGCCCTGGGAATACTTTCTTCAGCCCTGATGCAGCCCAGTCTTCCCAGCACAGGCTGTCAAAATGAGAGGCACTCTTAGCTATATCACTGGCACAAGTGCACGTTTTATAACTCAAATGTTTCTCTTAAATATATTCAATGAACTGCTAATGTGATGTTTCCTCACACACGCTGCAGGGCTAAACCTTGTTTGCTCTGGAATTAAACATCTTATTTATTTCTGGTGGAAGAAAAATGGCCAGCAAATGTTTTACTGGCACTGATAGTCCCAAACAACTCGAGAAAATAAATTTAATTTCCCTGGGGATATTTAGTTAAGCTTTTGCTAGAGAAAATTTATCTTCCTAGACTGAAACTAAATGCCACTATGTGTGCAATTGTCCATTTCTTCTACCCTTTCCTCTACATTGGGGTATTTTACTGTAAACGTGAAACACCAGGGTTAGTAAAAGTGGAAGAGTGACAGATATGAACATAATCAGTGCATTCCTAAGGAGTGTTAGTCCAGTCTAAGCTCATTTCAATGGGCTTAGACTGGAGTAACTCTCCTTAGGAATGCAGTGAATGAGACTTTAGTTGACAAAGATCTTTCTAGTGAAATGGATATCAACTTTAGAAAAGGATTTTGTCTTGTAAAACATTTAAGCTGTTCCGATTATTTGATCACTATCAACAAATGCAACCAATAGCTTAGTTTTGGTTGTTTTGATGTACTTTCGTCATTTTAATGGCAGGCTGGAACAGAAAATAAATACATTGTCTCAACCTTGTTTAGTTGTATTTCTTTCTTTATTTCACGTATACCCTTTCCTCCCAGAGGGGACCCAAAGTGGCTTACATAATTTCCCTCTCCTCTATTTCATCCTCAAAACAGGCCTGTAAGGTGGTTTAAGCTGAGAGTGTGTGCCTGGCCCAAGGTCACCCAGCAAGCTTCCGTGGCAAAGCAGGGCTTCAAAAGTGGGTCTCCCAGATCTAGCCTGACAGTCTAACCACCGCACTAAGGCAACTCGACCCCATAATACAATCTTTCAAATGCAGATTTAGAGAATGGAGCTGCTACGAGTGCGCCTATTAGTTTAGTTAAGTCGCTGGGATGCTAAATTTATATGTGGGGGTGGAGAGCTTTATTTCAAAGCGTGGCACTATTTAGCACCATAGGCAGTTTCTGCTCAGCTGCTTCAGGACAGGAAAAGTGCAGCAATTACAGATGACTGCCGAGTGGCTCACTTGCCGTGTTTGCATTCCGGCATAAACTAAGTAGTGCTTATTTCTGGCAATCTTCCCCCCCACCCACCCCTCACAGCAGCCAGGTAGGGATTCTCTAATTTGCCATTTAAGGTATCAAAGCACTGCAATAAGGCCACTCTCTTTTTGTATGTGGAATTTCCGGTGCAATTCCATGCATTCCCCATCCCTGCGAAGCTGAGATACGTAGGCTTTTATGATCGTATGGGCTTACACTGGGGAAGGAGAGTGAGAAATCTATCACCAACAGCAGCAGCTTATTCAGCATAGTGCTGATACAGCAAAGAATCCCCAGCTAAGCGTCAGTGTTTAAAACGAGAGACGCATCCATCAAACAGCACTGCAAGTCAGTGGAAAAATTCTCCTGAGGACCTTCAGTTTTGACATATCCAATTCTAGAAGGGAGGGATGGAGAAGATGGTCGTTCATGATGGCAACTGATACAACTGGCAGGAAAGAGGTCAATGATCTGAATTCTGGTGGGTTGGGTCCCAGTTTTCCAAAAATATCTTTTGATCTTTCAAAATCTATTGACGCCTCCTCTCCATTGTCAGCTAGGCAGTGGTAGCGTTTATAGGGGAAGAGTCATGGCTCAGGGGCAAAGTGCATCCTTTGCATGCAGAATGTCCCAGGTTCAGTCCTTGGCACCTCCAATCTAAGAGGTGGCAGTTTTTGAGGAAGACATTTCTCTGTCTGAGACATTGGAGATCAGTTGGCAGTCGCAACAGATGGTGCTGAGCTAGATGGACCAATGACCCAGTAAGTGTGTATGGCTTAAGCACTTTTAAATTACCTGCTTCCATCCGTAGAATAGTCAAATGTATGAGGTCCAAAGCAAAACAGTATCACTGATGTTGTAAAATTGCTTGCTTGTGTGCAAGGCTTTTTAACGTCTAGGGCAGTGGTTCTCAACCTTCTCCCGACGGTGGCCCCCTTCCGACCTTGTTTCCTTCCTGTGGCCCACTGTCCTACTGGTAGAAAGACAGCTATTTAAATATTTTGTTTATAAATAGCAAAGAAGCATAAACAGCCACACAAAATGCACACAGAAGTTTTCACCTGTGGCCCCCTTGGAATATCCTGCCCCCCCCCGGGGGGCCGTATGGCCCCAGGTTGAGAACCACTGATCTAGGGCACAATCCATTGATCAGCCCCTATGGGTACAGCCACTCACATACAGGAGGGGAACATCACAAGGCTCAAAGGGGCGTTTCTCACTCCCTTGGTAAGTCCTTCCCCAGGAGACCTTTGGCAACACATGCGCAAATAGAAAAGTCGCATTTATTTTCTATAGGACATCAGCTGTGCACTTTCCATCTATATAGCCAGCCACTCTTTTCCTCTCCAGAGACTCGCCCCCAAGATACTTTGGTAGTGAGTGCTGTTTCGATACATAGAAGGTCTGATGGGTTTCTTGTGCAAAATAATGGGTGGCATGCATGGCCAAGCACAGAATCAAGGGCCAGCCAAGGTGGATGAAGGAAGAAGGCTATTTTGGCCCCCGTACCTATTTCCTTCAGTGCATACAGCTGGGCCTTCAGGAGAACAGAGTCTCAGGAAACATTAGATAAGCTGGTTGGGCATTTCCAAGATGATGATGATGATGTAATGTCAAGTCACAATCGACGCAAGGTGAGGTTTTCAAGGCAAGGGATGAGCTGAGGATGTTTGCTGTTGTCTTCCTCTGCATAGCAGCTCTGGTCTTCCTTGATAGATTCTCATCCCAGTACTGACCATGGCCGACCTGCTTTGCTCTAAGGTCTGATGAGCTCAGGCTAGTCTGGGCTATTCAAGCTAACCTTCTTTTAGTACTTGTCAACTCAAAACCTCCATATTGGGTCAGCTGTCTACTGAATTCCTATTAAATAAGGCATGACCATTACTGTAATTGTGCCCATAGTCTGAGGTGGTTTATTTTAGAAATGTTTGCTTACAAGTTATATGTCCATATGGTTCTGAAAGGTTTTGTGATTTTAATTTCCCCCCATAAAGCAGAGGAGGCCAGTTGGTTTGTCTTTCAAAAACAGAAACACAAGCCTGAACTTGGTAGCATGTAAAGTGCTGATTCATGAGAACAATTTTATTTTTAAACTCATCATATGGTAAAGAAATTGATCCCAGCATGTTTAAATGTTCCTGTCATAACTTAATTCCATGCTATTTTTAATGGTAGTATTTCTGGAAATACCTTTTAAATGCTCTGTAAAAGATTAATAAATGTTTTCATTATGTTGTAGACATTACTCACAGCATAGCCACAAGTATACCAGTGGAATCAAATAACAGTAGCTTAAAAACATGCGTAGGCAGGCTGTTCCTCCGGTGGGCTGTGCAACAATTTATTCAGCATTTGATACATCATTTGTGAATCATTTTTCAAGATCAAGGTTAGCCCAATCTAATACAGAAATATATGCATGTAAGTAGACTACCACATGTACATGGGGAGGGGCCATGGCTCAGTGGTAGAGCATCTGCTTGGCATGCAGAAGGTCCCAGGTTCAATCCCCAGCATCTCCAGTTAAAGGGACTAGGCAAGTAGGTGATGTGAAAGACCTCAGCCTGAGACCCTGAAGAGCCGCTGCCGGTCTGAGTAGACAATACTGACTTTGATGGACCGAGGGTCTGATTCAGTATAAGGCAGCTTCATGTGTTCATGTGTTCATGTACATCTTTGGGACTGAATTGGGACCCTCACAGGTAAAAAGGTGTTTCCTGTCCACATCCTGGCATCCAGGGACTACACAAAGCCTATTAAATCACCACTGGTGTTGGAGTTGACCATACCAACTTTTTAATCAGTGGATAAGTGTAGGTGAACATGTGCATGTAGTTGTACACAAAAAGCCCACTATTGCACATACATGCCTCTGGACAAAGGATTTTGAATTTATTGGGAGATGAAGTGAATTCTGGAGGACCAGGGTTGTTTCTCTTAATGATTGGTTTTGCTTCCATTTCTTCCTCAGTCTTGTAGATGGTTGTATTTTTTTAAAAAAAAAATCATTAGATTGACAGAGGACATGCCTCACAAACAGTAGGAGGGAAATGGTGGGGAAAACGAGAAGCAAATCAACAACAAAGGAACGTTCAGTGAGTAGGTGGTACTTTGTAAACCAGTAAATGATTATCAGCAACAATGAACACAAGCAGCCCTTGAAAAAGCAACAAAGGATGAAGAGAATCTTTAAGGGTCACATTCATGGGGCTTAGTTATATAAATGGGAAATGTATATGCTGCAAACAAGTGGGTTCTAGATCAAATCAAGTCCGAATTCTCCCTAGAAATTCAAATTACTAAACTGAGGCTATTGTACTTTAGTCTCATTATGAAAGGACAAGAGTCATTGGGAAAAATAGTAATGCTAGGAAAAGTGGAAGGCTGCAGGAAAAGAGGAAGACCCATCATGAGATGGATGGACTCAATAAAGGGAGCCATGATCCTCAGTTTGCAAGATCTGAGCAAGGCTGTTAATGATAGGTTGTTTTGAAGTTCATTAATTCATAGGGTTGCCATAAGTCGGAAGCGACTTGATGGCACTTGGTGCACGCACACATATGCCGCATCTCCAGAAAACCTCCTTGAGGTCGAACATGATAAAAACAAAAGCATAAAAATCATTAAAAATTGACATACCGTTGAAAACACAGCCAGAGCATTAAAAACACATAAAACATTTAGCAGCCTAAAATGAGTCTCATAAAACAATTCTCAGTCTAGAAGCAGACTGTAAAAACAACTTTAAAAAACCACGCCCATTAATTAAAAGCCTGGATATTGGGAAAGGTTTGGGGCTGGCCTGGTACCTAAAAGAGAGTGGGATAGGCGTGAGGTGGAAAGGAATTCTACAGGTGAGGTGCCACTACTGAAAGGCCCCAGTGTTTGGTCACCACCCACGAGGGCCTCTTCACCACCGGTGGGAGGTTTTTGGGGCAGAGCCTGAGGAGGGCGGAATTTGGGAAGGGGAAGGGACTTCAATGTCATAGAGTCCAATTGCCAAAGCAGCCATTTTTTCCAGGTGACCTGAACTCTATTGGCTGGAGATCAGTTGTAATAGCAGGAGATCTCCAGCTAGTACCTGGGGGTTGGCAACCCTACCACCCCCTCACCTCTTAAGCAGTGCTTGTGAGGATGTTCTAAAGTGGTGGTCTGGATTCAGCCCACCTACTGTGAAGTAAACCATCCCCCTTCTTTATTAAACCATTGGTAGAGGAAGGGGAGTGAGTGTGGTGAATTTCCTAGTAAGCGGCAATAAAACCAGAAGGATCAACTGCTAGTTCTGGTCTTCTCTAAAGAACAGACCATGAACAACAACCCAGCAGCCTACCTGGCCTGTTACTGTGGCCTGCCAACAGGGTCTTCTTCTTCTTCTTCTTCTCCTCCTCCTCCTCCTCCTCCTCCTCTAAGAGTAGCATAAACAGGAAGTTTATCAAGCCTTTGGTGTACTGCATAAAGCATTGCAATCTGCATGGTATGTCATGACTTGTGCAATGGCCAGGTCTAAGCCAGGGAGGTACCCCTCTTGGTTTCCATGAGTCCAGAATTTCTGCCAAAGTACCTTGTAATGAGAACCACCTGACAAATGGTCATAAATATGCTTTTCTCATTGTTACTCAACCTGCAACTCATGGGTAACATGTGGGCTCATCTCTCTTTTTGATCCTTGCATTTGGACCCTGTAAATATTTGCAACTGTCGCTTCTATCTGCATGCAATGTCCTGTGCCGCTTCCAGCCATCAACTAACTACCCCCCCCCTTCAGGAATGGGCTGCCCCTACTTTATCACCTTTGGAGAAGTCTTCTGTTTCTGACAAGCATTTTCTTGCACGGCAATAGTACGTGGATTTCCTGAGAATGACATCAGAGCTCTAACATTAGTTGCCAGGTGTGTGTACCAAGTTATCATCACGACTCTACAGCTGCTAAACATAACAAAGCCTCGATACTTTATTGTTTTTGCCTGTAAGTAATAGAAGCAAAATTAAACACGGGCGCCATCCGATTTTGAATGAAACAGCTGGCATTTCTTTGTATCGCGGGAAAGAGAACAGTCCAAACTATTTCTTTCATTTAGAGTTCAATAGAGTCTGATTTCCATATTTCACAATGGCACAAGCAGGAAATTTGGCACAAATCCATGTCCAAACTCTACAGTCTAAAATGTCCTCACTCTCGGCACACCAGGACATTCTATATCGTTGACAATTCTGAACAGTGTCTCAGGAGAACAGGGGGATGCTGCTGCAATTATCTTGGGAAATTAAGGGCACAATCCAGCAGGTGCAGCACCCCTACATGGAATACTCCCATATGGCCCAAAACAGCCCTGTTCCCTTCTTTCCACTTCTCAGCATGTGCATGCGAGCCAAATCAAATTGAAAAGATGACTTTCTTCATGCCATTCATATCTCCATCCAGTACCTCCTCTCTGCATGATTCTCCAGAGTAACATGATTAGATTGTGCAGTGAAGGTCTGCGCAGGCACATGGGAAGTTCACAGAAGCATCATTAGTTCCCAGTATGGCGTTTGTGGGCTCCATGGCACCCATAGATTTTTTCCCCTGCCATTCTCTAGGAAAGGGACCCACCTCCCTCACTAAAATCTCTTTTCCCTGCCTAAAGGAGAGCCAGTGTGTTGCAGTGGTTAAGAGTGGTGGTTAGGAGCGGTAGACTCTAATCTGGATAACTGGGTTTGATTCCCCGCTCCTCCACATGATAGGCGGACTCTAATATGGTGAACCGGGTTGATTCCCCCACTCCATGAAGCCAGTTGGGTGACCTTGGGCTAGTCACAGCACTCTTGGAGCTCTCTCAGCCCCACCTACCCCACAGGGTGTCTGTTTTGGGGAGGGGAAGGGAAGGTGATTGTAACAAATCTTCTAAAATGGAATTGTGTGTCTGGGTCACAGAACTCCATATTGCTGCTATAGGTAGTAAAAAGCTGCATGGATGGGCTCTCAGGCAAAGTAGCACAGCCCCCTGCCCCATTACATTAACAAATTATCCTTACGGCCCAGAATCATATTTTTGTAATTAACATTGACGAAGCCCACCCTTTAAAAAAAGCTGGAATCCCAGCTCCAGTTTGCCTGAACTTTGACCACTTTTGCGCTGAATAAAAGATCCCATTACAACAGAGGATTTATCTTCAGTCCTAGTTAGGATTGTTTTACTGGGCAAGAAGAGTTCACCTAATTCAGGTATCACTCCAATGTGGTCTGCAGAACTGTAGAAAGGCATCTGGAGGGGAACCTGAGATGGGCTTCAAAACGAATGTGGGGGAATAGCATATTTGAATGCACATCATGTTAAAATCCAATGCATGTGCAAAACTAAAAGATTATGGTTAAGGTGACGGTCATTACCTTCTTCTTGATGTGCAAGCTTTACACATGCAGGAAGATATTTCACAGCAGGTATATTTAATTTTGCTGTCTTTCATGTGCCCTTTGAGCTAGTACAACCCTTTCCCTCATTATTTAAAGTGCTTTTTAAAAAAATCCCAGGGGAAGAAATTCCTTACTTCCCTAAACCATTCTTTTAAATCTGTCAATAGAGAGTTCCTGACATTACTGTATCTACCAGTTTATAGCTGATACACCTCTGGATAGTTTGGATCAACACATGTGTACCTATACCAAACATTAAGACTCCAATCCAGCTAATGTCAGTCATAATTAAGAGCCACTGAAGCAACGAGGCTTCAGATATTTGTGGCAAACTTGTTTCTTGGTTTCTGCGGAAATCAGTCTTTATTCGTTTTATCTGGATTAAGGCTGCAAACTTGTCAAACGTGTCCCAGCTAAAGCACCAAATGGATGGTTAGACAGATTACTCTGCTTCTCCGAATACTTCAGATATCTATTTTTGGTACTGCTGAAACCCGGTCCTGCCAGATTGATTAAGGGTGGAAAAGATCAATTTTCCATACACTATAACTCAATGACAAATGTGTCAACAAGAATCTGAGAAGAGAAAAGGGTATTGATTGATTCAAGCTGTATTGTGAAAACTCGATAAAGGTTTGTGACCATGCCAATGTCCACCTGACTTACAAAAAGGGAGGCAGAGGGCAGTAAAATAAAGTTTATTTTTACCATGTAGAAATTAGATCTTAAAATAAATTACTATTACTAACAAGCAAAAATGTTGATGGAGATCTAAGCGTGTCTCTCAAAGTAGTGGAGATCTGAGGTCATATTCCACTATATGAGAGAGGGTGAATTACTGTCCACTTCTGTGAACCCCGTTATCTAGATTTCTTGGCTAGGCCAACCATCAGAGGACAGATGCCCTTGTGATCATTAATGGTAGGGACCTGAGAATCAGGGCACTGGATTCAGTTTCTCTGCCAATCCAATCTCTTATGTGACTTTTCAAAATGGCTGCTCTGATTGAATTTACACTGTACATAACATCACCCCCCCACCCCGGCAATGTGAGAATCATGAGGTTGGAAGCACAAGCCAGATGTTAATAGAATGTTTCAGTCTTTCCATGCGCATTGTTTTAACCCTTGAATTCTGACCTGTGCAAATGGGGTCAGGACTGTCAAAGGGCAGATAAAAGGACTGAAAGGAACTCATAACATTTTTGTGTGTTAAGTGCTGTCAAGTTGCTTCCAACTCATGGTGACCCTATGAATCAATGTCCTCCAAAATGTCCAATCTTTGACAGCCTTGCTCAGATCTTGCAAATTGAGGGTTGTGGCTTCCTTTATTGAGTCAATCCATCTCTTGTTGGGTCTTCCTCTTTTCCTGCTGCCCTTGACTTTTTCTATCATGATTGTCTTCTCCAGTGACTCTTGCCTTCCCATAATGTGACCAAAATTACGATAGCCTCAGTTCAGTCATTTTAGCTTCTAGGGTCAGTTCAGGCTTAATTCGATCTATACCCCACTGATTTGTTTTTTTGGCAGTCCACGGTATCCGTAACACTTTCCTCTAACACCACATTTCAGAAGAATCTACTTTCTTCCTATCAGCTTTCTTCAATGTCCAGTTTAACATTGCAGTCCAGAATTTCTGGTGGTAGCATTCAAAGGGGGTTAATTGAATATATCCTCTATGTCTGATGGGGGGGAATGTGCTGCACATACCCAAAAGATTATGATATTTTGCTATAATGAGCCTCCCAAATTGTGACTAATGCCCTTTTGAGATAACCTGCTAAAACACTAGCCACATCCACTCCAGCAGCAAAGGATAGTGTATTTTCACCAACTTACAACGGATAGCGTTGTTGCTGCAGTGCCTGAACCACACAATTCAAGAGTTGTTTTGAAGGTCATTGTCAAAGAGAGTAGTGGGATTTGGGGACAGAAATTGATGCTTCCCAGCATCCTCTGTAATACTTGGAGTCCTGTTAAGGGTCACTTCCTAGGGTTGCCCAGTATCTCTTCACCACCGGCAGGAGGTTTTAGGGGCAGAGCCTGTTTGCTGGCCACCCTACTATTTTTGTTTTCAATTTATTAACTATCAACTGTTTCATAAAATTTTTATTAACTTTAACATATAACCACTTTATTAATTTTTCTTCTTCTCTTTCACTGTTATTCTCCCCCTCAAAGTCTCTTTTTGCTTTCTAAGCAGCAGTGTTAGCAATATGCCTTAATAATATTTTCTCCTTGACTGTGCAGTGTTCCCTTTTTCTAGTTCCCATCATTAGACTCTTCCAGTGTTTGTTCTAAGTGTGCACAGAATGAGGCCAGAGAGATGTAGCATATGCTGTACACCCTATAATCTGAGATATGGGTCTCCTGACTGGGGTTACATGGTGCTTAGGTAGGATTGCCAGGTCCCTCTTCCCCTCCGGTGGGAGGTTTTTGGGGTGGAGCCTGAGGACGGTGAGGTTTGGGTAGGGGAGGCACTTCAATGCCATAGAGTCCAATTGCCAAAGCAGCTATTATCTCCAGGTGAATTGATCTCTTTTGGCTGGAGATCAGTTGTACTAGCAGGAGATCTCTTGGAGGTTGGCAGCCGTATGCTTAGGTGTGCTGCGATTGGCTGCAGATTTAACTTAAGCTGTTTCATGGCTGTTTAGCCATGTAGGGAGGACTTAGGGTTGCCAACCTCCAGGTACTGTGGTAAAGAATAGTATGAGACTCTTAGAACCTTACAAATAATTATATAATTATACAGCTCGACATCTGGCTTATGTTGGAAATGCCACAAAGTTAGAGGCACTTTCTATCATTGTTGGTGGACCTGTAAATCAATCCAGAAATTTTGGAAGAAAATACACAAGAATGTAGAAGGCATTATCGACCAAAAGATAATATATGAACTATATCTATTGAATAAAACTCTGGATAACATCAACAAGGACCAACAAGATATGCTAAAATACTTAATTACAGCTGCAAGAGTAGTTTTAGCATCTCTATGGAAAACAAATAGAATACCACAAATCGAGATCTGGATTGATAAAGCATACGAATATATAACAATGGCGCAATTAACTGAAATACTACAGAAAGACACTCAACAACGAAATAGAGACAGAGGGAAATCCTTCTATGAATACATAAAAACCAAAAAATAATAATAAAACCTCATGAGAAATTCATATTTGAGATCAAATTCAATCAGTTAATAACATAATGTATTATGACATTTTACAAAGGGGAAGTACTAGATATATTAACGCTGTACAATATCTATATATATATATATATATATATATATTCTTTTACTCCCTCACCCTTCTTTCCTTTTTGTATCCCATTTACTACTAAAAACCAATAAAAATATTTATTAAAAAAAAAACAAAGAATTATATAATTTTAGTGATAAAAGTGTAAAGTGCAAACATACATCAAAGGAAACTTATATACACATAATAACGTAACACAAAACGAAACGAAAGCTACAAAATGTCACTATATTACAAAAAGTTTAAAGCATTACTGGTCTCACAGGACTCCTAAAGTATTTTTTAAATATTTATAATGTTCATTCATATACATTGATACTTTAGGAGTCCTGTGAGACCAGTAAAGCTTTAAACTTTTTGTAATATAGTGACATTTTGTAGCTTTCGTTTCATTTTGTGTTACGTTATTATGTGTATATAAGTTTCCTTTGATGTATGTTTGCACTTTACACTTTTATCACTAAAATTATATAATTCTTTGTAAGGTTCTAAGAGTCTCGTACTATTCTTTACCGCAGCTTGACTAATTTAGTACGTGTGCAACTTTTGCTTCAACCTCCAGGTACTAGCTGGGTGTCTCCTGCTATTACAACTGATCTTCAGTTCATTCTGTAGTACAGGAAAGTAATACTTTAGATTCAGCCAAACCAGCACATTGATATTTATCTGGTAGGAAAGCACAAATGAAGGTGGAGAATCTCTAGAATGCTAGAAACAAGAACATCTTGTGCTTGAGCTGCTCATCAAGGAGATATAGAAGGTAGACAAGCTATCAAAGTAATTAGATTTTTTTTTAAAAAAAGAATAAAACTCAACAAAAATGTACTGAAAAGTTGCAGTCCTTATAATAACCTATCCTTACACACACAACTGTAAGCAATGCTCAAATTATTTCTAGAAAAAAATATCAACCAATTAGGAATTCGTTTTAGAGCAATTTTTAACTATGGGTAGGGTTGCCCACTCCAGATTGGGAAATACCTGGAGATTTTGGGGGTGGAGCCTGAGGAGGGCGGGGTTTGGAGAGGGGAGGGACTTCAGTGCCAAAGAGTCCACTTGCCAAAGCGGCCATTTTCTCCAGGTGAACTGATCTCGATCGGTTGGAGATCAGTTGTAATAGCAGGAGATCTCCAGCCACCACCTGGGGGCTGGCAACCCTAGCTACAGGAGTCATATGCTCTAGGAGATTTGTTTTGCATTCTAAGATATGAGAATATTAAAAACCATGTTAAGGGGTGTTTTCTGCATATTGACATCAGAAAACATAACACGGCTTCTCCTCAAAGCTGCTGCATCAAAGCACCCTGTGAGCCTAGTCAGGTGTTACCATGGAAATGTGCATTGTCTGCTTCCCTGAGCACTGAAGAAACATTTTTTTCATGCTTCTTTCATCAAAACAATAGGTTTCCAATGCCTTTTAATTCTGAGCGCTGTTTTGTGACACCCTTGTCACAAGGCTTTAAGAGGGGAGTGGACATGTTCATGGAGAAGAAGATTATTCATGGCTACTAGTCAAAATGGATACTAGTCATGATGCATCCCTGTTCTCTCCAGGATCAGCCCATTATATTAGGTGCTTTGAAACACAGGCAGGATAATGCTGCTGCAGTTGTCTTGTTTATGGGCTTCCTAGAGGCACCTGGTTGGTCACTGTGTGAACAAACTGCTGGACTTGATGGAACTTGGTCTGATCCAGCACGGCCTTTCTTATGTTCTCATGTTCTTTCATCTGCACTCTGGTGCACGTTCCCACATAGACCCTCATAACCTCCAAATGAAGATCTGCCCTTTGCAGTTAATATGCTATCCACAGTCAGTCACTTACCACCCTCCAGAAAACAGTCATTCAGCGCAGTGCACCTGGTTTATTTCAAGGGTACTCGTGGTTCTCCGGATTGTAGATATTGATTACCAGCATGGAGCGAGGTGAATGAAACCGACAGCTTATATGCATGTTGTGGTTGATCTTATTCAATAGTACTATAAAGGCACTAATTAAGTTTTAAAACACAAAATCGATTGTAAATTTATTTAGACCAATTTACCGGCTTTCCTGTTGTATATTATTCAGCTGGTATTGATCGTGTGAGATAGAACTCATTCCAAAATTGTATTGATGTAAATTCATCATTTGCAAATTTTTAGCAAAGCCTTTTTTTTTTTTTTTTGCACAGCATGATGATAATGTAAAGCTCTGTGAAAGGTATTCAGGAAATTTTGACACTAGAATCTCGTTGAGGATTTCTTCTTATGTAAGAGTCAGATTTTGCAGCCAAACTATTCCGAATTCATTTAAGAGCCAGGATTTTTATTTTTAAAACGTTACTAGTAGAAAGTCAAGAAACCTTGAATTCACACTTTTGCCAAAAATAAAAATGGCATGAATAATTCATGCCCAAGAATTATGCAGCATATTTGAAATTTTAACAGGCAGTAAATTGTCCTTGTGATTTATGGATCTGGGTGGCTAAAAATAGTTGAACAATTTCGAAGACACCTTCTCAAATCAACAGAACATGAGTAGGTTTGTCTGACTTTACAGCAAACAGTATTACTCCTCCAGTTACCTTGGCAACTGAATGAAACTCAGTGTTGCCTTGGTTACAGCTTTCAAAAACAAAACCAGAGGGATAGCTGCGTTAGCCTGCCGCAGCAAAAACCCCAAAGAGTCCTGCAGCATCTTCGAGATGAACAGATTTATCGAGGCGCAAGCTTTTGTGGATTGGAGCCCATTACTTCACATGCTTCTGACAATGCGGGCTCTAATCCACAAAAGACTGCCTCACCAAAAAAATCTCTTGCTGAGCAGAAGAACATAAGAAAAGCCCTGCTGGATCAGACCACGGCCAATTTCATTTTCTAGGATCTTAAATAGTATCCGTTCTCCTCCTAAATTTATTTTTAAGATCTAAGCTTAATGGGCTTAGTATACATTAATGTAAAATGTTTGGAAATGCAAATTCCAAGATATAATTGCAGCATGATGATATTGCAGTGATAGTATTTTCCCACTCCTGTCACTGTAAAAACCTTTCCATACATTGTTTAGCACCAAAACTAGGCTTATGATTGAGTATATACTTAAAGTATACACTTATTTGAGAGCAAACTTGGTGTAGTGGTTAAGAGCAGTGGTTTGGACCAGTGGAGTCTGATTTAGAGAACCAGGTTTGATTCCCCACTCCTCCACATAAGCAACAGAGGCTAACCTGGTGAACTGGATTTGTTTCCCCACTCCAGTCCTACGCACAAAGCCAGCTGGGTGACCTTGGGCAAGTTACAGCTCTGTTAGAGCTCTCTCAGTCCCGCCTACCTCACAGGGTGTCTGTTGTGGGGAGGGGAAGGGAAGGTGATTGTAAGCTGGTTTGAGTCTCCCTTAAGTGGTAGAGAAAGTCAGCATATAAAAACCAACTCTTCTTCTTCTTCAACATCAAGTCTGCTTTGTTCTGCTATGTTACTACTTTGTTAAAAGTATTCGCTATCGTTGGCCATTTATGCAGGGATGTTTCCCCACGGTCACCCCAGCCAACTGCTTCGGGGCTTCCTTTTGATTATGCATGCCTTTTCTGACTGTCAGAGGTCACCTCGCTCTCCCTGCGCATTTTGCCCATGTTTTTCAGATGCTGTTTTAGCCAGAATCTGGGAAATGTAGGCAAAACACGTGGGGAGAGTGAGACGACATTTGATGGTTGGAAAAAGCATGCATAATCAAAAGGAAGCCCCGAAGCAGTTGGTGGGGGTGACCATGGGGAAAAGCCCCTGCATAAAAGGCCTTCATCATCCTCTCTTCTCTCTTCCTCTCTCCCTGCAAGAGGCCATTTATTCATGGTCAGTTTTGATGCTCGCTCAAAGCTCTTTTTTTTAAACGCGACTTTAAAAATGCCTATTCACGGTCCCGATGCAAAAGAAATTTCACACACCCCACTCGCCTGCTCCTTCGTTCCTGTTTGCATAGCCATTAGCATGTGCATAGCTAACGCACCGCTGTTATTTTGCATGGTTCCTTGAGGGGATTCTTCGGGGCAAACACCAAAGGTTGTATTAAATGGGCTCTTAAGTAATGCAAAGCAGGTATGCGCCGGCTTCACAGTCACTTCTGGAATGACGGTTCAGCATGAAAAATTCAAAAAAATATGCAGGGAAATTCGGCCTGGAACACGGTGCTAATTACCATGCACAAATGGCCTCAGTCTCAGCAAGAAAGGCAGGTTACAAATAAATAAATAAAAGGTGGGCCACAATAAATCAGTTAATCTTTAAGTTGCTACAAGACTATTTGTTTTTTTACGGTTTCTTAACTACTATGTGTTGGATCCAGTAATCCGGCAGTGGAAGGTACTGATGGTCTTGGATCTTCCCATTTTCCCCTCTCCCCACCCAGCCACCATTTCTAACCCAGGAAAATCGATTCCTGGGGTTGCAGGACCCATGTGCAGTAACAGCCAGACAGGCTGGTGGCCTGCAGAGAGGGGAAAGGGGGCAACATTTACCTTTTCTACCTGCAGATCCCAGCTGAAGGAAGAGTTGGGGAAAAGAGAGCCCTGCTTATCTGAAAACAGAGCAGATATAATAAAGATGTTATAAGTCTTCAGTGTCTTTGGATCTAACCCTGTCCCTGAAACTTTCTACCTCACAGAGAAGTGGATACACTGCTTCAACTGAAGATGAAAACTGGGAATTAATCAAAGAGTTCATGAAAGGAATACATTCAGAGAAGAGATCAGAAGCAAGGAAGGAGGAAACTGAGGCAGCACCACATTGGTTTCTAGAAAGGAGACAATCTTTCTCTGAAACAGGTTCCCCAAAGTTCTGCTATTTGATAGTTTTGTTTAATGTTTTTATATCATTCTTTTTTTAGATTAGAATTTTAGAAGATAAAGAGCAAACATTATAAAAAGATCCAAATACAGCAGAAATTTTCAGAAGAAATAATTGAATCTAGGATTAGCAACTCTAGATTGGTAAATTCCTGGCGAGCTGGGGGTGGAGTGTGGGGAGGATCGGGTCCTCTGCGGGGTATAATGCCATAAAGTCCACCCTCTGAAGGTGCCATTTTCTTCAGGGGAACTGATCTTTGCAGTCTGGAGATCCGTTGTAATTCCGGGAGATCTCCAGGTCCCATCCGGAGATTGGCAACCCTAGCAGAATTGTTTAAAGAATCAATAGTATTTTTAAATAATGAAACAGATTTAATTATAACAGCCGTCTTCACATAGTCCTAATTTTTACTGTACTTCTCAAGCTGCCCTCATTATATGGAACATTAACCCTTTTTTGTTCTGCATAACCAGTTCCATTCTGTTGCCATTTGTTTGTTTGTTTATGCAAAATAATTTTAACTACTCTCTGAGACGGCTTACAAAAATTAAATGTCAAAAATGTCACAAACAGATTTGATAAGATGCAGATCAAATATTCAGAACTGAAAAGGTGCTTTAGGTGCAAACAATATTCGAATCTTTAATTTTAGTCAAAAAAATAATCTCATGTGTGTACCAGTCGCCCTCTACTGGATTCCATGATAGCAGACTAATTTTAGTGTGCCAGTTTTAGAAAAGAGGATCAGGTATAGTTTGGACTAATCAAGTCTGCTAATAGCTACAGAAGTAACACACCTGGATGGAGATGAGTTTCTTTTAGAGCACCTAGCCAAATCAATAGGGTCTATCAAGCATAATAATGCATATTTGGACATAAGATGTGCATGTGGAAGCCTTGTTCTGCATGTACATTTCTCTTGCTGCAGATGTACATGCGTAGAGCACAAGTTCCATAATGAGAGCCATTGGTTTTATGGACATTTGTTGTGCCTTTCAGAAAGGAGCTATTGAAAGGCAGACTGTACAGGCTTGGATATTTGTTACTTTGGGAATTGCAGAATGAAATGAGATGTCTGACATTAATTACATCATTGGATGCATCCAAAAGAGACTTCAAGTAGGGATTCAAACCCTAATAATTTGTTGTTAATCTGTTTCAGCTCCCATTGAAGCCCCTTCTGTGTGGGATAAATGCACATCTTAAGGTCACAAAATGGCATATACATGGTGGGGGACAGAGATGTGTTGCTCATTATACTGTCTGAGGGACTCCCCAGTAGAGGCTGTGACATGTGTATAAACATTCCAAAAGGTGTTCCAAGTTACAGTACAATGTACTGAATGGTACACTCAGAATAAATTGTATTGTGGTTTGTATACTAGGAAAATGTGATGTTCCAAAAGCTGTGCTTATTTGGGAGATCCTATGAGAAACAAATCACCAGAACAGATATCAATGGAACTATTCCAAAGCCACGGAAACTGAGTCTTGCAAAATCTTAACAACAATATGCCAAAATTTGGAACACAAAACAATAGACCGCGGACTGGAAACAGTAATTTACATTCCAATTTTTTAAAAAGGAGACATCAAAGATAACAGCAACTATTGAACCATTGCATTAATTTCTCACTCGAGTAAAGTGATGCTCAAAATCTTACAAGGAAGACTGTTACAATATATGGAATGAGAAATGCCTGATGTTCAAGCTGGATTCAGAAAAGGAAGAGGCAATAGAGATCATATTGCAAATTTGACCAATTACAGGGACATTTTAAGGCCATAAGGTCAATATTAAGGTCTTACACCAATTGGCTTATGATTCCATCACTAAAATAGCCTTATTTTAATAACAAACACTTTAAAAAACTCCATCAATTTTGTTGAAAAATTCACTCATTAAAATCAAAGTTGCTTCAGGGCCCCTCCGGGGTAAGGACTTCAATGCCACAGAGTCCAATTGCCAAAGCAGCCATTTTCTCCAGGTGAACTGATCTCTATCAGCTAGTACCTGGAGGTTGGCAACACCATCTCAGAGAGATGATTTCAGTGTATAATGTAGCTGGAAAGAAGCCTAACAGTAGTGCTGGGTAATGCTGGTTTTGTGGAGCTTTTCTCTCTGGCAAAGAGAACACTGAACATTTGGGCAGGGGAGGCTGCGAACTCTTTGTGCCCCACATGGAACGAGTGCCGGACTATATTTAGCTGTCCATTCTTGCAGATGTTAGCATGAGATACAATGGCCACAAGCTGAAGTTGCAGGCTTGCATCACACGCGCTCAAACACACACATACACCCAGAACAGATGGCTAAATCACACCATGAATGCTTACACAGATCTGGAAAGATATTTTTACAGCTTGTTCTTTAAAACGATTAGGATAAATCGGTTCTTGTAGGCTATCCGGGCTGTGTGACCGTGGTCTTGGTATTTTCTTTCCTGACGTTTCGCCAGCAGCTGTGGCAGGCATCTTCAGAGGAGTAACACTGAAGGACAGTGTCTCTCAGTGTCAAGTGTGTAGGAAGAGTAATATATAGTCAGAAGGGGGTTGGGTTTGAGCTGAGTCATTGTCCTGCAAAGTATCACATTACCGTTGATACTTTGCAGGACAATGACTCAGCTCAAACCCAACCCCCTTCTGACTATATATTACTCTTCCTACACACTTGACATTGAGAGACACTGTCCTTCAGTGTTACTCCTCTGAAGATGCCTGCCACAGCTGCTGGCGAAAACGTCAGGAAAGAAAATACCTAGACCACGGTCACACAGCCCGGGTAGCCTACAAGAACCGATGAACTCTGACCGTGAAAGCCTTCGACAATATGATTAGGATAAAGTCCACTTTCTGAACGTACAAAAAAATAATGCTAAAGATGAAGGTGAATAATTGAGAGAGCATCTCTCACAATTGTAACCCTTCCCATCATGTCGGAAGAGATGGTTCATTTTTTTACCTGGGTTGCTAAATCATACTCACGTTTTGTTAGAACCTACAAGCCATTAACGTAAGGATCTTGCAGAGGCTGATCTTCTCTGCCTTTCCCTTTTTCCAGGAGCCCTCTGTAACCATAAAAAGCCAATGCTGAGGACTGAAGACACTCGTGAACAAATGGCCTAGTGGTATGAGGAGTTGAGTGTGGGGGAGGGGAGTTTAGGAAGAGCCAACTTTGCCTTGTTTCATACCCTCCTCTCTGCAGCCTGCTGTACTGCAAAGCATTTTGCAAACAAAGGTGTTTTTTTCCTCCATTACCATCGTTGCTAGCCTCCACCTCCTCCTAGGGTTGCCAACCTCCAGGTACTAGCTGGAGATCTCCTGCTATCACAACTGATCTCCAGCCAATAGAGATCAGTTCACCTGGAGAAAATGGCCACTTTGGCAATTGGACTCTGTTGCATTGAAGTCCTTCCCCTTCCCAAACCCCGCCCTCCTCAGGCTCCGCCCCAAAAATCTCCCGCCGGTTGCCAAGGGGGACCTGGCAACCCTATGGAAGGGTGGGTTGTGCCATCTTCTGGGCATAGAGTAGGGGTCACTGGGGGTGTGAGGGGAGGTAGTTGTGAATTTCCTGCATTGTGCAGGGGTTGGACTAAATGACCCTGGTGGTCCCTCCAAACTCTATGTTTCTATGATTCTATTTTATTTACTCCAGTTATATTCTACTTTTCTCTTCAATGGAGACCCAAAGTGCCTTACATAGTTCTCTTCCATTTTATCTGCACAACAACCCTATGGGTTAGGCTGAGACCAGGTCCCCCCTGGCCATTGGCAGGGGATGGGGGAATCAACGATTCCACCAGGCTTAAAATGAGGCCTAGGCCTTGATGGCCCCTGCACTTCCGGAAGTGATGTCATCACATCAATGTCAATGAGGGAGAATGCGGGGTCATCTGCTGAAGCTGGAGGGTGAGAGATTCAAAACTGATGAAGTATTTCTTCACACAATGCATAGTTATATTGTGGAACTCCCTGCCCCAGGATGTGGTGATGGCTTCCAACTTGGAAAACTTTAAGAGGGGAGTGAACAGTAGACATGTTCAAGGAGGAGGGGGCTATTCATGGCTATTAGTAAAAATGGATACTAGTCATGATGCATACTTATTCTCTCCAGGATCAGAGGAACATGCCTATTATATTAGGTGCACTGGAACACAGGCAGGACAATGCTGCTGAAGTTGTCTTGTTTGTGGGCTTCCTAGAGGCACCTGGTTGGCCACTGTGTGAACAGACTGCTGGACTTGATGAACCTTGGTCTGATCCAGCATGGCTTATCATGTTGTTATGTTCTTCTTAAATATTGTGGTTTTTAATTTTAAGCCACCTTGAGCAAGTTTCTGAAGAGGTTGCATAGAAATATTCTAAATAAAATAAATATTCTAAATAAATAAATATTCTAAATGAGTGTCAGCGTCTGTTTCACTCTTCAGTAAAGAGCTATTGTTGTGTAGTGGTTAAGAGTGGTGGATTCTAATTTGGAGAACTGGGTTTGATTCCTTACTCTTCCACATGAGTGGCAGACTCTAATCTGATGAACCGGGTTGGTTTCCCCACTCTTACATATGAAGCATGCTGGGTGACCTTGGGCTAGTCACAGTTCTCTCAGAACTCTCTCAGCCCCACTTACCTCACAAGGTGTCTGTGACTGTAAGCTGGTTTGAGACTCTTTAAAGGTAGAGAAAATCGGGATATAAGAACCAGCTCTTCTTCCTCTTCTTCTTCTTTGCTGCTACTTTCCTTCCCTATCAGGTTTCATTCACAGGTATCTAGGCCAGCCCCCATCACAAAGGCAGGACTACCCATAAACACCCCCTCCACAGCTTATCCTGTGAAATCCAGATCTGAAGGAACCACTCCAAATGAGCAAGTGTGCTGCAGAAATATGTGTGTAGACCTAGTAGTTCCTGATTGTTCTTGTTGTCTATTAAGACTTTGATATATGAGAAAAGGATATGACCGATTCTTAATGCATGGCCCTTTCAGCTGAATTTTTATGTTCTGTGAAACAAATAACAGGAGGTCTGAATCTACAGTTCTTTAATTGAGAACATATCTATTTGTCTTGTATCTAGCCTACAGGGAGTCATTTGGATTACAGCAATGCACATAAAATGAATATTAAAATTACCAGAACAGATCAATAGTCTGTCTAGTATCCTTTTTTATCCAGTGCCAAATAATTCAGTGTCACAAATGAAGGAACTATCTTCTGGAATCTTCCATTTCCACTATGTACTAAATTATGGTCTCCCAACACTTCCAACAGCCAATGGCCCCTGTCTTCTCAACATACATATGCCCTGGCATTTAAAAAAAAAAACACAATTTATGTCAGAAACCGCCCAGGCCAACTGTCTTCCATATCTGAAGCAACTGAAAACACCAAAAAAGAGGTAGCAGTCTTTCCACTCATTCCAAGAGGCTTAGGTTCTGATAAATTACTTCAAAAGATTTTCAAAAGGAGTTTGCAGGTTTGGGTGAATTCAATAGTTTTGGTACCTTAAATGCATGTGGTATGTGTGGAATGATTTTTAGACTTTCTGTCTTCAGGAACCCTTTTCTCATAAACCTATGTACTGAGGAATCCCTTCGTATCTCCCAGGAAACCATATGTATTGTAAAGGATTCTGGGAACTGTCAAAGGGAACATATTTGGTTCACACAGTATGTCAACTAGTCCTGTTAAACTTGGTTGTTTTTCGCCAAGCTCAGCTGCCCAGCTGAATATTTTAGAAGTCAGTTGTTAATGGTGCAAAAGTGATTTTTTTAATGGAAGTTTGTCCAGTAGTGTTAATTTTAGTGCCAAAATCGCATTAAGCTTACAAGGGACTCAAGGATTCTCCAGAACATACTCTGAACGTGACAGGGTGACTACTGCCTGTTGTGGTGTTGTCTGAAAGCTCATTTGGACAACCTTTGAGATAGACAACAAAATTCTGTAGTCAGTATAAGTTGTAGTAATGGTAGTAATTGGTAGGGTGACTATTGCCTGTTGTAGTGTTGTCTGAAAGCTCATTTGGACAACTTTTGAGATAGACAACAAAATTCTGTAGTCAGTAAAAGTCGTAGTAATGGTAGTAATTGGTAGTGTTATGGTACGGTCGGTGTTCAGAAATTTCCTAGGAGTTCAGAGACTGGTATGTACTATGTAGCACACAAGACAAAGAACTACTGGTTGCAAAATCTTTTTTAAATTTGTTCTCAGTACTGGATTGTTACTAGGGTTGCCAGGTCCCTCTTCGCTACCAGCAGGAGGTTTTTGGGGCGAAGCCTGAGGAGGGCAGGGTTTGGGGAGGGCAGGGAGTTCAGTGCCATAGAGTTCAATTGCCAAAGCGGCCATTTCTCCAGATGAACTGATCTCTATCGACTGGAGATCAGTTGTAATAGCAGGAGATCTCCAGCCGCTACCTGGAGGTTGGCAACCCTAATCGCTACTGTAAGATGGATCCTTGTGATGGTAGCAATTGTCAACTTTTTCAGATAGGATTCTGGCTGCAAGGAGTGTCACCAAAAATGCCCTTGCCCATGTAAGAGCTCTAAGTGTCTAATTTCGTGTTTACATTATTCATATCTCTTGCCCATATTGGTATGAGCGCTTCAAGCCAATGCATTCACTTGATGAGGAATTACTGATGTGTGCATGTCACATGAATACAGCTGGACGCATGTCACACCAGCAGTATAGAACTCCAACACAGGTAAAGCTTTTTGATAACAGTGCATAGGGCCAGCCTACCGGTAAATAAACCAGCCTGTTTGGGCTGTTAATACTTTAATAGCTATTTGCCATAAAAGAATAATAGCTATATCCAGCTAAGCAATTTTCAGAAATAGGTGATACATATACATGTATAGACAAGTTAATTTCTCACTCTTCACAGGCTCATATTCCACCCTGCAAACATATTAAAAGCTGCTGCTGATGTGACCCGCTGTTTCATTTATTTTGTCACAGTATCACCTGAATAGCAACAAGGACTCGGCACAGAAACCAAACATCATGACTCATGCACTAAATCGAAAATGTCAATCGTACTTATCTTTTTAGAAGTTTCTAATTTTAGCACAGACCTTGCTGCATATATAAAATGTCCTATTCAGAATAATTTCCAACTGTCTCACACACTATTCTCTTTTAAAAAAAAAAATCCCAGGTGATGTTATATTACAGTAGACGTTAGACACCTGTCACCCTAGTTCTTTGTAGCTTCAGAGCTTCATGAGTACTCCTCATTTTAAAAAGAAATACTGGTCAGTGCTTGATCTCTAAGCCAGGTGATTTCGTTCCTGGTTCCCCATTCCTTGCAATTCCCAAACTGGACAATGCTTATTATGCACTAAAAATTACTTGTAAATGAGGGTTACCATATTATTAAATTCCCAAGAACTGGTCAAAAGTACGTCCCTTTTAACCACATCAAAAAGTTAGCAGAAGAATTATTAGGCATTATTTTGTCTTTTGTAAGCAAAGTTTTCCGATGAAAAATGTAAATATGATCTCCAGTTGGATCTCCGGTAGGTTCATTCACACATAATTTCTCAGTTGACCGCTCTTTCCCAAGGGCATTACCAGATAGTTCTTGGATAGTGCAATAGCTTTTCACTATTACATAATCATTATGTCTATTAACTTCTATGAGAGCAAGTAAATGCTCCCATCTCTTCCAGAACAAGCTTTATCTATCTTTGTTATACCTCCCAGCTGGGTTACATAAATGTGAACATTGCTGTGACTGAAATAACTACGTTCTGTGAAGTGAACTTTTCTATGGATTGCCTTAATGTCAGTTCACAACATTAGCAATGAGAAACACAAGAGTAAAGTGCTCATTGCTACATACTTATAATCTGTTTGTATATTCAACCTCTGTTTTTGAGTTCAAGGCCCCATGCTTCTGTAAAACTCAACATTCAAGAATACAACAGGAATGCTTGCTTCCATAAAAAAAAATACTACCAAGGTGTAATTCACAGAACAGTTTGAATATTCTATATTAATTTTGCTGGGTTTATGAAACTGAAGTTGGCTTTAATAAATCTTTACTGTATTTCCCTTTCTGACCGTACAGATCTGTAGTCAGCAATTAGTTTAGCCATGAGAACAACAGTGCAGAGAAAGAGAAGCCAAGCAGCATGCCACCTGTCCTAGGAGTGGGGGGAAAGACTGGAGGAAACAGCATTTTAAGCATGCTATATGTTTCTGGCACTCTCCCCTCCCTCTCGAGGTAAAAACTGGAAATCTTCCATGGTCCACATTTGGCACATGGGCTGCCGGCTGCTTCTGTCACTGGCTTTTTTAGAATATTTGTGCAAATACATTTATAATATTTGCTTTTGTGCTTCCATTTACTTATTTACTTAAATGAAAGACTAGGTTTCCCACCCACCCACCCAGATAGACCATCAAAAAACAGGTGATCATCTTATAGTTGGGTGCTAGTTACAGGTAGGTCCAATAATAAAAACAACTTTGTGTGTATAAATTTGGGGGAGGAGGTCATCTTACATTCGGGGCCATCTTCCTTTGAGTGAATATGGTGGAATCTGTGTAGCGGTGCTTACACATACATGTTTTAGCATAAGTTGCTTGTATTGATAGGGTTGCCAACCTCCAGGTACTAGCTGGAGATCTGCTATTATGACTGATCTCCAGCCAATAGGGATAAGTTCACCTGGAGAAAATGGCCCCTTTGGCAATTGGACTCTATGGCATTGAAGTCCCTCCCCTCCCCAAACCCCGCCCTCCTCAGGCTCCGCCCCTGAAACCTCCTGCCAATAGCAAAGAGGGACCTGGCAACCCTACATATTGAACTGGTTTGTATAATGCGTTGTTACTGGTTTTGTACTTACACAAGCTCTACTGTAGCTTCAGTCCCCACACCCAATATTTCTTGTCTTTCCTGTGCACCCACTCCTTCTTCCCCTACAACTGACTTCCAGTTTCAAACAAAACTGTGGCAGCCATTTTGGATTACATAGGCAACCACACAGTTGCCAAACAGTCCAAAGTGGCTGCCAAGGTCTCATGAGATAATCTCACTAGGTTCTCAACATTTAAAAACGTTTTTATTTTATTTTATCCCCTCCTTTATTGTTTTCAGTTTAAAATGTGGCTGGGTTCCCCTACTTCGCATAAATATTTCCCCTACCTGTCCCTGGCCTTATTGTATGCATTTTTTTATCCATACTCTCAGGCCACATTCAGCATTAGATATATAGATGTTGGAAACTGCCTTGTGAATTTCTCAAAATGAGACGGTGGTATAGAAATACATAAATATTGCTGCTATATGGTTTGGTAACAGCTGTGTCTTTTATGCTTGTAACCGCTGGATTCATGAGCCATATTACAGTGAAGCAGGCATGAATTCCTATTGCCAAAATATAACAGATGTACAGTAAATGCTCTAGCACTAGTCACTACCATTGATGGCAAATGGGTACCAATTCTTGTCAAAGTCAGCAGATGCCCATAGTAAGGCAGTATTGGTATACAGTGGTTGCCCTGTATCACACGTCGACCAATGAAATTCTGAGAACTGGCAACACTAATTGTGCTGTTTCTTAATAAAGGTCACTTAGATGCAGAGACTGAATAAACAAGGACCATCTGGAAAAAATAATTATCCAAACAGCATCTTGATTAAAATCAAGGAGATATTTAGGTGTACAAAGAACAGGCCATGAGCTGCTCATTGCAAATAAGGAGCGCTTGATTTTATTGATATTTCTTGGATGCTAGGAACATCCTTGATTATCTAATGAATTAAAGGCACACAGGAAATGCTGAGTGACAGATAACAGAACTTCTCTCTGCACCTTGTCTTACTCCAAAACATGCTGTGGCATCTGCACATCTTAAGTTTGACGTTTTCAACTAGAAACTGTGAAGGAGTTATAATAAGCAATCAAAAGCCATTAGGACTGTAACATGGCAGCAAATGCATATGTCCAATAGTGTTGAATTTAATTTTTAATTTAAACCATTTGTAACTTGTGTCAACCCCTTTTGTGAGGCAGCTAACAAAGATACCTTGTCAGAAACCATAATACATTAACGCAAAACAAACCCAAGCGGCAAGGACGTTGTGCTCCACTGATGGAAATTTGAAGGACTGTCTCCTTCCATATGTCCCTGTGCACCAGCTGTGGTCTTCAGGCAGCCATCTATGGGCTGCCCCACCACTTAGAGTAGACCATCTAGCATCAGCCAGAGCCTTTTCCATCGTGGCTCCTGCTCTATGGAATGGGCTCCCTGAAGAAGTGAAGGGAGCTACCCTCCTTTGAGATCGTCAGGAGGCATTGTAAGTAGGGTTCCCAACCTCCAGGTGGTGGCTGGAGATCTTCTCGGATTGCAACTGGTCTCCAGGCGACAGAGATCAGTTCACCTGGAGAAAAGGTGGACTCTATGGCATCATAACCTGCTGAAGTCCTTCCCCTCCCCAAACCCTCCCCTCCTCAGGCTCCACCCCCAATATCTCCAGGCATTTCCCAACTAGGGTTGCCAACCTCCAGGTACTAGCTGGAGATCTCCTGCTATTACAATGGATCTCCAGCCGATAGAGATCAGTTCACTTGGAGAAAATGGCTGCTTTGGCAATGGGACTCTATGGCATTGAAGTCCCTCCCCTCCCCAAACCCTGCCCTCCTCAGGCTCCACCCCAAAAACCTCCCACTGATTGCAAAGAGGAATCTGGCAACCCTATTCCCAACCCAGAGCTGGCAACTCTAGCTGCAAGGTCTGCTTGTTTGCCGGGCTTGGGGGGGTGTTGAATGGTAGACATCTTTTAACGGGGGAGGGAGACATTTGGGGTTCGTTATTTTATTCTAGTTTTAACTGAAAATGAAAGGTGGGGTATACATGTATTAATAAAGTCTATCTCTGGAAATTACCAGGGCAATCAAGCCTATGTCCAAAAAGCATTTGGGGCACATGCCATAAGCATTGCTTTAGTTGGATGAAGGTATAAATTAACTACCATCTAGAAAGAGCATCATCTGATGCTGCAGTTTTGTAAAGCTTGTAAAGGCTTTCCTTTTAAAAGGGAGCACAAGGTCTTGGAAGTATCCATGCTGGATATTATCGGCCTTAATAAAGCATAGAATCATACAGTTGGAAGGTACCACCAGGGTCATCTAGTCCAACCCCCTGCACGGTGTAGGAAATTCCAAACTGCCCCCCACACACCCCCAGTGACCCATACTCCATGCCCAGAAGATGGCCAAGGTGCTTTTTATGTCATGTGTCCTGCACTCAAAACTGATTTAATTTCTCACGTGGGTGATATGTCAGTGGGCTGTAGGCAGAGGCACCGTATCAGAATGTTCATGGGCCCGTGTTAATCATCGTCATGTCCGTTTTGTCCTTGAGACTCTGTGAACTTCTGGAGAAAAGCCTGCACAAACTGATCAGTGTGTGACCCGATGATGATCCTAATTTGTGCCAATTTAACTTCAGAAGCTCTGCAGATGTCCACTGCAATCAAAAAGCCCAACTCTGTTATTTTAGCCCTTTGTCCATCAGTCTAAACATAACTCTGTCTCCGGGCATATAATTTTTAGTTTCCAAACTCACGATTTCTGGCTTTCTGCCTTGACTCTGTGACATTCTTGTCACTTTGAGTTTTGACTGAGAATGATGGGGGCTAGAAATTGTGTCTCTCAGAAGTAATGTTCTTTTTAGAAGCGCCCTTTTAAGCTTCATCAGAATATTTCATCGCCAGGAGTCACATTGCCTGTTTCTTCCTCTGCAGCCTTGTTCATGATTCCAGGCCAATTCACACAATACAAAGTCCATGAGGTGGACACGTGGACTGTCAATAAATGTGTGCTTGGATTTCCATGCTGGGCACTCAGTTGCCAGGCATATGGAGGTCTGATTCAGGTCAACAGCATGTGGGATGAAGGTGTTTCAACTCCCCCCCCCAAACCTAGGGTTCCCAACTGCCTGGTGAAGACTGGCAATTAGCCACCAACTCACAGGTCTGCCTGCCACCCCTCAGCAGGAAGTAGGCCAGATGGGGGTAGGATTGCCAACCTCCAGGTTCTAGCTGGAGATCTCCTGCTATTACAACAGATCTCCAGCCAATAGAGATCAGTTACCTGAAGAAAATGGCCACTTTGGCCATTGGACTCTAGGGCATTGAAGTCCCTCCCCTCCCCTCCCCAAACCCCAACCTCCTCAAACTCCGCCCTAAAAACTCCCACCTGTGACAAAACGGGACCTGGCAACCCTAGAGATTACCCCAGAAGTGCCGGCGATACTCTAGCAATCTCCCCCCAAACGTTATGGTTTCCATAGAGTTTTCAGAGGGAAATGGCTAGAGCATCCTCTGCACACACACAAATTGCTGCCCCTTGTCATTAAAGACATGAGCCTCCCAGAAGGTTGTCAACCTCCAGGTACTAGCTGGAGATCTCCTGCTATTACAACTGATTTCCAGCTTATCGAGATCAATTCACCTGGAGAAAATAGCCGCTTTGGCAACTGGACTCTATGGCATTGAAATCCCTCCCCTCCTGAAACCCCACCCTCCTCAGGCTCTGCCCCCAAAATCTTCATGTATTTCCCAACCTGGAGCTGGCAACCCTCGGCTCCTGCCAGACTCCAGGTAGGACCTGGCAACCCTACACCCCCCCCCCACACACACACACACCATTTTTATGACCTGAAATGGCCCCAGAAGCTGCTGTTTGTTCCACTGGAGAAACTTATATGTACTGATGGCTACATGTCAGTTTTTGCAGTGGGGCAAAGAACAGCTGTTCAGGCCATTAGGAAAACAGCATAGGGGGAAACTCAAGTCCACTCGCTTGGGACCTGCTTGAGAACTGAGTTCTTACTATGGAATTCCAGGCACATATTTGCTTCAAAGTCCTAGTGATGGCCACACAGCTCTCTCCTTTAAAAACATGCCAGGTGGCTCACAACAAATAATTAAAATGCAAAGCAATAACATTAAAAAAGAAAAAAAAAGTCCAGCATGAAAAGATAAAAGCAACTGAGGCGGCAGCGGAGAATAGAAGGCAACCTTTTATCACTAAAACAGAGCAGAAAGATCTAAACGAAACAACTTGAATTAAAAACCAGCAATAAACCACGGCCAAAAATGTAATACATTATATAATGCCTAGGAAAACAACAGAATGTTGCCTGGCATGTAAAGGTTAGCTAGCTTGGTCCAAACCTGGAGCAGGAATTACAAAGTCAAGACACAGCCACAGAAAAGGCACTGTATCCAGTTGCCACCCACCTGAACTCCGAAAGAGGAGGCATACTCTGTAGAAATTATTAACTAAAGATGAGCTAGGAGGTAGAAGGGAAAGATGGAAATTTTCAGGAGAAAATGGGAGACTTAGCGGATTCTGATGTTTGACATACTCAAGATGACTGAAATCTAGGGTTGGAGATTGGGGAGTGGAACCTGAGGAGGGCAGGGTTTGGGGAGGAGAGGGATCTCAGTGGGGTATAATGCCATGAGATCTATCCTCCAAACCAGTCATTTTCTCCTGGGAATCTGATCTCTGTCGCATGGAGATTGGTTCAAGGAGATCTCCAGGCCCCATCTGGAGGTTGGCAACTCTACTGAAATTGGACAAACTGAAAGGACACACCTTAGCTGTAAATGCCCAACTTGAACTGTACACTCAACGTGCCCTATTCCGAAGACTTTCTCTCCTGCTAGGCCTCCTGTAACCAGTGGGTTACCTCAAAATGGCTATGACCTTTGTGGGAATCCAAGGAGAAGATCAACACAGAATGAGGCATACTAATATGGGGCTCTTCCAGTCAGAAGGTGATACAAAAAGAGGCAATGATATATTGACTCACAAGAAAAACATGAGCGTGCTGCTGCTTATGAAATAAAACTTTTGAACTACCATAAATGCATTACAATTTGCTTTCAGCTGTAATGAATATTATGCATACTTATCAGTTCTCAGGTGATGGAATTGAGGCCTAGGCCTTTGTCAGGGGTTTGGGGAGGGGAGGGACTTCAATGCCATAGAGTCCAATTGCCAAAGCGACCATTTTCTCCAGGTGAACTGATCTCTATCAGCTGGAGATAGGGTTTCCAGGTCCCTCTTCACTACCGGTGGGAGGTTTTGGGGGCAGAGCCTGAGGAGGACGGGGTTTGAGGAGGGGAGGGATTTCAATGCCATAGAGTCCAATTGCCAAAGTGGCCATTTTCTCCAGGTCAACTGATCTCTATTGGCTGGAGATCAGTTGTAATAGCAGGCAATTGGGATTAATTGTTCCTTTCAGTCTCAAGGAGTTCTGGGCATGGACTTGGACTTTAATTCTCTTCACTTGTGTACTGAGAATATGACAGTTCTGTTCATGTAATGGTGTAAGAACTGCACGCTGTATTATATGATTGTATTTGAATGTATTTTTGAATAGTATTCAATTGACAACAAAGCTACACTGTTCACGTTGTTGTTTTCTGTAGTTTTCATAGCCAATACTGCTGTTACTTGGTTTGAGTACCTAGAGGTTGGCAACCCAAGCTGGAGATCAGTTTTAATAGCAGGAGATCTCCAGCTACTACCTGGAAGTTGGCAACCCTACACATTAGTGCTCTGGACCTGTGCAGAGATCAGTGTGTGAAATATAGGGTTGCCATTCCCCCATCGGGGGATTGATTAGCCATCTAACTACTATCCTGGCTGTTCTTTGGTTGTTCCCTAATTCTAATGCTGCCAAGAGCCATCGCTTACCCCCAGACAAAGATTTTCTCTGGGCCTTCCCCTCATACCACTCAGATCCAGCTCACCCAATATAATCATCATATGATTTTGTCTCCCTAGTTTGCCCCTCTCAGAAGCCTTAGCCTCACCCTAGTTTTCCTTCACCTGTTTTCTGTTGCTCTTCACATGTCTATCGATAAGGTGTTAACACAAATTAAGCAGGATATTGTGACTGGTTATTCTACAAACTGAACTTTTAATACTCAGCATATTCTCAGGATATTATGGGAGGTTATCATTTCATGTTATACTATGAAATGCAAAATGCTACCACTTCCCCCCACCTCCCCAATTTGACAGAGCTCCATGGAAGACTATATTCATTGCTGGCAAATGCTGATTGTCTAAAGGCAGCCATTGTACATATTTGGGCAAATAGGTTCTGAAAGGCATTATAGAATACAGAATGTATTGGGGTCCAACAGGAGATATGTTTTTCCTCTTGTTATGGCAGAATTTAAGCCTATGCTTTTTTAAAAAACAAATTGGAAGATCCAAAATCTCCAGGTATTTCCCAACCTGCAGCTGGCAACTCTACCCTTTTCAGCAAAATTTGCTCCAAAAGAGGCTCCCAGGAATTTTTAAACAGTCAATAGAAATGATATTAAATGTCTATTCATGTATGGCTCAATGGAGAGGTGTCTCACTGCTCAGGGGGAGGGCAAGTCTCTAATCTGATGAATCGTGTTGGTTTCCCCACTCCATGAAGCCAGCTGAGGGTTAGTCACAGCTCTCTTAGAGCTCTCTCAGCCCCACCTACCTCACAGGGTGTCTGTTGTGGGGTGGGGAAGGGAAGGTGATTGTAAGCCGGTTTGATTCTGCCTTAAATGGTAGAGAAAGTCAGCATATAAAAATCAATTCTTATTCTTATTCTTCCTCTTCTACCTCCTCTTCCTCCTCCTCTTCATTGCTTTCTGCAGTGGCCTTTGTATTTTTTTCCTCCACAAACAAGCTCCGTGCTCTAACCATTTTTTCTCTTGTCTTTCTTTCTACAGTATATTGCATTTGCCTCCCTGTTCTTCATTCTGGTTTCCATCACTACCTTTTGCCTCGAGACTCACGAGAGATTTAACCCCATTGTTAACAAGACAGAGACGGAAACTGTTGGGAACAGCACCCAGGTGCGCTTCTATCTGGAAGCAGAGACGGAGGCTTTTCTGACCTACATTGAAGGAGTCTGTGTCGTCTGGTTTACCTTTGAGTTCCTGATGAGGGTTATTTTCTGCCCAAACAAGATGGAATTTATCAAAAATACCTTGAACATCATCGACTTTGTGGCCATTCTGCCTTTCTACCTGGAGGTTGGACTCAGTGGCCTGTCTTCCAAAGCTGCGAAGGATGTCTTGGGCTTCCTGCGAGTTGTCCGGTTTGTTCGGATCCTGCGAATTTTCAAGCTGACCCGCCACTTTGTAGGGCTGCGGGTTTTGGGACATACCCTTCGTGCCAGCACAAACGAATTCCTGCTGCTCATCATCTTCTTGGCATTGGGCGTCTTGATCTTTGCCACGATGATTTACTACGCTGAGCGAATAGGTGCTAAACCCAATGATCCTAGTGCCAGCGAACACACACACTTTAAAAATATCCCCATTGGCTTCTGGTGGGCTGTGGTCACCATGACTACCCTGGGCTATGGAGACATGTACCCTCAGACTTGGTCAGGCATGCTGGTGGGGGCCCTCTGCGCTCTTGCAGGTGTGCTGACCATCGCCATGCCTGTGCCCGTCATTGTGAACAATTTTGGAATGTATTACTCCTTAGCTATGGCTAAGCAGAAGCTACCAAAGAAAAAAAAGAAACATATCCCACGGCCGCCCCAGCTGGGATCCCCCAATTATTGTAAATCTGTCATAAACTCGCCACACCACAGTACTCAGAGCGACACATGCCCGCTTGCCCAAGAAGAAATGTTAGAAATGAACAGAGCAGGTAGGAAACCTCTTAGAGGAATGTCCATCTGACCATTAATTGCCATCCTTTGTAGAGATTGGAAAGATTCAGCCAGACTGCTTTCTTAGAGCAATGGGTAGCACATTATCCCATAACCGTCCCACCATCATGCGTAGAATCATGTGTGGGACACAAAGGTTGCAGGGACACACAGTGCAGGAGAAGCTGACGAGCAAAACTTAGAGGAGTGCACGTTATAGGAGCCTTAACACTGGTCCTGTTTAAAGGGATGTTTAAAAGATTTTCATAGCGGGGGGAATAGATCTAATGAAAGATTTTTGTTGTCGTTGTTGAGTTCTACAGCCTATCTTTCTGGACTGCGCTAATGTATCGTGATGGCTCCTGAAAGCTGAATGCTTCCTAACACAGTGGGAGCCAAGGGCACAGATCTTGCGCCAAAACGAAAAACAGACATACACACACACAATTTTTCCCCAAGTATTTTTTTCCACTTGTTTACAGCTACTTTTAAAGTTGCAGAAAACCATGCATTTGGTTAGAGAAATATGGTGCCTACTTCAAGGATGTCTTACATCAGCACATGAAAATCCATGAAACAACCATATCCTTTGCAGGTGGCTAGCCACCCATGAGAATGAGAGCTTAGTTTTTCCACAGAAACACAATGTGATTCACAAGGGAACAAGGCTACATGTAAGGACATTTATTCCATAGCAGGCAACCCAACCCGTTTTATGACACCATCACACTGAAGCTTAGCATTTAGAATTCAAGAGAACAAGAGGAGTAACCATGCTTTCTTTTGAAAGCTTAGGTCCATACCTCCTCCAACCTTCTAGCATTAAAGACTGACTGAAAGGGGAGACTACTGGCCATTTTGGGGTAGACTTGTACTGAAGAGCCATGAGCGATAATCTCACAGGGTACTCTATTTTTTAAAAATAAAGATAGTGAAAAATGACAGCAATAAGAAAAGAATCCCAGTCAGACTAAACTGTACTTCATACTATTTCCATATTGGGGGTGGGAAAATGAAAATACTAGTCATCATGGAATATATTATAATATCCCATGGCTAGTGGTTAGTTATGGGACTATCTCAGTTTTATGAGACTCCTCAAAGAGCGCACAAAGTTACAGGGCTTTGATCTGATTAGTTCAACCCCATAAGCTACCTCTACCCATGGAATATCATTGACCTATTCTGTGGAAAAATAGTAATTTCAAAGTAAATAACTACAAATTATTTTGTCCAGTTAAATGAGCATAGGTTACTGCCGCGTGCAACCTTTTGCCTGTTAAAAATACTTCCCACCGTACATATTCTGATACAAATAATTTATACAGTGGTTTGTGCTAAACTTTAGTAGTAAGGGATATGTTGAAAGAACGAGTTTATACCTAATGATGGTCTTGCAGTATCGTTTTCTTATTTGTTTACTTACTTAACAATGAAAATCTAATTTATCACTTCATAAGGGCGAGAAAGCGTCTTTTCCCATTTCATGGCCATGCATGTGGATGCGATTGAATGAACACAAAAGAAGTGTGACTTTCCTTTGTGTGAGGCTTCACCAGTGCCAAATGCTAATTTCTAAGAGATGGGGAGGTGATGGTGGAAAATTAACTTTTAATTTTTGTGCAACTCTGTAAAGTCCATGTTTTTTTAAAAAAAACAACAACTTTGGTTTGAAGATTTTCATTGCACCAGGCTGCCACGATCCATGTGAATGACTTTTACCCTTTGCGCACACCTTTGTGGGTTTTCTCTGTCCATTCTCCTCAGGTTGCAAATGCTTATCACAAAGTCATCACCAAGCAATGAAATAACTTCTTCATGAGTAAATAATTACATTTATGGCTCTGTAAATCAGGAAGGATAAGAAGACACTCATGAAGCAGTGTGCCGCATTCATATTCTGCGCGGCAGATTGTGTATTCACGGTTCGGTGTGGAACCAGTTTGTTCTCATGAGTGCTGTGAAATCATATGCAATTTCTGTGCATTGATGGTCCAATTGACTACTTATTATCTCCTATGTGATTCTTCTTATATACGAGACTACATGAAGAAATCTCAACGTGAACTGAACTCTACAACTCCTAAGGCCGTTGTGAGGGCAGCAGGCAGTTCTTGTTGCGGTTTCACCATTCAGTCCCGTACATGAGAACAATCGCACAGAGAAAACAAGTAGCCAGCTTGCATGTATGAATCTTAATGTCAGCAATATGTTTCTGCTTTTCATCAGCTCCAGAGCACATTTGTACATTATAATAGAGTCAAATTACAGTACCTATTTATTCATTCAGTGCAACCAAAGCAAAAGTTACAAATTTTATTGGGGTGTGTGAGGATTGGGCTGTAAGGGGGTCTGTAAAATCTAGTGACAGCAGATATAATTTTTCTTTCTCCCGTTTGACATCACCCTCATTTCCTATGGGCAACCATCAGCCTTGGGCCACAGCCAGGTTTCTGATTGTAACAGGGGATGGTAATCCCAGACCCTGAATGAGAAAAGAAGCTAAAGGGAAATTTAATCTGTCCTATAGGGATGGTGGCTATAGGACAGCAAGTACCATGAAGTGTCTAAAAATCTTATCATAGGTCACCTCTGTAATCAATGGCTAAAAGCAAGGCCAAAATAATTTAATGAAAGAACATGCTCTCCTTCGTTATGATTGCTTTTGGAGTGATCAAGTTGTATTTCAATTCTTTGTGCCATATGGAACACATTGCTACGCCTGACAAAGTGGCTTGAGATGCTAACAGTGAATGTTTTGTAAACCCTGCAGTAGTATCTCAAGATCTGTGCAGTTACTTGTCTCCTAGGAATCCTGACTGCATTCTGTTGTAAAAAATACTGGCTTCTATTTTTTTAAAACCCTCATCACCTTCTCTCACTCCCAATTCCAGTTCAATTACAAAATCAATGTGCTTCCCCTAGCCTTTGTGATTTACCAAGTGAGACATCATGTTAAGTTATACATTCTCCCCCCGTTCTGTTGCAGATCCCCCACCCTTGTTGGCCTCAGGACCCACCCACCTGGAGCAGCATTTCATGGAGATCAGTGGGCTGTAGTGGGAGTGGGGAGGGATGAATATTCCCTTTTCACTCATGGAAAATTTAGTCTGGATCTATGTGTTATCTTGTGTGGTGCACTTTCCCGGTGCAAAGGAACATATTCTTGTCCAAAGCTCCTTGTGAGGCATACTGGACAAGCAGATGCAAATTCAACTCCCTGGTTAGTAATCTTATCCAGGTGATACAATAAATATCATTTCTGGCTTATACAAACAGGTTGTACATGCCGATTCTCCTCAGGTGAGTTGAATAATCTAAAAACAAGTGAACTATAACCCCACAAATTTATCTATGACAGTCTAGATCTTTTTACCTTTGTGGCTTAACAGAGACTGAATCAGCAGTGTAGCTATTACCTCACAGGGGAAAGATAGCTTTAAAAAATGAAGTGTTTTTCCATATAAGAAGTCATTTCTGTAATCTATTAATTCTGTAATAAAACTGTAATCTGAAAATACAGTTCTGAAATAATGGAATATATAACTTTTCCTGATGTCTCAATTAAGGTATATAGGAAAGAGGGATACCACAGGTACGGGGAGGGGCTATGGGTCAGTGGTTGAGCATCTGCTTGGCATGGCAGAAGGTCCGAGGTTCGATCCCCAGCATCTCCTGTTAAAGGGACTAGGCAAGTAGGTGATGTGAAAGTCTTCTACCTGAGACCCTGGAGAGCCGCTGCCGGTCTGAGCAGACAATACTGACTTTGATGGACCAAGGGTCTGATTCAGTAGAAGGCAGCTTCATGTGTTCTTAAGTCTTACCTGCTGTACATGCTTCTGGACACTTATAAAAGAGATAAGGAAAACTTAAGCAAAGTATTGTTGACTTGTAGCCACTGAAAAGATGATACAGAAACCTATGACTGTGATTCAGCTCCCTAACCCTGTCCCTGCTCTCCCAACAGGCAACAGCAGAAAGTGATACTTGGAGTAGTCACAGCCATTATGCCTTGGAAATATCCTAAAAAATGGCAACCCTGGGATGAATTCCTTCTCTATCGCCTCTGCTCTGATGTTAACAGAACACTTGCCATGTGATTCAGGCATCACATTGTGTGTCTTCTCAACCTATACTGAAAATAATCAGCTGGTGCTGGTGGGAAGGGGAAACCCACTATGTGATGGCACAACAAAACATGATGAGCATGCCTAAATGTTATGGGGGTTGGGTGGAGAACATGACTCAGAGATGCCATTTTCAGTGGTATCCTTGTAGCAGGCTTGATGTTGGCTCCAATTCTAACTTGGGTGGTTTGGGACGAAAGGTTGGTCCATTCTTATTTTAAAAGTATAATGAGAAGACAATAGAATCATACTTTGTCGCAATATATGAAAAATAAAGGTTTTATCCAGTTTTCAGTTCAGAATCAAATTTCAATTTGACTCCTGCTTTCGTTATGCCTGAAAATCAGGAGACAAAACATGATTGTGAAATGGAAACTGGACTGAAACTAATTTTTTCCATTATTTTAAAAGCTCTGTTCGGCTTGCACCAGATTGGCTCCCTGGAATCAGTCATATAACTTTTGCAATACAAATTCTAGTATCCACTTTAGCACATCCCATATTGCAATAGTTAGACGAGTCCTATAAGAAATTATGACCAGTGTTAACAGCCATAAAAATATCAGTGATATGGATCCAGATCTCTGGCATGTATTTTTTTTTCTTTCTCTGTAGTAGCTGATGTAAACTTTAGCCAACTCTTTCCATACGTGTGCTTTCCTAACACCAAACCATTCCTGCTGTCATGGTCCTTTGCATTCATCTCTGCTCCATGAATGGCATACATCTCATTATCTATAGATCATCATACTGTAGTCTCTATTGTCTCAGAACTAAACTCAAGAGTGTGGTGCTGTAAGCTCTTAAGTGGTTGTTATGAGAGGTGGTTATTGCAATGACTCTCTTGACTGTAGCAACTAGTATGCTGAGCCAATGCCAGTTGACCTGACATGTGCTTTTAACTATAGCATCCAACTATGAAACCACTATGATTTTAGCTTGATCTCATAAACGCAATGCCACTGTGAGCGAGTGTAAGTACTGCAAGACACCTCTAGTTCTGAGGTACGTTTTTGAAAGAAAAGTGCTTCTGGGAGCAACATTTTTTCAGGATTGCACTATTGCACCTTTCCAGAGACACCTGTTAAAGAAAGACTGCCTGGCCTTCACATGCTCATTTTGACCCCTTGTCTTCAGATGTCAGTAAACCAACACGTCACCTCACTCCAAGAAACAGTGCCTCTAAATGGTGGTATTGTCTCGGAGGGAGGTCACAGTGTTGGCCAATAAGGTTTGTGAGAGATTATTCACTGAAGTACCTTTATTGAGACCTACACTGCCTGGAGGGATCCAGTCCAACACTGTGGTGAGTAAATACTCACAGGTAGGTTGGGTTTAAGGGCCTCTGGGTTTAGCATGCTAAGCTAAATTCTACTAGCGTATAGTCTATTAGTATGAAGTTGATATCAAACTGCATTTTAAAGTAGATAATAATGCAACTATTAATATTATTTTAAATTTTTTAAGATACCACGGATTCAACAACAACAAAAAAGTATAGTATTCAAAACTGTAATTTTGGGACAGCCAAAAATCAACTCAGTTGCTATGTAGGAACAAATGGACTCGTTTACATGTTCTTTATGTTTTTCTCTCTTTTCTCTCTTTCTCTTTCTCACTATTTGTTTTTTTTTATTACTGTATGTTGCTTGCAACTTATATATGTTACAGACTGTCACATTTTATATTCTGAAGTTTTTCTTCAATTCCCATCAACCTGAGCTCCATATTGGGCAGCAGAGGACATTAGAATACAGTTGGGTAAATCCAAAACCACCTGGGATGTCACAGACCGTAGGTAAACTCCACTGAGGTTGTGACACACAAAACCTGGTGCTAAAGGTATTAATGCCAAAAGGAAAAGTAAGTACTTGACGCGACATGGCACTAACTGGCTAAGTTGCACTCTTTAGTACTGCCTGCATGGAAAACAACTCAATTTGCATTGCCCTCCAGCAGATTTCAAAAACATACTGGCTTAAAGAGAATTACACTCCTGGTTTCAAAATCACTTATGCCATAGCTTTTGTCAAACTCTAACTCTTCAGACTGTATTTACATCCATAATCTCTCCAAGCTGTCATCTTGTCATTTCATCATCAGTGGTCTGTGGTTTATTGCATCCCCCCTGTAATTCTTCTCTGTTATTATAGTTTAAGATAAATGTAGTCTTTGTATTTTGGCACCCCATCCTTAAAGATGTTTACTTGAACGTGAGTTCCACTGACATCAATCGAACTTCCTTGCAAAACTTTGTGGGCTGAATTCTGGAATGTATTGTTAACATTCCAAAGCTCTCTACTGAGCTTGGGATTCGACCGTTCTGAATCCAACCAAGGCTTCTTGGCACACATAAATGTCTGATGTCCATAACCAAGCATGGTCTCATGCAGAAACCAAATGGATATTTTGTTGAATTGGATCCTGCTTGAAAACACCTCATTTGTTTTCTACAAATTGAATCTTGGAGGACAATCAAAAGTGTCCAACAGGTAATTTTTGGGTTGCATCCAATGACTCTCTTCAGCAAAGTGAGAAGTCCAGTGGAGCAAGCCTTATTCCACTAGAGCAGATTCCTCAATTGCTTGCAAGGGAGTCATTGAACTGCATCCTTTCTATCCTAGTATAAATGTTAGGTTAATGGCCTTAATCTCCAAGATTTTACATTTTAAGTACAAAGTACAAAATTATGGATAAATCACATTATGTATACATAAACAATAAATCCCTCATAAGTTTACAACCTCACTACACAAGAGCCAGGTCAAACTTTTGTTAAATTAACTTTTAAACAATTTCTGATTATGCTATGTACACAGTGGGATTAGTATTTCTATTTTAAAATGGATAGCAAAAGAACCTCCCTTCAATTTTACATGACCATAGTATCATTATTATGAAAAATAATACATATAAAAGGAAATCCATTAATAATTTAGCTTATTATGCTGCAAAATTGAGTTTAAAAACTAAGACCTGTGTGCTTTCTCTAAAGAGAGATCACATGCAACTCGAATTTTGGGCTGAGAGCCTTTACACATGGGCTGTTGTCAATAAGGTGTGTCATTGCAGACCCAGACTATAGATGTCTTTGTGGAAGATGAAAGTCATTATTTGTACTCACAGGGCAAAAATGCATGGTCGCTTTAGCCTCCTTTATTCCCTGTTTCAGCCAGGATTCAGCCAGGATCAAGCGCACGCTCGGCGAAACGCATGCGTTCGATCCTGGCTGAATCCTGGCTGAAACAGGGAATAAAGGAGGCTAAAGTGACCATGCGTTTTCGCCCACAGATTCTTATCCATAGTAGATCCATGGTGAAATATGTTGCCTGCTGGAAACGTGTGTGAATTAAACAATCAGGTGGGCAAGTTTAATTACATAGATCATTCCAAACAATACCCACCTTGTCACGCAACGATCAGGTGGGATGGACCCATAGGATTTGCTTTGTCCATGTAATTAATCCTTTTATAAGATACTCCCTGGCAGTGTGGAATGACCCCATAATAGTTCTTTAGGGGGCACATCACAAGTGCTAAACTACGTTGTCCATGGACATTTACCCCTCTTTCATGAGGCAGGAATATTAGTGTCTGTGATAAGCACAGTCATGCTGTTTTCAGTGAAATGGATAACCAAGACTTATGCTTAGCATAGGATGCACTTTAGAGAAATTTCACGCCAGAAGCATACAACAGAGCTCTGATGCACAGCCAGGACTTTCCTCAAATGTCAATAGCGCCTCATCCTTATAGTTCCTTTTTTCTTTTGGAAACTGAAACCAATTCAGCTGTAATTACCGAATCTAATGAAACACCACAAAAACAAGAGAGAGTTGTGGTTCAAATCATTTCACTTTGTATAGGAAGAAAATCTATTATTCTCCACACTGATAAATAATCTAAATTTCAAATTAGCAAATTCTAATTAAATTCTACCACTATAAAGAAATTAACCAAACATGGCTATTTATTTATTTATTGAATTTATAGCCCGTCCTCATTCCCAGCCAAGGCCAGGCTTAGGGCGGGTAACAACTTTTTAATACATAAAATCATAGCAGTAATGAAAACCAATTATTAAAACATCATACTAAAGCCATAACAAGATGGTCTTGAAACAACTTAGACACCCCATGCAACTGGGTTTTGGGCAAGTCAACCCCATAGGTACCAAAATGGGGAGAGGGATGGGGAGGCCAGTAATGATGGATAAACTTGCGACTGCCCTCAGTTATAGGCCTGGCGGAATAGTTCTAGTTTACAGGCCTTGTGGAACTCCTTAAGGTCCCGCAGGGCCCTGATGTCACTAGGGAGACTATTCCACCAGGCCGGGGCCAGGGCCGAGAAAGCCCTGGCCCTTGTAGAGGACAGCTGTACACTCTTTGAGCCAGGGACCACCAGCAGATTGCTATTAGTAGAGCGTAAAGCTCTTTGGGGGGCAAACCAGAAGTTATGGCACTGATTCCAAGGCTTGTGTGGCACACATTAGGTGTCAAAGTGTGGTAATGCAGCTCCATTGTGCCCTGCTGTCCAGTGTGCCAAACATGGACCTGTATGGAGCAACAAAATCAAGGGTATTGTCGAAGGCTTTCATGGTCAGAGTTCATCGGTTCTAGTAGGTTATCCGGGTTGTGTGACCATGGTCTTGGTATACGTCAGGAAAGAAAATACCAAGACCACGGTCACACAACCCGGATAACCTACTAGAACCGAAAATCAAGGGTATTTGCAAGATTTGTAAGATTCATTTTCACTTTCTTGAGGAAAATGCATACTTTTGTTTACTACCGAAGGATTAGACTGTTCATTTTAGTTAAGCAAATGTAGAGGCCAGGATTGTTCATGATCACGAACATTCTCTTGATGAAAGTTAATTTAATAGATGATCCCACTTACCTGACTAAATTCGTGTTTGATTCATTCTAGCACTTCAATCCTATACTTTTACACCAGCATTATCAGCCTGTACATTTTCTAGATGTAACAAAGCAATAAGTACATGCCTTTCTGGGTATTTGTTCATTCAGGTATGGCAAATCAATAATCATAACCTTTCAGGCATGGTAAAACCACAGACATATCCCTCAAACTAATTTCCATTGAATAAGATATATATAAATAAAATTTGAATACAATTGAATACAATTCTGAGATCTAGAATAGCACATAATTATAGTACCATACAATTATTCCCTCAATCATAACTCCCCATCTAAATTTCTCCACATACACCTCAAAACCCACCCAAATATATACCAACCCAAAATTCCTTGCACAGCTAAGAACACAAGAAGAGAGACCAGTGGTCCATGTCGTCTAACTTCCTAGCTCAGAACTCAAACAGTTGCCTTAGAAGGCAGACAAACAGGTGTTTGATGCTTCTGCTGATGCTGCCTCCTAGCGTGGGTATTCATACGTTTGCTGCCTCTGTTATATGGAGATTCGTTTTAGTTGCCGTAGCTAGTAGCCATTGATGGACCTATCCTCCATGAATCTGTTTAACCCCCTTTTAAATCTGTCCAAGTTGTAGCTCTGCAAGGTGTATGAGAAGCTTTGCCCCTCCAAGGACTCTGCTTGGCCCAGATTACTAAGTGAATACAGATAACCATTTACAAAGTTGTGTCTAATCACAGGAAAATTACTCATGTATTGCTGGATCGTGGCACAGAGTCCAAGGCTTGTGTTGTACACATTATATGTCATAGTGTGGATATGCAGCTCCATTGTGACCTGCACTCATTTATCTGCCACCACGTGTGCCAGGTTATGACCTGGATGAAATAAGATTTAAATTGTGGAACTTCCAGCCCCAGGATGTGGTGATGGCTGCCAGCTTGGAAGGCTTTAAGAGGGGGGTTGACATGTTCATGGAGGAGAGGATTATTCATGGCTACTAGTACAAATGGATACTAGTCATGATGCATACCTATTCTCTCCAGGATCAGATGAGCATGCCTATTATATTAGGTGCTTTGGCACACAGGCAGGATAATGCTGCTGCAGTTGTCTTGTTTGTGGGCTTCCTAGAGGCACCTGGTTGGCCACTGTGTGAACAGATTCCTGGACTTGAGGGGCCTTGGTCTGATCCAGCATGGCCTTTCTTATGTTCTTATCAACTAAGATCAAGGCAGGAATAACATATATCACCATCTAATGGCCTAGACCACATATCTACCTAAGTCCTTTTGATTTGCATGGTTGTATGCATAGCTGATTTGTATGATCTCTTCTTCCCAATTTAAAAAGTAAGGATCTGGTGAATCACCCATAATGTATGGGGTAAGATTAGGTGTGGTTTATTCATGCACCTTGATATCTGCCTCAGGCGCCCCAGCCATAAACAGGAAACTTTGGGCATTCATGTGTGAGAACGAGAAAGGGGTTGGTTGTTCAGTCCAGATCTGTGGAAGACATATCTTTCAGCCATCATACCTTCAGCAGAATGATGAGACATGAACACTTTTGCAGAATGGGATGTATTTTCTCCACAGTATTCCTGTTTCATCATAGTGGTCTAAAACGCATGGTCGCTGAACCTCCTTTATTCCCCGTTTCAGCCAGGGTCAAAGTAACCCGGGCTGGGGGGGTGGGGGAACTGGATGCATTACCTTGAATGAGCAGGGATGAAACTGTGTTCAAATTGATCCATGAAAACAGAAAATGCAGGAGACGTGGAGTTCCTGTTTAGTTTGCCACACCCCACGCCCCCGGTGATTGGTTGTTTCAAATTGACCAATGACGAGCCAGGAAGAACGGTTTGACTCCGGCCAAAAGAGGAATGGGAAAAGCCAGGTTCATTTTGCGTCAAAACAGGGCTGAGCCAACAATCAATAAGGTAACGTTTGTTCGCAAAAATTTGATCCTGGCTGAAACAGGGAATAAAGGAGGCTACAGCGACAATGTGTTTTTGACCATACTGTCTAACCAATATCTAAGCTGTAGGAGTGGAATTGTTTTTCTTCTATGATCTATGTGCTAAAGCTGGATTTGTTTGTTTTAATCACCAGCCTAGAGGTGAAATACCTTGTAATCAATATAGTACTTTTAAAATATTGCCCTTCCTCCAAGGAGCTCAGGGTGGTGTCCTTCATTCTTCCCTTCTCTATTTTGTCCTGTGAGGTAGGTTATGAGAATATGGGACTTGCTCAAGATCATCCAGCAAGCTTCCATGGCAGAGTAGGAAGTTTAACTTGGGCTTTTCAGATCCAAGTCCAGTATTTTGCCACTACTCTATTCTAGAAGACAATTAGAAAATGGAAAAAGCTGAGTCAACATGCAATTTTTATTGACATAAGAAATAAGAACATAAGAAGATCCATCTAGTCCAGCATCCTGTCTCACATCTCCTCTGGATGTCCAACATACAGGCTGAGGTCTTCTCCTGATGTTGCCTCCTGGAACTGGGATTCAGAGGTTGACTGCCTCCAAACATGGAGGCCCACTTTAGTCACCATGGCTAGTAGCCACTGATAGACCTCTCCTCCATGAATGTATCCAATCTCCTTCTAAAGCTGCCTATGCCTGTAGCCATCACCACATCCTCTGGCAGCAAATTCCACTTTTTAGTCACTCAACGTGTAAAGAAGTATCTCCTTTTGTCCATTCTGAATCTCTTGCCCATCAGCTTCATTGGCTGTGTTAGTTCAAAAGCAACAGGGACACAAAGAGGGAGGGCAAAGAGCTCTCTGTGGGCCAGCAAAGGCCTGAGATGCAGCGCAAGGAGGGGGTTAACCACCCATGATAACTTCATGGCCTTTGCATTCACAATTCAGAAAGAAATCCAAACAGCTTAAAAGGAGAGGACAAAAAGATAGGAAGATCATAAAGAAAAATTGTTTTCGTTAAGAAATCTTGCTCCACGTGGATCCTAATTATAAATTTCTTTTCCAGGTAGGAGGATTAGTGCTTTGGTAACATAACCTGCAGGTGTCTGCCTCACTTTCTAGAATAAAGACTTTGGATATATTTTCTTTATTTGGGTAGTACACATGGCCACATCACCTTTACATGTAAGTTTAGTGGGAATGCACAAGTGTTTGTGTTTTGCTATTAAACTTTCCCTATCTCTGTGGAAGCTAAAGGTAGCCAGATGCTCTTTAGCTATGTCCACCTCAGTACTCAGTTATTCACCTGTAGTGTTGTGTTAAACTGTGGGTAAACATCATCTGTGATAAAAATTATGGGTTATGTGTCTCTGGAGCATTTTGATTTACTCTTCTAGATCATTCAGAAATGATGGGTGTCCATTAAGTGCTGTTGTTGTTGTTTTAAGGACCATAAATCACACCATATGGTTTTTATTAAGGGGGATACCTTCATGAAGATACAAATTTTACAAACACCCAGAGCCACATTTCTGTTTGAAGATAACATTAGCCCCAAGAATTATCCTCATTATCTATTTCATTATTGGTGCCAGAGGTACAATTGATGGATGGAGGTCAGCATAACTCTCTATTGGATTTTGTATGTCGCAGAGTTCAGTTACAGGCAGGCCTTTACAAGATCAGGCTCCTGGGCCTGTTAAGTGCACAACATATATGCCAACAAGGTGTGGGTGTGAACACACACACACTGTACACACAAGTGCACAACATCTTAAACCTGCTTGTATTAGAGGTCTTCAGTATAGAAGGTTAAGAATTGCACAACAGCATGGCCTGATATAGCACGTATAGCAGATATAGCAATGCTTCCATTTCCATAATATTTTTATCTTTCTGGTCTTAAATCTACAAAAGGACTATTGCAAAAACAATCATAGTTAATTTCTGCAATCTATCCATCTCGTTAAATTGTATCATGTGTTTCTAAAAATAATTTAGCACTGTGGATTTTTTAAAATCCTACCGTTTGAGGAAAGTAAGCATTTTGCCTGGAGGAGACGAGATAAAAATGTGAGAAACAAAGTCTACTTTGGAACATCTGCATGATAGTTTTGCTTTGAATGTGCAATTAATGCACAACCAGTTGTTAGTATTTCACAATCTCCCTCTATTTCCTCCAATCAGTCCCCATCACAGGAAGTAGCCATTGCATGTGATTTGTAGCCACTATGGCAGATATCGGACTATGAGAATTCGTGAACAAAAAGTTCTTTTGCAAGATACCAGCACCATCTTCTCTCACCAAATGGGAAATGCAGTTGCCTTGTATTGGTTTGAGAACTATTTGTAACAAAGGAGGAAAAGGACCTAGCAAAAAAACTTGCTGTGCTGTTTATATCTATAAACAGCACAGAATCCATTATATCTTACAAATTCTAAAGAGCCAAAAATGACTAATTTCTCCATTTGTATTTATGTAATAAGCATTGTGCAACCAAGGGTCTGAATACTACAACTACCTGTGCCATATCACTCAAAACAAAACAGAACAAAAACCATAGTCCTGGTAAATGGGTTCCCTTAATGCTTGGTGATTCTTCCTTGGCCAAAACTCCCCTGAAATGTGCCATATTTCAAGTATATTCTCAACATACTAATTTGCACTTTAAAATGCTTGGAGAATGTGAAGCAAGTCACACAGAGAAAAATGTCTGTTCTCATGGAAACATGTGATCAAAATGGACACATTTAACAAACCATTTCCATTATTTGCAATGTACATTTGTTTTCAAATCTCATTGGCTGCTTGGTTATCTTGATTACATGGCACCCTGTGCTGTCCGCGCAAAAGGCAAAGAAAAAAAAGTGTATCATTGAAGACATCTGCAAATGGATTTTTATTGTAAGGAATCCATGTTGTGCAGCCATATTTCCATTCTGTCCTCTATGTGTCTGTCTAAAAACACGTGCTGCCATTTTGTGTATTTCAAAGTGGAGACAAATCAGAAGCCACTTGTATATGGATTAATTCCCAAGAAAGGCATTGCAAAAGGTATAAATCAGCATACCTAGAATATACCACAAACCATTATCTATGCCAGTCTCCAAAGGGCTGCGAGTCCTAGGAAATTTCACGAGAAACAAGTAACTTGGGTGCCATCTTACGTCATGCTAAATATAACCATGTTTCTAATTGCAGACGTCTGCTCAAAGAGCTAGGAGCCGATGCTACCGTTTCTAACGAGCTAACATTCTGTTTCCCCCTTTCACTTTTTCCTTTTTCGAACACAGTTGTTTAACTTTGGTGCCACTGCACATTACCAAATGTGTCTAGGACAAACGTGCTGCTTCCCCCCCCCCCTTGATGTGTATCCCAACATAGCGGTCAAACCCTGCCGCGAAATTTCACCATTCTTAGTGTTTCAATAGCCTTCTGCTTGTATGTTTGAAGATCCGAAACTGAATGGGGAGGTGGCCACGGCGGCGCTGGCAAATGAAGACTGTCCCCACATAGACCAGGCTATGTCACCTGATGAGGGGCTGCCCTTTACCCGTTCTGGCACTCGGGAGAGATATGGACCTTGCTTCCTCTTATCAACCGGGGAATATCCCTGCCCGCCTGATGGAGGAATAAGAAAGGGTATGTAGATGAGGTCCTGAAATCACATAGATAGTAACTTAAGAGTTCCGGACCATGAAAACTTACGCTGGAATAAGCTTTGTTAACCTTGAAGGTGCCACATGAATCATGTTTATTTTTTCCCAACAAGTAATAAGCTTGTATGAAATACTAGACTGTGCTCAAAATAACCTGATGCCTGCATTTTAAGTTATCACTCAGTTTCTTGGGGCTAGTTACAGTGGTTCCCACGCTCTTTAACTTGTGTACCCTTTGCAAATAATTTAATCTAACATGTATCCACTACATGCTCATATATGCATTACCTTAGCTTCAATGTGGCTCATATTGAAGCTTCCTTCCTTCCTATCATTGGAGTTCCTGGGCTGCTATGGTCCCGTTGCCACAAACTTTTCAGTATTTAGGTTTTGCCACCCTTTTCTCCTTTATCCTGTTTCCTTGTGTGGCTAACAGAAAAGGGGAGGTACCAACAAGCTAAATAGAATTTTGGAGGTTATAGGAATCTTCACCAGTGCATCCCTTATGAGAAACCTGGTCCTTTACCAATAGAATGCATAATTATAACCTTTTGAGATGTGTACCCTGGCAAGTACCCATGTGCCCGTAAGGGTACCAGTAACCAAGTTTGGGAACCACTGAATTAAGAAAAAAGCTACAGCAACATCATGTTCTATCACATCAAGCCCTTCGGTCTTCCATGTTTGCTTATTTGCAGTAAGTACCAATAGTCAGCAGTATTTTAAATAATTATAGCTTCTGCACAAGACGTGTGGGGGACCCTTCTATTGGAATAGTCCATTAGCAACTGCGATATGGAGGGAGCAGGCATATTAAAATCATTATTTGGCCCCCTCTTTCTTTATACAGCACTCAAGTTAAAACTCCAGCACAAGCAGCAGCATAAATGAATGGAATGGCCACCACCCATGAAGAGGGAGTATGTTACCCCTTTTTTCTCTCCCATCATTATCTATATTTACCATCATTAACTTTTTGTTACTATTGCCTGTCGCTGATCTCTCTAAATAATTTGACTCTGCTTTTACGACAGTTTTGGACACACTCCTTTGTTCAAATAAAAGTTCCTCTTTTTTTTTCCTTCAACATAGCAGGCCATGACTTAACTATGCTGCTAAACCAGTGATGTCTACAACACAAGCCTCTTAAAAATATATCCAATAAGTTTAAACAGTGCTCATTTTGGATATCTGAAACATATGAAAACCCATGTGTCACTTCAGCTAAGTATACATATGCCCTGATCATTACAGCATGCGTCCAGAGGCTCCCGGGTGCCGATGGAGCTTCATGTGAGCAGGTGCTGAATGCTCAGTGGAATGTTGCTAGTCAGCACAGAGAATGGGGTAGCTCCTACTCATGCGGAGTTTGGCGGGCACTGCCTCTGAATTTTGGCCTGCAGCTATAGAATGTTAACACTGTATATTAACACATTGCAAAAGTCTGTAATGGCACAGAACATTACTCTACTGAAGCCCCATGTTATGTTGCATGATGGGGGGGAAATTATAGGATAAATGCCAATTGTAGAATTAGTACATATGCAATTATAATTTCAAAGATTATTATTGGTAAGAAAGAGTAGGATAACTGTACTTTCATGTGAAAGTATCTGCTAAAATTGACCTTTGTAGCAAAGTGTTTTATACCTGATTCTGTATTGGATAGGTTGGCCATTTTCATTCAACTTGAGCCTTTTAATGGTTCTTGCTTCTGTGCATTGTGAAACTGCTGGAAAATGGCACTTTTTGGGAATGACAGACGTGCAGTTCCCATGATGCACCTCAGCAGTACCAGGCTCTGCCTGTTGACTGAAAAGTAAGGCCAGCTGGCTAAAGAAATAATAAATGTCAGCATATTGTTGGCCTGTTTGGGAAAAAAAATACATAGAGAGCATCTTAAGCATTCCAACTGAATTTCATTTCATAGAATGTGTAACTGTGTCTATAACTTGCGGAGCTATTTTGTGCATGTCTAAAAACTGGCAAAGAGGGGGAAGGGAAAGAATGCATGCAGAAATGCTGTAAAGTGAGTAGTATCTCTATAGCAACAGAATAAATGCCCTTTGGTTCATGCTTTTTTAAGTTATAAGGCATCCGGGGAGGGGAGGGGGTCTGTTTTTTTAATTATACAATGACTACTTAGAGTTTGTATATCACACAGATAACACAAGCAGAATCTTGATTTGCCTATATTCATTATAAGTGCTTTAGGACACTTCCTACATCACAACGGTGTGTCTGTCCAAGTGAAAGGATTTTGTTGTCTCCATTGTTTTCTCACACGGCCATGTTGCAAGGGATACTACTCTTGGCATGTCAACGCATGAGGATGCTACTGAACTGGCTACCTTGTTGACCATTCTGTTGTTGATCCAATGCTGTATTTTTTGAATTTTCCCCCCTTTTAAACAAAGGTTATGAAATGTCACGGAGCCTTAACAGCATAGCTGGCGTAAGTGGGAAAGCAGTAGGATTATCCTCAAAGTCTGCACCCTACAGTTCTGCTAGCCCAACGAGTCATTCTTGGTCTCCCCTCCCATCCATTTTGTAGCATGGATCAGCAGCAGAGAATGGTCTAAGTAATTATTGTCATCATCATGATAATAATAAAAAAAGAAAAAGTAATTCTTTTTAATTAGCCTATGCATTGTCACATATAAGGCAGATGATGAAGCTTGAAGATGTCATGTCTCTCGGTAGCATCTCATGGGGATGGTGTTGCTACTGGCGCTAGTAATACTTACATTGGTAATATCCTATGGTAGAGCTGAAATGATTATAGGTGGGCATTAGTAGTTTGGTGGGCCATAACACTGCATGATATTGGTACATAAGACAATAAGGTAGATGCACCATATAGTTTATTCTAATGGTGCATCATGCTAGTACAACCTTTTCCTGGCTATTGGTGGATCCGCTAGCTTTTATGGAAAGGGTTAGGCTTTTAGCCCAATGCTGAAACTTGCCAACGATTGAAGATTTTGCTTTTCTCAGGATAATTTTGAGCCATAGGAACCCTGCAGAAGCTTGAGCAAAACACGTGCAGTAGGATGAAACTTTGCATGGGCGCCTATTCTAAGTTGAAAGCAATACTCAGATACACTGTAGAGAGGTCTCTAGCTGGCTGGCTGGCTGCATGGGAGAAAGTACTGGTGGAGAAGAAAACTGGCTGCCGCTGCATGTAGCTCTTTCTACCTTAGTCCTCCTTCCTTTAAACACCCAGCTTGATTTGAAAAACACAGGAGAGAAGCTCAAGTATTGATTATATTCTTTACATGCAGATCTTTGCAAAGAAAGGCCTGTCATTGCTAAATATATGCCAACAGAGGCAGTCAAAGTGACTTGACATGGAGAGAAGGAGATGGACATTGATGGCTTATAAACATCTGGGTGGAACTGTGCAGGCATAGAAGACCTCCTCATTTGGACAAAGTAAACTCACTCCATGCAAGTTTGCAGGATGATTCTGTGTGGTTTCAGAGATATAAGTAGAGATGCAGGCTTTTTCTATGGCCAAAATGTAACAAATGGTAGAATATTTTTTTGTTGTTCCATAGCATGAATTGCATGAAGAAGAAGAAAAACAAAAAACTCTGCAATTGTATGAGTAACTTTAAAGGGAGGGGGGAAAGGTAAAGTGATATATTTTCTTTCAAAGCTCTTTACTTTTACATACATTGTAGTAGCCAAAATGTAAATGTTCTAAAAAATGTACATTCCTTTGCTATTGATTGCTTCTTTTTGTATACAAGAGAGGGGTAGAATTAATGGTTTTTAAAGTGCAATCAGGCAGGTCATATTGACCATGCCTTCATAAATTCATCACAATGACATGAAAATCAAGAACTTTACATTCAACTAGAGTTGTGTAAAATGTACAAACAGCCTTCTTTTCTTGTCTGTTTTTGTTGGCATGCTTGTGAAACATGGGACCACTCTTGGACCTGATGGTAACAGCTGGTTTAGATTTATTTTCCAGCTCTGGTTATGTTGTACTTTATTGGTGTATAATTCCAATGTGAAGACCCTTCATGACAAATTGTTCATATTAGTAATCAGTAATGAATTTTAACAAAAAGGTGGTTTAAAAAAAAAAGGTGGAGACTTGCAGTACAGGAAACTGCAGAATCAGGAAAACGACTCAAATATAAACTGGTCTCAAAGTTTAAGAAACAAGACAATGGCATTGTATGCAATTTAGTACTTCTGGGTAAAATGCATGCACAATGTTATGCAAAACAATTCTAGCATGAAATAAATTTTGTATCATGGTTTCAATGCCTGCTGTATAGTAAATCAGAACTGTTTTCCGAAATGATCAGAGGTTCCCAGACATGTTTCTGAAATCAGGAATAAATAAGAAGACTCCCAGCAGAAACGTAAGAGTGGAAACTTGCTCTTGCTTCGCTTCCAAAATTGTAAAATTCATGAGCGCAAAATGAATGGAGCCCCCACCCCAACCTCGATAAACTCAAGTCTTCAGTCTTCACAGCACTAATAAATATAACAAATGGAAGCTAAACACCTAGAGATCTGTAGGTCTGTCTCTCTCTCCCCCCCTTCTCCTTTAATAATAAAAGTTTGGCTTTTTGGTTGAGAATGTCAATTTCAGTTTTTCTTACTTCTATGGCGGTTCTGAGTTTTCTGCTTTATAAAAGCAGACCACTTCCTATGACCTAGGGTTGCCAGGTCCCTCTTCGCCACAGGCGGGAGATTTTGGGGGCGGAGCCTAAGGAGGGCAGAGTTTGGGGAGGGGAGGGACTTCAATGCCATAGAGTTCAATTGCCAAAGCGGCCATTTTTCTCCAGGTGATCTGATCTCTATCGGCTGGAGATCAGCTGTATTAGCAGGAGATCTCCTGCTACTACCTGGCAGTTGGCAACCCTACTATGACCCTTTAAAAAGGGGCTAGAGCAAAACAACTTCAGAATGCAGGAAGTTATGGTTTATGGTGCCAAAAATAAGCATTGCAGATTCAGAGGATAAAACAATATAGATTACTTGTCAAAGCCGTTCTTGTAGCCGGAACGTTGAGGCTAAGTGCTTCGCAAGGCTTACAAATTCACCATTGAATCAGGGAGCATAATAGATCGGGCAGCTTTCTGCAAAGCTTCCATAACTGCTGATGGATGTGAAGAAGTATATGAACGGAGACCTTGACAGAATAAAATCGTGAAGAAATGGGCAAGAAGGACAAGGACAAAATGATCAACAGTAAAGGGGTTATCCAATGTAAAACCACAATATACGGTGCCTCTCAAAAGCTTCATTCAAAAAACAAAGAGTGTAATAGAAGTATAAACCTTTTCTGACTTTTTCTTATTGTTAAATAAGGACTGGTACCTGAAGCTGAATGTGTGCAACAGTTCCCATCTTTGTTCATCTGTCACCAACTACATCATTGCAATTTTAGCAGAGTTTAAAAATGCCACTCGCATTTTTACAGCTGATAACATTCCATTTCTTTTCTCCAGAAATAAATAAAACATATCACACTTGAAACGCAAGCCCCAATTTCCCTTTTGCTGTTTTCAGAAGGCTGTTGACCAAGGATTAAGCCATAGGTGTCTGCATTACCCATTACTTTTGAGGGGGAATTATACCGCTGTGATTTGAGAATGCAACGCAAATCTCTCTCTCTTCAGCATGGATAGTTCTGTAACTGAAACACAAAGTGATGCTCAAAGAACATGTGTCATGTATTTTAACCTAAACCCAGTCACATATGAGGTGGAAATGGTGGTCTGATGTTAATTCCTATCTGAAGTTCATTCCTAGAGAAAAGTGCTTACTGAGAAGGATACAGCAAGTACAGAAAGGACAAAAAGTTGCAGCAGCCGCTGCAGGAGTCACCACCTGTAACCAATGGGAACACTGATTTATTCATTTAGATGTTCTATCATGATCAATCTCAAAAGCATGGAGCAGAGAATGGTAATTTAAAGCAAGAAATAAAACTCTGGTTTATGATGGGATATGGGACTACAGAGCCATATTTACGCATTTGCTAGGTCTAACAATTGAACACAAAGTTATGAAAGGCAGTAGTTAATGTCTTCCAAAAAGTGACTACATATAGATTACTGGAAATATCAGAGGTAATATTATTAAGGATAATATATGAAAAATTGAAAGTGGATTCACTCTGTATCTTGACAGCTGTAAATGCCTGTTTCCACCACATGGAAAAACAAGGCTTATACAGATGTTGTCACCTAGTTAAAAGAAGTATGGAATTTCACATTTCAGAAAAAGTAACCTTTTTTACTAGGAATGAAGCAAACAAAAAATCACACAAACATGAAGTCAAAATGGCATCCCTTTATTAATTTTTTTAAAAAACTGAAGAACATGACTACAATCTGGTATACTAGCTGAAGAATTTAAGTATCTAAATATGTGCAGGAATGAAAGTCATGGGTTTCACAATGTTGAAATAGTATTTTATGAATTTATTTTAAATAATGTAACTAAGTTATATTTGTTTTCTTGCCTGTAACTTTCCTTGTCCAGCCTAACTGAAGAGAATAGATGCGATCATTTTATTTGTTTATTTAAGCAGAATCTAAGGCAGCTTACAGTAAATCACACCCAACCAACAAGACTCGGTAATGAAATCTCTAACAAATTTATTTCACTTGATCTTAGCAGATAGGCTGAGAAGTGACTCCCTAGCTCACATTGCTTTAGCATATTCCCAAAACAATACTGCACAACATATATATTCATCAGTGCCAGATTTACCTATAGGCTTGGCAGGCTGATTACAAGTATATATTTTTTTCAAATTCAAATAGCCCATATATGGCTAAAATAATATAATACACTACAAAGCTACCATAGGACTATTTTAATGTGTTAAATTCACACAAATAAAATGTAACAAAATTAAATCATTTCCATTCTGTAAATAATGAAAGAAATACCCAGAGGGTTAAATTCACCCTACTGAATTAAGGAAAAGTTCCTTGAATGAGTCCTAGTTAGTTCCATCCAAGTCGTTCTCGTCTGTGCTGCAGAGAACAAGCCGCTCCCGTCAGGATAATCTGTTCATCAATGAAGCTCCCGCCGGAGTCTCCGTAGAAGATTATCTAGTCAATTTCACATGTGCGCTTGATATCAGCATATAACTCGTGCCAAAAGCACTTTTATTTCTATGGCTCAAAGTGGGAGCCCCTCTTCCTTCCATGTCATTGTTTTGAGCAGAACCGGGCCCTGCGGCTCCTTAAAAGGCAGTTCCCCATAGCTCCTGTGTGATTGTAGGAAACATGAGTTGGGTCCTGAAAACTGGAACCTGGCTCATTAAAAGTCTTAACATCTAGTTTGAGCCTTACTCAGCCCTGCCCAAACACTCCCCTCAACAAAAATTATAACCTTAACGGCAGCAAATTTGATATTAAAGTATCTGGTTCAAGGTAATCATTACATTATGCAGCAAATAATACGTAGTATTCTAAAATAACGTGAGAGTAATAAAAGATGAAAAGTAGTAATCTAAAAAGTTGCCTCCTTTTAACCCTGCTATCAAAAGCCAGCTAAGACCTTTGAAAAGATGCTCGTGCTGAGAGCTTCAAAGATTTCACAGAAGAGAGGAAAGATATACAAGTTAACCGCTTTTTAAAAAATTCCCCTTTTTCTGCTATCACATGCAAAGCAGTAGTGAATTGAGGCCTTCCTCCATTGTGACATATGTAAGCCTCCCCTGACTCCAAATGATTCCTGGTGGGTAAGATCCACAAGTTCCTCTTCATGTCATACAGTAGAGGAGCTGGGTGGGGTGGGAATATGAAAGCATGACTCATTTGGCTTCTGCTCCACCTACGTCTATTGGAGTTGGCTCCAAGGTCAGTCCCAGAGACAATCTACACTTCTTGCTTAGACCACCGGTGACATTGGCAAGGAGGCACATTTCGCGTAAGTGATCCAGACCTGTTAATATTGAAGGGGAATCGCTTCCATGATGAAGTAAGCACAGAGTAATAAGGACAGACAGCAATACCAGCATCATGATTTATGTACAGAAAGCTGTAAGAAGCCCTTGGAAACTCTTAAGGAGTTAAGGGATCCTGGCAACCCTGCCAGTGCCTGCCAACCAGTACCCCATCTTGTTTATTTAAATATTTATACCTTTTTGTACCTGATTGGGCCCGAAGTGGTTCAAAACAACAAATACAGTAGAAAACAAAACAACAAGCTGCATCTTGGGCAACTGCTGGATCCAGTGGACCGGCTCATCCAAGGGTAAGATGGCACCTCTGGCTATGCCCAAGCTTTATTCCCTGGAACAGGAAGGGAAAATACAAGTCCGCTTAAGATGTCACGCAGCTGGCAAAGATGTTCCCCCAATTTTCTCCTTCCTGTTCCCATATTATTAACCAGATGCACTATAAGGACTGCTAGAAATTTAGCTCCATCTTAAATTAACAAAGCAAACTGTGTATTGTGGCAACAGTGTTCACAATTGCAGTTCCATAGCCATTACATGAGAATCTGTATCCCTGTTAAGTCTCAGGAGGTGCAGCTGGTCATTTGAAAACAGAATAAACTACCCTGCATGCAACATAATTCTATCAATCTTAGTGATTACCTGACTCTCATTAGGACAGAATATGAATGTCCTTGATGAGCCCTTACAGCACCACTGAGACTGTTAAAAGGCTTCTGGAAGACATAAAGAGACAATGTTGTTGCATGGAGCAAATTAACACCTGGAGCAACTTCAACTTAGAGGAGTCCAGTGGCGCAGAGTGGTAAGCTGCAATGCTGCAGTCCAAGCTCTGCTCACGACCTGAGTTCTATCCCAACGGAAGTTGGTTTCAGGTAGCCGGCTCAAGGTTGACTCAGCCTTCCATCCTTCCGAGGTCGGTAAAATGAGTACTGCATGGATAGTATTTAAACCTTTATGGCTCTGTCTTCAAATGAGCCTCTTGATACAAGCTGCACAAAATGCCTTCTTTGGCATTTAGCAGCTTCTGTGAAGTTGTCGACCACTGCATTCTAATAATGCTTGATGGCTTTATAAATAACTACTGAATTGTTTGCCCAAATTAGCATGGCACTCTCAAGGAGCTGCTGGGTTCTATGACATTTTGAAATCGACGAGCGAATAATCTGCTGTAATGGTTGCATCTAGGAGCCCCATGGCGCAGAGTGGTAAGCTGCAGTACTGCAGTCAAAAGCTCTGCTCACAACCTGAGTTCGATTCCGACGGAAGTCGGTTTCAGGTAGCTGCCTCAAGGTTGACTCAGCCTTCCATCCTTCCGAGGTTGGTAAAATGAGGATCCAGCTTGCTGGGGGTAAAGGGAAGATGAGTGGGGAAGGCACTGGCAAACCACCCCGTAAACAAAGTCTCCCTAGTAAACGCCGGGATGTGACATCACCCCATGGGTCAGGAATGACCCGGTGCTTGCACAGGGGACCTTTACCGTTACCTTTTAGCAACTTCAAACAGCAGCCTTCAATGTATTTTCCATGAACCAGCGCGACCCATGATACATGGCAGCAGAACTCCACAAAAGGCAGCTGGAAAAGTCACTTCTATTATACTCTCACTCTAGAAAAGATTCTAGCTAAAGACACTGTGATAAGAGTCAAGCATAATGGCTATTAATCCGGGAGAAAATGATTTTTCACATAAATTGCCAACTTTCTCACTCTCTTTAAAGTTTCACAAGCACAAAGAAAATACAATCATGGAAAGGAATCGTTACGATAAATGAGCATCCCGGAATGCAAAGGAAACAGAGCACAGAAAAAACACGGAAAGGCAGGAATGAACTGAACACTGCAGAATGAAGGAACTCTGAGACAACTTGGGACAGCTGCCCTTATTTTAGTTTCCTCTTGTACCATAAAAATGTACCATAAAGCAGTAGTTTTTCTTTTATTCTTTCAATAAAAGGTGCAGTTTCTCTCAAGATATGCTCAACAGTCTTCTGTATTCATTCCATGCAGGTAAGTAGAGGTAATAAATATTAATTCAGGAGGAATAACTTCATGGAGGATATGGCCGTTTCAAATTCTTGACAATTTGAATTCTTCATCAGTAGCCACTTGTGAATGTTACCCTTCATGGGAATTGAACTATATCCAGCACTTTTTAATTTATTATCAAGATGTGCAATATAAGAGGAAAATGCTTGAAGGACTGATGAAGAATTCAAATTGTCAAGAATTTGAAATGGCCGTATCCTCCATGAAGTTATTCCTCCTGAATTAATATTTATTACCTCTACTTACCTGCATGGAATGAATACAGAAGACTGTTGAGCATATCTTGAGAGAAACTGCACCTTTTATTGAACTTTTTCCATTCACCACCATCCTAGAGATGATTTTGTGTATGTGTGTTACAACTGTATGAATGGTTCTTTTTGTATATTTATGAAGTGCGTATTGTATTAGACACTGTAGCATATAAATATTTGTTTGCACTTATAAGTATTCTTCACTCCTGTACTGAATTTTTTATCTTTTGATACTAGTACAGTGGTGTCTATTTTCTCCTCCAATACCTGGAGGTTGGCAACCTTAGGGTTCAGTGGCTAGGATGTTAGGCATGTGAAAAAACCAACTACAATTCCTGCTCTTAAGCTTGTTGGATGCCCTTGGACCACATCCTAATCTAATTTATAGCTTCCTGAGGTCCTTGGAGAAAGAACAGGATACAAATTATTCAAATGCATAGGTAGAGATCACTAGTGATAATCAGTCTTCTTTCACTTTAATCCAATAAACAATTCCAGCAGTTTCCATAGCAGACTACAGCCTGGTACATACTTTGTCCATGTAGACCTACAATGTGGCAAGGGTCCCCAACGTGGCGCCAACAGCTTTCCTGGTGCCTGCCAAGTGTCTTTAGAAAGTGGGTAGGGCCAAGTGGGGCCTTTGCCCATTGGAGAATTTATTGGCCAGGCAGATGTTTTAAAAACTTTGTTTTGGCAGCAGCTGCCACCACAGCACAAGGATCTTCACTGTATGACTTAAGGTAAGATGCAGCAGATATTTTGTGGTTGGTTAGGCATCACCGCAGAAGCCATTTTGTGGCAGCTGTTCTGTTGCTGGGTCCATAACACTGTGTCAGAATTCCAAAGGCGCACGCCGACTCAAGAAGGTTGGGGACCACGGTCTACAAGATACTGAGAACATCTTACTTTGAAACATCCAACAGTACCTAACCCAGAATCTACTTTCCCCCACAACCTGAAATCGTTCAGGCTAGAGGTCACCTATAAAGTTGTTTTTATTGAAAGTTACTTTATTAGACCAACCTTTTTCCCCCTGCATCAGCACTGGGCAAGGCACCAGACTTCCCTTTACTGTCAGATAATAGAAAAGTCTGTTTATTAGGATCAATACCTTTGCTGCTTACTAAAGCATTTGTTTTGTTGCCTTACAACCTTGTCATTCAAAGCTATTTGTCTGGCACTGTGGATGCAAGATTCTTATGGAAGCCATCTCCTGTTCAGCAGTGATAACCCGATGATAGCTTTTGATCTTATTCAGACTTTATCTTATTCAGAAGATATTATCTTATCCAGAAGCCTTGGTCCATAATGTTTTAATTCATCCAACCAGGGCTACAGCTACTTTCTTCCATATATTTGGATGAGGCTTCAAATAAATGACTGGAAACTCATAGTGCATTCCTGAGCGGAATGCCTGCGCCGAGCGTAGGAGGCAATGCAGTGGTGCAGCCTCCAAAGGAGGTTTTGACCCCACCGAAACCTCCTCCTGGCTCAAAATCTGTGCAACCCTCATAGGGTTGCACAGGAGATATGCCACAGGAGTTCCAGACTTGCTTAGGTAGTTTTGTGTCATGTCAGCCCATATCTGGGGACCAGAGTAACAGATGTTTTACCGGTTCGCTAGACAATAAAACCAGATTGCATAATAAATCACTGTAACCCTATTCGGAATCAGAAGCACTGAGAATATGCCCAATTCAGACACAATGACCAAATCATAGAGACATATGTAATTATACTGGATCAGACCATTAGTCCATCTAGCTCAGTATAGCCATGTCTGACTGACAGGAACTCTCCCAGGCAGTCAAGGATCTTTCCCAACATCTGTTCCCTGAGACCCTTTAACTGGATGTACAAAGTACTGAACCAGGGACATTTTGCATGCATTTTCCACTGAACCCTGGCCGCTCCCTCCAAACATGGTTCGAACCGTAGAAATCTGCTGGGAGCTTGACAGTCTCCATCTCCATCTCCATCAGACAATCTCCATCTCGCCAAAGCGCGTACCAGTTCTCTCCAGTGTTCCTTGTAACCCTAGTTTGCCATGGCGACTGAACTGGGCCACAGACAGTCTCCTATTCCATTGCTTTCAGTGGGACTTAATCATGATAAACCTTTGGCCGGGTTGTGCCTATTTAGGTGAAAAAAGCTTTTATTTCAGTACAATGAATTGTTCATTTTTTAAAATGAACTCTAGGCAGCAATTTTTCTTTTTGTTTGCTTCTGAACTTGCAGTCAGTGTTGCCACTAAATGCTCAGAACTTCACAGGACACCCTATGAAACTGTAAATATACCAATGGTGTCATACTTAAATTTTGCCAACATTTCTGTTGTAGAAGGTCTAGCCTGGAAAATAGCAATAGGCCATGGAATGTCCAGCTCCACATCCAATTAAAAGCAGCTTTCCAGAACTAAGAGCACCAATTGGCTCAGGAGAACAAATGTTTGCTTCTGTTCCATTGCCACACATCCCATGTTCATTCCAACCCCAGGAGAAACATTGACCACCTAGGAAGAAAGGGAGAAAAAATTGAATCAAGACATTCAAGCAACAAAGCCATCACACAACCCTTTCTCCTCACCACAATTAAAATCAAACCACCAATTTAGCAATCGCCATAAGCCACACTGAGCACAGTATAAGATAAAGCGGAGTCTCTGTGATACTTACTCTTTACCAACTATCCACAGAATTGGGCTATTAAGTCTGTTATGCCATCACAATTTTCAACAAGAGTATAAACAAAAGGGGGGGAATCATGAGAGCTGGGTTGCCATTTTTATAATTAGTTATTTAAATCGTTAGCCAAATTGCTCAGTTATGAATATTTTTATGGGGAATTAGCAAATAAATAACTGGCAACTGACGTAACTAAGCAGGACACAACCTATGTATACCAGAGTCCGTACTTCGACCACAAAACAAGGCGAAAGAAATGGATTTTCAATTAAATAGTAGAGACGTTCACCAATGTGGCAGTTTCCCTTTGAAGAGGGGCAATATTCACCTGATCCAGTAGAGGATGTCCGTGGTTCTGTGCAGCTAAATGATGAAAAATGGGGGAAAGAGGGGGGGTTCCTGGGACTTGACCAGCAAGGCGGGAGGATTGCGTGGCAAGGCAGTGCTTACCCAAACCAACAGAGTGACAGCCAGTATGAGAGGGCAAAAGGAATGTAAGTTATGCTGAGAGCGACCCGAGTTATACTTTTTCTGGGGTGGGGGATGATGGGCTTACCCCCTCATGGTTCCCATGGCAAACAAAAGTGGACAAAAGCATTAATGGTCGGCTGCTAAGGTGGGGCAGGGGGCAATTGAGACAGGCTAACCTACACCTATTGACTGCGCAATTCCGGGAGACTAGGGAGATGATCATTGATGGGATTATCAGGTCGGACACAAAGACGCGAACAGCTGCATCCGGGTGAGTCACTTCCTGGTCGCCTGAGGTGCGATTTCTCGGAGGCTTCCAATGAGCCATTCAGCATGCAGATGGAGGGGGTGGTTCTGGCTACATGTTCCTTGCGAAATGGCTTCTACTGGAGACTCGAGCTGGATCACAGAAAAATGGAATCCCTCTGGTTCACTCGGAGGGCCTGCCTGCCCTTGGTTTCTCCTTGCCTGTTTCACTGAGTGGTGCGTGAGCCCTTCCCTTTGCTCTTGGGGGTTTGGCACACGTCTGGAACGGTGACAACACGTGTATAGGTGGTTGCCAGATAGCACAGTCCGGGAGATGGGAACCGTTTGGCTACAAAATAGCCCAGTGACAGAATATCTGCTTTATGTACAGAAAGTCGCAGATTTACTCCCTGGCATTTCCAGTAAAAAAGATCATGTAGCAGTTAACGTGAAAGACCTCTACCCAAGACCTTGGACAGTAGTTCCAGTCAGAGTAGACCAATAATCTCATTCATTATAACAACTTTATGTGTCTCCACTGAACACAAAAAAGTGTATGAATTTTAAGTCCCCATGGCAACATTCCAGTATCACCCTGTTAATAACAAACTCGATAATCTTTATGTCTGTTTCAAGGACAACAAAATGGGCCATATTTCCACAAAGAAAGATCCATTAGCAACTGGCTGCTCAGATTACAACTAGGGTTGCCAACCTCCAGGTACTAGCTGGAGATCTCCTGCTATTACAACTGGTCTCCAGCCGATAAAGATCAGTTCACCTGGAGAAAATGGCCACTTTGGCAATTTGACTCTCCCCTCCTCTCCCCAAACCTCACCCTCCTCAGGCTCCACCCCAAAAATCTCCAGGTATTTCCCAACCTAGAGCTGGAAACCCTAATTATAAGGGCAATTTGAACGGGGCCTAAGAGTTGTTCAGCAGTGAAATGGGCTACCTAGGGAGGTGGTGAGCAGCGTTTGGACAAACACTTGTCAGGGATGCTTTAGGCTGATCCTGCATTGAGCAAGGGGTTAGACTAGATGGCCTGTATGGCCCCTTACAATTCTATGATTTTTCTCTGTATTCTGTGTATTATAATTGTTCAACTGTATTGTTCAACTGTATTAGGTGAACTGAAAATTATACTGAATTATACCAAAAATTATTCAGACAGAAAGAAAATGTTGACTGATGTGATTGTCGTTAAGGAATACTTTGGAGAGAAGAACTAAAATTAGTCAGCTGCTTCTTTTATTTCAACCATATATCTGAAACAAGAACTGGAAAGAATATAGAAAAGAAGCTATAGAAAAGAAGTTTTCACACTTCTTTCCAACAAAACTAATTGTTTGAGAAAAACAATGAGACAAGAGGCTCTCCTTTCCTAGCCTCATTCTACTGATCTGAACAAGCAGAGTCTGCATTAACATCTAAATCCATGGCTGGCTTCCCATGAAATAAATGATACTCTTAGCCAACAAGCAAATGGTGTTTCAGTCTCCCCAGCAGCAATATAGGACAATAATATTCATTCACCTTTGACAGAAAGTCTGACCTCTTGAAAGTGGCTTCCTGCAACAGCTCATGCATTTTTAATCTGAGAGACCATAGCCAAATCCCCTTCCTTCATAAAATGCCCTTAGGTACCAACATGATATCATTTGAGAACGATTGTGAAAGTCAGTACTAGTTTTGCATCTGTTCAGTTAACATGTGACTCCCTTGAACTGAATAAAAACAGTTATAAAAACACTTTTCATAGATGTACAATTAAAAAAAAAACTCCAAAGCTTTTCTGATGGAGAAAAAACATTGTTTGTTTAAAACATCCTGAAACCGAGGCATGGTTAGAGGAAAAGGAGGAGTGGGCTTCAAATCCCAAGTTTGTTTACTAAGCTGTAACTTGGCCTGCATGAGGATCAAAATACTACAAGTGGGGGGCTTAGAAACTCCCAGTGGGGGGGTCCCATCTTCCCCTCCCCACTGCTCACCTTCCATGCCTTAGCCAGGTTTCTCCTTTGACTATCTGGAGACCTGTGCTACTGATCTGATCTTTAAAACCAACCTGTAATTAAATAAACCTTTTTTATTTGCATACAACACCTGCCTCTCAGTGATCTCCACGTTCTTGCTCACCACAAACCTTATCTCGTGGCAGCAAACCCAAAGTCTTTAAATTTGCGACCCTGATAACATCTGGTAACTGAGGGGATATTTAACAGTTCTAAACAAGCCTGCTTCCTCAAAATCATAACAGGCTGTGTGGGTCCCCTCAGTTCCAAGAAACGACCTGTCACAAAATGCATATAGAAGATGTCGAGGAATATGTGGAAGGTTCTGCACATGAATTCAGCTGTATTTGCAAGTACAAGAATGATTTATAAAAGCAAGAGGGGCTCAAGCATATTATTGTGCCCCTATAGCCTTTAACTGAGATCCAGGGCATAATATTAATAACAATTGCAATGCTATTAAAGAATGATCATTATATCGTATGCTGACAATGTGCGAAAACGCATGATCGCTTTAGCCTCCTTTATTCCCTGTTTCAGCCAGGATTCAGCCAGGATTGAACGCACGTTCGGCGAAACACATGCCTTCGATCCTGGCTGAAACAGGGAATAAAGGAGGCTAAAGCGACCGTGCGTTTTCGCCCATTGATAGTGTATAATAAACTCTAGCTTTGCTATAAAATGGCTGGTTTGAAATTCATGGCTGACACCCACTTAGCAATGATTTTTCAAAGGCACACAGCACTTGAAAAAGGCAGGCTACTCATTTATTAATTGCAAAAAAAATTCACATTAAAAATTTTTTAGTCTAAAGAACAAAAAGAGGTTTTAGGTCCCCACCCTTTTCTTCATTAAATATCTCTGCAGTCCATTTTAATGCAGCAAAATCCAGGAAATGGAGAGACACTGGATTGTTAACAATGTAGTTCTGCTGAATCCAACCCCCCTGCAGCACATGATGCAGGCTAGGCTGCTTGGAAAGAGTGGAGATGGCTGGGTTGCTATGGAAACAAGAAGACAAAGCCTTTCGCTTACTCATCCCCAGCGATCCACCCTGTCAATATTGTTAAAGACTGCTAATAAAATTTTAATCAATTATGGGATCAGAATGAATTTCAAATGACAATTTGACACCAATCTCCCAGTTCTGATATAGTCAAGCTCTTCCTTTGTTGGCAACCCTCAACCATGTCCTGCCAACCTGCAGCACTCTCCAGTTCAGCTACTGGAAGAGATCGTTTTTACTCAGCGCAAGCTCCCAGGTTCCTACTTCAAAGTATGAGTGCTGATTGATATGATTTGTAATCAGATTAACTGATGAACAGGCCCTTGCCCATTTATCCCGTGCCTGTTCCCTCAAGAAGCTGTGAACTGTGAGGAGTACAAGTTCTGCATAGATTATAACAAGCTGGCACTTAAACAGGAATTCGTTCCAAAATAAAATTAACCACCGACTTAATCTATTCTAAATTACTTCCTTGAAGTTATGGCTTCTACCTAAAATTGGCTTGTTCCCCAAACAGTCTTCCAAGACATGACAGACTCAGGAACTAACAAGGCGTTTCAGTCATCTTAGAAAAAAACCAAGGAGAGTGGCCGATGAGCCTTTTTGCTCAACCCAGTTAGAGTTATTGAATTTAATATTGAACAAACCCTCCCAAAAGCTTGAACAGAAGCTCAACACAGAGTGTGGTATGGTGGTGTTATTTCAAGGTTACAAAGGCATGAGTAGGATTCACTATATGAGAACCTGAAAGTAAGGACTATGTTTCTCCACAAGGATGACTTGCTGAAAACTGTTCATGGACATCTCATTTTCCAGTTACAGAGACAGCCGTGAGACCATCTCAAAGCTGTGAAGTCAAGGGCTTAAGAGTAATTGGCTGCTGCAACCTTGCAAAACCTGCAAGCTTCTACCTAGCTTCCCCTCCCTCATAATATCGAATAGAGTTTTCCTCATATGGAGACATCACAACTTCTGTGCTTCCCAACCTTGGTTTCAGATCATTGGTTCAAACGTCAAAGGTATTGATTATGGTTCACGACCAGCAAATTCAGAAAAAATATAAAAATTGGGAACAATTAAGAATAATCATGGTACACATCAACCACAAATACAGATAAACGTACTGTATTTAACATATTAACACTCCTTAACAAATAAGGATTTAAAATCTGTACCACTCTTTAAATTAAGAACACTTCTTAGTTTTTTTGAGGTTATAGACCTGGGCACAAAACCTGGCAACCCTTCGTGTCGTTTGATGGTTTTTATCCGATACGAGATATTTTATTTCGATTTTATTAGATCTCCCTGGGAATCTTTCCAACAATGGCCCAATAGTTTCACTGCGGATTTTGTTGAATAAAGCGCACTCCAGCAATATGTGCTCAGTTGATTCAATTTCTCTTTGTCCAGATCATTGGTTGCTCAAAACCGGACTGGTAGATACAGAGATTGTGAGGATAGCCAGATGTGCTCCTGTTACACATTTATCATTACATCTAATTTGGCCAATGACCCTAAATTTAAATGGCTTGAAAGGGGATTAAACAAATTTAGGAAAGATATGAATATCAATGGCTGTTAGCCATGTTCACAAAATGTTATATTCAATTATAGAGGCGTTATGGTTCTGTGAATACCAGTTGCTGGCAAGTCAAGCACTAGAAGGTGGATTCTTGCATTTCACCCCTGTTTTCAGCTTCCTAGAAGCTTTGGGCTGGCTATTGTTGGGAAAAGGTACTAGATGAACCCCTGATCTGATCAAACTGGGCTTGTATATACCTGTTCTTACTCAGTGATAAGGAAAGCAAAACACCTTATAGAAGTATATATTTCCACTCCTCCTATCATACCTGCAGACTTTATAATTAACAGAACAGAGAGAGGCCTGGTTTTGCAACGTGCATTACATCACAAAAAGAGGCTGTCCTTCCCTAATGACATCTACCTCCGTCCTTTGACTGAAGGTGGATCTGTACTATACAGATTGTATTGCCTTAGTCTGTTTTGTCGGGATTAGATTTCCGTGGGTTTGTCTGTTTCTAGCCCCTGAGGTTATAGAAACAGGGAAGAGTGTAGGAACAGGGCTAGCTTGAAAGGACAGGTGCATCTAGTGACATCTGATGGTACTTTATTTCAAATCTTGATATGCCTCAATCACCAGCCTCATATACCCATTGCACAGGAGCAAAAACATTACACAACCCTGTAAGGGAGGCCCTGAAGACAGGGCAAATAACCACTCATCACAACCTTTGGATCCCTTCCCTCTCAAGAAATGAGCAAAACCATTCATTGGGCAGGAAGGTAAGGTGGGGTGTGCTATTAAACAGCATCACTGTGAACTCTAAAGCAGAAACCTCGCTGCCATATGGATCTGCCAAGGCCTCCTCAAACAACTGAAACTTTATTCTCCCTATTACAGCCAGAACTCTTCAAGGGCAGCATTTTAATTGTCCCATATTATTTTCCAATGCAATCCACCATTAACATCATATATTATTAGTCATACACTGCATGCTAAAAATAAATAAAAAGAAAAGCAATAGCAGCTTAATGCATTAATGCATCTCATACAACTGTCTCTCTTCCACAGGCAAATTGAGATAGAGATGATTTATAGTTAAGAAACCTACATGCAAGAAAAATGGCACAAGAACATGCAAGAAAGAAAATATAAGAGAAGGTGCAGCAAGATCAGACACATGAACAAGGAAAAAAGCTTCCATAAAGAAATAAACATTAACGTGCAAAAAGAACTGGCAGAGAGACAGAAACAGGAGGCAAAAGATGACCAAGCAAGGAGCATTATTATTATGATGATGATAATTAATTGATCCACAAGAGAAAGCAACTCACTCTCTCCATAGCAACATGATCTTCTCAAGATGAGGACTAAAAAGCAAAAAATCCCTCTAATATAATCTTCAGCTTTCATGTTTATAACAGTATTATTAGTTTAACAGAAAGTAGGAACAGCAGAGAACTCCCCAGCTATATTTTCTTTCTTTTTCAGAAATATTCTTAAGGCCCAGATTCTTTATCCTTATACAAAATGAAATGTTAACTACAAACATATATTTTAGCAGATTGAGAAAACTCCCACAGACCGCTTGAGAAGGCAATGGTTATGCACTATAATTATTCTCCCTAGGTCTCCCAGCCACATTTCCCCCAACTCTCAGTCCCTTGCCTTCAAATGTCCTTACTGAAGGGAAATCCAGATTTTTTTCTGTGGCCTGGACCAGATCTAGTGGTGGGGATTGATGGGTGTGCTCTTAAAGCAGCTGGCAGCTAGGACTCTAGGCATCATCCGTTAGTTCAAAAGTAGCATACTTTTGGTGGTGGAAAGTGCTATTAAGTTGCAGCTACTGTATGGTGTGGGGAAGGCACTGGCAAACCACCACGCAAAACAAAAGTCTGCCTAGAAAACGTTGGGATGTGACGTCACCCCATGGGTCAGGAATGACCCGGTGCTTGCACAGGGGACCTTTACCTTTACCTAATGTATGGTGACACTGTAGGGTTTTCAAGGCAAGAGACTAACAAAGGGGGTTTGCCATTGCCTGGCTCTGCGTAGCAACCCTGGACTTCCTTGGCAGTCTCCCATCCAAGTACTGACCAGGGCTGACCCTGCTTAGCTTCCAAGATCTGATGAGATCAGAATAGCCTAGGTCTATTTAGGACCCATCTATTTAGGACCAGCAAATACATTTTAATGGTTATATGCATGCCTTCTCTCCGCTACAATATATCAACATACACAAAGTTGTCACTGATCTGTTTGTCAGCCCATTTTTCCACCTGTTTGTGAGAGACTCTTTTAAGTGTCAGAAATATTTCTTCTTACTATTCAAGATGGCTGTCAAGGTCATGCCCCCCAAAAAGGGGGGCAACCATTTCTGATGCAACCATTAAAAAGGTAAAGGTCCCCTGTGCAAGCACTGGGTCATTCCTGACCCATGGGGTAACATCACATCCTGACGTTTCCTAGGCAAACTTTGTTTACGGGGTGGTTTGCCAGTGCCTTCCCCAGTCATCTTCCCTTTACCCCCAGCAAGCTGGGACCTCATTTTACCAATCTCTGAAGGATGGAAGGCTGAGTCAACCTTGAGGCGGCTACCTGAAACCGACTTCCGTCGGAATCGAACTCAGGTCGTGAGCAGAGCTTTTGACTGCAGTACTACAGCTTACTACTCTGCGCCATGGGGCTCCTAGATGCAACCATTACACCAGATTATTCACTCGTCGATTTCAAAATGTCATAGAACCCAGCAGCTCCTTGAGAGTGCCATGCTAATTTGGGCAAACAATTCAGTAGTTATTTATAAAGCCATCAAGCATTATTAGAATGCAGTGGTCGACAACTTCACAGAAGCTGCTAAATGCCAAAGAAGGCATTTTGTGCAGCTTGTATCAAGAGGCTCATTTGAAGACGGAGCCATAAAGGTTTAAATACTATCCATGCAGTATTTATAATGGATTAAATATTCTAATTACACAAATGGAAAATTCTGAAAGTTCAGCTACTATATTTCATCAGCATCTGATCGTCATTTACATAGTTTTGTGCATATATTCTTTAAGCATTTACATAGTTTTGTGCATATATTCTTTAAGCTACCTCAGACCTGCACCAGAAATCGAATTGACTATCTGTTGATTATGTATGGATTATGCCAATTGCAATCTCTTCTATAAACTGAGGAAGGGTAACAACACTGATACACACACAAACTTAAATCACCCTTGCCCAAAACTACACCAGTTGCAACAGTTTGGAATGTAATTCTATAGCCATGGAAATGTGATCACTGCCACACTGCAAATCTAACAGCAGTTTCTGCAAACAAATGGAAATAAATATGCAGTTGTGAACAATGCAATTTCCCACAATCTCAACAAGAGGCAACGAGTTCCCGAGTGCAAATGGCTCCATGGGGAAAGGAAAACCAATAAAAACAGAGACAATGATTTATTTGGGAAAATAAATGGCCACAGCTTTATTGATTACAACAGATGAAGCATTGGCGGAGCATAGGGACAGATCCAGAGATCAGGTGACCACCATGTCATCCGATATATCGATAGCACGATAGAACAGCCCAACCCGCATGTTGGGCTAGCAACCGGAGTGGCATATAGGTGGCACCACCAGGACATAGATCTCTGAGTGGAGCCTACACCACCTGAGAGTGGAGTAAGTAAACAGCCCCTGAGCTGGGCAACAATGCTGTACTCCATCCCAAGACCCCTTATGGGGGTCCCCAAATGGGGAAGGCAGGCACGCAGGCACCTTCTCCAAATTGGATTAGTCCTGATGTCGAAAACCGCCTGAGCTGTGACGAAAAGAAAGATAACAACCAGAACAGAGGGAGGGTGGGCAGGACTTGTCACCACCCCACAAAAAAAGGATGGTGCCTGGGCGGCGCGCCCTTAAATATGCACAGGAGGGGGTGGAGCAGCGCGGGAGCGCGTCATCCACCCCCAATGCCAACAGTTCCAGTGCCCGTCCCTGTACAGCAATAAGCTGTGCGCTGGACGGGGAGGGCAAGAACGCCCAGACGTGCAGTGAGGGCGAGAGCAGCAACACTCGCTCACCCCGCCCTTCAAATCCTCCTCTTCCCCTAGGAACTGGGCCCAGCAGGATCGCAAGGAGCGACCCAGGTAATTCTTGGTTGCTTTCAGTTTCAGACTTACAAATTCCTACAAGGAAATTACTCAACATAGGATATACATTAAAGCCTAGGGTAATCACATATCAATTTGTGATGATGCATTAGCAAACCACAATTGACTGTTGCTTCCAAATCTGTTTACATGTACAGTCATTCTAAAACTATTTTGGACAAGGATCACATTAATATCTGTATACACGTTACAAATGAACTCTTGAGCGCCATTCCACAGATGCATAGAGATAGCTAGAGAATAATACAAAATCCTTGTCAGATATGGAATACAGATTCTACATCTAATACTGGTTGCTAATAGAATATACTCTATGACATTAAATGCTTATATGTTTGCAGGATCAAGAACTTACATCTGCAAGTGTCCCTAAAACTTTCTATATATTCAGCAACTTTTGCCTGAAATTTCTTATATTTCGCAATTTGAGCTTTTGTAAACCAGGATTAGAAGAAATGAGTGCTTGAGAGAATGTGTGTGTGTGTGTGTGTGTGTGTGTTAAAAGCAGAAGCAAAATCTAGTAGCTGTTTTAATTGATGTTCATTGATGTAAACTGCTTCGAGGTCTTAGCCAAAGAGAAGTGGTATAAAAAACAAACAAACATATGTTTTCAATAAAGCTTTCTTTCATTTTAAAAGATCCTTACTTGGGCTAACGTTGGACCTTGAAATGATACAAATATATCAGCAACCATCCCTTGTTACAAACATTATGGGACAGTGGTCACAGAAAAAAAATTACAATATTCAATCTTGTATTATAAGTGCACAGGATTAGCTGTAGAATATGTGTGGTGCTAACGTGTTCATTTTAAAATTAAGCAGATGAGTATTTTTACCATTTCTGCAGGTAATAATTACTAAATAGAAATAATCTGACTAATTTGGTGAAATAATAATATTTCATTAGTTGATAACTCAAAGTAGTTCACGAGTGATCTGTATTTTCAGGTTATTTATTAAATAAAAATATTACATTAAAATTTAATCAGAACAACTGCCTCTGGGCTGCATGGACCAGCTTGTTCCTTGCTACAATAAATGAAACACAAACAGCCGGTGGTACCAGGTCTAGTGAACTTCTAGTTCCTAAGGATCAGATCCTAAGGGCCCTTACTGATGTTGCTGTGACAGGATGGAAGCCAACTTCTCACACCACTAAGGATAATGCTACTATTTTCAGATCATATGAGAGGACATCAGTATGTTGCTCCTTCCCATACCAGAGTTTTCACAGCCTTTTGAAAGCAATGTTAATATGGAAAGCAGTCACACTGTGGATTCCTCCCATGTGATCCTGGGATTCTGGCATTACCTGTAAAGTCATTGTGAATTTTGCTTACTTCAGATATATTAAAGATAAGGGGGGGGGGGGAGACCAGTACGTATCTGTCACATAAAACCCCATTATAAAATGTATGTCTGCTTATACCCCATGACTCAAACAGTTCTATATTTAGAATTGTCAGCAGAATCACAGCCATTCCCAAATAGAAACAGTGCATACAGTGGAAGTCCAATGAAACATGAAAAGCAAAAATAGTAGCAAACTATCAAGCAGGTATTAACTGAAACATCCCCCCCCCCAAAAAAAAAGATGTGCCTTGTAAATCTGTTTACCTTCCTAGTTTAAGGGAAACCATGACTGTATTTGCTGAATGCTGTCGCCGTGATTGACCCAACATGACTAGAGATTAAAGTAGACAGCCAGGCCCAATCCAAAATAACTGCACAAGCAGTTCTGTTCATCCACAGAGGCTTTAGTAATTGAGGGTTGAGGAATCACTCTTGTTTTGAATGGCACTGCATTCTCTATAAAGGAGCAAATCCACAGCTTCATTAGATTCATGTCTGCAGGCAGAGGTAAAGTGCTCTGACCAAGGTAGTACCTTCACCAGCTCGGCATACAAGCAAGACAGTGGGTAGTAAGTATCCTATGATAGGCTGGAGGAGGGAACTGACAGTCTTTTTGGTGCTGGCTGTTCTCTCAGGTTTACAAGACATGCATTTTCCCAAAAAGCACTGGAACTTCCTATTTTTCCCAATTTGGTTCCTCTAGCCAAAGCACTTGCTTCCCTTCAGTTCTTTTAGATAGCAGTTGAAAGAACTATGTGAAACTGAACTGGAGAGAGCATGAGAAAAGTAATATTAGCAATCACCTGTACCATGGAGCTATCCTCCAACTTGTGGCTGTTCCATGGGAAGAAGAGCCCCTTAAACTGGTAGCCAGACCCCTTATGCTCAAGGAAAGCTTCAAACTTTGGCCATTTATGCAGGGTCAATTTTGATGCTCGCTCAAAGCTCTTTTTAAAAATGTGACCTTTAAAATGCCTATTCACGGTCCCGATGCAAAAGGAGAAATTACACACACACACCCCACTCGCCTGCTCATTTGCTTCGGAGCAAACACAAAAGATCGCGTTAAAGGGGCTCTTAAGAAATATGAAGCAGGTATGCACCGGCTTCGCAGTCACTTCCTGAATGACGGTTCAGAATGAAAAAAATTTTTAAAAAATGTGCGGGGCATTTCAGCCTGGAATGCGCTGATAATTACCAAGCATAAATAGCCAATGTTTAGTTGAGAGGTAGGGTACAGGTCAGTGTTAGTAATATGACATAGTTTGCAGTACAACTTCAAGTGTACTTTCTCATTACACCTCCCAAAAGATACATACGAGAAATAAAAATCAGACAAATTGTGAATCTCTGCCCAGGTTGGTTTTGACAAATTACATTCCCACACCATTTGTACTCGGGAAACGTACTCATTCTCCAACTAATGCCTTCAGGCAATGCACCCAGTAAAGACATTCATCAAGAGAGACACTAATTTGTTGGTACTGCTCTGCTGTAAGCTGCATCAAGAGCCTATAGGATGAACCATGGGCAATGTGGGTTTTATAAGCCCTGTTGTGCTAGCCAGTGGACAATCTAAAGTCATTGTTTGTGACAGGAATGTTCTCAGTCTCTCTAATCACATATCACATCACCCTGAGAGACCCCGGTGGTTAGAAATGGCCATTCTGGTAATGCTGTCAAACAAGTACAAAAATTGAAACTTCAGCAAATCTACGGTAAATAAAACATGAGACCACAAGACATGCAGATCACACAATAATAGAGCCTTCTAGACACATAACAAGGATGTATTTACAAGGCTCAGATGTCTAAAATATGAGTAGGTTTTACAATATCCTAACACAGAAATTAACTCTTGATAAATCAAATCCTAGAAAAAAATTCTTTGTCTGAAGGGAATGTCTTGTTAAGCATTTTAGATTTCTGTCTGCTGAGTGCACAAAACTTTTCTGAGAGGCATGAAGATGATAGAAATAAACTGAGTGGTTTAACTTTGAATGCTATAAGCTTTAATATTTCTAAACTTGTGCTTGCACAAGGGACGTTTACCTTTATATACTGCATGCCCTTATCTGTGGATACCTAATTCTGAAGACGGGGGCACACTTACCCCAAACAGAACCTTGGGGACTCCCCCAAGTTTGCAGAAAAATCTGAAAGGGTTACAAAATACACTGAGGGGTTAAAATCCCCCCTCCAAAAAAAGCACCATCTATGCATGTGCAGACAACACACATAGCTCCTCCTGCCCCAGGCATCATTGTCGGCAACATGGGGGGATGAGCACTGGTGAGCCCAGCAGCAGAGTCTAGGAGGTGCACCAGGCCCAGCGTGGGTTGCCAGCAGCCCGGGGAGGGGGTGGGAGGTTCAGCGGCCCAGAGCTGCACTGGGTCTGGGGTTAGATTAGATCCCCCTGGAGGTCCTTTCCAACTCTAAGATTCTATGCTTTTAGCAGGTCCCCATGTATATGACCAGAATTTCCACACTGTTTCTAGTACCCAGCCCTAAATACAGACACTTAATAAAGACAGTGCGCCAGATTGTTGGCCAGGACCTCATTCTATCCCTGTGATCTTCAAAGGTCCCTAGCAAGCAGTTCAGTTAGTTCTGGGGGAAGGGGCCCTTTTGCTGGGAGTCCGGCATGTCAATCACTTGTACAACCAAAAGAATTTGGGCTGCATCAAATTTGAAACAAATTCACAAACGACATATTGAAGTGGGGAAGAATTTAAACCAGCCATGGTCTTATTATCTTCTGCACTGATGTTAGGAACAAAGTCCATCAACTGGAAAAGACAGTTGGTAAATCTGTATCCATCTGTTCCCTTCCCTTATGTTCAAAATTGAACGTCAATTTAATAGGGACTCGAGCCCCAAAGGAAAATGACATGTTTTACATTTGGCTGTATCTTTGAATGGCATTTTGTCCATGGAGAACTCCACTCTTTTGCACATGCAATGGTCAAGGAAGACAGAGACATTTATGTTGGGCAGGGTCTTAAAGTCATCTTCTTGATGGAGTTCTGAATGTTCTCTGCCACAGACTGTACTACATGCACAAGAAAGTGCCCTCCTGTCTTTGTGGCACACATGATGAGCTAAAAGGAACAGCCTGGCTGCATGGAAAAGAGTCTGAAATGACTATATTCACCATATGCCAAGCCGGCAGTTTGCTTTTTTTCAAACAATATTACGAGTTCCCCTGGGAGAAAGCGTCTTTTACTCCCAAAATAAAACAGAAATACAGCTCCTCGCCAATTCAACAGGGGTTTAATTGGAACACTTCTGTAAAAAGAACAACAATGCACAAACTTCAGTAAGCAGAACATGGGGTAAAAGAAAAGCCAGATTAAGTCCATAGAGATTACAGGTATCTTCACATCTGTTGTCAAAGACGTAGCTCAATTTCATCAGACACAGTGCTCCGTTATATTGCAAAAGTTAGGATGGCCATTGTTTTTTATTCAGTATTAGAGAAAATAATGTCTAATGGAAAATGCCATCTTGTACCTCTTACTTGCATATTCTCTGTCATTTCTAGTTTACCACATCATGAACTACTGTCAGATCCATAGGACTGGAAGAGTCAAAGGTGCGATGGATGCTAGCCAAATCATTTACTTGGCTTCCTCAGGCTAGAATCACTGGCATGTTTTTATCATCCCAGTACACAAAGCTATATATGACATATTTTTGTTAAAGCTTTCTATGCTTAGTGATAGTAGCTCAGAGCAAACGAATGGGGTCAAATTATTGGGCAGATTTAAGTTGATTCATGCCAAGTTAAAGTACTTCTTTATGATCTGCTGAAATAGATTCTTTAAAAAGAATTGGGTGTTAGACAGCGATCTTCCAACTATCATCAGCTGCAATCCTACGCTAAGTCACCCAAAGTACTCTTGATTTCACCGCAACTAATGTTTATTTACTTCATTTGTACCCCACATTTCTCCCAAATGGGAACCAAAGGCAGCTCTCATTGTTCTCCATTTTATCCTCACAGCAACTTGCGAGGTCGGTTAGGCTAAGAGCGTGTGATCGCTCAAGGTCACCCGGCATGCTTCCATGGCCGAATGGGTATGCGAACCTGGATCTCCGACCCTACTCTGACATTTTACCCATCTCACTACAGTGGCTTTCAACGGAGGCAATATAGGAAACCAATAAGTAAGGCAGAAAGGCTACTTTTTGCCTTTGACAATTTATTCCAGAAGCCAGATATTCAGCTATATTAGTCAAAAACCAGAAACCAAAACAAACTCTCATAATCTCCACTGTTCTCGTTCATTTAAAACCAACAGTGCATGACTTTACATGTAACATCCATATTTTAGAAATTTCGCATATACATAATGAGATATTTTGGGGATATCTTAAGACTTAAGGGCTTTAGGAGGGCTTTAAGAGGGGAGTGGACATATTCATGGAGGAGAGGGGTATTCATGGATATTAGTTAGAATGGATACTAGTCATGCTGCATACCTATTCTCTCTAGCATCAGAGGAGCATGCCTATTATATTGGGTGCGGTGGAACACAGGCAGGATGGTGCTGCTGCACTCGTCTTGTTAGTGGCTTCCTAGAGGCACGTGGTTGGCCACTGTGTGAACAGACTGCTGGACTTGATGGGCCTTGGTCTGATCCAGCAGGGCCTTTCTTATGTTCTTATGACTAAATTCATTTATGTTTTATATATACTCTATACACATAGCCTGAATGTCATTTTAAACTATATTGTTAATAATGTTGTGCACACTGAAGCATCAATGGCACTGCTGAGGGCCTGTGAGTAATGCCCATATGCTGGCTCAAAAGGTCCGGTTTTCGGATCAGTCTGGATATTGAATGTCCGGATAAGGGATACAGAACCTGTACCTTAATTTTCAGACACCCAAGCAGCAATCCTAAGCAGGTAGTCTCATTCTATTTAACAGGGCTTATTCCCAGGAAACTGTTCTTAGGATTGCGGCCTCAGTGTTGCAACATGCAGTTCCTGGTGCTACTATGATTGCGTAGGGAGGGGCTGCAGCTCAGTGGTAGAGCATCTGCTTTGTATGCAGACGGTCCCAGGTTCAATCCCCGGCATCTCCAGTTAAAGGGATGTGAAAGACCCCTGGCTGAGACCCTGGAGAGCCGCTGCCGGACTGAGTCGACAAGACTGACTTTGATGGACCAAGGGTCTGATTCAGTTGAAGGCAGCTTCATGTGTTCATGTGTACTTTAATTAACTGCTCAAAAAGCACCTTTTAGATCTCTGCCTAGGAAGAAGAGAAATGGAAAGGAACATTTAAATTGGTGTTTGAAGCAACTTTTAAAAATGCCCTCACCCAAGCCTTGTAATGTTTTTAAAGGTAAAGGTAGTCCCCCTGTGCAAGCACCGGGTCTTTCCTGACCCACGGGGTGACGTCACATCCCAACGCTTACTAGGCAGACTATGTTTATGGGGTGGTTTGCCAGTGCCTTCCCCAGTCGTCTTCCCTTTACCCCCAGCAAGCTGGGTACTACCCTCTCTGAAATCCCCAAAGCAAATATTTACCTAGGTTCTGTTTTGCTCTGAGTCTGAGAATGAAAAGCCCAGCGGTCTCCCAGTGATGGCTTTACAATGAAAAATCCAAACACTGATCATGTGACGACACTTAATCTGGTTTCTCCTCCTCCGAGCTGCCCTATTATAAGAGGAAACAGGCCCCTTGAGAGGAGGGGGAAGACTGTTCATTTATCAGTCTGTACTACCGCACATCCCCTGACCTATTTTATTACTAAAAATAGCTCTTCTTAGGTCACTACTGCAAATTGAATTTTGCTGCTTCATTGCCCACTGCAGTCTCACGGAGCAGCATGCTGCCTACACACACACACATATTAAGAAGGTTAACCCGTGCGGCACTACACAGATGCAGCCAGTCTTCGAGAAAGAGCAGAAATCAGAAGCATGTTACCTGATATAATCTTTGACATCCAAGCCTGAAATAATTATTAAGCAAGCAGCCCAGGTGAGGCTTCTCCATTTTATTTTATGTCTTCCATTTGATACAAAAGAGATCCTGAAAGATGGCTCACGCAATTTAACAGACTGCATTCGTTAATCAAAACTGTTAAAATATATAAATATATCCAAATGAAAGTTAGTTTTTTTAAAAAAAATCAAAACAAAAACCCGAGAGAGAACACCGCTATCAAAACAACTATCCCAGCAATAACCAGCCTTCAGAAGGCATTGAAAAATGAAATTGTTTTTGCCAGCCTCCTAAAAGCTTAACTCCTTGTGCGAAGAGTTCCACAATGAAAAGACACAGTTTAAGATAAGCTAGGACCCATTTGATGACTTAACGTAGGGAACGCCCAAATGGGAACATTATTTTATTATTTTTAACCTACAAGATTTGTATCCCGCCTTTCTGCCCTTCACAAGGGCCAGCTAACAAATTCAAACATAATAAAATCACACTTAAAAACATTAAAAACAACCGAAAACAACCAACAACACATCACTAAAACCATTAAAACCAAAACTAAAATACATATAAAGACTTTCCCTTACAAAACTCCATTTTCAGGTGAAAAACAGAACCTGCTTGACCATAACAGGCAAAAAAAACCCCCACTTGACCATAATGGAACTGGTAGGTGTCCAGAGTCAAACGTAATTCTGTACCACTACAGGGCCACCCTGGTTCTCTCCAGTTCTCTCGCCAGCATGTCCTTACATGAATGATCATCTCAGGGCAATTATGGAAAGAAAAATCTTCTTAATGGTAAGAATAAGGTCAATTCGACATCAGGTGTGCTGTTCGTCATGCAAGAAGGGTGGATTTCCTCAGGGAAAATGAGCAATCTGCTCCTCTGGAATTGAGACCATCAGTGTTGAGTACCATACCCCACTGAAGACAGTTCAAATCCCTATGCATAAAATGCATTCATCAGAGTTTGTAACTTAAGATTTACAAGTGGGGCCCTGTAGGAAACTTGCGGGAGTACCTATCCAATTCCCCCCACTTTTGTTTCCTCCCCTCTCCCCTGCTTGTCTCAGTCTCTCACTCTTTCTCCCTCCTCTACTACTTTTCTTACTCTCTCTCCTCCACGCCTGTCACTTTCTCTCTCTTTCTGCCCACCCCCACCCCATCACTCACTCTTTCTGCCCCCCATCATCATCCTGACCTTGCACGCCGTTCCCCCACCCCCAAGAAGTACAGGTAGGATTCCCAGCTGCCCAAATGACTCTCCCAGAATCACAACAGATCTCCCAACTACAGAGGTCAGTTCCCTTAGGGATGCCAGATCCAGGTTGGGAAATTCTGGGAGATTTCGGAGTGTAGCCTTGGGAGGGGGAGGTTTGGGAAGGGAAGCAACCTCAGCAGGTATAATGCCATACAGACCACCCTCCAAAACAGCCATTTTCTCCAGGGGAACCGATCTCTGTCATCTGAAAATCACTTGTAATTCTGGGTGGTCTGAAGGTTGGTAACCCTAGTTCCCTGGAGGAAATGGCTGCTTTGGAGGGTGGAGTTATGGCATTATACCCTTCTGAGGTCCCTCTCCTCCTCCAACCCCATCCACCCCAGGCTCCAACCCTCAAATCTCCAGGAATTTCCCAACCTGGAGTTGGCAACACTATCTCCTTCCCACCCAACAGCCAACCTACCTTTATCTGCCACTATGTCTTAGGTTTTTGCACACACACACCCGCCTCTGCTCTGGAAAACTTTCTCCACAGTGGGGACCAAAACAGCTTATATCATTCTCCTTTCCTCCTTTTTATCTGCACAACAACCCCGTGAAGTAGGTTAGGCTGAAAGTATGTGACTGTTGAAGATCACCCAGTGAGCTTCCACAGCAAGACGGAGATTTGAACCTGGGTCTCCCAAACCCTGCTCTGAAGCTCTAACTGCTACACCATACTGTCTTTCATAGGGTGGCTGCTGTTCAACAGTAGCAAACAGCCAGGCCTAGTTGGGTCATGCAAGTTAGGTGGTATCAAGTCACCCAAAGACGGCTGCCGAGCCTAAAGTTGCCAACATCCAGTTCAGACTTGGAGATCATCTGGAATTAAAACTGAACTCCAGACAACAGAGATCTGTCCCCCTGGAGAAAACTGGCTGCTCTGGAAGGTAGACTCTATGACATTAAACCCTGCTGAGGCCTCCCTCTTCCCTCCCTAAACCCTGTCCTCCATAGACTTCACCACAAAGTCTCCAGATCAGTAGACTTCACCACAAAGTCTCCAGCAACCCTAGCCAGGTCTGGCACCAATAAATCCTTCCTCAAAGGCAAAAATAAGTCTGGAAAGGGCCCCATCTCCTCCCCCTGTTTTTTTTTATTTACAGAAACGGAAGCCTGGAATCTGTGATTGCCTAGCAACGGCCACTGAGGGAATCCATTGCTTAAAGCTACAGGAGCTCCTTTCATCATTTTTGGGTTTTTATGCCCCCCAATGCATTTTTTTTTTAGATTTCACATTTTTTCAGCAAACCTGGGGTCCCTTTCAGGCTTGTAGAAAGATCTGTCTTGCCTGTTCACAGCTCCATTCACCAGATTTAAGTATCCAAAGATTTGGCCAACTTTGCTATTAGAAAATAAGATGGTTTATACATACCCGAATCAAACTGTATTAACTGGGTTGTATAATATTGTAAAGATAGTACTTCAAAATATAAAGCATACTAGGGGTTAAAGAGCTCAGACATTCCAACACAATTTTTACTAAATTCTGAGGTGATATCAGCCACTATTCTCATAATTTTATGGCCTATATCCATGGCCAGAAACGATAAAATGACTGACAATTCACCAACAAGGAAATCAGAAGGGCATGGCCAGGTTGTCATCTATGGATCAGCAACTTACAGATACTTACATTTGTCAAGACATCTATGATATCTCTGTCTCATGAATGCTTTTTAAAAGCATTAAATTGTACAAGCCCAAAACAGCAAGCATTTACCAGTTATGTAGCCATCTGGTTTGTGAAACTGTCCAGTTTTCCAGTCTATAATTGAATTGTCCTTTAAAAGCAATTAAGATAAAAGCTCTTTGAATTCCTAAATGGCTATGATTTTCTGTCAATCAGAAGTAAAATTCAAAAAATGTACTGAGACACACATGCAAGCTACAGTCTGGTTGCTTCGGAGTTATTATAGGTAGGGGGGAGGGAGGGGGCAGAAATGGGGTTTCTTGGCATATTAATAACAACTTCCTAAAGTGTGAATACATTTATACGCTGAAAAGTCAGATACTTTGTAAGTACTTGCTGAATGTCTTTTCTTTCTTTTTGCCTGGGGCCATACTCAACAACAAGATATTGTTTGTGGTGGCTTCTTGACAAGTATGCAGCATATAAAAGTCACACTGTGCATAAATTAAGCATGCCACTGGCTTCTAGCATAGTTACACCACTAGGGACCACCAAAAGCTCCAACTGCTATAGGAGTCAGAAAGAGAGAAGGATCACGTTCCACCGTGCGCTGTTCCAAAAGCACATTCCCATTAAACCACCAGCACAGTTTTCAAACAAGACAGAAAAGACTCTGTTGTGGTTTTAACTGAGTTAACAAGGAACAAAGCTAAAAAATAGGAAAATGGGGGGGATTATATGGCCTCCCTATCATGGTTTCTGATAAACTGGCCCTCACACACATACGAGATCCGATTGACAGCATATTTGGAATCAGGACAGAGCCATCCACGAGGAAAAACTGCCAGGGACCTTCCACTGTAGAATGAGAGTTGCAAGAACCATTTCAAGCAATTTTAAATTGTTATATCAATCAAGTTTTATTTCGATACAATATCAGCTCTGAATAAAAATCAAAGTTAGGTGAAAATAATAAAATAAAATAATAAGGGGTGGGCGCCCCCCTGACCACGGGTGTCTTCGAACCCGTGCGTATCCTCCAATGAGAGGGGGGGGGCCTTCATCCCAAGCAGTCTTTCCCCATCTGGTCTTAACTTCATGGCAAGCTGTTATTACGGCCAAAGTCCACAGCAACTGTAGCCACGCAGCAGGGTTTCCCCCTCGGCGCACCATCCCCTTTCCCTGTCCTCCACCCACCCACCCCCACACACACACACTAAAAGCTTCTCAGACTGTTTACATCTCTCGGGACACAGCCTCTCTTTGTGTTTTAAAACACGATACTAATAAATTTGGTGCAAGAACAAAAATTAAAAAATAAAATAAATAAAATAATAAAAGTTGATGATTCTGGGAGGGATGATTTGAAGAAGAGGAGGAAAGATCAATGGGGAAAGGTTTTCAATCAGCCGTTTATGAATCCCACTAGACTGGAGGCAAAATTTGGCTACTTGAGAGGTTATCTCGCAAGTGGAGTCTGCTAAGAGAAGGGAAACTTTAGCTTCTTCCAATCTCCCAGGGAAGAATGACCATATGGGGAGAATGTACTGCGATCTTATGTCGTTGTAGAAGGGAAATTGTTATCTCATATTCCAGCTACCTTTTCCCCATTCTATCAGATGAATGGGCTGCAGCCAGGCTTTGTAACCTTTCATTTTCATTTCTTCTATTTTTAACTTATTTTATTAAGAACAAACTTAGCAGTGATTATTGTGAACTGGAGCATGCAGTAAACTCAAATGTTTTGCTTATCTACAGGCCACTGGGTCTTTTATATACGACCAGTCTTGAGTTTATTTTCACCACTTGGACATTTATAGATGTCAGGCTTTTTTGTATCAGAGCAAACTGCTGTATTTCCCTTTTCCATAGCACTCAAGACCCAATTTTCTAATAAAAAAAAGTCAATGCAATGTTGATTAACATTTGAGTTACCCTCTGGGAAATAATCAGGACACAAGAAGGAACACTGTCAGAACAGAGAATGAGCCTAAAAAGAATGAGCCTAAAAAGAAAGTCTGGTTACATTTGTGAGTCCAATTAGTTTAACACACAAAATTATAGCTCTGCAACACTAAACTGGTAAGAGAAAAACAATAGGCAGAACTAATTATTTTGCTAAACTGTGATTTTGTAAGTCTAAGTTACACAATCAATATTGTTCTTCTCAATCTTTACAAGAGGGCTATATCTATATTTTTAGAGCCAGCATGTTGTAGTGGTTAAGAGCGGTGGTTTGGAGCGGAGGACTCTAATCTGGAGAACTGGTTTGATTCCTCATTCCTCCACATAAGCGGCGGAGGCTAATCTGGTGAATGAGTTGGCTTCCCCACTCCTACACATAAAGCCAGCTGGGTGACCTTGGGCTAGTCACAGTTCTCTTCAAGCTATCTCAGCCCCACCTACCTCACTGGGTGTTTTTTGTGGGAGGGAAGGGAAGGTGATTGTAAGCAGGTTTGATTCTTCCTTAAGTGGTAGAGAAAGTCTGCATATAAAAATGAACTCTTCTTCTATATTAGAGCTAATGTTTCTCAATCCAGTCAGTTCTGTAGAATTCTTTCCCCACTTCTTTCTCAGAAATTAGTTTCAAGTTATCCACCTGAAGTGGGGGCTTTTTGCCACTAGCAATATCACCGTCACTTGCAAAAATATGGCATGACATGAATAATGGCATTACAACTTCTGATCGCTTCAGAAAGACCTAGTTTCATGTTTATTTGCTACATGATGAAATCACTCTGATGTGACTTATATTCATCACTTTCATCTGACAAACCTTTTTTCCTGACTATGTCCCCATTTGGTGAGAGCTGAGACATACTTTGTTCCAGAGATCCATCAAAAGCTAGGACATGGCAGATATCAGCTCTTACCGAATGAGAGTGTCTTTAGTCACATTAAGTTGATAGCCGAGTCAATTATTCATTCTTAATGACACATTTGTATCAAACAAACATGAAAATGTGACCTAGGAAATATTCGTTTTCAAAGTTGAAATCCAGTCAGAATTAAGTAGATTAGCAAGAATACTGAGAAGCAAATAGCCCTGATTCTCCAATGGGAAAATTAAGAATGTGATTACTTTTCTCCCTCTGAAACAAATGGGACCTACAAGTCATCATCTAAAACAATTAACAGAATGTTATCTGGGATATAGCAGCTCAGGGGGATCAAGCTTATAGTCACAATTTAAAATTGTCTCCATTATTTAAAATACTTAAATTTTAAGTGGAACAAAAACCTTGTATAGACAAACTTTCAAATACATTGAGTTTCTCTAATAAAATTAATCTTGCAAATCTTTACTGATTTAATATAGAAACAAAAAACCAAGCCTTGTCATTCTTTAAGAACTAAAATATGCCTTCTAGATTAAATGCCACCTTATCAGACTCATGAAGTATTACTTTCAGTTGGCAACCTACAAACTTGAGTACTAATGGAAAAAATCAGTGGAGCCTCCCTTCGAAGACTTTTTATGAAAACATCATGATGTTGAGGTCATCAAGCAGAGCATCTTGGGAGACTGAAATGTTCTCCCACTGCTTTCTGAACACTGCCATATTTTATGTCAGATTTGTCTGCTCATACTTTAGTGTAGAGACTAACTGGCTGATGATAGCATACATCACATTGGATGAGGGACAGACTTACAAGTTTCTGATGGTTTTGCTGATGTTATTATGTGCTACTATACTGCAGTTGGAATACATATATAGAGTCAAAGTTGGTATCTGGGTTTGTGGCAGGACTTAATGCAATAGTTCATATCTGTACCCTTTTCCTAATCTCAAAGAGTTACTCATCAGCAACTGTAGACTGTCTGTATGGAAAGCTTTTCAATAATCTACAAACTATCCCAGGTAATGTAATGCCTTTTCTCTCACAGAAACCAAGGTCTGACAGATAGAAGTGATTATCCAGGGAAGGCCTTAGGTTATTACAGTGGTTTTAGGTGGAAGTTATAGCTGGAAAGGTCCCATGTGCCAGATCTGTCCTTCATAGGACCCAGCTCATATTTTTCAGTTTGATTTTATTGATCTGAATTAATTGTAATTTTGTTTTATTCTTACTTACTTGTTGTAATATGCAATGGTGTGATAATAAACATTTCATGAATATTGGGCTTGAAGTTTCATTAGGATGTCAGTTCTTATGATAAACTATGAATCAAAAGACGAGGGAGATTTTGTTTTCTAGCCAAAGAAGCAGAAATTCTTCAGCTGCATCCTGCATGTTTACCACTTTACTTTCATTTCATTTGTCAAGAGTCAGAACTATTTCTTACTATAATTTTATGACTAGAATCATGTATCAAACCAGTTTCTCAAAACATGATTCCATCCGAATTGCCTGGCTGGTGAATATCCAGATCTTACCTAACTGCAAAGATTCAAGCTGTACCTTGTGCTACGTTGTAGAGCGTCAGTCCTTGAAAGTAAAATGGACTTGTCAAAACCTTGACTATTTTTTAACAGAATTTTTACCCGGGCAGCTGAAATTAAGCCTGTCGGTCTGGAAGTTTTGCACTTACTTGTACAGTTTTGTTTTTAATACAAACATCTAATCATTTTAGGCCAAAGAACAAAAAATCTTCATCAGGCATCATCCAGCTCCTTAGCAATTTTCGTCAACGGCAGAAAATCTGAACTGAAATCTGAGTGACACGAAGACCATCAGACCACTCATAAATGACAGACACCACAGGGTATTGCTACGGGGGGAAAGAAACCGTCTCTTATAACTAGCTGGTGATGATATCTAATTACTGGGAAAACAATGACAAATAGGATATGGTGCTAAAGAGGAATTTGAAGGTATTGGGCAGTTTTAAATGCTTGTCTGTCATTTGTATTTGTTTTATTTTTGAAAGAACCTATATACATAATCTGGCCAGTGGTCACTAACTGACTAGACTCTCCAAAGTTAGCACAGTACAGTGACAAAAACGTCCTGCCACGTTCTAAAGCAGGGGTGCCAAACAAAAGGCCCAGGGGCTGGATCCGGCCCCTTGAGAGCTTTCATCCAGCCAGCAAGACAGCCAAGACAGCCTCACCCCCCTGCTTCCGATCTCAACACTATAAGAGTGTTATTGCTTTAAGCGTGTTTGTATTTTAAGTAAAAAAAAATAAAGTAAAAAATTAATATAATTAATTGGTTTTGCCTGTGTCTTCTATAAAGTTTCTATCTCTGGTACCTAAATGTTATGGTACACATAGCCCGGTCTGACCAAGTGACATTTGTGTTCTATCTGGCCCTCGTAACAAATGAGTTTGACACCCCTGTTCTAAAGAGTCCAGCATGGTGCAGTAGAAAGAACATCCAAAAAACAGATTTATACCTTTGCTGTGCAGAAATGAGAGGAGTGATTTTGCCTTCTTTGTGGCAGACACCTGTACTGCGAGGTGTATTGTCCAAGAGGGTTTCTCAAGTCCCCAAGAGTGGATCCAAACTGGCCTTGAGGCTTTTCACACAGCAGGAGCTCAGTGGAGCTTCGTTGAGGTGTAGGGAAGAGCAAAGAGGAGCGAGGGCAGTGGCAGAGAACCAGAGCAAAGCAAAGGCAAGCAAAAAGGGAGCAGTGGAGCAGGTGAGAACAGAGTGGCGCAGGTCACCACGCGAAACGCCCAAGCTTGCTTCTTTGGGGCTCATGAGTGGGCCTGCAGGAAAGCTACTATTGAAATAATCTACATTAGCAATACTTCAGATTTTTTTACATATTGTCATTTAGAACAGCATGGCGTAGCAGTTAAGAGCGGTGAGAGCCAGCGTGGTGTAGTGGTTAAGAGCGGTGTTTTGGAGCTCTGATCTGGAGAACCGGGTTTGATTCTCCACTCCTCCACATGAGCGGCGAAGGCTAACCTGGTGAACTGGATTTGTTTTCCTGCTCCTCCACACGAAGCCAGCTGGGTGACCTTGGGCCAGTCACAGCTCTTTTAGAGCTCTCTCAGCCCCACCTACCTCACAGGGTTTCTGTTGTGGGGAGGGGAAGGGAAGGCTTTGATTCTTCCTTAAGTGGTAGAGAAAGATGGCATATTCAGTTGACCACTGAAATGTTTCTCTATCACTGCCTCTTCTATGTGCTATTTCCAAAGTGACAGTGATAGAGAAAACTTTCAATAGTGAACTGTTCTAAATGATAGTATGAAAAAAAATGTGAATCCCTGCAAGGTGCCCTTTAGCAACCTCTGGATGTGATTAGGACTGCAGGGAGAAAAGATGAGATGCTGGTTAACATGCCTCCATGCTGCTCTTTCAGGAATCCCCTACAATGCAGTCCTAGTCAAAGCAGAATCTATCATGTATAATAGATAAAAGTAATAAAACAGCATGCTGGGCTTTCTTGCCGTACACCACTGCTACAGCTATTAGAGCAGCGTGCAAAAGAGGCAGAGAATTTATGAATCTGTCCTAGGGACAGTCCACTGAGTCCCCAGGGATCCCACGTCAGACACACAATCATGGCTACCACTATGTGTAAGGCTGCCATGAGCAGCTACCTAATGCTGTCAGCACAATGGAGAGATCTGTGCGTCACGCAGCCCCAGCCTTGCTTCCCAATTGGCGCCCACTCTGCCCTAGAAATATGCCTTTCATGATGGGAGACTTTAACTACCCTCATATTGACCGGATAAATGCATGCTCCAGTCAAGCCAAAGAGATAAAATGTCTAGACATCCTCAATGACTGTGCCCTTGAACAGTTGATCATAGACCCAACCAGAGGGGAGGCGATCCTGGACTTAATACTCTGTGGTGCCGCCAGCAACTTAGTGCGGGATGTGGATGTAGTTGAGCCAGTTGGCAACAGTGACCACAATGGCATCAAAATTTAACTTATGTGCATGTGGGAAAGTACCTGGGAAATCTCACACAATTACCTTATGATCTCTTAGAGGAGTATTTTCCTGGGTTGATGTTTTCATCACAATATACAGTAGCTGGAAAGTTATCAAAAAGAATATGACCTTGTGGACTAAATGGATCAAAACCACCTTTCACCATCCTTCCAAGAAAGAAAAGGAATGAACTTTCTTTTATGACAGAATTTCCTCTTCTTTTGTCCACGTTTCTGATTAACGAGTCATACAAATATCTAAAGGTGTGAGCAGAAGGTCACAATCTCTCCAACTGTGGGACTCTCATCTCATACCCTCCCAAATATATCTATGAAGGGTCTTCTCTGTGTGAGTCCAAATACTATTCAGGCACCAGCCCTCTCCATACTCAAAATATACATTTCCTTGGCATAACCTTCCTAAGCTTTTAAAGACTATGGTCTAAAACGCATGGTCACTTAGCACAGTTCCAGCCCAGTTCCATCCCCGTTCCACCCAGGATCAATGAACCCACATTACCTGGAATGAGCAGGGACTAAACTGTGTGCAAATGGATCCATGTAAACAGAAAATGCGGGTTCTTGCTGAATAACCCCTCTCACCTCCACCCGAGCTCCTGGTGATCGGTCCTTTCGAATTGACTAATGGAGGCTTCCCCCCCACCCGCTTGTAATTTTAAAAGCATTTTAAGAACTAAAAAAACAAAAAATGGAGCTACCTGAAAGAAGGGGGGGGAATCCAAGCCTCGTTTTAAAAAAGACTTTCTTTTTCTCAAAAAAAAAGTTCCCAGGTAGCAGCAGGCAGGAAGCATTTGAATTCCTGCCTCTTCACAGACTGCCTCGTGATTGGCTGTGAGTGATGCCAATCATCTGTGTTTCCCCTATTTCTGTTTCTGTTTCTCCCAGAAGAGGAATGGGAAAAGGCGGGTTCGTTTTGCTTCAATACAGGGCTGAAAGAAGAGTAAATAAGATAAATAAGGTAAAATAAGTTTGCGAAGATTTGATCCTGGGTGAAACTGGGAGGGAACTGGGCTGGAACGGGGCTGTAACTGGGCTAACTGACCATGCGTTTTAGACCTATGAAGAAATAATACAGGATAACTCCATTTCCACACATGATACTATAACACAATAAAGGACTGTTGGTACTGGTGAGTGTTGCCAGCCTCCATGTTGGGCCTAGACTTCTCCTAGAATTGCCGTTGATCTCCAGATCATTTCCCTTGGAGCATAGGCCAATTTTTGAGGCAAACTCCACAGCACCACATCCCCACTGTGCCCCCTCCGGCCCTGTCACCAAATCTCCACAAATTTCCCAAGCCAGAGTAGGCAACTGTGACGGATAAGGGGTTAATCTGCAGCAAGAGCTGACAGACCAAGAGTGGGCAGAGCCAGAGAGATGACACTCTGAGAGACAGAAAGCATTCGAACCTTGGGACCCAGCCTGGATAGGAGGCTGTGAAAGTAGTCGAAGCTTGGGACCCAGCCTGAGAGAGGGCTGTGATAGATTGGAAGCTTGGTAGCGAGACTGAGCGGAAGCCAGACTGTACTCTGTGAACCTGAGGGGTTCTGTTAAAGCCGAAGCGATTGAAACACACACAACCTGTGGGAGTGACAGGAGTGAGAATTGGGTTAGAGAGGGCCCATTCTCAGGTCACAAAGGGGAATTCGTCTCTGAGGTAGAGCTATTCCGGTAGCAGGGAGGTGTGGAGGATTACAGGCACTGAGGTGGGGTAGTCAGAGAGAGCTAGGCTGGGGACAGAGACTGAGAGTCTGAACCTGAATAACAGTTCTGAGGGGACAGAACTAAGCTTGAAACTAAGAACGTAAGGAACTTGAGTGAAGAAAACATCTAAGCTATTTCTCTAAAGTAATCTTGCATATATAAATCTGACTTGAGTTTTCCCTCCAATTTCTGCCTTTTCTTGAAAACCAACCTCTGTGAGTTCTCTTCGATAAACTTCCCTGTTTTGTCTGTTCAAGTTAAAAAGCCTCTTGTCTCCTATTTCTCACTGAGGTAAATACGGGTGTGGGACTGGAGGAGAAGGAAAATAATCTCCTCATAAATACACTCAGGCCAACTCTTTTCCCTCAGCATATACGGTCAGGCTGAGTGAGTGGGATATTGAAGTGGTTGAAAGGGGGGTGCGTCATAGCAACCCTAGGTGAAACACCTAGAGATGATTGACTGAACTGCCTTAATGTCACACACAGAAAGAAGGCGTTTGTCCATGGACAAGGTGGACATTTGCAGGAGAAAGGCAGGCAGGTAAAGGGTTGGGGAGAAGCACTGGCTTAGGAAAGTCAGAGCAGACTGAGAAGGAAAACTAGGGGGAAAGCTGCACAAGACCAGGAATCACGAATAGCGTGAGTCTCTGTGAGCTGTATAAAACTAGCATCAGCCCAGTACAAGTTAATAATTAAGTGCGGGAAAAGAGAATTTGTGGAGTAGATTGCTAAAAACATCATTGCTAAAAAACCTCACCTAGAGTACTGTGTTCAGTTTTGGGCACCACAATTTAAGAAAGATGTAGACAAGCTGGAACGTGTCCAGAGGAGGGCAACAAAGATGGTGAGGGGTCTGGAGACCAAGTCCTGTGAGAAAAGGTTGAAGGAGCTGGGTATGTTTAGCCTGAAGAGAAGACTGAGAGGGGATATGATAACCATCTTCAAGTACTTGAAGGGCTGTCATATAGAGGATGGTACCGAGTTGTTTTCTGTTGCCCCAGAAGGTTGTACCAGAACCAACGGGTTGAAATTAAATCAAAAGAGGTTCCATCTAGACATTAGGAAGAATTTTCTAACACTTAGAGCGGTTCCTCAGTGGAACAGGCTTCCTCGGAAGGTGGTAAGCTCTCCTTTCCTCGAGGTTTTTAAGAAGAGGTTAGATGGCCATCTGTCAGCAATGCTGATTCCATAACCTTAGGCAGATGATGAGAGGGAGGGCATCTTGGCCATCTTCTGGGCACGTAGTAGGGGTCACTGGGGGGGTTGGGGGGGGAGGTTGTTGTGAATTCCCTGCATTGTGCAGGGGGTTGGACTAGATGACCCTGGTGGTCCCTGCCAACTCTATGATTCTATGATAGGACAAACAGCAAGCATTTCTTTAAATATATCCAGAACAGAAAACTGGACAGAGAAGCAGGTGGCCCTTTGGATGATCAAGGAATAAACAGACTGCTGACAAAAAGTCCTGCATCACCAATCTTTTGGAGTTCTTTGGGAAAATAAACAAACCTGTAGACATTGGTGACCCAGTAGACTTTCAAAAGGCTTTTGACAAGGTACCTCACCACTTTATTCAGGAGTCATAAGATAAGAGGACAGGTTCTCTTACAAATTAAAAATTAGTTAAATGACAGGAATCAAAGAGTAGGAATAAATGGACAGTTCTCTCAATGGAGGAAAGTAAGCGGTTGGGTCTCTCAAGGATCTGTATTAGAGCTGGTACTATTTAATCTGTTCATAAATGATCTGGAACTTAGGGGTGAGCCCAATCAAGTTTGCAGGTGACATAAAATTATCCTAGATGGCAAAAACCAAGGCTGACTGTAAAGAGCTCGAGGAAGATCTCTAGAAATTAAGTGGGCAGCAGTGTGGGAAATGAAATTCAATATAGGTAAGTGTAAGGTGATGACCTGGATGGCCCAGGCTACCCTGATCTCGTCAGATCTCAGAAGCTAAGCAGGGTCAGCCCTGGTTAGTATTTGGATGGGAGACCACCAAGGAATACCAGGGTTGCTGTGCAGAGGAAGGCACTGGCAAACCACCTCTGTTAGTCTCTTGCCGTGAAAACCCCAAAAAGGGGTCACCATAAATTGGCTGCGACTTGACAGCACTTTACACACACACTCACACAAAATGATGCATACTTGAACAAAAATCCTAACATTAAGTACATGCTAATGGGATCGGAACTTGCTCAGTCTAAGAGAGAAAAATTAAGATTAAAATGTAGAATTTGCAGCCACAAGCATCAACAGTTTTAAAAGGAGATTAGACAGATTCATGGAGGATAGGGCTCCCAGTGGCTACTAGCCATGGTGACTAAAAGGAACCTCCACTTTCACTGGGGGGCATTGAGAAAGTAGGGGGGGGGGTATCTGTGAATATCCTGTATTGTGCAGACAGTTGGACTAGACGACCCTTGGGGGTCCCTTCCAGCTCTACGTTTCTATGTTTCAATTAGGTGGCATTTATCTTGCATGTAAGGCCATAGGGCAAATGCTGATGAACATGTATCCTGTGAAGTCAGCAGAAATATGAAAACTATGCTCTAGGCTCAGCAAATGCTCCTATCACACACCAGCACAGGCCTAGAGAAGGCTTTGTTCAAAACTTCTGTCAATTTTTTAAAAGTTAATAGAAAAAGCAAACTGTTTTTAAAACTGCTTATATTCCTCTAGTTGGCCAAGCAGTTTTTTCAAGGTTATTTCGGCAATCGATATTCTTGTGCAGAGTTAACGGGCAGCAGAAGGATCCTCAACGCCTTTTAGAGAAACGCTTGATTGCTGGTCAAGGGGACTGTTGACCCTCATTTCATTGGCGTTAGCATGTAACCAACAATTACCATTTCAACATTTCAGATGCTCTACATCACAGCACATAAAATTCATGCCCTCTGCCACAATTTGCTATCTGTAAGGAGTCAATGTCAGGAGTCAGGAGTCGTGCGGTCCAGGCAGGCTCTTGACATGAGTTAGGGCCATTTCTGTTCAAGAGTATCTTTCGGTTTTGTTTCCCTGAGCTGTTCAAACTATCCCCGCTCCCTTCCTTCCCCCCCCCTGCTCTGACCTTGAGTCACAAGCAGGCAACTTCAGTATTATGGCTTGCTCACTCCCTGCTTCCCACCAGGCACTGTTATCTCCCAATTCCCAGGCCTGCTTGATCTTGCACCTGGGGTTGCTTTGTGCTTAAAGTTATGCTTTGTAGAATGGATTGTCATTAGCAGCTTTGAACTTGTGGATTGCTTATGCTGTACCTGCTGCTCCTGAATAAACGTTTACCTGCTTTAGACCTGCCTGTCTGAGAGAGTGACTTTTTGGGATTGCCGAGGTTAGCTGGAGACCCTCACACTATCTTGTAGTTTTAATAATAGGCTTTGCGTACACCCTTTTTTAGCTCTGGCTGGAAAAAGAAGCAAAGCATTTGATAAAAATTATGAAACTTACCGACTATTGCTAGATTGTGCTCGGAACCACATGCAATCTGCAAAACAAAAACAAAACAAAACCATAAACACAAATAAATTAGAAAGGCGTCCAAGTATATGATTGTCAAAGTAATTTTTATAGCCTGCTTGAAATGGATGTAGTTACTGAAGGGTCACCTAAGTACTGTCCAATTCAGAGTCCACCTAAATTAATGTTGAAAGAAAATCTGTCATATTTACAGAATATCACATACCATTCTCATCACAGAATCATAGTTGGACGGACCACAAGGGTCATCTAGTCCAACCCCCTGCACAATGCAGGAAACTCACAACTACCTCCCCCCCGACACCCGCAGTATCTAGAAGATGGCCAAGATGCCCTCCCTCTCATCATCTGCCTAAGGTCACAGAATCAGCATTACTGACAGATGGCCATCTAACCTCTTCTTAAAAACCTCTAGGGAAGGACAGCTCACCACCTCCTGAGGAAGCCTGTTCCACTGAGGAACTGCTCTAACAGTTAGAAAATTCTTCCTAATGTCTAGACAGAAACTCTTTTGATTTAAATTCAACCCGTTGGTTCTGGTCCGACCCTCTGGGGCACCAGAAAACAACTCGGCACCATCCTCTATATGACAGCCCTTCAAGTACTTGCAGATGGTTATCATATCCCCTCTCAGTCTTCTCCTCTTCAGGCTAAACATACCCAGCTCCTTCAACCTTTCCTCATAGGATTCAGATGCAATTGTGAAAACAAATGGTTTCAGCTTTCCTGACTGTATATGCAAGTTTCATTTAAGGTTTCAGTTAGAGACAGAGATTTGTAGGGGTGAAACATAGCAAGATCCAAAGTCCCACTCGGTATCCTTTCAAAACACTGCCCAAGAGAATTCTAGCAGTATGTTGCTGAGACTAAAAATCTGAACTAATCAGAAACAACTGCGATCATCTTGTGGCCCTGTAAGCATCTTGATTACTACAATCAAGGGTATTGATAAGCAATAATTGCTCCAAGCAATCAAGCAATGTGCTGCAATCAAGACCACTGATAAATATAAACAGAAAAACGGGGAGATTAAATCCCCTTCCTACAAAGTCCAGTGCTGACTTCTCATCCTCGTTTCATTCAACTACACAGAAGTTATCCCTCAAACATTAGATTTATGCTGCTCAAGATCAATGGATCAAGGAGCTTCTAAGGGATAAAGGAAAGGACTACGCAGAAGTAAAAACTGGAGTAGTTGGGTAAACTAGTAAAACCAGCTTACAATTGCCTTGCCTTCCCCGCCCCACAGTAGACACCCTGTGAAGTAGATGGGGCTGGGAGAGCTCTAAGAGAGCTGTGACTAGCCCAAGGTCACCCAGCTGGTCTCATGTGTAGGAGCGGGGAAACCAACCCGGGTTCTCCACATTAGCATCCGCCGCTCATGTGGAGGAGTGGGGAATCAAACATGGTTCTCCAGATTAGAGTCCACCAATCCAAACCACCACTCTTAACCACTATACCATGCTGGCTCTCTGAGTACCAGTAACAGAAAGGTAGGAGTGAAAGGTTATCTCAAAATTACTTACCGGTAGACTTCAATCTTCTATCAGAGTTTTAGATTAACATTTAGTCATGGGGCTCTTATTATCCCACTGGCAATTCTCTGCTTCACAATACAGTCAAGACAAAATATTGTAATTTTATTCTCTATGGGTTTAGGAGTCAAAAGGGAGCAAGTAGTAACAGAAGCCGCAAATTAGTAAGGATCAACACATAATAGTGCATAATCATTCTTTCTTCCTGCTGCTCCTTCATGCACTTGATTAATGCATTGTGTCATTGATTTGTACTGTTCAATGTGAGCTACACTAAGTCTGCATAATTCCACAAATATAGAAAAGAAGCACGAATTTAATTTTAAAAGCTGTTAGTTTCAAAAGAGTCTTACAGTGCAGTCCTAAGTAGACCCAAAGTCCTTGAAATCAATGGTTGTATCTCAGCTTAGGATGGTACTGTAAGCTTTGGATGCCTTCTGGATCACACCAGTCTTGAGTGATAAGTAGGAGGCATCTCATCAATACCCTAACTCAGGGGTGTCAAAGATGTGGCCTGGGGGCCGGATCCGGCCCTTTGGGAGCTCTTATCAGGTCTGCAAGCCAGCCAAGGTGGCCACTGCCCCCCACTCCCAATCTGGGCTGGCAAGCCCTCTGTGGGCTCACCAGGCAAGAAGAAGAAGAGTTAGTTTTTATATGCCGACTTTCTCTACCACTAAAGGGAGACTCAAACGGCTCACAAACACCTTCCCTTCCCCTACCCACAACAGACACCCTGTGAGGTAGGTGGGGCTGAGAGAGCTTTAAGAGAGCTGTAACTTGCCCAAGGTCACCCAGCTGGCTTCGTGTGTAGGAGTGGGAAAACAAATCTAGTTCACCAGATTAGCCTCCCCTGCTCATGAGGAGGAGTGGGGAATCAAAACTGGTTCTCCAGATCAGACTCCACCACTCCAAACCACCGCTCTTAACCACTACACCACGCTGGCGAGGCACATGGCCCAGCCTGACCAAGTGACATTTATGTCATATCCGGCCCTCGAAACAAATGAGTTCAACACCCCTGCCCTAACTCATCTATGCTTAGCACACAAGACCAAAGCATAAACAAACTATAAATAATGCAAGAAAACTCTTCATGTAGTCAGAATTACAAATCTATTCAGAATTACAAGCTTGCTTCTATAACACTGGACATTCAGAAGAGTTCCTGTGAGTTGCTTCCCCACAGTGAAATAGATCGATGCTTCCCCACAGTGAAATAGATTGATGCTATCACATTGTATGCTTTAGAACAGTGATACTCAGTGGCTCAGGAGCCACATGCAGTTCTTTTACATGCCCCTTGTGGCTATTCTGAGCACTGTTCGCCAATGTGGCACCTACCCCATGTTTCAGGAAACAGACAAAGCCATTTCCTGATGGAGCTTGTCATTGGCAGGTTGTTTCCATCTTGAAACATGGAATGAAACATGGAATGGAGGATGGGTAATCCGCAAGCCTCTCTGAGCAGCTGATCTCATGCCAGGGGTGGATAGGACCCACAATCCCCACCCTTCTCCAACAATACCCACCCTTCTCTGCAGCCTCTACACTCTAATCCCAGTACCCAGGCAGCTGCCAGGATAAAAGCAAGCTCTCTGCAGAGAAGAGCCACCATCATGGCAGCCACCCACGAAAAGAGCAAGCTGGCCACGGTAGGGTGGTGGTGTTATTGCTTCTCTTTCTCCATGAGCAGCTTCCTCTCCTCTGGGCACCTTGGCAATCTCATTCTCTCACCTGAGCTGCAGAGTGAATACCATTGCTCTAGAACGTGTACACAGCGCTCTGAACTGGAAAAACGTTCAGTAGTAAACTTACAAGAAATTATTCAGTTATATGGTCAACTGACCTATTTCACAAAAATTATCATTATATCTAATTTTCAGTATTGCCCCAGGTGCAGATTGTTTGACTGGGGCCATTTACAGAGAATAGAGATTTTTCTACGAGAACACCCAGGTTTGCAGGAAAATCCCAAACCTTTACAAATTGGGGGAGGGGGTTTACCAAAGAGAGAGAGATTACTGTGCAAGCACCACGGAAGTACCAGTGTGGGGCCAGCCACTGACAAGCGGGTTGCCCCCATGTCAGGTGACCCTGGGGTGACTCCAAACTGAGGATATAGACCTCTGGACCAAGCAGTGGCTCAGGCCCACCTCATCCATCCTCCTCACAGCAGAAGCTGCTGATGGAGGGCAAATGTGGAAGAAGGAAGGAAGGAGAAGCTATTGCTGTGGTGTGAGCCAGGCAAGCGGAGGAGCAGCACCACTGCAGGAAGGGGGGCAAGAGCAGCTGCCACCACACACACACCCCCACATGATTCAGGCAGGCAGAGGCACTTGCAGACAAAATAGACAGGATTCCCCCTTTGCAAGTATTGTGGGTTCTCAGGTTGTTTGTTTAAAATCCAGTGCAAGTGCATAATGTATAGCTCTATCTAAGGCACACCAAAATACACTACATAAGAAAAGTCACATTGAAGCTGCCTTATACTGAATCAGACCCTTGGTCCATCGAAGTCAGTATTGTCTGCTCAGACCGGCAGTGGCTCCCCAGGGTCTCAGGTAGAGGTCCTTCACATCACCTACTTGCCTAGTCCCTTTAACTGGTGATGCCGGGGATTGAACCTGGGGCCTTCTGCATGCCAAGCAGATGTTCTACCACTGAGCCACAGCCCCTCCCTTGTCATTCTGGATCATACCAAGGCCCATGAAATTCAGCAGTCTGTTCACACAGTGGCCAACCAGGTGCCTCTAGGAAGCCCACAAACAAGACAACTGCAGCAGCACCATCCTGCCTGGGTTCCACAGCACCTAATATAATAAGCATGCTCAACTGATCCTGGAGAGAGAAATGCATATGCAAATAGTCACATTTTACAATACAATTAGCACCCTCTGTGTTCCAGAGCTCATATGTTTAGTTATGAAATGTAAAGATGTTTGAGTTCATACCATATGCCATCCCTCACATGCCACACACTTTTTTCACTCCACAGGAGTCCAGTCCATTCAGCCATTTCAGAGTTATACCTTCCTCATAAGTCTTAGGATCACAAAGCTGGGAAAGGCCTCATGGATTATTTAGCCCAACCCACTGTACAATGCTGGAAATCCACAAATGAGTGTCTCCAAAGACAAGTCATGGGTTCATGCATTGTAGAGACTGTACAAAAAGCCTTTGTGGTTCAGAACTTATTAGCTGACAATGTATTGGTAATGACCGTCATGCACAAGGGAGTATCACATTACTCCAGGAAAGCTGAAGATGTGAAGAAATGTATAGAGTAGCTGTTCTAGTCATCTAGTACATCACGGGCACAAAAGGGGAGTCATACTCTCTTATGAGATTCCTAACTCTTTCTAGTTAATACCTAGAGAAATTTTAACAAGAGTAAAAAATGAAGATATGCTTTTTTTCTTGAAAATGCAGCTATCAGGAATAACATAAAATATGCCACATTACAGTGGCTATATACACATATACTGGCAAGAATTCAGTGCTGTTTTATCATGCGACACAGAAGGATATGGTTTCTTTACTTTCATCCTTGAAATGCCATAAAGTATATGAACTAGAGGGGGGGGAGTTTCTAACAAATATTTTCAAGAAATCAATAAACTGTATTTTCAGGAAATTAACCAATTCCATGGACAATTTTTCCCTAGAAAAGTTTCAACTAGGTTCCTTAGCATGGAAAAAGCAACAGACATTGGCTGCCAAAATCTTTGATGATCAAGTGCCACAAAGATGCTGCATAAATCCTCCAGGGATGTGAGAATAAGGAAGAAGTACTTGCTACACATACCCCTATAGTAGATTTTTCTGATTCCCAGGGCAGGCTGTCTGCTACATTTTAGATGATTAACAAACAGAATCCTGCAGATGTTATGTTTCATACTTAAAGGGAAGGGGGGGGGGCATAGTTCCACAATGTGTGCCCGGAGAGTATGTTCAACTCATGTTCTTTGTATGTTCTTTGGCATTCCTCCCCCTTTGCTAACTCCACTATACTTTTACAACCTGACAGTCCCTTCCTTCCGAAGAGCCTTTAAGCTAGCCCGTTTAAATGCTGCACCCTCAGCAGTATTAAATGGAAATTTAATGGAAATCTACCATACTCTGACAGACTTTGCTCATGCAATTCAAAGAAAATTGACACATTATCTCATAAGATGATGGAATGCCCCCTCTTTAAACACCACTGTGATAAATGGATCACCTCCATATTGCCGAGAATTCCTGCCCCCATAATAAGAGACAAAATAGTCCCCTTTTTGCTGATGGATAGAGATCCAAATATAACACTGGCCGTGGCCAAGTATCTCTCCATCATGTTTTCCTCTAAGAAATAACTGCTCAGGACCTATGGGTCATAGGAGCAAAGAAAGAAAGGAAAAGGAAAGGGAGGGGGATATCAGAAGGCTGTGGTGTACATGAATTGAACATTTTTAAAGGACACTTTAATTAAGATAACTAGTGTATTTGACAATCAAGGTGGAGAACAATCCAACTTCTCTAGAGCAGAAACAGAGTTGGATAAATTCTTCAACTTCACAGAGCAAAGCAGATGGTAACCACACTACGCATGGAGTTAGTGCCGTATCATTGATCTATCCCTTTTCCTTTCTCATGAGGACTGTTCTCATGGCTGAGAGAACCAGGCAGTGGAGGAAACAACACTTCGTGTTGCTACTCATCCCGCGATTCCTGTTTCTCTGAAAGCCATTTCAGTATACTCAAGAGCCTCACATGAGGTCCAAAGCTCATCAGGGAAGAGACAGTCAGCTGGTTTCATCTGAACACATGGGAATTAGAACAGCCTCTGTTGAGAGACAGCATCAAAAACTCAACATATTCAACAGCTCTGACATGAAGAGTGAAGCTGCTGGATGGCAAAAAGCATAGCTGCTGCAAGCTTGGGATAGATCAGAGTAGGTTGATCCCTTCAATCTATGAATTATGATGTGCCTAGCAAATGTCTACAACAGTGGTGCCCAAAGTGGGCAGTACCACCCCCTGGGGGGGATTACCTAGGGGGGCACTAAGAGGCAAGGGGGCAGCAGGGGGGGTGTTAGAGGTGGGCCCCTTCAACTGTGTTGTTCACTAATTTACAATAGATCAAGCTGTGGCACCATGCTGGCAAATTGGGTGGAAACTATTAGAATTTTTTTCCAGACTTTGAAGAGTTGGTACCACTGGATCAAGTTCATCAGTTCTGTTGAATAAATCTCAACTAAAAAGTTTTAAATTGATTTTGAATAGATGTGCAATTAATTGTTAGTTTTGTATTTTATTGTCATTATCTTCTTTAGTGAGTCATGCAAACTCCTATTTTGAATAATGCTTTTTATAGGGTAGGGGGCGCTGGGGTTGAGTTTGTGGGACCGGGTGGGGGTGGCCCAAAAGGTTTGGGAACCACTGGTCTACAACATGTTTAGGCCTTTACATTGACTCATTTGTTCTTTACCAAGTAAATGTATGTATTAAGAAAATACAGCATTATATAATTGTACCCTAATTTTATAACCCTTAAAATCTTAGCAGAATTCTGTTTTCTCAATTACCTCCTTAGGACAACAAAGGTACAGAAGGCAGGAGAGCGGTGTTTACCTCCACTGTTTTCTCAGCCTCTGGCTCTCCTGGATCGATACACACAACAATAACTAGGATCGTTTTTTCCCACTTGTACACGCAGCTGTCCACATGAAGTCTGTTTCAATAGGAAGCGCACAAACTACTGCATTGTAACTGGCACCCAGCCGAGCGACATACAAGGGATTCTCCCAACACTCATTTGGACAGTCATGACTCAATAGCTGTGCACAAAATTCTTAATTCTTTATAGCGAACTACATCATATTTACCTTTTGATATTACTATTCAAACAAGCTTATTAAACCCACAAACGGAGGCTCAAAAGTGAACAAGAAATTAGCAGAAGAGTGCAGCTTTTTTGCACAGAGTAGCAAAAGGGAGATACTGGTGGACAGCTGGGAAGGGACTGATTCGTGATCACAATACTCTTGAATAACTGCCTGCCTGTCAGCTGCTGGAATCTGTGGGTAGGAGGCCTAGAACTTTGCTTTGTGCACCATCACAGCCACCTACTTTCAGGGATAGCTGCTGCACCAATCCCTGCGTCACAGCCCCTTCCTTAAGATGGCTAGCAGAGGAAGCAACCTGTGCCTGAAGGGATCCAATGAGAGCTGCAGGAAACAGTTGAATCAACAGTTCAGTAAGATCAAGCCTGGAGGTGTAAATCTGTTATCTTCAAGCTGAGCCCTCCAACACAACAAAATCAGTAGCGGGTTTTTTTAAGTGTTTGTTATTAAAATAAGGCTGTTTTAGAGAAAGTAGACTCCTTTGAAATGTGGTGTTGGAGGAGAGTGTTACGGATACCGTGGACTGCCAAAAAAACAAATCCATGGGTTATAGATCAAATCAAGCCTGAACTGACCCTAGAAGCTAAAATGACTAAACTGAGGATATCGTATTTTGGTCACCTCATGAGACGACAAGAGTCACTGGAAAACACAGTCATGCTAGGAAAAGTTGAGGGCAGCAGGAAAAGAGGAAGACCCAACAAGAGATGGATGGACTCAATAAAGGAAGCCACAGCCTCAATTTGCAAGCTCTGAGCAAGGCTGTCAAGGATAGGACATTTTGGAGGACACTAATTCATAGGGTCGCCATGAGTCGGAAGTGACTTGACGGCACTTAACACACACACACACATTTTAGTGATAGAATCATAAGCCAATGGGTTGAAGTACTTAACATTGACCTTAGAATATGCTCTAATACCCATTTCATATGGCCTCAAAATGTCCCTGTAATTGGTCAAATTTCAAAATTTTCTCAGGGGCTTGCAGCGCCTGAACCCCCGGCTGTATGAACTGGCCGAGCTTGCCAGAATCTATTCATAGCCTACACAGCCTCTCCTCCACTATTTCCACTTTCCCTCCCCTCTCTCCTTTTTCTGCTTCTTTCTCTCCTTCACACCTAACAGCCCTCCTACCTTTATCTGCCCCTCTGTCTTCAGCTTTCCTTCCCCCTCAACAGCCTCTACCTAGCAAAACCATGGTATGATTGTGTGGTGCCAGCCGCTGGGCCAGGCCCTACCCCCTCTCTTTTTTGCCCTCAACCCCTACTCCAACCATCTCCCGCTCCCATTCTCTGTTAATCTTCTCCATCCATCTTCCCCTCCCCTTTTCTGACACTCCCCCCTCTTTCTTCCCCCTCCTCCTCTTGTCAATATTTTCCCCCTCCTTACTTTTATCTCCTCTTGCTGGTGAGGGACCACAAGACTCATGGGGGGTAATTCTACCTTCACCTGCCAGCCGCCAGGCCCAGAGTGGCTCCCTGACCCCACCATTGCCAGCTCTGCAGAAGGATGGTAAGTACATTATCTGCAATAGCACAGAGAAAGATCTTTCTTTTGTGGGGGATACAACCTGGCCATTTGGGGAAAAAAAGATTTCAGATTTTTCTGCAAATCTGGAAAGTCCCTCAAGTTTGCAGGAAAATCTGTTTAGTATCAGTTTGGCCCCAGTCTGCAGATTTAGATATCCGCAGATGAGGCCACTCTTCACTATTAGATATATAGATAGTGCACAGTTTCTACAGGATATGCAATGCCATCTTAAACAGTTTCACCCTTTTAAGCCCACTGATGTCAAGGGTGTAATTCTGCTTAGGATGGTAAAATGTCTCACATCCTAGCCTACTCTCAGCCTTCATCCAATTCAACAGGAGTTGCACAGGGCTCCCATAAAAGCCTCGATGAAATGAACAGAGGTTATATAGGAGCCAAGATTGCTAGTTTGAGCCTACTTTATAGGAAGAAGTTTGTTTTTTAAAAAATCTGTACTGGTAAAAGGGAATTAGTGGCGATGTACTTCACAGCCCTGTGACAACATTTATAAGTACGTTTGTTGTTTACAGAGAAGGTAAGAGAGATAACAGTCATTGCCCTTAGATGCAAGTTGAGGACTGGGCTCAGGAAATAAGCGCATAACCACAGCTACATTCTTTATGAAAAGAAAATGAATTTCATTCTAGATTCATATAGAAAACATTTCCTTTATTTGTTCTCGAATGTTAACAATTTGGTCCCTTTCTCATCTCACTGATAACTCTTTTAAGGCAAAATCTGTTGGCTTGTGATGAAACGCACCTCCTCTTAGATGGAACAGACTCTATGAGACTAGTAATATTAGCATGTTGCAGGAGGAAATGCAGCATTTGGGCACTTTAAAGAACGGCAGATTTTAGTGTAGCATAAGCTGTTCTGGATTCGTGCATGCACCATCAAATTTATTTATTTTATTTTTATTCCACCTGTCCTAAGGTTCTCACAGCCTCCATTTGATGCATCACAACAACCTTATTAGGTATGTTAGGTTAATAAAGAATAAATGGCGCAAATTCACCCAAAAAAGCTTAATGGCAGTTTTTAGCCAGGTCTCCCCACTCCTAGTCCAACTCTAGCCAATAAACCACCCCTAGCATGAAATGCATCCTCTGTAGTAAGGCAGATACATAGACAGAAAAAAACTGCAAAGAGTAGGGTCAAAAGACAATGAAATGCAAGATGTATAATCTGTGAAACTGACCAAAGAGGTCTTCTGATGTAGTATGGCAAATAAAGATTACAGAAGTACAGAAGAAAACTTAGAAAGTGTCAAAATGTACTGTACTTTTTATCACTTCTCCTGAATGTAATAGATTAACTTTTACTCTTATACCAGCTGACTCACCAGGCTTTTTAACATCTGGAGTACAAGAAATTCTCACATAGAAACATGCCAACATTTGTAGGGTCAGTTCCCTACTGAATGTCTGAAAATGACAGATGCGAGTGATAAAAAAAAGTTTAAATATGGGCTTCATGCTTCAAAGCCTTAGGATATTTATACTCCAGAGAGATGAGCTGTGGCACAGATTGCTACTGAAGTGTCCCCAAATTCGCTGCACAAAAGACCTATGGCTCTCACCTCCCACTGCAAGAATTTCCTCTCCCTTTGCAAAAAAAAAAAAAAGACAACACATGCTTCTTTGTGTTAAAATGCCTGCTTGTTTCTGACAAAAATCGTGCCTTGCCAGCAAGGACATATGCACACAGCCGGCACACAAGGTTGTTTTTTAAAAGAAGAAAAAGAATTTTCATCCCTGTGCCTCGTCCAAATATTAGAAGGTCAGGAATGGACAACATCAATGCAAGGTTTGCTGTCCTCAGATAAACAAAGACGAGGGAATCTGCTGTGCTGTGACAGTGCTTTTCCATATACCGCAGTGTCCGAAGCGGCACTCATATGCTGCAGATTTTTTTTCCTGCACAAACACACAGAGTACATGCACAAAAGAAGCAGTTTCCCTGGCAACCAAGCTGCAATGAAATTTATCACGACAACTCCTCACCCTCCACCAATTATTGGCTAGCGTCTATCAGCTGACACCTAGTGTCTGTTCTGAATTCTCCTGCATGAAATTATTTCCTGAGCACAGTGTAGAAGGCAGTAAAAATTGTCTGCTGCTTTACTAAGAGACAAGGGAACAGTGACTTGCAAAGCTTCCAATGCACCATTCAGCATAGGTAAAGAAATCAGCACCGTATGCAGTGTGTGTGTACATCTATCTATATATGCATGCAAACGGAGAGAAATGGACTAGTGTACACATACAGCATCCCATTGTATTAGTTTAAATGAACTAGAAAATAGCTGGATTGATATAAATTCAAGGGGATTTTCCTGGTGATGGAAAGGGCCATCAAGTCACAGCCAACTTATGGCGACCCCGTAGGGTTTTCAAGGCAAGAGACATTCAGAGGTGGTTAGCCATTGCCTGCCTCTGCATAGCCACTCTGGACTTTCTTGGTGGTCTACCCATCCAAGTACTAACCAGATCCAACCTTGCGTAGCTTCTGAGATCTGATGAGACTGGGCTATCCTGAGCCATCCGGGTCAAGGCAGGGGATTCTTCCAGAACATATAACTTTTTAAATATTAATATCATGCATCATCATTTCGCCTAACAGTAAAATGGGTGACAGAAAGCAGCAGTGGGGCCAACAAGAAAGAATACAGAGTTTTATTAATACCAGAGGTGCTCCCCAGAAATGAAGAAAAAGACAAGGTTCAGCCCCACACAGAGACAATACCAGCACATCCCACAGGGGAAAAAACACAAGAGAAAAGAGACTGCACGTGTGTGCATGGCTATAGAATCCTGGCATTCATGAGGGAAGACACCAGGGAAAGGCCTCACTCAGCCAATAATCTAAAGGATGCAAAGAAATTGAGATTCTCCCACCATTTCCCATGAACTAAGAGAAAAGAAGGGCAACTCTGGCATTGAACCTGAGGAAATATGACAAAGAGGTCCTCTCCCTACTTGGCTAATACCCTTCAAGATAAAGACAACTAAGAGTGATTCTATTTTGCTTCCCCAATTGGAAGAACAAAACCAACTCCCCGGGGTATTTTTGGAACTATTTAAATGAAGGTACTTCCTACTAGGGCTAAATGAGAAAGGGTGAAAAACCACTCTCCCAAGATCCTCATCATCTCTTTCAATTTTTGTCCCAACTGCAATAATCTTTTTAAAAAATCTATAAAAGGGAGCACAGAAGCACATGCAACTTGTAATTTCACCCTAAGCATTCATTTAAAAACATCTGGTTCTTACAGCTGCAAAGATATGGTTGAAAGAAGATCATCGGAAATATCTGCTGAAATCTCATAAAATGACATGAAAGTCTGATAAACACATTGAAAAATAGTCAACATTCTTGTGACGTTAATGAAAATCTTGATATTGTTAGATCTTCAATGGCGAATTCTTTTGAGTCAGATACTAGTTAGCTGAAATGTCAAGTGTTATTTATTCTTGTTTTAAATTTGATTTTCAATTTATATGCACGGTTTTCTTAGTGAGAAACTGCATTTTTGTCTTTCCTGGAAAACTCCTAATGCAAAATATTTGAAAAAACAAAACAGGTTACAGTGGTCTGGGGCGGGGGATCACATCCATATCCCGGGTAGCTCATTACCCTTCCCCATGACTAGCAAAATCAAAACAAATTATGCACAATATGGGAAATGCACAATTCTGCAAATTTGCTCCAACTATAGAAGCGCATGCAGATACCAGAATCCACTTTTCTTGGCTCACAGTTTGGAAAGCCTGGGTGAAGAATTGGAGTTATTTTAGTGTGAGAGCACAAAGAACTCTTGAGTTTCAGGTTCATGAGCATTACATTTGTTAACAGCCTCTTGGATCTCTCCTGCTGCCACTCTTCAGTACAGTGAACACAAGAAGAGGAAGGCAAAGATTACACTGCCTAAAGAAGCTTGTGCTGAAAGACTAGCAGAAAAGCTCCATGGGAAAGGTAGCATGGTGCTCTAAGGTGAGAGAAGGATCACACTAGGTTTTCTCCTTACAGCAATTAAACAGGGTCCTTCTGAAGGATGCTTTTGCTGTAGTTCTGACATTCATGCCGAAGTACCTCATGAAAGTGAAAGGCTTGGTGGGAGAGTTGGCTGCTCTTCAAAATTTCAGAAGTGGAATTCCTCTGGCGGAAGACGTGGGAACAGCTCCCATGGAATGAGCTCTGGCCGTCACAGGAAACACCTCATAAGTAAGTTTCACAGCAGAGCTTGACAGAATAATTACAAACCAACCCAACATACATATATTGTATACAGGTATACAATCTTCATTGTGGGGTGCTCTGTCACCCTTCCTACAGCATTTTGGAAGTAGTTCTGGACCAGCTGAAATTAAGCCTTTGCAGGAGGCCCGATTGAGTGCATTACAATGATCAAACCCTGATATTACCAGCGTATGAATAACGATGAGCAAGATCATATTTTTCCAGGAAAGGATGTAGGTGGCTTATCAGTCAAAGCTGATAAAAGGCATTTCAACCCTTGAGAACGACCTGGGCATGCAAAGATAAGGCTGGTTCAAACAGTATCCCCAAGCTGCAAACCCCGCCCAGCACCCAGAGAACATCACCATCCTAACTGACCGTTCCCCCAACAGCGCCTCTAAATTCGCCTGAGTTCAGCGTCGGTTTATTCAGCCTTTGTAATCAACTCCAGGCACCTCTTCAGCACATCCCTGCCATCTGATTCTGATGAAAAGGAGAACCAGAACTGTTATTACCTTATTGATGACCTTTTACTCAAAGTTCTCGGACAACACCAGTCAGCCATTTCATGTAAGGGATAAGGACACAGAGGAAGAGCTGGAACTCTGTCAGAAGGCGTTATTACCTCACAGCACCACTTAGAATCTGCTCTTCAGATAGGAACATGACCATTTTCCTTTGGTCCATGCTTTATGCTTGTGGACCAACTGGTCATAAGCAAAACAAATTCAGTACATTCCATAATACATAAATAACCATACATACAAAAATATAATATCTAAACAGTACCGCTAAAAAGAGGTATCATTAAAAACCATAGATAAAATTTTTGCCACAGTGAGGGTTACATTTGGGTCAGTATCAGCCAATAACTTTGCAACTATATCTTGCTTTAGGGCAGGTCCCCGCCTCTGAATGTATGTTGTGATCCATTTGCCTCTGGCGAGATCATGCTTTTTCCAATCTACAAAAAAATGCCAAACAGTATCCAAACTCCCTGATCCACAATCACCAAGTCGCTCGGAAAAGGGGACCCCTGAAAATCTGCCTGCTAACTCCCCCAATGGCAGTGCATTAAATCTGGCCTTGGAGAAAAGCACTCTGTACTTGGGGACAGTTAAAAATTTACAATAAGCAGGTAGAATCTTTGGAATGGGGAGGCCCAGATGGTACAAGGAGAATACCCTGCGCGCTCTGCAGCCAGTGCTCCACTTGTCAAGTTGCAACACTCTAGATCTAACTAATTTACATGCAGAGGGATAATTCCATTTGCGAACATGACCACTAAAACACGGTGCTAATGAAAAGCACACAACAAGGATATCATGAAAGCCACAGCAGAATCCGAAAAAACACTCCCCTTGTCCCTTTTCTGGTATAGGTCATCCAAAAGAATAACCAAAGCAGTTCCTAAGCCAAACTTAGGCTGAACCGGTTTGGATAATCAATCTAACTCAAGAGTGCCTGGAGCTGAAACTCCACCATTCGCTCGGTACCTTTATAAAAAAGGGAAATTTTTAATGATTAAGGAAAAAATCAGGCGCAGAATTCACTACAGTTTTTAGTGCAAGATAACCTAACATGTCTGAACTAAATGGAGTGAAAATCTAGCAGTGGATTTAGAAATGTTACACATCAAAATTATAGATTTTTTTAAAAAATCCCCCAGAGAAGTTTTTTTCAGCCTCCAAATGACCCTTTAAAAAGCTACAGATTGCCCTACTGAGACAGGATTAATAATAAGGTAGCCCTGTAGAAACAGCTGAACAAAATTTAGTTTCCTGAACAATGACACATTGGCAAGGAATGTTTCAGTGGTTAAAGACAAAAGGTAGAAAGATGTTAAACCCCTAGCTCTCTTCTACTATCATTTATTGATTTATGTGGATTAAAACTAGAACACTGTAGAGATATAGACCAAAACGGACAATATTTTTTTAACTCCTGTCAGGAGAACCCAGTGCTTGCTCAGAATCTGAGGCTGGGACCCAGCTTGGAGAGCTAAATTTGCCATATGTATTCAACCTTTCTTCTTTGAGGAGGGGCTGTGGCTCAGTGGTAGAGCATCTGCTTGGCATGCAGAAAGTCCCAGGTTCAATCCCCAGTGTCTCCAGTAAAAGGGACTAGGAAAGTAGGTGATGTGAAAGACCTCTGCCTGAAACCCTGGAGAGCCGCTGCTGGTCTGAGTAGACAATACTGACTTTGATGGACCAAAGATTTGATTCAGTATAAGGCAGCTTCATGTGTTCAAGCATTGAAGTTAATGGGATCTTCACCATTAACCCTGGTGAATTGCAGCCAATATGATTTGGTCTCATAAAACAACAAATGTGGCTTTCTCCCTTGACATGTAATAGAATAAAGTTTCCAATTCCTTTAACTTCCCAAGGCTTTTGTCTCCTTTTGCAAACTTTCCATGCCGAACTTTGGGTATGGCTGACTATATGCCTCTAAGTCCCAACATTTTCTTAAAAGCATGAGCAGCCAGTGACTATATTCTCAAGCAAACCTGTAGAAGAGGGAGGGCGGAGCAAGAACGCAACAGGGCCTTTTTCTTCTTCTGGTAATAGGAATAATTCCTTCTTCCTTTGCCGCCTATACTTCAAGCACATCATGTATGTATTTCAGAAAGACAATACTGCCAAAAAAAATAGTTATTTCACACACAAAAACTTATTTTGAAATTTTTCAGAGACCACTTGTTTCCCCACGCCCCAGAAGGAAGCTTGCAACGTGACATTATTTTAAATATTTGAAGCTTTTTGGTTGAACTTGAACTTGCTTATGGGCTGCTGATTCTTCACACAAAAGGACCCTCACTCTAGCATAATTAATTAGTATATTTCTACAAATTATGAGAGAGGTGTGATCAACATAGGTTACCTACCTCTTCAAGACACGGTTTCTGCAGTGCGTTGCACCTGGTTGGCCTCTGTGTGAGCAGACTGCTGGACTTGATGGGCCTTGGTCTGATCCAGCAGGGCTTTTCTTATGTTCCTATTCGATGAATTCAAAATAGCCTCCATAAACCTAGCCTCCCCGAGTCAGTCATTACAGGTAGAGGTGCTCTCTCCTTTCTATTCTTTTCTCTCCTCAAGGGACCTGCTTTGCTTTTATCTTGCCATGCCTAGTTTTAGATGCCAACATGCTGTTTGCTAAATGGTTTTCTTTACTGCACTTTGAACCTCAAGTGTAGCTCTAGGACAGCACCTTCAGACAAAGTATTGAATCATGCCATCCTTTGTGATATGAATCAGGGCAAAATACAGGCACCTGCAACTAGCCACATATTCCACGCTTTAAAAAGTGAAAATAAAATGGACAGAACTACTCTAGACTTGGGGTTGCATGCACTGTCTAAGGGTCAAAACAGACATGACTGGAACTTCTAAGTTATTTGTAAGGACCAATTTAACCAGTATAGGACCCTGAAAGAGAGGGGGAAGTTAAAACTGCCTACTCACTTCCACAGCTACGCGGCTTTAATAGACAGAATTGCGGCCACACCATTATCAATGTTTCTAGACAGAAGACTTCCTCTAATTAACAACAGTGCAGAGACAGTTTCAGTTAGCAAAACTATGCTGGGGTAGAAGGATACCCCTTCTCTCTTCCAGGAAAGCCCAATGACAACAAGGGCCACACACATACATACACCCCTACCATCTACCTTGGAGAGCCAGTGTGGTGTAGTGGTTAAGAGCGGTGGTTTGGAGCAGTGGAGTCTGATCTGGAGAACCGGGTTTGATTCCCCACTCCTCCACATGAGCGGCGGAGGCTAATCTGGTGAACTGGATTGGTTTCCCCACTTCTACACACGAAGCCAGCTGGGTGACCTTGGGCAAGTCACTCTCTCTCTCAACCTCACTTATCTCACAGGGTGTCTGTTGTGGGGAGGGGAAGGGAAGGTGATTGTAAGCCAGTCTGAGTCTCCTTTATGTGGTAGAGAAAGTCGGTTTTTATGCCAACTCTTCTTCTTCTTCTTCTAAAAGATTTGGAGAGATCCATGATCTTTGCTTTATCTATTTTAAGGAGACAGTTGGAACAGACTAAGGTAGCCTCATGGGAAGATTCTGCAGCATACTACCAGGAATATGCTTCATTTGCTACCAAAAGCATTGGAAGCAGTATTGTTGAAGAAAGAGAATGGTACAGTGTTGTGAGGGAATGTTTTTGCCCACATTGCTTCTTCCTAATTAGATTTCATGGCCTTGCCACAGAAAAGATAAAAAGATATAAAATCAGAGAAGCTCTGATATCAAATATACTATATTCACAGTTTATTATGTAAAGACGGCAAAGTGATTCAAACTTTCTTAAAAATGTATCCTATGAATATAAGTAATCCATAATCCATAAACCCATGTCCAACTATGTTGTAGCATAATCCCTGCAATATTCAGAGTGGAAAATTGAATATTCAAGACAGCATGATGAAGGTAAAGCCTGGATCCAGAAGGATGGAGCAGAATACAGATTCAGATACTATACCCATTACACTGATTCTCCCGGACTCTGTGACGCACAGTGATCTGATCAAGTCAGATTCAGCCACAGATACACATTCCAGCCTAATTTTTACAGCAATATATAGGGTTAGATCCTAAGGAACCTTTATGTGAGCAAAAGACACTTCCATTCTTTAACATTCAGTTTTGCCAGCATTCCACCAGGCGTGGTTGCTGTCAGTAAAAGGTGAGAGGACAGAGCTCTTTGAGGGAGGATTTATGGGGCCCAGGCCAGGCAGCAACCTGGGTGACTCACCATCACCTGAAATGCGTGACTCAACCAGCCCTGGCTACTTGCTACTGTACAACAACAATCACCCCACAAAAACCAGTACAGTGTAATGGTTAGTTTCAGATTAGGACCTGGGAAATCCAGGTTGAATCATCGTTCTGCCCTGGAAGCCCTTTGGCTGACCTTGGGCCATTCTCAGCCTAACCTACCTCACAGGATTGTTGTGAGGGTAAAATGGAGGAGAGGAGAACGATATAAACGGCTTTGGGAGAAAGGTGGGGTATAAATGAAGTAAATAAATAATAAATATAGATTAAGAGGGGGCGCAGAAAAAAGGCTGGTGTGTGGGTGAGAACGAAGCAGAGAAGGGTGAAGATACGAGGGTTGCCAGGAGAAGCAAAAGAAGAAATAGTGTGGAGAAAGGGATACAGGAGGAAGAGAAGTGCCCTTTGCAAGTCCCCCGCTTTGCAACTGAACCTAGCATGGCAACCAGAACCATGCTACTGGTGAAGTTGAAATCCTCTTAATTATTACTCTGTATTCCTTTGTTATGTTAATTTAGATGTTAGTGAATTAAACAAAGGTTAGCTTTGAGGAGTGGACTTTGCCCTAACTTTGATCTGGAATTTTATTATACCCCAGTCCCCTTTGATCTAGTTCCCTTCTGGCATCAGAGGGAGAGTTATTTGTAGAGGTGCCAGACTGTCATTTCATTAGGGTTGCCAGGTGCCCGCTGGTGGCGGGCAAACCCCTGGCAATTTACTCCTTTGCCCGCCAACCACCTGAGGGTCAGCGGGCAAACATGCAGGCGTGCGTACAGACCGCGCGCACATCACTTCCAGTGTAGAACCGGAAGTGCCGCCTCGCGAGGGGCCTTATATCACTCAAACTCTTAGTTCAAACTCAAACTCTTGATTCCCCACTGCTCCACATGAGCGACGGAGGCTAATCTAGTAAACTGGATTTGCTTCCCCACTCCTACACACGAAGCCAGCTGCGTGACCTTGGCCTAGTCACACTCTGTCAGCCCCACCTACCTCACAGGGTGTCGGTTGTGGGGAGGGGAAGGAAAGATGATTGTAAGCTGTTTTGATTTGTCCTTAAGTGGTAGAGAAAGTTGGCATTTAAAAACCAACTCTTCTTCTTCTAATACTCACACGGGAAAACTGCTTGACGGATTGTTCTCATAAATTTCATGCTGGACAACCGGAAAACAAAGTCTCCCTAATGTTATGCTAGTACAGAGAAGAGCTCTGCACTGTCCTAATTTCCAGGCATGCTGTTGTTTTGAAGCCCTGCTCCTGGGACAGTTGGTTTTGCCTGACTGTTTAAATAATTCACTGCTCTTAAAAGCACCTTCGCAAGCCTCCTCCAGCAGAACAGAATGCTGCAAGGTTTGGGGAACTCAATTCCCAGTGCTGTGCAAGTTAATACAAAGATTTGTACTCAGTGATCTAAGATCTAGCATTTTTCAAGACAGGGGGAAATCACTGCCCAGTACATTGATCCTGTACCTGAGATAGCACTTTTGAACATCTTTCCTGGCTTTTTACAACATCTATTACATAAAGATTTGATTACTTTTTTGGTTGGAGCTGAACAAACCGCTACTGAAAGACATTCAGCCATACCTGCTTGGTATTTGCATGGAGAACTGTAGAAAAACTCACCCATCAAATTCAGCTCTCCAAGGGACTACTTAACATGACACTTTACATACAAAATGGAGCCATTTTGATTAAGGATTAATCTCACGTTAGGCAAAATCACTGATATAAATATCCTCTCTGACGTTATCTCTTTTCCTTACAGACTTCAATGGCCCCTCTTCACAGCTGTCCTTTCTGAGGTTGTGACAGTCGATTCCTGAGGTTGCAGGACCCATACGATTTGACACCCCTGGGAGGGTCAGGGGTGCACTAAAGAGGGGGAATGTACTACTGCAGGGAAGGAAATCTCTCCTCCAGCACCACTGATGTAAGAGGCACGAAGAGCAATTTTATCCCCTTTCCCCCAACTCAAATGGCTGTCCCCCAACTCAAAGGGCTGTCCCCCAACTCAAATGGCTATTAATCCACGCAGATCCCATAACCAAGGGAATCTGCTATCCTAGGGCCCAAAAGGACTAGTAGAAGAAAAGGGAAAGATCCATATCCATCCCCCTCTGCTGTCAAATCACTGGATCCTACTCAACATATGATTGTTTCTAAGTGATATGCAATGATCTATATTTTTTAAAAAAAGATTTCTGGTTGTAAAATTTCTACTGTTTATAATTTAGAAATTTAATTATAAATAGTTGGATACTAAAAAAAATTGCTACTAATTTTAAAGCGATCGATTATCTGATTTTACCAGTTTCTTCAAAACTTATTCTTAATACTCATAATTGCAAAACGACCACTAATTTTAACTGCTGTCACAACAGCAAATAATTAATTCAAACGATCAATAGCCCAGCGAGGAAGTCAATAACCAGAAAGAGCACTTAATTGCTCGTATGTCAGGGACGAATTATTTCAAGAGAGCAGCTTACACTGTAGGCTTTACTCTGCTGGCACGGTGGCTAGTCCGAAGTTAGTGGGTTACTGCAATCGATTGTTCTGCATCACTGCTGGCACGGCTGACTTCTCCACACCACACCACGGACCCCCCCCAAACATCCCCCCCAGATCTCCAGTGGCACAGAGGACTTCAATGCATGAGTTGCTTGCAGCATAAGGACAAACACCAGAAGGAGCATTTTAAAATAGCCTCAGCATCATTAATGCAAACCATGTGTGACTTTATGTAACAATGATAAATAATCATATTTTTCAAAATGTTTAGCCTGGCCTTTGTGCCTGCTAACCAAAACAGGGCTTTGTTACAGAAACTGAAATATACTAACAATACTAGGGGTTGCTACTCCAAAAGTAGAACTCTGTTGCAAGCTGCTTCCACCCCTCAGCGAGTCAATTTGCCTTGCTTTATAAATATCCCTGTACAATGGTCAATCTTTCATTAAACATAAACAGCGGGCAAGTTGGTAATATGAGGCTGAAATGGAAGCCTCTTTGTGTGGATGAACTCTAAAGTCAAAGCATAAAACAGGCACACAATTTATGTACAGCACAAAATGGTTTAAATCATGAGTGTTATGGCAACCATCCCAGATTTAGTGACCGTCTTTAGATAAAGTTACTTTATTCTAATTACTCCTGGTACAGCATTCTAAGCATGAAATCAGTTTATGAGCGGAGGGTGGAGAGAGAGAACAAACAATTGAGTAGCAAATTTGCAAGGCCACCAAAGCAATCACATTAACAATCAAAATCTATGTGATACATAGGTAGTCTAATCCAGGTAATAATTTCAGAGATGATGAGTTTACAGTAAACCTCCTTAGAGAACAGTGGCCAAGATCCAGATCTCTGTGTTCTGCATGCATATTGGGGCTTTTCAGCCATCTCCCCACACCTTTCCAACTACAACCTGTTGCATGCCCAAAAAGTCATTCATGATGGTCAGGGGACAGTCCAGGGCAGAATTTGAAGTAATGGGATGAACTGCAGCTGGAAGTGGAAAGCCGCCTCCCTTTGTATCCAAGCCTATACTTTCAAACAATGTCGCCCATCTTACTAACATACAAAATCTTCTGTAATTGCCTACATGCAATTTCATATTCTTCTTGCAAATATTGTTTAGTATATTGAACAAGCAGGGACCTGCAAGACTAATGGGGGGAAGGGCAGAATCCCAGCGGCAGTCGCATCCCGCGGCTGCACTTCATGCTCACACTCTCCCCGCTTCCCATCACTCTGCCTGCCTGATTCCCTCCGCTCTGCTGCTTCCATGGGCCTGGCTGATGCGGAAGCTGATCGGGCTCCCACTACCCACCCCCGCAAACTCACAGGGAGGGGGAACCTTGTTCACCCACCTCTTGCCCCACCCTGCCTGGCTGCTGCTTTGTCCACCCATCTGTCCACCTCTTCAGTGCTCTGCAGGTGGTGGCGGTGGTGGGGAAGCAGTAGCTCCTGCCCCCCTCTACCTAGGTCAAGCAGCCACTTCCCCTCCCCTAATGTCTCCCACACATGGCGAGGAGGGTGGATGCTACTGTGGATGCTACCAGGACAGAGGAGAAGCACTATCTGTGCAAGAAAGTATCTCCTTTCTCTCTTCACGGCCTCAATCTGCAGACTGAAGTATCCACAGATGGGACCATGTTGAGAATTAGATATACTGATATATTTAGCTTGCTGTGACACCGAAGTTCTACTTTGAAAGGTGTTCGGATGTGTGAACTTTTCCAATAATCATCAACATTAAATATTTCTCTAGTTGGACTTACTTTCTCTCTTAACTGTTGCAGAGCTCTTCCCCTGGACTCTACAGCTAATCACAATTTTTGTATCATCAAAAACAGCCCAGCTACTCTTTAAGATTATACCAACTGGATTCCTCTCTGCCTGTGAGGCTCATGATGTGTAAGCTTAAATGTGTGATAGTTCTCTTACAAGTATTTACAGATTTAAGACAGATGCCTAACAGCCCGCCTAATCACCATGTCATCTTATTTGTCTACTTCTGCCTACATCAATGCTAGACTATAAATATTTGTGGATTCACAGATGCATGGAATCTACAGCAAGAAATTGGCACTGCCTAAATTCAGCATTCATACAAATCAGTTTGCAACCCTGTTTTCTCACCATATGGTAAAACCAGAATGCAACACTTGAGATCAGATTGATCAGCTGTTCAGCAGCTGTTAATCGGATAACTTCGATAGCTACCATGAGCTGCCCTTTAGTTTAATGCACAAAAGCCTGGAAGACTACTTACCTAGCCTTTTACACTTTCATGATAAAAAGGAATCCAAATGTTCTACCACCTACATCTGAGCTAAGTCTGTCAAAGTTAATGGGAAGCATAATTTGATCAGGAAAATGCAGGTAAATGTATATAAATATATATTCAAAATGAATACTTTATAGGTAAGCTGCAGTACTGCAGTCCAAGCTCTGCTCACGACCTGAGTTCGATCCCGACGGAAGTCGGTTTCAGGGAGCCGGGTCAAGGTTGACTCAGCCTTCTATCCTTCCGAGGTTGGTAAAATGAGTACCCAGCTTGCTGGGGGTAAAGGGAAGATGACTGGGGAAGGCACTGGCAAACCACCCCGTAAACGAATTCTGCCTAGGTAATGTCGGGATGTGTCGTCACCCCATGGGTCAGGAATGACCCGGTGCTTGCACAGGGGACCTTTACTTTTTTTTACCTGTGAATTATGGGTAGGTAACAGAAAAAAGGACGGACATCATCATGAACTCAACTTAAAACACTAGCAAATAATACAGAGTTGTCCAAAAGTTACATGCCCTCAACTAAATTACAGTAAGTCCCCAACCTTTTTGAGCCCGTAGGCACATTTGGTATTCTGACATGTCACGGTGGGCACAGCCACAAAATCAGTCAGATGTCATACTTCAATGTGACAACCTAAGCTCTGGCTCTGTTCACATACATATGTTCCATAACTGCAAAGGTCCTGCTGCCAGCTAACACCAATTTCATTACTGATCCTAGGTATTATTATTGTTGTTGATTAGATTTATATCTCACCCTATCCCAGCCGTGGCCAGGCTCAGGGCGGGTCAGGATGGATGGCAAAATGTGCATCCGCAACCACAGCTTCAGGGAATACTGAATGTGGCTGTCTCTGGAACGCCAGTTACAACATGACAGCAGTCTTCAACAGTTTCATTACTGCTTTATGAAACATTGGCTCCTCCCCATGTCACCAGGGAAATCCCGCACTCCCCCTGCTCACTACACCAGCCACATTCCCAGGCATCGACTGCCTCATTACTGGGTAAATTTGCAATTTTGCTTGTAAGAAATTAAGGAGTTCACATTTATAAATTCTATCAATATGTCCATTAGCATAAGGGTATATGCTAATATGAATGCTGTTTATGTTGTTAAAGCAGCAAAACACAATTCATCCCACCCCCACGGTTTCAAAATTTCTGGAAATTCGATTCAATACACGCGTCCTGTTTTATATTTACTACAACAGGCTAACATGACTACGGCTCTGGAATTCGCACAAAGGGAAACTAAAAATCTATCTAATTCAGACATACAAAACTAACACAACCTGGTTCCCCCAAAATGTGGCTAATATGCCATCCGCTTGGAAACTCGGAGATTGAGATTTTGCACCTTGTGACAAACGCCTCTTCTGTGACTGAAGAAACCGTGGTGAAATGGTACGCCAGTTACAACATAAAAACATTACTGCTTTATGAAACATTATCTGGAAAAAGCAGAATGTATTTTGGATAACTGGCCAAGACCGCATAAAAACCTATATAGTGATTACCAGAAATATTGTGAATGGAAAATATTGACTCTGAACACTGATCCAGCATGTCACTTAACTGTACAAAAATAGAATAAGCTGCGGGGGGGGGGGGAGAAACCAAAGCAAGCTCTCATACAATTCAGTATCATGCTATCCCTCCTGAACAGCTAGTGATATACCTTGTTTATGCCATCCCGATGTATAGGTACTCAGTGTCCCAAAAACAGGGGCTCTGGGGATAGTTTAGAGACAGTGAGTAATTGAAACGGAACCCCTGTTGCAGCATAAAGCAGAATAAGGACAGAATAAGGACAGACAATGTTTGTTTTCTAATGTTAACTTGCGGTTACGCTACAGTATAAGGACACTCCATCTTTACAATCTCAAAGCTCTTTCTGATTGACTAGCTTTAAATCAGAGGTGGGGAACCTTTTTTCCGGCAAGGGCCATTTGGATATTTATAACATCATTCGCAGGCCATACAAAATTATCAACTTAAACATTAGACGACCAAGCCCCAAGCAGGCAACTGCCCCATATGACACCCCCCCGGGCTCAGGCAAGCAGGCAGGCATCCAACTGGTGGTGCACTTGCCCACCTGGTGGCACAGGATGGTCTGTTGCACCAGCCGGGGGTAGCCATCCAGCCACACACCGGTGGTGCTCCTGCTCCGCATGGTCGGGGCCGGATTCTAAGTGGGCTCCTGCTACCTCCGCCTGCAGGGGTGAAATGAGGACACACTGGCTAAGAGCTCACCCCCCCCCCCACGCATTCTGCCCCTGCCCACTTTAACCCCTCTCCATTGTCGCCACTTCCACCCCTACCCTCTTGTAGTACAGAGGGAATATGTTTCTCCACGGCCCGGGTGGGAAAGGGTTAACACAGTTTCTTGGGGGGGTCCTAGCAGCTCCATAGCTAATGACTCTTCTGCAAGTGGGGGGAAGGTTCCTTTTCTCAGCAAAACAAACTCACATCCGCCTTGAATAGAGGCTATTCCTGTCCAAGGGAGGGGGCGGATTACCAGTCTTAGATCCTTCTGAGCTAGAGATCTGCCAGGACCCACGAAGGGCCAGACCAAATGATTTTGTGGGCCTTGAATGGCCCCTGGGCCTGACGTTCCCCACCCCTGCTTTAAATGAATGCTTACAGTATAAAAAACAGGCATGCTGCTACACTTTTGAATATTTCACATAATGGTAGGGCTGAATGTCATTTTGCCCACTGGTCCCAGAACTGGATCATGACTTTACTATCATCTTTAAGAGAGAAACGGAAAGAGACTTTGGTACTCTCTTCACGTAATACACCAAACAATGCATAAAGAAGATGAAGTAAAGTTTCGGCCGATGCCTGATAAAACCAGAAAGCACGGTTTGCATTCCATCCGAAAAACAGATTTTAAGTGGGCCAGCAAATAATAGCTACTAACAGTACAGTCTGACGTGATTTCTGAATTAACAAATCATACAGCTGCTGCTCCATATCGGGAAATCTTTGCCCTATAGAAATGGAGAACTGAGCAGATGGGAAGTGAATGCTCTTGTTTATGGTTTGCTAACACAATAGTGGAAGCGTATAGAAAAGAAATGCATTTAAATATTTAATTGTATTAAAGTGATCAATTAAAAATTTCTTGTGTGGTGGAGCTGCAGTAGAGCCCAAACATATTGGATGGAAGTGATTGAAATCATATTCAGCGGCCTTGAAATTGTTATTCCAGACCAGAAACAATTTTATTAAATGTTTTTCCAGATAAACCAAAGGATATTAGAGTTATGTTTTTCCATATACTAACAATTGCTAAAACAAATCTTGCAAGCTATTGGAAAAAGCAATAAATCCCCTGATTGGCTTGATAAGGTTAAAGAAACCTATGTTCTAATTGACATAATAAAGACAAACATACGGAAGAACTGGATGCTTGATGGAAAGTAACAATCTCAAGGATGGAAAAAACACTCCAATGTGTAAATCGCAGAGAGGGAGTGATGCAATAACCATCGGGTTTTAGATAAATAGATAGTGTATTGTTTGGTTTACTGGTATGGATATGTTATATTAGCAGCATGGTTTTAGTTAATTTTCAAGAATTTGTAGTATGTGTATTTTAGTAAGGTTATATTTCCATTTTCTTTTATTATATTCTCATTTTCTCTTAATAAAAAATAAATACCTATTCAGGTTTTCAATCTAAAAAATATTCCAATTGTTCTTTTTGGTATTGCCATCTGGATAACTGTTGTCCATGAATCTATAGATCATCCATTGCTTCAGTTTTTACGAAAACTCTTAAATGCCCCTTGAAGTGTTGCTGCAGTTACCCTTCGCTCCGAGTTTGGCCAAATGTCGCTCAGCTAGGGCATGGTTGGCCGCCTTTAAGCTACAACTTAAGCTGCGCTTTAGCACTGAGGGGTTCCTAGCTTCTCTGAAGCATGACCCTTTTAAATCCTCATGGCAAAAAATCTTAGATGAGAAATTGTCATTGTTGGGCTTCTCGCAGGATATGTTATTAGATCTTAGGAAAACTGAAGCTTTCACCAAAATTAAAAAGCGCATTAAAGAGCTTGATTATAACAGCACTACTTTTCGTGCTCGCTGCGTTTGTTCATCCCAGTTCTTCGGAATACCACCACCACGTGGTTTGCCTGCTTATACTTATTATTTGACAACTCGTCTTTCTAGAGCCTTCTGTTTAGCTAGACTGAATGCTAACACCTCTATGGTTATGCAGGGCAGAATTTTGAATATACCATACCCAGAGAGGCCCTGTCCTTGCTCTCCTGGCTCTATCGATTCATTAGCTCATGCCCTCTTGGAATGCCGCTTTTATGAGGAACTTCAATCATGTTACCGTATTTTTCGCTCCATAGCACGCACCTGACCATAACACGCCCCCCCCAGCTGGCCGTCGGGGCGGGGAAAGCCAGTTCGCACTGGAACGACGCGAGCTGGCTCTGTGAGACCCGCCCGCCTCCCAGCTGGCCGTCGGGGCGGGGAAAGCCGGCTCGCACTGGAATGACGCGAGCCGGCTCTGTGCGCCCCGCCCGCCTCCCAGCTGGGAGGCGGGTGGGGAAAGCCGGCTCGCTGTTCCAGTGTGCCCAGCCGGCTCTGTGCACCCTGGCGGGACGCACAGAGCCGGCTGGGCGTGCTGGAACGGGGCGCACAGAGCCGGCTCGCGTCGTTCCAGCGCGCCCAGCCAGCTCTGTGCACACATTCGCTCCATAACACGCACAGATATTTCCCCTCACTTCTGAGGAGAAAAAAAGTGCATGTTATGGAGCAAAAAATACGGTATATCTCTCCCCTTTTAACATAAATCTAATGCCTCTGTATCTGACATAATGCCTTTTTTACTAAGTGACAGGGATCCCAAGGCTACATTGTCAGTGGCAAGATTTGTTTCAGTCCTTATATCCCTCAAACATTAGATATATGCTGCTCAAGATCAATGGATCAAGGAGCTTCTAAGGGGGAAAGGAAAGGAAGAAAGGAAAGGAAAGGAAAGGAAAGGAAAGGAAAGGAAAGGAAAGGAAAGGAAAGGAAAGGAAAGGAAAGGAAAGGAAAGGAAAGGAAAGGAAAGGAAAGGAAAGGAAAGGAAAGGAAAAAATAAATACATAAAAATTTATTGTGTGACCTAAGCTAAGTCACTAAGCTAATTAATCCTGGTTTTCTTCTGGTTGTCCAATCCCACTTCTTTCTCTTGTCCAAATCTCTAGTTTCAATCTGGCTTTTTCATTCAAGCTTCTTGGAGGCTGTTAGGGCACAGGTTAGATGGCCGGCAGCATGGAAACCCGCATGGCAAAACTCCCTTGCAATAGTTCTCAGTACAGGGAGAGACCCACTGACTTTTCAACCCTTCTTCTCAGGGAATTCTCCCACTGTCAGCCATTGCTGCTGAGGCTTCCAGCAGTTGTGAAGCAACTGTTAGCTAATCACATAACTCTAGTGAGCCTTCAATAGGGCATGCCCCTCCGGAGGGCGGCCAGACCGCAATCAATAACACTCAAGAGAATTAGGGGGATGGAGCCTGGCATGCCTGCACTGCATCAGCACACAGACATCACTTCCAGCAAAAAAATGGAAGTGACATCTTTAGATGCTCAAGCATAAGACAAAGAGAACTATTACAACAACCAGTGTAAAGACGTAGAACAAAACAACAAAAAAGAAAACAAGAGACCTGTTCCACAAGATCCAAGAAATCAAAGGGAAATGTAAAGAAAAACAAATAAATAAATGTTGCATATTTAACCTCTCGGAGCTGTGATTTATTGTAAGAAAAGCAACGGGTACATTCAGCCCAACATGGCTATGCCTTCAGGATTCATCCAAAACCATAGTTCATTATGATATTCCATCCATTAAGTTCAGAGTACGGGAAAAGGAAAGAAAGGCTTCTACAAGGAAATAAAGTTCCCGTTTTTAATCTTTCCAGCTTCCAGAAGGCTTTTTCTGGATTTGGAGCAGAACGTTTAGTTGACATTCCCAGTGTTTGGTGATGGAGTATCCGTGCTGTGAAAAAGCCCTTTTCCAGTTCAAGCTGGCGTGATTGACAACGGACAACCACACGTTTGTGAAGTGCTTTCTTTTGACATTCTCAAAGGGGAAATTCCCCGTCTGCAAATGCAGTGCTTGACTTTGGCCGCCAGGTTGTGCCAAGCTGTCAAATGCTCTACTTGAGTTCTTCATGGTCTGATTATGCTCGGCATCTCTAGGCTTGTGCTATTTAATTCAGCACTGTAAGCCATTTCTTTCTTGATCAGCAGCAGATCACTAAAAAATTAATAAAATAAGCTTTTTGCTTCTGTCCATGTCTGTCCAACGCCTCTAAAGGTGCTCTCTTTATGGATTAGACTCTTGGCAACCAATCTGTACTTTTTAAAATTTGAGACTATGTCTGCTATGCCACAGAAGTTTTTTTGTATTGCATGTGTGTGTGTGTGTGTATTTGCCATCAGTACACAGATTCTGCTACAGTCCTTAGAAACCTTCCATTAAAATTGCAAAGTAAAGCAAAAGTCCAGTGGCACCATAAAGACTAACATTTATTTCAATATGAGCTTTCGTGAGTCACAGCCCATCCTCCAGATAAATATGCAAAGCAGAAATTGTGCTGGGAACTCTTATGGAAAAGGTTGTGGGGTGGGGGGAGCCAAGGCTTGATATGAATTACACCGTGTGTCTTTCAAATGTCAATCTCAGTGCAAGGGGGAAAGGAGAGAGCTGACGCAGAAAGGTTAGATATGAGTCCCATCATAAATCAACAGAATTAGCAGTTATGCATACTGGATGGTGAGGGAGGTCCAAGCAGATGGTGAGGGAGGTCTAAGCAGAGGGAGGTCCAAGCAGAAGAGCAAAAGTTTTCCATTTCACATATCTTCTTGTACAAGTGGCCTGTGATTCACAAAAACTCATACTGAAATAAATGTTGTCAGTCTTTAAGGTGCCACTGGACTTCTACTTTATTTTGCTGTAACGAACAAACACAGCTACCCCCTTGCAATCATTAAAATGACTGCCTCACTTGGCCGTGACTCAGTGGTAGAGCATCTGCTTGGCATGCAGAAGGTCCCAGGTTCAGTCCCCGGCATCTCCAGTTAAAGGGACTAGGCAAGTAGGTGATGTGAAAGACCCCTGCCTGAGACCCTGGAGAGCCCCCTGCCTGAGACCCTGGAGAGCCGCTGCCGGTCTGAGTAGACAATACTGACTTCGATGGACTGAGGGTCTGATTCAGCATAAGGCAACTCCATGTGCTCATGGCAATATTCTATAAATAACTATAAAACACATACAGCAAGGGGGGGCTCTGGGTGTGTACTAGTCGAGTTTGGTCTAATCCCAGATTGATGATACTGTTCCTAAACAGAATGAACATGACATACTCAGATTACTTCAGCACAGATCAACACAAGAAACATTTGAACTCTTTTATTGAACTTTTCCCACAGAGAAAATGATTCCCTCTTTGCAATGCCATCACTGGGAAAATGGGTTCATTATTGTCCAGAAATATAATCCCCGTTCCTCATATTCTGTTTTTACAGGTACTTCTCTTCCCTCTGCTGTGATGATTGGAAGATTACCCGCCGTTGTTATGATCGACACTAGCCTCTCTCTTCAAATACATAAAAATTGAGGGCATCAAATGTCTTTAGCTCTAAAAATCTAGCATCTGGCCTGTGGTTTTGTTCATAAATCAATAGCACCATACGAAACATCTACAGGTAACAAAATGCCAAGTTGTTGTTCCTTACCTCAGATGCTCCAGTCAGGCTGGGCACTGTAACAGGAACAGTGAGGGGCTCTTTGGAAAGGAATTCAGTTGATTGCTTCTCATCCTGGCTTTGACCCTCACACAGCATCCCATTCCTGCCAAGTTGACCATAGTCTCCTCTACCCCAGGTAAAGGTCTTCCCCGTCTCTAAATACAAAAACACACACACACCCATACAATTATACAGCATCCGTTCTTCTGTCGAGACAGCAAAATTTACCGTAAGTGACCGAAACTACAGAAGTCTTCAAGGCTCAGATCAGACTAGCAGCGTAGGAAGAATGAGAACATCAGATTTTGATGTTTTTTAAAGTAACATTCTAACATGAGAAGTCAGTCATTGAATCCAATCCATGGTTCGCCTTGAAGGACCACCTCCTCCCATACTGCCCAGTCCCATACTACTATTACAACTGACCTCCAGCTGACAGAGATCAGTTCACCTGGAGAAAATGGCCACTTTGGCAACTGGACTCTATAGCATTGAAGACCCTCCCCTCCCCAAACCCCACCTTCCTCAGGCTCTGCCCCAAAAATCTCCCGCCGGTGGTGAAGAGGGACCTGGCAACCCTATTGGAACCACAATACCCAAAAGACTACCTCCACCCTTTACCTCCACGGCTTTTATGAGTGAGAGATTGTAAGATGTTATAGGGGCTCACACTTGATGCACTTTTATATGTGTTATGTTATGTTTGTATATCGGATATGTTTTTATGCTGGTCTTGGACCGTATTAAACTCTCTTTGTACTTTGTACTTACCTCCACCCACGTGAACCTCCCCAGCCATGAATTTTGGCATGTTATCAGGAATGAAGGCAGGGGGCACTTGGGACAGGACTTGAATCCAGAAATCTCCAGCCACTGTTCAACCACTACATCACACCGACTGGCAAAATGAAGAGACTAAGAGAGCAATCCTAAATCGATCTACTAAGAATCCTTCTCAGGGCCTCTGCCAGAAGTCCACTGATTTTTGTTCAGCTTTTACTGTTGAGTAGAGCTCTGTACATTACAGGACAAAGCGGTTCACTGAATGTCCGGGTGACCATGCTTCCATTTAATTGCAGTACCCCATCCACAAAATTAATATATGTTTAGGCCACAGAAGCATTTTGCTGAAGCTATACTGACTATATCTGGGGACTAGTGAACCCCTTTAAAATTGCCTGCTAATAAAGGAAAAAGTTGTATAAATATTTTACGAAAAGACATACATACTAATTGCTATAATATACTACAATGTGTGTGTGTGTGTGTGTGTGTGTGTGTGTGTGTGTGTGTGTGTGTGTGTGTGTATATATATATATATATAAAGTGCCTTCAAGTCGCAGCCGACTTATGGCGACCCCCTTTGGGGTTTTCATGGCAAGAGACTAACAGGGGTGGTTTGCCAGTGCCTTCCTCTGCACAGCAACCCTGGTATTTCTTGGTGGTCTCCCATCCAAATACTAACCAGGACTGACCCTGCTTAGCTTCTGAGATCTGACCAGATCAGGCTAGCCTGGGCCATCCAGATCAGGGCTCGTCTGCAAATTACGAATAAAGAAATAAAAGGCAGCCCAGAGCGATTCCTCAAGTGCTCAGTGGCCATTTATGCATGGGAGGTTTTGCCTTGGATTTGCATATCTGAGGACTACTGAACCCCTTTAAAATTGCTTGCTAATAAAGGAAAAGGTTATTTCAGTTTAAGGTGCAATCCTATGCACATTTAGGATTATACTGTAGCACATCTATTCAAAACTTCTATTTTAATGCCAAACAGTCTCTCAGTCTGGCAAAATATAAAACATGTTGGAACACTTTTCAAATTTACAGTACTGTGATAAGGCCTTCTTACTTCCACTGGCTTAAAGTATACTTTAGGGCCAGTTTTCAGATATCAAACTATCAAAAACTTTTGCCAAAGTAAACAACTTTCACTTACACAGTTTTATGACCTATATTTACTACAAGTATGTCATGCTATTTTTAAAGGTGCCTATTAAAAGCAACAAAATAAATAAATCAGAATGAAGCTGTTCCATAAGACTGACCTGAATTACACGGCATCTATTGTTAGCACTCAGATGTTGAAAGTTCTACCAAATGCTTAAAGGAAGCCTTTTAAAGTAAATGGAGAATACCTGTGCAAATCCAACCCCATCTGTTCAGCACAGCTTAAGGTATTAAAATAACTTCGAGACTGTGACAAAAGTCACGTAGAAGTTGCAGAAACACTGGAGACTAAAGGGGCCTCAGATGTGATGGGTTTCCTGTGCCAAGCAGAATGTGAAACAGAATCCATGTCACAGAACACACACAAATGTTCTTTCATGGAAGCAAGCAAGTATTTTTATTTATTTTACTTTGTTTATACATTTACGTCATTTATACATTTATTAGTCGGTTGAATTGTAAATTTCTCCTAATATTCAACTGAAATCTGTGTCATATAACTTATGCCCATTAGAACTAGTCTTGCCCTCTAGAGCAGCAAAAACTAGACTGTGCCCTCTTCCCATGTGACAGCCCTTCAGGTATGACATACCTCTGATCAATGTTCTCTTCTCCAGGCTAAACATACCCATGGCAGGCCTTCCTCTGAGCCTGTTCAATTTGTCCCCATCCTTTTTAAAGTACAGCAACCCGAAGTGGACACAATATTCCACACAAGGTCTGAATAGCATGGAGCAGAATGAAACTATTACATCTTGTGACTTGGATGTGTATGTGTGTAAAGTGCCTTCAAGACGCAGCCGACTTATGGCAACCCCTTTTGGGGGGTTTTCATGGCAAGAGACTAACAGAGGTGGTTTGCCAGTACCTTCCTCTGCACAGCAACCCTGGTATTCCTTGGTGGTCTCCCATCCAAATACTAACCAGGGCTGACCCTGTGACTTGGATACTATGTTTTTATTAAAAAGGTAAAGGTTCCCTGTGCAAGCACCAGGTCATTCCTGACCCATGAGGTGACCTTACATCCTGACGTTTACTAGGCAGACTTTGTTTGCGGGGGGGGGGGGTTGCCAGTGCCTTCTCGTCATCTTCTCTTTACCCCCAGCAAGCTGGGTCCTCATTTGACCGACCTCGGAAGGATGGAAGGCTGAGTCAACCTTGAGCCGACTACCTGAAACTGACTTCTGTTGGGATCGAACTCAGGTCAAGAGCAGAGCTTAGACTGCAGTACTGCAGCTTACCGCTCTGCGCCATAAGGCTCTTTTATTAGCATGGCCTAAAATTGCAGTAGCCATTTTGGCAGCTACATCACACCGACAACTCATGCTAAGCATGCGATGAACTGCATTCCTGAGACCCTTTTCACATATTTTACTGCCAAGTAAGGTTGCCAGGTCCCTCTTTGCCACCAGGAGGTTTTTGGGGTGGAGCCTGAGGAAGGCAGGGTTTGGAGAGGGAAGGGACTTCAATGCCATAGAGTCCAATTGCTAAAGCGGCCATTTTCTCCAGGTGAATTGATCTCTGTTGGCTAGAGATCAGTCGCAATTGCAGGAGATCTCAAGCTACTACCTAGAGGTTGAAGTAAAACAAACACCTCTATGCTTATATCGAAGGGGTTTGGAAATTAGCACAGAGCCAAGGAAATATAACAAAGTGCAAATGTATTGAGTGTTACAAAATATAACTATATACAAAATGTCTCTGGTTTCAATTATATACACACAATCCTGTATGATATGTATAAGTCATTCAAAGTTTGTTCATAACTCATTGAAGTCCAATGCTGGTACCAGAAGAAATAGAAGGGGATCGATTCTTCAGTTCTTCAACAGTCCCACTTCCAATAATAAATCTCCTAAATATAATAACCATAAACTTATTATAGTCAGTTGTTTTCTAACATTTAGCAGCTAAAGTGAATTTAAGTTAATATAAAAAGCATTCTTACTTACAATTTTGTGGTTTACATATACATCTACTTCCAATAAGGGATTCAAATATCAGGAAAGTTAACAGTTCCCCAGAGGGGTATAGTTGGAATAAAATTATTTATCCATCCTGGTATATCAAGAGGAGTTAGCCAGTTCCAGGAGTTAGTTCCTGGCTAACTCCTCTTGATATACCAGGATGGATAAATAATTTTATTCCAACTATACCCCTCTGGGGAACTGTTAACTTTCCTGATATTTGAATCCCTTGTTGGAAGTAGATGTAATTTGATTTGATGCTACATGACAAACGGCTCAGCAAATGTATTCAGAAGAACAGTAATTTGATTTGATGCTACATGACAAACAGCTCAGCGAATGTATTCAGAAGAACACCAAGGCAAATAATCTGCCTTAATTAAGGCTGCCTTTGTTATCAGCCATACCGGTTAAAGAAAGAAGGCACTTGTTCTGAGCCAATGGTGACTCACCTTATGTAAGGCTTAAGATGACCATTCTGTCTCCTTTTCTTCACCACCCTTCTGCTATATTTAGAAATGCCTTCAGTTAAATTAGTTCTACACTATCCTTATGTAACCTAATTTACATCTGGAGTGCTGCAGAACCTAGCCCCATTATAACGAGATACCCAAATATTAGCAGCAACTTTCAAGTTTGATGTTTGCACTTCTGCAGGCCTTAGTCAGGGCAATTAACAATCCTGCTGAGAGAGTCTTCATATTCAAGTATATATAATAGAAGGGTAGCCATGTTAGTTTGCCACAGCAAACTCAGCCAAGAGTTGGATCCAAAAATGCTCACAAACAGCTTCTCCTGTGAGCCAAAAGGCCCCTTTGCATCCAACTCAAATCATCATGGCACCTTAATGATTAAATAGTTCATTATTCGTTGTCACATGCCTGCATTCACAGACATATCACTACATGCATTCTGCCAAAGGTGGCAGAAATTGACATGGAAAGCTACTTTTCCCAGTGAAAACGCACTTTGCAGAACCAAGCACAGAGCCCAGCTTCTAAACTACAGTGGAATATAAAATGCTTATTTAATATAGCCCTTTATACTTCACATGCGGTCATCTAACTGCTGATGCTATGCATGCTCTACAAAAAGCATATGATCTTCTTGTAATCTTACCACCCCCCTTCTGGATGCACACCTTAACGTGGTGAGGGGGTTTGTGAGTGTCAGGGAAGCTGAGAGCAATACCGTAAGGGGTCTAGACTCTGTCAAGAGACTAAACTCCTAGCAGAGTCACTCAAGACGGAATGGTCACAGCTGAGACACCAGATGAAGATGCATACACCCCCTTAAGGGATCAATGGCCACATCCGCAGAAGAGAACAGGCAGTTCCAATGGGGATGGGGGTAGAGGAATCCCTGAAGGTTAGCTACTGGGCAGCAGCAGTAGTGGAAGGTGACACTGGCGGAAGATCTTTCGTAGACAACGGCAGTGCCACTACGGCTAACTCTGGTTAGTACTGCGCAGAAGAAGGCACTGGTAAACCACTTCTGACCAACCTTTACCTTGAAAACCCTATGATGAGACAAACCAAAATGAAAAAAGATATAGTGCTGGAAGATGGGACCCCCAGGTCGGATGGCACTCAATCTGCTACTGGGGTAGAGCAGAGGACAAGTACGAGTAGCGCTGTTCTTAATGATGCGATTGGACTAAAGCCGAAAGGACGTTCAGTGGTTGACATGAATAGATGCAAAAGGAAAGTCCGAAGCTGTTCGACGCATAAAATAGGAACATGGAATGTGAGAAGCATGAATCAGGGTAAGCTTGAAATTGTTAAACAAGAAATGGAACGTATGGACATTTCAGTCCTGGGAATAAGTGAATTAAAGTGGACTGGATTAGGACATTTTCAATCAGAAAATTACAAAGTGTTTTATTCAGGGAATGACAAAAAGAGAAGAAACGGAGTTGCTTTAATAGTGAGGCAAGATGTAGCAAAGGCAGTCAGGAGCTATAATGCAAAGTCTGACCGAATAATATCAATCAGACTTCAGGGAAAGCCTATCAACATAAGCATCCTTCAAGTTTATGCCCCAACTACAGATGCTGATGAGGAAGAAATTGAAAGTTTTTATGCCAGTGTTCAGGAAGAAATTGATCACACACCTAAACAAGATATGCTGATAATCATAGGTGATTGGAACGTAAAAGTAGGAAACAAAGCAGAATCAAATGTTGTTGGCAGATTTGGGCTAGGAGCACGGAATGAAGCAGGAGAACACCTCGTAGAATTCTGTGAAGACAACTATCTGTTCATTGCAAACACATGTTTCAGGCAACCAAATAGACGATTGTATACATGGACATCACCAGACGGCCAGTATAGAAATCAAATAGATTATATAATTGGAAGCAGAAGATGGAGAAGCTCTATTCTCTCGGCCAAAACAAGACCAGGAGCCGACTGCGGTACAGATCATGAATTGCTAATATCGAAAATAAAGATAAAGCTTAAGAAAAACACCAAAACATTCATAGCACCAAAATACAATCTAAGCAATATTCCGGAAGAGTTTAAAGACCATGTAAGGAACAGATTTGCATTACTAAGTTCAAGTGAATGTAAACCTGAAGAACTATGGGTGGAAACTAGAGATATTATCAAGGAAGAATGTGCAAAGACTATTCCTGTAGCCAAAAGAAAAGAAAAACCTCGATGGATGTCTGAGGAAACTCTTAAAATTGCCAGAGATAGACGAGAAGCAAAAGTAGAAGGTGACAGAAATAGAATCAAAAGTCTAAGTGCAACGTTCCAGCGACTAGCACGTAGAGACAAAGAGACCTATTATAATAACCAGTGTAAAGAAATAGAAGAGAACAACAAAAAAGGAAGAACAAGAGATCTGTTCCCCAAGATCCAAGAAATCAAAGGGAAATTTAAAACACGGTTAGGCATGCTGAAAGATCAGCATGGAAATACATTAACTGAACAGGACAAAATAAAGAAAAGGTGGGAACAATACACTGAAGAACTATACAGAAGAGATGAAAGGATAAAAGATTCTTTCCAAGAAGAATCTTTTGAAGAAGAACCTACAGTTTTAGAAAGTGAAGTGAAAGCTGCATTGAGAGCAATCGGGAGAAACAAATCACCAGGAGCAGATGGGATATCAATAGAGCTATTCCAAGCCACAGAAACGGAGTCCATCAAAATCTTGACAAGAATATGCCAACAGATATGGAAAACAAAACAATGGCCCACAGACTGGAAACAATCCATTTACATTCCAATTCCCAAGAAAGGAGACATCAAAAATTGCAACAACTACCGAACCATTGCATTAATTTCTCATGCAAGTAAAGTGATGCTCAAAATCTTACAACAAAGGCTGTTACCAAATATGGAACGAGAAATGCCTGATGTTCAAGCTGGTTTCAGAAAAGGAAGAGGCACTAGAGATCATATTGCAAATATACGCTGGTTACTGGAGCGTACGAGAGAATTTCAGAAGAAAATCAGCTTGTGTTTCATAGATTACAGCAAAGCTTTTGACTGTGTGGATCATGAAAAGCTATGGCTGGTTTTAAAGGAAATGGGTGTGCCACTACATCTGATTGTTTTGATGCGCAACCTGTACTCTGGACAAGAGGCCACAGTTAGAATATGGAGAAATGGAATGGTTTCCAATTGGCAAAGGTGTCAGACAAGGATGTATTTTATCTCCCTATCTCTTCAATCTATATGCAGAACATATAATTAGGAAAGCAGGATTAGATTTAGATGAAGGTGGAGTGAAAATTGGAGGGAGGAACATTAATAATTTGAGATATGCTGATGACACTACATTATTGGCAGAAAATAGTGAAGATTTGAAACAACTATTGCTGAAAGTTAAATGAGAAAGTGCCAAAGCAGGACTACAGCTGAACATCAAGAAAACAAAAGTAATGACTACAGGAGAATTACACAACTTTAAGGTTGACAATGAGGAAATTGAAATTGTTCAAGACTTTCTATTCCTTGGCTCCACCATCAACCAAAAGGGAGACTGCAGCCAAGAAATTAGAAGGAGATTGAGACTGGGAAGGGCAGCCATGAAGGAGCTAGAAAAGATTCTGAAGTGTAAGGATGTGACTCTGGCCACCAAGATTAGATTAATTCATGCCATCATATTCCCTATTACTATGTATGGGTGTGAAAGCTGGACAGTGAAGAAAGCTGATAGGAAGAAAATAGATTCCTTTAAAATGTGGTGTTGGAGGAGAGTGTTACGGATTCCGTGGACTGCCAAAAAAACAAATCAGTGGGTTATAGATCAAATCAAGCCTGAACTGACCCTAGAAGCTAAAATGACTAAACTGAGGCTGTCGTATTTTGGTCATGTCATGAGACGACAAGAGTCACTGGAAAAGACCGTCATGATAGGAAAAGTTGAGGGCAGCAGGAAAAGAGGAAGACCCAACAAGAGATGGATGGACTCAATAAAGGAAGCCACAGCCTTCAATTTGCAAGATCTGAGCAAGGCTGTCAAAGATAGGACATTTTGGAGGACTTTCATTCATAGGGTCGCCATGAGTCGGAAGCGACTTGACGGCACTTAACACACACACAATCTTACCAAGCCATTTGCTTTTCTAATGTGCCACTACAATGAAGCAATAATACTATTATGTCTGTTTTGATAAGTTGCCTTCTAAATCACTACCAACTTTTTCAAGATCTCCATTTTTTATAACAATGTGAACATGCTGAAAGGACTAGAACATGAAAACAACATCATTACTATCATGTACAAGTGATGTTTTCATGTTCTTCTAGTCCTTTAATCATGTACAAATGATTGTCCTTCTGCCAACCTATAACTGTACCAGCAGCCAAGGATACTGCATTGGTATCAAAACCTCAATCATGAGGAAAAGTAATATAGAATACAACAGGAGCCATTTGCCACACTAGTACAAAACAGCACAGCCTAGGGATTCTTTTTAGGAGTCTTCCAGACAGAAGTAGATATTTTTGTATGTAATGTCCTGCTTCTGATTCCCTACCTGTTTGTGCCACCAGGTGCGTCCATCCACTCCAGACTCTTCTAACCTTTTCGCCCAAGAAATAGTGAGCGTCTATCTTCTGAGGCCTCAAAACGAAATCATCTTTGCTCACTAGCTGCTTGTGTTTGTTGCTCCCCCAAACATATAACTCTCCTTTAGCTTAAAAAAAAATGTTAGGGAAGCAAATAGAAAGTAGTTAATGTTTAGGAATGTGCTTCAACAACTTCCTTCACTCTTGTACTATTTGTTATTAATCTTTTTTGTTTTTGTGCAAATTGCCTTCAATAGGAAACCTATTTCAATAGTTTTCCAGTCAATACAGATAAAGCTTTCAGGGACTGAACTCCTCACCTTCTAACAAATTTTGACAAGAGAAAGGATCTCAGCTTTGTAGGAAATTACAGTTCACACATTACATTACAATTTCTTTGGAACCTCCAAGAAAGCAGGCAGAATATCAGAGTGGGCAGAGATAAGCATTAATCACAATCACACCCCCAAAAAGCAGGTAAGATAGCATGGTAGAACAGGCACAAAGGTCTTCATTTGGCAATCCAAGAAAGGAAGCTAATACTATAGGGTGGGACAGAAGCAGTCCTAGGGAGAGGACTGCAATTCTCTTGATGTATCTTTCTGGGTAATCCCTTTCTCTGATCAAAAGATTTGTCTGTGAGAGAACAGATCTTCAGGACAGAGTACTGCTATAATAACTAAGAAAAACCAGGCAGAATTACAGTGAACTGGAAGGAGGGTGCATTTGGCCAAGGAACTAATCTGTTCTTCAATATTAAGTTCATGGCTTTTGCAGTGAGCAGGGAAAGCTGCACAAAAGAAGCCCGGCTGCTCCATGCAAGTATACCAAGTCCGAGGCTGCCCCATCGTAAGCAGCAGAAAAATAAAAGGCAAACTGAAGAGTTCACTGCATGTTGTTCATATCTCCAGTATGCAGCAACAGCAGCACACTCAAACATCCAAGCTACTGGTTAGCCCAAGGACTGATATGGCAACAAGAGAAGTAGTCATTTATCTCCGGGGGGGACTTCAGATTTGAGAGGGGGTTTCTCTTGCTGAGGAGAACCTCCTGAGTACGAGAAGTATATCAGCAACGAGATGCCACTTCCATCTCTTCACACACACACCCCTACACACACAGTTGCACCCTTCAAACACAAAGGTATTGCTTTCCATCTGTCTCATGTGGCAGGGGTAAATCCTCCAAGCCTGCAATGTAATGGCACTTCTTCTGCCTGAAGGAAAAATTCCTGGTTTGCTATGTCAAGAAACCTGGGGGCCTAACGCACTCAGTAGATACTATGTTTTAAAAAATGTGTTATCCAGGTTAGGTCGCACCTCCGACCTCCCATTTCAGCTTGGGAATGCTTTGGAAGCGCCAGACATCTGTTTTTTCCCAAAACGCCTATACCACAATGTATTTCGTTATGTCGTTTCAAAACCAGAAATCCAAGGGGTGCGTTCAGTTACATACGCTATTCAGTTCTCCTCCCCTTTTTGCAACACCCAATGAAAACTCTTTCTCCTCCCATCCCACCTTCCCCCTCACCTCCCGTTTGCATCCACCAATCATTATTGTTACTTAATCCCCCCCCCCAAAGTGCTTGTGGTCTTACAAAGGAACACGGGAACGTTGGAACATTAGATCAACCATTTTTATTTGTGCAGGGTCCCAATCAAACATTTCCCTCATATGGAATGTCCTTGAAGTGGATTTTGTAAACGGTTCGTGGGCTTGAGGGGGAAGGAATGCAGAGGAAGGCGAGGGCTGGAAAAGTAGCGAAATTGCTGCGAGCGGCAGATGGGAGAGGGGGAAGCAGCAGGAGGAAGGGAGAGAGACTGAGGGATAGAGAGAGCGCCTGCACACACACACACACACACACACACACACAAGTCAGGGCTCTCCTGCCGGCACAAAGTTTCTCCCCGCCTGTTCCTCTCTTTCTCCCGCTGCCGGGGTTGAGCGTGTCTCCCTGCTCTAAAAAAAAAATTTTTTTTTAATGTGCTCGTCCCAACGAAAAAATGCAAGATCGTTGGACCAATGCCCGAAAAGACGGCAGCTCTGTGATTAGTACTGTGATCACGAAGCTGCCTTCATGAAGCTGCCTTCCACTGAATCAGAACTTTGGTCCATCAAAGTCAGTATTGTCTATTCAGACTGGCAGCGGCTCTCCAGGGTCTCAGGGGTCTTTCACATCACCTTTATGTTAAAGGGAAGGAAGGGATAGGGAAACTTCACATCTCCTGAGGATTTGCCATAACATTGCTGCTGGAAGACCAGGCAGCCAGAACCAGCCAGGATCATCAGGTGACCATATTCAGAGGAACCTACCTGTAAGTGATGCAGCGTGATATGACCCAGAAGTAACATTCTTCACTTGGATGTTTTCAAGGCCTATAAAGATAATTCATTACATTTCACCAGCAGAAGAGGAACTTTTGAAAAACAGAATACCACCTCACGAAACTGTATTAACGGAGAGCTAACAAAAGCCACCGTTGCAAGATATGTAGGAAAGGGAGCTGCTTCAGCTGTGCTGGGTTACTACCCCCTTTTAATTTAACATGCCAGAGACCACCTGTGACTGCCCTATAAAAACAGGAAGAAATGGAAGAAGTTTCAGCCTAGAAGAGTACATTGCTACAGGGACAGAGATTAGGGATAATCTAATGAAATTGCTACCAAGCAAACCCAAAATTCATGTAGTTTGACTTATTATTTTGCCGACCAAATAAGGAAGAAAAAAGCAGGGGCCAGGTGTCCTAGTTATTGCCCTGAATGTTGCTTTGCAATTGCTGAGGCAAACTGCACTGGTACATCCAACACTCACAAGCCATTTTTTTTGTTTTTAAACAGAAAACCTTGTTAACTTTTATTACTTCCTTGACTCCACTTGTTAGCCATGCTGGCATCCTGATGTATCTGATAGTACCTTTTCTATTGGGTTATATCTGAGCTTCAATTATTGTGATTCCAAGCATTATGAAGAACCTTGATCTTCCTTACTTTCAACATCCTTCTAAACATCTATGCTACTAAGTTAGGGTTTCCAGGGCCCTCTTCGCCACCGGTGGGAGATTTTTGGGGCGTAGCCTGAGGAGGGCAGGGTTTGGGGAGGGGGGGGACTTCAATGCCATAGAATTCAATTGCCAAAGTGGCCATTTTTCTCCAGGTGATCTAATCTCTTTCAGCTGGAGATCAATTGAATTAGCAGGAGATCTCCTGCTACTACCTGGCAGTTGGCAACCCTATACTCGGTGAATGTCCTTGGAGGCAAAACTCGCACTCATTCGCAGCTTGTTGATATGACCCAAGTTCTGGATGCTGCAGCAAGTAACTTATTGAAGCTGTCACTGTTACATTTCATATCATTTCATGCTCGGTCACAGAGCTGTCAAGCAACATTATTTGTCAAAAGGGATTCATGAATTACATTCCTCATATTTAATGCGTGTCATAACTAGAGACAATGTTCACAGCTAAATCTAACACATGCCAGCTATATTTTAGCTGCTATAAGAATGTCCTTATGCTTAAATATTTCAAAATATAATATACTACATGAGCAACTGCAAATTATATTTTAGAAAACTGACCTGTAACTTTGCAAGGTTCCTTTGCTCTCAAGAAAGGGGGAATGGTTTTTCCTTGACACGCTCGCTTTGCATGAGACACCATACCGGTTCCCCACTGGAACACCGAACCATTCTCTTGTAAGCACATATATGCAAAAAAGAAATTGAAAATGAATGTCAAACTCTATTCAGTTGCTAATAGACTAGGAGTGTGTATCCATATTTGTATGAACACCAGCTTAAACTTGGGAGATGCTAACACAAATTATAACTACAGCTATACTTGGCAGCGGATGCAGGTTTGCCTCTGTGTGATGTGTAAAATGACCACTCCTCAGTGGTATAAGAAAGTAGCGTGAATTAAATTAGTTAACAGAGCACTCGCATGACACACCACAGAAAGCGCTGGCAACTGCAGAACATTCAGACTCTCCCAGGTGAACCGAGTTTGTTTCCCCACTCCTCCACATGAAGCCTGCTGGGTGACCTTGGACTAGTCACAGTTCTCTTAGAGCTCCCTCAGCTTCACCTACTTCACAAGGTGTCTATTGAGGGGAAGGGAAGGTGATTGTAGGCCACTTTGAGGCTCCTTAAAGGTAGAGAAAAGTGGGGTATTAAAAAAACCAACTCCTCTTCTTCTTCTTCCCTGTATCCAGGCCTTCCTCATCACTTCTTAGGCAAGGCAGCACTACTGCAACCCCAGGCAGACTGACAGCCCATTAAAGTGACGGCACCATCATCGGCCTCAGCCACCAAAGGCTCTCCACATATACTCGGCTTTTAAAATCTGCCTCTGTAGAGTAGAGCACCTGGTACACCGTTTCAAACTATTACTGAATAGTTGGGATGCCTGCCTTTTTTCCCTTTAGGAGAGGGGACAAAGCCTGTAAGGGCCTCTTCAGGCAATTAAATGGTCAAGTTCAGCAGTACACTCATGCTTGCCCCAATCCAGTGGGGATTATTATCACTTTCCCATACATACTAGTGAGGAAGCAGCATGCTGCAAAGTATGAAACTTAGCTGATTTTTTTAAAGCAAAAAGTAGCAGATGGGGGATAAATGCTTTAAAAAGGGGGGAAATGATGGCCCTTCGCTTCAGGGAGAGAGGCTAGCACTTGCCTACTGGGTTGGTAAAACCTCAATTTTGGTCACATTTTGAGAAGACAAGAATCACTGGAAAAGACAGACATGCTAGAAAAAGTTGAGGGCAGCAGGAAAAGAGGAAGACCCAACAAGAGATAGATTGATTCTATAAAGGAAGCCACAGCCCTCAATTTGCAGGACCTGAGCAAGGGTGTCAAAGATAGGACATTTTGGAGGACATTGATTCATAGGGTCGCCATGAGTCGGAAGCAACTTGACAGCACTTAACACACACCCACACAAAGCCTCAAATGATTTCTTTTGAAACACTATTAAATAGAGCTCTTTAAATGGCTCACAATATTATGCAGGAATGGGCTTTTTTAAGGTTAAAAAAATAAAAAAGGGTGGGAAAGCCCCATAGCAAACAGCTATGCTGTGCAAACCAAAACCTGGCGCAGTTCCGCTGTTATTGAAGGGGGTATTCCTGGCCTGAAAGGGGTTAAGAAGCTGCCTACCAGCAGCTCCCCCCCATGCCCCGGGAACACCCCCCCCAGGACACTGGCATGAGTACTTCTGCAGGTGGGAGGCAGGTGGGAGGCCAGCGTTAGTGAAGGGGGGGCAGCGTTAGTGCCCCAACAATGGCATCCATGCCAGTCTTGGAGGCACAAGCATCATGGGCGCCGGTGCAAGTAGCACGGATGCCGGTGCGGGCCCTTCCACGCCTCCTAAGCACTTTCAGCCACAAAGCTCAGGTCTGGGCCGTTAGACACTGCCCCAGCCTTTGCATGGTATCACTGCGCTACTGTCAGGCCATTTTATTTTAAGTTGTACAGAATGTGCTTCAGCTGCCCGAGCCTCTGCTCATGGCAGCTTTATAGCACAGTCATATAAATCTCAACCTAACCCTTTACAGGATATTTGCATACTTCAAGTTTAATTCTTAATACCTGCTGAAAGGGGCAGATTGTTATTTATTTCCATCACTGGTTTTTACAATAAGTCACTAAATGACTATCATGTTGAAGTATTAATACAACAGGACAAATAAAATCAACATATACATTAAATTTATTTTAACGTCCACCCGCCCACAGGTAGATGGACTATGGTAACAGCCAATGATAATAAATGAGGTTTTTTTTCAAATTATTAGAATATTTAAAAAAGGTACAGGTAAAGGTCCCCTGTGCAAGCACCGGGTCATTCCTGACCCATGGGGTGACGTCACATCCCGACGTTTACTAGGCAGACTTTGTTTTATGGGGTGGTTTGCCAGTGCCTTCCCCAGTCATCTTCCCTTTACCCCCAGCAAGCTGGGTACTCAGAATATTACTTAGAATATTACTCTGTCAATAAATAACTAGGGACGACTTCTTTCTCAACTGCTCTGTTCCTTCCTTTAAAACATTTAACAATGGCTGCTGGAATAGGTCTGTTATCTGACACACAGATGTCTATGTTTATACTGATTCCTCAACTTTAAAAAAGACTTGCTTAAAAATAGCGTAACTTACCTGTGGCAGCTAGTGCATGCCTGAGTCCAGCTGCAACATTCACCACATTGTCCTTTAAAGACTATTGGAGGAGGGGAAAAGAGACACATTTACATATTACAATACCCTAACTAACCTTAAGGAAATGTGTATATGCAAAGTAATAGTATTTGATCTATACCAGGGCTGTCAAAAGTGGTCAATAAGTATACAGCCTCAAAGGTTTAGCTGCAAATGATAAAGTCTTATAAAATAAGTATATTTATTAAGTTTACACAATAGGTATGATAAAAAACACTAGGCCTGGAATACAGGCTATATGTAAAACCACCAATGTAAACTGTTATAGAATTATTCAACAGAGTTGATGATATTCATAGTATGAATGACCAGTAGTCCATACATGTTTCAGCCTCTTGGTCCTTCCTCAGTGGTCATACATATAAAACATTATTATTAATAAATAATATATAAATTTTGTCATGGGTTGGTGTGATACACATTCTGAAACATTAATAATTTTACAACAGATGATTGTGTAAGTTACCATGCTTACAGACCTATGATTGGTGCTACTGCTTTACATCTGGCCACACAAGAAATAAGGGTTTCTAATTTTCAGATTTTTTAAAATAATAATAAGAAGAAGAGTTGGTTTTTATATGCCAACTTTCTCTACCACTTAAGGCAGAATCAAAACAGCTAACAATCACCTTCCCTTCCCCACCCCACAACAGACACCCTGGGAGGTAGATGGGGCTGAGAGAGCTGTATGACTAGCCCAAGGTCACCCAGCTGGCTTCATGTGTAGGAGTGGGGAAACAAATCCAGTTCATCAGTTTAGCCTCTGACACTCTTGTTAAGGAGTGGGGAATCAAATCCCATGTTTTATATATATGACCACTGAGGAATGCATATGGTCTACTGGTCATCCATATTCTGCATATCATCAACTGTGTTGAGTATTTCTGTAACAGTTTACACTGGTGGTTTTACATGTAGCCTGTATTCCAGGCCTAGTGTTTTATTATATCTATTCTGTACACTTAATTATTTTATAAGATGTTATCATTTCCAGCTCAACCTTTGAGGTTCCCTGTACTTGTATGGTTGAGTTTCCCCTCCACTTTTTTGTTGTCTAATAAGCATAGAGCACAGACAGAACCAAAAAGTGGGTTTCATTGAAGTAGAGTGATGCAGTCTGGAGGAAAGAGCCATTTCACCTCTACACCTGAATAATGACACTTTCTTTTGTAACAGTCAATTCAAATGTGCAGCGTGGCAGCATAGTTAAGTGTATAGCGCACACATATTCAGGAACTTTACCTCTATCTTCTGTGGGACAGAGCATCCTCTTGTAGTATGAGGAACTCCCAGTTGACCAAAAGAATTAGAGCCACAGGATAAAACATGGCCATTTCCTGCAAGACAGAGCGATGCATTGCAACAGTGCTATCAAGATACATGCATGGATGTACACTGCCTACACGTTGTCTCTTCTTCTAACAACAGCTGGAGCCCTTTGTTGACTACCTCAAGCAGATGCCCATACCACTGCAATTCATTTTCCCATTAGAAACAGTACAAACAACCCAACAACCCTTCACAAGCTCCTTGTTTGTCCCATCTAATGTTTGCTCAGTTGTATGCTCATGACACTAGGGCCAGGACGAGGCAGATGTCCTGGCTCACAACTAATTTTCTGAACTATTGCATTACAATATAACAATTCTCAACAGAATGCCCAATAAGAGAGCGTGTGTGTGATACTTGTGATTTCACTCACCATATGTTAAAAAAAAAAAGACTTGGATATTATGAAAGTCATGATTAAGTGCAGAACTTGTTCCTATTGCTTCCACATTTATTTATGGAGACTTCAGCAAGGGGCTTTCAAAGCAAGTGAGACGCAGAGGTGATTTGCAATTGCCTTCCTCTGCGGAATCTTCCTTGGTGGCCTCCCTTCCAAGTACCGACCCTGCTTAACTTCTGAGATCTGACAACATGGGGCTGTACCAGGCCACCTTCCCTCCACTATCTGTTTCAGTCTTGGTAAAATGGATTTACCTGCAAGAATGATTGTAAAATCCCAACCACAGGCAACTTGTACTACAGGACAACCAGATAAAGAAGAGCATAATGTAAAATGTATCACATCTTCTGTATGATTAAGTCCCAACTGCCCGTTTTTATTCTGGCCACACAAATACAGTTCTCCAGTGTCTGCAAAACAAAGAAATATTATCAAGCAGATATGCAACAGGCAGAAGATATACCGCAATCATATACTTATGATAATCCAACAATCACTATTCATCCAGATAGCCTAGAGAGACTTTCATCCTAATAATGTACAGCTGTCTTCCACTGCTTGTACCAAGGAAGTACATCGCAGAAATTACTGAAGCCTGAAGGACCCAGAAGTGCAAAATGCAGCATATTGACAAAGATACACTTACACTATTGAATCCCATCGGTAACTCCACACGACAAACATCTGGTAGCAGCTAATACACTGCAACTAGAAGTATACAGGCACTGTACTGCACAGGCAGGGTCCACCACAGACTGAAGCTGCAGCACATGTGCATGCAGAGACTGCATGTAGCATGAACACATCTGATCTTCAAAGTAAGACTCACAGATACATGTCCTAAACTAGGATATATGTGGAGTTGCAATCACATATTCAGCTGTATATGAGAATTGCGCAACACACATATAAAGAAAATCAAGTGTACACTGTACACAGATTAGATGTGCATCCATAGTATGAACAAAGCTACAGTGTTAGAAATAAAGAACTTTAACACAGCAAATTTAATCATGACTATCAGCCTTCCTGTGTGAAATTCCTTGCACAATAAATGCAGATTTGTTTCTTGACATTAATGCACAGTCCTCCCATCTTTCCTGAAGACTAAGTTTTTTTTGTAGGGATGTTACCTTTTCCTGTTCCAAGCACTCAAAAGCCAAATGCTTGCATCTGGGAAAATCCAACACTCTTCCAGTGTGACTGCTACATGGTTGAACTAGTTTCATTTGAACCATACTGAGTTAATGATGCTCAATTCAACTCTTTCCTACATACATGTATTATTTTGGGATTTTTAAAAAAATTATTTAAAGACTGTACCCTCCCAGCTGCTTCTCTGTTTTGTGAACCTTTTGTTTAAGTTTCTCTTCTTCCTTTAATTTTGATCATTTTCCTACCCTGGTGCTAGAAAACACAATTTATCAAATTGGTTTAAACAGCATAGATTTTCCATAACTACATGTAGATTGGATATTGTTCCATTATGATATCTGAGAAAGAACAGATTTCCAATTAGCATTCTGCAAAAGTTCTAGTGCAGTTGGAAGATGCTGTGACTGATCACAAGCATATAAATTACTAAGGTATCACTGTCTTGAATTCTGTGAACAGCGATTCTTGTCATCCTTAGCCCAAAAACTGATAAAACAAAGCTGAAAACACTACAGAGACAGATTACCTATTAAAACTAGAACCCAAGAATACACATACCAGGAAGCAAGCAACCCTGAACTTGGTCTAACGTACATCAGTAAAAGTGGATTGTAATACAAATAAACAGAAAATAATTACACACCCGTGTAAGACTGGAGCTAGAAAACTCATTAAATTGCTATGCATCATTACAAAAAAATAAAATGAAGTACTTTTAAACGCCTTATATTAGTAACGGTTGGGAGTGGACAAGGAAATCCTTGATTAATGCCCTGTTTGTTTCAGTTGCTGAGGGAAGTTTTATAAAGTCACATTAAAGGCAGAATATTAAGATAAAGGAGTTTTGGGAGGCGGGTGGGTTGTTCTATCCTGCAGACTCGGTTTTATGCCTTATCCACTGTTTGATGACACTAATTGAAAGGCTCATCAGCCAAACAGTATGTCATCCTCCTCCTCTTCTTTTTTTTTTCTTTTAAATTTTTTTATTGGAGAACAATAGCAGTAAACAATAACAGCAACTAAAAGAAGCAAAAAGACAGTCTTCACGATTTAAAATACAATATATCTGTATACATAATAAAATAACACCAAGATTCCTATGCTACAGCTTATTTCTTTGTCTTCATATTCATCATTCCGTCCTGACTGAGCACAACGCATTCCCCTTTCTCGCCCTTATTTATAACATTATTTAGATATGTACTACCTGGTTATCTCTGACCTTGTGACCATCAATATTATGCCAGTAAAGGTTATCTGATTCTGACTGTAAAATTCTCTATTTTATTTATAGTTTTGGGACTATAACTCATCTAAACTTAGTGTATCTCTATTTTTCTGAAATGCTGTTAGCTTAATTAAAACATACATTTCTTTAACTTTAACCAGCCATTCCTCTATCTTTGGAATCGATTTTTGTTTCCAATGTCTGGCAAAGGTGGTTCTAGCAGCACGTCATCCTCCTCTTCTGAAGAACATTTAAAACTGTAACTGTCAAGAAACCATAAATCTCACACAGGTAGCAGTATGGCACCAAGAGCATTAATGACATTTGAAAATAGACTAGGCTAGACTTTGCAATGGGAGGAAAACATGAAATCTGTTACCAGTAATAAGTGAAGAATGTCCCCCTCCGCCACCAACATTTCTGAGGGTTTTCTGATTACCAGCAAACTCCTTCAGGGCTTCGGGCAGGAATACATCTTGTTTATGGCCAAGACCAAGCTGTCCGTAACTATTTGCCCCCTGTAAGCATAGAAGCAAAAAAAGGTGAGGCAGACCTGTTTGTTTAACCCAGTTAATACCAGGAATCCATGTTTAAATCTGGCATTGTTTTCCAATGAATAAATAGTATTTTGAATTCTAGTTCTAAGACATTTGTAACCAAGGAGCTCAGAATGCTGCACACACAAGTTATCCAATTACTAATAGGCCAATCTCAGAATTTTTGGAGGAAATGGAATGTTTTCTTCAATTATATAGCTAGAAATTTGGAACAGAGCTGAATTAAATTTAGATAAAATGAGCGAGATTGTCAATAAGTAAATAATAAATGTGTTAATAGATATGGAAGAATGTGTGGTAAACAAAAAGCAATGTAATTCAATTAAGCTGACAACAGAGTTGTAATTTTGAATGGCAAGCTTCACATATATTGTTACACTGAGTTAATGTTTGTTTTTGTTAAAAATAAAAAAATTGATTTAGAAAAGTTATCCAGTTACAATATCATGAAAACCTCTGTGAAGTAGGCTATGTATGACTGGCCCAAGCTTCCATAGTAAGCTTCCTCACTAATGAAGAATTCAAACCCAGATCTTCCTGGTCTAAGCATAAACACCCTATCTACTATACAATGCCAGCTCTTCAAGCACTTACTTGCTAGGGCATTGCTGAACGGATTTTGTAATATGTGTATGTGTTAGACTGCTCAGTTATTAACCTGCAGTAGTTGCTATGAGCACATTACACTTGTTCTGAAACAGCTGTGTTGGTTGTTTCTGGGTTTAATTCAAAGTACCTTTGTGACCTGGGAGTCACATATCTAAAGGACTACTTCTCTGGTATGAATGCTGTCTGCTCCTTGAACCATAAGAAGAGCCCTACTGGATCGGACCAGTAGTCCATCTAGCACAGCATCCTGGATCACACAGTGATCAGCCAGTAGCACCAGAGGGCCAACAAACTGGAGGAAGAGGAAGAAGAGTTGGTTTTTATATGCCGACTTAAGGAAGACTCAACCCGGCTTACAATCACCTTCCCTTCTCTCAACAGACACCCTGTGAGGTAGATGGGGCTGAGAGAGCTCTAAAGAGAGCTGTGACTAGCCAAGGTCACCCAGCTGGCTTCATATGGGGAAACCAACCTGGTTCACCAGATTAGCGTCCGCTACTCATGTGGAGGAGTGGGGAATCAAACCCAGTTCTCCAGAGTCCACCGCTCCAAACCATTGCTCTTAACCACTATACCACATAAAAGCCAAGACCATCTCCTGATGTTGCCTTCCAGCACTGATATACAGAGATTTACTGCCCCTGGAGATGGAGGTTTCCTTTAGTTATCACAACTGGTAGCCATTGATGGATATATTCATGAATCTGTCAAACCCTCCTTTTAAAGCCACCTATGCTCATGGCCATTTCCATGGTCGCTGACAGTGAATTCCACAATGTAATTACTCTTTCAGTAAAGTACTTCCTTTCATTCATCCCAAATCTATTGCCCATCAACTTCATTGGGTGCCCCCAAGTTCTAATATTTTGAGAGAAGGAGAAAGAGGTCTCTCTATCCAACCTCTCTGCCCCATTCATGATTTTAGAAACGTCTATCATGGTCTCCCTCAGTTGCCCTTTTTCTAAACTGAAATGTCCCAGCCTCTTTAGCCTTTCATCATCATCCTGGTTGCCCTCTTCTGCACTTCTTCTAGCTCTACAATACATTTTTTGTAATATGGTGACCAGAACCCCGTTGCCATCCCATTTTATTCACCTGGCCTCCACTACAAATCAAGGCTTCTCCTGTGTTAACCTAGACCTCCGGAACTTATCTCCAGAAATCAAAGATGCTGGAGCTCCTGAAATTCTCTTCTGGAATCATCAACCTTTAATCTGATTTGTGTTGGAGATGTGTGGTTAATTGTCCAACGGCGATGAGATTTCTTCAACTTCTATATATGGCCTCCTTGCTTTCTGTTACTTTAGATCCGTGTTGGCAAACCTATGGCACGCGTAGCCCTCTCTGTGGGCACGCGTGGGTAAGTGGCTCGCTGCGGTTGCGTGAGAGGGCCGGGCGCATGGCAGCATCTGCCCCCTCCCGAGCCTCCCGTCCTTCAAAGGCCTCCCGGGTCTGCGTCTGGGCCCCTCCCTCTCTCAGCTGAGCTGCGGCCGCAGCTCAGCTGTTCCTGGACGCGCGCTCGCCTCTCCATCTCTGCCTCGCTCTTCCAGGGCTCCAGAAGGCTGCGTCTGGGCCCCTCCCTCTCTCTGCTGAGCTGCGGCTGTGGCTCAGCTCTTCCTGGGCGCACGTTCGCCTCTAGGCTCTGCCCCGCTCTTCCAGGGCGGTGGCTGAGCAGAGGACGAGTCCTGGAAAGATTTGTAGCCTGCTTGGATGAAATTAGGCTGTTAATGAATGAAAAAGGGCAAGAATATCCGCAGCTCACTGATATGGCCTGGCTTACCAACCCCATGTTTTTTACAGATTTTACACAACACTTCAATGCACTGAACAAACAACTACAAGGTGTAGGGAAAACAGAAGAATGTTTTGTGATATCAAAACATTTGAGAGAAAACTGCAGCTGAAATATTTTCCAAATCTAAAAATGCATTTAGAAAATTCTACAACATTTGCAGACAATCCTACAAGCCATCAGGAAATCTACAAGGAGTTTTCTAGCATTGTAGCAGCTGCAAAGGTGAATTTCAGTAACAGATTTGTACAGTTCCGTAAGATGGAGACAACCCTGTGTTTTCTTACTTCCCCAGAGAAAGCCAAATTTGAAGAACTTGATCTTTCCTGCCTACACTGGTTAGATTTAGAAAATCTGGAAATGGAGCTAATAGAATTTCAAGAAAGCTCTATCTGGAAAAATAAATTCTATGACCGGCGTGAAACACTTGAGAAGATAGAAGGGATGACAAAGGACAGCACAGTTAGTTCTGAAAATGCAATCCTTAAAGTGTGGAATTCTCTGCCAAATAATTTTAACTCAATGAAAGCACTTGGGATTGCTTTCCTTACTTTGTTTGGATCATCTTATGCTTGTGAGCAGCTGTTTTCAGCTTTGAATTATATCAAATCTGACCCCAGAAACAGGCTAACAGATGACCTGAGTGCTGCATGTGTTGCTCTCAAACTTACGAAGTATGAGCCAAGGTTAGACAAATTATCAGCATGCACACAACAGCAAAAATCACATTAATTGTTCAAAAAATTTGACGATGTCCTCAAAGATGTCACAAAACTGGTGAATTACATCATGGCTCGTGCTCTGAATTGTCAACAGTTTCAAGCACTTCTTGAGGAGGTTCAGGCTGAGCAGAGGACGAGTCCTGGAGAGATGCATGCCAAATGCAAACTTTTACCTTTCAATAAAAAGTTGTTTGTATCATTGAAAGCTCTGTTATTGTGTTTTTCTTTTAAGGCAAAAGATGTGAATGTATGAGTTGTGAATGTATGAGTTGTTTTTTCTAAACTAAAACCTCAGTATTCAGGTTAAATTGCCGCATTGGCACTTGGCGATAAATAAGTGGGTTTTGGGTTGCAGTTTGGGCACTCGGTCTCTAAAAGGTTCGCCGTCACTGCTTTAGATTATTGGAAGTGAATTCTTGAGCTAGGCTTTTCGTGAATTCTGGATCAATTTGAGACCTGAAGAGCTCATATCTGTTTTGTCTCATAAACCTTATTCTTGATTAGTATGTTCAGGTAGGGCAGGGGTCGGCAAACTCATTAGTCTAAAGAGCCAAATATCAACAGTACAACAACTGATATTTCTTTTGAGAGCCAAATTTCTTAAACTTAAACTATATAGGTAGGTACACTGTTTATTAACTTAATAAACTTTAATTAAAGTTTTAAGTCTTAATTAAACTATAGGTACACAGAATAAAACTTGATATCATACTTAATAGTGATCTTATTTATTGATAAAAATTTAATTGTAAGTCCCTGCCATTTCCCCTCCCCGTTCGGAGTCCTCGTCTGGAGGCCTGGCCTACCGCCATAAAAGCCTATTGGTAGGCCTGGCCTCCGGCTGAGTCCCATTGGGAGGCCAGGTCTACCCATTGGCTTTCTTGGCAGTAGACCTGGCCTCCGGAGGCCCATAGAAGCCAATTGGTAGACCTGGCCTCTGAAGGGGGACTTTTTCCCCTCCTCAGAGTCCAGGTCTACTGCCAAGAAAGCCAGTGGGTAGACATGGCCTCCCAATGGGACTCAGCCGGAGGCTGGGTCTACCAAAGGAAGCCCGCCCCGCCCAACAGCTGATAGGCGGGGGGGGGCAGAAACCAACGAGCTGCCCGCCCAGCAATCGAGCGGCTAGAGGGGAGGGGAGGCTTTAGCCTCCCAACCATTGAGGGCAAGGGAAAGGGGGACCCGGCCATTCTCCACAGTGTGTGGGGGGGAAAGACTCTCTCTCAGGCACGCCGGCTCCGCAGCCCGGCCGGCGCGAGCGGGCGCAAGAGCAGGGGCTCCGAACCAAGTTCGGAGAGCCGCACTCAATGGGCCAAAGAACCGCATGCGGCTCTGGAGCAGCAGTTTTGAGATCCCTGAGGTAGGGGGTTTCAGGAATGGGGGGGGGGCAAGTCACAGAATTTCTCTTCAGCCTTAGGTATTCCTGCTGTTGTTGCAACCACAGTAGCAAAAGAAGCTGTGTTAGGTTGGCATAGGGATCAGTTGCATGTTAAGGAACTGTAATGCGGTGCTTAGTATCATTAGCGTTATCACAAAGGAGAAGGATAGAGACAAAATCGAAATTTGTTGGCTCTGCCTACCATTGACATCCTGCTCCCCTAGCCACCCCTGTACTCAAAACATAATCAGAGGCATTTTATAATCACACATCATAAATCTTAAGGCTAACCTCATTCATGGTTTTATAACCCTTATTAACTAAAAGTTCATGAGGTCAGTTACGTGGCTGAGTCCTGGCAGGTGTCAAGTGTGACCAACATATTTCACAGAATCGTCACAGACCTCTCAGTAGCAGCAAACAACTCATGGCGGAAACTCAGTAAAACCAACCATCCCCTTGCATAACTGGCGGGTTAAGGCAGCAGTTCCCAACCTTTTCAGTATGGTGACCCACAAGTCCAAATTCACTTGGTATGATAACCCATCCAAGGCTGGTCCAAGGTTTTTGGCATCCTAGGGAACCTTGGCACCCAATAAATTCAGCATTCCATTTTCTACAGTGGCTAACCAGATATTTTTGAAAAACCAACCAACCTTGTGCAAAGGGCAGATGGTCTCACTATGAACCCAAGCAAGTGGCATTCTGACCTATAACTGTCCTTGCATAGGGAGGTTAAATTCAGCTTTGGACTACCCTCTCCTTCTCCATTACTTTCTCTAAACCCCCCTACAATTATAAGAATCTCATTCTAGTAACCAGCAGGACACATTTTACTCGAACAACATGTATATGCAGTGAAGAAAAAATAGAAGATTCTGTTTCCGGGGTCAGATCTTGGTTTCCAAAATACAAGAGAGGAATGGAAAGGGCAAGAGAAGCAATTGGTGGGGGGGCTGGCCGGCAACCCACTTTCAGAGGCTTCACAACCCATTTTTGGGCCCCAGCCCACAGGTTGGGAAACAATGGGTTAAGATATCCCACACATCAGGATCATGGGGCTGAGAATACTTAAACAAGTTATCCCCCAGCAGTCTGGTCAAGTCCCTACAGAGACATCTTAGAGGTTTTATTGCCAGTGAAAACAGCCTGTCAAAGCCTTTGACCTATTTTAAATAAGAAATCCCTGTTTCTGAATAGCTTTGTTGTCTCTTCTATGAACAGAGATTTGGTACCTTTAAAAATAGCATGACAGACAGGTGGAAAATTAGTCTTCCCTAGGGCAGAGAAAGTATCTAAGTGTTCAAAGCATCACCTGTTTATTTTCTACCCACCCCATAACTCTTAAAGGCACACAGGTACAATCTATTAAGAAAAGTCTCAACTGTGGATATTTCTTCAAAGGTGTCTGTCAATAGTATTACCTCCTTGATCCAGAGAAAGAAATAAAACTACTTGATTTCTACCCCACCCTTGCTCCAAAAAGCATAGGATGCTCCTTTCTCCAGTTGATAGGTTGATAGGTTTATAGTCCACAAGATGTGGGGAGCCATTCTGCGTAATGGGAAGGGAGCGTGGCTCAGTGGTAGAGCCTCTGCTTGGCATGCAGACGGTCCCAGGTTCAATCCCCGGCATCTCCAGTTAAAGGGATTAGGCAAGTAGGTGATGTGAAAGCCCCCTGCCTGAGACCTATGGAGAGGGGTCGTGGCTCAGTGGTAGAGCATCTGCTTTGTATACCACTCATATTTATTTGAATTGCTGATTATCTAGGTGTCGTATATGTTCTTCAAAACATATGGAAAAGTCTATTTTGTCATTTCTTATACCATTTATTTTCCTAATTTTTTCCTCAGACTTTTTGGATTTTGACCCCAGGCATGAGTTGATGTTTGATTACCTGGACTTGTCTGAATCTCTGGTGTCTAATATGTTTTTCTCCAGGTGTGTAACTGACCTTTTGATTCTAAGTATTCATCATGTCAGAAACCTCCAGTGATTGTGTCTGCTTGGCTCTCCTCCAAAAACAGGTATCCTGAGTGCAGCCTCTTAACAACCATCGATAGCTCATTTCCAGCAGCAACTCTACTTTAGTATAGCATGGTGAGGGGAAGGAATCAGGATAATCTCCTGAGTTAGACATCAACCCAAAGACGTTTCACAAAACTGTCCTTAATTGTGTGTACAAGTACTGGTGATGTGCTGTAGCGCCTGGCACGTGTGGGTGTTTGCTTCCAGTGGCTCAGCGGTAGAGCCTCTGCTCGGCATGCAGAAGGTCTCAGGTTCAATCCCGGGCATCTCCAGTTAAAGAGACTAGGCAAGAAGGTGATGTGGAAGACCTCTGCCTGAAGACCCTGGAGAGCCACTGCCGGTCTGAGCAGGCAACACTGACTTGGATGGACCAAAGGTCTGATTCAATAGAAGGCAGCTGCATGCAATGTCCCCCAGTCTGTGCTTGTTCACAGTGGGTAGCTGTGTTAGTCTGTCTGCAGTAGTAGAAAAGGGCAAGAGTCCAGCAGCACCTTAAAGACTAACAAAAATATTTTCTGGCAGGGGATGAGCTTTCGTGAGCCACAGCTCACTTCTTCAGATACAGCTAGAATGTGAATCCATCTGTCTTTAAGTAGAGGAGAGTGAATTCAGACAAGCATTAGTATGTCAATGTGAACAGTATGTCAATGTGAATAGCAGGTGTGATGGGATTAGGTGCGATATGCAGAAGAGTCTGTGATGTCCAGGGGAGAGATGGGTGTGGAGAAATCAGCATTGGTCATGAGCCATGAATGCAAGGTCTTTATTCAGCCCAGGTCAATGCACTGACTTTAGTTTGACTATCAACTGTAATTCAGCATAATATTGTCGAAGGCTTTCACGGTCCGAGTCCATTAACCCACAAGAACCAACGTAATTCAGCAGTTTCTCTTTCCAATCTCCCTTTGAAATTCCTTGGTAAGAGAACTGCTACTGTTAAATGTGCAACAGTCTGCGCTTATCTCCCTTTGAAATGGCTTGGTAAGAGAACTGCTCCTCTTAAACCTGCAACAGTCTGTGCTGGTGTAGGTGAAAACGGTGGGGAGGAAAGGCGTGCCTTAGGGGAAGCAGCTGCTACCGACAGATCTGTTTGCAAAACCCCAAAAGCAGGGGCGTCTCGCGCTTGACCGCGTCCCCACCACGACCACCTCCGCCCTCCCCAGCCCCACTGCAGGGACTTACCCAAGCAAGCAACGCCTGCGTCGGATCTCCCCGCAGACCGTCCATAGCAAAGCCGTAGCGAAGGGGCCGGCCCCGGAAGCTCCCGTCGCCATCAGAAAGCCTACCCTTGCTTGCTCTGAAAAGCGCCTGGGCGGTGCTCGTTGCAATAGGGAAATGGCAAAAGGGGCGGAGGGGGGCGCGGCAAAATAGGGTTTTTTATTATTATTATTAAGAGTTTTTTATTTTCTTATTAAGGCACATTCAATTTCAATATTGTCATCTTCAGAGTTACATAAAATAAAACCATTTCAAACTATTGGGGGGGGGGGACGCTGCAAAACAGTTGATGGGCTCTGGGCGTGACCTTGCAAGCTCCCCACCCCCAGCCGCCGTCATTGCTTTTGGGAAGCTGGAGGATAGCGAAGAGCTCGGAGGGCTGGCTTCTCTTATTCCCGAGGCCATTTATTCATGGAAGGTTTTGCATTGGATTTGTCACTCTCTAGATGCACATTTTCCCCCTCTGAATTCTCAAAACTCTGCATGGGGGCTTATTGTTGAGTTTTGAGAATATGGATGGGGGGAAAGTGCATCTAAAGAGTGGCAAATCCAGTGCAAAACCTTCAGGCCATTTATTCATGGAAGGTTTTGCACTGGATTTGCCACTCTTTAGATGCACTTTTTCCCCATCCATATTCTCAAAACTCAACAATAAGCCGCCATGCAGAGTTTTGAGAATTCAGGTGGGGAAAATGTGCATGTTTACACGCTGGCCGTTTATGCACGGGACGTTTTGCCTTGCATTTGAATGAATGAATGAATGAATGAATGAATGAATGAAAACCTTTAATGGCATAAGGCCTTGCATTTGCTGCGCTCTAGGTGCGCCTTTTCCCCCATCCGAATTCTGAAAACTCTGCATTGGGGGGCTTGTGTGTTGTGTTAAGCGCCATCAAGTCGCTTCCAACTCATGGCGACCCTATGAATCAAAGTCTTCCAAAATGTCCTGTCTTTTAAAAAAAAAAAAAAGATTATTTTTTTATTATTTTCTTCATTTAATATATCAACATATAAATCAACATCTATTACTAAAAATTGATAAAGTAATTAAATTGTCGAAGGCTTTCACGGTCAGAGTTCATTGGTTCTTGTGGGTTATCCGGGCTGTGTAACGGTAAAATACCAAGACCACGGTTACACAGCCCGGATAACCCACAAGAACCAATAATAAAAAAAATATTAATAATAGTAATTTAAACTTTAAATGACTTCCCCCTCCCTCTCTCCCTTCTAAAAATAAATTGTATACGCTTTTGCTAACAGAATTAACCCCCATATTATTTGGTTAATATATACGTATCTTATCTTGGTTAAAATTTGTTAATTTTGTACCGTCAGATAACCATAGTACAAAATATATATGAGGGATTAAATCAAAGAATATCCTTTAAATGGTCCCATTAAAAATTGCTTTTCACAGTAAATTCTCCACGCCTCCCATTCCCCCAAAAATTGTACATTATCATTCTGATTTATCAGAGCTGTAAGTTTCACCATCTCTTGTCAATTCTAGCATCTTATTTATCCAGTCATTTTTGGTCGGTATCTCGCCAGTCTTCCATTTAGCTGCATATATCACTCGTGCGGCAGTGGTGGCATATTTCAGGTGTTTTAGAAATATTTTGTTGTAAAATCCTCCTTATTTCATTGTGTATCATCTCCCAAAATTTCTTGGCTTTTTCACAAGTCCACCAAATATGATGAAAAGATCCTACTTCTTTGTTGCATTTCCAACAGTTAGGTGACAAAATGTCCTATCTTTGACAGCCTTGCTCAGATCTTGCAAATTGAGGGCTGTTGCTTCCTTTATTGAGTCCATCCAGCCCTTGTCAGGTCTTCCTCTTTTCCTGCTGCCCTCAACTTTTCCTAGCATGACTGTCTTTTGTAGTGACTCTTGTCTTCTCATAAAGTGACCAAAATACAATAGCCTCAGTTTAGTGATTTTAGCTTCTAGGGTCAGTTCAGGCTTGATTTGATCTGAAACCCACTGATTTGTTTTTTTGGCCGTCCACGGTATTTGTAACACTCTCCTCCAACACCACATTTCAAAGGAATCTATTTTCTTCCTATCCGCTTTCTTCAATGTCCAGCTTTCACATTCCCTATTACTATGTATGGGTGTGAAAGCTGGGGGCTTACTGTTGAGTTTGGAGAATTTGGATGGGGAAAATGTGCATCTAGAGAGTGGCAAATCCACGGCTACTGTCTCTGATCAAGCCCAAGCATGCTTTCTTGGTGCTGTGCAAACTGGTGCGAACTTAATGCCGAATGAAGCACGGTCAGACTTGAACTGTTGGCTGAACGCAGAGTAGTTCTCAACATGTGAGGGTTGCACTTGTCTTTATTACGAAACAATATTAGTCGGTTTAAAGGGTAGAGCTTTCACAGCAGGGGCTTGAGCCTCTGCGCCCAGTCGGCCTGGGCTAGTAACTTTCTTCACCTGTTGTCTTCAGGTGTCTAATAGAATGTTGTGTCTTCTCCTTATTGTTTGCATTGTAAAAAGGAAGAAATTGGAGATTTAGTGAAGAGCTCTGGAGTGAATATCAACAATGGCGATGCTTGAGCAGATTGTTGCTTACTGGCATTGCAACCCCACTTTGTAACAGTCTGCCTTTTGACAGGTACATGCTGGTACACAATGATGTCTTTATAAATAAAGCCCTACCACTAGATTACATTTTTATTTGCCTGTTAATATATGTGATATATAATGTATCTGGAGAAACGTCTATAGAAATTTCTTTCATGTTCGGGATTAGTTGCAGATACAAATTTCAATTCTGTGTTTTGGGAACTGTTCTTGTATGGGCTCACATGTTTATCTGTATGAGAATAGGAGGTATAGGTATATAAACAAGTTGCTGTGGTTTACTAGCTATACAGGGCCTTACCTGCTACCTGAACTAATTTTTGTGTAACACAATATGGTTAGTAATTAGACCTGACATTTAGTGTCGCCTTATCTTGTCAAGTCTCAGAAGCTAAGCTGGGCCAGCTCTTTTTAGTACTTGGTTTGGAGACCTCCAAAGCAATGGCTAACCACTTCTGTTAGCCTCTTGCCTTAAAAACCTTACAGACTTGCTATAAGTTGGCTACAACTTGACAACACTTTCCACCACCAAATTAAATTATGACAATGGAGAATTGAAATGCTGTGATAATACTGATGTACAAATTCATAACGTCTTAAGAACAGAGAACTAGAGCAACTGCCCTATGAACAGCGATTATAACACTTAGGATTGTTTAGCTTGGAAAGAAGGCAGTTAAGGGGAGACATGATGGAGGTCTATAAAATTATGCATGGTATAGAGAATGCGGGGTCATCTTCTGAAGCTGGTGGGTGACAGATTCAAAACAGATAAATGGAAGTATTTCTTCACATATAGTAAAACCGTGGAACTCTCCCTACCCCAGGATGTGGTGATGGCTGCCAACTTGGAAGGCTTTAAGAGGAGTGGACAGTGGACATGTTCAAGGAGGAGAGGGCTATTCATGGCTACTAGTAAAAATGGATACTAGTCATGTTGCATACCTATTCTCTTCAGATTCAGAGGAGCATGCCGAATATATTAGGTGCTTTGGAACACAGGCAGGATAATGCTGCTGCTGTAGTCATCTTGTTTGTGGGCTTCCTAGAGGCACCTGGTTGGCCACTGTGTGAACAGATTGCTTGACTTTATGGGCCTTGGTCTGATCCAGCATGGCCTTTCTTATGTTACGTTCTTATGTTAACAGGAATGTACAGGTTGGAGCCCAATTAAATAGTAATGCTGGACAGGCAAGAAAAACCTAACTGTGCAGCATTTTATGCATCTGCCCTCATTTAAACCAAATCATGTCATCTGACAATACAGAGTAAACACAGCAGGGATTCTTGGCCAGGCTGGGGCACCATTGCTGTCAAGTTGCACAGCGTTTGAGGACTTGATTTGAAATAAATAAAGTTATAGGGTACTTTATAAACTAACAACATTAACAATCCTTGTATTTAATTGTATGGAGTTTAAATTAAGCCTGGATTCAAGTGAGATAGATGTGGTGCTTGAAAATCAGCATTACAAAAATTCTTTAGAGTTGCAAGCCTTTTATGCCAAGCTGGAGTTCTCCTCTGAGAAGTATCCTATTTGGCTACTGTCGCTATTGTGCTACAAAATTCCTTGTCCGATGGGAACATGTATACTTATTTTTCTCTCACACACATTGGAGTATATTAAACCTAGAATCCTGTACGCTCTAACCCAGAAATGACAAATTTAAGAATGGTAGCTGTGTTAGTCTGTTGCTGCAGAAACAAAAAAGGAAGTTTATAGCACTTTAAAACATATATTAAAGACTAGAGCCCACTTCATCAAATGCATAGTGTGTCGTCAGTTGGCAAGTAGATATTTAACTGGCATGGTGGGGGGAGCTTATAAAACAATGGTATCAAAAGGCAATGAAATGCAAAACACTTCTGTGCACGGTTGCACTGGTATACAAGGTAAGTCCAGTGATCATTCACAACAGTGATAAGTTGCTGTATATTTTGAGGCAACTGGTTGGCCACTGTGGGAACCAGTATGCTTGTAGCCATTAGAGTGTTGGACTAGGACCTGGGTTTGAATCCCAGCTCTACCATGGAAGCTTGCTGGGTGACCTTGGAGTAGTCACATGCTCTCAGACTAACCCACCTCACAGGGATTTTGTGAGGATAAATGGAAGATGAAAGGCAGGGTATGAAGTCAAAATAAACCGGGATGCTGTGCTCGGACCATTGTTCTGGTCCAGCTAGGTAGTTCTTATATTATGTTCTAAATCAGCTTAGCTTATCTAGGAAGATGGTTATCATCTGTTACTGCTATTGATAATGGTCACTATGCTTATAGTGAGAGCCAGCATGGTGTAGTGATTAAGAGCAGTGGTTTGGAGTGGTAGGCTCTGATCTGGAGAACCGGGTTTGATTCCCCACTCCTCCACATGAGTGGCGGAGGCTAATCTGGTGAACTGGGTTTGTTTCCCCACTCCTACACACAAAGCCGGCTGGGTGGCCTTGGGCTAGTCACCGCTCTCTCAGCCTCACCTACCTCACAGGGTGTCTGTTGTGGGGAGGGGAAGGGAAGGTGATTGTAAACCGGTTTGATTCTCCCTTAAGTGGCAGAGAAAGCATATAAAAACTAAGTCTTCTTCTTCTTCTTATCTTCTCTATCGGGCGACAGCAAACTTAATTTTTCTGGGAGCTGCTTAACTTTTCCCCCCAAAGAGCCTTGGAAGCTATGGGTTGTTGTTTTTCCTGGGCCTTCACATCTGTAGCCTCTCCTCCACAAGTACATATACATCCTTGCTCTGGATGAAAAAGGACAGTGCTGTTGACTCTTTCCCCCTGCTTCAGAGTTGCTGTTTGCCTCAGGCCCATGAAAGCTGATGACGCAAATTGCTAGTTTGTAAGATGCCACAAGACCTATTCTTGGTTTTATCCGGGAGCAAACGCCGGTGAATACAGGGAACTTACAACACAGCCCTGTGCATTTTATTCTAAAGGAAATGTGGCTTTTACAGCTAGAAAACCGGTCTGCCCTGATCAGGTGTTGGCAAGGAACATATTTACATTCTGGAGACGGTGGCACAGTTTTTAAAGTTTGTTTTAAAAGCCCGCCAAACAGTTAATTAGATGGCAGTATTAACAAACAGCGCTATTCGATGTAACTGTCTTTTAGCTATTCTGTAAAGGGCACTTTTTAATATCTCCAGCCATTACCGCACTAGGTATTCCCAGCAATGTATCAAGAGTTTGGAAATGTTATAAAAAATACTGTTCGCACTTTCTATGTATTCCTACTAATGTATTAAGAGTTTGAAACTGTTATAAAAAATACTGTTCGCACTTTGTTTGGCCCCTTTAGCTGTGAAGACATCTTCCAACCATTTTTTAGCCGTGGCATCCAAAAACCCTTTGAAAGTGATGTTTTTTATAACATTTTCAAACTCTTAATACATCGCTGGGAATACCTTGTGCGGTAATGGTCTCCATTCCTTTTGTACCGTTCTGCATTATGTTTTTATGCCAATAAAACGCCGATGATGATGAGATTCACATTCCGCCTTCCTACCTCCCCATAATTAGGTAATTATGAGGGCCTTTGGCTACCAGACTTAGAGGGGGTCAGGGGGTTGGATTTCAATGGCTTCAACTGACCCTTTCCCTTGGTTTGGAATAGGGACCCCCTCGGGATCACACAAAGAAGGTCTTAGGGGTACAACGAATCATCACTCATCCCCCTCTCGGTAATCTCTGCTAGGAATTAGAGCAGTTCATCAAATTCCCACAGGGTTCTGCAGGTACAGCACTTCTTTATGTTCAACCATTTCAAAAGCTGCATAATAATCTTACAGGATTAAAAGGGCTCACCTACCCTTACTCGTTTCCAGCAAGTACAGCTGACCAACAGTACAGAAGAGATTACTTGCCTGTGCTGTAATCCCATAAACCATTCTCTGTTAATAAATACTGAATACTAGATACTATAGCATGGGAAAAGCCTATCTTCATAAATCAGACGCAGGTATGTTGAAGTAGTAAGAAGCAGACTGTGGTGGTATGGTAAAGGTAAAATCCAGCAACTTGGAAAAAAAAAAGAGATATCACTGTTTCCATCCGTCACAATTTTGTCAGCTTGCCTTGTTTTTTTCCTCCCAAGTTTCAACTATAAACAGCATAGTTTGTTTGATTTTCTGTATGGTATATTTGTAAATAGTATTGACAGTAAAAAAATTGGGCGATGTAATTGACTAAGCACTCTGAATACTTTAAAACTCTACCACCGCTGTAAAATCATTAACACAGTTGGCAAAGTTTGCACATCCTAAAAAATAAAGTTCTATTTAACTATCCTCAAACACATTTGCGTATATAGTAAATGAACTTCTGGATCGATCGAGCCCAATCATTCACATAAATACCATTTGCTTCAAGAATTTGTTTTTAAAAGTTGATTCCATGTACCAGAGGTTAAGGTGCAAATGTTATGATAGAACATTCCCCTTTGAATTGTATGCGCAAAACAAGCTTTAAAGGTTGAAGTGTAATTATACATATAATTCAGGGTTGGGTTGTTGTTTTTTTAATAAGAGACAATGCTACATATAGTTTGTAGAACCACAGAAAACTCAGATTCACCACTTGTTTCAACTGAAATAAATTTTAACACAAAAAGATCAAAAATGAGCTTTAAGATCACTATAACCAAAGAATGCCTAAATATGAAAGGAAAAATCAGTTATAGAAGTAATTCTTAGGAGGTAAATTAAGTTTTTAAAAGTGGTTCTCAATAGGGTTGCCAGGTCCCTCTTCGCCACCAGTGGGAGATTTTTGGGGCGGAGCCTGAGGAGGGTGGGGTTTGGGGAGGGGAGGGACTTCAACGCCATAGAGTTCAATTGCCAAAGCGGCCATTTTTCTCCAGGCGATCTCTATCAGCTGGAGATCAGTTGAATTAGCAGGAGATCTCCTGCTACTACCTGGCAGTTGGCAACCCTAGTTCTCAAGTTGCTAGGAGATAGACAATTTTGGGTTCTGGTGCAGACCATGAGCTTCCCAGTACCAAGAACACAGATCCCATAACCTTTATCACACCCCTTTCAAGTCCTCTCAACTTTATGCAGCCTGGCCCAGTTACAGGCTTTGTCCAGAACTAGTTAAAAGGTAGCAGTGCTGGCTTTTTATTGCTGTAGTAGAATTTTTGGTTAATAAAGGGCAAATATTTAAAACCTGTTTATTTCTGACATGGTCTTGATTGTATTGTTCCAATTGCATCTATTACTTGATCAGTCCACATTGTACTGGATATTACAAGATTCACAAGACTGGTAGGAAATTTTCATAACCACTTGAAATAGCTCGAATTTCTGGCATACTGATAATTTTGTGTGTGGGGGGGTTAAGTGCCGTCAAGTTGCTTCCGACTCATGGCGACCCTATGAATGAAAGTCCTCCAAAATGTCCTGTCTTTGACAGCCTTGCTCAGATCTTGTAAATCGAGAGCTGTGGCTTCCTTTATTGAGTCAGTCCATCTCTCATTGGATCTTCCTCTTTTCCGGCTGCCCTCAACTTTTCCTAGCATGACTGTCTTTTCTAACAATTTTACCCAATAATTTTACTGATAATTTTACTCAAGTATAAATGTTCAGATTTGTAATGACCTTTACTTCCTTCCCAACAAGAAATATTACCCTGTATTTTTATTACTGCTATTAATACTAAACATATAGCACCAGATACTAATAGCGCTTCTCAGGCTAAACACATGCTACAGGAGGTGGAAGCTGCTCTCTGTCTCTCCAAGTTTTTTTTTTTTTGTCCACAGCAGAGACTAAACACTGCAACTAACTGCCGATATTCTTCTGACATAGTGTTAGTTGTTCAGATACTTAAGATGACTTGCAAGGAATGGGGAGGGACGATCAACACAAACTTGGTACTCTTCAATAATGCTGCATCTACTCTGGATAAGAGTGAAAGTTGTCGGTACACTGAGTTGCTATTTATGATTGAGGAGGCTTCAGTTTTTCACAACTTTAACAGGACTCTAACTCAAGAGGCTAAGAGCCCCACTGCTTCTTGGGTCAATATTTATCAGTATAAAAGAATATCTATATTGGTGATACTCAGTAGCTCAGGATAGGGTTACCAGGTCCCGCTTTGCCACCAGTGGGAGGTTTTTGGGGTGGAGCCTGAGGAGGGCGAGGTTTGGGGAGGGGAGGGACTTCAATGCCATAGAGTCCAATTGCCAAAGCGGCCATTTTTCTCCAGGTGATCTGATCTCTATTGGCTGGAGATCAGTTGAATTAGCAGGAGATCTCCTGCTACTACCTGGCAGTTGGTTAATCTCCTGTTCAAGAATAAATATCTCAACACGCTGCCACTTATCATTCTTTTGTTTTTCTTATGCTTCCATTTATAAACAGTACCAGTTAGCAATGTCACATTGGTACTGTTTATAAAAGGAAGCATAAGAAAAATATAAAAATAACAAAAGAATTATAAGTGGCAGAGTGTTGAGATATTTATTCTTGAACAGGAGATTAACCAGCATTCATATACAACACTACCTGGCAGTTGGCAACCCTAGCTCAGGAGCCTCATGTGGCACCCATCCCCTGTTTTAGGAAAATGGACAAGGCCATTGCCTGGTTGAACAATGTTTTGAGGGTAAGCTGCAGCAGCCGTTGTATGGCTATCTCTGCTTCCTATGGCAGCCCTTTTGTGGCTGCACCCACTACACTGTGCCAGAATTTCAAAGGTGCCTGCAGGTTCAAAAAGGATGGAGACCCTGGACTCGAATCTGGGAGACTCAGGTTCAAAACCCACTTTGCTTGCAGGGTGACTTTGGGACAGTTGCACAGTCACAGTCTAACCTACCTCATAGGGTTGTTGTGAGAATAAAATGGAGGAGAGAACAACAGTGTCAGCCACTTTGGCTCCCCATTGGGAAAGGCAACATATAAAAGAAATAAATTAGTAAACAAGTATCTCTGAGCTGTAAACAGCCCTACAACTCCTGACTCTTCTCCAAAGCCTCCATGTTCTTATCCCAGCTCTCTGGTGGCAGTTTGGAGGAGACAAGGGCCCCTTACGCACGGGAGGTTTTGCCTTGGATTCGCCCCTCTAGATGCACATTTTCCCCATCTGAATTCTCAAAACTCTGCCTGGGGGCTTATTGTTGAGTTTTGAGCATTAGGATGGGGAAAACGTGCAGCAAATCCAAGGCAAAACCTCCCATGCATAAATGGCCAAAGATCGCTGCAGAGATCAGAGGGTAAATTTATCACCACCTAGGGAAAGAGCAAGCTGGCCATGGTTAGGTAGTGATGGTTTCACTCCCCATTTGTCACAGCCAGCTTGCTCTCCTCTAGGCGCTTTGGTGGTTTACTCTCTCCCCTGAGCTACTTTGCCTCGTGCTGAGGAGAAAGCAAGAAGAGAAGGAAGCCCTTTCCCTCTTTCCAGATACACAGGGGTTAGCTAAGGTTCAGCAATAGTGAACCCGACACCCTTAGAGGTACTCTGGTAATTTTAAAAGTTATAGACACAGTTACCTACTTAATATTGATAGTTTTATCTTATTGTATGTATGTGTTTGATGGGTTGGTTCACAGGACATAGTTGTCAAGTGGCTCTTTTTGTTGATGGGAATTGTGAATGTGGAACTTCCACGAGCAACCACTGATCTAGATAGTATATTTAATCCCTTCAAATAACACACATTTCAATACCCTATATCCTGGTTGCATGTGTGAGGTAAAAAGGTAAAGGTCCCCTGTGCAAGCACTGGGTCATTCTTGACCCATGGGGTGATGTCACATCCCGACGTTTCCTAGGCAGACTTTGTTTTACGGGGTGGTTTGCCAGTGCCTTCCCCAGTCATCTTCCCTTTACCCCCAGCAAGCTGGGTCCTCATTTTACCGACCTTGGAAGGATGGAAGGCTGAGTCAACCTGGAGCCGGCTCCCTGAAACCAACTTCCGTTGGGATCGAACTCAGGCTGTGAGCAGAGCTTGGACTGCAGTACTGCAGCTTACCACTCTGCGCCACGGGGCTCTTGTAAGTGATTGTAAGTGACCAGTTAATAGTCAACATGGACCACTAGCCAGCTGCAGCATAGTAGTTCCCAATATCCTATATAATCTTTTCTAAAGCCATACAAGTCTGCTTTCAGTGAGTGCAAGCGGGTCTCAGAAAGGGTGAAGCAGTATCTAAACATTGATAAGAATGCTTCAATGAGGACAAGGATTAAAATAAAAAAATGTTCCTTTCTTTATCCTATAGGTTTTGAAAAGTGGGATTCTGCATCAAAATGAAGCAATCTGTAGCCAATGAGTGCATAATAGATGATGGTGTTTGGATAGGTTAGATTCCCAGGTGCTTGCCCATCTTGTTGAGGGCATCACTGACAACGTCCAATTCATGCCGCAGTTCATTCACCACAGTGGCGATGCTCCTCGTGTCTTTCAGGATCTGCACACTTTGCGTATATGGGTTATAGTTCACTCCAAAGGGACGCTTGATCGTCTTTGCAAACTCTCTGTTCAGATGGGGAACAAAATGATGAAAATCAGCTGAAGCCTTCCTAAGATTTCAACCAGTGACTATTCCAGGTATGAGTCTATTGCTGTCTCTCACAATAGTTCCACCAGCATAGCCAGAAATCCTGCATATTTGCCAGGGCTGCTTCCATCGTTTGTTCACTCAGGCCATTTATGCTTGGTAAATAGCAGCATGTTCCGGGCTGAATTGCCCTGCATATTTTTTTGAGTTTTTCAAGCTGAACCATCATTCAGGAAGTGACTGAGAAGCTGGTGCATACCTGCTTCGCATTTCTTAAGATCCCCTTTAACGTGACCATTCGTGTCTGCTCCGCCCCCGCCTCAAAGAACCCCCTCAAGGAAGCATGCAAAATGACAGCCACGCATTAGCTACACAAACGGCAGTTGGCTAATGGAAGGAACGAAGGAGCAGGAGAGTGTGGGGGGTGGAATTTCTCCTTTTGAGTCGGGACCGTGAATAGGCATTTTAAAGGTCGCGTTTAAAAAAAGAGCTTTGAGCGAGCATCAAAATTGACCCAGCATAAATGGCCTTGGTTTTAATAGAGAAACTACTTGATGTAGTTAGCAACCTGACTTGTGTTTTTTTTAAAGGTAATTCCAGTGCCCACCTCTCCCATAAGAACAAATTACTATTGATGTTTCTCAGGGCTGCTATCCCTTTACATTTTGTTTCCTCCTTCCCGCTTGAATAAGTTATTTCCTGTTCTCTTACAGAGGATTGCAGTATTTCCAAATCAACTGTCATTTATTCTAGTTTGAAGAGCAGGTTAAGTACTACATTGCATTTTAGAGCCAAAATTGGTGCTGATTTTTGTGAGCAGGAGTGCAGTTTTGTAGTCATGCTATTGCAATAATAAAAAATAAAAAAATTAAATAGTGAGCAATAAGCGTGGGCAGCAAAGTGAAAACTAATCCTACCAAAAATCAATAATTAACAATTGATTATTTGTTGCCACATCTGCAAGAGAACAGAGATAACCAGACTGTAAAACAAAGGAACAACTGTAAATTTTCAGTGACAAGAACCTTTGTTGAACAGGACATATATTCATATAAATATATATGAATATATATATATGTGTGTGTGTGTGTATTATATTCTGAATACATTTATATAAAAATATCCTACTCTGTGTGTGTGTATACACACACATACACACACAGAGTAGGATATTTCCAATGGGATAAACATTGCTAGATTTTAATGGGAATCTAGTGTCATGTGGAATCATAGGCCGTTTATGCATGGGTACTTTCACTCACATTTGCCCCCAGTCTGTGTTGGTTGTTCCTTGGAGTTATGCATGAGTTTCCCATCTATTACAGATGACCTCGCTGCTAGCCCTCACAAATCCTGGGACTTCCTGTTCCTCTATTAAGCAGATTCATCCATTTCCCCTGAGCTCAGCCCAGGTGAAATCCCCATGCATAAGGCAAAGCACGGGACACAGAAGCTTGGGGGAGTGATGTTTCTCTCACAGACTGCACTACATCCAATTACAAAGCAGCATGTCAAGGGACAGGCATTAAAATGCTTCCTGCTTCCTCAGAGTTCTTTCTGAACAGAAGAAAGGATTTTAGAAAGGAGGCTTGGGTTCCCCTCCCCCATTCCTTTTAGAGAGCTCTGTTTTTTTAAATGCTTTTTTATACACCAATTGGGTTTCCGGGGGGGGGGTCTTTTCTCTCACATTAGGCACTACAGCCAATTACAAAGCAGCGTTTCAAGGGGCAGGGACTCCAATGCTTCTTGATTCGAGCTTGGAGACTACTGGTGCATAGATTTGCAACAGGAAAGTGTGGGTCCAGCAAGCAATGAACCTCAGGTAAAACTCCCATGTATAAACGACCTTAGTTTCATTTATGCTTCCATAAAAGAATGCTGTGCAAAAGTGTCTTAGTATGGAAGCAGCCTGAATGTCTGTGTGATTGGGGGTCACTTTCATAGTGCAAAACATTGCAGAAGTTGACACTGGCAATCCACAATTTATTTTTTTCCATATCTGTATTGATAGGAGAATAACTTTTTTTAAAAAACAGATGTGGTAGGGCTAACTAGAGAAATCATTCTAGCACAGTGTGCTCCCTGCTTGTGTCTTGGGGATAAAATCCAAAGAGTCATGATTGGAAGGGGGGGGGGGGAAGAGACCTTCAGGTCACTCCTTACCAGCTGATTAACAAAGTGCTCATCCTGGGCAGGCACGCCACAGCTGTGCATTTTTAGCTTGGTCATAGACAGAGTTATGTCTCTTGGCTTGGCAGCCTTGCCTTTTGCCTGCACAGGGAAGCCCTTCCTCTTTCACTGGAAGCAGAAGCCCAACAGCATCTCTTATGCTACTTCATTAGAAGTGCTTCAGAAGACCCCCGGGAGGATAGACAACCTTTGGGCAAAAGCGCATGGTCGCTTTAGCCTCCTTTATTCCCTGTTTCAGCCAGGATTCAGCCAGGATCGAACTCATGCGTTTCACCGAATGTGCGTTCGATCCTGGCTGAATCCTGGCTGAAACAGGGAATAATGGAGGCTAAAGCGACCATGCGTTTTTGCCCTTTGTGTCTGCAAGGAGCACCCATTCAGAAGCTTGGCTTGGAAAAGCCTAACATTTTGTAGAACCTCCTCAAATTATGTAATTGGCCCCATTCCCTATGGCAACCATTTTTGTGATGGTGACCTCTTCTCTCTCTCTCATAATTTTAAAAGCAGCCACATGCTTAATAAGTTTAGGGACCTAAATTAAACTGGACAAATTACCTCATCTTTTCTTTTGCATCTTCGAAGCTTTCAGAAGAAAAGTAAACATCCTGGAATGTTGTGATCATGCATTCTTGTTTGCAGGTGACATTGGGATCAAAGGGCTTGACTTTGGCATTTCCGGAGAGTGCATGCTGCTCAACAGACAAAGCAAAAGTTTTCAAAGGTTACATTTGGCACATATTATAGACGTCAGCATTAAAGCATCTTCAGACATTATGTTGTAGTTGAAAGTTGGATTTTAGCTATTATTCCCCCTCCCCAAACCCTGCCCTCCTCTAGGGTTGCCGAGCTACAGCTGGAAACCCCAGGAAGGAACTGGGGGCAAGCCTTGATGCACTGCTGGCATGCTGGTGCGCTGACATCCCTTCTATTAAAAACCAGAAGTGACATCTTTAGGGGCTCTAGCATTTACAAAAACTCTACGGTTTTACCATAGAGTTTTAAAACATGGTAGAACATGCACCATATCACTTCCGGTTAATACCGTAAGCATGCCAGTATGATGCTAGTGTGTACTCCCCTCCCCAAATTTCCTCCTGCCACACTTCAGGCACCAGTAAGCAACAAGCTCAGGTGCCAGGAGTCCTCCCACTGTGGCAGGAGCCTGGCATCTCTACCTTCCCCAGGCTCCACACCCAAATTTCCATGAATTTTCCAAACCATAGTTGACAACTTTACTTCTGGAAAATGTTGAGAGTATGTTTGAATGCCAAGAGCACATTCATTTATGCAGGATGACAAGCTACCAACAGGTCTGATGAGATACCAATGTATAAAGACCCTGTGTCATTAAAAGATGTCCCCAAATCCTCAGCAAGTTGGTAAGGCTTCCTTGCAGGCGCCTTAGTAGACAGGATGTAGAAAGTCTTGTCTAGATGTCCAACATTTTAAAACTATTGCCCTAGACCCAATGATGGCATTTGGAAGACATTTTTAGTCCTTACCTTTAGTTCACTGATAGAAGAGAGTAAACCCGCCCCATAAGCTCTTAGCCGGCCTTCTTGTTTACACAAGCCAAACTCCACAGTGAAAAAGTAGCACTAATAAGAGAAAATTTTCCACAGTGAAAAAGTTGCACTAGTAAGAGAATTAAGAGGAAAGGGAAAAGAGTGTTTTAACACATAGCCCAGGTTGGCCAGATTTTTTTCAGACTAAACAGCAAAACAGGGTCAGTATTTGGATGGGAGACCCACCAAAGACGACTAGGGCTCCTATGCAGAAGAAGACAATGGCAGACCACCTCCGCTCATCTCTTGTTTTTTTAAAACCCATAAAGTAGGACTTCATGGGGTTGCCATGAGTTGGCTGCGACTTGATGGCATGCTTTACCTTTTCAGTACTTGAGCACTAAGTAGTTTCATGCTCCCTCTCCTGGATAAAGTGCAGCATAAACATTTTGGAGACTCAAGTAGCAGAGATCATATTCTCAGTGCACTCATGCGAGTCATCCCCCTGCCAGCTGGCATGGGTACTTTCCCATGTCATTTAACTTCCTCTCTTTATATATAGCCCAGACTGTGGATTCAGAAAAGCCCTAGATTAAGGGTCGGCAACCTTTTTAGCCCAAGTGGGTTTTTTTTTGGGGGGGGGGGGGCGGACATTCCCACATCTACATATGAAGATGTTGGTGGAGTGGAAGAAGACAAGGATTGTACTTGGTTAAACACAAGTCATATGTTTGTTTGTTTTTGCATGAGAGTAAAATAAGGAATAAATAATCACAAATAAAATGTAATAAATATAATATAAATGACATAAATAGAAGTAACAATATGAAACAGTGTGGGGTTTTTTAATTCAGTGCATGGGTTTAGGAATGGGATTGTAATGAATGAAAATACCTCTATAATCAGGGCTGGATTAACCATTAAGCAAAATAAGCACGTGTTAGGGCATCAAGGGAAGAGGAGCACCACAGAAATCTTCCATTGCCAGATTTACCATGGACCATACAGTGCAAAACTGCAAATGGTGCAGCTGAACCAGGGTCCGCGAAAAGGGGCCACCACAATAAATGAAAAAAATTACATACAGTGACTCAAAAAAACAACTGAATATCACAATTGTTACTCTTATCCTTTCAAAAACATAAGGATGAAGAAAAAGTGTGAACTGCGAATAATCACTCTTATCACCTTTTTACATATATATAGGGGCACCCAAATCTTTTAAGTGCTTAGGGCCTCTAAAGGCCTCAATCCGGCCCTATGTATAATGTATCATCCTAAAAGATACTTTGAGCAGGGTACCAGTGAGGCACAAGGGCACAGGTAAGACAGTTTACATTCAAACTTCCATTCTGAGCATTGTGTGCTGAGTGCCATCAAGTTGCTTCCAACTTATGGCGTCCCTATGAATTAATGACCTCCAAAACATCCTATCATTAACAGCCTTGCTCAGGTCTTGCAGACTGAGGGCCATGGCCTCCTTGACTGAGTCAATCCATCTCATGTCGGGTCTTTCTTTTTTTCCTGCTGCCTTCAATTTTTTCCTAGCCTTATTGTCTTTCCCAGGGAGCCTTGTCTCCTCATAATGTGATCCAAGTAAGATAGCCTCAGTTTGGTCATTTAAACTTCTCGGGAAAGGTTCAAATTCAGACTTTAAACAAGTGCTGCTCCACCGGACGGTTCAGTGAGAGAGCTGCTGTGCTTAGCAAAATGGTCTGGCGTACCGTTTGGTTGCCTGCCTATTCCTGCCCCAGCTTAAACCTAAGAAACGGGGACACCGCAGCACTGAAGGGGCCAGGGACCTATGGAAGGTTCCCTCAGAAAAAGAGCCAGGTTACCCAGCTTAAACCTGAAGGAAGCAGCAATGGGGCAGAAGTGGAAACCCGATTGCCTTCCCAATGTGGAAATTCCCAATCTTTAAATTTCCCGTTGACTTGCAAGAAAGAGCCCTTGTGGCCTCTCCCACCCATTCCTCCACTGGTCCTGTCATTTAGTCATCCCCCAATGCAGTGTAGCACAGCTAGAGTCTTTCTTATTACAGCAAGGAGAGGTGCAGGCAGTGGGGCAGAAGAAGGGGCAGAGGAAACCACAGGCACCCCATCTTTCCAATATATTTAAAACTAGAGAGCAGATTAGTACCTGCTCGCCATGCATACCATGCTCAGGGACTTGGTCAGATCAAGGCTATGGAAACCAGACTAGCCATATCTCCGACCTGGTGTGTGGACTTTGAACCGTGCCTTCACACAACATGCAATTATTAAACAGGAGTAATTTTGGCAGAAATATAATAAAAGTAACCTGCAACATCAAACACTTAAGATGTGTGAGCTTCTTTAGTTATCAAACAGTGGCCATTTTGTGCTATCTTATTCTGTATGGTTTGTCCTGCTTGTTTTTATTCACAGCGGCCACAATCCAGTTATACCTATAGCACAGTGAAGCTTTGTTTGATCCTGTGACATAGTTAAACGTATGCTTAAGCTCCTCAACTGATATCTGCAATGTTTAAAAGTGCTTAATTTGGGCTAGAACGGTTACCCTCTCTGGAAGACTCAGGGATAGAATGCTTCTTTTGTTCTCATATATTTTCAGCCCCCGGGCTTTTCATTTTATTTTTAATTCCAGAGGTTGCTTACAGGGATGTATAACACTGAGAACACTGAAACTGAGGAATGCACAGCGGCATGGTGCATCTTCTACTTACAGTTGCTAGCTTCTGAACGGCTTCATCAGATGCTCCAAGTGATGCCAAGCCAATCTCCTGAGAGAACTGTGCAAAGCTGGGTTCAGCCAGAAGAGGGACATGACCCAGGAGTTCATGACAGGTATCACTGGAAACACAAAAGGGAGGGAGGGGACTGATGTTGAACCAAGTACTTGGACTTCTAATCTGATGAAGCAAATCAATATTGTCCAATATATGAGGTAATAAGAAGAAGAGTTGGTTTTTATATGCTGACTTTCTCCACCACTTAAGGAAGAATCAAACCGGCTTACAATCACCTTCCCTTCCCCTCCCCAACAGACACCCTCTGAGGTAGGTGGGGCTAAGAGAGCTGTGTCGAGCCCAGGGTCACCCAACTTGGTTGTTATATTCAGATTAAGGAATCTAAGATCACTTTCATTTCTTCAGTTCTGCTGAACCATGTGAACAGTCTCCCAAGAACTAAGTCAATATTAGATTTTTTTTTTATTTTTTGCAAATACTTAATTACAAGGTTATTTCAGCTCCAACCCCACACACTGCAAACTTATGAGAGCAAATGTATCTTTGAAACCCGGATGCCTAAACCTAGATTTTGTAATCCAAATTGTATTGTCCTGATTAGCAAGTATCTTTCCACAAACATAAAGAATTGTGCAAATTACTTGGAACAACAATAGAAATATCTGCTTACGGTTCAGGTGTGTAAAGAGGTTCCGAACTGTGCCTAACATACTGAGTGCAATGAAATACTCTGAATGCTAATCCTGCCAGGAAATCTCTGGGTGACAGATATCCAGCTACAGGACGGATGGTAAAGCCAGTGCGTTCTAGGGTGGAAAAAAAAAACATTAGTGACATTATAGCATTCAAAAATAGATGATAATAAAGGATCTGTAGGTCCCCAGATGATTCTATTAAGTGTTGTTTTAAATTGTTTTTCACTATCTTAAAGCCACAGTCCTCAGTTTGCAAGACGTTTTGGAGGACATTGATTCATAGGGTCACCATGAGTTGGAAACAACTTGATGGGACTTAACACACACACATCTTAAAGCTTGTTTTAAGGTTTTTGATTGTTCGCCACCCTAGGGACCCTAAGTTGGGTTGAAAGGCAGCATAAAAACATTTTAAACAAACAAATAAATAAAAGGTAAGTCCATCAGTATACTGAGGCAGTCTAACTTAGTACTGCCTAATGGGAGAGGCAGGTACATGTACTGCACCTGTCTTTCTCTTCCTACCCAGACTAACAGTAGTTTTGGAGAGCCAATTTCCATTTTTAAAAAGAACATAAGGAAAAGGTAAACATCTACTTTTCCAACATTGTGGCAAAGGCATTTTCACTCCCTCTCGTTTTTTAAGGCCAACAGATTCCCTATGCAGTTGTACCTGTTTAGTTTCATCCGAAAGCAGCCAGAGGGTGGTGATTTGGATCAAGAAATCAGAATGGGGAAGAAATGTAAACTCCAGTGTGAGAGTGACATTCCAGATCTACTCCCTTCAGCTGCATTTTAAGGTCCAACTTGTTGAGAGATCTCCAGTGTAATATGACAGATCCTCAGGGTAGCTTTGACCACTGGCCTTAAATGATTTTAAAATGCTGGGAAATCCAATGATGGATCTCCTGAAAGATGATTTTAGCCTTTAGGTTATTCACCTTCATTCAAGTCCATCACTGGACTCCAGTGCTGGCCCTTTGGAAATTCAGCCAGCCATCTCCTTTGTTAAGGTGACTTTATTTTGTCAGGCATGTGGTTATTTATTTATTTAGAGCATTCTAACTCCACCTTTCTCTGAAACCAAACTGGTTAATCATTCAAGAGATCTGGCTGTATCTTGTAATTTTGTGTTGTGGTGCAATATGGTTGAAGAGCTTTTATTACTGGCTCCATGCTGTGCTTATGATTGTTCTCTATTTCATGATTTTATTATACATTGTTTTGTTCATGGAAAATATGAAGCAGTCATTTGTAAAATAATAATGAATTGAGGAACGTAAAAACATTTTGGGCATTTTGACATAACCTGCAGAAACTGTCCAAGCTACCCTCTGACAATCAAATGCTAGTTATAATGACTGACACAGTCATTTTATTATAAAATACTGGTAAATTTAGATGATAAACTTCCTCCCAAGACTCCTCACCAGACTCCCTAGTATCAACAATTTAATCTTTTCTCTTAATGTATTACCATCAGCCTTACTAACTGGTCGCTATACTGGTGTCCCCCTTCCCGATAGACTGTGTCCTTGCTCTATGGAAGAGATGGAAACTATTCAACATGTTCTTCTTCGGTGCCCTCTGTATCACAGATTACGATTAAAACTCTTAAATACTAGTCTGATTCATTTGGAGGGATTTTCTAACTGTTCAAAGGTTCTCACCCTTCTTAATAACCAGGACCCTAAAATCATAGAAATTGTGGCTAATTTTTTTGTTGGTGTGATGGCAATTCGCTCTTCCTTTTAATAAATTATGTCCTTACTGTACTTGGATGAATGTTGGATATGCCAATAAAGGTATCTGAACTGAACTGAACAATTTAATCATTTGTAGATCTCTAATGTCTATTCCTTTATCAAGTTTCAATGTTTTGACATCGCTGCCTCATCTGGGGCAGCTTACAAGACAAAGATATGCACATTACCTTTTAGAAAACATGATACATCCTCCAGCTGGGGTATGTTATCTTCTCGGTACCCACAGTATTTGGTTAGCAAGGGTAGGTTTTTAAGGTATTCTCTGCAGGCATGGGTTGGGTAAAGCTTTTGGAGTTCTCGGAATACAATGCCCCAAGTACTGATCTCCTCTTCAGTGAATTGAACTTTTGGAATCGGGTCCCCACTGTAAATGAGATGTAACGGCTTAAAAATAATCCTGTTAAACTGTTTACCAGCTATGAATAAGAAACTCCTTGATGTATGCCTACATATGGTAACATTAGCAAGAATAAATTTTGCCAGATATTGGAAAGGAGCGAATTCTCCAAGCTTAAATACTTGGTTCGACAAAGTAAGAGAGATCTATGTGCTGATTAAATTAACTTACTATCAAAATAACAAAAACATAGAAGAATTGGACAGAATATGGAAACCCACTATATCCAGGATGGAGAACACGCTTAAAAGTTTAGATTCTGTTGGTGGTGGTTCATAAAGAGAGTGTTTATTTAGAAAGTTATATGTTTTATAGGTTTTATTAATTGTATAAGTACTGATCGAGTTTCATTTATTCAAAGTTTTCTAATATTGTATATTTGTAATTTTTAATAAAATAAAAATTAAAAAAAAAGTTTACAAAGGTTCTCAGACAGGAAAAGGGGTGTACATAGTAGAGCAGGGGTAGGTTACAGGTACATTCTAAACCATTAGTAGATTCCTGGCTGGCTCATGATTGTCAAGAACTACAGAAATCTTGGCAGGTTGTGGGAATCCTCATTGCCCTGTGCCTCTCTGGCTTAAATGTATAAAATCAGCTGTGACTCTGAGCTCTACCATGCCTGGTGTTAAATTACCAAAGCCACAGGAGAAGAGGGATGAAAGTGAGACCTATCCAGAGGTGATGGGCTTGGGCTTCGCCACCACCAATTACTGGACACACCTTGAAGAGAAGTTTACTGGATTTTCTAGGAGGTAAAGGGGGTGCAACAGCCTACTGGATCTTTTTTTGCTTTTTCCTGTCATATGATCATATCAACCAATCCTCAAGGTATGTGAAGCCAGCTTTAACTCAGAGATAATTATTTGCAGCCCTGGCTTGGACAGCTAGGCTAGCCTGATCTTGTCAGAAGCTAAGCAGGGTTCATCACTCTGGTTAGTATTTAGATGGGAGACCACCAAGGAAGTCCAGGGCTGATACGCAGAGGCAGGCAATGGCAAACACTTCTGAATGTCTCTTGCCTTGAAAACCCTATGGGGTCGCCACAAGTTGGCTGCAACTTGACGGCAAAAAAAATTAATATTTGCAAGTGGTTTTTTCATCACAAAATTCCTGGTAACCCTAGCAAGGTTTGAAAAACACTGTTCTAGAGAGGGGGTGTACACAATCAAAGTAAGGAAGGAGGCAAAATTCATTTTCCTTCTCATGGTTCTTCTCTTTTCCCCTACAACTATTCTTCTCTCCTCCCTTCACATTTTCCCTCTAGACAAAGGAGATGGGGAAACCTAAGTATATTGGACTGATAAAAATGAATATTGTTAATGCCCATCATAATATCATGCAGAGTAGAGAGATGCACCCTATGTCAACTTGAGCTTGTAGTTTGTATGAACACCGGGCAATGTGGTAAAATGATATCAATCGAATGGTTAGCTGAACAGGGTGTACCATGAGTTGCATCCATATGCCAATAGTTGAGAGCTAAAGCCATTTTGCCTGTTCTGGCAGGGATGCCAAGAGAGTTTTTTGGAAAACTATTTTACTTTTGCTATGCTAAACAATGAGATGATTTTGAAGGTGCTAAACTGAGCTTGGTGTGGAACTGGCTTGCCTTTATATTCTGTATTCCATAATATGTTCAACAACAGACCATTAAAAACCGACCCTCTTACAGCTCCAGTACTATCCTACAAATTACCCAGACCCTGTAAAATCTACCTTGAATTTCCCACTACTTAGAGAAGGGGGAGATCATACCAGTATCAACCCTTTCAGAGGATCTACCCTAAATTTTTATAGCAGGAGTTGTCTTATTTACCAGTCATTGACACATACTGTTTATAATTCATAGCCAGGTCTGCAAAATACTTCCGTCTCTTGCGATAAACATTGTCTTTGAAACCCTAATAATGGAATAAAAAAATAAAGCTCAGGTCAGTCTGTGTGGTAACATGTTTGTGCTAATTTCATTCTATCCAAGCAGCTATGAGGAAGAGAAGCATTTTGTGACAAAGAGAGGGGAACTCTCAAAACTGGAAATTTTTAACTTGTTTTAGAAATACATTTTGAAATGAAATAAATTTGTTAAAGAGTATGAATTGGCAGTTTTGTAAATGTAGACTCCAGTCCCAGAACCTAAACAAAACCTTTGTAAATTCTACTGGAAATAAAGTGTTTTAGTCCTTTGGAACTATCAATTTTCCACCTGGTTGGCCATTGTGTGAACAGACTGCTGGACTTGATGGGCCTTGGTCTGATCCAGCAGGGCTTTTCTTATGTTGTTATGAACTTTGGAATGATTTATGCACCTCCTTTTTCTGCTATTTGCTTGTGTTTTGGATAAAGCTATATAACCTAAGGAAGGAGAACTAGCTTCAATTCTCCCCCACCCCACTACCACTTTGAACAACTTTCCTCTCCCATTCTTGAGAGATATTTGCTTTAGGGGAGCATGAGAACTTCTGCATGCCCATCTCAGTAAAGCAAAGCCAGAGGTAGACCAATTATTGACCATATTGGGTAACTCCGATCTTTTGTTGACATAGTTTGAAAAATATTTCTGCCACCCTCTCTACATGCCACAGGGCTGCTGCCCTCCTCGACCCACCCCCACCCCCCATCGCACAGCCTGTGTGATTCTAGTATCTGTATGTTTACTCGGTAACTAATTTTTATAACAGACAGTAAACCTAAAGTATTAGACCTTCACAGCTGGATTTCTGTAGGTTATTTTTTGAAGCAACTAGAATTGTGCAAGAAAACCACATGCAAAGATACTCACTGGATGATCAGCGTCCAGTTCGGATCCATACATCAAAACACGGTTTGCACATTTATCCAAATCTGAAACCTTCTTGGGGAACCAGGGGATATTTTCCATGTCTAGGGAACACACCGAACCACAAAGTCATTAGTGAAATTAAGCCGGCAAGCGCAAGGAACACACTGTTTTCGGGGTCAGCGACAATGGCTAAAAATGAGATCGAACTACTTAGAAGCCAGTTACAGAGGACATGAGATACGTCCTATCTGACACATGCATAACGCTCAGCGTTTCCTCCTGTGGTATGCATGGCGTAAAGAAATATTGAGATATTAAAAATAAGTGGGGGAGTGTTAACTGAGCTCTGCAGCTAAAGTGATGTTATTAAAGGTAGCATAAAATCAGTATCTTAAGGCTCTGACTCCCATAACCGGAGTGAGTATGTGCTACAATGAATTAATTCTGTTTTCGCTTGGAGACAGTAAACATTGCTTTCAATATAATCCAGTTTGTTTACTAATTTATATTATTTCAACTTACTATCCCGCTCTCCCCGGCCCAAGGCCGGGCTCAGAGCAGCTTACAAAGGAATATAAACATCCTGTTACGTAGATAGAAACCTTAAAACAGCAATTAAAATAGCCCTATAAAACAATGCCCTAATTTATCTAAAGATGCCTCTTAACATAAAACTGCATCCAGGTGTGCAGATGGATAAAAACCCAGTTGAATATGAGGGAGAGTAGCAGCAGTGGAAAAGAGGAAGACCCAACAAGAGATGGATTGGCTCAATAAAGGAAGCCGCAGCTTTCGATTTGCAAGATCTGAGCAAGGCTGTCAAAGACAGGACATTTTGGAGGACTTTCATTCATAGGGTCGCCATGAGTCGGAAGCGACTTGACGGCACTTAACACACACAGTAGCAGCAGTGGAGGTCAGGGAGGCCAGCATTTATATATAAGAGAGCCGTAGCTGGCCTCAACCATAGGCCTGGCAGAATAGCTCCGTTTTACGGGCCCTGTGGAACTCTTTAAGGTCCCGCAGGGCCCTAGTCTCACTAGAGAGGCTATTCCACTAGGCAGGGGCCAGGGCAGAGAAAGCCCTGGCACTGGTCGAAGCCAGCCAGACACTCCTTGGGCTGGGGACCACTAAAGGGTTGGTATTAGTTGAGTGAAGAGTCCTCTGGGGAACATACGTGCATACAATCACATTTTGTAAGGCAAACGCACTTGGGGGGAAATCACATCATAATTTCTTACTTACCATCTTCCTGTACAGTGAAATCATCAATTGGGTTCATGGATACAACACTGAAATGGGATTTCAGCAGATGGAAAATCTCATCCAGCTGTTCCCTGTTACTGTCACAGTCCACAAAGATTTCAAACTCAGAATTTCTCCTTCGGGATTTTCGAGATTCTATGTGTACCAGGTTCACATGTTTCTCCTGACGAATAAGACAATTTTGGTTAATTTGTTAACAGCACCTGGGAACCAAAACTTCAGCTATTCAGCTCTCTCGTGCTCTCTCTCTCTCTCTGGCCATTTATGCATGGGAGGTTTTGCCTTGGACTTGCCACTCTTTAGGTGCATATTTTGCCCATCCAAATTCTCAGCACTCAACCATAAGGCCCCATGCAGAGTTTTGAGAATTCGGATGGGCAAAATGTGCATCTAGGGAGGAGCAAATCCAAGGCAAAACCTCCCATGCATAAATGGCCTCTCTCTCTCTCTCTCTCTCTCTCTGAAGTGTATTTAGTCAAACATAATCAATTAGGTTGCTAATTAAAGCAAAAGAATCATCACATCTGAAACTTTTGTTATTTGAATTCAGGCTTTCTGATATTGAACACAACTATAATACTACTTTTCTTCAGTATGATCATTCTAAGCCTTGTATATTTGAACAGCTATTATGGTAAAGGAATATTTTCTCCTGCGCTACCACCAGCAGAATTTCCCACATTCACTGAACATACTATCCCCTCAGCATCATGTTCAGCTTATTAACATCACTAGCACCTTTCTGAGGGGGAGGAGTGAGAATCTCACTTTTCACATTATCCTGGAAGTGTGGAAAGAGGAAGTGCATCTGAATGGTGCTTCCTACTTCAGCACTTTGTGTGAAGCTCTCCCAGGTTACAGATCTCCTAATGGGTCCAAAACTCAAGAAGGTGTTTTTATTTTGGTCTAGCACTGGTGCTCAGAAAATGCAGGAGAGCCTGTCCTTCAGCATAGGCTCTGGCATCTTCATTCTGCAGAGTGGGCAGTGCTATAAATGTACCTAATTTGCTTAAACACTCAGCCTTGATACAATAGCAAAATACTAGGTTATGCTAAATTACCAGGGTTTGCCCTTACTGTCTGTACCTGCTGCACACAGCAAATGCATACCTGGAAGAGTTTTAGGGCTTTGACAAGTCCTCCAACCTCATTCTTTAAGGAAAAGATGACAACAGCTCTGCCCCTTTCAGACGAATTGTCTTTGTTCTCTTTATTGTCTTCGTTCATGGTGTAGTTTGATTTGTTGAGCTAAAAGTAATTAGAAATTGTAACAATCACTGTTTAAAAAGTCAAAATTATTTTTAACACTCTGCAGAACTCCTATTTGTTTCAAAAGAATTTACCCCATTGAATTTTCCAGTATAAAGTATTCATGCCCACATTGCAGAGTAATATTTGTCATTGATCACTTGGCCAGTAGATCCATTTATTTCAACGGAGGCCCCATTCATTTCAATGGAAATGCATCCAATATTCTGGATTATTCTTATTTGTCAATAGAATGCCTATATTTTCCAATCCATTTATTTACTAGCTCCTTTGACCAAAGTTTGAATTTGATTTGAACCTGTTTCTCCCACATCCTAGTCTGACACTCTAACCACTACACCACACACACTACCTAGCCAGGCTCCCCAGTTTTTCCTACAATGAAAGCAGTTATTTCAGCTGTCCAACATGAAACTAGATGCTCATACACAGGTTTGCCAACTCCAGGTTGGGAAATACCTAGAGATTTTGGGGGTTGATTCTGGGGAGGGGGGTCTGGGGGGGAGGGAACCTCAACAGGCTATAATTCAATGCAGTCAACCCTCCAAACCAGCTATCTTCTCCAGAGGAACTGACCCGTGTCATCTGGAGATCAATTGTAATTCCGGGAGATCTCCAGGCCCCACCTGGTACATGGTTTTAATTCCAAAAAACATAGTTTTAATTCCAAATCCGCAGTCTCTTTCCAAATCAATTCTGGGCATATCTTTTTATAACATTTATCAGTTAATTTCTCAGGAGGGCCTTGCAAAGACCAGAGGAATACACATTAATCTGGTTCTGGAAGGTGAATGGTCACGCTGCTAGGACTAGGAAAGGAGTTATTAAATATCACTGTGGAGTTTAGTCATATCTCTTTAACAAATGAAACACTGCTTATCTCAACTCAAAATGAAGCTCAAAGGTTTACTAGATTTGCCTTATGCTTAGTGAGAAACCACGTTAACAAATGCAATCTGCACACAGCTACTTCAGTCGAAATCCCTCCGTTCAACTGGCTTACTAGAGTAACCTTGCATAGGATGGCACCATTACACCCCTAGCCAAGGCTGTCATTGATGTAGGATATAGTATTGGTTTTATAATCAATGCTTTTATTGTTTGATTGTTTTTACATTTTTCGGTGGCCTGTACCTTATTCTAGGTGTCGTTCACAGCAAGGAATATAACTAAGAAATGCCTACATACATAAGCGGGCGAATTGTGATAGCCAACGAAGCTTTTGATTTCGTAAACTCAGGGCCAGATTCTCTCCCCCTGACATGAACTGAGATGACATGCTGTACTATAGGACCCTTTCCCTGCTTCCGCAACTGAATAGATCACCAATGTCCTTTATCCATCAATAATCCACCACATGGTTAGACTGTTCAAACACAGTCACAACAGGCAAGCGCATACTTAGTTTGCTGATCCGTAAAACCCATCTGTTCCAGTCTTCAAGGAGTGGATATTCAAACTGCTGGCATGAACACGCTAGTTCACCAAAGGTAAATCTCCTCTTACCTCCTAAGCCAGCCAGCCCAGCACTATCTCATGCTAGTCCCCAAGGCCCTGTTAAATCTTAGCAATCCCAAGTGTACATCACTACTAGCAGATAGTGGATATGGATATTGTTCTTTTTATAACTGGCACTGTTTGTAATTTGGTAGCTCCAAAACTCTTGATTTGAATCAGTTTTAATTGTACTTGGGTGCCTTAGTGATGTGCTTTGTTATGAGCTGCTTTGAATTATAGACAGATTAATGACAGAAATTTTAACAGTGTGAGTGTTGTGGAGATGATGAATAGATAGAAGCTATTCATACCATCTCAGAATACGAACGTGCCGGTAATCCACTGTGGGCAGTGGATTTAAGATAAAGAAAAGAGGCACTGTTTTATCTGGTGCACAGTTAAACATGGAAGTCCTTGTGGCTGGATGTCATAATTGCCCCCCACACGAACCACTTGTTTAAAGGTTTAGATTCAAAAACCAAAGATTAGTCTATTGGGGACTACAAGCTATGTATGTGTGTGTGTGTGTGTGTGTGTTAAGTGCTGTCAAGTCACTTCCGACTAATGGCGACCCTATGAATCAATGTCCTCCAAAATGTCCTATCTTTGACAGCCTTGCTCAGGTCCTGCAAACTGAGGGCTGTGGCTTCCTTTATTGAGTCCATCCATCTTTTGTTAGGTCTTTCTCTTTTTCTGCTTGCTATATTTTTTATATTTTAGTCTCGTCTGCACTGTTTTAATGATTTATTGTGGGCTGAACTTTTATTTGCAGTTTTTATTACTGTATTTGTGATTATTGCTTATATTCAATATGTACATCTGCTGGACAGCCACCCAGGCTAAAAGGCAGGATTCAGGCTTTTTATAAATCAATACATTCAGGATAGTCCCCCCAAATCAAAGCCTTTATTTTCAGACTTGGTTTACTTCTGATTACCAGAAGCTGAAGGTTAACAATCAGGATGAATACTGCACACATGTCTTACTCATAATCACCTAGGACCTTTACTCTTCTGCCTTTCGATGCCTTACCTTCAGCTCTCCTGGAAGGCAGGTATCTCCATACTCCCTTTCATCAACGACTATGCCCATGCAAAACAGAGAAAGTGGAAACAATAGAACATGTTCTGCTGCGATGCCCCTTCTACGACGACATAAGATCGCAGTACATTCTCCCCATATTGTCATCCTTTCCTGGGAGATCGGAAGAAGCCAAAGTTTCTAGCAGACTCCTCTCGGGAGAGAACCATTCAAGTAGCCAAATTCTGCCTCTGGTCTAGCGGGATTTGTAAATGGCTAACTGAAAACGTTTCCCAGTAGAAGATCTTTCCTCCTCTTCTTCAAATCATCCCTCCCGGAATCATCAACTTTTATTATTTTAATTTATTATTTTAACCTAACTTTGATTTTTATCTAGAGCTGATATTGTATCGAAATAAAACTTGATTGATGGATTGATAATCACCCCATTTTTAGCAGACAGAATGCAGACAGAATGTCGTTGGGTTTACCAGTTCTGCAATTCCTATTAACTTATATATTATTGAGCAAGGTAGCTACTGGATGCAACGTAAAGGGGCACAAGAGTAGTTGAAATGTCCAAGAAAACCAATGGCAAAGAATGAGAGGACAGACAAATGCATGAGCATTGGCGGTGAAGAGTTGAGGAGCAGTGAAGAAGCAGATAAAATGAAGGTACGATCATAACGCATCACACTGCTCAGCTTGCAGTTTCTTTGCTTGGGGTCTCTGCTTTGTCTGTGCCATCCCGGTAAGATGTGCATCCACTGGCCCAAACGGTTTTAATCGAGGCATCTCATTCCAAAATATACATGGGCAGGAAATCCAGCATATCCTGGTTCCCTAACTGGTCAATACGTCCCATTAGGACCAGTCTGCACAGCTGACTTCCCATAGGGTTATCTCACGTAAGGACAGATCACCACCTTATCCCAGGACACGTCTCCAGGCTCCTGGTTACGTGCAGAACTGCCAGCATGGGACACTTGTAACTGGATGTACCTTTAATCCGACAGGTGCCCAAAAGGACCCGGCAGACAACATCTGTTGCATTAATGCAGTCAGGCTGCAAGTTTTCAAAGTGCACAGAATATTTCAGCAAGAAGGGACAGGTGGTTTATCCAATGCTAATCCTCATCTATTCAGTATCATTTGACTGTTCTCATATACTCCCACCCTCTTTTTGACGATTATGGGAGCTTCCAGTGCCAGTGGAACAGGACCTCATGTTGCAGTATGTGTGTGTGTGTGTGTGTGTGTGTGTGGGTGGGTGGGTGGGTTAAGTGCTGTCAAGTCGCTTCCGACTCATGGCGACCCTATGAATCAGTGTCCTCCGAAATGTCCTATCTTTGACAGCTTTGTTCAGGTCTTGCAAACTGAGGGCTGTGGCTTCCTTTATTGAGTCCATCCATCTCTTGTTGGGTCTTCCTCTTTTTCTGCTGCCCTCAACTTTTCCTAGCATGATAGTCTTTTCCAGGGTCTCTTGTCTTCTCATAATGTGACCAAAGTACAATAGCCTCAGTTTAGTCATTTTAGTTTCTAGGGTCAGTTCAGGCTTGACTTGATCTTTTCTAACTCCTTCATGGCTGTTTAATAATTGAGCTGTCTAAGGATATTAACAATGTCATTTAGTCTCAAAATTTCATCACTGTTAATGTGGGAAAGACACTGAGCCATTTGTAATTGGGGGGGGGGGGTTGCCATTAAGTCACAGCTGATTTATGGCAACCTCACAGGGTTTTCAAGGCAAGAGATGTTCAGAGATGGTTTGCCATCACCCGCCTCTGCGTCACACCCTTGGTAGTCCTTGGAGGTCAGGGTCTAGCCAGGGTTGAGGCTGAGAGTGTGTGACTGGCCCAAGGTCACCCAGCAAGTTTCCATGGCGGAGTGGGGATTCGAACCTGGGTCTCCCAGATCTAAGTCCGACACCTTAACCACTACACCACACTGGCTCTGTATTTGTACAGCAGAGGTGCATAAAATTCAGGGAGCTATATAAACCTAATGTATGCACAGTGCTCTTAGGTGGTTTTGTTTGGAGAAACCAAAAATCAGAAAATCCCCACGTCTTAAACAGAAACAACCAAAACTTACTTTAATGATATTGTTCACATGGCCAATTAATCACACTGAGATCAAAATAAGAAAAAAGAAACTAACTAGCCCATAAAGAAATTAATATGAAACAACCAAAGCAAAAAATCTTTACATCTTCAGTCTCAAAGCTCTCTGTTAACCGGTGATTCTCTTATAATGCCATCTTGCAAAAAAAAACTAGGCTCCGTCAGGGCAGAGAAGTGAAGTTTCCTACCTCGTTGTGGAGCTGATTCTCTTCGAAGCCGGTGGTGTTCATGGAGTCGAAGGATCGCCCCCTCCTGGGAACCTCAATTCTGCTGGAGTACATGGTGCCCGCTAAGAGGATGGAGAGAGCTTCTTGACAGCTTGCAAGAGAAGGAGAAAAAACCCGACGCCGTCTGCTCTGTCGGTGCCACCGCCTGCTGCTTGGCTATTTATGGATGGGAGGAGGGTGGACCATCCCTGAGAAAGGGGGAAAGGGCTCCTCCCTGAGCTTAACATTCAGGCACAGGAGACAGGTAAGGAAAGGGGCTGGCAGACTTAGGAAGGATCAGAAGCATCTCTCCCCCACCCCCAAAAGCTGAGGGGAAGATGAGGAGCCAATCTGCTGTTGACAGTGGCAGACTGGGTCTAAAAATATTGGTTGCCATATTTTAATAAGAAATAAATAAAATTTTCAAAAAATACATAAGGGAAAAAAAGGTACAATTAAAATTGTAGTTGCATACAGTAATAGTATTGGAACTTTTATTATATTTTCAAGCTACTAAAAGGTCATTAACATTTTAAACATATTGTCTAATGTTTAAGGGGGGGCCCCTTCATCAGGGGACCACTTGCCATCAGACCAGTCTTGCCTGGAAGACACATTGGCTGGCTTGGGAGCCCCACTCCTAGAATGTCCTCTGAGAAGTAGTCTGTGCATGCTCAACAGCTCTCTGTTAGGCTTTGGAAGGGTACAGGGGCAGAGGCCAGGCATTCCCCAAAAGTCATGAGGGGATGAAGCCGGGCCACTAAGCCTTGGTAGAAGTGAAGCACTCTCTGCGATGCACAAGGTGCAAGAAGGCTCAGGAAAGAGTGTTGTGGTCATATCATAATTATACCTGTTTCTATCACGAATATATCCCCTCCATTACCCTTGACGACAGAACAACCCCTAGACAACAGAACAACCTCATTAGGGTTGCCAGCTCTGGGTTGGGAAATACCTGGAGATTTTGGGATTGGAGCCTGCAAAGGGCAGGGTTTGGGGAGAGGAGGGAACTCAGCAGGGTAAAATGAAATAGAGTTCCTCCCTCCAAAGCAGCCATTTTCTCCAGGGGAACTGATCTTGGTCATCTGAAGATCAGTTGTAATAGCAGGAAATCTCCAGGCCCCATCTGGAGGTTAAGCAAACAATAGTAGCACTTATGACCAAATGCGATACTGAGATATACACTCAAAAAACACTATTTATAAACTATCCATATAGATGTGTGTGAAAATAAATCAATTCCAAGAATCGTCACCGTTGTGCTCTGTGGTTTAATGTCTACCTGGTTTATAATGAAATTCCATGCACCTTAATATAACGAATGCCACAATGTAAATTATCACAACCTAAGAGACTAGAATCATAGAATTGGAAGGGACCACCAGGGTCATCAAGTCCAACCCCCTGCACAATGCAGGAAATTTACAACTACCCTCCCCCCCACACCCCCAGTGACACCCCCCCCAAATGCCCAGAAGATGACCAAGATGCGTTCCCTCTCATCATCTGCTTAAGGTTATAGAATCAGCATTGCTGACAGATGGCCATCTAACCTCTTCTTAAAAACCTCCAGGGAAGGAGAGCTTACTACCTCCTGAGGAAGCCTGTTCCACTGAGGAACCGCTCTGTTAGAAAATTCTTCCCAATGTCTAGACAGAAACTCTTTAATTTCAACCCGTTGGTTCTGGTCCGACCTTCTTGGGCAACAGAAAACAGCATTGTGGCCACGGGGCCAGATTTCCTTGCATGTGTTTAATACTTCTTTGCTTGCAGTGATTAAAAGAACGGCTTTTGTGGGGTACAGCTGGCTACTTTTGCACAGCCTCGATGAAGCCAAAATAATTATTATAAACATGCACAATAAAGGCAGCATCTTATCACAATCTAAATAGCCTACGTGAACTATTTGTAAACCCATATGCATTTCTTGTGAACTCGGGGACAACGTGTGTGTTGGTAACGTCACCAGAATTTCCAGGGAACTGACGTGCTTTCAAGCCCAGTGTGGTGAAAATAATTAACTCATTCAATTCTATGAATAAGTCACCTTCTGTGTGAATGTGCAAACATGCATATGCCTATGCTTGACAGCTGAGATATATTGACGATGCCCAGCTCTATATTTCTCTTTCTGAATCTGGTGATGCAGCAAAGGTCTTGTGCCCCTGCCTGACTGCTACGGTTAAATGGCAAAGAATGAACCGGTTGAAAGTGAATAGTGGTTGCCAGTTCGGAAAGGTAAGGTCTTGAGACATTGTGCTTCCTGGCTGTAATGGGGCTCAGCTGACCTTTGCTGACATGGTTAACGTGGTCATTTATGCATGGTCGCTTTATTCCCATTTCAGCCAGGATCAAAGTAACCTGAGTTGGGGGAAACTGTATGCATTGCTGGAATGATCAGGGACAAAACTGTGTGCTAATGGAGGCATGAATACAGAAAAGCAGTCTCCCAAGTTCAAATCAAGTCCCACCCCTTTAAATGCTGCTCTGTAATTGGCTGACTTCGCAGTACTCACCCTGAGAGAAGATTTCCTTTCCCCCCCCCCCCAGACCCAACTGCAGCATAAAAAAGCATTTTAGGAACAAAAACGGAGCAATCTGAAAGAAGGGTGGGGGAGAAATCCAAGCCTCTTTTTAAAAAAGCCTTTCTTTTTCTCAGAAAGAGCTCTGAGGTAGCAGGAAGCACTTGAATCCCTGCTTCTTTACACACTGCTTTGTGATTGGCTGTGAGAGAAGCCAATCTTCTGTGCTCCCCCTGTTTGGCTATCTGCATGCTGCCTTGAAGAGAGGTTTGGAAAAGGGTGGGGCGAAGCTCCACCCGAGAATGGAGTATGCACACTCTGTGTCTCCGGAATGAGCCAGGATGTACAGTTTAATTCAGGCCAGAAGAGGAATGGGAAAAGCTGGGTTCGTTGAAACAGCGTTGAGCTTCCAAGGAATGAGGTAACGTGCATACTGAAAAATTTGATCCTCACTGAAACAGGGAATAAAGGAGGGTAAAGCGACCATGCATAAATGGCCATTGGATCCATTATTACTGCTGGAGAAGCAAGTTAATGCAGCTGGGGGGGAAATGCTTTCTTCCAGCTTCACCAAGCCTGGAAGATGACCTCCAACCTTGACTTGGCCGATCTAGCCACCTAGATCTATGCCACAGTAACATTGAAGCTAGACTACTGTAATGCACTCTAGATGGGGCTGCCCTTGAAGTCAGCTTAGAGATTCCAGCTGGTGCAGAATGCCGTTATTATCAGCAGCTAAGTAAATCTTGCATGTTACATAGGGTTGCCAGCTCCGAGTTGGGAAATACTTGGAGATTTGGGGGGTGGGGCCTGAAGATGGCCGAGTTTGGAGAGGGGAGGGACTTTAACGGGTTATAATGCCATAGAGTCCATCTTTCAAAGCAGCCATTTTCTCCAGATCTGTCGCCTGGAGATCAGTTGTAATAGCAGGAGATCTCCAGCCACCACCTGGAGGCTAAGTTAATATAAAAAACAGCACCAGTGCTCAAGGAACAAACAACTACTCCATATATGTTTACTCACAACCAATATGCAAGAAACCAATGATAACTTTCACTACTATAATTCTAAATACAACAATACAATGCATATTATCACAATAAATCATATAATGCACGGTGGAAATGCACATAATCTGTATTCATAAGTCCAACCATCCCCAAGACGTGAAGCAATCATACGCGACAGCAGGTAAGTGAAGAACAAGTCTCCCGGCAGTAACAGTGATAGCCTGTAACAACTGCATGAACAGCAGACGCTGGGTGAGGGAAAGTCCTCCACTATCTGATGTTGGACTGAACAGCAGAACAGAAGCGACCGGTAAAAGGAGTGAAGCCAGCAAGAGCATGCATTCTAGATATTTGCACGTTTCATGGACTTCTTCTGCTTGCTAGTCTTCAGAAAATCAATACAATGCTTCTTGTCTTGTTAAATAGAATTTGCATAAGAGCAAAACTGCTTCTGACAGCGTATCTTCAACAGCCTCAAAAGGTTCATCCCATGAAAAATGGATGCTGTGCGACCACCTGGAGGCTGGCAACCCTAATATTACACCCACCCTGCAAGCATTCCACTGGCCTTGAGGTAGCAGGTTCAGTTCAAGGTACTGGCTAGCACATAACTTCATGGCCTTGGACCCTCATATCTGCAGGACAGTCTCTCCTCCTATGCTGTGCCTTTGACATCACAGACCCTTGCAAATATACAGGATCCCCACTTGTCCTTACACTTGCATTCTTTGCTGTGATCCCAACCTTCGGGAATCGCCTGGCCTGCCTAAGGGGGTCAGGAAGGCTGCTGTGCTTCGGTCGTTCCGCAAACTAGGTAAAACGGAATAGTACCGGGGGGGGGGGTTAATAAAAGAAACTGGGTTGTATTATGGTCCAGGAATCCGCTTTTATAAAGAGAACAGGATTGTCATACCCGGCCCTCGTAACATATGAGTTCGACACCCCTGTTATAGAGTTTCTACAGTCAACCTATGTTTTGGGGCAACGTTATTTATTTCTTTAGTGCAAGTTTATCCTGCTCTTCTTCCAAGGAGCTCAGGGTGGTGCACATGGGTCTCCTCTTTCATCCTCACAACAACCCTGCAAGGTCTGTGAGTCACATGGTAATTGGCACCCATGATTAGCTGTGTGAAACCTAGGAGTTGGTAATAACTTTGAATTCACAAAAACAGAGTAAAACTGATCATAGATTACATGCAGGAGTGCCATGAAAAGTGTCCATTATCCCCTCACATTTGTTTGTTTCAGGTCACGTGCATTTAGTCTTTGAAAGCACCAGTATTTCTGGCTGTGGTACCACAGTTGTTTTAAACTACTAATTTGCCTACGTCAAAGGCCCATGTCCGTTACTTAAGAGAGGGGGGTGTTGTTATTCGATAACATAGCTGTAGCTGTGACATGGCGTTAAAATAATTACATCAAATGCACTGTGTCGTTTTCTCTTGAACAATTTCAAGAGTAGACCTTTAACATTTGCTGGGAATCTTTCACCACCACCCCCCAAAGAATTTAGAATTGCACTTCTCACAGGGCCAAAGTAAGCAGAGTTAAAGCTAAAGGTAGTCCTCTGTGCAAGCATGGGGTGACGTCACATCCCGACGTTTACTAGGCAGACTTTGTTTGCAGGGTGGTTTGCCAGTGCCTTCCCCAGTCATCTTCCCTTTACCCCCAGCAAGCTGGGTACTCATTTGACCGACCTCGGAAGGATGTTAGGCTGAGTCAACCTTGAGCCGGCTACCTGAAACCGACTTCCGTCGGGATCGAATTCAGGTCGTGAGCAGAGCGTGGACTGCAGTACTGCAGCTTACCGCTCTGCGCCACGGGGCTCCTGAGCAGAGTTACACCCTTCTGAATCCATTAAAGTCAATGGGCTACAAGTTGTAAATCCATTAAAGTCAATGGGCTACAAGATATAAAGTTAACATGCAATGCAAAGCGCTTCTTATCCTAGTATACTCCTCCTTTTCATCTGTGGATGCCACACAACAAATGAAAACTGAGCATAAATTCACAGGGGGGAAAGGCAAATGAAATAATCTAAATCATTTGGTCACTGAACTATCTCAACTTTCTGGTTTCAGAGGAGGGTGGAAGACAGATTACAGTCAGTGACCTGTAGTCTGGTTTGAGAAGAGCCATAAAGCATGAACTAACTCAATTATGACCATGCTTGGGTTTTTGACTCACTGGATGCTTACAACTGTCTACCCTATTTTTCTTCATTCCCCCCAGTGCAATTCAATGCCCCATGCATACCTGAAAAGGATTTTACAAGGAGCTATTAAAAGGTGTGGTTTGAATGGCAAGCTGATGTCACCGGGAAATAAAAGAAGCAATGTTTAGGGCAAATCATCTCCCTCTCACCTCTGTGGGTAACGGGAGTATGACTCTATATGTCAAACGAAGCGTCTAGCTTTGTACTGTTGACAAAGAGAATCATATGACTAAAGCCATGTAGCTGCTTTTACAAGAGGAAATGTCCCGTTATCCTGTCTTGCCTCACCTTTCAACCATGACGCAAACGGTTTGGGATCCTAGCGTCATTTCATATTAAACACCAGCTGTTTTATTGTTCTGTTTAACAAAAGAGCCCACCTAGGTTGCTTCCATCCCAAGCCAGGCTATAAATCGAGCGGTTATTTTCCTTTTGAAAAGAAGTCTTACGTTTCCTTAGGGCAGGGGTGGGGAACCTTTTTTCCACCAAGGGCCATTTGGATATTTATACCATCATTCACGGGCCATACAAAATTATCAACTTAAAATTAGCCGACCAAGCCCCAAGCAGGGAGCTGCTCCGGATGACCCCCCCCCCCGGGACGGGCAAGCAGGCGGGCATCCAACAGGTGGCGCACTCACCCACCTGGTGGCACAGGATGGTCTGTTGCACCAGCCTTGCGTAGCCAGCCAGCCGCACGCCGGAGTTGCTCCTGCTCCGCATGGTCGGGGCCGGATTCTACAGCCGACTCCTGCTACCTCCGCCTGCAGGGATGAAATGAGGACACACTGGCTAAGAACTCACACAACCCCGCGCATTCTGGCCCTGCCCCTTTTAACCCCTCCATTGTTGCCCATGTAGGGCCAGACCAAATGATTTCGCAGGCCTTAAATGGCCCCCGGGCCTGACGTTCCCCATCCCTGCCTTAGGGACTGAATACAGACTTGCTGTGACTGAGGGACTGTAGGGCCTAGACATCACAACCTGACAGGGTCAGGGAAATGGCTCAAGTAGGCTAGTGAAAAGTAGCAGCAGGAAGCAGTGGTGGTTTTTCCCCTCGCCAATAGGTCCCTATAACCTAGCCCTAAGCACTTATGGGAGCTCTTGCGAGAGCTGGGGATCAGTTAAGTTAGAATTATCTGCCTCCAGATGCTGATGTATCAGGATAGATTCCTGATGGCTCTTCCTTCAAGTGTTTCCTGCTGATGTGACTGGCATCTGTATGGAAGCCCTGGCAGATTTCTAATTTTAATTACATTCTTTGTATCAGTGCATTTCATTGCCTAGATTGCTGGAAAAAGTACCTGGTGCTATTTGTTTAATGAAGCCGGCCATTGGAAATTAGTACAGTGGGTCACCAAACTGATTCCAGGTTGAGAAAAGCAAAGTTCTGTCACATGGGCTTGCTTGGACATGTATTGTTTTGTCGTCACACACAGCTAATACCCGTTCTGAGAAGCTCTTCTTTCAATTACATTACCCTCTGCAATTACTCTCTTTAAGTAAACCTCCTTCTCAGCGCTAATTCTTGCAGCCGAAGGGTCAGTATTCCTGATTCTTTTCCTGCATCCTGATCCATAGCAGTGCAATTCTATACTGGGCTTTGAGCATTCATGGAGCCAAACTGCTTTATACTAGCTGCTGAATTAGCTACCAGTGCTTTCAAAGAAGTAATTTATATTGCTGTTCTCTGTATCCCCATTCTTATAGCATTTGCACTTTCTGTCGGGAAGAAGAAGAGTTGGTCTTTATATGGCTATTTTCTCTACAGAAGAAGAAGAAGAAAAAGAAGAAGACTTGGTTTTTATATGGAGACTTTCTCTACCTTTTAAGGAGAATCAAACAGGCTTACAATCTCCTTCCTTCCCTCTCCCCACAACAAACACCTTGTGAGGTAGATGGGCCTGAGAGGGTTTAGAGAGAACTGTAACTAGCCCAAGGTCATCCAGCTGGCTTCATATGTAAAGGTCCCCTGTGCAAGCACCGGGTCATTCCTGACCCATGGGGTGACGTCACATCCCGACGTTTACTAGGCAGACTTTTGTTTATGGGGTGGTTTGCCAGTGCCTTCCCCAGTCATCTTCCCTTTACCCCTAGCAAGCTGGGTACTCATTTCACCCACCTCGGAAGGATAGAAGGCTGAGTCAACCTGGAGCCGGCTACCTGAAACCAACTTCCGTTGGGATCGAATTCAGGTCGTGAGCAGAGCGTGGACTGCAGTACTGCAGCTTACCTTTTTGCACCACGGGGCTTCATATGTAGGAGTGGGGAAACCAACCCAATTCACCAGTGTAGAGTTTGCTGCTCATGTGGAGGAGTGGAGAATCAAACCCAGTTCTCCAGCTTAGAGTCCACCTCTCTTAACCATTATACCACACCAGCTAGGAAGTATCAGCTGCCCTGTAACTTACTGACAACCAGTATGATGCCGGATGCACCAATAGTGTTCTCGCTTATTCCTTCCCTAAAACTCTTTGGACAGACCAGGCCACCCACTCCATCCAAATAGGGAGAGTAATCTCAGGTTGTTCTATGGCAGCACGACCTCCTAGTAGTTACCATTGTAATGTGAGTTTCCATGTCATTCCCCATAGATCCTGGGAACCTGGGATGTGGAGAGAGACTCATAAAGTTATGGCTTGATCCTTATGATGAATACTCCAGTAGTCAAAATGATTAGTCACCCCAGGTGCAGGGGACATGCTCAGTAGCATCCCCCATCGCAAGCATTAACATTGACTTCACCCACAGCTAGATAATGAACAATAGTAATCTGCTTTCCCCAGAAAAAATGTTAAAACTTACTGGCTTTTTCTTCAGGCCTTAAAAAGCGCCTGTATGTAGAAGTTTCTTTGGAATCAATTCCAGCATCCAGCTGTTCCCAGCTATTGTACTTGTTGGAGGATGAGTAACGCGTTTATGAATGTAGACAGTATATATGATTAGGGCTTAACTTTCTTTGGTCTAATATTGCAAATGGGGCAGCCTTCATTCTCTTTCCTTCTGAACTGACACAATACAAAGGAGAAAAACATGAGGCACTCAGACACCTCCCAGATTTACAATGTACCTGTGTTTCCAAAGGTCAAAACAAACATTTACAAGAAAAGGGTTTTGAATGTATAGTGAAGAGGGCGATTTGAGTTAAATTTACGAGACAGTACTACCACACTGCATTCAATGAGTGCAGTACAGCAAAAGCAAAGCCCTCAACCATAGTTAAATGGTGGAACTCCCTGCCCCAGGACGTGGTGATTGCTGCCAACTTGAGAGGCTTTAAGAGGGTAGTGGACATGTTCGTAGAGGAGAGGGCTATCCATGGCTACTAGTCATAATGAATACTAGTCATGATGCACACCTATTCTCTCCAGGATCAGAGGAGCACGCCTATTATATTAGTTGCTGTGGAACACAGGCAGGACGGTGCTGCTGCAGTCGTCTTGTTTGTGGGCTCCCTAGAGGCACCTAGTTGGCCACTGTGTGAACAGACTGCTGGACTTGATGGGCCTTGTCCTGATCCAGCATGGCTTTTCTTCTGCTCTTACATTCTTAAGTCCCACTGATTTCAGTGGGAAAGTTAAATACGCCCTGACCTCTCCCACTGAAATCAGTGGGATTTGAAAGTGCTGGATCATGAACAACAGGTTTTTATTTGTGGTAAGGAGCTTCTTTTCTGCTCATCCGTTTATTTTGTTTAGAAATAAGGTCAACTGGCAACCTTTTGACATACTGGGAATGTCTAAGGTCCCTCCAAGACAGATACAACATACAAGAACCCCATAGAATCCCCAGGCTCAGGATCTCCTTAGAAATGAATCTTCAGTTTCCTGAAAGAACAGATTAATTACATGAAGACTACAGTGATAAAAGGAAGATAATCCAGCATCACCTTCCAAACCTCTGAGTGCTGTCATCCATGGTGACTAAGCTTTATCCCACTTTGAAGAGAAAAGATGCTTTAAAGGTCTGGGGCAATGTAGGGCAACGCAGGCATTTTATGTATTCTCAGTCCCCTTCACTACACGTGCCCACTGTTTTTGTCAGTGAAGTGGCAGATAAACAATTGCGGGCAGAATCTGGGGACATGCAAGTTTTGAGGGGAGAGTCATGAAGTTATTCTCTTTTGCAAAACAGATTTAAGGAAACCCTAACATCAGCAACACTTGGGTCTGATTATATTCTTCACAATGTTCAAAGCCACGATCTGAACATGCCTTTTAATTGCCTAGGGAAATTAAAAGAGCAGCACCAAGAAGAGACCTTGGCACAGGGCAAGAATATCTTAATTGCTACCTGAGAGCTGTGGGGCAACTATGCAAAATATGGTGTTTGGCTGGGTGAGGGGGAGAATTCTGAACTCTGCCACTTCAGGTAGGAGGTCATATTTCCTTACATATTATAAAATGCTCCCTCCAAGTAGTAAACTAGCTATTTAGCAAGCACTTTCTATGATGCACTAGTTTATTACATACAAGGGCCTTTTAAGCCGTTTAATCTTTGTTTTGATTATGCATGCTGTTTCCGACTGTCAGAGGTTGCCTCGCTCTTCCCTGCGTTTCTCGGGATTTTGCCCGTGTTTTCAAATTCGAGATAAAACAGGTCCCTGAAATGTAGGGTGGGTGTCATCAATATGCCGATGACACCCAGTTCTATATATTGTTAACTAAGCCTTGGAGTAGAAAGAGTCCCATGGTGCAGAGTGGTAAACTGCAGTACTGCAGTCCCAAGCTCTGCTCACGACCTGAGTTAAATCCCAACAGAAGTCAGTTTCAGGTAGCCGGCTCAAGGTTGACTCTGCCTTCCATTCTTCCGAGGTCGGTAAAATGAGTACCCAGCTTGCTGGGGGTAAAGGGAAGATGACTGGGGAAGGCACTGGCAAACCACCCCATAAACAAAGTCTGCCTAGGAAACGTTGGGGTGTGACGTCACCCCATGGGTCAGGAATGACCCGGTGCTTGCACAGGGGACCTTTACCTTACCTTTTTAAGCCTTGGAGTAGTAATTAAGACAGGTCTCTTTCAGTTACATCCTATGGGAGGCTCTGTTGATGTGGCCGTGCTGATCCAATCTGTGCGGGGCTACCCTTGAAGATGACTTGCTGTCAAGTCGCAGCTGACTTATGGCAACCCCGTAGGTTTTTCAAGGCAAGAGATGTTCAGTGATGGTTTGCCATTGCCTGCCTCTGCGTAACAACCATGATATTCCTCGGTGGTGCCCCATTCACATACTAACCAGGGCCTACCCTGCTTAGCTTCTTACAGAATGCAATTGCTCATCTTCTTACTAGTCTTATAAATATCTTTGCCAGCCCTGAGCACTGTTACTTTTTTTGCTTCCAGGTCTAGTTCAAGGTGCTGGTTCACAGCCTGGGGCCCACATATCTGAGTGATCACCACTCCCCACATGAACTCATGCACCAACAGTCCCCTCCATCAGGGTGGTACATTCATCCTCAATCTGTTTCCAGGCTTTTTCAGTGGTAGCCAGGCTGAGCATGCGCGGGGAGATTCCTTCCTTGCATTTCACAGAGCTTGTAAGGCAGTTTATTTCCACAGGCATCATATGTGTTTGTGTAAAGTGGCGTCAACTCGCAGCCGACTTATAAGTGACCCTTGGAGAGGTTTTCAAGGCAATTGATTAAGCAGAGGTTGTTTGACATTGCCTTCCTCGGCAGAGTCTTCCTTGGAGATCCCCCTTCCAAGTACTGACCCAGCTGAGCTTCTGAGATCTGACGATTCCACATCCCACAGGTATCATATACTTAGTGACAAGAATCTTATGAAGGAGCTGAACTGGGTATTCTATATTTGTAGATTTTTATGGTTAAATACATAAGAAGAGCCCTGCTGCCTCAGACCAGAGCTCCATCTAGTTCAGCATCCTGTTTCACACAGTGGCCATCCAGCTGCCAGTGGTTTTATTGACTGCCACTTTCAGTTTGTTTTTTAAGAAAAGTGGGATATGAGTTGTTGTTTAAGAAACAAATACTATGGAGTTTGGTCCTCAAGTTACTGCATCCAAAGTGTACCTTGAGAAACAGGTAGGGTTGCCAACCTCCAGGTACTAGCTGGAGATCTCCTATTACAACTGATCTCCAGCTGATAGAGATCGGTTCACCTGGAGAAAATGGCCGCATTGGCAATTGGACTCTATGGCATTGAAGTCCCTCCTCAAACCCCGCCCTTCTCAGGCTCCGCCCCAAAAACCTCCCACCAGTAGCAAAGAGGGACCTGGCAACCCTATAAACAGAACTGGAAGACTTCGTAAGATCTGGGACTGTATCCCATAAGCCAGGGGTGTCGAACTTAATTGTTACGAGGACTGGATATAACATAAATGTCACTTGGTTGGGCCGGACCATGCCTTGCCAGCCCAAATTGAGGGGGGGTGGCTGCCTTGGCTGGCTTGCAGGCCAGATAAGAGCTTTCAAGGGGGCGTATCCAGCCCTTGGGTCTTATGTTTGACGCCCCTGCTATAAGCACTTGAGAGATTTATTTGCCTCTGTCGTACAGCATCAACAGAATCAAATCCATAATCACAGCAAATAACAGGTGCTGCTGACAATAAGCTAGTGGAAAATACAGCGCTCATAAGCAAGGTTTCTAGATCACAAGAACAATAATAAAGCATTGTAAGACTGGCCAGGCTTTGTAGTTTAAATTACATGAGTAAGAACAGTTCGAAGCCCTGCTTCAATTAATCCTGCAATCCAGGTGAGAACTCTTCAGCCAGTTCTAACAAAACAGGAGGTGCCTTTTCTTGCTGGTCCCCCCCCCCCCAATATTGTATCTATGATCTTCCTCATTTGCATTCAGGCAGCCACAGCAGAGAACCCATACAGATGTCCAAAGAATCTCAAGGTGAGCTCTTTCTCACACCAGCAAGAGTTCTGTAGTCTTTATAATCCACAAAAGTGGTAGGGTTGCCAACCTCCAGGTACTAACTGGAGATCTCCTGCTATTACCACTGATCCCCAGCCGATAGAGATCGGTTCCCCTGGAGCAAATGGCCGCTTTGGCAACTGGACTCTATGGCATTGAAGTCCCCCCTCCCCAAACCCCACCCTCCTCAGGCTCCGCCCCAAAAACCTCCCGCCAGTGGCGAAGAGGGACCTGGCAACCCTAGCATTTTACCACACGTTGGATGCAGATTCATGGTAAACTGGTCATTTGCTTTCATCTTGTTTGAGAGCAGCCAACGCTCACATTTATTTATATACCATGAAGATTCAGAGAAAACTGCCATTGCCAGAAAGAAAAAGAAACTGCCTGGTGTAGAACCACGGTGTTGAATGATACCAGAAATCTTGAAGCCGGTGATTAAAAGAAGGAGCTGGGCTCAATTCGGATCTCACTGGGTAGCCCAGACCAGTCACTGTCTTTCAAACACCTACCCGTAAACTGGAACAATAATACTGGCCTACCTTACAGGATTTTGGTAATTATTAGTGAAATGATGTACATAAAATTCCTTGAGATCACAGAAATAACATTCTATATCCACGATACCCAGTGGCTTGGGAGCCTCATGTGGCTCTTCTGAGCACCGTTTCCAATGTAGCACCCATCCCATGTTCCAGGAAAGTGAGCAAAGACCCTTGACCAGTGGGGCAAGTGATTCCCACCTTGAAACAGACATTGGGTTTCCAGGTCCCACTTCACCACTGGCGGGAGGTTTTTGGGGTCGCAGCCTGAGGAGGGCGGGGTTTGGGGAGGGGAGGGACTTCAGCGCCATAGAGTTCAATTGCCAAAGCGGCCATTTTCTCCAGGGGAACTGATCTCTATCCACTGGAGATCAGTTGTAATAGCAGGAGATCTCCAGCTAGTACCTGGAGGTTGAATCCAAACAAAACCCTATGCTATAATGAGAACTGCTCACGAGAAATAACTGCACGTAGCCCAAACTTAACTCTATTTTTACAGCAGAACAACACTGTGTATAAGATATACAAAGTCTACAAAGGAACCTCACTATAACTATCTAAATACACGATACAACAAAACGTACAAACACAACAGTACAATACAATGTGCAATGTGAGTCACACCCCTTCTAGAGTCCAAGGCAAACAGGACGCTAATAATGGCCATAGAAGTGGAGCACAGTCCTTCGTCACAAATAAAAAAGCTCCTCCGTGTTCTCTGTGCCACAAAGGAAAACCTGCTGGTGGGGTATGCTTCTGGCTCCTATCAGTTGCACAGTCCCGAGAGTGTAAGCAATAGATGTGCTGGTAGCCTATTCGGACTTCTCTTTGCCAGGGCAATGAAATAATATCCACAAGATGATAAAGGGAAAGGAACGTGTATCCCAGGTATTTGATCACGTTTCACCATAAGGCTTCTTCAGCCTTTGCTTAGATGTAAATCCCACTGCAACTTGGGTAGAACAGGATTGCAAGTGTGTTAACCCAAACACGAGGAGTATACCTCACTTATCCAAATGGATGGTATTGTGAGTCATCTTAGAGTTCAGTTTGGGCTACGTGCTGTTATTTCTCGTGAGCAGTAGCTGGAGGTCGGTAAGCCTAAACAGACACCAGCAGAGGGGCTGGAGAAGAGGTAAACTGGGAGCCTCCCTGAGGAGCAGGTCTCGTGCCAGGGATCAAAGAGCAAACACCTCCAACACCTGACACCCCTCCCCCCCCCCCGTACTTTCATTGAAGCACCTAGGCAGCTGCCAGGAACAGAGCATGTTGGATAAAGTGTGTGTGCATGAGGGGGGGTGTTAATGGTTATACTCTCCTTCCTGCTTGGCCAGCTCTCCTCCAGGTGCCTAGCTGATCTCATTCTGTTGCCTGTGCTGCTGTGTCTCATGGCAAGGAGAGGGCAAGAAGGCAGAGAGGGAAGAACAGGTCACAGGCTTTTTGCGAAGGGAGTAGGGTTGCAAGCCTCCAGGCAGTGGCTGGAGATCTCCCACCATTACAACTGGTCTCCAGGCGACAGAGATCAGTTCCCCTGGAGAAAATGGCCATCTTGGCAACTGGACTCTGTGGCACTGAAGTCCCTCCCCTCCCCAAACTCTGCCCTCTTCAGGCTCCACCCCCAAAATCTCCAGGTATCTCCCAACCCAGAGCTGGCAACCCTAGAAGGGAGGCTGCTCATTGCTGCTGCTACATGCCTCATAGGATTCTGCAGCAGGAAGGCTGAACGGTCAAGGGTGCACAGTCTTGACAGTGGTGGGGAGGGACGGCCCTGCATACTCAGAAGTACTGTGCTACTTAAAAGTTTGTAGTTACATATTTAATATTACCAGTTATATCTTATTTTGCTGTATGTATATGTCTGGTGATGTGGCGCATATGGAAAACAGGGGTCATGTGGTTCTTTGGGTTGATGGTCCTCGTGAATGTGGCTCCTTCTCCACATGTGCATGGTCTGAAGTGTGTTCATTGAAATCAAAGAAAACCTTCAGGCCCTGTCTGCCTAGAGCGAAAGATTATAATGTGTGAATTGGCCCCTGAGTGTCTTGGCTGCTGTTACTCATTGAGAGCCAGCGTGATGTAGTGGTTAGGAGTGGCGGACTCTAGTCTGGAGAACCGGGTTGGTTTCCCCACTCCTACATATGAAGCCGGCTGGGTGACCTTGGGCTAGTCACAGTTCTATTCAAACTCTCTCAGCCCCACCTACCTCACAAGGTCTCTGTTGTGGGGAGAGGAAGGGAAGGAGATTGTAAGCCAGTTTGATTCTCCTTAAAAGGTAGAGAAAGTCGGCATATAGAAACCTCAGAATTGCCTTAGAGGATCTGTCAATGTTTGATGAAAAATCAGCATTCAATACTATCAAACAAAGAATTTTAGATCAAGAAGAACCAAAAATATGTCCATTTACTCCACCAACATGGTCCCCTCTTAATTTAGGTTTACAAGTTAAATATGGGAAATTACATCAGTACTTTGATATACTTGAAAAACCCCTTCAATGGAGGGCATTTTATGCTCACCAGGCTGAATGCCCTCCCTTCGGCGGTACTAAATTGGCAGGTTTAAAAATATTCCTTTTGAGAAAAGATTATGTGTATGTGGCTTGCGTCAACACAATACGCTACAGCATATAATCATAAATTGTCACCTGCACAATGGTCCTCGTAAAAAAAAAAATTCTATCCTTGATTGATAAAATGAAATCTAGCCAAGAATTCTCTATATGCCTGTTTTTGTTGAATGATACTATTCCTGAAGTCACTTTAAAGGTGGCAGAATTGTTGATGGAAGTTGTCAGGACCAATGTCTAAACCGTATTTAAATCGAAAATGTATGGACAGTGAGTTTTGTGTACTGCTTATGTCATGTTTCTGAGTATATGCCTATAAAGGTCGATTGATTGATTGATTGATTGATCGATCGATCTAGAAACCAACTCCTCCTCCTATTTTGACAATGACACCAAGAAGCTATTATTTGCTCCATAAAACCAGAGTTTTCTGATATAAAAAATCATCCTAGCACCAATCTAGTATGAGGAGGATTAGGTTTCTATGGTATATTGAAAAGGTATATTTTATTACTACAGACCTTCTTCTGAAAAACTCATTAATGGTGTTCCATTCCCCTTATGGTCTGCCTGGCAACAGGTTTTAATTTCTTCTTGTTTTTATTTAACTTGCCATGAGAGTTAGGTTAGCTTTGTAATGGGATAAACTATTAGTCAGCATCAAAGCAAAGCTTTCTCAATTGTGACACATAATATGATCCATGAGGGTAATTAGAAGGATTCTGCTTTTCCTTTCTGCGTGGGCAAAATGCGATGTCAAAGAAGCCTGCAAGTTGTTTTCGAAAGACAAATAACAGGCAATCTTGGAAATCTAGAGATCAAACAAGGCACCCAGGCAGGTCAGACTCACACTAAATCCTCAAACAATTTCTTGAAGTTGGGACAGTTTTAAAGAGCTGATTGGCAGAGGAAACAGCCTCTGAATAGCATATTCTGCAAATTATGCCCTGGGGGTTGCATCTTTCAATTGTGGCCTATGCTTTCTCAAAGGGCGCTTTCACACATGCTGAATAATGTACTTTCAATCCACTTTCGATGCACTTTAATGATTGTTTGCAAGTGGATTCAGCTGTTTCACACAGTTAAATCCTGGCGCAACGTGGATTGAAAGTACATTATTCAGCACATGTGAAAGCTCCCTGAGTCTAGTGATCCTCTGCCAGGTATGGCATGGACAGTCTACAAGCTGAACAGCTCTTCCACATGAGTAATATAAACCCCTTTTTCTGGATTCTGCTTCATTTTGGAAGAAGATTAGCTCTACCGTCCACATGTAGAATCTTCCTGGTGAAGAAGACATCCTGATGTATGCAGTTGATGAAGGAATCCCATGTCAGTGATTGGAAGATAATACTTCTCCATGCCCAACGTGTTCCGCTCTTGCAGATCAAGCACAATGGCAATGCAGTGTGGAGGCAGAAAAAATTACCCCAGTGCACACAAGAATCTTTAGATTTAGAATTCAGGGCTCAGAGCCAACGGTAATCTCCTTTTAAAAAACATTATTAATAATGAAAAAGTCATTTACAGAAATAAATGAATTTTCAGCTTGACAGGGTTATAATGGGAAGTCCGGTATCTAATGAAAAGAAACCATTTTCTGGCACTCTTAGAGTAACTAGTGTCGATGCCAAAGCAGCCCTGGGCCAGGAGACAATTATTTGCACCACCTCCATGACTCCTCAGGCCATGGGGTCTTTGTGAGAAAGATTGTGAGATTGTGAGATTGTGAGAGAGACTTCATGTTTCATATTAAAGCTGAGAAATTAAGATCAAGATCACAATGGCCTGGGGAAGGTGAAGTTTGAGGAGGGAAACTGACATTGCCATCTATTAGAAATTGAGGGCCCCATGGATCGTGATTGTGGTTAGAAAGAGTCAGGTCCGAGCACACAATAAAACAGCGTCAAAGACTTTCTCTTAATCAAACAACAATCCTTTACTTTCCTAAACAGGGTAGGTTACATGGGATGAAAACAAATAACAATCTTTCTATCTAGTTCCCTATAAAACTTGCTAGAGATTCTAGCAGGTACTATGGCTTAAATCCCTTTGTCTGTGTCCCAGCTCAAGAGAGCTGAAACAAGCATCTTGCAACTGGCCATCCTGCCCTAAAGTTTTACAACCTTAACAAAGGAACAGAGCAATAAAGACAATTCTTACTCCCTGTCTTTTGGCACGTTTGCAATGGCGATTTGCTAGCCAATAGACTACTGACATCTGTTATTTCATCATCATCTTGAGACTATCTAAACTGTTGATATAAACAAGTTAACCCTTTAACTGCCCTGACAGAAATGGAACTCGCATTGAATCCCCAACACCATCCTCCAGGTGATCTCTAGATGACAGAGATCAGTTTCCCTGGAGAAAATGTTGGCTTTGAAGGGTGGAATCTATGGCATTATACCCTGCTGATGTTGCTTCCCTCCCCAAAGTGCACCCCCCAAATCTCCAGGAGCTGGCAACCCTAAAGGGAACATCTCTGCAGCTGGGAGATCTATTGATTCCAGGAGAGCCGTTGCCTCCACTGCTGGTGTGTGTGCGCGCAGAGGGAAGCAGGTGGGTGGCTGGGAGGGTGATGGGGCAGAAAGAGAAAGTGATGGGGTGGGGGGCAGAAAGAGAAAGTGACAGGCATCAAGGGAAGAGAAAGTAAGAAAAGGGGTGGCAGGAGGGGGAAAGAGTGAGAGACTGAGAGAAGTAGGGGGAGAGGGGAGGAAGCAAATGTGGGAGGAATGGGATAGCTGCTCTGGTGAACTGGATTTGTTTCCCCACTCCTACACATGATGCCAGCTGGGTGACCTTGGGCTGGTCACGCTCTCTGTTGTGGGGAGGGGAAGGTGGTCGTAAGCCAGTTTGACTCTCCCTTAAGTGGTAGAGAAAGTCGGCACATAAAAACCAACTCTTCTTCTTCCTCTACTGAGTTTGCCATGTTTACTGTTCAGGGCAGCACGACGTTACCAACTGCTCTGTGCAACTTGACAATGTTCCTACCACCTTCCTGATCTGTATCGCCAGCTATTATGGTATGCAAGTTTGGCGATCACCCGAGCCCATTTTACCGTGTTCCCGTCTCCCCTGGCCCTTTTCAAGCACGTTGCACCTGGGCACCGTGTTTCCTCCGTTACTCTTGCCTGACAGGGCAACGAAAAGCAGGGCTTCCGTTATTTATAGCTTCTTTGTCACCTCAAAGAAGCAGGAAAGGGGCTCGGCCATGCAGGGACAGAAGGGCTTTGTGTAATTTTAATTAACTCCCCTTCTTTCAAACCTGAGTAAACCCCCCCCCCCAGGCCAGAGCAGCCAAGCTAATAATATTATGAAAGCTTTCTCTTTCCCCTCCAGAGGAAATCAACACTGGGCACGGCAACACCTGACATGTCCCTACAAAGCCAATCCGTCTCTGTCTGTGCTCTGAGACTAAGCAAATGTCATGCAAGCGCTTCAAGGGTGAGACACCAGTACTGCAAAAGGTTTCCAAAAAGCAGCGTAGGGTGCCCGTTAATGAACACTGTCATTCTTTCCAAGAAGACTGTTTTGCATGTCATTTTTCCTAGAAGACTATATTCTGACTGCAATAGGTCACAGGGACCTTATCACTCTAGTCTTGGCCCATCTACGATGGCCCCCAGTCTCTTTCTGGGCACAGTTCAAGGTGCTGGTATTGACCTTTAACACCCTATGTGACTTCAGACAAGCATACCTGAAGGACCGCCTACTTCCTTAGGAAACTATACAACTACTATGGTCATATTCTGAGGACCTTCTGTGGCAACCCAGGAGAGGTCCTTCTCTGAACTCTCTCCCCAGAGAGGCTGTCCCCTTCCGTTGCCATCTTCTACCTGTGGGTAGAAGACTTTTGTTGCATCTGACATTCCCTCAACAATCCTTTATTTCTGACCTGTGTTCTAGTTGTTTTCATGCTTTTTGTACATATATTTTAGGAGGAGGAAGAGGAGGAGGAGGAGGAGGAGGAAGAGGAGGAGGAAGAGGAAGAGGAAGAAGAGTTGGTTTTTATATGCCGACTTTCTCGACCACTTAAGGGAGACTCAAACCGGCTCACAATCACCTTCCCTTCTCCTCCCCACAACAGACACCCTGGGAGGTGGGTGAGGCTGAAAGAGTGTGACTGGCCCAAGGTCACCCAGCTGGCTTGGTGTGTAGGAGTGGGGAAACAAATCCAGTTCACCAGATTAGTGTCCGCCTCTCATGTGGAGGAGTGAGGAATCAACCCGGTTCTCCAGATCAGACTCCACTGCTCCAAACCACCACAACCACTGATGTTCAAGTGGGAGCCAGTCCAGAGTAACTGCATCTTTAGTTCTGGGGGGATTTAATTCCCCCTTTTAAGTTTCAGATTTTTCTGCACACAGGGGGTCCTCTGAGTTTGCAGAAAAAACTGTTGTGGGTCATTCTAGCTGTGCATTTAAGTATCTGCAGGCAGGGGCCAGACATGTGAATTAGATGTATATATATATGTTTTTATTGTTAGCTGCTTTGGTGGCATTTCTGAGAGGAATGGCTTGTCTCCAGTTACTAGAGTATACAAAGGTGCTGGTCACAAAAGGCTTTCAATTTTATGGATACATTTATTCTAAATAGGTGACAAAGACAATGATGAGTTGTGATGTCTTGTGGATATGAGACCATATCTTCTTCAACCAGCATACAATGTGTGGAGGGGAGCCGCAACTCTTGATCACCCTTCTGTTTAGATTGCCTTTTGTAACCAGCACCCTTGTACACTCAGGAAAAAAAAGGTTGTGAAAAGGTTGTGTACATGTGTGCTTTTTCCAACTGAATTACAAGGTACAGTGAGAAGGAAAGAGACCCTTAAATGAAGGGCCTGCTTGCATGTTTAAATGAGCCGCTGTGGGTTAATACCACAAACAGGACTTGCACATCAACTAAAATGCTAAGCTTTTCAATGGACTCAGCCTACACATTCAGTTGCAAGTCACCCAAAGTAATCAAGGAACAAGAAAACAAGTTTCTACACATACAAAGTGATCCCTCACAAGGAATGAATCAAGCATTCTTGGCCCAGAACATCCTTCCTGCTTCCGTGACTACTATTTAGAAATCGACGTTGATATGACTCCATGACGTTAAATAAAATGCAAAAAACCGGGAGGTGTGTTTTTAAAGTAAATTTTCAAGAGGTGAGGATGATAGTTATCAGCCCCGTCTCTTGACGTCACCAGCTATCATTTCCCCCAAGGCTGCCCCTACAGTATAGAGCAGTCTAAAATCTAGGTGGACTTCCTTGTGCATTTCATTACCATCCTATTGACAGTAGATAGGGGAGCGATTCTAGGACGGTAGACCAGGAAATGATTTTTGTGGATTAATTAAAGTAATCGACGAAAAGATTTCCCCTTGAAGGGAGGACAGCAGATGGCCTGTTAAAACTTACAAATTCTCCTCTACATGTGCTCTTTAAAAAAAAATACACGGCAACAAAAATAATATTGATACAAGCTCAGTCCCCAATTAAGGGACTGCTAACATCACGTAATGTTCCTTTTTACTACTGCAACACATGATTTGCTCATCTCAGGTTTTCTTTGAAACAATTCCTTTCTAGAATGGAAGGAGGAAACGTAACGCTGTCAACAGTAGTGTGGTTTCTAGATGCGATAGAGTGTAATCATCCATGTCACCCTTTAACTGCTACTTTTTTGCTATAGTTTGGAAGATCTGATAAACACGGCTTCTGTTGCTATAGCAGTCCAACCACACGGACAAGTCAGGCAGCTACCTTGGGTGGCACAATTAAAAGGTCACGCCTGCATGACCTCACAGTGTAGCCCTGGGCTTACAAGATCATCATGAGAGGTTCTAGTTTTTCTCCAAGTGCGGTATTTTACACCAACTGCCAGTCTTCAAAGGCTCCTCCATGTCAAATAACGTGCAGCAGTCTAACCTGGATGTTATCAGGGTATTTGCGATAGTGGTCAGCTCTGCTTTCTCCAGGAACAAACAAGCTGAATCGGGGAACAGGTGCTCCATCCTGTCTCTGTCACTTTTTTAGCTACTGAGAAATTCAGGAACATCCCTAAACTGTGAGCTTGATCTTTCAAGGGGAGTATAACCCCAATCAGGTTATATTCAGGTTGGCACTCGTATGGCCTCAGATGACACCCTGAATCAGGGCCTCTGAGGAGTGGTCAGGTAGCTTCATATGGGAGTAGGCTATTCTTCAGGTATGCTGGCTCCAAGGGCTTTAAAGCTCAATACCAGCATCTTGGTCCTGGAAGCAAATCGGAAGCCAGTGAAGATGGAGCAAAACTGGAGTGATATGGCCCCACCAGCCAACTCCAGTTAGTGTTCTGGCCGCAGCATTCTGTATCTACTAGCTTATGACATTCTTCAAGGGCGTCACCATGTACACCGCATTGCAGTAAATTAATCTAGATGTTTCTAGCACCACAGTGGGAAAGTCTTCCCTGCCCATAATTGGCTGCAGCTTTTGAAAACTGGTGAAAAGCATCCTGGTCACCACCGCCACCTGCTTATCCCAGGGCCAGCAGCTTGCCCAAGCTACAAACCTATTCCTTCAACTCACGATTATGAGACATCCCATTTCCTGGGTCAGACCTTTCCCTACCAGTAGCACCTCCATTTTGTCAGGATTGTTTCAGCTCATCTATCCTAAAAAATACCTCCAGACACCTGTTAACGCTTTCCATAGTCTTCTTGGGATCTGCTAGAAGTGTGAGATAGAGCTGGAAGTGTGAGATATTGGATATCCAAATTTGCTCTCCCAGTAGCTTCATGTAGATGGAATCCTGCAGGACCTCGCAGACCAAAGGACAAGGTGCCAAGCAGCAATTCTCCAGAACCACACTCTGAAATCACCCTTCAAGTTAGGCCCCAAACCACTGGTGCCACCCAACCCTGAAAGAAGGTTCAGAAGGACACCATGACCAATGGTATCGAAAGCTGCTCAGAGGTCCAGAAAAATTAACAGGGCTTCACTCCCCCATCCATCTCCTAGTGTAGGTCATCCACCAGGGCAACCAAGGCCGTTTCAGTCCTGTAACCAGGCCCTAAACCAGATTAGAACTGATCCAGAGAATCTGCTTCATTCAGGAAACCCTGAAGTTGGTCAGCCTCATTCAATCACCTTGCTGAAGGGTACATTTCAGACTGGGAGGTAGTTATTCAACTCTCCTAGGTCCAGAGAAGGGTTTCTTTGGAAGTGAAAGCACCACTGTCTGCTCCAAGGCAGGGACAACCACCCCAACCAACTCTTGCTCAGGGAGGCATTTACTATCTCCTAGACCCAACCCACCAACACCCTCCCCAATAGATTTAAGCAGCCAGAAGAGGCAAAGTTTGAACAAGGAGATGGTAGGTCTCAAACATCCAAGAATCCTGTCACACCCTCAGTCTAAACAAGCTGAAAGGTATCCCACACAACAGGGCAAGTTGGCCCCCTGGAACCACCTGATCCTGCTAATGTAAGTTCAAGTGGGAACAGATGTGAGAGATTTTATCCACAAAACACTGTGCTAAAAGATCGCAGCAGGCTAGAGCAGTCCACCTTCTCTCATTGGCCAGAACCTAATAGGCCCCTGGCCACCTGGAAGAATTCCACAGGTCTTTACTGTGCAGATACAATGCTGGTAGAGAAATATTGTTCCTTTGCTTCCATCAATGCCACAGGACAGGCTTCAGAATCTGCTCTAGCCTACGCCTTGATGGATTCGTCACAAGTCTTTCTCCACAGCCACTCTAGCCATCTCCCTTGTCTTTCTATCACCTCCAGCATCTCAGTAAACCGGGGGGCCACCCAGGCTCTTAAGACCTGAGATCCCACTGTATACATGGGAAATGGAGTCTGCAAATTAGTGATTTCCACCCAGGGCCACGCAATGCACTCCCCGATTAAACTGACATATACACCTAAAATCTTGAAAACCTTTCTCATGAATCATATTGCCTCTGAAAGATCAGTAGATTTAATATAAAAACGATAGTTAATACAGAATTAAACCTTATTTTAGATTGCTTTGTTTCAAGTAGTGTTTTGTTCACTGGGAACATCCCTTAATATCAAAGGAACTCCCGTTTCCTAAGGGGTGACCTCTTCACAGGAGAGCAGTGTCATTTTGAACAAAAGTATATAACATCACTCAGTTAGCATACAGTCTGTCAAGCAGAACTGGTGGAAATAGTATCTGACATGACCAATACGCATTTATAATCTGTGATGCAAAGAATTCCTCTCTTCTACTCCTGTTGCTTCCTGATATGTCAAAAGATATTTCAGAAATCGCATCATGTCATGGAGGAATGATTCTGACCTCAGGATAAAAAAAGCAATCATCTTTCTTGACTTTTACATCATCACATAGATCAAGATGGGTAGCCGTGTTAGTCTGTCTACAGCAGTAGAAAAGAGCAAGCATCCAGTAGCACCTAAAGACTAAAATTTCTAGCAGGGTATGAGCCTTCATGAGCCACAGCTCACTTCTTGGTATCTGAAGAAGTGAGCTGTGACTCATGAAAGCTCCTAGCCTGCCAGAAATGTTTAGTCTTTAAGGTGCTACTGGACCTTTTCTACATCATCATATGATTCTTTTAAAATCATCATCAATTGAATACACATTTTTAGGATGTCTTTGGTGGATGAGAGACAGAATCATCAGTTTGTATAAAGAAAAAGGTGTAACGGCAGCCCTGCACTACACCTTTAAAAATCAATGGGAGCTTTGCCTTTTACATCTGTGAAAACAGGATCACAGTCTTAAAGCAAAGATGTCCCCTTTGTTACATAGAATCAGCATTGCTGACATATGGCCAACTAGCCTCTGCTTAAAAACCTCAAGGGAAGGAGAGCCCACTTAAAGGTAAAGGTCCCCTGTGCAAGCACTGGGTCATTCCTGAGCCATGGGGTGACGTCACATCCCGACAGACATTTACTAGGCAGACTTTGTTTACGGGGTGGTTTGCCAGTGCCTTCCCCAGTCATCTTCCCTTTACCCCCAGCAAGCTGGGTACTCATTTTACTGACCTCGGAAGGATGGAAGGCGGAGTCAACCTTGAGCTGGCTACCTGAAACCGACTTCTGTCGGAATCGAACTCAGGTCGTGAGCAGAGCTTGGACTGCAGTACTGCAGCTTACCACTCTGCGCCAAGGGGCAGTTACTCCATGTAAAAAAACTAATGTACATAAGTTAGCTGAAGATACCCAATAGTCAGAATTATAGTACAATTTACTGTTAAGAATATATCAGACCTGGGAAATTATTGTAAATTCCAATTGAAAAGCTTTCTCCCTAGTAGAGGTGAGCAGAAATGGGCAAAGCAGCTTTCTGAGTAATGCTGTCACCCCTCCCCGCCATGGTGATTTCTCAAGTGGTCTGTGAAAGGTCACACTTCTGGAGGGATTACATTGGGCCATGGTAGACTCACCCAGGCCAGAGCTCCTGCCTTACCCCACTATACCATGAAAGACCGAGTGTAGCGCACCATGTCAGGTGCTCCAATTCAAGGAAGAAGGTCAGTGTGCAGAAGCAGGCTTGTGTGCCTTTCACTTGCTATGCCAGAAACCATGGATTAAATTGGATGTGCACCAAAATGCACATGTAAGTTCAGATGCTTTCTATCTGAACGGCATTACTTGCTATCTGGACACTTCTCGCACGGAGGTGAATGGAAATATGCAGGGAAGATAAATGACACTTAGACTGGGGTGCACATTCAATTTAAACTGCAGTCACTTAGAATCATAGAGTTGGGAGCACCAGGGTCATCTAGTCCAACCACCTGCACAATGAAGGAAATTCACAACTACCTCCCCACCCCCAGTGACCCATACTCCATGCCCAGATGGCCAAGCTGCCCTCCCTCTCATCATCTGCTTAAGGTCATAGAATCAACATTGCTGACAGATGGCCATTTAACTTCTTCTTAAAAACCTCCAAGGAAGGAGAGCTTACCACCTCCCGAGGAAGCCTGTTCCACTGAGGAACGGCTCTATGTTAGAAAATTCTTCCTAATGTCTAGATCGAAACTCTTGATTTAATTTCAACCCGTTGGTTCTGGTCCGACCTTCTGGGGCAACAGAAAACAACTCGGCACCATCCTCTATACGACAGCCCTTCCAGTACTTGAAGACGGTTATCATATCACTTCTCAGTTTTCTCCTCTTCAGGCTAAACATACCCTGAGATTGGATTGAGATAACAGAATCTAGCAACACCTTGAAGGCTAATTTATTATGCCATAAGCTTCCATGAACCACAGCTCTCTTCTTCAGATGGCTCTTCTTGTCCCACTGTGCTACCAGTTAGCCCAAAGCCAAATCTGATTGACTTTATGACATCGTCATGTCGGTTGCACGACCTCTAGCTGGATGGAAGCACAATGCCAGGAGGAGGTCCACTCTCTTTATTTTCAATGGTAATGAAGCAGATACTGGGAAGGGCAGCATGAATGGAAGAAGTGTAAAAAAAAGGCAAGTTTTCCTAGCAGAGATACTGAAGGAATGCAAGAGTAATTCCTTCTGAAATCCTTACACGTTGCCATGTTTAAAAACTGGAATGAAATAAATCGCAGTCTTTCTTGAAAGAAAATATATTTCAGTTGTTCCTATGTCTGGAGTTTCAAGCTAGGGAAGCTTTTTTCTAGGGTATCAGCAAGAGACTGGTCAGCTTCACGCAGCACTTCTAAAAAGCTCTCCACCTGGAAATAAAATGGAAGTTTAAATGAGTTCATTGAGGTAGGACCACAGGAACTGGCAGACAACAACCAACTAGTGTCGAACATTGTGCATATGAGTAATACCAGTTACTTCAGAGAAAAAGCCACGCACCGACCAACCAGATTACTTAAATCCTTTCCAAAGCCCTAGCTGACTTTGCACTAGTTAATACTATTAAAGTGAGGATTATTTTTACTGCCCATTAAATATCTAATTCAGAGATTTTCAGACTGCAAGCTGGGGACCGAAAGTGGGTTATAACAGTCTCAAAGGCGTGACTCCCCAGGCCCCATTGGGCAGGACTGCCTCTTAGGCCAGCCCTTCTTCCAGATTCGTAAAAACCGCTGTCACAATTAGGCTGATTTCCTACTGCATGGATTTCCTACTTGCTATGGAGTAGCAACTCAACTTGTGCCCTACCTGCTTTTGGTCAACAAAGGTTTTCCTTTCACTCCCTCACCTATCAGGAATTACCTTATTTTAGAGGCAGAATGCAAAAGCTTTAACACAGAAAGAAAACTCTGTTAGCTGGGGGAGCCTAGGTGAAAGAGCCCAAAGAGGTAGCTGAAGCTGGACGGGACTGGATTTCATGTCCTGATTGTAACTTAAATAAATAAAAACTTACAGCACACTCTTTGGCTGCAGGCCTCTAGTTTTTCAACTGATATTGCAGCTTACAGCACTGCATTTCTTCTAACTCTTTTCCAATACAATCAAGTCAAATAATATTTCATACCCATTTCAGATACCATACCTACCGAAGTGAAATAAAAAGGGAGGAGATTTTGAAATGCACAGGAACATTTCTGTTCATTTAGATGGCCTTGCTTGAGCCCTTCCAAAACGTTTTCCTGAAAACACAAAACCATGTATTCATATATGTTTTAAAATAGAGCCCATTAATATCAACCCTCAATTACTAAAACCATCAACTTAGATACTGTACCAACTTGCAAGATCTGACAGTAAAACTCAGCGCTAGAGGACAGAAGTAAATACGTGTGCTTTGGTGAAATTATCCGTGGGGCTCCCCCATGTGATCAAGACACTTCAATATTGGCACATGGGGAGTTGTACCCAACATTCAAATGTACAGAGAAATACTGGTGCTTGTATGAGGACTGCATATGCTTCAGAAGCCCCATGTGTATGACAGAACCTTGGGAACCACCTGGCTCACTGAATTCTTCGATTGCTCTTTAGCACAACTGAAACACGAGCTGGAAATCAGCATTTTAATACAGTAAGAAAGGGTTTTTGTTGATGTTCTTTTCCTATACATTTTCAGTTTCAGAATAAAAGAGCTCATATCACAAATGCAGTACTATAAATTTGTTATGAAGACATTGAATTCTATTGTTATAATTTAGGTTTCTAATCAGACCTTCGTACAATTAAGTGTAGAGGCTCAATTCACAACTGTATTTAATGCAAAGCAACCCCACACGAGGTGATTTGCACATACGTTTTTATGTTGTGTATCTTTTGTGAATCTACCATCATGCTGAGACATATGCATCACATTGGGAGGGGGGAGAATGAAAAACTTGTCCATGTCAAAAATTATCACAGGGCTCACTTCAACAGTGTGTGTTTGTGGCGGGAGCTAGAATAAAGAGTTTGAATACTGTCTCCTTTGCGTTCCATGATCATAAATTTTTTACCTTAGACAGTTCTTGCAATATATTGGAGAGCAGCTCACAACAAATGTCCTTCAAGATTTTTAAATGGAAGTCTTCCACAGGCTCCTCAGTCTCTGACTCTTTGGAGTCATCTCTGGACGTCTTCCCACATTCCTCCATGTTTTGTAACACTCTAATCAAGCTAACAATCAGAGGCATATCTAATAAACAAAGCAAGTAAAGAAGATTATATGGACTAAAATACATATTCTGGGGGTTTCCTGCCTAAGATTTTGACATGGGAAAACACCAGTCAAGGATTAAATATAAAAGCATACATTCATGTACATTATAAATAATAATAATATGTACAAGGAAGGGAAGGGCAGCCACTTGGAAGTCACACAATTATGATCCACACAGGAACCTGATTACAGCTAGATGAACTTATTTCTCCAATTTTTACATTCCCCATTACCACTGTGCTTACAATATAGTCCGTTTGTGCCCCCACCCCCCACTATTCAATAAGGGTCTTCTTTCAATTCCTAAACATTTTATGAATTATTATTGTTTTAGTGGTTCCCCTTTATTTCTGTCTCTGAAACCCTTGATAATGTACTCCAGTTAAGTTTTAGGGAACAAGTAAAAACACTCACTTTTTCCTATCTTGACATATTCCTTTTCCTTTTGTGAAGAGTAGATGACGGACAGCACAGACAAAATGGAAGCCAACACTGTCTTCTGTTCTTGAACAATAATTGGTGGGTCATCTGGCTGGCAGAGCTCCTTACAAAAGAGACCATACAGCAAATTCCAAGTTTCTTTCCCACCATCCGTAGTCTGTACTTGAGAAGCAAAAAAACACAGAACCCTCCATTAGCAATTTTTTTAAAAACAAAACAAAAACCTTGCCTAAAAGGCTCACGATGCCTGGATTGACCCAACAAAGTTTAATTAAAATATCTTACCAATAGCTTGAATGCCTTCATCTACTGTAGTAAGCAGCTGCAGGATATGCATATAGACATCAAGTCCTTCTGTATTGTTATCTGAGCTGCAATAGCAAATATGAGTCTATTAATTACAGGAAGGCCTTTACCCTTGCCAGATGCCAGGCCCTACCACCGGCTGTTTTAAAAGGGAAATATAAGAAGATCCCTAGATCAGAGAGGTTATGTCCGTGTAGAACAGGGGACATTGAAACCATCAAACATGCACTGATATATTGTCGAAGGCTTTCATGGTCAGAGTTCATTGGTTCTTGTAGGTTATCCGGGCTGTGTGACCGTGGTCTTGGTATTTTCTTTCCTGAAAACTCAGGAAAAACAGTCTCCCATAGGAAAGGTATTCTTGCCATTTATTAAAGGAGTCATTGATAGGATGGAGAAACATTTGAAAAAACATAACCTACAAACAGTGTTTAAACCCACCAAGAAATTACAACAGATGCTACAATCAGCAAAAGACAAAAGAGACCCCCTCACCTCTGCAGGAGTATATCGTATACCTTGCAGTTGTGGACAAGTTTACATCGGGACCACACAACGCAGCATACAAACAAGGATAAAAGAACATGAAAGATACTGCAGACTTGGCCAACCTGAGAAATCAGCAGTGGCTGAACATGGACTGACCCAAACAGGACACAGGGTCTTATTCCAAGACACTGAAATACTGGACAATTCTACCAACTATTTTGTCAGATTGCACAGAGAAGCCATTGAAATTCATAAACATCAGCACAACTTTAACAGAAAAGAAGAGAGTTTAAGAATGAATAAGGCTTGGCTTCCTGTCCTGAAAACCTCCAGACTAACAAAGACTACAGTCCACAATAGCCATGCGGATTAGCTTTGGATTCCACATGTTAACAGATCACTTCAGGATACAATGGTTCCACATTAGCATACCACACCCTCATTAGCACATTATCTTGATTCTTACAGGACAATGATTAGCACATTACCTTTGATACTTTTTGCAGGACAATGACTCAGCTCAAACCCAACCCCTTTCTGACTATATATTACTCTTCCTACACACTTGACACTGAGAGACACTGTCCTTCAGTGTTACTCCTCTAAAGTTGCCTGCCACAGCTGCTGGCGAAACGTCAGGAAAGAAAATACCAAGACCACGGTCACACAGCCCGGATAACCTACAAGAACCAGTGCACTGATATGTTGCCCATTCTACCACGAAGTTAGATCAAAGCTTACTTCCCCCCTACTTGGTAAATTCCCTGTTGAGTCAGTTGAGCTTTTGACAAAGAAGCTCCTATTAGAAGACCCTCAGCTTACGCTCCAAACTGCCAAGTTCTGCACTGTTGCTATTAAAATACGCAGAGCTTTATTAGAGAATGATTGTTAGAATATTTTACAATTTTATCAATTTTAATGTGATAATTTTAACCAGGGGGTTGCTTTTATTGACCTTATGCCTTTATATGTCTATGATTCTGCGGTGCAAACCTATTGTGTCTGGAAATTTTGATGTTGGTATGTGATTGGTCAGTCGACCGTATTAATAAACTTGACTAGCAAATATACACATTCTTTTTTGATAGTTACCACAAAGAATTCTTTATATGTACATAAAATTGTTTGGGGCCTTATGCTAGTCAGGACCAGGGGATCCATGCACTCACATGTGGGTTTTTTAAACATTAAAAATGAGCGCATTTGACTGCAAAGGGCTAGATCTGCTCTCTCTCCTGCTGTGCCTTGAACACGTGAAGCTGCCTTATACAGAATCAGACCCTTGGTCTGCTCAAGTCTCCAGGGTCTCGGGCAGAGGCTTTTCACATCACCTGCTTGCCTAGTCCCTTTAACTGGAGATGCCGGGGATTGAACCTGAGACCTTCTGCATGCCAAGCAGATGCTCTACCACCGAGCCACAGCACCTCAGCCTTGTTGTACTCTTGCCTTCAGCACTTCTCACCCCCTATACACTCGGTCTTTTGTTGCAAAAATCCACACACGCCATTTTAAACATGAACGGATGGACACATGTCTAGTTGGGATGCAGTTCCTGGTAATATAGAAACTGAAGGAACGCCACTGGCTTCCCCTCTCAGATGAACCAACCTCAGTCTGGCCTCTGTGTGCCGCAAGATGAGATGACAGAAGCGCAAGGTGGAAGAGCAGACTGTACTCATTCAGCTAGTAGTCAGGAGATGCAAAAATACTCACATGCCCAAGATAAAGGTTCTAGTCAAACCTGCTCCCTAGTATACTAATTTTCTACTTGTAGAGAGCTTTAAAAAAATCTAGGCGGATATTAAAATGAGAGGCTCCCTCTACCATATATGGTGGCTTGGTTCCTTCAATCCCCTCAGCCCTTCAAACCACCACCTCATTCTGCTGCATGTGCAGAACAGGCCTTCCCATCTTCCCAAAATCCTATGGAGAGTCAAGGCAAAAGAACCACACTTCTGAAGTTATAGATGCAACCATTTGTGCAACATAGTGTTTCTATGCTTAGAAAAGCAGACACTGTAGCCTAAGTCCCACCTATTCCTTCTACTAAGAGACATGTGAGACTAGCCTTGCTCTGAGGAGGAAAAGAAAGGAGCAAGTCAGGCATCAACCCTCACATTCGCTTTTAAAGAGAAGGGTCAACAGAGAATGGTACCCTAGGTTGAAGGTTAAGGCATCACTTCATCAGCTTTCGCTGCCTGACAGGAGAGAGCTGCAGCCAACGATGAAGGTGAATTTAGTATGATGTGCCTCCAATGGGTTTCCCTTGCCTGGTTCAGCTATTTCCAAAGACTAACTCTGGTCTGAACCTTTTTCAAGAGTTCTTCGGCTATCCACAGCTTGTTGGTGCAGGCATTCAAAAACAACTGCTTTAACCACATGTCCCCACTACGCTTAAGGCTGGTAGAAAAAGAAGAGGAGTTGGTTTTTATATGCCGATTTTCTCTACCACTTAAGGGAGACTCAAACTGGCTTACAATCACTTTCCCTTCCCCACCCCACAACAGGCAGCCTGTGAGGGAGGTGGGGACGAGAGAGCGTGACTTGCCCAAGGTCACCCAGCTGGCTTCGTGTGTAAAAGGTAAAGGTCCCCTGTGCAAGCGCCGGGTCATTCCTGACCCGTGGGGTGCCGTCACATCCCGTTTCCTAGGCAGACTTTGTTTGCGGGGTGGTTTGCCAGTGCCTTCCCAGTCATCTTCCCTTTACCCCCAGCAAGCTGGGTACTCATTTTACTGACCTCGGAATGATGGAAGGCTGAGTCAACCTGGAGCCGGCTATCTGAAACCAACTTATGTCGGGATCGAACTCAGGTCGTGAGTAGAGCTTGGATTGCAGTACTGCAGCTTACCACTCTGCGCCACGGGGCTCCTTGGCTTCGTGTGTAGGAGCGGGGAAACAAATCCAGTTCACCAGATTAGCCTCTGCCACTCATGTGGAGGAGTGGGGAATCAAACCCGGTTCTCCAGATCAGACTCCACCGCTCTTAACTACTACACCACGCTGGCTCTCCACTACACCACGCTGGTAAATTACTCCTTTATGGAGGATGCCGCGCCAAGTTACGTTAGTTACAAGGACCACCTTTCTCAAAATGTGAGAGCCAATGCGGCGTAGTGTTGTGGACTTGGAATGGTGAGGCACAGGTTCAAATCCTTATTTAGTCATGAAACTCAGTGGCTCAATCTCCTTGAAGGAACGGCAATATAAAAAATGTAATAAATAAATGAAACCGAGCAGTAGGGAGATATAGCTGGGCCTGCTTTAGCAGCTTAACAGTTACATGCACAACTATATAAGCATGCACATACCAGACTTGTTTTGCAGCTTCAAGAAGACAAGGTACGATCTTAAAATCTGGACATTCTTTTGGAGAATCATCTCCAGGCTGTCCTGCTGCCTGATGAGCACCATTTTTAATCCAGTTTCGCAGCAGTTCTTCATCCAGGTCAAATAACTTATCGACTACTTCACCCACTTTCACAAGCAACTCCACTGTGCCAAAAAAAAGTTAACCGCTACAATTTAATTGTTCATCAACCAGCACCGATACCACGTGCAATTTTCTCCCCATTCAATTCGTCGGAAGTAGAACTTAGAATACAGTTTCGGTACCCGTCACGTTTTTACACAAGAATCAAGCAAATGACAATCCAAGCTGGGCTGCTCCTCCCAACTACACCCTATTCATATAGAGCTGACAGTGCTTATACAAACACTGATTTTGTCTGCCTGACCTTGCACCGTGTGGGTGGCAGAAACTGGAACACCCATAGAGAATTACCTGTACTGCTTGCACAAGCATCCCTAAACATTCCAAAGAGCTTCGTTGCTGGGTTCTTTCTATCGGGACCTCTCCCAATGTTGACACAGTGCCCGCACGGACAAATAACCATTTAAAAATGCTCAGTTCTTCCAATTCAGAAACTTTAACGTGACCAGATCAACACAAAAATTACTTGAAGCTTACCATTTGTAGAGCTAGACATAATAAAACAGAGACAGTCATACACTGACGGACTTCCTCGGATTCTTTCCACCCAAATATTGGCGGCCTCAGGATGGCAGAGGCAAGTCAGCAACAACCTGGTAAAAAAGTGCGAAATTGGCATGTAATTTTTATGAAGAAGATCAGATTTAATTTAAGTTACACAAAAATAAAGAACACAGAGATTTACAAATGTAACCCAAATTAAAATATGAAGCATATAATGATTAAAAACCCAATTCAAATGTGAAATTTAGGGACAGGGAAAAAAGCAAGTTCTACATCCTGACGCGAAGCAGCATGTTTACTCAGATGTTTTACTGAATTCAATAGGACTCGCTCCCAAGTGTACAGAGCACTTCATCCTTAACCGAGAAAACAAAAAGCACCTAGGGACCTTTTCTTTACATGTAGAACGCATCACTTGGCAATATTTTTAAGCTTACCTGCTTGTTTCAAGCAGAGTTGGGGGATCTGAATCACATAAACGCTGCAATATCAACTGCCTGGAAAAAAGTGGGAATACATTGGAAACATCACTAAATACTTCTTAGAAAAAGAGGAGGAATTTAAAAAGTCATTTTCCCATTACTTTTCTCTTTGTCTACACAGATACCATTATCTTCTGAAAACGTATAAGTAATGTTTACAATTGCAAAAACAGACAAGGGGCTCAATAGTGATGATTCACAAAACCTTAAATCAAGGGTGATGCTATCATTAAGGGCCTCTGGATCAGAACCCTTGGTTCTCCAGAGAGGGGGAGGGGCTGTGACTGTTTGGTAGAGCATTTGCTTGGCATGCAGAAGGTCCCAGGTTCAATCCCCGGCATCTCCAGTTAAAGGGACTAGGCAAGTAGGTGATGTGAAAGACCTCTGCCTGAGACCCTGGAGAGCCGCTGCCAATCAGACTAGACAATACTGACTTTGATGGACCAAGGGTCTGATTCATGATAAGGCAGCTTCATGTATTCCTGTGTTCAATAATCAATAAAGCTTCTTCCTCATCAAAGCCAAAGGCTTCTCGGATAATCTTCACATTTGCTTGGAGAATTTATTTTACTTTCAATCAACAACAGTTATCATATTTTGCTCACAACTAGAGCCTACATAAGCTGGAATGTTTAAACCATATTCATTGCTTTGAAAACTTTAATAAACCAAGAACAATACAACTTACCCAAGGTTCTCATCTTTACTAATGGACATGCATATGTTTCGACAACAGGCCATATTACCTAGTATTCCAACACAGATTTCCTGAAATGACAAATACGGTTAAGCACGTGCTCTAGGATGGAAGCCCCAAAATCTGCTTTTCAAAGAGCAAGGCAGGATCCATGAGCAGGGTCCAAGCACTTAACCTGCTTTTAAAAAATCTGTTCTACTCCATCTAGGAAGTATGTACCATTCTAGCCACCACAGTTCAAAGTAGATACTGACAGACTGGAAAGAACTAACAAATTACAGAGATGCCAGTTAAAAATAGGAGACAGAATGTAAGGGAAGGCAGTAGGAGTATGTTTTGCCTATATAAAAGATGATTGAGATAAAGATGGGCTATGAATACAATTTTCAAAATGACTAAAGAGAAGAGAATGTTCATTCCTTCCAGTTCAGCAGTGGATTTCAAATTTTGAAGGTAGCTCATATGTTAATCATCAGGAATAACTTCTGAACTATTAGAACAATTCGGCAGTGAAACAAATTGTTAGACTGTTAATTGCTGAACTCCTTAGAAGTTGTCTGTGTATTTATTTTACAGCATTTATAGTCTGCTTTTCTCAAGAAGACTCAAGGAGGTTATACAAAGGAAGTTTGGGTAACATGGAAAAGCCTGATGAGGAGAGGAGGGGAGAAATGGAATTCGTGATTCACTGGGACCCTTAAAAATCTGTGATTCTATGACAGAGAGTAGTTTTCTCAACTAAAACACATAATCTGTCTTGAACTGTCAATTTTAAAAAATTAACAGCACTGGCCTAAGAAGAGATAGTTTTTAATTCGGTGGGAGTCATGCCAGTCTGATCACCAAAGCATGAGAATAAGTTCTGTAACTATTTTCGGAGAAACTATGACTAATAACCACAACTGACGGAAATCCAAAAATATTAAACCTTTGTGGAATGATTGTTTCAATATTCTGGCAGAACCCCCACAAATATTTACTCTTTTGCCTTTCACCCCACACTTTACTATATAGAAAACACATGAAAAACATTCTTAACAGGACTTACAGTAAGCCGAGGACATTTTGATTTGGCAAAAACTCCCATAAATAGATCAGGAGCATTAAACTCTTGAAGAAATAAAGCAACATCCTAAAAATAAGAAAGATTTATGTATTAATGGGTTTTTTCCTTACAAATTAAACCCTTCTTTCACTCAGAGACCCTTATCTTATTCATATTCAAGGGGTCCCCTATTTATGTTCAACACAGGCAATCTTCTCAATTTTTATTTGTCTAGTGCAAAGTAAACCTATCATCCAAATCACTTTCCTATAACCTTCTTTCCTGAGTTTATGGTTAATGTTAGTAAACAGTTAACTACATGTTGTCATGATACATCAGCTGATCCAATATCAGCTAGAGCAAACTGTTACAAGTTATTAAAAGAACAACAAAGAAACACGATTTTATTTACTCTTTCATCTACACACCCTACCCTGCTATGAAACTGGCCCAGATTATCCCCATGATTCTCAAGAAGTCTGCAACAGACAGACGTCATGTGCTTACATGGTGTGAGGCTTGCTGTTTCTAAAAAAATAATTGCAATACCTCTTTCAACCTGCCTTTAAACTCTTCCAAACTCAAGCCTTTTTACATTATTTTTATTCTTCTATCCTACTCTCCCTAACATAGCTGGGCTCCGAGCAGCTGACAACAAAAGTTAAACACATTAAATTCAACAAATACATTAAAACCATTTGCATCGGGACCGTGAATAGGCATTTTTAAAGTCACATTTTAAAACAGAGCTTTGAGCGAGCATCAAAATTGACCATGCAAAAATGGCCCTAGCCAATTTTCAGTACTTTCTTTAGAAACCAACAGCACAACACAAAGAGAACTCCAGAACTGAAAGATCTTGGCTACTTATCAATCTAATCCTAATCGTCACACACTGCATACAATTTTTTTAAATGTACCTGGCTAAAAGAGGGGGGGTGTAATCTTAGCTGGGTATCTCATTTCAATGTTAAACAAACGACAACCAAATTACCTTGTCCATTGACATATCCCAAACTTTGCAAATGTCATTCTCCATATCTTCATCTAGGTCCACCTGAACGTCCACATTGTTCAACTCAGAATCACCCTCTTTAGGGCTAATAACCTTCCAGACACAGTAAGAAGGAACCAAATTAGCATGTTAAGAGTACAGGCAGCCTTCGTGTCACTTGTAAAGTCTTGTGCATACCTGGCTAAAAAGCAAGTATCAGTGAACTTAGTAAAACATTTCCAAGCTAATGTTGTTGGGACTGGGCTATCAGCCTACTTACAACGCATTATTTCCGGATACTATTAATCAACAGCATACCAATGGGTATTTTTAAAATCCAACTTATGTGCCAATCAACATAGTTCTTTCATTAAAGTTAATTATATGAAAACTCAGATACTGTTCACAGCATCAGTTTTGAAATTATCTTAAACTAATGGGTATTTTTAATATTCAACTTAAATGACAATCAACATAGTTCTTTTATTAAAGTTAATTATATGAAAACTCAGATCCTGTTCACAGCATCAGTTTAACAGAAAACAGAAAACAGAAAACAACCTTTATTGGCATTAACAGTAACAAAACAAACATGTAAAGCAGCTAGATATGGATCTAAAAAAGAATAAATACACAGTTCATCGGTAAATATTATAATAAACAATTAAATGAGGGTTCCCCTCCTTCTTTCTCCCTCCTTTAGGACCTTGGCCAGGAACTCGGCTACTTGAGTGGTAACTTCAAAGCTTTTGTCATCCAATAAATGGGCTATGTTTCCAGTAGTCATTGCAATAGTAAATTGAGGAAGGGAGCTAATTAAGCTGCATCGAAGCTGTGTGAAAAGTGGACAGTACAAGAGAATATGTTGTATTGTGTCAGGTTCTTTGCATTGACACCTACAATATCTGGCTTCGCGTGGTATTCCCTTGTATCTACCACTAACAACAGCTGAAGGGAATATATTAAATCTGGCCATCAAAAATGCTCTACGGTGAGAGGGTATAGTTAAGTTAAAAAAATACTGGACCAGAGTTTGTTTGATAAGAAAGGCCTAAAAAACGGGGGGAGCAGATACCTTCAGCACCGGCTTTTATTATTTGGGAATCACTGTCCCATATCCTTTTTTGGATTGACCTAAAATATATATAATTCACTGGAATTGGACAAGGAATCAAGATCAATCCTGAGTGCTATTTTTACTATTAAATGCTTGGAATAACTGCGACCATTTCTCCATAGCAAAAGCATGTTTTTTTCCGGCTAGCAAAATTTGGTACCCCTTTCTCTTTTCGCAGTACACTGAAGGGACCCAAGCATCAACTTAAACAGCAACAGCAACAGCATCAGTTGCTAAAATATCTTAAACTAAGGGAAAAGGTATATAGGAAGCCACAGTGATCTACTGGTCAGAGTATCATACTAGGACTGGAGAGACCTGGATTCAGATCTGTGCTCAGCCTTGAAGATCACTCCAGGGAGCTCAGGCCAGTCACCATAGAAGAAGAGTTGGTTTCTATATGATGATTTTTCTCTATCTTTTTAAAGGAGGATCAAATCAGCTTACAATCTCCTTCCCTTCCTTTCCCCACAACAGACACCTTGTGAGGTAGGTGAGGCTGAGAGAGCTTGAAGAGAACTGTGACTAGGGCAAGGTCACCCAGTTGGCTTTATGTGCAGGAGTGGGGAAACCAACCCGGTTCACCAGATCAGTATCCCCCGCTCAAGTAGAGGAGTGGGGAATCAAACCCGTTTCTCCAGATTAGAGTCCACCACTCCAAACCACCATTCTTAACCATTACACCACACTGGCAAAAGAAGAAATGCCATGTGATGAATCATGTAAATTCCCTACAAGGTTCAGGTAGCTGGTACAGGGAAAGATTTTAAGTGTAGGACGGGCAGATGGGAGCCAAACTCTTCCCCAGCTCAAGGTTTTCTGCTTGAATGAATGTTTTAAAAGCCAGTTCGCTCCTGAAGGGACTTGCTCAGCAAAGAGACCAAACACCCAGCAAAAGAGGCTTTGAAAAATGTTGTTATGAGGGATGGAGGTAGCAGAAAAAGTAGGTTAGGGAGGATGCCGCTTTCGGTTCCCATCCTGTACTTTAAATCTCCCGTCTCCCCATCCTCTGCTTTGTTGGGATTTGGCGGCAGGTAGATCACAACGTAAGAGGGTGCTGTTCTCACTGGTGACACATCATGGAATTCTCACATCTTCAAAACAGACAACAGTATATGTAGTGCACCTGAATTAGCTTTGTCAGGACACCGAACAGCCAATGCTTGCTGTAGACTGTATTTCCAATGGAGTCCCCAGCAACTGTTTCCTCTTCCTCTGCATCACTGAAGGGTGGTGGTGATGGATTACGGTCCATACCTGAATAAGTCAATCGATGTAAGGGAAAACATGCAAGAATTTACAATAGCAAGCCTTCGACAATATTTTGAATAGCAAGACTCTTCTCAATACTACTTCTTCCCCAATCAAAGTCAGCAAATAAAACTGAGTGTCGTCCTAAGCAGGGATACACCTGATTCAAATGGGTTTAGAAGGGATGTACGGAAGCCCCATGGAGCAGAGTGGTAAGCTGCAGTACTGCAGTCCAAGCTCTGCTCACAACCTGAGTTCGATCCCCACAAAAGTTGGTTTCAGGTAGCGGGCACAAGGTTGACTCAGCCTTCCATCCTTGGTTAAAATGAGTACCCAGCTTGCTGGGGGTAAAGTGTAGACGACTGGGGAAGGAAATGGCAAACCACCCGTGAACACAGTCTGCCTAGTAAATGTCGGGATGTCACGTCACCCCATGGGTCAGTAATGACCAGGTGCTTGCACAGACTAGCTTTACCTTTTTACCTCTTCTTAGGATGACATTGTAATATACCATAACACAACAGTTGCATGCATATACCATGTCATCCTGACAGTAAAGTCAGACAACGTATTTTTTTCAAGCTACAAGAATCTGGGTCTTCCATCCAACTCGTTTGATGTAGTGGTTAAAGTACTGGACTAGGATCTGGGAAATCCTGATTCGAATCCCCACTTTCATAATAAATATGAAAGCTACATTTTATATACATATAAAGCTGCTTTTCTTCGAGGGGGAGATCTAAATATGTATTTTTCAAAGACTATAGTTTTATAAGACTATAAAGTCTGTTTTAAGACTATAAAGTTTTGAGATCTGTTCCATTGGCTGTAGTTAGCAACATCCATTCTATAGAACAACAACGTCCTGAAATGAGAAATATTTCAAACAATCATGAATTCCAAAGGAACGGACAAAGCATGTCCAAAATGTGCAATTGCAGGCAAATCCAAGAACAGAAACACACTGGAGAAACGGGGAGAAAGTAGAACGTTGCAAGGATAAGAGACAACCTTGAAAATCGAGATTACAATGCAGGAAAGGAGCATGCCTCAAACGTTTACGTTCAAAAAATGAAAGTTGCCAGGCCTCGGACTTCGCTAGAAGTGATGCCCTTTCTTTGCTCTGGAAGCCCTTCTCTCTCAGGTGGGAAAAAATGTGACAAATAAATCCAGAATGAGAGGATTAAAGCCAGGTGTACCCCCATGCTTGAAAAATAAGAGTTTCCTCCCCTCCACAGTCTATGGAACACTCCTGAAACCCTCGACACCCACAAGCCTCCGAAGAGCGGCAACGAGCATCTCCATCTTGTTCCCACTTTAACAAGCTCCGCGGCATCCTCCGGCAGAAACGGGACTGTTTTGTCTAGTAGGGCACTTTCACACAGCCCAAACAATTAGGGTTGCCAGGTCCCTCTTTGCAACCAGCGGGAGGTTTTTGGGGTGGAGCCTGAGGAGGGCGGTGTTCGGGGAGGGACTTCAATGTCATAGTCTAATTGCCAAAGCGGCAGTTTTCTTCAGGTGAACTGATCTGTATCGGCTGGAGATCAGTTGTAATAGCAGGAGATCTCCCACTAGTCCCTGAAGGTCAGCAACCCTACAAATAATGCACTTTCAATGCACTTCGAAGGTGGATTTGACTGTGTGAACTGGCAAAATCCACTTGCAAACTATCGTTAAGGTGCACTGAAAGTGCATCATTTGGGCTGTGTGAAAGTGCCCAGGGCCAATTATGCATGGGAAGTTTTGCCTTGGATTTGCCACTCTTTAGATCAGTGGCTCTCAACCTTTTTGGCTCCATTCCCCCCTTTCACCATGATTCAGAACATAATTCTCCCCCTTCCCAAGATAGTCATAAACTTTACTGAACGTCGCAGATTAAATTAAAAACAAAACTACAATTTTACAGATTGTACATAATCTACAGGACAGCACACGTTGCTGAAGAGTCCCAATTCCTCCCCTGGAACCCGAACCCATAAGAACATAAGAAAGGCCCTGCTGGATCAGACCAAAGCCCATCATGTCCAGCAGTCTGTTCACACAGTGGCCAACCAGGTGCCTTTAGGAAGCCCCCAAACAAGACGACTGCAGCAGCACCATCCTGCCTGTGTTCTACCGCACCCAATATACTAGGCATGCTCCTCTGATACTAGAGAGAATAGGTATGCAGCATGACTAGTATCCATTCTAACTAATAGCCATGAATACCCCTTTCCTCCATGAATATGCCCACTCCCCTCTTAAAGCCCTCCAAGCTGGCAGCCATCACCACATCCTGGGGCAGGGAGTTCCACAATTTAACTATGCGTTGTCTGAAAAAATACTTAGAATCATAGAGTTGGAAGGGACCACCAGGGTCATCTAGTCCAACCCCCTGCACAATGCAGGAAATTTACAACTACCCTGCCCCCCACACCTCCAGTGACCCCAACTACATGCCCAGAACATGACCAAGATGTGCTCCCTCTCATCATCTGCTTAAGCACTGCTGACAGATGGCCATCTATCTGTTTTGAATCTCTCACCCTCCAGCTTCAGCAGACGACCCCGCGTTCTAGTATTATGGGAGGGAGAGAAACCTCTCCCTGCCCCACTTTCTCCAAACCATGCGTAATTTCATAGACCTCTATCATGTCCCCCCTTTCTGACATCAGAAACCACAATATTCAAAAACCAGTGGGAGAACATTTCAACCTTCCAGGACATTCTGTTGCAGATTTAAGAGTACAGTAGCAGTTCTCTTACAAAGGAATTTCAAAGGGAGATTAGAAAGAGAAACTGCTGAATTACAGTTGATATTTAAACTAAAGTCAATGCATTGACCTGGGCTGAATAAAGACCTTGCATTCATGGCTCATGACCAATGCTGATTTCACCACACCCATCTCTCCCCTGGACATCACAGACTCTTCTGCATACCACACCTAATCCCATCACACCTGCTATTCACATTTACATACTGTTCACATTGACATACTAATGCTTGTCTGAATTCACTCTCCTCTACTTAAAGACAGATGGATTCACATTCTAGCTGTATCTGAAAAAGTGAGCTGTGGCTCACGAAAGCTCATACCCTACCAGAAAATATTCACAGTGGGTAGCCGTGTTAGTCTGTCTGCAGTAGTAGAAAAGGGCAAGAGTCCAGTAGCACCTTAAAGACTAACAAAAATATTTTCAGGTAGGGTATGAGCTTTCGTGAGCCATAGCTCACTTCTTCAGACAGATGGATTCACATTCTAGCTGTATCTGAAGAAGTGAGCTGTGGCTCACGAAAGCTCATACCCTACCTGAAAATATTTTTGTTAGTCTTTAAGGTGCTACTGGACTCTTGCCCTTTTCTACTACAGAAAATATTCTTGTTAGTCTTGAAGGTGCTACTGGACTCTTGCCCTTTTCTACTATGTCCCCCCTTAACCGCCTTCTTCCCAAGCTAAACAGCCCCCTAAGCGTCTTAACCGCTCCCCACAGTTGCTCCAGTCCCCTAATCATTTTGGTTGCTCTTTCCTGCACCTTCTCAACCCCGGCTCTAGATGCCCATTCCCCCCCCCCCATCCAAATGCTCAAAACTCAACAATGGGCCCTCATGCAGTTTTGAGAATTGCAGATGGGGGGGAAATGGTGCATCTCGAGAGTGGCAAAACCTCCCCGTGCATCCATGGACGCGCACGGGTTTACCCCCGCGTAAAGGAGCCGTTTAGATGAAGTCATTTAGATGAAGGTGGAGTGAAAATTGGAGGGAGGAACATTAATAATTTGAGATATGCTGATGACACTACATTATTGGCAGAAAATAGTAAAGATTTGAAACTACTACTGCTGAAAGTTAAAAGAGAAAGCGCCAAAGCAGGACTACAGCTGAACATCAAGAAAACAAAAGTAATGACTACAGGAGAATTACACAACTTTAAGGTTGACAATGAGGAAATTGAAATTGTTCAAGACTTTCTGTTCCTTGGCTCCACCATCCACCAAAAGGGAGACTGCAGTTAAGAAATCAGAAGGAGATTGAGACTGGGAAGGGCAGCCATGAAGGAGCTAGAAAATATTTTGAAGTGTAAGGATGTGTCACTGGTAACCAACATCAAGTTAATTCATGCCATTGTATTCCTGATTACGGTGTATGGGTGTGAAAGTTGGGCATTGAAGAAAGCTGATAGGAAGAAAATAGATTCTTTTGAAATGTGGTGTTGGAGGAGAGGGTTACGGATTCTGCCAATAAAACAAATCAATGGGTTATAGATCAAATCAAGCCTGAACTGACCCTAGAAGCTAAAATGACTAAACTGCGGCTATCGTATTTTGGTCACATCATGAGACGACAAGAGTCAGTAGAAAAGACAATCATGCTAGGAAAAGTTGAAGGCAGCAGAAAAAGAGGAAGACCCAACAAGAGATGGATGGACTCAATAAAGGAAGCCACGGCCTTCAATTTGCAAGATCTGAGCAAGGCTGTCCAAGACAGGACATTTCGGAGGGCTTTCATGCATAGGGTCGCCATGAGTCGGAAGCGACTTGACGGCACTTAACACACACACAAAATATTGATATATTGATGTGGTGTTGTCATACTGATAGAATTCTCAGGCCCTCAATGTATTGATTTACTGGAGGTGGTCTTTTATCTTTCCAATGTTATCATGCAGGTCTTTTAGCTGTAGTAAGGGCACGGAAAAGTGGAGGGCAGCAGGAAAAGAGGAAGACCCAACAAGAGATGGACGGACTCCATAAAGGAAGCCACAGACTTCGATTTGCAAGATCTGAGCAAGGCTGTCCAAGACAGGACATTTTGGAGGACTTTCATTCATAGGGTCGCCATGAGTCGGAAGCGACTTGACGGCACTTAACACACACACAAAATATTGATATATTGATGTGGTGTTGTCATACTGATAGAATTCTCAGGCCCTCAATGTACTGATTTACTGGAGGTGGTCTTTTATCTTTCCAATGTTATCACGCAGGTCTTTTAGCTGTAGTAAGGGCACGGAAAAGTGGAGGGCAGCAGGAAAAGAGGAAGACCCAACGAGAGATGGACGGACTCCATAAAGGAAGCCACAGCCCTCAATTTGCAAGACCTGAGCAAGGCTGTCAAAGATAGGACATTTTTGGAGGACATTGATTCATAGGGTTGCCATGACTCGGAAGCGACTTGACGGCACTTCACACACACACACAAAACAGAGCTGTGGAAATTTATATTATATTATATTCTAATTATATTATAAATTATATTATAAATTATAATTATTATAATTATATTATAAATTTATATTATATTATATTATATATTATATAAATTTATATTATATTATATTATATGTTATATAAATTTATATTATATTGTATTATATTGGGGAACCTCAAGACATCTTCTTTCAGAGCAGACTGCACTAAATAACTTGTGGTACCTCCAAACTATTTGCACTGGCCGGAGCTAAGGCTTGATCATGTACCAAACAGGGTTTCCCCTAGCAACCCCCACGAGAGGAAAAACTATTACACATTAGGCGCTTCTTTGTGCTGCCTCCCCTGCGAAACAGGCCTCCAGCCACGAGCCCGTCCCCGCCACGCACAGGCGAAAGCGAGACCGCATCAGGCCGTGGGGACGGTGCGGGGAGAGGGGAGACCCGTCCGTCCCGTCCCTCCCCCGCGGAGCCCTCCCCTCACCCTCCCCCCCCCCGCCCGAGCCTCCGAGCAGGAAAAAAAGCCACGTGCCTACGGTACTCTCTTCCGGTCACGGTCGCCACCGGAGCTCCCGGACCGGCGGCCCGCTAGGCCCGTTCCGAGCCTGGCCCGGCGCCGACAGCGCCCCCGCGCGGCCGCGGGGGACCCCGCGCGCTCGCAGCCGCGCCACGGAAACGGCGCGTCCGGGCGCTATTAGTATCAGTTATGTGGTTTTAATTATCTCATCCCGCTTTTTCCTCCAACGGGCGGGTGTGTTTTTCGCCCTCGCCTAGCAGCGCCGCCTGAAAGATGCACTCCCCCCCCCCACCCAGCCACTAAAAATATTTACCGCACTAAAATATCAGCAGAACTATTTAAGTATATGTCAAACAGGGCAAGAGTCCAGCAGCACCTTAAAGACTAACAAAAAAATATTTTCTGGTAGGGTATGAGCTTTCGTGAGCCACAGCTCACTTCTTCACTGAAGAAGTGAGCTGTGGCTCACGAAAGCTCATACCCTTCTTCACTGAAGAAGCGAGCTGTGGCTCACGAAAGCTCATACCCTACCAGAAAATATCCTTGTTAGTCTTTAAGGTGCTACTGGACTCTTGCCCTTTTTGACTACTGCAAACAGACTAGCACGTCTACCCACTGTGAATTATTTAAGCATATGGTTACAGCCGCGAGGTTTGTACTAGCAATGGAATGAAAATCAGAAGACTGTCCAAGTTTGGAGGGATGGAATTGCAAAACTGCCAAATATGCAGCAGTGGCAAAACTGATAAGCTGCTTTAACAACAATAGGCCAGGAAAAGAATATGGAGATAAATGGAAATTATGTTATTCGTATTGCTCCGAAGAACTGAGTTTAAAGTTAGGCTGTTATTTCAAAGGTGAATTATATTTTTTTAGAGAAACAAACTTTTCGATATAATACAGTATGATTTGTTATTGCCAGCAATGTATTGGGTGTTTGAAAACGTTATGAAAAATTCTGTTCGCACTTTCAATGTATTCCCACCGATGTATTAAGAGTTTGAAAACGTTATGAAAAATACTGCTCGCACTTTGTTTGGCCCCTTTAGCTGGGAAGACGTCTTCCGACCATTTTTTAGCCGTGGCATGGATGGCTGTTACCACACTTTGTACTCCCAGCGATGTATCAAGAGTTTGAAAATGTTATAAAAAATTCTGTTCGCACTTTCTATGTATTCCCACTGATATATTAAGAGTTTGAAAACGTTATAAAAAATACTGTTCGCACTTTGGGGGTTACCTCACTTTGTATTCCCAGCGATGTATTAAGAGTTTGAAAATGTTATAAAAAAAACATCGTTTTAAAAGGGTTTTTGGATACCACGGCTTATAAATGGTTGGAAGACGTCTTCACAGCTAAAGGGGCCAAACAAAGTGCGAACAGTATTTTTTATAAGTTTCAAACTCTTAATACATCGGTGGGAATACACAGAAAGTGCGAACAGTATTTTTTATAACATTTTCAAACTCTTAATACATCGCTGGGAATACAAAGTGTGGTAACCCCATTTGTTTGGCCCCTTTAGCTGTGAAGACGTCTTCCAACCATTTTTTAGCCGTGGCATCCAAAAACCCTTTTAAAGCGATGGCTGTTACCGCACTAGGTATTCCCAGCGATATATCAAGAGTTTGGAAATGTTATAAAAAACATCGCTTTAAAAGGGTTTTTGGGTGCCACGGCTTAAAAAATGGTTGGAAGACATCTTCACAGCTAAAGGGGCCAAACAAAGTGTGAACAGTATTTTTTATAAGTTTCAAACTCTTAATACATCGGTGGGAATACATAGAAAGTGCGAACAGTATTTTTTATAACATTTCCAAACTCTTAATACATCGCTGGGAATACCTAGTGCGGTAACAGCCAATGTTTTTTATAACATTTCCAAACTCTTGATACATCGCTGGGAATACCTAGTGCGGTAACACCCAATGAAGCTTAAGCTTCAGGGCCTCTAATCCCAGAGGGGGGGTCCCGAAGCAACTTTTTTTTAATGAGTTAATTTCTCAACAAAATTGATGGGAGTTTTTTAGTGACAGAATCATAAACCAGTGGGTTGAAGTGCTTAATATTGACTTTAGAATATGCTCTAATACCCATTTCATATGGCCTGAAAATGTCACTGTAATTGATCAGATTTCAAAATTTTCTTGCAGCACTCAAACCCCCAGCTGTAAGGGCTCGCTGAGCTCGCCAGAATCTGTTCTCAGCCTACATTTGGGCAGCTGGATCCTCGAATCCTTCGCTGGTGCAGGGTTTGATAGTTCTATAGTTTAATTTCATCACTGGATGGCCATTTTCAAGGACTCCACCCCACCGCCCTGTTCTCCACCATTTGGGCCTCAAGGTCCTCGCAAGGGCAGCAAGGCCCTTTGGACCCTGTTGGACGTTGCCCTACTGTTGCTGGTTGCGAAGGGGCCCCCATAACAGCTCAAGCTTCAGGGCCCCAAAAACGTAGGTCCGCCACTGCCAAAGGGAACGAGGCTTAGGCCATTTATGCCTGGGAGGTTTTGCCTTGGATTTGCCGCTCTCTAGAAGCACATTTCCCCCATCCGAATTCTCAAAACTCTGCATGGGGGGCTTATTGTTGAGGTTTGAGAATTCGGATGGGGAAAATGTGCATCTAAAGAGTGGCACATCCAAGGCAAAACCTCCCATGCATAAATGACCTTATTGTTTTCTTTCGCATATTCCACGCCGTATAATCCGAAGGCAGGCAGGTTTTGCACGTTTCAAAGCGTTACAACTAGATCTTCAAAGCAGAAAGATTAGAGCCCCGTGGCACTTTCAAAGCAGCTCCATTAAAAATAAGATAAAAACAAAAAGACACCAGAGAAATCTTCAAAGCCAGAAGAATAAAGGATAGGGTTACCAACCTCCAGGTAATAGCTGGAGATCCCCTGCTATGACAACTGATCTCCAGCTAGGGTTTCCAGGTCCCTCTTTGCTATCGGCAGGTTTTTTGGGTGGAGCCTGAGGAGGGCGGGGAGGGACTTCAGTGCCATAGAGTTCAATTGCCAAAGGAGCCATTTTCTCCAGGTGAAGTGATCTCTATTGGCTGGAGATCAGTTGACCTAGAGGTTGGCAACCTTATCTCCAGCTGATAGAGATCAGTTCACCTGGAGAAAACGGCCCCTTTGGCAATTGGACTATATGGCATTGAAGTCCCACCCCACCCCAAACCCCACCCTCCTCAGGCTCCACCCCAAATGCCTCCCACTGGTGGCCAAGAGGGACCTGGCAACCCTAATAAAGGATACCTCTTCCTTGAGCTCAACCATAATCCCGCTGAAACAGGAAAGCCTCAAACCTTCTGAAAATAAAAACACATTGGCTGTTTATACATAATTCCCAGTTGTAGACTTATTACCATTCATTTGCAATGGCATTATGGCAATGAAGCATGGGGGGTTATTTGTTCTTCTCCACAAATTGATGTCACTGGACAGCTTTTTGCAGTGGGTTTTTAAAGCAGGTACTTTTAAAAGAGGTACTAATTGCTACTGTGGTGTGTGCTAAAGTGCTATACTTACTACCATTTTTAAAAAGCCAGTTAAAAGCCTGGACATAGCAGAGGAAGTGGAGAAGGAAGAGGATGGGAAAATAAGTGCTGTAGCTGGATATGGTGGAGAGGTTTAGAAACCTACACCTTTGACTCTATGTCCGGAAAGATCAGAGCAAAAGGTATAGGAAACAGCAGTGGCGGACCTATGTTTTTGGGACCCTGAAGCTTGAACTGTTATGGGGGCCCCTTCGCAACCAGCAACAATTGGGCAACATCCAGCAAGGTCCAAAGGGCCTTGCTGCCCTTGCAAGGACCTTGAGGCCCAAATGGTGGAGAACAGGGTGGTGGGGTGGAGTCCTTGAAAGTGGGCCATACAGGATTGAAAATAATCCCTCCAGGATTAGGGGCCCTGAAGCTTAAACTTCATTAAATTAGTTTCGTAGTAGATCCACTTACTGGGAAACAGCAGGCCAAACCCAAGGAAATCACAGAACAGAACTTGATGTAAGGAGCACCCTTTGCAGACCTGGTTTGCAAGAACCAAGCTCCACTTTGACATCCCAGGCAGAGCAAATCCTGCATGGAAGCAGCAATGGATGAGGCCCGGCATACATCCCAGTAGAGGACATTCCAAAAAGTCTCACTGCTGCAACATGGACTAAGGTAGCCCTGTCACATTGCTCAGCCACAACACTTTTGATAGCAGTGGAACACAGAGCAGCTTTCTCCAGCTGCCCGCAGCATAGAGGCTGGCTAGTATTGGAGAAAGCACTTTATTGGTTCTTGTAGGTTATCCGGGCTGTGTAACCGTGGTCTTGGAATTTTCTTTCCTGACGTTTCGCCAGCAACTGTGGCAGGCATCTTCAGAGTAGTAACACTGAAGGACAGTGTCTCTCAGTGTCAAGGGTGTAGGAAGAGTAATATATAGTCAGAAAGGGGTTGGGTTTGAGCTGAGTATTGTCCTGCAAAAGTATTGTCCTGTAAGTATCAAGATAATGTGCTAATGAGGGTATGGTATGTTAATATGGAACCATTGTATCCTGAAGTGATCTGTTAATTTGTGTAATCCAAAACTAATCTGTATGGCTATTGTTGAATGTTGTCTTTGTCTGGAGGTTTTTCAGGGCAGGAAGCCAAGCCTTATTCATTCTTAAACTCTCCTCTTTTCTGTTAAAGTTGTGCTGATGTTTATGAATTTCAATGGCTTCTCTGTGCAATCTGACAAAATAGTTGGTAGAATTGTCCAGTCTTTCAGTGTCTTGGAATAAGACCCTGTGTCCTGTTTGTGTCAGTCCATGTTCAGCCACTGCTGATTTCTCAGGTTGGCCAAGTCTGCAGTATCTTTCATGTTCTTTTATCCTTGTTTGTATGCTGCGTTTTGTGGTCCCGATGTAAACTTCTCCACAGCTGCAAGGTATACGATATACTCCTGCAGAGGTGAGGGGGTCTCTTTTGTCTTTTGCTGATCGTAGCATTTGTTGTATTTTCTTGGTGGGTTTAAACACTGTTTGTAGGTTATGTTTTTTCAAAAGTTTCTCCATCCTATCAGTGACTCCTTTAATAAATGGCAAGAATACCTTTCCTATGGGAGACTGTTTTTCTTGAGTTTTCTGATTTTTGTTTGGTTCAATGGCCCTTCTGATTTCATTCTTGGAGTAGCCGTTTGCTAGCAGTGCGTGATTTAGATGGTTAGTTTCTTCCTTGAGAAACTGTGGTTCACAGATCCGTCTTGCACGGTCCATTAATGTTTTGATTATTCCTCTTTTCTGTCGGGGGTGGTGGTTGGAGTTTTTGTGTAAGTAGCGATCTGTGTGAGTTGGTTTCCGGTAGACCTTGTGACCTAACTGAAGGTTTGATTTACGGATGACAAGGGTATCAAGAAATGGGAGTTTACCCTCAATTTCCTTTTCCATGGTAAACTGAATGTTTGGATGGATATTATTAAGATGGTTTAGAAAGTCCATTAATTTTTCTTCACCATGGCTCCAAATGGTAAATGTATCATCTACGAACCTGAACCAGACTGTAGGTTTGTAAGGTGCTGATTCTAATGCTGTCTTTTCAAAATATTCCATGTAAAAGTTTGCTATTACTGGACTGAGTGGACTTCCCATAGCTACTCCATCAATCTGTTCATAAAATTCTTGATCCCATAGGAAATAACTTGTTGTCAAACAATGGTGAAATAAGGCTGTTATATCTTCTGGAAAAATCTGGTTAATCAATGAGATTGTGTCTTTAACTGGAACCTTGGTAAAGAGGGATACAACATCAAAACTGATTAATATATCCTTCGGATTGAGTCTTAACGGACTGATTTTGTTGATGAAGTGAGTTGAATCTTTGATGTAAGAAGTGGTTTTTCCAATGTGGTCCTGTAGGAGGGTGGTCAAATATTTAGCTAATTCATATGTTGGGGAACCAATGGCACTCACGATGGGTCGGAGTGGAACGGAATCCTTATGAATTTTAGGTAGTCCATATAATCGTGGTGGTTGTGCTTCAGTCTTGCATAGTTTTCTGTGTGTGTCGGGATGAAGAGTGGAATTCTTGATCAGAATGCTAGTTTTCCTGGTAATTTTGCAAGTTGGATCTCGTTTTAGTTTTTTGTATGTGGCAGGGTCCAGAAGTTCCTCAATCTTCTTTTTGTATTCTTCTGTTTATGTTTCTGGGTTTTTAATTGGGTTTTTTGGTTTTATGAATGTGCGGGGAGCTACCTCAAGGAGGTCTTTGCAGTCGACACATTAAAAAAAGTATGAGCTGGTAGAAGACATACCTGGTCACAGCTGCTATATGGGTGCATGGAAGCATCTAAGTAATACTGTATACCCCAACCTGTAGACCTGGACTTCAGAAGTCGTACAGTCTGAGCCAGCACAGGTAGAATCCTACTTACCAGGTCAACTGAATTCTAAACCATCAGCACTTCTTTGCCTTGTCAGGATTAAGCTTCAGTTTGTTCGCTCTTGTCTAGCCCATCAATTCCAAGCAAGTCTATCCTGCCTAGGATTATATGAAAAAGGGAGCCAGAGCTGAATATCGATGGTCTGCATGTGGATGACACCACACCCCAAAAACCCCTGATGACCTTCCTCAGTGACTTCATGTAAGTGTAAAAAACAATATGGGGCCTTAATATTCAAAAGGGAAACAAAGCAGTTCCCTACCACCACCTTCTGAACCCTGTCCTCCAGGAACCACCACAAGATACCATATGCTGGATTCTCTAGGGTATCAAAATCCACTGGGGTAGGGGGAGAACTAGCAGATACATGCCTTGCTCTTCTCCCAGAACATCATTTCTACTGGGGGGGGGGGTGTCTAGTTTTTTCTACCTTTCCAACTAAAAAAATGTTAATTTATAACAAAATACTTTCCAGATTCTTCCTCACTAGGGCCAAACAAAGGTATTAAAATCAGTTTAAAAATGAGAGCTCTGACTGATCCAGCTTAGTGCTGCACCACATACCTGCTATAGGGTCAGCTTCTCAAATGTTATTTTCCTCAAATCACCTGCACTCTGCCTTCAAGGATGTAGTGGGATGACTAAGGACATCGCTATCCTAAACTTAGCTTGGGGAATGGAAGAGTAGTAGTGGCCAAGAGTTATGATTGCCATTCAGTTCATTTTGTGTAAAAGGCAATGAAGTTGCTAAAGCAGTCATGAGAGTACTACCACAATGCAGGAAGAGAGGGAGTTCTTTGTATCAGAAACTGCAGAGCTGTTGAAATTGGATACTGTGCATGGGTCACAACAGGCCATAGATGTACTCTCTTCCACACTATCACCCCTCAAAGAATTTCTCCTGTGTTTATGCCTGTTTTGCTCGGTGGATTCAAAACATGTTGGCCCTTATATCATTTTCTGCTTATCTGTGAATTCTGAGTTTTTGTACTTTAGTCTGAGCAGTGTAATGATGTCTCCTTGGCAGCAGGAACCTCTGCAGTGAAACCATTAAACAAAATTTGCAGTTCTCTATGTAACTAGGTCTCGGGGGGGGGGTTCCTACTCAAAAAATGAAATGCTTTTGGTTTAAAAAAATCCTACGTTTGAAAAGCAAGCACAGCGCATGACAGCCTTGTCACATATTTTAAGAAACAAAAATGTGGGAACATTGTAGAGTTATGGAAGGGATTACTTTTGCCTCTGGTCTCCTGCAATATTTTTACCAAATAACTGTACCCTTAATGTTACAAAAAGAAAAAAAATCTGAACAAGTGATGATCACAATATATTAACTTTAATAAACACCAGGTAAGCACAAATCATAAACACGGCTGTTTGAGTAAAAGCAATGCTCAAAATAGCAAAAGCATACTGTATGCTTAAATGCAAAGTGAATATTTTCAAAAATATAAACAGTAAGAACTAGCAAAGTACAAAAAATGGCTATGCATAATTTTTAGTTGTTCTACATCACTTGTGAGATAATATGCAATACAGAGTTTTATTAAAAGCTCATGAACTGTTTTTGTGAATTTGTATCAGTTTTTAAGCTCTACCTCTTCTTCCCCCAAATAATGTGAATACTAATTTGCACAGCAAATATCCCCACTCAAATGTCTGCACACAGAGTTCCTTGTTCACAGCAGGATCTCTCAACCCCTGTTTCTGGAAGCTGTTCCCCCCACCCCCCATGATGCCAATGAGGCTGGTCCTGAAACTTGAAACCACAAAAGTATAAGAAGCTGCGCGAAAGAAGAAAACTCCAGTGTACACAACAAGCCCTTTGCCCACAGCTAACAAGACTCTTTGGATTGTGGTCTAGAAAAATAAGGCACAAAAAGAAGTTAATTTATGTAAGGCTTTGTTAAACGTTTAAAGACAAGGGCTCAAAACAACTAGTATGAAATTATGTTCTGTACGACTGTATTGAAAACCTGAGGTTACGATGTGCGATTTCTGACTTCAGCTTAAAGATTCAAATGCAATGCTAGGTTGGGTCAAAAACTCATTGAAAATTACTTGCTTAATTCTGGAAGCCTCTCTAAAGGGAATTACCAAAACCTAGTCACTCTATATGATGTATTAAATTCTTCACTAAGTATAATTTACACTGGCTTGGACCAAAGGCTGCTCTTCAGTGATACAGAAATGAGAAGCATTCCACACAGAGAGGTGTGTCTGTGTGAGAGACAGAGAGTGAAGATTCCCCCTCCCTTCTGCCAGCTGCAGCCTCTCACACCAGTTGAGGAATGCAGGGTCCCCTCCACTTTCAGGAACAACTTTCACAAAACAGCAGGGCCTGCTGCCACAAGACATAGCGAAAGCTCCTTTGCACAAGAGGAAGGAGCCTTGCATTACTTTGGAACCAAGCCATTATTAAAAATACGATTTCCAGAAATTAAATATTCAACATATGATACCAAATGTTTTGCATAGTATTCTCTTTTGATTAGACACAAGATAATGTCAATAGAAGTTTTCAGTTTAGTGGAGTTTAAAATACGAATGCTCCTAAGTCTAATGATACTGCAACAGTAAAGATTTTCCAAGTGTTAAGTAAAAGGTATACCGCTATTCCAGTTATGGCACATAATCCTATATACACTTACTTGAATTAAGCCCCCTTGAGCACAGTAGGACTTAATTTCACATAAACATAAATGAAATCAAGCTGTCACCATACAAATGTGTAAACAAGAAAAAGTGCAAAACTATTTTAGGCTTTTTTCTTAAAGTTTCAGGGTGCTTTTTAGTAAGAGAACAAATTGCATTTTATATTAACTCCTGCCATTGCTAAAACACTGCATGAAAAAGTTAGTTTTCCCAAAGTCAATTGTCAGTAATATTTATCTAACAGGATCTCGGTTCTATTGTTTATCACTTTAACAACTTGCCAATAATTCATCAGCATTGCTGCTTTTATGTAAATTTGGAAGATATTACATTTGGTATTGTTATTACATCCTGTCAGCAGCTACGAGTTTTTGATTTAACTCATAAAAGACACTGACTTTTAAATTATACAGGTATAATTTATACTTTTACATAAATTTATTTATATGGAAACTGTATGGCTATCTGCTAGTAACTGTACAGAATCTGCCATGCTTTTGATATCACCAGAATAAAGTTACATTGATTATATGGGTAGAGATTGTTCATAAAGAATCCCATTTCCATATCTAAAGATAACACTGATAATGCAACCCTTTTACCATATACAAATACTTCTAAGAAGCTCATAGCAATATAATTCGGCACTTTTAATAAGCAATTGGCAAAACATACTCTCAAATTCATACTGAATTACAGAAATCCAATATACCAAGACTTGAAAATTAATATGAAAAAGAAGCTTCATTACCACCAATTTTTGTAAAAACTGATTAATTGCACCATTTTGCAGAGCGGAAGACTCTTCTGGAAACTGATATAGGTCTGGCCATATGTGTGTCTTATAACCATCATTATCTTTCATAACTTTTTGTTACGCTTGTTGAGACCACAAAAATCGATCACATCTTTCCAGCATGGACTGAATCAGAGCTCTGCAACAAAAATGAAGGGAAAAGGAGAAATTAAAATATTGTAAAGAGATGATTAAAATCTCATTTTTATTCCCAACTTCTTTAATCAAAAGGACTGAACCTCAAATTGGATTTACAGTTGTTTATGCACAGATTACAGTTCAACAGTTTTGGTACGTAGAATTTGTGACTCATGTCTACTCCTATAACGCTGCTGACTTCAAAAGGCTGCAATCCTAAGGATATTTTCCTTGGAGTAAACCCCATTGAGTAACATGGGTTTCACTTCCAAGTAGATATGCTTAGGAGTGCTCCTAAAGCCTACACTTACACAGCAGAGGGTTATCAACCCAATAAGATCAGTTCCAAAAGCTTTGAACATTTTATATTATCTTCCTGGACTGCTTTCCAAAGATATGCAGACACAGTTTGTTATTCAGTCATGCTTCTTAGTCCTTCTAAAATCCATTTTAAGTTCTTCACTGCAAATGTGCATATGAATTTTCATCATATGGAAGCCAACAGAATCATATGTGCTACCAAAGGTGCATAACTTTTGTGTTTAAAAAATCGATACAAAAGTTAGGCAAGCAGCAGCACAGGAATAACTGGCTTGACCAGATACCAAGTTAACCTAATGTTTTTCCTATACGTGGGCTGTGCTACATTTTATGCAGAAAGATTGTCCCTATTCAAATAAGTACAATTTGAGATTAACATTAAGCTAATTTAAGATGATTTCAATGTTTTTCCACAGTGAGTTTTATTTTGCCTTTCAATGCTTTTATTTTGTCTGTATAAGTACCTGGACAGAAATCTGAAGTTGTCCATTTTAACTTCAAGTATATTTAACTACATTCTACAGTGACAGAGGGATACCATTCTCTCAAAACTTACCTTTGCCTTTTTTCAGCAATTCTGAGTATCTCACAGACTTTTGCAAATTTTCCAGATAACTCAGTCATCAGGCCACATTCCTGCAACAGGAGCGCAGCACGATCTGGGCCGACTATTTTGGCCAACACAAGAGCCACGTTCTCAACAGTAACACAATTTGACCAATTTGGAGCACCGTTACTAACAGCATCGCCATTCTGCATGGCCGGATGAAGGACACTGCTGTGGTGACTCTTTACAAGACCAAGAAGAAACTTCCATTCTTCCACGGTCTCTGGCACTGCCCCTGAATGTGAAAGGATGCTTATGGTTAAAATATATATATATATATATCAGGTCACTTTGCTGCCTAAGACCTCGAGAACACTGGCATTGAAGATTACAGGAATCATGTGGGGGAAAACAAACACACATACATATGGCTTGGGACGGGCTGCAGTGAGGAAGGGGAACCAGGCTTTGTCGCCCCCCCCCCCAATACAATATTTGCATCCCACCAGAATTAGCTTTTTGGAGGTCTCAGAAGACTGCATCATGAGCACATGTATGCATGTGCTCCACAGGATCCAAGTCAAAGTGACTAGTAAGAAATAACTAATTAACAAAATTGCTAATTAACAAAAGTCAATATTCTCACAATAACCAGGACAACAGGAATTTTCACAACATATATTTAGATCCCCATAATTTCTTTCTATGTTTCTCATATGTATAAAGTCTAATCAATACAAGCAGACAAAAACTGAGTCTTTAATCAAATTAAGTTTCACTAACCACGTTCTCCATCCAACAAGTTCATGTCATCTAAATAGACAACATTAGTAAGGGTTTCAGCTCTTCTATCCAGCTCCAAACACAGAGAAAGATATCCAGGCCAGAAGCTGTGAAAACGTAAGTGTTCTACATGTCAAAGTAACTATAACTTAATTAACATTATAGTTTACCACAGGCGTCAGTGAGAAGACAAAGAGCCATGTGCACGAGTGGCTTTATGCATACACACCCACCCACACCAGATGAGATTAACTCAGGTCACAAAGCATTATGCATTATCAAGCGCACAGGTACTAACACTGAATAGATAAAACATGGCCAGCTCTAGAGTGAGGTAACAGAGTGGTTGCCACCCTGCCCCCTAAGAAAGCAGAACACTCAATGTTCCTGCCCCCCACACAGTGTTTAAAGCAGGGGTCCCCAAATCTTTTTGAGTCTGCAGGCGCTTTGGAATCCTAACACAGGGTGGTGGACAGAGGCGACCACAAAACAGGCGTAGCACTGGCTGCTAGAATGCACATAGGGACACATGGCTCAGAGTGTGCACAATATGTATCCTGGATGCCGAAGCTGAACAAACCAAAAGGACAAGCAACGTGCACTCTCAAGAATAATCTTGACCTCTACATAAACATTTACTTTACCCATAATTTTTGCAGATTTCAGCCATCTTCTCTTTTGTTATAGTGTCAGCCGGGAGTTTAAGCAATAGTAAAATCAGTTGGTTATATCCCCAAGTAAATAAATGTGACCGTGGCCTGAAAATATTAAAGCACAAAGCAAAGGATGATAAATTTCTTTGGAAATTTTGTGTTACGTGTGGCTTGGTAGATGTTCAGTGATAATATGAAAGATATTTTCTTAAAGGAACCTCCAATGAAACCATTCTTCACACGGCCATTTTTTTTAAGCCACAAAATATTTGCTACTAAAATGTTCCTTGCCAAAGATTTGCCTCTATTTTTTCCCCAGTGATTTGACCAGAACCAAGTCTAAAATGGTAACAAAATTTCACAGCACTATATTCTTTGTTTAAATGGCAAACATAATATTGTAACCCTGTTGGCTGCTTTAAGAAAAGTCAAAATTATCCATGTTAAACAGGGCATTTGCAATAATTCTGAAAGATGTTTTTATTACAAAGAAGTACAATTTCTGTCTCATATCACAGTACAGAGGATCTCAAGGTGAAAAAAGCTCCAACTATAAATACAGACAGACCAACACTTTGTGAATGAACACTAGGGCTGTCCACACGAGCCTGAAATTAATAGCCTTTCCAAATAGCTTACTATAAGCAAATATACATGTTTTGGGTTTGATATCTTTTAATGTTTTATTACTTTTATTTTGTAAATTGCTTCAGGCAGATTCCTGGAAAGGCAGTACAATTTTTCTAAATAAACAAACATTAATTTGTTGCAAGGAAATAATATTTTCTCACTCAAGCCACAGGATCTTAAGACAACAACAGTTTTTCCTGCAAATGAATAAATAGAGTAAAAGATATGCATAATGTGGTTGCATGAGCCACAATCATCTATTGCAGAGTGGATTATGATCACTAATGCTATAGAGGTCAGCTGCTCTTCAGCTGGGAAAAACTCTCTAAAACTAAAGTTGCCTCTTCAGCAATGAAAACAGCTATAGTGGAAATATAAAACTGTAGCTGTTCAACTTTTCCCATCTTGGACTCACAGACCCATGGCATGTGTCCTGATTCCTGCTAGTCTGGGCACAGAACACAGAGTTTTCCTGCATTCCTCTCTGTTCATGCAGCCCCTTCAGACCCCCGCCCCAAAAGTCATTCTTCGGGTGTTGGACCAGTGCAGAGGAATAGCTATGTATGGAGGGGGGGGGCTAAGTGAGGAAGGGTGAAATTGTTTCCCTGTCCTCTTCCATGAGCACAGCTCTACTGAGAAAAAAGGTCAATTTCATCCCTCATCACTGAAGCCCTCTAAACCCCAAGGCTGTTCCTCCACAAAGGGTCTGGAAAGGGACTGCAGGAATGGAGAGGAATGCAGGAAAGCGCCATGTGCCTTGTATGCATGGATGGTTGGATACACACCATTTGAGTGTAAAGGTTTCTCACATGCATCACCCAAGACAGGAGCTCTCATGTAAAACACAATAAGCAATAAGCCCCAGAGAAAGCTTATTTTTCCTTGCAATATTGTCTTATCATTTCAAGTTCCTTAGCTTTTTCCAGCCTGGGCACCTTTTCCCTCTCCCTTCACTGTTGCATATATACTCTCCATTTTTTGTTTAAAATAAATAATATAAATAAAACCTACAACTGTACACACACACAATCAATAGCTACTTTGGGCCCAATTTTAGAAGGGGATACACACACACACTTACTAAATAACTGTAATAAATAATATACATGTGGACTAGATAACTTGTACTATAAATTGGCCCTTCACCCTATCGGGATTATCCTCCAAAGCTCCGTTACCAAAGGTGACTGAACATTTAAATACGCCCTACAATAAATCGGGATTCTATTACACAGGTGCTGGCACATGGCAAACTTGCATAACTATAACCCATACCTTGGATTTCCTTGGGCATCCCTGGTACTTGCTGCATTTGGCGCATCATGAGAAACTGCCAAACATAACCAATCCAATCGTAACGATTCAGGATGGAGAAGAGATCTCAGGAAAGACAACCTAGGAAGACGTTATTTTTACCAATTAAATCGGGAACATTTTAGTTGTGCAAACATTAGGAAGAAGGGATTTCAGTATCCCGTGAACTTTTACTTTTGTCTCTTAAAGCAAAAGAGCACACTCAAATACCCCTTATTTAAGTAGTGTTTCCTTTTTAGAAATTTCACTCAAGTCATTAGAAGACAAGAAAAGCCAAATGTGCAACACCCAACCCCTTTAAATTATTTCTCTGCATCCCACCCTTTACTTCTCTTCCCCCAGAGTAAGAAAGAACATTATGTACCGTTCGTCTTCAGCCTTTGATTTGATTAAACTGTCTAAAAATGCGAGAAAATGCTCAGGATTGCTTTTACAAATTTGCTTGATGTCTGAAGGCAAAATGGATGGATAAAACTTGATCAGGGGCCTTAGAGAAGTTTCTCCAAACTTTTCATAAAGCCTATATAGAACAAGAAATGACAAAAAACGTATTTAAACAAAGCTTTTATTAGTTTTTTCCACAGAACTATATTCACTAGTATGCTAGTGCTGCAATGGGTAAATGTATGATCATAAAGATTATCACACCAAAGTACTTTTAAAATGGGTCTGAGACCTTTCCTATGCCAACTCACCTGTGCAGTTCTGTGCATATAGGAATGCAGTGAATTGTTCTTACACTAGGGATCAAGAAGGAAGCATGATGCTTTCAAACAAGACACAAATATATACCTTTGGGCGTGTGCCAATAATACAGGAGCATCCCAAGGGCCCAGATCTACTAGCAATTTCAGAGTTTTAAACATATCTCCATTTTCTAGGGCCATAGTGACTGGGCTCTTCAGAGTCAATTCTGAAACAAAGAATTAAACAAATTATAAATCACTTTATTTAAGAGTTGCATTAATCTAGATAAAGCATTCTCGTCGTGTCTGTTCATCCCAGTTCTTCGGAATACCCCCTCCACGTGGTCTGCCTGCCTATACATATTATCTAACAACTCCTCGTCTCTGTAGAGCTTTTTGCTTGGCTAGATTGAATGCTAACCCTTCTATGGTAATGCAGGGAAGAATTCTGAATATACCATACTCAGACAGGATCTGCCCTTGCTCTTCTGGCTCTATTGACTCACTAGCTCATGCCCTTTTGGAATGCCGCTTTTACAAGGAACTTCGATCGCACTATATTTCCCCCCTTTTAATATACAAATCCAATGCCTCTGTGACTGACATAATGCCTTTTTTACTAAGTGATAGGGACCTCAAGGCTACATTGTCAGTGGCAAGATTTGTTTCAGTCCTTATATCCCTCCAACACTAGATATATGCTGCTCAAGATCAATTGATCAAGGAGCTTCTAAGGGATAAAAGGAAAGGTAAAAAGGAAAGATAAAGCATTCACTGATGTTTACTGGTGCTTATCGCATAATAAATTAAAGTGCATTTACTTACATCAGAGTAACCTGTAATAAATGTTCAACAAGTAAAATTGAATTAGTATTTTAATAACTGTTGCTTCATTTTTACCTATCCAATCATAATAAAATTAGACTCAGTGGGAGAGGGGGACCTGTGAGGACTCACAGGGAAAGGTAAATCTCACCCCCGCCTCAAACTGGCCCTACTTTTCCATCCTCTTGCTCTGTTCCTTACCCACCTGCTTGATATTTCCTTCCCTTCCCCCAGCTCCCCCACACCTCTGCTTCCCCTCAGCCTTCCAGGTCTTCCTTTGCCTCCCTACCCGTTCATCTCCTGGGGCAGAGGCGGGGGGGTGGGGGTGGGGGAGAGAAGGGAAAGCAGACAGGTGACATAAATTGTAGCCAACACTAGTCTTGCCTGCTTGTGTTGGCTGTGGCATTTCATCATTTCTATAGGAATCTAATACACTAGCCAACCTCCATGCTTGGCTATTTCCACTGCATTTGCAGAACCATAATCTGCAGCCACGGCTGGATCTGAACACATGAAGCTGCCTTATACTGAATCAGACTCTTGGTCCATCAAAGTCAGTATTGTCTACTCAGACCGGCAGCAGCTCTCCAGGGTCTCAGGTAGAGGTCTTTCACACCACCTACTTGCCTAGTCCCTTTACCTGTTTAGTTATTGTCCAATTTATTTTTAAAAGAATACGAAGATGTATTTTTCAGACTGAGGATGCAGAATTGGTTTTTAGATGTACCTATTCATCTACACTAGCCTATAATGTGCTCTGTATTATAGGTCAAGCACCAAATTTCGTAAGCAAAGGAGGTTTATCAACAGCCATAGGATTCCCCTAAAGAATTCTGGGGGTTTTAGTTTAGTAAGGCGCTGAGATTCCTACTCCCTCCCTTTTCCCAGAGTACCTAGGGAAGGAAGAGTTTAAGTCTGGATATGCCCCATGAATTTAGAAATAAATCAGTTTAACACATTCACTTGACTTGCATTTAATTATGTATTGGCCACCTTTCTCACTGAGACTCAGCTGGATTGCATAGTACAATGAATGCAATCAATAGGATGAGACATCTGCTAAACAATATAGTAGGACTAGGATTACAGCAATCTGAAGCAAAGCATAGAGTATTAAGACACCCCATTCTCTTTATAAAAGTATCTTTCTGGGCGATTGTACTATAATATAGCCCTGTTTCCTTTATAAGTGTGGGAGACTTTGACCTCCTTAAGTAAGCCATTCTACAAGGTGAAACCTGTAACAGTGAATGCACATATACAGGCAGTTGTTGCACAGATCAGCAAATGTGATGTGGCATAGCAGAAGAGGCAGTCCTATAGATATTAGGATCAAAGGCCACGAAGGCCTTTGTATGTGATAGCCAGTACCTTGAACTGAACATGGTAACTAATGGGCAGTCAGTGAAGCGACTGCACACTGGGTGTAATATGTATGTTCCAGCTAGCTACAGATAACTGAGCTGCAGCACCCCATCCCAACTGGAGTCTACAAGTTGACTTCAAGGGCAGACCCATGTAGAGTGCATTATACTAGTCTAGTCTCGATGCTATCATGGCATGGATCCGGGTGGTCAGCTCTATCAAGTCAAGATAGGGAGCCATCTTCTGGGCTCAACTAAGATGGAAGAAATAATTTTTTCACCTGCTTTAACGTGCTTCTCCAGCAGCAACGCGGGATCCACTATAAGTCATAGGATCTTAACTGAGCCAGGAATGGTCAGCTGGACCCCACCAAAAGTAGCAAGACCTCAGCCTTCACAACCAGCATTACCCTCCACCTTGCTGGGATTCAGTTTATTCACTCAGCCATTTAACCACAGCAGTCAGGCAGTGGCTCACTGCATCACTAGGAGGTGACACTCAATTCCCAAACTACGAAGGATTCCTCCTAAGGGTTTTACATAGAGCTTGAATAGTATAGGGAAAAGAACTGCATCCAAAGGGAACCCAAAGGGAAATCTCACAGTGGAGCAACTGGTCTCTGACGGCAAACATTTGACTCTGGTCTGTAAGGAACGATATAAACCAGTCCTCTGGTGTCTTTATTTCTCCCTCTAAATATTTCACAAAAAGGCACGGTCCAGCGCGAAAGGCTGCTCATAAATCCAACATGAGCAAAGAAAGAGGCATGACCCCTGCCATTCACACAAAAATCATCAACTAAAGCCAACGGAATCATTTCTGTCCCATAGCTAGCCTGAAGCCAGACTCAAAAGGGGCTGGACAATCCAGTTATCCAAGACCACTTGGAGCCACCTGTTTCTCAATCACCTTGCCCAGAAAGGGCAGATCAAACAATCAACATTTATAATGGCCGCTAAGAGGACCTGTGCCACTTTTGATGTGATTAATCTTTTTAAAAAATTATTAAACACGCTCCACATTTCTGAGATCTTCATGGAAGATGTTAAATAGTTTAAATACATTTTCTTTGAAGGAAAACCTTCCAATAAATAGAATAGATCAAGGAGGTCACTTTTGTAAGGGAAGAGGACTGTAGTCTATTACAATGTTTATTGTATGTATCACTTTGCTTCTCCTGCATGGTCTTTTACCTTTGTAATTGTTTTTCTGCATTAGGGTATGTTGTGCTATGACAGTTCGTTTGCATTTCCCCCAATTCTGTATTCCTAATCCTATTGCATTGTTCATTGGACATCCTGTGCGTCTGACTGAATTGTCTTCTATATTTTGGAATCTATCTTGAGTCTCAGCTAGAGAGGGGGGCTATAAATGAATAATTAAATGGTTCAGTATATTTAAAGACACAAAATTCACCGCATTGGTTACCTTTCAGTCCTTCTACGTAGGTTTCCCAGATTTGGGGATGATTGCTGTGTGAGATGATAATACACTGCTTCAGCCTTTCCAAATCCAAGAGGAAAAAGTAGTCCTTTATGAATTGACAAGTCAAAGCACAGGAAGTGTCTGGCTGTACATGCTGTTCATTATTTACTTGTATACGCTCATATACCTTTAATTCAAAACATAAAGTTGTCAGCTCCACCAGATCCTTTTTCATATTTTGTGCTATGAAACAGGGAGAATAACTCTGGAAGGACTGGCTGAAGGCCGTCTCTCGTCTATCTTCTTTTTGGTAAAGCATCTTATCAATCTGATTGTTTCTACTTGACCCTTCCCTAGTATTTCCATCTGAAGTGCCTCCCTGTTTGTTATTTACAGCATCATTTTCATTGTTTGTTCTCGAGACAGGTCTCTGATCATCCTCTGTGAGATCACTATCTGTTCCCATACTGTCTTCAAAAACTTGCTGTACTTCGGGGTGCAAGGGTGACTCTTCATCTGTCTTGCATGAGCTATCTTCTGAAATGGAAGGCACCTTGATTCCAAATGCATCTTCCAGAAATGGAATCCAGTTAAGCAAAACCTCCATCAAACACTGTGGTTCCAATAAAATTAGTGGATCCTGGAGTCTGGTTCTGTAAAATGAACAGATATTCAATTATTTGAAATCAGAATGGAGTTACTGGCCTGGATCCTGCACTAAAATTCTGTTAACAGAATATGGGAGCAATTTTCACCAATTTCCCACCACCACTGCAGACCTCCAATTCATCCCTCATGCTGTTCCTGCAGGTTCCTTTGGCCCCCATGAGCTGGAGTTTGGAGAGTTACTTCAGGCTGTAGTAGGAGTCAACAAAATCCTGACCCAATGATGTAAATGCCTTCAATTAGCAAAGACTAATTGCAGGATTTAAGCCATAATGCTGAGCAAATGCTATATTTTTACATAGGCCATTCATCCCTACTAATTAAGACAGCGGTCACTCAGTATATTTTTTGCGCCATTCCCACCTGAGAGCGGTACTATAAATGGTTACCCTCTTTCCCCTCTTATTTTTGATTTAAATATGCTCCAGTCTACCATAGATGCAATACCTGTGTGGCAGATTCCTGCAGGCTCAACAGCATCCTACTTTATCTCCCCACCCACAAAGCCTATGCAGGCAGCACAGGGTAGACATACCCCTTCTATATTCCCATCCAGTTGTGATAATTCCACATAGTTAAGAGCTACGTTCCTCGTAACTTCCAGGTAAATGTTAAATCACTGTACTGAACAATAGTATTCTGTGAAAATATTTGTTCAGCATTACCTAGTGCACATTTTAAAGAATAAGCCTCTTTCATCTGTATATAATATACTCTACAAACGAAGTGTCACTTACAGAGCCTCTTTAGTTGCTACCTGGAGGTCTTTAAGATAATTCTCTTCTTGAGACTGGCTCTGCAGCGCCATCCTTGAGACAAAGAACCACATTTTAAATCAATAAGCTGAAGAATGTAAAATTCTCTCTACTTCCCCCCCATGCTTTGTTAACTGAAGTTCTGTAGCAACTGAAAGAGCAAACATTGCAAGCATTGAACCCTTTCATCTTTTCCTTCAAGTTTCCTTGATTTTTCACACTAACTTTTCAGATAACAGATACACCACTGTGTAGTATCTTTTCATCCAAAAACAAGAACCCCATGCATTCAGAGAACTCCTCGAGTCATGGGTTTGCTATATTTCTGGCACCATCTTTTTGTTTTCCTAGGCGTGATACATTTATCAAATATTTCCATTCCTACTTGGAATGCGATTTCCAGTAGTCAAAGACTGCTTTTTGGTGGCATTTTAGTGTTACTGAAAATGGGGACTTCAGACTTAAATTTACATAATGGTAAATCCCAGGTTGTGGTGATGGCTGCCAACTTGGAAGGCTTTAAGAGAGGAGTGGACATATTCATGGAGGAGAGGGCTATTCATGGCTACTAGTAAAAATGGATACTAGTCATGATGCATACCTATTCTCTCCAGGATCAGAGGAGCACCCCTATTATATTAGGTGCTTTGGAACACAGGCAGGACAATGCTGCTGCAGTTGTCTTGTCTGTTGGCTTCCTAGAGGCACCTGGTTGGCCACTGTGTGAACAGACTGCTGGATTTGGTGGACTTTGGTCTGATCCATCATGGCCTTATAATGGAAATAATCTGCAATAAGGCCTTCATTATCACCTAGTGATGTGGCAGATTTCCTGTTCCATTCTCCTAAGAGCAAATAATTTTACAGCAGGGTAAACAAGCTTCTACTCACTCTTCCTCTTGAGGGTGTGTTATTACATTAGCAGTCACCTCTGACAGCTGCAGTTGCTCTTCATCATTATTATCCAGTCTGGCTCTCTCTGGATTCACATGAAGGGTACCCATCTTTTCTATCTTCTCTGTGGTCTTACGTACAAAACTAGAAACACTAGGAATTGAATTTTTGAAATAATACAAACATTACCAAGGACAGAATAGTAAATAAAAGCAGACAAAAAGGTGCTGTATAGCATCTCATAGTTTAACTAATTTATTATAGCATGACGTTTCACAGGCCTTCTTCAGAAACCTAGATCAGAATGGAAGGTGATGGATCAACACAAATAATCACTTTCACTGAAATAATCAGAAACTATAATCACTTTTGTCAGCATACACAAGAATTTTAAAATACTGAAAGTATTCTCAAATTTGTAAAGCAAAATCAGAGTAAGGCTGGAAATAACATAAGTCCTCTGAATAGTACATGCATTATCTGATTAGTGAGGAACTAGGATTAAACATTTTGAACCCCAAAAATCAGTGATCAGAAGGGAAACAGTCAAGCATAAAGTGGAAAATGCAAATACTTGCTTACTGATGAGACAACTAATTCATGAAACTTTTGCTAGAAAGTACATCCTTTTAATTCTAGTTGGTACTCTCACATTTTTAAAGCTTCATGCTATGTTTCAGGCACCTACTCGTCATTCAGGCTTTGGTGAACTGCTTCTATACAGTTCACACAATGTATTACTATTATGAGAGAGGTTTTTTTTAAATGAAACCATTACCAATGTGTGTGTTAGTTCTCACCCTTCCTTGTCGATTCCTTCCATCTCTGGTGTTTCAATATAGGACATTTTTTTTTTAAATAATCACTTGCCTGAGACAAGTAAAAAAATGCAGCAGGCAGGAAGAAACGTTCCTCATGAAGTACCTAAGAGTGGGTTCACTTTTTCAACCTGAGGACAGGCTACAAATCACTTACATCAGGGGTGTCAAACATAAGGCCCGAGGGTCGGATCTGGCCCCTTGACAGCTCTTATCCGGCCAGCAAGCCAGCCGAGGCAGCTGCCCACCCCACTCTCAATCTGGGCTGGTGAGGCATAGCCCGGCCAAGTGATATTTATGTCATATCCAGCCCTTGTAACAATTGAGTTCGACACCCCTGACTTACATGGTATGTGTGAACCAGTGGGCTAGTAATCTGTGGACTTGCAAAGCTCATCAAGGAACACATTGCCCCCAATGAGGATCATGTTTGTTCAAGTATTAACATTCTCTTCAGCTTTGCTTCCTCGAGAGAACTTAGTCATTCCCTCTCTGGAGGTCAGAAGGTACTGTAGAAAGAAGCTGGCAGTCCTCCCCTACCTCACCCCAATTGCTTATTCCTCTCTTAAAAGACAGTAAGTATTCCTACTTACTTGGCCCCATTTTGACAAGAACAGGGATATACACATACACACGAAGCTGCCCGATACTGAGTCAGACCATTGGTCTGTCAAGGTCAGTAGTGTCCACTCTGACTGGCAGCAGCTCTCCAGGGTCCCAGATAGAGATCTTACACATCCTCTACTATCTGATCCTTTTAACTACCTTCCCCCCATATGAACTTGGTTAGTGTATGACCTAAGGGGTTGTCTGGCTGCTATAGTTAAGTGACTACCATTTTTTGTGCCATCTGTTGTTTTGAAATGTCTGTAGTTTTAAAATATCTACCGAAGACTGTTTAATGTTACTGGAGTTTTCATGAATATTTATTGTTGTCGGCTGATTTTAACGTTGCTACTCACTGTATTAACAGTGAGTAAACTGTAGATGTGTTAATTGAACTGCTTGAGGACAAAGCTATAGACTGCATATATGCACCTAGAATTAACCAATTGATGAAATGAGTACCCAGCTTGCTGGGGGTAAAGGGAAGATGACTGGGGAAGGCACTGGCAAACCACCCCGCAAACAAAGTCTGCCTTGGAAACGTCGGGATGTGACGTCACCCCATGGGTCAGGAATGACCCGGTGCTTGAACAGGGAACCTTTACCTTTACGTAACAGACAGCAAATCCCATCACAACACCAAAGGTTGTGAGGTGGATCCACCCATCTTCCAAGCATCCTTCCCCAAGCAAGTGGTTTTTCCTCCACCTGAAGAGCCATTCAGTTTGGATGAAGGCTCCTTAGGCTGGAAACAGACTTCAAATCACAAAGTGGGAAGGGGGGGATATAGGTAGGATCCACCCCTACAATTCAGTCCTCAGACTATACGAAGCCACTTTTTTCACAGAGGAAGGCAATTTCTTTATATCTGTTCATATATAATACAAAGTGCTCCATCTTGTTTGCTCTGAAAACACAAAAATTACCAAAATCCACAGCAAAGGTCCTCATTCTTTTTTAAAGCTTTTTAAATTCAGCATTTCCATTTACCCCGAAAAGCAAGGACATTTTGAAAGCAAAATTTCACACATTCTCCTGTGCATTTTGGATGCTTCTCCCCTCCCAACTTAAAAGAAAATTTTTAACATAATGTAACTTAGCAGCTGTATTTGGCAACTCACTATCCATTTTTTCCTGTTCAAGAACAGGCAGTTATCTCAAGTGTTATTTGAAGACATCCACCATGAAAACATCGCCCCCCCCAAATAGCTCCGTAAGCAATCCAAGTGTTTCTGCTCACAGATGGAGCAGTTACCGACTGCGCTTTTCCATCTGCAACCCTTCATATTGGCGGACTCTCATTCCAAAGGATTCCCATCACCCAACCTTCAGAAGCAGCTTTCCGGGGACTTTAAGAGGCTACGGTGTGAGGGGGAGGGGGGGGCTGATGTATGTACAGAAAATTGTACATAGTTCCTTGGTTCCCTCCCATTAAATATAAGAAGAAGAAATACAGGAAAAGAGCAAAAATCAGTATAACACTAAGAAAATATTTGAGCAACATACAATAGGCAGTAAGTTTAGATAATTCTTTCCATAAAATTTCACAACTAGCAGTCGTTTGCTTCTCTATGAGGCTGTCTTGCCCGGTATAAAGGATCCCACTGAATTTCATGAAAGTCATGTTTATTCAGGTATTAAAAGAAATAAAATGAAAAGCAGAACAATCTCTGAGTACTCTAGGAATTACTACTGCCACCTTTCCTACAGAGCACTAACTCTTCATATCCAACAGTGGCCAAGGTGTTACAAAATTAGCTGCTTTGTGTCCTAAGGAGACTGAGATACAGAAATCCATTTTTTCTTCCAAGAGGATACACACAGTTGGTATGGACTGTTATTTCTCACTCTCCTCCTCATTCTCTTCAGACCTTATCTGTCCTGGAGATTAGCATCCTTGTCTACCTGCGCCCTTCTAACGGCTAAAAGGAAATCTTTAGCCCCAGCCAGCTTCCATAACACCAGCTTCAAATTGTCACGATCTTGCTTATAAAAACCAGTTATGGATTAACCAATTATGAATAATGGATTTGACAAAACACAAAGGCTGTAATGGGTGAGGAATTTACACGTGATTTTACCTGTCCTTAACAGCTTGAAGAGAGACGAGAGGAGATGGGGAACGGAATGACAATGGAATGCTGAATGGAAGAAAAGTCTCATTCCGATCAGTGTCGACCACCACAGAAGCATGAGATACACTGTCTAACAAACAAAATTAAAATATGAACATGTTGGCTCATTCTGTTTTATGACAAGACATGCTTAAGCATGATCAGATGCCCTATTCCCCACTATTTCCCCTCGCCTCTGAACGGCTGACAGAAATACTGAAGATGGTTCAATCTTAATTGCGACCTTCTCACAAAGGACGTGGTCATACTTTCTGCTCTTCTTATGTTTGGGTGCCTTAGCAGTTTGGAAGCAGTGCTCTTACAGAAAACAAGGTATCCCGTTACCGGGATAAAGGTTTTGCCTAGTTTTAAACCACCCTCTTGCACAATGCACCTTATTAACAATGGGCCCGAAATACAAAGCTTGCAGGCTGAATACCCACATACATTGTGGCTTGGGCAGGAATAAGAGGTTGCACAAAGTGGGGGGAAAAACCCAATCAGTGCCACTGGAATACTTGTGAAATACCTAAGTAATTTAAAGGCACAGACACATATCCTACCACCAGTTCCTCTGACATTTTCATTTGCAGAAGAGGGGGTAGTAATTTTCACTGATTCCCCCCTCCCAATGCATACCCTTAAAAAGGTAAAGGTCCCGTGCAAGCACCGGGTCATTCCGGACCCATAGGGTGACGTCACATCCTGACGTTTACTAGGCAGACTTTGTTTTACGGGGTGGTTTGCCAGTGCCTTCCCCAGCCATCTTCCCTTTACCCCCAGCAAGCTAGGTACTCATTTTACCCCCCTCGGAAGAATGGAAGGCTGACTCAACCTTGAGCTGGCTACCTGAAACCGACTTCCGTTGGGATCGAACTCAGGTCGTGAGCAGAGCTTGGACTGCAGGACTGCAGCTTACCACTCTGCACCACTCATACCCTTACTTCACCTTTATACTGTGCGAGATGGTCTGCTGACCACCCCCAGGAACAAAATTTCATGGAGTCTCTGTGGGCTGCAGCAGGAAAAAGCAGGCAGACCCATTCTCCAAAGTTCACAGTGAGCTGGATGTATACCGGTGTCTTTACCGATATTCTCAATATTAATTATTTTTTTCAGAGTAATTATCTCCCATTTCAGCTATTGATTACATGAAATGACAGGAAGGAAGTGAAACCTTCACAGTGCAAGCAACTCCTCAAAATACCAAGGACTACTGCAGAATAAGGAGAATAGAAAGCAAACAGAAAAACATTTGCCTTTTTGCCACTATTGCCTAAGTAGTAAGAATAAGCAGACTTTAGACTTAGATTTGGGAGGGAAAGCAGCATGGTATAGCCCAATCTCCTCAGATCTCAGAGGATAAGCAGGCTCAGTACTTGGAAGGGAGACCTCCGAGGAAGACTCTGCAGAGGAAGGAAATGGCAAACCACCGCTGCTTCTCATTTGCCTTGAAAGTCCCTTGCTGGGGTGGCCAGAAGTCGGCTGCGACTTGACTAGGGTTGCCAGGTCCCTCTTTGCCACCAGCGAAAGATTTTTGGGGCGGAGCCTAAGGAGGGCGAGGTTTGGGGAGGGACTTCAATGCCATAGAGTCCAATTGCCAAAGCGGCCATTTTTCTTCAGGTGATCTGATCTCTATCGGCTGGAGATCAGTTGAATTAGCAGGAGATCTCCTGCTTCTACCTGGCAGTTGGCATCCCTAGACTTGATGGCACTGTACACATACAAACTTAGATTTGCCTTTTTTCAAAACATCAGTTGCTGAATATGGAAGTTCATTCTTGGTTTTTAAACACTCACAGAATCTGACTTCTCTCAAACAAGCCTGACTACTCTGCATGCCTCAAGACCAGAAGTCAGATTTTTAAAATACTCATTATATTCCATACTACATAGCCTATGCAAAGGAGCCAAAAAGGAAGAAAGTATTCATCAGGACATTATTTCAAGTTCCAACTTAAGCTTACATGTACAACCCTTTTATACAGAAACATGTACATCTTATAGTTTGATACTGCTAGCCAGGTTTAATAAGCCTTCTCCAAACAAAGACATAAGAGCATCTCCCCTCATTTATTTATTGTCCGCCTTTCTCACAGGGACTCAAGACGTAGGGTTGCCAGGTCCCTCTTTGCCATCGGCGGGAGATTTTTGGGGCGGAGCCTGAGGAGGGCTGGGTTTGGGGAGGGGAGGGACTTCAATGCCATAGAGTTCAATTGCCAAAGTGGCCATTTTTCTCCAGGTGATCGGCTGGAGATCGGCTGGAGATCAGTTGAATTAGCAGGAGATCTCCTGCTACTACCTGGCAGTTGCAATAATAAACAGTAAGGAGACTCAACAATTCCAATAATGTATAAATGTATTAAATCACAAATTGCAAGCTGTCACCAATGTGCAAAACAAAACACTATACCCCCTACAATATACAAACTATATACAAAATCAAAAAACAATTATCACAGTTCATAGAACTACAATATTGCATAGCTTATAGGCTTGGAAGGTCACCATTCAGAAGACCATCTGGGAAGGATATGTCAGGCAAAAAAGAGATCAGTGGAAACGCATTGTTGACGAATTGGCGTGTTTTCGCTAGGCAATATATGAAATTGACTTACCGCAAGATACTGATGAACACCACTTTGGATGTTCTTTTATTGTATTCTTTTATTGTAGTCCTATGAACTATGAGAATTGTTTTTTGATTTTGTATATAGTTTGTACCATACCAATTTATTAATGTTTTGGTCACAGACCTTAACAATGTTCAGTTTGTATATTGTAGGGGTATAGTGTTTTGTTTTGCACATTGGTAATAGCTTGCAATTTGTGATTTAATACATTTATATATTATTGGAATCGTTGAGTCTCCTTACTGTTTATTTTTGCAACCAACTTTACAGTATTGGTGATTTCCTTTGTAACTACCTGGCAGTTGGCAACCCTACTCAAGATGAGTTACACAGAGTGAGTCAGTACAGTCAACAAAATGGGACATTCAATACACCGGAGCTATATTGAGAAGGGGACAGTGTGTCTGCTCTGATGGCGTTGGGTTCTGGCTAGAAACTCTGAATCTTTTTGGCAGGTTTGAATTTTGAGGGAGTTAAAAGATAGAAAAGAACTCCAAATGTGGACACTTCAGCCTGGATCACGCTGCTAATTACCAAGAAAACTGCCTTTGTTGAAAATGCTATAGGCACCACAATCAAATTTCTAGACAACATGACAGTCTACTGCCTGGGATTTTTGAGTCCTGCAGCAAGTCACTTCAGTTTTAAAAGCCACAGTCCTGATCTTTTCATACTAATCCATTATTGGTAATGCAGTCCCTGTTTTCCAAGAATAATTCAAACTTAATTTTTATTCATTTCTCATCTGCGCAATATTTTTTAACTGAAAATATTGAAATAAAGTGGCTAATACCCCTGTATCCTAATACTTCTTTATAAGGTAACTTTATCCCTACCTCCAACCAACCCCCCACCCACATTAATTCATATTTAGACCAATATTCCATATCTCCAGAGAATTTATTCGTAGAGAATTCCTGATTATAAACCACTGATGCTAGGAATGATAACCTCAGACTTACACGGAGCTAACAAAGGCAATAATGGAATTACAAGAAATTGTGAAGCTGGGTTAGCTTTTGGTAGTGGTGATGACAACCAGGGGTTAACCCTATATTTATATATGACGACACTTTTGTCATAGCTTTAAATAATAAAACAAGAAACTCTGAACAGGTTAGGGGTAAGATAGCAACAATTACCAAGTATGATAATTAAAACAGGAAAGTCTTTTTGGCTAGCTTCTAAAGCCAAAGAAAATTTGTCAAAGCCTGTTATCAATCATGTAATTCAGTATGTGAAATTGTTACTACAGGGAATCTTGCATGCATTATCATGACACTACAATAAACAGAGGCAAAGCAAATGAGTATTAACTTGTACTTCGTATCATCCACTACTTTGTAGTGGATACTAAGGAAAAAAATCCATTGTCTCCTTCATGAAACCCCTTGTACCATTAGAAATAGATCAGAGTGTTTAGTACCTGTAAACGTCCTAATTTAATACACATCTTCTAATTTTTAGTGCTTTTGAAAATATTGTTAATTTTGAACTACTTATGCTTTTATGATTTTATCATGTTTTACACTGTAAGTTGTCTCAAATAGGCTCCTGGAATACATATTTCCTGAATAAATAAATTTTGTAGCTCAACTGTTTTAACATTTACTACCAGAAAAATGCAATGCAGTTTCCTATACATTCTTGAGTTGCATTTTAAAGCCCATTGTACAGCAAAAAGAAAGAATATTCCTTTTCATCAAGAAAAATAAACAGCCAAAGTAACCACTATCATTCTATGGAAGGAAAAGAATGTTAGCAAAATGTGAAACATCTCCCATTCAGAAACATCCAACACATTAAAATGTAGAATATGCACAAATAATTTGTTACTTCTGGTAAAACTAACTGCTCTCATATGCAGAGTTACTCTGGTCTCAGTGAAATTAACTGACAGATTGGAAAGCACTGCACTGTTACCAGCAACTACTAATGTCCTGCTGACCTTTGGCAATCAGATGCTTATGAATTTCAGCGTTCGGAATGGAGAGACTGAAGATACCCAGACTTTGAATACAAGAAAGCAGAACTGAATTCTGATGGACAGCTGTGAGCACACAGCACAGGAAGATACTGTTTTTATGAGTCACTCGACCAGTATAGCACACTTCCCATCTTTGTATAATACAAGCTAAATGAACAACATATCACCTTACCTCCTGTCAACAGGCATTAGTAGCTATCCTAATACAGACCCACTCAGTAAACCTCATAAGATACATTCGCTTAATTGCCAAACTGGGTGTTTATGTATTGCTTTATTTTAGGCCACTACTAACCTGAGGGGATCTAGATGGCCACTGTGGAAGACAGAACACTGCTCTAGATTAACCTCAGTCCAAACCAGCAATCCAGTCCTGAATTTGTTAGAGATTTCATTCACATAACAATATCCACATCGTAACTAAAATGGAATATTAGTTTTATACAACAGAACTACCCAATTATCATAAGAAAAATGCCACAATGATTTAAACGAGAAGTAGAACATTTTTAGAGACTGCTGCAACTTATGGCAAAGATAATTCACACAAAAGCTTGCAGAAACTCCCAACTGATGCCAAATAACTGGAATAACTGCCAATCTTGCTTTAAAGCCCATACCAAATCTCCAACTATTTACTGTATACAGAAAAAGTATTTCATAAACATTTACATTACCAAGTTCCAGCTGCTCTTCATCCTGGTGTGCAGAAAATTCCTTTGTCCTTTCATCTTCTGATAAGTTTTGGCTATGCAGTGAGCAAGAATCCTCATCGGATTGACTGCCTCTTCGACTAATAACTCGATAAATTCCAGAATCTAGTATACTGAAACTTTCCTATTAAAAATCATTATAAAAACATCAACATTCTATCCTTACAAATCACAACCTAATTTAGAATACACCCAAAATGTTATGGCATGATTCAGCCAAAGATAAGCACTTTTAAAACTCATTGATTATTATAATGAAATGTTTTGTCTATAACAAATGAAATTTGTATAAATGTGACCTTGTCTATTAATGTGTTTCTACAAACCCTGATTCTAACATTTCACAATACAGTTAGCCAGCATTGTCTAACTAACTGTCGAAATGCATTCATAGACAAGATCACATTTACACTAATTATATTTGTTATAGACAAAACATTGCATCATGATAACTTTAAGATACACTGCAAGTATCATCAAATCTGGTATTACGCTAGAGACATCTCGGAAAATAAAATAAACCTTTTAAACAGACTCTAATGTAAGCTAATCAATACCAAATTTACAAATACACAGGCACAGATGATGAAAACTGAAGGAACAATTTAAACGATTCTCTTTTCTTTGACAGTCCATATAGGAATATACTTACATGTGAAGAAATACTGCTCCTCCTGCTACTGCATGCAGAATCTAAAGGTTCAAGCTTTGAAATCAGTTCTTCAAGTTGACTAATGATATCACTTTGTGTTGAAAGGTCCAACTGTGATTTCAGATGTTCTAGCTTATCTACTGGAAGAACTTTTCTTGCCTGATACAGAAAATAAAAGTGTTAATTTTTTTAAAAAAAATTGCATTGTATTTTATTGGGTGCTACAATAAATGGCCAATGTATTAAAACCGATCTACGTGACATTTATATGAAAATAGTAACCACTGGTGACTTCTACTCTATATTTAATATTACACCTTAACAATGCAATAATTATAAAATAATGGAATTTGTTTTCAGATAATAAATAAAAGAACAAACGTCACAAAAGTTATTACCCGACACAAAACAACAGAATTCTGAAAGAGGCAGCAGATTTTGGCTGCAAGACCCCAGAAGCTTCTTCTAAGCATACGGTCCACACATTTTTCCACTGTCAAAAGGGAGAGATGAGAGACTTTTCCACTGGAGTGTAAACAGAAGAGCTCATTTTTATATACTGCAATATCCTGGATGTCTAAAAAAAAGATTACAAATATTAACATGAATACAGAGTTTCCTAATGTGTATATGTTATTTCATATTTGAGAAAAACAGGTGTACTCTACTTACCAAGAACTTCCTTCTATACATACATGAAATACATGCCTTAAACCCATTCTAAAGTTATGGCAATACTGATTTACACCACAGTGATAAAGGATTAAAACACACTGCCTTGTGGGAAAGTCACATAGGTTGCTACACGTTTGGAAACCACTACACGCAGCAACTTCTAAAAATATGGTCATGCACCAATGTAACTTTCTCACTTCAAATTTTTCTTCTGGCACCTAAGAAAAGTATCATGTATGAAGTAACCCTTATCTTTTCTTGTTTCTGTTTATGCTAAGCTGTTCAGAAACAGCTAAGGAGAAGGGCCCCCCTCAATAATCACTTATTTATCCAGATCTTTTATAAAAGTTGCACAACTAAAATCCACTTTGATATCTTTATCACAAATTTACAAATGTGGGATGAGGCAAGAAGCAAAATGAAATGTTACATTGAGCCTAATTAACATATAGGCATACAGATTATCTTCAGAATCACAACTGGCAATGGAAGGAAGGCAAGGAAATTGTGCTGCATCACCAACAGCTCTACTCTTAAAAGTATAAATCACTGAGCCCTAAGTATGCATGTATGTTTGTTGGTCTGTAAACTTGCATGATCTAATAAAATCTGCTTGAAAATGTTTCGTGATGATGATTAGTATACCTCAGAATCTCACAGAGAGGTGATAAAATGCTTTAGGATAATTTTTGAAGATGTAGGGTTGGGTCCATTCCACAAACAGCATAACTTTCTACCTGTGCAAAAGCCTTTTTGAGCCCATGAAGCTGCCTTATACTGAATCAGACCCTTGGTCCATCAACGTCAGTATTGTCTACTCAGACTAGCCGCAGTTCTCCAGGGTCTCAGGCAGAGGTTTTTCACATCACCTACTCGCCTAGTCCCTTTAACTGGAGATGCTGGGGATTGAACCTGGGACCTTCAGCGTGCCAAGCAGATGCTCTACCACTGAGCCCTCCCCTTTTTTCAATGGGTGCCAGAGCTCTTCCATTAGTGGAACACTGTGTAGGATCTAACCCACTAAAAATAAAATTGGTTTCCATGGCTTTAATAATTTACGAAAAAGACAAGTACACTAAACAACATAAAATTCACCTTTCATTTCACTCCATAGCAAAACTTGGACATTTTGGGGAAGGAAAATATAAATGCCTCTGTCGGTCCATGTCATAACGCAATGGTCACTGCAAAGGGGAAAAGAAGATGTTTATGTCCAGATTGGTCTTGCATTTGTTATCACTCAACCAACTGCCTCTTTGCTTTCATTGCTCCAATTACAGGGATTCCAAGCAAGCAGAAAGGGTCTATACAGGGTCAGTCACTAGGGCTGCAATCCTTTGGAAGTATTACTTAAATTAGTGATATTTACTTATAAATTAGATGTACAGGATTGGACTGCAAAAGTATGATGTGTAAAACTATCAATTTAATTTGTGGCATCGAATTAGTGAAGGATTACCATATTATTTCATAACCAACTTCTGTACTTTTTGCTGCTAGGAAACAAGAAAATGCTTATTAAAAAGGAACACGTTTGTTGTTTGTTATAACAGTGACAGAGATTATTCACACAATTATATATAGTTGCAAAGGAGACTATTTAACAGGACGCAGAGCGCAATCCTGAAGGGGGGGCGAATTGGCATAAGAGCTAGTGTGACCCCATGCCGGCGTAAGTGCCCACTTATGCTGGCATGGAGGGCATTCACTTTGGCCCCTGGACGCCATGCCGCTGTGCGGGGCTCTGCTGCTGGCGCAGTTACGCCAGCAGTAAAATTCCAGAAGCGGGAGCCCACATCAGCGTGGGGGAGGGTGTTCCTAGCGCATTCCAAGGGATGGAGCTGACATTAGCTTCCTTCCCACTTTCGTCCTGGGAATGCCCCCTTGAGCAGCGGCGTTCCTACGCCACCTTTTTTGGTGCTATAGACCCATTGCTTTCCATGGGGGCATTTTCTTTATGGAACATTTTAAATGGTTTTTATTTTCCTCGCGGTGGCTGGGAAGCCTCTGAGGAGGAGGCGTGGCTGCGTTGCTCCCAGCCGCTGCGGATCTACCCCTCCCCCTTTTCAGGAATGGGCTGCCCTTTGCAAAAATATCTGGATGTTGGTCTCTCTATATCTTTAATGCTGCAGCCCTTCAGATGGAATGATCAAAGCACTGCATCATGTATTTACCTCAAATAAAGGAGCCTAGGGAAGGCCAAAGACTGAGGGGAAGAACAGGCAATATTGTACTCCGGATCTGCCCTTTAAGAAAAAAAGTTAAATAAAAGGTAATTCAGTTTTGTGTCAGGATACTTGCCTGTTTAAATTATCTACCTGAATGTTTCATTATTTAAACGCCACTTTTCCATTTGGGAGACTTCAAAGCAGATCATACTTAAAACCAACAAAAAATTACAGTAAGAAAACCCAATTCTGCAAAATAATCACCTCAAGCTACACACATTGTATCAAGACATGGCTGTAGGTTTTGCCACAGGATTGTTCTGAATATTTGGTCCTATTTCAAGTTGTATAGTGGTTGTCTTAAAAAAAACTTGTCCATATTTGCTGAACATTTAGGATTGGGTTGGATTAGAGAATATATTTATTGCACTCTTGGCAACTTTGTTGTGGCTGTTTGTCCCCCCCCCCCAAAAAAAAACAACCAAATTAACTCGCCAAAATCCAGTACATGTATATTTAAGGACTTTTTTTCTAGTTACTAATCATTGTAAAAGATGTGTGCTATCTCATGTCTCTAAATACATCAACCACAGACCAGACCAGCAAAAATAATATACTTTTCCCCCCAGGAAGAACTTTAGTCAAGATGCAAGAGAACACTGAATTACTATGTTGCCATGATCAGTACCTTAGATTAATAACAGGGAGAGGTGGTGATGACAGGAGGCGTTTGAACTGATGTGTACTCAACACCTCCCCATCAAAATTAACCTCCCACATCCGTGAACCAGGCCGCGCACAATATATTAATGGCTGCTGGCTTCCACAACTTTTCCCAGCTGGGAAAAAACAGGCTCCGTATTCACCATCTCGCTCCTTGTTTCCAATTTTCCAAAACTTCTCCCTAATTATCCCAAAACATTACACATTATAGGAAAAGAAATGAGTATAACTTCAAAAAAGCAAACATAGTTTCAAAGTCGTATTATTGTATAATTTTAACACAGAATATTCTATGTTGTATTCCCACGCAGAATTTCTGGGTACACAAGAGAGGGTAACTGATTTCCCTCCTCCTAAAGCATACTACTAACTCCCCCCCCCCAGTTATTCTTGGGGCAGCACTCCTGAGAAGCAGCATTTCAGGCTGCAATGGGAGGCAGGGAAGTCACATTTTTGCAGACAGAAACCATTCCATCTGTGGACGTTTTAGGTGGGCTCCATACCTATGGGCTGTAACCTACTGCTCCACTCTACTGGCTCCTTCCTGAGGCACAAGAAGCCTTACTCAAATGCAAACAACTCGTTCAAAGAACCTCTTAACACTGGAGATGCCTCCTCACACCAGTTAGCTGATTGGATAAGTAGGATACAACCCAATAACTTCTAAGTTTAATACAGTCCGTTTTTTTCCCATTTTATTTACTGCTCAAAGACCAACAGGTCACAATCAAAAAGAAAAACAATGTACAAATTAACAGCTAAATAACTAAAAACATATGTAACATTTCATTTCAAATTTCTTATGTTAACTATACTAGAATATAAGTTAAAATTTAAAAAGCAATAACATTTAATGCCATAGACAAGAATTTGCAACCACCAAGGACACATTTGGATCATCATCTGTTAGCAACTTGCCCTCAAGTACTCTGCATCGGGGCTTCATTTTTTTAATATACCTGTAGATCCATTTCTCGCAGGCCACACTGTATTTCTTACAATCGATGAAAAAGTGCCAAATGGTATCTAGGTCCCCAGAGTTACATTCGCAAAAACGGCTTGAGAAGGGGATCCCTTGGAACGTTTAATATAGTGCTTTCTCCTATGCATTTAGAACTTACTGCCACCCCCATTTATCCTCATATTTATTACTCTCACAGCTTTATATTCAAAGTGCTGTTGGAAACAAAAGAACCTGCAGGTGTAACTGAACTATCATTTATGGAAGACCAAGCAGGAGCACACAGTAAGTTCTGAGAGCGGTTGTCGCTTGCACTGATTATAGGATATAATCACGTATTTTCAGAGATAAACGTGACAAACATCATTCTCCTTTCTCAGTGCAAAATAACCAGATCGCAAAAAAATACATTTGCAGATGATCTACTGGGAATCAAACCTATAGCAGATGAATTACTTTACACCTAGATTATTATTTACCTCTCTGTGTCACATAAATAAGAACGAGTAAGAGAAGAGATAAGCAGTTTTCCATCCAAATAATCAAGCTGAACCACACGAGAGTCAACGGTGGTTATAATCTGAACTGGAAACATGACAAACGCAGTTGTGGCCTATAGATAAAACATAGAAGAAATGTACTTTGGATTATTTCAGGACTGACAGAAGTGCATTAAATTTATTAAAAGTGAGAGTTGCAAAACTGGTTATTTGAGAGAAGAAAGAAAGAGTTGCTTGCACTACAGAAAATCCTGTTAAGGGGGCGTGGCTCAGTGGTAGAGCATCTGCTTGACATGCAGAAGGTCCCAGGTTCAATCCCCGGCATATCCAGTTAAAGAGACTAGGCAAGTAGGTGATGTGAAACACTTCTGCCTGGAGAGCTGCTGCCAGTCTGAGTAGACAATACTGACTTTGATGGACCAAGGGTCTGATTCAGGATAAGGCAGCTTCATGTGTTCAAGGCTTCTTCCCCCTATTTTTGAAAGACATCAATACGTTCTCGAGTTGTGCTTGGGGAAGAAGCCATGAAAACACATGCCTACACAATAATTATATATGAGTATTGGTGGAAAAAACATGGAATTACCTTGAGCTATTGCAGAAAAAGACAGATACCACACCTAGAAGGAGATGCAATTTAGATCTGTTATCTAGCAGTACCACCCCTCTCTAATTTTTCTGTGCTCTGCTACTGATTTTCCAGGCGGGGCAGTGGTATAGAGTACTATTTATATCATACCTACTACAGCATTATGAACCAGTAGCAGCAATGGGAACCTGGGCCTGGTAAGCATGCCACCTCTTCCCTACCATTCTTTCTGCCACTTCAGGTCATTGCAAAGAAAGGATGGTAACTGGGGGCTACACCTGGATCTCTAGCCAGGCAGAGAAGCCCCACCTCCTGTAACTGTCATCTGCTGCCAGATTTCCCTGGAGCCCATTTCTGGAGAAAGATATTTGCTGCTGAGGTAGAGGAGAATACTAAGTGTGAGTAGATAGTTTAAAGTTGCCTTCACTGAGAAGGTAGGCTAACTCTCATTACTGTTTAACTACTTGCTGTAAACCACCTTGCAGATCTATAGTGCTGGAAAGAGGTTTTAAATAGAGAAAAGACACAGAGGTTCTAGAATACTGAGCTCCTATTTTTTTCCTACAAGATGTGCAATACAACTAGGCGTTACAAGAGCAAGCACTCCAGTATTCCACCTACATTTTTACATCAGATCCTAAGAACATAAGAAAAGCCCTGCTGGATCAGACCAAGGCCCATCAAGTCCAGCAGTCTGTTCACACAGTGGCAAACCAGGTGCCTCTAGGAAGCCCCCAAACAAGACGACCGCAGCAGCACCATCCTGCCTGTGTTCCACAGCACCCAAAATAATAGGCCTGCTCCTCTGATACTAGAGAGAATAGGTATGCAGCATGACTAGTATCCATTCTAACTAATAGCCATGAATACCCCTCTCCTCCATGATTATGTCCACTCCCCTCTTAAAGCCCTCCAAGCTGGCAGCCATCACTACATCCTGGGGCAGGGAGTTCCACAATTTAACTATGCGTTAAATTGTATCGTACCTTATCAAAAACCAAAACTGCCTAATTCTGTGGCCATGCAAATATTTCTCTTTAAGCAAGGGTTAAAAAAATATTTTTCCATCACAAGCACTACTCCCCCATCTAGAGGGCAGAAGTGGCCCCAGCCTTTACTGAGTGTGGAGATCCTTTGAAGTGTAGCATAAGGTCTGGGGCAGTCCCCTGTCCACATCCTAAAACTCAAGAGAAAAGCTAGTGCTAATCTGGAGATTCTCCGAATGTCTCAGAAAGGCAAAGTTACACACACTAAATACAGCTACCGCCAAAGCTCAGAGATGGGGAATAAGACCAGATTGTCCCTGAACGCGTGCTGTACTACAAAGGGGGGCTAAATTTCCTGCTACACAGCTCAGAATGGCATACAGATGACCTATTAGGGAACTGGCAGAGTACTGGTAACCACAAATTTTCAAAGGTCAGCTAGAGTTGTGTGGGTCCATGCCCCATGCTAAAATCTGTTAGAAATGCTTACCTTTCCTTGTTTCGATGTATTAATCTTGATAGCCGATACTTTTCCTACATGATCACCAACAAAAACACGAACTGTATTTGTATCCCAACAAAGAGTTGTTATTTTTCTGCCTTTGTGCTCTGAAGAAACATAAATTCTTTCAGGCTTCCCACGACGTTCCTGATTCAGTTCCCAGACAACAACAAGGCCTTGACTGTAACGAAACCAAATTTACGTTACTAACTAGTCTAATTTTTAAAAAGGGGAACACCACATACGGCTCCCTATAAATATCCAATGTAGTTAACTTAAAAAGATGTTTGAAAAAGTGGTAAACAACTTGAGGGAACTCAAATTTATGCCAAATCAGCAACTTATTCAGTTCTCCCACCCTTCGTGTAGAAGACAGAAAAATGCAACTGGAGGGGCTCTTAAGGGTCATCTAGTCCAACCTCCTTCACAATGCAGAAAATTCACACACACAGTGACCACTGTTCTATGCCCAGAGGAAGGCAAAAAACCTCCAGGATCCCTGGCTAATCTGGCCTAGATTAAAATTCCTTCTTGACCCCAAAGTGGCGATTGGCATTACTACGGGCATGTAAGAAAGGGTCATAAAAACCGAGTACTGACTTATTCCTTCCTGCCCTTCCTCTCATGATCTGCCTAAGATCACAGATTGCTGTCAGATGGCCATCTAGCTCCTTCTTAAAAACCTTCAAAGAAGGAGAGCCTCCTGAAGAAGCCTGTTCCACTGAGGTGCCACTGTGTCAGGAAGTTCTTCCCAATGTTTAGCCAAAAACTCTTTTGATTTAATTTTAACCCGTTGGTTCTGGTCCGACCTTCTGCAGCAACAGAAAATGCTCCATCCTGTATATACTTGAAGAGGACTATCATATCACCTCCCAGTCATCTCCTCTCCAGGCAAAACATACCCATCTCCTTCAACCTTTCCTTATAGGACATGGTCTCCAGACCCCTCACCATCTTCATTGTCCTCCTCTGGGCACATTCCAGCTAGTCAACATCCTTCTTAAACTGAAGTGCCCAATACTGAACACAATATTCCAAGTGAGGCCCAACTGCAGCAGAGTAAACTGATACCATCACTTTGCATGATCTGGACACTATACTTCTGTTGATACAGCCCAAAATCGCAATGACTCGTGTTCAGCGTATTGTCCACTAAGACTTCTAGATCCTTTTTGCATGTACTACTACCAAGACAAGTTTCTGCCATCCTATGATTGTGCATTTGATTTTTCCTACCTAAATGCAGAACTTTACATTGATCTGTTGAAATTCATTTTGTTAGTTTTAGCCCAGTTTTCCAACCTGTCAAGATCATCCTGTATCTTGACTCTGTTTTCTTCTAGTGGTGTAGTGGTAAAGAGTGACAGACTCTAATCTGAAGAACTGGGTTTGATTTCCCATTCCTTCATATGCAGCCTGCTGAGTGACCTGGACTAGTCACAGTAATCTCTGAACTCTCTCAGCCCCACCTACCTCTCAAGTGTCTGTTGTGGGGAAAGGGAAGGCGATTGTAAGCCACTTTGACTTCTTAAAGTAGAGAAAAGCAGGGTATAAAAACCAACTCTTCTTCTTCTACTGTATTTGCTATCCCTTCCAATTTAGTATCATCTGCAAATTTAATGAGCATCCCCTTCTATTTCTTCATCCAAGTCATTTATAAAGGCGCTGAACAACATAGGGCCCAGGACAAATCCCGGAGGCACTCCATTGTCACCTCTCCAAGAGGATAAAGAACCATTAACCCAGCACTCTTTGGGTGTGATCTGTCAACCAGTTACAAATCCACCTAATAGGATCCAAATCACATTTTACCAACTTGTCAACAAGAATATCATGCGGAACATCATCTAACTGAAGTCAAGATAAACAATGTTCACAGCATTCCCCTGGTCCAACAAGGTAGTAACTCTCTAAAATAAAAGATTAGTCTGACATGACTTGTTCTTGAGGAACCCGTGCTGGCTCTTAGTAATGACAACCATCTTTTCTAAATGCTCAAGGATTGACTGTTTGATGATTTCTTCTGAAATCTTTGCAAGCTGACAGGTCGGTAGTTACCTGGATTCTCCTTTTTCCCCTTCTTGAAGATGGGAACAACATTTCCCTACCTCCAATCTTCTGGCACCTCACCTGTCCTCCAGGAATTCTCAAAAATTATAGGCAGAGGCTCTGCAATTACATCTGTGAGTTCTTTCAGGACTCTTGTATGCAATTCATCTGGCCCTGAGAACTTAATTTCATTTCAAGAAACTAGGTGTTTATGTACCACTCCTATGTCTATCCTATGGTTATGGATGTGGTTTGCATTTTGTTCTGAAGCTACCTATGTATACTGCAAACTGCATTATTAAACATCAACAGAAGCATTTCAACAGGTTATTAACTTCTGTATTTATGTTACAAGAGACCCTAGCAATTCTCAAATTTGCAATTTTACTTATTCACTGTTTCCAGCCTGCTTTCGCTTTATCATGCCGCTGCTGTAATCACTGCATCAGTGAATTCTGAAGGAAATTTGGTTTGTTTGCTACTGGGAGGCAACAGAACCCTGCCTCACAGTATTCACAGATTTTGCCATTCGCTATAATCCTGGAACAGATCCCCCCTAAATGGCAAGAGTCTGCTGTACTGAAATACTTCCTTCTCTGCTAGACAAAATAGTTCTATGCAGTTTATGGACTAAAAAGAAAAAATTGATAAGAATAAATGTTCTCACCTTGTAGCGACAGCAATATAGTCTTCATCGTGTAAACAAAAGGCAACACAGGAAATGGCACCTTCCTATCCAGGGATAAAGCAGTCAAATTCATTCTGATAGTGCCTTCAGCAATGCTCAATATATAGCTGCTAAATATTCATATCGATTTAATAATGCAATAGCCTTTTTTATACAAAATTCTAGCTCCCATTTCTGTACTATAATTTTTCAGCTATTTCAGTATAATCCCATGCACATTTATTCGATTGAAATCAACAGGCAGACTAACTTTGCAAATGATTGCACTGATAATGAAGACTTTTCTCCTTATGCAAACTGCAGCTCAGATCCAGTGCAGCATTTCCCTGGAAGGATTTCTGTCTGCCAAGCATGACATTCTCACCTGCCCCCTCCTGCCGCAGCCCCTGCTGCTGAAATGCTTTTCCTGCCCACAAGGCCCGTATTTTGTTTTTAGCTTGAGATTTTAAAAAACCTACCTTATGAGTGAGAAACAGCCTCTGTTTCCAGCTCTCTTTTTGGATAAGGTTCAGGCCTCCACCTGAGCTACCTAGAGCCAACCATTTTCGAGATACTGCAAGACATGTGCACTAAAAAAAGTATAATACAGTTACAAGCTAGAAAGAACAACTGCGGCCACTTTTTCGTTAATCTATAAGAGGGAATAAAAGCAAACAAAGAGAATGAGTATCTTATTCAGCATTAATCCTAAACTATTATTATAAAAGTGTCTGCTGTTCTTAGACAAAAAGGAACAAAAATACCTTATGTTTAATTTATTTATTCTTGCTCCTATGCTGATTAAGTGCCAAATAGGTTTATTTGAAGTAAGTCCCATTTACTCCACATAAATTGATTTATAGCCTAGAGCAAACATTACCTTCTTAGAAGCAGCATTACCAAGTGCTGCATTTTCCTCCCTCTACTAAATTCATTCCTTAAGTGTAAAAGAGCTGAAGACCAAAATCAGGATAATTCATACTATAGTATTCCCCATTATTATGTTTGGACATGAAAGTTGGACAGTGAAGAAAGTTGACCTGAAGAAAACTGATTCAATTGTAATGTGGTATTGCAGAAGAGTTTTACAGATACCATGGACTGCCAAAAAGACAAATCAGTGGGTTCTAGATCAAATCAAGCCAGAACTCTCCCTAGAAGCTAAAATGCCCAAACTGATGCTAGCTAACGTACTTTGGTCACATGATGAGAAAACAAGAGTCACTGGAAAAGTCAATAATGCTAGGAATAGTTAAAGGCAGCAGGAAAAGAGGAAGATCCAACATGAGATAGTGACTCAAACAAGAAAGCCTCGACTCTCAGCTTGAAAGATCTAAGCAAGACTGTTAATGACAAGACATTAATTCATAGGGTAACTATCAGAAACAACTTGATGGGACATAACACACACACACTTAATTCATTTGCAAGTACTTAGTATACACAGTCAGTTGACTCCTATGTTCAGTAATCCTTGCGCCAGTGGATCTTTTCCACATTCCCCTCCCTCCAGCAGCAGAGCTGCGCTGACAGGAGAACCAAAGGTTGATTTCATCCCCTTTCCTCAATAGTTCCTTGACCTATAGGCTATTAACCTGTATGGATCCTGAAGTCCCAGGAACAAGCTTTCCAAGGGTAGGAAAGGACTGCTGAGAAGAGAGGAATGTGAGAAAGATTTATGACCATCAGCACCTTCCACTAACAGATTATGGGATCCAACCCTTCCCTTATTTTCCTTCCCTTGAAAATAAGCTATTCTTGCAAACAAGTGAGCAGAAACAAGCTTATAGTTGTGGCTGCAGTCCAATTCCTTATTGCATACAATGTTTGTGTACCAGGGAAGGGGTGGTCCTATACAAACTGCATCAAAATTAAACTTCAGTTTTGTTATTATAAAGATGTTTTCCATGTTTTTATCTGTTTTCTATCTTTTCAGAAAACTATGAATTTCATTTAATATACAAGAACACTGAATGAAATCATCCAAAGCTTTGGGGTTGGGTATCATCCATAATGCCTGACAGCCCCATTACCTCTCTACCTGGGGGTGGAGACAGGGAACGTTCCAGCACAGATGGGACGACCCTTGGCTGGAGTCATTCCCCCACTGGGGAAAACGGTCACCCCCAAGCAGGTCAGGCTCACCACTGCATCGTGGCCATGCTGGGTCCCCAGGGCATTCCCACTTGCACTGCGGCAGCCGGGATCCAAGGAAGAAGGGGGGCAGAGCTTGGAGGGGGAGAGGGCAGAGATAGAGCAGCAAGGCCAGATGGGACCTGAGAGGCTTTTATGCCCTCGTGAAGGGACGGAACTACGAATGGGAAACGGGAGGGGGCAGAGCTTCCCCTATAAATTAGAAGTGGAAGCACAGGCCAGGGAGAAGTGAGAGCTTTGGCTGTCTATGCCTAAGGGAGGGATGAGCCAACAGCGCCAGGGCTTGACAGGGAGTGCTGTTTAACTCCCTCCAGCCCATTCTGAGGTCCTCAAAGCCAAGTCTTCTGAAGGGGACAAATGACGGACTTGCTGCCAGCTGAGGGTGGACCAGGGAGAGCGCCACACTACTTGAAAAAGCAGGTTGGCATAGTGGTCAACAGCACCTTCTACCAGCTTCATATGGTTTGCCAATTCTCTCCTTTCTTTGACTCAGTCAACCTGATCGCTGACAGATGCTTTTGTAGCCTCACAGTCAGATTATAGTAATGAGCTCAAGGCTGGGCTGCACTTAAAGTCAATCTAGGAACTGCAGCTGGCCCAGAATGCAGCAGCCCAAATTATTGTTGGGAATTAGCCAGTGGGAACCTATCTTTCCCATTTTGAAACAGCTACATTGACTGCTAGTTTACTTCCAATTCAAGGTTCTGGTTACCATCTTTAAAGCCTTCACAACCCAGGACCCATATGTGAAAGACTATCTCCTCCCATCCATTCCTCAGCCGGCCATCTGCTGGTTGTTCCCCAATTTAGGATGGTTTACCTGGTGCTGACCAGGCCTTTACCATCATGGTTTCCGTTCTGTGGAGAGGACTCCCTGAAGAGATGAGGGAGTCCTCTTATTGGAGAACTTCAGGAAGCACTGCAAGGCTCATCCATTTGCCAGGGTTTTAAACGAGGAATTGATAACAGGCATCTTTTGGGGAAGGGACTATTGGGAGGTTATTTGATTTTAAAGGGTAATGTTTTAATTGTTACCTGTAAGTCCTCCAGAGGAAAGGCAGGATAGAAATATTTTAATACATAAATTTAGCGCAGGAGAAACATTTAATTAACTGCTGACTTCTCCAACCTCAAATGCAGGCTGCCATTTTTGTTTCTTCGTCCCAAAAGACTTCGGTGTGATTTGAAACCTACCGAACCCTGAGCAGTCTAGCTTAATTTATTATCCTACACACTGCAGGCCAGATGCTTTTAAGCCATGGCCTGAACCATCATTTTTTTCTTTCCTTTTTGTCTATTAACATCCAGCCCAATTAAGAGTTTTGGGAACTGAAAAGACTGTACATTGATTGCTTTGTGATAAATTGGTTGCTGCTAAAAAAAAAAGGACTTTATAACTTTTGTCTGGGGTGTATTTTCTTACTTTAACATTTTTCTTTACAAAAAGTTCTGTTTAGGTTAAAATTATTTTAAAACATTAAAATAGCACAATGGCATTTCCTAAGGTTGATATCAATAACCACATGCCAGACTCGTTTCGGCCTGTTTGGCCTTCATCAGTGGTCAATGGAAACCCATGTAAAACCTGCACGCATTTACAGAAATATATACATATACAAACAGTTTAAATCAAACCAGGCATGTATATAGGTTGTATAATATATTACCAATTACTCAAACATCCAGTAAGATTGACTCTAGTTGTAATGCTGGTTTATGTATGTCTCCCATATACGATATGTGCAGTTATCAACCTAGTAAAGCAACTGTTGCATACGCGGGTTACACAGTAATTTCTACATCAATATATACCACATACAGTAAGTAGCAGGTATTAAACTTAAGTTGCAGAATAACGTTTCTACACACTGAAACAGTATCATCACCGTGGCAACTGTGATTTAAACGTACCTTCAGACGACTGGAATCCAACCTGAGGGCAGAAAGCAATGGACTGAGGCATTCAAATTCTGCTAATAGGTGGCTAGAAGTTTCAGGTATCGTTGGCACAGATGCCATTGGCACAGCAGACAAAAAATGGTCTCTTACAACTTTATTATTGGTTCATTGCCCAGGTGGCACCTATAGAGTAAAATATAAGACAGATCAATTTTCCCCCCACTTAGCTCATGTTTATTTCCTAAACGTGCTGGTGTTCCCCTTAAAAGTACAGATTTTCATGTTGCTAAAATATCCATGAAAGGACAATACTCCCACCGATACCTAGCTGACAATAGTGAAAGCAGCTTTTTCCTAGCCGCTGTCTCCTTTAACTGATACACAGTTCAACTGCTGCTTCCTGTACTCTAAAATCTACACGCTATCGTAATTCAGATATACAAAGAATTTAAAAGCAGTTTAACTAGCTGACATTTTCACGCCTAACTAGTTACCCAAGATGGTTAAGAACAGGTGATTTTCTAAAACAGATGCGTATCTAGTGTTTCTAGTGGAAATTTTAAATGCAACGTGAAAACCTAATAACAAAGCATTTTTGCAGGACTAATGCACGATGAAATTATAAGCCATGTTTATTGCTATTTACAGCTGTAAACTCCAAAGTAAAAAATTCTACTTTTTCCAGTCATATATTTTTTAAATCTTTAACAGTGGTGATTCCCACAGACACCGATTTTGAAAAAAGGGGTCCACGGGAGTACCGGTTAGCCTAACGTTTGTTCCAGGTTCCTCCAGGAGGTGGGGGGACTATTATCCCACTCTTCAAAAAAGGGAGGAGGGATGACCCGGGAAACTACAGGCCAGTCATTCTGATCTCTGTCCCAGGGAAGATACTGAAGCAGATTTTAAAGAGACCAGTCTGCGAGCATCTGAAGAACTTGGTGATCAGGAGAAGTCAGCATGGATTTATCCCTACAGGTCCTGCCAAACCAATCTCATTTCCTTCTTTGATCGAATGACAAGCTTACTGGATTGAGGGAGTGCAGTCGATGCTGTTTACCTGGATTTCAGTAAAGCTTTTGACAGGGGTCCCTATGATGTTCTGATGGGTAAACTAGAGGACTGTGGACTGGACCCTAGGATAGTTAGATGGATAGGGAACTGGTTGGAGAACTACAAAGTGTAGTTGTCAATGGCACTTCATTAGAATGGAGAGGGGTGTCCAGTGGGGTGCCACAGGGGTTGGTTCTGGGTCCGGTACTTTTCAATATTTTTATAAATTTGCAGATGACACGAAATTGGGAGGAGCCACAAACACACCAGAAGATATAGAATTCAACGAGATCTGAACACACTGGAAAAGTGGGCGGATGTGAACAAGATGCAATCCAACAAGGGTAAGTGCCGAGTTCTACATCTGTATAACAAAAATTAGGGAGATGCATACTGGATGGGGGATATACTTCTGGGTAGCAGCGTGTGTGAACAAGATCCTGTGGTACGGATGAACAGTAAGTTAAATATGAGCAGCCAGTGTGATGCAGCAGCAAAAACAGCTAATGCAATCTTGGGGTGTATCAACAGAGGCATAAAATCCAAACCGCAAGATGTCATAGTTTCCCTGTACACTGCATTGGTCAGGCAGCACTTGGGAGTATTGTGTGCAGTTCTGGAGGCCTCACTTCAAAAAACATGTGGACAGAACTTAGGGGGTACAGAGGTCAGCAACAAGGATGATCAGGGGCCTGGCGACCAAGCCCTATGAAGAAAGGCTGAGGGAGTTGGGAATGTTTAGTTTGTAGAAGAGGAGGTTGAGGGGTGACATGATTGCTCTCTTTAAGTATTTGAAGGGCTGTCACTTAGAGGAGGGCAGGGAGCTGTTCCTGTTGGCAGCAGAAGATAGAACTCTCAATAATGAGTTTAAATTGCCGGCGGAAAGGGACTGGCTGGATATTAGGGGGGAAATTAACAATAAGTTGTTCAACAGTGGAATCAGCTACCTAGGGAGATGGTGAGCTCTCCCTCACTGGCAGCCTTTAAACAGAGACTGGACAAACACTTGTCAGGGATGGTCTAGGCTGATACTGCATTAAGCAGAGGGTTGGACTTGATGGCCTGTATGGCCCCTTCCAACTCTATAGGTCTATGATTCTACAAATTAGCAGAAAGTATTATTAAAGCACTATTAAGCACACTGAGGTGCATAGCTTGCTAAGGGACAATGGTGGACTAGATGAACCACTGGTCTGATTCAACAGGGCTTTTCTTATGTTCTTACAGCATATCGGACTTGCAAGTAGTTGTCATCTTCCATTTCAGTACCAAAAAATCAATACACAGGCTACAGATGTTACTAGAGAACCGCAACTAACAGTGAATTCCTGAAGGTGGGGGCGAATGGTCTTAGCAGGTGGCATGACCCCTATGCCAGCGTCTGTGCCACTAGTGCCATGCAAACTGTCACAGACACTGACGTGGGGCACTTAAGCAGCCTCCAGCAGCGCTCTCCCAGCGCAAATCTTCTTAAACTGCCAATCCACAAACGTATGATATTCACAGCACAACACTAAATAGAATTATACTGCTCTAAGCCCGTTCTGCTTAAAAACATGTAATTCTGTTTAGAACTAGTAAAATCCCAGAATTTTTCACATAAAGTACAGTAGTGACATCCTACTGTCTATCTCTTAACCTGAACTACTGCCCCACCTAAGAGAGCTTTCAGACAAAGTTATTTAAATCACATTGTGCCTTCCCTTATTAAAGTTTGCTGATCTCTTAGCCATATTGTCTTGCCTGTCAAAGCAGCCTGACATTCAAAATCATTAATCACAAAGGTTACGCATTGTAGTACAATAAACATACCTACAGAAATATCCTACAAGGCAATCTACCAAGAGAATGAATCATGTGAGCCTGAGTCAAAGAAAATAATGAGCTAAAAATCAGTCTTTAATGTTACTTAAATACTGTTGCATGCTCCCAATTTCCTGAGCTGTTCCAAATTCCAGGGTGAGTGGGGTTTAATTTGGCTGAAGGAGAGTATAAAGAGGGAGTAATTTTGTAACGTTTGTTTTATTTCTAAACATATGTACAAGCAGAGCATAAGCAGCGACAAAGGGACACTCCTACAGCAAAACGGGGAGGGACTGTGGCTCAGTGGTAGAGCCTCTGCTTGACATGGAAAAGGTCCCAGGTTCAATCTCCAGCATCTCCAGTTAAAGGGACCAGGTAAGGAGGCGATGTGAAGGATCTCTAGCAGCGCATAAAAGTTTTTTTTAAAAGGACAGTGACTGTGAAAAGTTGGAGAACAGGGGAAGTGAAAGTTTCATCTGTGTACAGAATCTGCAGCGCAATGTACAGCGTTTGAAGGGGAAGCGAGCCTAACACCGGCCATCGCTGTTCTTAACGCTGGTGCAAAACTGGGAATCAAGAGATGGAAGGGACCACCAAGCTCATCTAATCCAACCCCTGCACAATGCAGGAAACTCACAACTACCTCCCCCTCACACACCCGGTGCCCAGAAGATGGCCAAGATGCCCCCCCTTCCATGAACTGCCCAAGTTCATAGACTCAGCATTGCTGACAGATGGCCATCTAGCCTCTGCTTAAAAACCTCCAGGGAAGGAGCGCTTACCACCTCCCGAGAAATTAGAAATTTCTTCCTAATGTCTAGACGGAAACTCTTTTGATTTAATTTCAACCCGTTGGTTCTGGTCCAACCCTCTGGGGCAACCGAAAACAACTCGGCACCATCCTCTATATGAAAGCCCTTCAAGTACTTGAAGATGGTTATCATATCCCCTCTCAGTCTTCTCCTGTCCAGGCTAAACATACCCAGCTCCTTCAACCTTTCCTCATAGGACTTGGTCTCCAGACCCCTCACCATCTTTGCTGCCCTCCTCTGGACACGTTGCAGCTTGTCTACATCTTTCTTAAATTGCGGTGCGTGGACTGCCAAAAAAACAAATCAGTGGGTTACAGATCAAATCAAGCCTGAACTGACCCTAGAAGCTAAAATGACTAAACTGAGGCTGTCATATTTTGGTCACGTCATGAGAGGAGAAGAGTCACTGGAAAAGACAGTCATGCTAGGAAAAGTTGAGGGCAGCAGGAAAAGAGGAAGACCCAACAAGAGATGGATGGACTCCATAAAGGAAGCCACAGCCTTCAATTTGCGAGATCTGAGCAAGGCTGGCAAAGACAGGACATTTTGGAGGACTTTCATTCATAGGGTCGCCATGAGTCGGAAGCGACTTGACGGCACTTCACACACACACACCCAGGCTAGCCTGATCTCGTCAGATCTCAGAAGCTAAGCAGGGTCAGCCCTGGTTAGTATTTGGATGGGAGACCACCACCAAGGAATACCAGGGTTGCTATGCAGAGGAAGGCACTGGCAAACCACCTCTGTTAGTCTCTTGCCATGAAAACCCCAAAAAGGGGTCGCCATATGTCGGCTGCGACTTGACGGCACTTTACACACCCAACACACACACTCAAGCTTTAAAATATGCACAAGGCATTAAAATAAGGCGCTGTTTCATCAAAATGATCCATGGCTTTCATAAATTAAAGTGAAAAAAATAACTGGCATGCATTAAAACCAGCCCCGAACAGAAAAGAAGCAGAGAACTAAGAATGACAATAGCTGCAAAAAAGCTCATACCCTACCAGAAATTATTTTTGTTAGTCTTTAAGGTGCTACTGGACTCTTGCCCTTTTTGACTACTGCAAACAGACTAACACGGCTACCCACTGTGAATAGCTGCAAAGTACGAGCAACGATTTAAAATAATAATAATAATAAAAGAGCAGGGAACACAAATGATTTTGCACCCTCTTAGGCTGTACAAAATGCACCTTATAGAGGTAGCGTCGGCATTCGCGCTCTCCTCCTTGCCGGACTCCCGGCCAGCTGCTCCGCCCCGCCTCCAAACACAAAACCAGGCGCGTGACTTCTCTTGCAAAGCCGCCACTTCCGGGAGGGAAACGTCACGTCACGCCGTCAACACCCCCCGTCCCTCCCCCCCCTCTGTGTGTGTGTGTGTGTGTGTCTCTCTCTCTCTCTCTCTCTCTCTCTCTCCGCACCACGTGACGTCCGCACGCTCCTCCCCTCCGGACCGTTGTTCGGCAAAGAGTCCCCTCCCCCCTCAGGGCGACGCCAGCGACCTGGAACCGACGAGGGCTTCGGCGGCCGCGCCGAAAGCCCAACGGGGGGGGGGGAAGCGCCAACGGCCCGTCCAGCTCCTCGGGACCCGGCGGCAGGCTCGGGAAAAAGAGGAGGCCGGAGCGGACGCGTTAATGATCGTATCGTCGCTTTTTTTTTTTACCAGGGCGCTGTCATGGCGGCGGCGGCGACGCGAGCGGGCCTTCACGTGACGAGAAGAGGGCCCCGGCGACTGACAGGCGCCGTCACGTGAGAGGGTAGGCGTCACAGGAGCGGGTGGGCGGCTTTTCCGTCACGTGACCAGGGCTCCCCTCGGCTGCGGGGAGGGAGCAGGAGAGGGAACGGCCGGCTTCCGGTCACATGTCCCTTCGCTGCCGAGCTCCTTGGCCGCTCCATGGCCCGGGAGGCGGCGGCCAGCGCCTGAGGCGGCGGACGAGCGCGGAGTGAGCGCTCCTGTATCCGGGCGGAGGAGCCGGTCGGCGGCGAGGGCCTTTCCCCGGCCGCGTTCACGGTAGGGGGCCTGGCTGGGTCCAACGGTCCCGGGCTCCGAGGCCCGGCTCGCCGGTCTCTGCTGGGAGATCGGCGGGGTTGCGGCTCTGCGTTGTAGGAGGCTGGCCAGCGCGAGGGTCACCGGCAAGCGAGAGGTCCCCGGAGGACCCCCGCTTTGACAAGGGGAGGGGGCGTCCCTTAATACACCCCCCCCTTTTCCCCCTTGCAAGCCGTTCTTGCACCGCCCAGGAAAATGTCGTGGCCGGTCCTTTTGTTTTTATTTATTTATTTTTTATTATTTTTTATTATTTTTCGTTAAAGTACAATAAAAAAACACAAATTATGTAGAACATAAATCATAAAAAACAGAAATACAAAAAGAGCACTTATGCAACCATTGTAATTACAGTGTATAATATAATTTTTAAAATATAGAGTGCTCTGATATCCACCACCCACCTTAACAGTGTATCCCATCACCACTGGACTTCCGGAGAAGTGTTTTGACAGTATTTAACATTGCTATTATTGCTTTTGTGTAAATATATATCTATATCTATATCTATCTATATATCGATCTATATATATATATCTATATCTATATAGATATAATTCATTAACTATATTTGTAAAATTCATTTTAGCCAGTTTGTCCCAGAATGCGGCGGCCTTTGACCATGTTTTTTTTGTTAACTCTTCCATATCTTTACCGTTTGTTTTTAAACCTGGTCCTAAGTGGTGGAGGAGGATCCTCTAAAATCTTATGAACCGTGCCAAAATTATGACCTGTGGCAGGACGCACCTCGATGTAACAGTGTGCGGTCATGGTGTGGAATGCTCCTGTCTTTCTGCAAGCTGTAACCTGAAAGGGGGGCAGTCCTCGTTTTCTGAATGAAGTTATTGTTGCAGTAAAACGGGTTGGGGGGGGGTGACCCAAGATTGTTATCAAGAAAACAGTTTATTTGCAGCTGCTGACTCAGAGGTCCTAATGGGCAGAAATCTCTGAGTCCCGATTATACTGGGGAAGAGGTATTTATCCAAATTCAAGTTATGACGATACATCAACAAGTTATGCATATCTGATTGTATTACAGACAGAAAGGCGACTCAGTACAGTTGCAGTTTCATCCAGTTTCTCCTATCCTTGTTTATCGTTCACTCTGACACTCCATGACTCTTAGCCCAGTTACCCAGTGCACAGAGCAGGCTTGTAGCTAGGCAGAAATTCCTTCCCTGGCAGTCTGGAAGCCAATTATTACCGGGAGATCTCTGGGGTACTGTCACATTATTGTTTCGATTCACTGTTGGGTTTTCTTGTAATGGTTGCGTGGGATTAAAAAAAATGGGTATTTTGGGGTAATGTTAAGAGTGTTGATTTTTGATGGACTTAGATTCCATGTATTAGTAGGCTCCTAAAAACGTGAAGGAGGCAGAAGCATTTTATTTGAGAGTTAAGAGGTTTTGGCACTGCTTTTGGGGTGACTGTAAAGCTCTCACTGCTTAAATTTCTTTGTGAGAGACTTTTTGAAATTTTGATTTCTCATGTTTTCTAAAGTATCCAGTTTATGAGGGTGAGTGCTTTCATTTTCCAAGCTTTGGTGGGAAATTATTCAAGGGATTGTGCTGGGGCATGATAGGTCATTCAGTCAGGCTGTTCTTTCATTACTTCTCTGAGGATTTACTGGGTGAGGTGGGTGAGAATGTTCTTAGGCTGATATGGGGGCTGGGCATAGGGGGTGGCACTCTTTGCTTTTTTGCAACTTCGTTATTTTGGCTCTGTTAGGTGGATGGCTGTGGCTGCAATTGTTGAAAAAGATATTAATGTTTTGGATCCTTGTATGTTCTTCAAGAGCCCTAGGGGAGTAGAGTTGTAAATAAGCTTTTTAGTATATTGGTTTGACTGGGGACAAACTTGTCTGTCTAAGATGTCAGGTTGCTTTGATAGGTGAGACAATGCTAAACAGTCAGCGAACTTTAATATGGGAAGCCACAATGTGGGTTAAACAAAACTTTGTCTTGAAGCTCTTCTAGGTGAAGCAGTAGCTCAGGATGGATGACATACAATAGTCTACTGAACTATGTATAAGCAAGTCTGGTGATTTTAGTAGTGTAAAGGACAATATCTTTGGCTTGTAATAGTGATCAAGCAAGGAAAACTAGTACGTGTAGCTAGGCTTAAAAGCATCGATGCTGTAGCAAGTACAAGTTACCTTCATATAGGCATTTTTATCTCCCCCCCCCCCTCAAAAAAATCTGTTCAGTTTATGCCACAGATTACTAACATATGTGTAAACTGCTAATTTTTATGAGGCTTTGGAGATGTGCAAGGCTGTTTAAATGATTACCCATCCACTGAGGGGCACTATACTTCAGGTAGACTGACATTCAAATAAGAACCTAATTAATCACAAAGGATATACTTTGTAGTACATTAAATGTATCTATAGAAATATCTTATAGGTCAGTCTACCAAGAGAATGAATGAGGTGTTCTGAAGCCTCGCTCCAAGAAAAATGACAATATTATCCTGTGTTGTCATCTGTGATCAAGACACATTGCTTAACATAAATAATATAACTTGATGACAACTGTGGCGATTTTTCAGTGCTATAGAATTCTTATTTTAAATAAAATGTTTGTTTATTTTAAACATTTCTATTCCTCCTTTCCATGTTTCTCAGGTAGCCTTCCCTTGGTTTTATTGAGAACTGTAGCTACTACCACCAGCCAAAAGCTACCTAGCCTTTGGATTATTGGATTCTTTTTACACTTTAAGCTAGCTTCTGTCTGTAGCAGTAGAAAAAAGCAAGAGTTCAGTAGCACCTTAAAGACTAACAAAAGTTCTGGCAGGTTGTGAGTCACAGCTCACTTCTTCTGATACAGCTAGAATGTGAGTCCATATGCCCTTAAGTGGAGAAGAGTCAGTTCAGATACCCAATGGCAATAGCATGTAAATATGATGTAAATGACAATAGCAGGTGTGATTGGATTAGGTGTGGTATGCAGAGGGGTAGTAGGCATGGAGAAATCAGCTTTGGTAATGAGACAGGAATCCTAGGTCTCTATTCAATCCAGGAGAATGCATTGTCAACCTTCATTGTTAGTTGTAATTAGTTGAGACAGCTGAATTACAACTAAGAATGAAGCTCAAGACAATGCATTCTCCTGGATTGAACAAAGTTTTAGTATCCCTGTGCATACCACATTTAATCCAGTCATGTCTGCTATTGTCATTTACATGTTATTGACATTGAATTCACTTCTCTCTACTTAAGGACTCACATTCTAGCTGTATCTGAAGAAGTAAGCTGCAACTCACAAAAGCTCATACCCTGCCAGACATTTTGTTAGTCTTTAAGGTGCTACTGGACTCTTGCTCTTTTCTACTGCTTCTGACTTTAGGTATTGTAAAGTTTCTATTTCTATTAGAGCGGAACAAACTGATCCTTTGTTTTGGACAGTTTGTTGCTTTTTAGTCTGTCTGGCTGGATTGCAGTTCCAGCAGCTGAACTTGAACTGAACAAAATTAATCAGTGGTTTTTAATTTGAGCTTAAGCAAAGACTGAAGACCATTCTTGAGAATGGGCTTCTTGGGAATTCATGCAAAAAAAAAAAATCAATTAAATATTAAAGATAAAAGTAACAGTTTATGAGTAGCTTTGTTTAACTGTTCTTACGCTTAAGAAAACATGTCTCTTTTGAGTTTTCAAAAGGGTACTTCACTGAAGTTGTGTAATGCACAAATTTAACTGATTAAATTAGAAAAACTGTTGTGATTTGGATCCCAGCTCTCCCAAAACCCCTGCTTGCACAACAAGAGGGGGAAATTCTGCCAGTTCTCCCTGTCTATTGCATAATCCCACAATACATTCCATACCATTCCTAAGGGTATCCTGACCCTTGTAAACATTTTTGTGAGATATACAGGGGCTCTAGAAGGAACCTTGTGCCATAGAAATGGCTTTGTACTTAGCTGAAAAGAGCAGTAGGATCCAACCTGTAATACAGTGTGGTAATATCAATAGCATTTAACTGTAAAAGTTACCTTCTGGAGGTTCTTTTTTAAGCTGCATCTTGGTCACTAATACCTCAAAGCTGTTAAAACATTCTTAGGAAAACCCACAACTAAATGTATTGGCTTGGATCCCAGGCCTTTTTCCATTCATGCAAGCGGTCCCTGTGTTCATGCACGATTTCCTTCAGTTCTCTTCTCCCACTACAGACCCCCAAGAGCATGCACGCTCACTGTTTCCAAGGGTCCACTGATACACACCCCCTCAGCTACATTTTGGAGGGCACAGTAGGGTGTGGTGGGAAGAACTTGAAAGAACTTTCTATTGACTTTTTGCCTCCAGATGTTTAAAATGTTGTTTGTCTGCACCACCTTCAGTTTACTAAAATGAAAAAGATATTTCTATCTTGTTGCTTTTGGAAACAACATCATTAGATAATCCCATCTAACCTATATGATCATTAGACCATCCATTCATTTGCACAATCATTGGTTTCCCTCTGTTATTGTTTTCTGATTTTTATTTATTTGTGTTATTTATAGTTCACCTTTCTCATGGACACTCAAGATGAATTTCTCAACACAATTGATTTCTCAGATATAGTTAATACTGGGGAAGAAAACCTCCACCAGTCCCAGAAGGGCTTATGCATGTTTTGTTCTCTAAAGTAGTATCTGCATTCATAGCTTTCTAATGCTTACAAGGTAAAGCATAAGTAATTGAAATTTTGCAGATTGTAGTGCCATGGTGTTACATGCCCTTCACGAGTAATTTTTTAACGATTGAATACCATTGGTTGGTGTGTTTTTTTCAATACTGTTAAATTGACAGTTGGCTTTTCCACATAAAAATATTGTCAGTTATGTGTAGATTGCAGTCCACTAGCACCTTAGAGACTAATAAGATATTTAGGGTATGAGCTTTCAAGAATCTAAGTCCCTTCATCAGATACAAGAGCTTTGACTCTTGAAAGCTCATACCCTAAAAATCTTGTTGGTCTCTAAGGTGCTCCTGGGCTGGAATCTAGCTGTTCTACCGCAGACCAACATGGCTACCCTCTGGAACCAGTTACGTATACTAAAAGTGACTAACGAAAAGAAGGAATCTTAAATTTCCAGTTCAAGCTTTAAGACTGTCATCGTGAAAATCAGTATAAAATAATTGTTGGGGTCTCTTTCATGCAGCACGCTATAGGTATTATGGCGACATCATCTGAAGAAGTGTTACTGATAGTAAAGAAGGTGCGTCAAAAGAAACAGGATGGGGCTCTTTACCTCATGGCTGAAAGAATAGCCTGGGCACCTGAGGGCAAAGACCGCTTCACAATCAGCCATATGTATGCAGACATAAAATGTAAGTAAAAAGCTTTTCTGATGAATATTTAGCACTTAATTGTGTGGTTTTAAGTAGGGCTGTCAATTCGGTTCGGTCCGAACTGAAAATCAACCGAATTTCCCCTGATTCGGTGATTTTCAGTTCGGACGGATCCGAACTCAAATCTGGCGGGCAACCGGGGGGCCCGAATTCAGCGAGTTCGGGAGTTCGCGAATAAATTCGGCCAATTCGGCCCCCCCTTCAGGGGAGCCCGCTGAAAGGCGCGGGCTGCCCTTTAAACTGATCTGCGCCTCCCAGCTGGGAGGCTCAGATCAGTTTAAAGGGCAGCCCGCCTCCCTTCAGCGGGCTCCCCTGAAGGGAGGCGGGCTGTCATTGAAACTCATCTGCGCCTCCCGGGCGGGAGGCGCAGATGAGTTTAAAGGGCAGCCCGCCCCCCTTCAGCGGGCTCCGCTGAAGGGGGGCGGGCTGCCCTTTAAACTGATCTGCGCCTCCCAACTGGGAGGCTCAGATCAGTTTAAAGGGCCCCCGCGCGCCTTCAGGGAATCCCTGAAGGCGTGCTTCGGCCGAATTTTCCCCCGAACTCCGGATCCCCCCGAATTACCAGGGATCCGAAGCGGGGGAGTTCGGACTGAAGGGTAGCCCGCTGAAGGGAGGCGGGCTGTCATTGAAACTCATCTGCGCCTCCCGCCCGGGAGGCGCAGATGAGTTTAAAGGGCAGCCCGCCCCCCTTCAGCGGGCTCCGCTGAAGGGGGGCGGGCTGCCCTTTAAACTGATCTGCGCCTACCAGCTGGGAGGCTCAGATCAGTTTAAAGGGCCCCCGCGCGCCTTCAGGGAATCCCTGAAGGCGTGCTTCGGCCGAATTTTCCCCCGAACTCCGGATCCCCCCGAATTACCGGGGATCCGAAGCGGGGGAGTTCGGACTTCGGCACGTACCGACCCCACAAGGGTCAAATTCGGCCGAATCCGAACTGTACCGAATTTTTTTTTTTTGACAGCCCTAGTTTTAAGTACTGAATCGTTCACATCTTGTTAGATACAGACTTACATAAGAAAAGCCATGCCGGATCAGACCAAGGCCCATCAAGTCCAGCAGTCTGTTCACACAGTGGCCAACCAGGTGCCTCTAGGAAGCCACAAACAAGACAACTGCAGCAGTATTATCCTGCCTGTGTTTCAAAGCTCCTAATATAATAGGCATGCTCCTCTGATCCTGGAGAGACTTAATTTATGAACCACTTTATACTTACATTAGATTATCTACAAATGTAGCAGAATAGTGAAACTGAAATGTCCAAATAAAACAGTAGTCCAGTGACATCTTAAGAACGAACACAATTTATTCTAGTTTAAGCTTTTGTGAATTAGTGCTTACCTCATAAAGTACATGAAGTGTTCATCTTTTGGGCAGATATATTTAAGAGCAAATAATGAAGGGGATGTGTTAGAGAGGCCAGTTTAAAACAAGATCAATCAAGAGAGTTGTCAGTCCACTCAGAATGAGTGAGACTCACCCCCAGGTGTTTTTAAAAGCAAAGTTGGATTGGCATAATTTAGGAAAGTGTAGCGTGAAACATGATAAGCAGGTTTGGTTAAAAAAATATAGAGCCATACCTGAGCTAATGTCACAGAATTATTGATTATATTTCACTTTTTGTTTGAGGTGTTGAAAATGGGTGCACTTCACATAGACTGTCCCAAACTATCTTCTGCTTAGGTATTCATTGAGATCATACGATTGCAGGGTACAATTATTATACACACACACGCACACACACGTGGAATATCATCTGTCTTTTTCTCCATATCTTGGTCCCTTGTGAGGAAAGATGCCATAGCCCACTTACTGCTAGGGTCATATAGAGGTAGATGCTCCATTGCTATTCATCATATGATTGTTTTATTGGAAGCTTTGTCTTTTGGGGCCCATCCCTGGGAAGAAATCTACAGAAAGGCTCAAGAGTTTGTGGAACATGAACAGCTACAGGCAGAAGCTGTAGCTCAGTAATAAGAGTTCCTGCCTTGTATGTGTAAGGACCCTAGAGTACAATCTGTCTTAAGAAGTTTCAAGTAACTGTTAGGAAAGGCATCTACGCATCCACCGCCAGTTATTGTCTATCACATGAACTGTTATTTTACATTTTTATAAGGCAGTTCCTTTTTTGGATAGAAATAAGGTTTTTGAGGGGGCCTCTGGTATAATCTTTTTTTTTTAATATAGGTCAGAAAATCAGCCCTGAAGGAAAAGCCAAGATTCAGCTTCAGCTGGTATTGCATGCAGGGGAGACCACCAACTTCCATTTCTCTAACGAGAGTACAGCTGTGAAAGAGCGAGATGCAGTAAAGGATCTTCTTCAGCAGTTGTTACCCAAGTTCAAGAGGAAAGCTAATAAAGAACTTGAGGAAAAGAACAGGTAATAAAGGTGGTTTTTAAAAAGGGAGAGGTGCTCCCTAGTTTGAAAGTCTTTGCTAGACAGTAATCCTGTGGTGAAAATCCATGGCTTGGATCCGAGTGCGCCGTTGCAGGAGTAGAAATAATGGAAGTCCTTAATTTTCCTTCCCTCCCACTGCAGTCCCCTACAACGCTCTGTACCATGCTATTTTGGAATGAATTCTTAGGAAGACCTTTTTGGAAGTCTGCAGTGAGGAGTAGGAGGTGGGAAAGCTCTGTTGCAAGAGCAGGACTCAACATGGAAATTGGGGTTCAAGCTAGTATTTTATTGAACCAACTTTGATCGGTATGGTAAAATAACGAACATTAAAATACATGCTGTCATCTTATTTGGGGATGATTATTGGTTCCACTTTACAATAGAGTGGAGAAGCATGTATCCTGGGTTCTTTAAAAAAGCTGTATATTTATGAAATAACGTAAGACTTGAATGAGTGTGATATAAGCTGTTTTAAGTATTTTAAACTAATTGGAACTGAATTGTACGTGGTGAAAGTGGTACGCTGAATCATTTCCTTTGTATTCAGTAGTTTTACTATAAGAGTCGCAGGTTAGGACTGGAAAAGACCAATCCTTCTAGAAAAGAATAGATCGGCTCTAAAAGAGGGGGTCTGTGGAAGGGAAATAGTAAGTGGTGCTGTTTTAAGAGTTATACAGTGTTATGATATGTAGCTTCTCTGGTAATTCTGAGCTTCCTGTTATGCAAAAATTATGTAACCCATTCTGGAAGCAGAAGAGCATTTTTTAATTTAGATTTGTTTTTCTAATGCAGTGCTCTAGCATAAGATGTAAAATAGCCCTTTCATGAGTCAAATTACATTTGGCGCTTGAATGGGGCTATTTGGATCCAGCTCCTTATATTCCTTTTAATCAGTTTTAAATAACATTAGTTTATGATCCTTCAATGGCAAAATAAAAATTTCATTTGAAAATACCTTAAGAGGAAAGGCAAAAAAGCAAACTATTTTAATATGCCTCTTCAAAGTCCAGTCACTATTGGAATCATCTGCACTATGTTATACCTTTGTATCATAGTTATTTGTCAATTAGCATTACTTTGCTGTGAATGTTTCATTGTAAATATGTAGAATAAGGGAGCATTCATTAGCTTCTTTCAGATGAGTGCTATTTTTCATTGTTTTCATTTTAGTTTGCCTCTCAAAATACTGTTAACTTATGGTCACTTGCACAGAAACTCTAAATTCCTAAAATCTAGTAATCTAGTAAATTATCTTGGAAATGTATATTCCCATACTATTTTAAATCTTCTCTTATCAGAATGCTGCAAGAAGATCCTGTTTTGTTTCAGCTTTATAAAGACCTTGTTGTGAGTCAGGTGATCAGCGCTGAAGAATTCTGGGCCAACCGTTTAAGCATTAATGCTATAGATAATTCTACTGCGTCGAATAAGCAGGATGTGGGCATTTCTGCAGCTTTCCTGGTATGTTCATTGTTATGTTCGTGTGGTTTTTAACTGGTGAAAGTGACCTTTTTTGGAATGCAAAATGGAATTTTGCAGTAACATGTGATGGAGCTAGAATTTAAACTTAAAGTGGGAATATTCTGTGACAAATAAAACTAATGCAGTACCAGGTTTCTTTCATCGATTCAGTTAAAATAAAACATCTGTTGGTTCCCCTTGGAGAGGAAGGCAGGGCATAAAAGAAGTAAATGACATAAAATAAATTTTCACAATATCCTTACTTGTTTGTTCTTACAGGAAATACAGCTGGGATCTGAATAGATCCATGTGTGTGCAGAACTAGTTCTACATCCACACTGGGTTTGCCTGATAACTCTCTCCAGCTATAGTTTCTTATGCAGCATTGCAAGCTACTCTAGAGATTCCCAAGTGTCTAGAATAAGAATTTAAAGTCACTGTCCCTTTTCCAAGGGTGGAGGAATCCTGTTGTTGCTTGTTGTGGGATATAAGCATCACATGTCGCTGCTTGTATTATTTATAATCTTCCATTCAACCGTTTATTTTCCTGATGGTAGCTGCTTAATTATACAGTGTTTATAAACCAGGAAAACAATTCAACTTATAAACATCAGAAAAATCATATGTCATGCAAGTCACACTCAATCTTGAGAGGAACAATAAAATGTTTTAATGTGCATTTCTTTGAGTGGTAATAAATAGGCAGGACTTTCGATATATTAGAGCCCATTCCTGAAGGGAGGGTTAGATCCATGGTGGCCAGGAGTGGCGCAGCTGTGCCGCCTCATCAGAGGCTTCCCAGCTTCTGGAGAGACAAAAAAAGACTTTCAAAAAATTAAAAAAACGGGGAAACAAAAAAAAGTGGCATAGCCACACCGCTTCTCAAGGGGGCATTCCCGGGGCAAACGAGGTTAGGAAACTGCCCAAAGTCAGCCCTCGGGAACACCCCCCCCCCATGCCAGTGCGTCCTTTCCCTTCTGGGAAATCTCTGCTGGTGTGGCTACGCTGGCGGCAGGGGTCACCAGCTCCCAAACATGGGCGTGTTTGCCCTCACACCAGCATAGGTGCTACCTTATTCCATGATAAAGTGGCACCTACACCGATGTGAGGTCACCCTCTCCTAAGGAGTTCCCCCCCCTTCAGGAACGGGCTGCCCATTTCACTGTGGTATGCAGAAGGCATTCAGTTGTGCTGAGAATGTTCTGTTCCCATTTTATTTGAATAGATATCCAGTGTATATAAGCATGACTGAAACCCATATGCTTCAGATCAATGATTTCAATGGATAAAAGATTTTAATACAAAAATATTTATTACGCTTGCTTACTATAATAAAGAGTAGGTGATCTATAGAGGACTAAATTCACGCAGTGTAACTATACTTCGTTGTATAGCTCTGAAGAAAGTAAGGTACCCATGGTCCAAGCTGCTGCTTTGGCCCACAATGTAAAACAGGCAAGCATAGAATGTGGTCTTATAATGATTTTGAGATCGCCACTGAGTCTTTATAAGGATATGTCCAAGACAATTGGTTGCATAATACACACAGGGTACCGGCTTTATGTAATCATGACTTGACAGTTTTTAAAATGTTTCCTATGTTTCTTTTTTTGTAGGCTGATGTTCGACCTCAAACAGATGGATGCAATGGCCTGAGGTATAATTTAACTTCAGATATCATTGAGTCTATATTTCGGACTTATCCTGCAGGTAAATAATTCATTTTAGTGCTGAATTCTAACATAAGGGTCATTAAATGTTTTACTCTTCTCTGCACTTCATGTACTGCCTTGGAAACATTTCCCCCCATTATACAACCCTCAGTTAAACCTTTAAATCATCATATGCTCTTGGTCAGACATCTTGTTCTATTGATCAAGGCAGGGGAGAACAAAAGCAGTAGAGCACAAAAAAAAATTCTTTGTATGCTTCTGTCTTGCCTCTTTTTTCCCAGCTGGGAAGTGACGTCTATAGAAATGGGGGGGGGAAGGAACTGATAGCAGAGTGGCAATTGGAAGAATTGCAGTTGTAACATGGTTCAAGAGGGGAGCTATGGAATGTATAGGGCAGAAATAGGATTTATCCTCAAGTTTCAAGTATCCCAACCATTTCAAGTAGTATGAAGTGAGGTACTCTACCTCAAGCCAAATTGTTGAGTATCTGAGGAAGTGAAAGAATTGGCCTGCCCCTTAATGTTGAAAGTCCACTTGCCAACCAACCTTAAATCAATATTGCTAGTGAGTATTACAGGCTGTTAACTAAGCACACAGTGCTAAATGCACAATTAGCAATCTGATTTTCAATTTCCTTATTTATTTTAAAGTCGATACCATACCAAACACATTTCTGCAAACCCCTGTGGACATCTGATGTCCTATAGAATTAACATCCATTAAAACACCAAATGCGTGGCATGAAAAATGATATAAAATGCAGTAGATCGCAGATAGTGAAATGGGACAGAGCAGTTGGCCTCGGGCAGAACAATCCTAACAGGGAGGGAGGGGATAAGAGCCAGCTCCCTAAGCCTTTTTGGGCCAGGAACGCCCCTTTTTGCAGGTGCCAAGTTACGCTGCAAAAAGGCAGGCGTAGCCCCATGGAACTCAATGGAGAGTTTCAAAGGGGTTTCTTGAAAAAGTCATTCAAGAGGCAGCACAGCTGCGCCATCCCCAGGCGCTTCTTAACCGCCTCCACCCCTTAGGATTGCACAGTAAAACTTTGGGTCATCAGCCTGATAACATTGAATGGTGGGTACAGGGCAGTAGGGAGACAAACAGGGTTAACATAGGGCGAAAACGCATGGTCGCTTTATCCTCCTTTAATCCCTCTTTTAGCCAGGATCAAACGCACACTAGGCGAAACGCATTTCGTTTGATCCTGGCTGAATCCTGGCTGAAACAGGCTGAAAAAAAAAAGAAACAGTTATTAAAGGAGGATAAAGCGACAATGCGTTTTCACCCTTAGAGTGACTTTTCTGATTGGGTAGGACAAGAAGAAGGAAACTTCTGCCCATTGTGTGTTAACAGAATTTGGAAGCCCTTTAGTTGATATTGAATACAAATGGGAAAAATTTTTTTAAATGTGCATTGGTATGAACTGTTGTATCTAATTTTGAAATCTGAACCCATGTGCAGATAATGGGAAAGGATTATGTTTTAATTTACTCTCCATCAGTTCTGTAATTCACTCCCCATATTGCACTTTACCCAGAATGCTGAACTGTGTCCATGAGAAACAAGCTTAAAACAATCATAACATTTTGTTGTAAACATCCCCTTGTTGTATTCTGAGTTAAGTATACCTTGCTTCATATTTACAGTAAAAGTGAAATATGCAGAAAATGTTCCTCATAATATGACGGAGAAAGAATTCTGGACGCGATTCTTCCAGTCTCACTATTTTCATAGAGACAGGTTGAATGCAGGATCAAAAGACCTTTTTGCAGAATGTGCCAAAATGGATGAAAAGGGTATGTTTTTCTTTCTTCCCTTCTCAGCAAGTGCTAGTTAGAGCTTCTAGCTAAGTTTCAACCTCTGTAATTTAAACAATATGTAATAGTCTCACTAATTAAACATGGTACCTAAGAGCAAATTAGTTCTGAAATTAGTAAAGTATTTGTTGGAAAAAGTATTTAACAATCCACTTCTCTTTGCCTTCCTAGTGTGAGTTAGATTATTGAAATCAGAAAATCAATTGAAACTTATTTACTCAGAAGTAGGTTCCGTAGATTTGAATGGCACTTGCTTATTTTTAAGATTGCCACCATCATGTCTGTAAGATGAAAACTGCTTATTGGTGTTCAGTTTTTGTTCTATAAGATTGCATGCTTGGTGGTTTGTATGTTGAGAAGGAGGAAGCAAGAAGGCGAAAAGACACATCACATTGTACAAAGATGATTCACAGCTAGAGAACTACATGCTGTTTGTGAAAGTTTCATAGGCACAATCTACTCAGTATCCATAAAAGTGAGATGGCAAAGGCCCTATAGGTGGTCAATTCCATTTAGTTATGAAAGGGCGGCAAATACTTCAGTTGTATAGGTAAAGTTTGGTTAGTGTACAGTGCAGAGAAAACACCAAATTCTGGCACCAAATTATATTTTGGTTTACAGCAGGGGTGTCAAACTCAATTGTTACGAGGGCCGGATATGGCATAAATGTCACTTGATTGGGCTGGGCCATGCCTCGCCTTGAGAGTGGGGTAGGCAGCTAGCTCGCGGGCCGGGTAAGAGCTCTTAAAGGGCCAGATCCGGCCCTCGGGCCTTACGTTTGACATCCCTGGTTTAGAGTGTATAAATCAGCTTATGAGCTGTGGACCTATGAGGAGTCAGAGGGGAGGGCTGCTTTATGCTCCCTGATGTGGTTCATTTACCTCCTTGCCTTACTGTATATCAGCATTTGTGATTGGTTAAAAAACCAAAAATAGAGACCATAATATTGCAGTGTAGTGTTGTAAGATGTCAGGTTTTTTAAAGCTGTGATATCTGAGCTCACACATGCACAAGCATCATTTCTTAGTTCAGGTTTTTTTAACTTTCAAAAAGGTTTTCAGATTTTTTGCAAACCTGCCCCCCCCCCCCCCCAATCCATGTCTGGTTCCATTGTGTGGATTTTTTGATCAGCACAGGGAAGCCATGTTGATGATTAGGTATGTAGATGAACTTGAAAGAAACCATACATTTAAAAAGAAAATTAAAATAATGATGCAAATTACTAAGTACATGTATGTGTGAATGGGGTGGGGACTAATTTGGATGGTTTTGTACATTTATTCACAAGACTGATCATGAATATTTTGTTAATTTTTTAACAGTTGGATATTCAGATTTTATGAATGCTGTGAAATTTGCAAAGCTTAGAAAACTTTTCTTAAGATTTACACTTCATATCATTTCTGGGCTTTAATTCTATAATTCTGTTGTATAACTATAATTGTGGGTTTTTTCTTCAATGTAGGGTTGAAGACAATGGTCTCTCAAGGGGTGAAAAATCCTTTATTAGATTTAACAGCACTGGAAGATAAATCATTGGACGAAGTAAGTACAGGTGATTTAAATTATAAATTGTAAAGAATACCAGGAATGGGTTGAATGTAAATCATTTATCGGTGATCCAGTGAACACATTTGGGTTTTGGATAAAGAAGGATCCATAACCAGTTATCTAGGGAAATATCTCTAAGATTGATAGAGTGATCCCTAAGAGTTTAATGGGAAATAGCTCTGGTGAAAGTAGTGATCCCAGGCCAGTTTAATGGAGAAACTGGGAAAGTGTGTTAATGTTCCTAACTCTTCCAACTAAAGAACCACTGTGTAAAAAACAGGTTTAAGAAATCAGTGACTCCCAAAAGAAATCACTCTCAGTAGAAAATAAAAGTTTAAACACTTGTATGCGGACCACCTTGATACATTTGGAGTTACAATATATCACTTGAACATAACCATCTCAAGTATTATTTCTGTGAAGTGTATGGCTTTCATTATGCTCAGATAGGGGGTAATTGGATATTGGTGAGTAAAAATCTTTCAGTACTCATGCTGTATATCATTTCATCAAACTGTAGTGCAGGGAACTTAGTAACAGTTTCACTTTTGAGTTGTAGTCCCCGCTCTAGTAAAAAACGCAGTCATTATTATTTCAGCTTTTTCCATCTTGTGACAGACAACGGGGTCTCATTCAAACTCACTGTAATGGCTGTCTCTTGTAGGGTTATGGTGTTTCCTTGGGACCTTCCACATCCAACTCGGTCAATAAATCAGTAAAGGAGAGTAGCAATGCTGCCATCATAAAACGCTTTAACCATCACAGTGCCATGGTCCTTGCTGCCGGACTCCGGAAACAGTGAGTATCGGCACAGAACATGCGGTGAATTTTAAAATTACATGAGAATGACAGAGCTAGAAGCTTTGATCCCTCTAGTTTGATTCCAAGAATTTAACATGGAAAGGCAGTCCTTCACCCTCTCAAAATGTTTGTAACTTGAATCATTTGACCAAGTTGCAATATGTTGAAAGCAAATAATTAAAAATATCAAAAAATTTTCCAGTTGAGGTAGGCTTCCACTACTTAAGAGATAAATAATTATAGAAGGGCCTTTACCCTGGCCAGGTGGGCAGCCTTACCCTCTGCTATGCTAGAGGGGAAATTTAAGAAGATACCCAGGGAGGAGAGATTCTGCCCTGTATATCAGGGGACTTAGAAACTATCGAGCACGCCCTCCTGAACTGTAATTTGTATACATTACCCTGTTCTAAGTTTATTGAGCCCCTCTTATTGAGAATGGGACCTGACAGGACAGGAGAAAAGATTGAGTTGCTCTTACAAGGGGATAATCCTTCAATCACTTTACAGCAGAGTGGATAAAAATCAATGATTTTTTAAAAAAAAAATTTAAAAAATCGAATTTTTTTTAAAATTTAAATCGGATTTTTTGATTTAAATCGGATTTTTAAAAATAAAATGCTTTTGGAGAAAAAAACTTTCTAAAGATAGTTTTCTATTTAAGTGACATTATAGTCCAAAGGCTATTCATCAGGAAATAAGGATTTGTTTTTAATTATGTAGCATGAGGCTTTATATTTATGCAATGTTTAAATTTTTTGGTAAATGAATTCCATTAATCCATTCACAATGTCATGCTCTTCCAGAGGTTTCTGTAAGATTATTTGGGGGAGTTTTTCTAAAGAGAAGATATTATCACAGATGCTTGTTCTTGCAGTTCTCAAAAGTGTGAATTTGTGTCTACAGAGATAACATGCCTTTTCTTCACAGAAAAAATGTTATAAAATAAACATACAAAGTTGAGGGGAAAAACTTAATCCCATTGTTCCTTTGCCATACATAGAATCAACCCCTTACCTCTTAAATGCTAAGTTCCAAGAGGTTCAATGAATAGATTGTTTGGAGTGGAATAGATCTTCACAAGTAGATAAGTGTGAAACAGTAAAAATGAAAGTGCAACCTTGTGAGCAGAATACTCCACAAGTCTTGGGATCTTTGTGTAATAATTGTGCAAGTTAGTTGCATGTCTGTGCAACTCAGACTTGAGGCAAGTGCTGAAGGCACTTTGATTATGGAATCCTGCATGGCGGGGAGAGGGGTGGGGATGGGGTGGGGGAGGTAGTTGTTAATTTCCTGCATTGTGCAGGGGGTTGGACTAGATGATCCTGGTGGTCCCTTCCAACTCAGTGATTCTAACCTCTTCCCAATCCCACTGGGTTCCAACAACTGCACTAACACTTAACTGTACAGAATAGGCACTTGAATGTAGAAGCAAATCCAAAGGGGTGGTGGAAATAGTAACTGGGATCTGTAAGTCCTTGGCAAGACCTTGAAGTGCTTACCAGTCAACTAATAAGTGTTCACTGGTTCTAGGCCCTTCTTCCCAGGGCTCGCCTGACATTGTCCAAACAATGAAGTCTCTACCTGGAACTTCAGTCCTGCAGCAGGAATCCCTGAAGTTCTCTGCTCCAGTCCTTGGTCCCCCTTTTCCATCTTTCCACCAGGCTGTTTCTCCTCGGCCTGTTCTTTCTGCAAGCCTGTTCCAGCCTAGGCCTACCAACTGTATCTCCCTCCTCCCCTCTAGAAAAAGGCAGGCCAGCCTCTCCAAAGCCAGGACTGCTGGGAGATATAGCCCCTCTGAGATTCTATTACATTTGTGTTTATAGCCTGAGATTTATCACAATATTATCTCCCTGGAGGAGAAAACCTATAATGGCAGCAGGCCATAAAAGAGACCCAGTTTTGGAGTATCTTAATTAAGTTCCTCTACCTATGGGTAGCCGGCTCAAGGTTGACTCAGTCTTCCATCCTTCTGAGGTCGGTAAAATGAGTACCCAGCTTGCTGGGGGTAAAGGGAATATGACTGGGGAAGGCACTGGCAAACCACCCCATAAACAAAGTCTGCCTAGAAAATGTCGGGATGTGACATCACCCCATGGGTCAAGAATGACCCAGTGCTTGCACAGGGGACCTTTACCTATGGGTAAGGCAGGCATGTGTGCAAAATGCAAACACTGCAGCAAAGAAATGCAAGGCCTGATGGCCCAAATGAAGCAATATTATAAGAAGTTAGGTTTATGTAGAAAACCATGATTTAAATATAGTCTTACTCATGATTTAAATCGTGAAAATCTAGTCTTACTGACTAGTGATTTAAATTGTGATTTAAATCGATTTGATTTAAATCAAATACACCCTGCTTTACAGGTTGCAAAATTTTGCTTGGCAGCAATGAAAAATCAACGCCATAGAACAGTCTCTTAGCCCAATTGGCAGAAGTGTCTTGGCTGATATTTCTCTTTTTAAGTGTTATAAGATTCGGACTGTAATTCTTTGTTTGTAAGAATATTTTAGTCCATGTTTCTGGTTTTATCTGGTTAAGGGCCGTAATTAAACAATCTGAACTGGTTCAGTGGTAGATCTTTAAGGTAAATCTGGGTGCATGGAGGACTTGGCCCCAAATGCATGTGCATGGTAAAGTGTGTGGGTTAAGTGCCATCAAGTTGCTTCCAACTTATGGTGACCCTATGAATTAATGACCTACAAAACGTCCTGTTAACAGCCTCATTCAGGTCTTGCGAACCTGTTTAGTACACGTCTCCACTGTCCAGTAATCCAGCTCTACACATGCTGGTGCCGATAATTTAAAAGAAAAAAGGAGAAATGTAAAATTGAGAATTTAAAAATCTGTGTGGACTGGGGGAAGCGCTTTTTTCAGATTCCAATTAATATGTTATCCAGGACTCTTCCCTTCAAAGTGGTCCAAGCCCTTAAAAGCTTATGGCATCTCATGCTTTTGAGGGGCGAAGATCAAGATCGAAAATGCCATTCACAGTGCTGTGTTCAGGCATAACGTCTTTCATCTCTTTGTGCATTGGCAGCTTCTTGGTTTCCAGAGTAGTACTCCAAAGGATTACTTCTGGAAGAAAATACTCTCCATTACTCTTCCCTTTTCTTTCTTGGGTGCATGCTTTACTGTTGCATAGAAGAGATGGGACTGGATCCCAGCAAGTGTTTAGTAGAACTCGGGGGGGTGGGGGGCGAGAGATGTATGGAATAGCTTGGGAGAAACTAATATACAGCATGATTCATGGTTTTCAGAGAAGCACAAAATGATCACTATAGCGAGACCGGTAGTATGGATGGAAACTCCAAGGATTCAGATTTCTTTCAGCCACCGATAAAAAAGGTAAGGCCAAAGGCTGCCTTTGCAAATTCTAAAGAAGCAAAAATAAAAACTATGTTTTAGGATTGATTGACAATACTCCATGTGTGTTCTTCACGGTGGAAAATCATGTTAGGAATGTTAATTATGCATGTGTCTACAGAATCTTGACTGTGTTTTATCTTGTAGGTAAAGCTGCAAGAATCAATTGAATATGAGGATTTAGAAAATAATAACAGCATTAAAACTATTGCACTAAACCTAAAGAAATCAGATAGGTATGTCTTATGAGTAAAATGAAACCGCTTGGGGCACAACAATGCCTTTTTACCATGTTGTAACAGTTTTACAGCCCATTCCTCAAATGATGGCGTACAGGGACGGCAGGGAAGAGGCACAGCAGCTTTTTTTGTTTAACTGGGGCCTTTTGCCCCATAGGGAACAGCGAGGCTGCGCCTGCTAAAAAGCAGGCGCAACACCACCGTTCCCGGCACCAGCATACCGGGCCAAACCAGGATAGGGAGCTGCCTAGCCGCCGGCTCCTCCCGGAACGCCCCCGGAATGCCCCCCTGCTCCGGCGCGGCCTCTCTACGCCGTGGCCTGTGCCACAGAGAGGCCGTGCCAGTGGAGGGGTGAGGCGGGGTCCTGTGGCACTCCACCGCCGGTGGGACTGGCCTCGCCGCCTCCTAAGAGGTTTTGAGGTGAAACCGCAGGAATGGGCTGTTAGTACTGCTTAAGCTGAAGCATATGCTCTTGTATTGTTATAGCTATTTTTTGCTATAACATGTTCCAAATTTGTTTTCACTTGCTTAAGTAACTTAAGCAGATAGTTAAGTAGACTGCAGGTGGTTGCAGTTCTTTCCTGGTGACATGACCTTTCTCTTGTCATTTTTCTGGTTTTTAATATTTTTTCTGAATTTAGAGAACCATGTGGCTACAATTTTTTTTGTGCATGTGCAAGGCCTGATGTTTCTTTTTGCTTGCAACGCATTGTGCTGGGTATGTTGTGCTCCAGCAGGTTGCCTGGCCTTGAAGAGCAGCACTGGGGATAGGACGGGAGGATGCAGACCTGAGTCTGGTGTTCACACGAAAGGTTGTCTAAGTGCAAGGATCCAAAGCACAGTAATCAGTTCACATAAGCTCTGTTGAAGTAAAATCAGGGCCTGATTGTCTGTGCATGTCTGTGGAACATAGTATTCAAACCTGAAACTTGGCCTGGGTGGAAATGGACCTAATATCTGTAGTCCAAACATCCCTGTAACTTGATAATTCTGAGAGGAGTGCAAATAGGAGTGATTACTGCATGCAATTTCTGATGCATCTAAGTTTTAATACCTTTAATAGAGGAATTTACTTTTGTGCTTACTGGAAGCCAGTATACATGTCTTGTAACTTTAAAAAAAAGATTAACACATTATCATCGGGTCAACAAAAAATAGGTATTAAACCCCAAAAGCAAGCAGAAAATCCTTAAAATCGAAAATTGGATTCTGATTCTCAGAAGTTTAGTAAAGCACTTTTTTTTGTCTTCAACAGGTATTATCATGGTCCAACACCAATTCAGTCACAGCAATATGCAACTAGTCAGGATATTATTAATTCTTTGCATAGTATTAGACAAGAAATGGAAATCTATGTCCCCAAACTAACTCAGGTAAGATGAATCAATGGCTGTGCTTTATTAAAGGGGGAAAACATTTTTGTGGTTTGTATTTTTGAGGATTTGATAATGGTATTGATGCTGTTTACCTGCATATTTTCACCACGTAGAATAAACTTTATATTCCCTATCTTTTGCATGTTCGAGACTTCTTCCGTAGTTGTATTTATGAGGTAGAGGTTAACAAGCTTTCATATTTAACTTTATTAATGTATTGGTCTTTGCGTACAGTCACTGTTCATGCTGCAATTTTGTACACTGCAGCAGCCGTGTGCATAAATTCTCAAGGCTGCTGCACTTCTCACAAATTTATTATTTACTTCATTCATACCCTTCCTTTCTCTCCAGTGGGGACCCAAAGGAGTTCTTCCCTCCTCCATTTTATCCTCAGAACAACCTTGTTGTTAGGCTAAGATTGTGTGACTGCCCCAAAGTCACTCAGTGAGTTTCCATGGCAGAGTAGGAATTCGAACCCGGGTCTCCCGGGTCCTAGTCTGACACTCTAATCACTACACCACACTAGTGCTTCCGAGAGGAGCTGCTGACTGCCCCTGCATGCTCCCAGTGTGTTTAGTAGGGACTGATATCCATACCCTGCCCACCTCAAACAGAAAAGTATTCCACTGTTTCCTTAATATGGTTCTGGTAGGTCTTCAGGAGAAGAATTCACAATTGTGAAATCGGAGTGGATTGAAAAAATGATGGAATTAGTAGAAATGGCAAAACTTACGGCGTCGGTAAATCAAAAGGATGATAATGAATTTGCAAAAGATTGGGAGGCATGGATTAATTATTGTAGAGATGAACTTAAATGTGATATTAACAAATGTATTTTGATCTAATTCAGAAAGGATGTATTGGGCATTGATGGCTTTGTTATAATTGAATTAGAAAAACAATACAAAGAGGAAAAAAATGTTAACTAAAAGATCAGAGGAGGGGGGAGGGGAAGTCAAAGAATTATACTTTTTAAAATGCGCAATGGAATGTATAATGATTATTTGGAAAAATAAAATAAAAATTTCATTAAAAAAAAAAAGAATTCACAATTGTGGAACAACTGCATAAAGCATTTCTGCACCTTTGCTAGGTGGACATATTATGCAGACACATGATTAGATTCTCTGTCAGTCTTAAAGACTGTGAGAGAATATGTGGAAAAAGCCATCTTTTAGGAGCATGGCCATTTTGATGTATTACTGCACTTGTTAGGCATTAAGGACTGAATTATAAAAATTGTAATTATTGCTGAATTAACTTGCTATTTTTCCTGGGTTGTCCCTGGTTGTTTTGGAATTCCTTTCATTTAGGAATGAATCAACAGATCAGGATGGTTTTCCCACTGCATAGCCACATATTCCACTCTATGTGCTGTTCCTGAGGGTCTCCTGAATCCCAGGGGTAGTGTTTAGGGAAGGGCTTTTGTAGTGGGAGGAGCAGGGTCCACTCAGGGATTGTTGAACCCAGCTCAATTTCTTTTCAGAGAGGGGAGTGAAAGTTTTGTCTTTTTTTCTTTTTGCTCTGCCTTCAGATTAGTTGAAACAAATGATTATCGGTATATGCATGTTCTGATAGTATTTACCTCAGCTGTTTGTTGAGGAATTTATTCTATTAAATTTGAGTTCTCTAAACTGTGAATTTGTATTTAAAATAGTTTGTTTTAAACAGTCTCAGGAACCATTATGGCTGAAAGATAATCTATAAATGTAGTGAATAAACACATGCCCCCCTACAGTATATAACACAAGTATCAGCTTAGTATATCACTGGAAGATAATTTGTACAATGTAGTAACAATAATATGACCTATATCTATCTGAGCCCTTACAACTGATCTTACATCTTCATAGTTTTCCCTGTTTGGTGACAGAAAATTATTTTGGTTTCTCAAGGTTATTTCAAGCGGTGCTGCTAGTAGTGCTATCTCAGCCCTGTCACCTGGAGGAGCACTTATGCAGGGCGGGACACAGCAAGCCATAAACCGTAAGTACTTGTCGGACTCACTTATCTCTTCAGTTGTGCAATCTGTACCGTAGGGCCATGTAAGCAATGTAGGCTCTCTGTAATACAAGTTGAATAGCAATTAGGTTGTTTAATTGACCAGTTCATCCCTTGGCAGTGTTCTTTTCTGCTGCATGTACAAAGGGAATGGGATAGTTTGCTGAGAAACTTTCTCTTCTGAACTTTGGCATACGATGCTTGTCACAAACCCTGGCTGCTAATTGAACAAATTAGGCCTAAGAATTTGGTTTTTTTCCGGTTTAGCAATGTTCTTTCTATTCCATCCTTGAAAAGGATAATGTGTGAATAAAATGGCTTCATGCCCAGAACTGAATCTTAAAATATTCATAATGAAGGGAACACTGGTTTGCAGCAGTTATTTCTATGGGGAAATTAATTCTATGCTCAAAATTAATTCTAAGCTCAGACATGCTTATATCATGCGTTCAGAGGAGAAGAATTAAATGGTTTTGATAGTCATGTGAGTTTCACGTAATTGGGCCTGTATAAAACAGCCCTCCCTAAAACACTACTGACTCTCTCAGATGGTGGGTTGCATGAGACTATCTAATCTTTTTGAAATTCTATTTAATCTTTTTATCTTAAAATAAGATAAGAAAAGTGTATGTTTTTCGGTTTCTGATTTCATTGACATTGGCAAGTATATTTTGTATTACTGTGCTTCTTTCACGTTTAATCATTTTGAGTGGTTAGGTTGCTTTTAAATAAAAATCTTAAAAGATAACAAGAGTAATGTTTGGCTGGGATATAAGGTTTTCACTTGACACCTGGAATAAATAAACTTCTGATTTCTCTGAAAACCTGTAAAGATGGCTGTAGGAGAGAGTAATATCTCAATACACCCTGTGGTGTAGTGGTTAATGTGTTGCTTTGGAAGAGGCAAAGGGATTCTTAATTTCCACGTGCCTGTTTTAAAAGGGAGTGCTTCCCTCCTGGGTGGGTAATATTCGGTTACAATGCAGTCCTCCATGTTCCTGGGCCACCTCTATTTTTGAAGTACCTCCTTAGCAAAATATCCTTGTACCTTGTATACATATTATTTAAACAAATTACGTGAAACTGTCTGATATTGAGTCAGACCCATTGGTCCATGAAGGTCAGAGGTTGCATAGAAAATTTCTAAATAATAACAGGTTACACAGTGCTGCTTGTGATGTTTCATTCTCATGGGCAAGGAGATTGTGACATGGAAGAATAAAGGACTCACCTCCCAGCTGTGTTCTGTGGTTTTCTAGTTACATGGGGGAGTGTATAGACATAGCTTCTGGGGGATGCTTCATTGGGTAGACAGGGTATCAGAAGTTGGTATCTTTTTCTTCTATTTACTGTATTTCTATACCAGTTTTTTCCAGAATCTCATGGTACTTCTCACTTTAAAACCAAAACAATACAACTCTTTAGCTAATTTCATAGAATCATAGAGTTGGAAGGGACCACCAGGGTCATCAAGTCCAATTTAGAATCCTCTAAAGCAGGATTCCCCAACGTAATGGCTGTGGCTGCCATGGCACGCCCCAATACTTCCCCGGTGCCGTTTTCAGGAGTGGACAGGGACATTGTAAGGCATGGCTTTTTATTGGTTGCCCTCATTCAGATAGCAGCTGGAATAGCAACCGCAGCCACTGGAGTATCAGAAAGGCTGTTAAGCAACCAGGATTGTGGTTCCATTGCCCCTTCAGGATTTCCTTCTTTTTATTCCCCAATCTCTTTCTCCATCCCTTGGGCTTTCCATTGTTTCTTTTTATTTCCCCTTCTGCAAATCTGTTGCAAAGCAAGGAATGGCGTTCTGGGGTTAGGCTCCGCCTCCTGCAGAAGAAGCTGTTTTTGGGCAGCGCTCACTGTCCCCTCTCAAAATTTCAAGTGCCTGCAGATTTACAAAGGTTAGAGAACCCTGCTTTAAAACAACATAAGCATTGGCCTATCATGAATCATTTATTTATTGGATTGACATTACCAAATGGAGAAATGTGGCATATGAATCAGATGAATCACTTAAGCAGAGAAGTACCACTGAGGTTTTCCCGCAGCAGCCTTTTCTGGAATAGAGGCAACAACCTTGAAATGTTCTTGGTTTAATTTATGTAACCACCAGGAAGGGGAACAGGGGTCTTCTGCCAGCTGGGTGACCTTGGGCTAGTCACAGTTCTCTGAATTTTCTCAGCCCCACCTACCTCACAAGGTGTGTTTTGTGGAGAGGAAGGGAAGAAGACTGTAAGCCGGTTTGATTCTCCTTAAAAGGTAGAGAAAGTCGACATATAAAAACCAACTCTTCTTCTTCCTCCTCCTCCTTGTACTTCCAAAAGCACAGGATCTTCGTTTCCAACCTTGGTAAAGTCTTAAAGTGCAATTTATTCTTTCATGGTTCTGAGAAGTTCTATATTGATCTTAGAATCTTGGCCTTATGCCCACTGATAAGGGACCCTTTTATGTTGCAGGTATCCTGTACACACACCTTTCTATATCTACTGCCAAATATCATTATGCATTTATAAGCTGAGATAATTCATTAACATATGCTTCAGTGTGAACATAATTTTTGTGGTTTTTGTTAATTGCAGAGATGGTGCCAAATGATATTCAGTGTGAATTAAAACACTTGTATGTGGCAGTGGGGGAGCTGTTGAGACACTTCTGGTCCTGCTTTCCTGTTAATACACCATTCCTAGAAGAGAAGGTAAGCAGGATTAATAATATTCCTTTGGTTATTATTGTAATGATGCTTCTGTAACCTGTTCTGCAGTGAAATTTGCTTGAATGTCACATCCCTAAGCTACTAATTTAACAGCATAAATCTTTCTTATGAATAGTATACTACATGTATATGTTCTTTTGGTGAAGAACCCATTTATACAAGTGAGGGATCTTGTGAGGAACTCATGAAGTAAGGGAAAACCAATCTCTTCTACTCCCACTCTCCCATCACTATGGTTCTTCCTTCTCTCCTGCTGGCTACTGCCTGCTTGCCTTCCATGCCCCCCATATCCTCCTTCTCCCCCACCCCTCACTGGCATTCTTCTCTTGCCTCTGCTTACCCACCCCAGCTGCCTTCTTCCTTTGTCTGCTCCTTCAATGCTTATTAAGGTTAAAAAAACCCTACCTGTGGGTAGCCTCCTTCTGCATTTGTTCAGATTAGATACAGAACAAGTGTGTGGGAGGTGGGAGGGGAGACCTGCAGGAACTTGTAGGAGCTATCTCATTTCCCCCACTATTTTTTCTTTCCCTTCCCTGAAAGCCCTCTTTGCCTATCCCCTTTTCCTGTTTCCTTCTCTCCTGAACACAAACCTGCAAGCCTACCTTTATCTCCCCCCCACCCGTCAGCTTTTCCTCCTCCTGCTCCAGCAGCCTCTGCCTGGGAAAACTATGGCCCAGTTGCATGGTGCCTGGCCAGGCCCACTTGCATGGTAAGGAACCCACAATGCCTTGTGAGGGGCACCTCATTTTCCCCATATCCCTCTCCCCACATTACTTTTTCTTTCCCATCTAGATAACCCCCTTTTCCTCACCTTTCTCTGCTTCCTTCTCACCCATCAACCAACCAAGTTTTAACTGCCCTCCATCTGCAGCTCTATTTATTATGTACGTATTTTCTTTATACGCTGCTTTTTCCCCCTACTAGAGGCACAAAGCAGCTCACATAATTCTCCATTTTATTCTCACAGCAAACTTGTGAGTTAAGTTAGGCTCAAAATGTGTAACTGGTCCAAAGTCCTCCAGCAATTTTCCATGGCAAAGTTTGAAGCTGGGTCTCCTAGATCCTAGTCTGAAACTCTAAACACTGCGCTGCACTTCCTTTCATGGAGTGGCTGCTATTGAACACTAGTAAGCAGTCAGCCTGGATAAGACATGGCAGTTGCATGATAGCAAGTTGCTCAGTGGCTGCTGCCAGGTTTGTCCCTGAGGAGTTCTTCCTTAAAGGCCAAAACATCCCTGGAAAGGCCCTTTCCCTCTGCCTTTTACTGACAAAAAACAAGGCTTGAAGGCTAGCAGAACTGTTGCCTGAGGGCATTATTTTCTTAAAGCTACAGGTGCTTCTTTTACCATTTGGGGAAATTTTTAAAAAGCCCTGTGTGTGTATGTGTTTTAAGATTTCAGATTTTTCTGCAAACCTCTGTCATTTTTCAGGTGTGTAAAAAGATTTGTCTTGTCTATTCATGGCTCCAGTCTCTGGATTTAAGTATTCACAGATTAGGCCACATTAAGAATTAGATACCTTGAAGATGTATAGCTGTTTGTAGAGCAACAGTGAAGAAGAATTTTGCTACTGGCATGATTTTAGCAACAGCTGACATAGGCCTGTAGTTCACTGATCTTTCAGAATAGGTGATACTGCCTATACAAGTCTTTAAAATTGTGTAGCTCTTTTTTAAAAAATGAGTTTTTATTTTATTCAATAACTAGCTGTAAAATAGCAGTCTCCATTGTCGTCTCAGATGCCGCAGTGCCTCCTGATGTATTTCCTAGTATCCACTTGCCTTCAGTCTTGGGGCTGAAATCCAAAGGGTTTTGTAATGGATCTTAGGAAAGGAAACAGGGGGAACTGGATTATTCCGAACCAGCTGACTGTTCCGAGCTCACCTTCTGCAGAGGCTTCACAGCTATGGACCCTTGGTTTGGTAATAGTCGTAGACTTCTTTACAGCTCTGGAAGCCTTACCCAAGGCTGTGCAGGGAGCCCTCATTCCCCTTTCTTTGGAGACCTTGCACCAAGGCGGCGGTGGAGGAAAGGCCTCACTAGAAGTATTTCATGAGACCAGGAGGCATCACCTTTGCTTCTTGCAGGTCACCAGTTTGGAAGCAGTTTCTTCTGTCATAGGGAAGACACTTGATTGGGGCGCTCCTAGTATTTTGTGATTCACCCTGCCCCCATTGCAGCCGCTGTCCACTACCTTTTCCCAAAATTCCAGATGTGCCCCAACAAGTTTGCTCACCCCAGTGCAGAATTTTACTTCAGAGCATGTGTATTGCATTTAACTGGGCACGCTTTTAGTTGCATAGATTTAGAGAGCTTTTAATGTTTTTGCTGTTGTGTTGAAATTGGATGTAGCGAGCTTAACATTCAAGCAGAAGTGTTAATCATCACAGAAACGTCGGAAACCACTGATTCCAAAGTTCTGTGTATTTACAGTAACGTAGTTTGAACCTCAGTGTTGTTTTTTTTCCAGGTTGTGAAAATGAGGAGTAATTTGGAAAGATTTCAAGTTACAAAGCTCTGCCCATTCCAAGACAAAATTCGGAGACAGTATTTAAGCACAAACGTAAGAGGACAAAATCACTTTTAAGATCATGATGTATTTACCATGGATAGACTAGTGCCATTTTCTAGAATAAACTATGGTAGCCATTTACCATGTGGGATATGTGTACTTATCAGTTTTTTTTCTTGCCCAGGTATGTAAAATATAAAAATATGAACATACTGTGGTGTTTATAGAACTGTAATTGTAATTCAGATTGTTCTTTCTAGGAGTGCCAATTCTAGTGAGCCCCCTTGCTTTAACAAAATGGAGACAGTTAACAGATATAGGTGCTTTTAACTGGCAAATTGACTAAGTACTAGAGGTGACAAGGTACATGGACTTGAGAAACACTTCCTTTAACCAACCTCCTAGCCCTTGGACAGGAAAATACATCTATTTGTTCCTTGTAACTCATCACAGTAGAATAACATCACAATTAACATTTAGAGCAGGACCTCTCTGCAACGTTAAATGATTGCCTTTTTGCTACTCTGCCCCTAAGCCTTGTCACAATCAGATGTAAAATATCTAAAAATCTTGAAGCTTTTAGGGGGGGATGGAAATTTGGGGGGAAACCGAACTATATGCAGTGCTTTTCTATCTAACTTAAAATTCTTTTGCTGATCTAACAACATAAAATTCATCCGTTATATCTTAGCATATAAAATTGTACTGTTTGCTGAATTTACAAGTATCAGTATCTTCATTTTCTTCAAGAAGTTGCAAGTTGAGAGAGATGCATACTGTTACACTCCGTACTACCACAGAACATGCATCTTTAATTTTTGCCATCTGCAAAGTAGGAATGAATAATATGAAGTTAGAAAACAAATTCTGTAGTAAACAAAAGTGTATTATTTGGACAGAACCTCATAGAGTAACAGTTTTGTAGGACTACTGGCATGTTTGAACATTAAGCTACTAAGACAATAGTACAGAAGGGTATAATGTATGGGTGCAAAAACAGACACAATGAACCCACCTTGAGCACACTAGTAAAAATAATAAATGTATTCCAACAACAAAGATGAAAATACCATCCATCACAGCTACTGTAACAGTGCACTCAATATGTGGAGGGGGAGAAAGGGCAGCCTCTCCATCAGCTATGGAGGGGGCTGGAAGCAGCCTGTGTGACTGAGTTGTGGAAGATGCCCTCCCTTCCTTCACACTTTCTAGCTCTGGCTTGACTGGGCCAGTAAGAGAAGTGCAGAGGCTATGATTGCAGTAACGATGAAGCTACAGGTAAGATAGAGATTGGTTGGAGGAAGATGCCTGTGGCTGGCTGGCTCACCTCTTGGGGGGATAATTTGTTTTTAAGTATAGATTTTTGAAGAGTCGTCTTACGTTCGGGGTCTTCCTTTTAAGTAAATACGGTACGTTGGCTGATGAGGTGGATTTTTGCTGATCCTCCCTCTCTTTGCAGGCCTCTTTCTCCCTTCATGGACCGTTTCTGGGAGTTTCCTGTCCCCAAAGAACAGCATTTCAGGGGGAATTTGGGGCTGCAGCTGAAGCCTGGGAGGAGAGCAAGTCCCACTTAGCTGATGAAATCGCTTCTGCCAGCAAAGATTTTCTGTGGGGGTCCAAACTTATGCTCGCAGCCAAAAGTGAAATACTATGCTTATGTAACTGTTAACAGTATTTTTCCACGCTAACTATAATAGCTCTTGTATCTTTTTTTTCCAGCTGATAAATCACATAGAAGAGATGCTGCAAACAGCCTACAATAAATTCCACACATGGCAGTCCAGACGTATGCTGAAGAAGACGTGAAGACCCAGTGGGGTCAGAGTATGAGGGGAAGAATTTGCAATAGCTGTAGGACCACAACTACCCAGTGTGTAGATCTTACAGACATTACAGGGAAGTTAGCATCATCTGGACTGTTGAAAATGATGCTAACTGAACTTGCACACTTTTGGAAAAGGATCAGAGGTCAAACTTGAAAACTGGGGAGATAAAAGGAACCAAACCAGAAGAGCAGAGTGGCAAATATATATATATATGTGTGTGTGTGTATATATATATATATATATTAAAAAGACACTGTTTACTGCAGTTACTCAGGAACTGCTTTTGATTTTCATAAAGAGCTGCTTTCAGAAATAAAAGAAAACTTTAAAATGGGTGTGTTAATAAATCCAAGATTGTTTGTCTAGTTTTTTTAAATATGGCACAGGGTAGAACTTAACACATCTTTCTTCACTGTATCCTGGCATTTTATTAAATTCTGTTTGTACTTCTAGAAATAGGCTTAAATTTTTTTAAAATATAATGGAGAGACTGTTTTGCCTCAAATTCTTAAAGAGTACTTAATTGCTAAAAGACCAGTTTTGCCATGTCCCTACCAATCAACAGCCATTGCACTGAGAGAACTTTGGCACGAAAAGAGACGGCCCTGTCAGAAAGAGTGGTGTTCTTATGCAGAATTTTTACCAGCCATCAGGTTTGCATATTTTCTTTGGCGTGCAAGAGTGTGCTACTTCGTCGTCGTTGTTTTTTTCAGATAATATTTGTTTGGAGGTGAAAAATACATTTTAAAGTAGGTTTAAGAAACTTACTAAATTTTTGTACCATTAAGAAGAGGGGGAAAGAATCTTTAAATGTGCTTTTCTCAGCTCTCTCCTGATGACTGTTAGCGCTATATTTGGCGACTAGATAATCATTGAAGAGTGAATATGAAATATCTTTAGATATATTTGCAGTCTGCATCATATGCTGGTCCAAACATGAGGCATTTCACTCTAACCTTAGATGTACCTGCCATGTATTAAATACTTGACTCGTTAAAACAAAGTAAACTTGTTTTATATAGTCCTTGGAGTCAGACTCCTTATATTTCATTGTCTTAATGTCTTCCTCGTTAACAGAGTTTATACTAGGACCAAGAAACTGGCTTAGATTATGTGTGGTGAGACCTACTGAGGTATTTTTTAATAAACCAAGATGAATTGAACGGTGTTTAAAAGCAGCCATCCCATTCGTTGGAAAGATATAGTCCTCTTTTATGTTCACACTGGTTCATCTCCAAAGAGGATTATTAGGAGAATTGTAGTACTGTGTTAACAGTGTACATTTTGGATTGCTACCTGTCTTGAGTGTCTATATACTCTAGCACTGGTCAGTTTGTGAGCCACACCAGTTTCTCCTTGGGTAGGGTGTGTACATATTTACATACTCGTGCAGTGTTTTCCAGTGATTGATATTCTGCAACAGCCAGAACTCAAAGCAAGCCATTGTATGTATTTATGCTGAAATACTATGGAGCAGATTGAAGGCACTATTCTTAAGGAAGTTGCTGTTTGGCTTTTCAGAGAAGGCTGCATGTCATTGCTAGTAGTAACTAATGACCCTGTTGCAAAACGCACAAACTTATTTCTTTTCTACTGAGCTCAGCAAGTTATAGCGAATTGTGAAAAGCTGGAATTAATCATGAATAATAAACCTGATGCTCTTCTGGAAATGTCCTCTTGCTAAAAATGGTCCTTGGAATATGTAGTTATTTGTGTGTTTTGGTAAGCCACTCAAGAGCGCAATTTATTTCGATGGTGTGGCACCAAGATGGATATAACCCACCCTCCATTATGCGCATCATCGCTGCAACAAAGAGTGTACTTCTGATTGCAAAGAAAACCGAGGAATGCTTTAAGCAGGCTTTAGAGCTAAGGTGTGGTTGATCCTGTCGCTATTAAAGCATAAAAATATAAGCTTGCACTGACAATTCTGAGCAATAATTATCTTAAAGGTGGGTTCAAACAAAACTTGCACAGGCAGAGCAAATGCTCTGTTGGCAGTTACTTGTTTGGCAAAATATTGTTTTGTGTGTGTTTCATCCTGGTATTTCAAGTGTTAGTAGAAGTACCACGCTTCAGAGAGAGTAGTTGCAGAAGCGTCCCCAACCAGAGCTATGCACTTTGGATATTTTCAGTTATTTGGATAAGAACCACAATTTTCTCCCACCAGAAGATGGCAATAGTGATCTTATCGTTCACACTTCCCTGAAGTAGCTCTTCCCTCCATTTGCTGTCTGATCTCTGCTGATTTCAGTACTATTTGCGCATGGTCCAAACCTGATGAGTGGTCATTAACTGTGAATTGTTTTTTCGCTTAACCATACAGTCATTCAGAATCTGAAGTTGAACTTGTATTTAATGGAAACTCATAAAAATTGTATCACTGGCACTGATCAAACGTTATAGAATAAATCTGAATTCTGTAGTCGAGTCTTCTCTGATGCTTTAGGGTATTTATTTTGCGACTCTTCTCGAACCCAGACAACTGTTGAAGTTTAAAAATAGAATTGTGTAGTTTACTATTTTTGGGTGTTCCTTTGAATTTTGAGAATGAACTATGTCCAAACAATGTACAAGACTGTTGCTACCTGTGGCATTTTTTTTTCTTTTTTGAAGTTTGCAGTTGTATAATTACTAATTTAAGTGTTCGATCTAAAATATCAGAAATGGAGCTTTGCTCTCTGAACTGGACTTCTGTCTCTCACTGCAGGCTGCCATATTTCTTGAATTACTGACCCTGGAGGGCAGGGTAAAAAGGTAAAAAGGTCCCCTGTGCAAGCACCGGGTCATTCCTGACCCATGGGGTGACGTCACATCCCGGCGTTTACTAGGCAGACTTTGTTTACGGGTGGTTTGCCAGTGACTTCCCCAAGTTATCTTCCCTTTACCCCCAGCAAGCTGGGTACTCATTTTACTGACCTCGGAAGTCAATCTTGAGGTGGCTACCTGAAACCAACTTCCATTGGGATCGAATGCAGGTCGTGAGCAGAGCTGGGACTGCAGTACTGCAGCTTACCACTCTGCACCATGGGTCTCTTAGGAGGGCCGGGTACCCAATGGAAGTCTGCAGTAGGCGGGGAAATTGGCAAAAACTCCCCCTTTTGCCAGCAGAAAATAAACGTTGGATCCAGTCCATAGTAATTACACCTTATTATATATTGGTAGCCATAGGAAGCTGATTAAATGTTTGGGAGAATATGGTATCTTTAGCTATTTTTGTGGTTATGAAGCTTTATAAGATGAAATACAATTTTGGGATATTGTGAAATCATACATCTGGCAGTTGAACCCAACATACCTACAACCCTAGCACCTCTTTTTCTCTAATGAATCTTGTGGTGGAACTGTGCTTGAGTCCCTCTGTACATCTGTTGAATGCAATATACAATTCTCCTACTGAGGCTACGGCGTCTTGGATTTGTCAAAACGCAAACTGTATTCAAGTCCTGGCATCAAGAGCATGTAGGGACTCGCCTTCCTCTGGAGGCTGAGTCAAAGGCTGAAGTTTTTAAGAAGTGTTTTTGTACTCCCTCAAAAAACCCAAACTGGAAAACAAGATTAAAACTTCCTATTTTATTGTCATGGCCCCCTGACCTGGATAGCCCAAGCTAACCTGATACTGTCACAACTCAGAAGCTAAGCAGGGTTGGTCCTGGTTACTCCGTGGCTGGGAGACCACCAAGGAAACCCAGGGCTGTTACACAGAGGCAAGCAATGGCAAACCACCTCTGAATGCTGCTTGCCTTGAAAATCCCACAGGGCCACTATAAACTGTCTGATTTAACAGCACTTTTCACCACCACCATTATCATGTCTGTGCTGCGTTTCTAACTCATTGCACTCTAATGGCTCACAAGCTTTTGTCCTAATTATTCCAGTAATCCTAGCATCCCTTATACTTGAAAGGTGTTTGACCATCAGTTTATCTAAAAATAGCATGCTATCATGCTCCTGAACAAACCATCTTTGTTAATTGATTATCCTTCTAAGTACCACCCAGGCCCAAACTTATCTTTCACTGGGAAAATGAGTATCATCATGGCACAGGCTCTAGTTATAGGCAATGCATCTTTCCTTGACCAATTTCAATCTGGCTGTCAAAATCTTTTTATACCTTAGTTGGACCAGCAGAGGACAGTTAATGTGGAGGGATAATACAGATCTCCTGGGTTGTCTAGATTTCTTGGCACCTTTTGATTGTAGGCTACCAGATTTATGACATGCCAGAATTTAATAGCTAGTCAAGATATAAAAGGTAAAGGTCCCCTGTGCAAGCACTGGGTCATTCCTGACCCATGGGGTGACTTCACATCCTGACATTTACTAGGCAGACTTTGTTTACAGGGTGGTTTGCCAGTGCCTTCCCCAGTCATCTTCCCTTTGCCCCCAGCAACCTGGGTACTCATTTGACCGACCTCGGAAGGATGGAAGGCTGAGTCAACCTTGATCCGGCTACCTGAAACCAACTTCTGTTGGGATCGAACTCAGGTTGTGAGCAGAGCTTGGACTGCAGTACTGCAGCTTACCACTCTGCACCACAGGGCTCTTATGAAGATATTGCATTACAGGAAATGCTGTTCTTTCTGGTAGGCACTGAAAAGTAGTGGGGGGGATATATCTTCTTATCCAAGAGCTTTTCTGTGGTGTTTAATGGATCCATTGAGGTTCTATGGTCTAATGTCTAATTTCACTATCTTGCTGCATCAGACCAAACCCAGTAGAGAGACAGTGTGGTGTGGTGGTTAGAGTGTCGGGCTAAGATCTGAGAGACCCAGGTTCAAATCCTTGCTTTGCAATGGAAGCTTGCTGGGTGACCTCGGACCAGTCACACAGCCTAATCTGAGGGTGAAATGGAGAACAGTAGAGTGATGTAAACCACATTGGGGGGGGGGGGAGCCGAGAGAAGGTGAGAAGCATCTGGTTTGGGCAAGCTCAATACAAATGGACAAAAGGAACATTGCTTCTGATTGCTCACACAGGGATGGGGAAGACATGAAGGGATGGTAACGTAAAGTGGGATTGCCACTTAAGGATGCCCAAGGGCACATGGCAAGTCAAGAGAGAGAGAGTGTGTGGAGGTGCTTCTATGCTAATACATAGCCTCCAAGCGAAAATGGAGTTAGAGTGCATGGTGCATAGAGTGCATGGACTCTACAGAACTATATCCCTGCTGAGCTCCCTCCCCTGGCTCTGCCTCCAAATGTCCAGGAATTTCCCATCCCAGTAATTGAGGATGAGAACTTGACAAACTCTCCCCATGACCCATAAGAGAGCAACCTCTCCCCTTTCTTTGGAAACTGAAACCCAGCAGCATCTTTCCCCTACTTCCTTGAAGCAGGAGGTGCTTCCAATAGTCTCTGTATCTTTGGGATCACCCATTCAGAAGCAGTTGCCTTGGTCATAGGAGATTATTTGGCAGGGAAGTCCCCAATATTTTGTGATAGATCCATCTCCCCATGGTGGCCATTTTGTGACTGGCTCAAACACACCATTTTGTGGTGGTGTCTACTGTGCTTTCTCAAAATTCCCATGGGTTTCACAAGGTTGGGGAGGGAGGGAAGTCCTGGTCTGTCCAGTACATTTTATGCTGCCTTTCTTCTAAAGAGCCCAAGGTGGTGTAGGTGGTTTTCCCTTCCCATTTGAGACAAATGGGAAGGGAAAACCACCTACATCACCGTGACAAGCCTCTGCTGCCACCCCTGCAAATCATCTGTCCCCTGTAGCAGACACAACCCAGAATTAGAAAGCAGTGTCTTGTCCTGACATGCGCACCAGCTCGTTCCAAGCAGGCAATGCGGCTTGAAATGATTCTGGGAAAGAAGTTTTCAACTGTTTTGCCAAAGGAATTATGACAAAGTGCACTGTCCAAGGACAGTTTCTGATTGGTTCTGATTATTGCACATTTTTTGTATGAGCTGAGGTTTTTACCTCTGATTTTTTTAATGTAAATGAGCTAGCAGGAAGAAAGCATTCAGCCTAATATTTGTCTTCAAGTGGATAGTGTTTTCTTTGAATACTTTATGTAGTGAGGAGAGGACTATCCCATAAAGTGATATTTCATTAAGTGGAGGACTATTACATAAAGACACTATCTCAGTACTGACACCCTCCCCAGACAAATGGGGTTGATCCTGGTAATTAGCTCAGAGCCCTAAATTCCATCTATAGGGTTGCCAGATCCCTCTTTGCCTCCAACGGGAGGTTTTGGAGGCAGAGCCTGAGGAGGGCGGGGTTTGAGAAGGGGAGGGACTTCATTGCCATAGAGTCCAATGGCCAAAGCGGCCATTTTCTTCAGGTGAACTGATCTCTGTCAGCTGGAGATCAGTTGTAATAGCAGGAGATCTCCAGCTAGTACCTGGAGGTCGGCAACCCTATCCATCTAGGTTGTGAATGCTGATCAGTTAGCAAACTGATCTTAAAATCCTCTCTTGAGGGAGTCCAGTCACCTTGCAGACTGTTGCTGCTTGGTAGGTAGAAAGCCAAAGCAATCAAGCATGAGAGATGACAAATCATCCACACGTTCTATTGAAAGACAGCCCCAAACCAGCATGTCTGTGTAGTCAGCCTTTGAGGTCCCCTCCCTTCCCTTCATACATGGCTGAAATACACCGCTACTTTGTGAGGCTGCTTCTGCAGCCATTACAGATGGTCAGCAAACACCCATCAATTGGCGATTCTTTCAGAACTACGAGCTAGGTAACTACGAAAGCAATTTTCTCCCCTTATGCTTTCTCCATTAATGTCCTAAAGGGCTTCTTGATTTAGGAGCCAAGCCACTTCAGCACCGGTACGGTAAACATTGTTAATAAGCCATTTACTTCATTCCAGATGAAAGAACCAGAAGCAAAGCAGCAGCACGACCGGAACAACATCCGTTTGTGCCTCCGCAGTGGTGGGTTCTTATTCGCTCCTAACACCAACACTTGCTAAGCTGTGATTTGCATACTATTTACAACTTAGAGTTAGTATTTAGACAAGCCCTGTGGTTCAATGTTCTGGCTCCAAAATTCATAAGTTTATGAGTGGCGGGCTAGATCTTGACTCAGCTTGTTCCAGAGAGTAATCTTATCATCAATGTATGATTCTCAATATGACCCCCATCTGTGGATACTTAAAGGCAGAGATTAGCGTCATCAACAGACAAGATAAATCTTTCTACAAAGCTGAAAAAAAGCTCCAGGTTTACAGAAAAAATCTGAAATCTTTTTTTTTTAAAGCACTAGGGGGATTAACCCCTCCCAACTAATAGAAGCAGCTTCTATACTTTTAAGAAATGGATGCCCGCTGAGATCTCAGCAGCCATTGTGGGGGTTGCTAGGCAATCACAACAATATCGCCAGCCTTCAAACTTTGGTTTCTGCTGGTAGAAGGGCTATTTTGGCCTCCTTTTCCACCCCTGCTCCCTTCACTTCTTCCATGGAGGGAATATTCATCAGGGCCAGGCTCAGCAGTGACCACTTGGCAACTTGCTGTCATGTGATTTAGGCAACCCACCCAGGTGCAGCAATGGTTACAGCTTGATGCCACACAACTGTCAGCAGTCTCCGCACAACTTGTGCAAAATAGCCAGGGCCGGCAGTGGCCACCTCAAAACTCAGCTGAGTGACTTACTACTGCTTGACTTTGTGACTTTGCCAGCCTTTTCGGGAGCCAGCGTGGTGTAGTGGTTAAGAGAGGTGGTTTGGAGTAGTGGAGTCTGATCTGGAGAACCGGGTTTGATTCCCCACTCCTCCACAAGAGCGGGCGGAGGCTGATCTGGTGAACTGGATTTGTTTCCCCACTCCTACACACGAAGCCAGCTGGGTGACCTTGAGCAAGTCACATTCTCTCAGCCCCACCTACCTCACAGGGTGTCTGTTGTGGGGAGGTGAAGGGAAGGTGATTGTAAGCCGGTTTGAGTCTCCCTTAAGTGGTAGAGAAAGTCAGCATATAAAAACCAACTCTTCTTCTTTTCCCAGGGATAGGGTGGCAGAAGAGGGAATGAGAGAAAGCTGAGAGCAACAGTGGTGCAGTGGTTAGTGTTAAACTAGGATATGGAAGATTTAAAAAATCTCTGCGCACATCAGAGGAAAATCTAGCGCAGAATCCATCCTTGCATTTGCTTTTTCTGTATGTGGGGTTTTGTTTTGTAATTTAGACACACATTTGTCAGTAAGAACTAGACCCAGCAAGAGCCAAGGCTGGGGGATATGGGAAGCCCAGTATATGGAGGAATATTAACATAAGTGTGACGTTTTCTTTAAAAACAAAAATTTTGGTTATTGCTCCACCCATATTTTAGGAAATAATATGCTTGGAGCTTTCTGCTTGGATCAGAATGGGGAATTGGGAAGCAGGTGTGTCTAGGTTTTTGTATAGACCTGCTTAGACCGAGATAATTCATTGCCTTGCATCTGTACCTGGAAGTAATAAGGTAATAAAAACAAGCTTTTAAATAAAAACAAACCCTTGAATTTTTCATTTTGCAAATGGGGGATGTTCTTATAAGTACAATATTTTTTTCCCATCTCTGCCCTTGAAATCTTTCCTCCTTTATATGATTCTTTGTGAGATTCAGACTCTACTTTTTTCATGGGATTCAGGGGACCAGAATATGGCTCTGGATAATTCTTATACTTCCTTTTTCTAGTAACCCATTAGTATTGTACTGATTGGAACAAAAGTTTTTCTGGGGTCCTTACACAGAGGAAAGTGATTTTGGCACACTGGGTGGAAAACATTTTAAGTTGATAGTAAGAATTGCAGCATTGTTTGGTCTACAGTATCCTTCAGAGATCATCTTGTAACATTTTCAGCAGTATCTATTACAATCAAGAATTAAACCAGGTACTTATTTAGTCTATTGACTGTAATCAGTATTATACACAGCAAACTTTATAGATGACAACTTTTTCTTACCTTTAACTAAAAAAACTCAATATGGCCTTTTTATAAACAGACCAATTAGCAAAGACACTGGGCCTATCAAAGTGCTCATTAGCCAACCATTACTCTCCAGTCTGAACACATGAAGCTGCCTTATACTGAATCAGACCCTTGGTCCATCAGAGTCAGTATTGTCTACTCCGACTGGCAGCAGCTCTCCAGGGTCTCAGGCAGAGGTCTTTCACATCACCTACTTGCCTAGTCCTTTTAACTGGAGATGCCAGGGATTGAACCTGGGACCTTCTGCATACCAAGAAGATACCCTACCACTGAGCCACAGCCCAGACAGGCTAGAATGAAGCCATCTGAGCATTTCATTCAACGGGGATTTCACACCACGGCAGTGCAACTTCACAGTATATTAAACATTTTAAAGACATTGACCCAACGCAATAGTACTAGTAGTCATTAATAGGGTTGCCAGGTCCCTCTTCACCACTGGCGGAAGGTTTTGGGGGTGGAGCCTGAGGAGGGAGGGGTTTGGGGAGGGACTTCAATGCCATAGAGTCCAATTGCCAAAGCGGCCACTTTCTCCAGATGAACTGATCTCTATTGGCTGGGGATCAGTTGTAGTAGCAGGAGATGTCCAGCTAGTACCAGGTTAGCAACCCTAGCAGTAAATCACTTGGTAGTTGTATACATTGCCTTTCTGTAAAGCAAAATATCTGATAAATGGGTATCTCAGTAATTTTCAATTCAATTATATTACAGTTATCCACTATAAAAAAGGTCCAACCAGACTACTAGGCACAGTGCTATAATGTTACGAACTATACATCTTGATGTGTAGTCAGATGTGTATCATATCTTGGCAATGGTAGATTTTGCTTTTCTGCTTCTAGTTTCCTTTCTGTGTCACCTCTGTCAAAATCAAAAGTACTGAGTCCCTGGCAAAGCTGCAAATGGTTCCCTTTGCTGGCAGTTTCTAAATAATGCATGTGTTGCAACTGCATCCATGACACAACTATATTTGTTGCGCGGCACAAAAACAAGCCCAGGTTATGCAATCAAACCAGAAGCCCTTTCAGTTCTGAAATGAACTAGTAGCTAGATTCGGTGCTACCTTACCTGGGATAAAATCCCACTGAACTCAGCGGGGCTTACACCTAAGTAAATATACACAGTATTGGGCTGTTTGCCCAGAACCAAAGTCCACAGAGAAGCAGCAGAATGTTTCTTCTTTGAATAGTGTTCTATACTAAACCACTAGTGGTCATATTAACTGGTGTGCTATAAGCCAGTTCTGCAGCAGAAGAGGCTTCTACCTGGTAGACACTATAATACATACGCAATCTCTGCCCTGGTGCCTTGTTTTGACTCAAGTCTACTGAAATGGGAGCAGGCAGTAACATAGGGGGTAGAGTCATGCAGGGGGGGTAAAGTGAGCAAGTGTCAAGTGATGCATATTGGGGCAAAAAATCCCAACGTAGGGTTGTCAACCTCCAGGTAGTAGCAGAAGATCTTCTGCTATTACAACTGATCTCCGATAGAGATCAGTTCACCTGGAGAAAATGGCCGCTTTGGCCATTGGACTCTGTGGCGTTTAAGTCCCTCCCCTCCCCAAACTCCGCCCTCCTCAGGCTCTGCCCCAAAAACCTCCTGCCGGTGGCAAAGAGGGACCTGGCAACCCTATCCCAACTTCAAATATACATTGATGGGATCTGTGCTGGCAGCGACAGACCAAGAAAGGGATCTTGGGGTGGTAGTGGATAGCTCGATGAAGATGTGAAGCATCTGACTGGTCTCTGAGAAAAACAAGATAGTGGGCTAGATGAATCACTGCTCTGATCCAGAAGAATTGCTCTTAGGCTTCCTCTTAGCTTGGGTTGAATTAAAAACATATAAATATAGAACATGCGTGCGTGAGTAAAGTGCCGACAAGTCGCAGCCGACTTATGGCGACCCCTTTGGGGGTGGGGTTTCATGGCAAGAGACTAACAGAGGTGGTTTGCCAGTGCCTTCCTCTGCACAGCAACCCTGGTATTCCTTGGTGGTCTCCCATCCAAATACTAACCAGGGCTGACCCTGCTTAGCTTCTGAGATCTGACAAGATCAGGCTAGCCTGGGCCATCCAGATCAGGGCAAATACAGAACAGTCACCATTAAAGCTGGCAGGGAAAGGGTGAAGAAAATTCTAGACAGGAGTGGGGAGGATGAGGGATGGAAAGCATGATCCTGACGACCAACTCTTGATCTCTTTAACCATGATTAAGATTGAATCAGTTTGCATTATGCCTCCCCAGCAAGACCAAGTATGGATATGCTTCAGAGGGCTTTGAAGTTGGGGGACTTACTGGAGTTGCAGTTATTTTAGAAATACCATAGCCCAGTTTTCTTTTACGACTCATAGTATTGTATGAACAGGATGGAATTAGGAGGGGCGTGGTGGTGGTAAGACTGTTAAAAGCCCAGATAACTGATGCTTGGGCCTTGGTTCCCGAGGAATCTGCTGTCTTCTGAGATATAAGGGTACTGAAGTGGGAAACATGTGATCAGTAAAATGGCCTTTTGGGAAGAGTCAACAGGTGAGTTTTTCTTCATGTTCAGTATATACCTGACTACCTCAGCTCAGGGTGGCTGCTTACTCTGGGAGCTGATTGGTCGTCTTCCCACATTAATGCCTGGTTCACTTGCTCAAGATAATCTGAAGAATCTGGTATGATGCTAACATGATCTTAGTATACATTATTTACTCCTTCCCTCTGTGTACTATGTTGCCATGGTTAATTGCGTGAAGAATTCCGGTTAGGAGAAGATTAGATTTGACTTGACATTTTAACAGTGCCACCCTAAACAGAGTCACACCCTTCTAAACCCATTAACATCAATGGACTTAGAAGGAGATAACTCTTTAATATTCCATGGCAAATATCCCTTCCAGTCATATGGATCAGGGGGACTGAATATTACTGCTTCTAATGGAAGTCTGCTTTTCTTTTTCATTATTTTCTTTCTGAAATGTCCCATTTCCCAACATATTTTGCTATTCTCTCCCCCCACCCCATAATCACTCAGAATATTTGGCTTCTGCTAACATAGCACTCCTTTTGGGAAACGGAGCGCACGTAATCCTGTTAAGCAAGGGGAGTAAAGGATAGGCTCACTTGCCCAGAAAGGCTGAAAAACTAACACACAAATGTCTGCAATACAGCAATGTTTCACTGCCGCTGAAGCTTCAAGTCTGCCCTTTAAAACATTTTTTTAAATCTTTTCTGCTCTGAATGAATAACTTTCCCCCAAATCCTCACTGCAAAGATGGCAATACGAGATGGCAACAGGAGAAGCAGGATTCGTTTACACCCTGGGCTCAGGAACATCCTTGGATAATCAGCACGCAGGTTTTCAGTGAGATTCTGGGCCTGCTGCAAACATTCAAGGCTACAAGCCAATACCTTGCCAACGACCCCGAATAATTTTACCACATCATTCTCTCTCATTCTCATTTTGCCATAGAAACCAGACATGGAGGGCAGGTTAGTTGGGATGTTCCAACATATCATATAAGCCTGGCTGGAAATGTATATATTTTGAAGAACTATATTTTAAAGGAGGGGGGGGGAGAAGAAGGAAGAAAGAAGAAGGGGGAGGAGGAGGAAGAGGAGAAAGGAAGAAAGAAGTTTTTATATGTTGACTTTCTCTACCACTTAAGCGAGACTCAAACCGGCTTACAATCACCTTCCCTTCCCCTCCCCACAACAGACACCCTGTGAGGTAGGTGGGGCTGAGAGAGCTCAAAGAGAGCTGTTACTAGCCCAAGGTCACCCAGCTGGCTTCATGTGTAGGAATGGGGAAACCAACCAGTTCACCAGATTAGCCTCTGCCTCTCATGTGGAGGAGTGGGGAATCGAACCTGGCTCTCCAGATCAGAGCCCACCGCTCCAAACCACTGCTTTTAACCACTACACCATGCTGGCTCTCGTGTTCTTACCAGATCACAGAGGCTAAACAGGATCAGTACTTGGATGGGAGACCACCAAGGAAGATGCTGCAAGGGAAGGCAATGGCAAACCACCTCTGCTTCTCGCTTGCCTTGAAATCCCCTTGCTGGGGTCGCCATAAGTGGGTTGTGACTTGACTGCACATATGCACATACTACATTTTGAAATCTTCACAAACAGTTACTATTGAAATTTAAAAAAACACTCAAAAGTGTTATTATGCCACCATATATAAAATGTTTTGGGGGAAAGTGGTTAAGTGGTGTGTTTTGACAATTACAACTCAATCCTAGTGACACAGAAGTTCTGCACAGAGAAACTGACAAGTAATCTGACAATGATTTGGAAGGGCTTGACTTCACTGTAACAAGCCCAGCTAAACTTTTGCAACAGCTTCCTCCTCATGGCTGCCGCCTGGAGAACTTTGCACGGGGAAACAGGACGCCTGTTGATGTATTATGACACAGAAGGAAAAGAGATGGGGTGAGCATACTGCAGGCACCTGTCCTTTATGCAGCCCCACGAAGCTATCTGCATGGGAGTAAGGGGACAAAGATGGTGTAAGAAAACAAACCGGCAGAAGAAAGATTAGGTCTGTTGCCCAGACACACTGGGAAGAAGCTGAACCCCAGTGGGGCTGTCAGCACTCAAGAGCATGTCTTGGTACTGAAGCGGGTCGTGCTGTTCCGATGACAGGCTCTTAGAATGTATCAATTACTGAGAAGTGAAGTTATCTTATTCAGCCAGTCATTGAGTAAGCAGGACTCAACAACTTTACCTACTTTTAAAAAGCAAGTCTTTTTATTAATGTACTTCTAGTAAAATATGTGTAAATGCAGATTATCAAGTCTTTTAACACTTCTATAAAAACTCTTGTCAAAGTACAATGTATGTATTTACAATGCCTGAAGTAAAAGCAAGCAAGTCTTACATACTATTCAGTTTCAAAATACAACTTCTAAAATATAACAGTCAAATTATTCTGATTCATTTCAAAGTATCTAATTCATAAAGTCTAGAGTAATGTATTTAAGCCATACATACCAGTCAGCCTTTTCTTGAGAGCCTTTGGAAGGTTCTCATTCTCTGGGCTTACTGTGGCTGTATTTATACTGTTTCAGACTCATTAAGAGTGTTGAGTTTACCATCAGGAGGGATATCTTCCTCCCCACTTTCAGATAACACGAGCAGTGCAATAATGTATAGTTGCAGCTGTTCAGGTTATTAGCTTCTCCCCATGACCAAATATGGGCTTCCTTCCCTTTCAGTCTATTTTGCTTAAAGTATAAACAATAATTTCTGAGCTCCATGATCACTCCATATACTAAATTTTCATACCATTCTCATCTTCAGTACAATACGCATTAAATGAGACTATTTAGAAATCTACAATACAATATATGACTATATAAATCATAAAACACAATTATTGCTCACATTGTAACATGTAACCATCTGGTCAGTAGGAAACATAGCCTTCAGCAAGGTTATAGAAAGCAAGAAGCTTACTGCACTTATAGCCTTGAGGTCTTTGAGTAGACCTTCTCAAGGTTTGAGGATAGCAGGACTTTTCTGCTCTTGAGATATGAGCAGCTGGCAGCCGGCAGCTGAATCAGGAAGGGTGATTTCAGATACACCTTTCTGGCAGATAGTGAAGAATGACTCTGTTCTTCTCCCTTCAAGGACAAGACCAGGGTAAGTTAGTTATCTCTTGAAAGAATTCAGACCTTGAGAGAATTCAGTCAGCCTGTTCTAAGGACATTTGCATTTTGCAAGCTGTTGCCAGGCTTTTCATTACACAAACCTCTGCAATTTGTGGTTCAGTTTGTATGTTGTGTTCAAGCTCTACATGGAATTCTGCACATGTACACAAAATACCATAATTATGTCAGAGACCATGACAGTACCTTGGGAGGGAACCCACAATGCTGCTGTGTAGTATACATGATGGGCCGGGACTGTAGTTGGAGGGGCAGAATGCATTCCATTTTTTCCAGAGGAAGGCCAGAGCTTATACCTGGTTTATGCAAGAAGCAGCATCAAACAATACAGTTTTCTTTAGACTGCACTATTTCGGGCTACCAGTGGGGATTGTATGTCATAAGAGAACTGCATACATCTAATGCTGAAACTGGGCCTCTGCATGCAGATAGTTAAATCTGCCCACTGGGGTCAGATACAGAGGAGAGTGTACAAATATGGGTCAGCCCAGATTAAGAACCCATTTTAAACCCATTATTGTGAGTCCTATCCTCTCCTGCCAACAGGAACAGCTCCCTGTCCTCCACTAAGTGGCAGCCCTTCAAATACTTAAAGAGAGCAATCATGTCCCCCACCCTCAACCTCCTCTTCTCCAGACTGAACATTCCCAGGTCTCTCAGGTTACTATATGGTTCTTTGTTTGCTTTGTTGCGTTGGGGGTTTTTTTGTTTGTTTTTTGCTATGTGTGTATATATTTAATAAAATTAATTAAAACAAAAACACCCAACAGCTTCATTCATCTGAGCAAGGTCTTCTGCAGGTAACAACCTGCAAATGGGCAAAATCAACAACCTGCCTTCTCCACTGGGGCTGCCCCCCACCTTGTGGAACGGCCCACCTGAGGAGGTCAGGACGGCTCCCACACTCCTGGCTTTCCACAACGTTGCAAAACTGAATTATTCAAGAGGGCTTTTCTACTCAGGCAATAGAGTTTCACTGTACTAAATGATTCACAAAGTTACTTAGATATGTTATCAGGGACTGTGTATCTGGAGTGAGAAGAACAGGTCAAGAAAGGGATCTTGGTGTGGTAGTGGATAGCTCAGTGAAGATGCTCTTGTACAAATCAATGGAGAGACCTCATTTGGAATACTGTGTACAGTTCTGGTCACCACACCTAAAGGATATTGCAGAGCTTGAGAAGGTGCAGAAAAGAGCAACCCAAATGATCAGGGGGCAAGAGAAACTGCCCTATGAGGAGCGGTTAAAGTGCTTAGGGCTGTTTAGCTTGGAAAGAAGGCAGTTAAGGGGAAGCATGATAGAGGTCTATAAAATTATGCATGGCATGGAGAGAGTGGACAGCGAGAAGCTTTTCTCCCTCTCTCATACTAATAGAAAGTGGGATCACCTGCTGAAGCTAGAGGGTGACAGATTCAAAACTGAAAAAGGAAGTATTTCTTCACACAATGCACAGTTAAATTGTGGAACTCCATGCCCCAGGATGTGATGGCTGCTAACTTGGAAGGCTTTAAGACGGGAGTGGATATGTTCATGGAGGAGAGGGCCCTTCACTGCTACTAGTCACAATGGATACTAGTCATGATGCATACCTGTTATCTCCAGGATCAGAGAAGTATGCCTATTATATTAGATGCTGTGGAACACAGGCAGGATGCTGCTGCAGTTGCCTTGTTTGTGGGCTTCTTAGAGGCACCTGGTTGGCCATTGTGTGAACAGACTGCTGGGCCTTCGCCTGATCCAGCATGGCTATTCTTATGTTCTTAATTTAAACTCACTATAACTATTCTTATACATATTTTAGAGCCTCCCTTGCAAATACTGCCTATAAATTGTCAGCTAAGGCTTCCTGGCTTTCGGCCTCTGCCCATCCCCCCCCCCCCCCCGCATCTACACCTCAATGGAAACCTGCCCAGCTAATCATTACTGCGCTTCCTGGTCCCTCAGAACAATGCCAGGGAGTCCTGGCAATCACCTAGCTATTTCACACATTATTTTCATGTATGGTTTTTCCTGTGAATAGTTATTGGTTGTTACCTTCTGTATTGTTTACCTAAACCATCAAGGCAACTCTGCCTCAACTCAACCCTTTTGTATTATGTACTGAAACTAATTAACCCTATTGTATTAATCCTTTAAATGTACTGGTATTTCCCCATGTCTGCATTCTAGCCTTATGTTTCAACGGACCCACTGAACTTGCTGGCTTTCTTAAATAAAACTTTAAACTCTCGATTATGTCTGGAGCAAAGTTCCTTATGAGAGAAACGCAACGAGGTGCTGGAGTCTCACATAAATAGATCACGATGGGTGGCCGTGTTAGTCTGTCTGTAGTAGTAGAAAAGAGCAAGAGTCCAGTAGCATCTTAAAATTTCTGGCAGATACAGTATCTGAAGGAGCTGTGACTCAGGAAAGCTCATACTCTGCCTGTAAATGTAATTATTCTAATTAGTTTGAGCCACTTCATCACATTTTGGAGTGAATTTGCAGTAACCAAGATGGTTAAAAGGCTGAATTTAAGACACTATTATGCAAAAAAAGTGTTCAAAAGTGATTCTTTTTTGAAATCTGTAATTGAGGATAACTCAAGCTCTTCAGTTATGTAAAGCAATTTAACAGCTATAGGAACTGAAAAAGCTGTCCCACATGTTGGGCTCCTGGCTCCTATTATCACACCTACTGCTAATTTCTAATGCAGCAATTGCCTGTTAGAGGTTCTTTGGAGTTCCTTTGCTGAAGAATGCTGACCAGAGTCTGCAAAAGAGTATCCTAGATTCTAGGACCTAGAAGTTGAAATGATAGCCTACTGGCGGAAGGAAGTTGCCACTCATTGTCAAATGTATACAGAAATATCACCCATAGGTTTGATAGCACTAAAAAAAGGTAAAGGTCCCCTGTGCAAGCACCAGGTCATTCCTGACCCGTGGGGTGACGTCACATCCTGATGTTTACTAGGCAGACTTTGTTTACAGGGTGGTTTGCCAGTGCCTACCCCAGTCATCTTCCCTTTACCCCCAGCAAACTGGGTACTCATTTTACTGACCTCGGAAGGATGGAAGGCTGAGTCAACCGTGGCCATTTATGCATGGGAGGTTTTACCTTGGATTTGCCGCTCTCTAGATGCACCTTTTCCCCGTCCAAATTCTCACATCTCTGAATCAGCAGCTTATTCCCTTGAATCAGCAGCTTATTCACAAAAAGCCCACCTCCTAACCATTAGTTTCCACCACCTAACATGAACCTGTTATCCACAGATATTCAAATAAAAGTGTTTGTTTAGTTTAGTATATTTTTATCCCACCCTTCTGCTAATCCATTTTACCCTCACGGCAGCCCTGTGAGGTAGGTTAGTGCTTGGCCAAGGTCACCTAGTTAAGCTTCAGGGCAGAGTGATAGGATCTGACCCTGTGGTCTCCCTGATCCTTTCCCAACACTCTAACCACTACACGACATTCTGGCACATTCACGGACTTTCTCATATACCTGTAACTGATATATAGAGCTCAGAATCTATAAATGACATTTAAAAAAAATACATGTGGGGAAAAGGTACAATTAAAATTTTAGTTGCATACAATAATAGTATTGGAACTTCTATTATATTTTCAAACTACTAAAAGGTCATTTTCAAACTACTAAAAGGTCATTCTCTACAGGAGAATTACACAACTTTAAGGTTGACAATGAGGAAATTTAAATTGTTCAAGACTTTCTATTCCTTGGCTCCACCATCAACCAAAAGGGAGACTGCAGCCAAGAAATCAGAAGGAGATTGAGATTGGGAAGGGCAGCCATGAAGGAGCTAGGAAAGATTCTGAAGTGTAAGGATGTGTCACTGGCCACCAAGACTAGATTAATTCATGTCATCGTATTCCCTATTACTATGTATGGTGTGAAAGCTGGACAGTGAAGAAAGCTGATAGGAAGAAAATAGATTCCTTTGAAATGTGGTGTTGGAGGAGAGTGTTACGGATTCCGTGGACAGCCAAAAACACAAATCAGTGGGTTCTAGATCAAATCAAGCCTGAACTGACCCTAGAAGCTAAAATGACTGAGGCTATCGTATTTTGGTAATGTCATGAGATGACAAGAGTCACTGGAAAAGACAGTCATGCTAGGAAAAGTTGAGGGCAGCAGGAAAAGAGGAAGACCCAACCAGAGATGGATTGACTCAATAAAGGAAGCCACAGCCTTCAATTTGCAAGATCTGAGCAAGGCTGTCAAAGATAGGACATTTTGGAGGACTTTCATTCATAGGGTTGCCATGAGTTGGAAGCAACTTGACGGCACTTAACACACACACAAAAGGTCATTAACATTTTTAACATATTGTCTAATGGTTAAGGGGGCCCACTTCCCCAGGGGTCCACTCGCCATTGGGCGAGCTGACACCTTGGCCAGTCCGCCACTGGGTATGCATCTTTCCCTTAAATACAACCTATTCCGTAGACGAACTTTGCGCCTCCCTCCTGACCCCGGGGCCCATTTCTGCAATGCCCCCCCCCCGAGCCAATTCAGAGAGGGGAAGTTTGCAAAAAGATCAGACCCTAGTATTATAGTATGTTAGTATAGCAGGTTTCTAGTATGGATCCCAAACCCAAGATTTTTTATCTTTGCCCCCAGCTCTTACCAAATACACACAAAACAAAGTTCCTTGGGGAGGGGCAGTGGCTCTGTGGTAGAGTATCTGCTTGGCATGCAGAAGATCCCAGGTTCAAACCCCATCATCGCCAGTTAAAGGGACTAGGCAAGGAGGTGATGTGAAAGACCCCTGCCTGAGACCCTGGAGAGCCGCTGCCAGTCTGAGTAGACAATAATGACTTGGATGGACCAAGGCTCTGATTCAGTACAAGGCAGCTCAGGGCCGGATTTCGGTTTGATGAGGCCCTAAGCTATTGAAGGTAATGGGGCCCTTTATATGTCCAGCTGTCCTTTGTCAACAACAAATTGTCGCTGTTTGTTGTGTTGAATATATGTTATATGGTAATTTATGGACCTAATAGGTATCGAAAGCCATTTGCACATAACAAAATATGAATTTTATCAAAGTAATTGTTGAACTGAAATACAATTAAGAGGTAAATGAATAGTGAAATAATTATTAAGCTCTAACTTAAAATGATAAAACTGTTGCTGTATGTAGGTTTTATTTTATTTGTTTTTTTATCGTATATTTCGGAAATGTACCTCCAGTTTTTTTTCCTTTAAGGAGCTAGAAAATATTTTGAAGTGTAAGGATGTGACTCTGGCCACCAAGACTAGATTAATTCATGCCATCATATTCCCTATTACTATGTATGGGTGTGAAAGCTGGACAGTGAAGAAAGCTGATAGGAAGAAAATAGATTCCTTTGAAATGTGGTGTTGGAGGAGAGTGTTACGGATACCGTGGACTGCCAAAAAAACAAATCAGTGGGTTATAGATCAAATCAAGCCTGAACTGACCCTAGAAGCTAAAATGACTAAACTGAGGCTATCGTATTTTGGTCACGTGATGAGACGACAAGAGTCACTGGAAAAGACAGTCATGTTAGGAAAAGTTGAGGGCAGCAGGAAAAGAGGAAGACCCAACAAGAGATGGATGGACTCAATAAAGGAAGCCACAGCCTTCAATTTGCAAGATCTGAGCAAGGCTGTCAAAGATAGGACATTTTGGAGGACTTTCATTCATAGGGTCGCCATGAGTCGGAAGTGACTTGACGGCACTTAACACACACACACCGTATCCGTAACGCTCTCCTCCAGCACCACATTGCAAAAGGATCGGCTTCCTTCCTGCCCACTTTCTTCACTGTCCAGCTTTCACACCCCTACATAGCAACAGGGAGTAGGATGGCATGAATTAACTCGATCTTGGCGGCCGGCGGCACATCCTTACACATCAGGATCTTGGCTAGCTCCTTCGTGGCTAGCTCCCTTCCCAGTCTCAATCTTCTGATGCCTTGGCTGCGGTCTCCCTTTGGGTTGACCGCAGCCAAGAAATCAGAAGGAGCTCCGTTCCTTAAACGCAACCGATCCCGTCCCCGAAATCGGCGCCTCCTTCGTGACCCGGGAGGCCATGCCTGCAACCCCAAGCCAGTGAGCCCACGCGCTCCCCCAGCCCAAGGGCCCGAGCACGGGCAGCGGCGCTGCAGCCTCGCCCCTTCCCAGGCGCGGCTGAGCCAGGCGCGCGCCGCCGCCAGCCCCCCCCCCTCCATTGGACGTGTGGCCGGGCACGTCCCACTCTGCATTTTCTCCCCCCCCCCCGGGCGGAGCCAGCGCCGGCCCCCGCCCCTCCCGCGTCACGGGCGGAATCCCTATTTAGGCGGCCGCCGCGTGGCCCGGCTGCGCGGTGCTGCAGGGGCGATCGGAGGGGTGGAAGCTTTGCGGAAGGCTGAGCCGGTAGGCGAGCGGTCCTGGGCGGGCTGGGGGAGCCGGGAGGGGGAGCGTGCTCGGGGCGGAGTGAAAGCCCCTGCCAGTTACGCACGGGAGGGTTCCGCCTTGGGTTGGCGGCTTTCCATAGGCGCGTTTTCCCCATCTGAATTCTCCATGGGGGCTTATGGTTGCAGGCCGTTTGCGCACGGGAGGTTTGGCCTCGGATCTCTAGATGCGCATTCCCGCCCCCTCCAAATTCTCAAAACTCGACGAGAAGCCCCCAGGCAGAGTTTGGAGAATTGCAAACTCTGCGCATCTACAGAGCGGCCCATCCCGGGCGAAACCTCCCCGTGCGTCGATGGCCATGTTTTAGTTTTGAGAATTTGGAAGGGGGGGGGGGAAAGGCATCCGAAGAGCAGCAAAGCAAGGCAAAGCCTCCCCGTGCGTCATGCCTTCCAGGGTGGGTGGGTGGGCGCACGTGCGCGGGAATGTGAGAGCGCGCGCGATCGTCTGGAGTAAGGGGCGAGTGGCTGGACGGTTTCCCGCCTTGGGGCGGTGGCGGATTTGTTTTGCACGGCGGCAGAGAGGGAGGGGGGTTGCATTGATGCACGGGGAGGTTTTGCCTCGGATTGGCCCCTCTTTAGATGCACATTCTTCCCATCCAGATGCTCAAAACTCTGCCCGGGGGCTTCTTGTCGAGTTTTGGGCATCTGGCTGGGGGAAATGTGCAGCTAGAGAGCGGCCAATCCAAGGCGAAACCTCCCCGTCCATAAATGGCCCAGGGCTACTTTTGACCCTGTGGATTATGTAACGCGAGAGGCTGAAGGTCAGAGCTGTGCTAAGGGATGCCCTTTGTGTAGGCACACGAAGCTGCCTGATAGTGATTCAGGCCCTTGGTCCATCCAAGTCAGTATTGTCTGCTCAGACGGGCTGTGGCTCTCCAGGGTCTCAGGCAGGGGTCTTTCACATCACCTCCTTGCCTAATCCCTTGAACTGGAGATGCCTGGGATCGAACCTGGGACCTTCTGCATGCCAAGCAAAGGCTCTACCACTGAGCCACAGCCCCTCTCCTAAAGCAGCTCTCCAGGATCGCAGGGTGAGGTCTTTCACATCACCTCCTTGCCTAGTCCCTTGAACTGGAGATGCCGGGGATTGAACCTGGGACCTTCCGCGTGCCAAGCAGAGGCTCTTACCACTGAGCCACGGCCCACCGTGGAGTGGCAAGGACCCCTCCCGCACCCTAAGTCTGGAACGGGAGAGGGAAGTGGGTTTTGCCAAGGGCAGTGTATGCATTTTGGCACTCCCTTGGGGGCAGGAAGGCAAGGAGAAGCTGATGGGCGTGTTGGGTGACCTTTTACAGCCCCGGGCATCTGGGAGAGGTCGGCGCCATGGGGGCCATTGAGCTGCCTACGTGCCTCTGTTCCGGGGCTGCAATATCCGCCCGAGGCATTGCTACAGAGAGGAAAGAAATGCGGTTTCCGAAGACTGTTGGGAGCAAATAAGGGCAGGGAAGATGCGCTGCCGCCTCTTCCTGGCCATTTATGCGTGGGAGGTTTTGCCTTGGGGTTGCTGCTCTCTAGATGCCCATTTCCCCCATCTGAATTCTCAGAACTCTGCATGGGGGCTTATTTTGACGTCTGAGAATTTGGATGGGGAACATGTGCATCTAGCGAGTGGCAAAACCTCCCATGTCGCTCGGGTTCTGCCGCTACAGGGTTGAGTGAGCTACACTCCACAGCCTCTTTCACCCACCCCGTTCCTTCCAGAGTAGCACTAATGTGGTCCCATCCAGTTGCTAGAGGAGGGCAGTGGACTTCCTTGAGTTCTGGGGCTAGAGTGGGTCTCCGATGGGGAGACTCTGGGACCTCCTTTCTTGGGAAGTTCAACAACCTGATTGCAGCCTCATGCGTGCTAACTAGGAATTGCGAGTGGGGTTTTCCCCACCCAATTTTCGGGTTGCATATCCTGCTCCTGGGAAACTGGGCATCGTTCTTTCCGCACCTCTTCCAAGGCGCTCTTTTGGGCCATTTACACAGCGGGGGGGGGTTTGCCTTGGATTTGCTTCTCTCCAGATGCACATTTTCCCCATCCAGATTGTCAAAACTGCATGGGGTCTTATTTTTGAGTTCTGAGAATTCAGATGGGGAAAATGTGCATCTAGAGATCAGCGAACCCAAGGCAAAACCTCCTGTGCGTAAATGCCGAGGAAAGTTAAGGTGGAGTTAATTTGGAGGGAAACCCCCCCCCCCACTAGGGTAAGAGCGGGTAACTTCTGCAGACTGCGTGATCATGGACTTAAGACTGTGCTGCGATCCTGGGGAGTGTTCATCCTTACTGCTGTAAACGCGAGGAAGCAGAATCGCTGCCTGGTTTAATGGCTTCTGTAAAATTCCATGTGCCGTAAATCACTACTAGAGCGGAGGTAGGCGGAGCCACACTTAGAAGATGGGTTGTTGGCTGCCGTGGCAGGGTCACGCTTCGCGAACGTCATTGCAAAACTGATTTTCCAGGCCTGTGAAAACATGATCTTGGGTGCATTAAGAGGTTGCATTGTTCCTGGGAAAGGAGCTGGAATAGATGGATGTCCGCTGGCAGCCGTGGCCTCATGTGAATAGGCCCTGAAGGCAGGGCCAGTGCTACCATTAGGCGAACTAGGCGGTCGCCTAGGGCGCAGGCCTCAGAGGGGCACAGTTTTAAACAAATTAGTTCGTTGCGGGGAAAGTGCAACTGACAATTTATATTTTTTATTTTAAGATAAGTACCACAACAGTGCTATGGAATATAATTAATTACAATGTCTTATAAAAAGTTTTGTGCTTTTATTTTTTCTATAAGACCTGTTTGTGAAAATGGGTTAGCAATAGGGCGGGGGGGGGCACAAGAAGTTAGCCTTGCCTAGGGCACAAAAATGACTGGCACCGGCCCTGCCCGAAGGTTGAGGGAAATTGCTTCCCCTTGTGGCCAGCTTGTCTACATTTACCGTGCCCGCGGCTGAAACCATTTTGGGCAGCATGACGGTCGAGTCGCTATAAATGAGGGTCGGTCTGGGATTTGCATCCAACCTGTTTTGCCAATACTAAGTAAAAGTATTAGAATGCACCCAGTATTCACCTGTGCTGAAATGCGGAGGTCCCAGAATTCAATAGCACGCAGGATTGGTCTTGCAAATCAATAGTGCAAAGTACTGTAGCACTAGGATGTGTTTGTCCCAACCGTGGCCAAGTGTGTCAGTGATGGATTTGCCAATACCATGCCTTGAATTATGCTAGCTACTCTTTTTTTCCTGTGTGGGAACGTTTCGTGATTCCCCCACCTTGCCCACTGATGATTACTCCTTATGGTCAACCAGATTTCCCCCCTTCCCCTACCGGGTTGTACATCTCCCTGCGTACAGCCTTCCTCTCTTTCAGTCCCACGGATGTGGCACACCGTCTAAAACTTTACCAGATATAAATTGTGGGGGTTGCCACACTTGTATTCCCAGCGATGCATTAAGAGTTTGGAAACGTTATAAAAAAATACTGTTCGCACTTTCTATGTATCCCCACCGATGTATTAAGAGTTTGGAAACGTTATAAAAAATGCTGTTCGCACTTTGTTTGGCCCCTTTAGCTGTGAAGACGTCTTCCAACCATTTATAAGCCGTGGTATCCAAAATCCCTTTTAAAGCAATGTTTTTTATAACATTTTCAAACTCTTAATACATCGCTGGGAATACAAAGTGCGGTAACCCCCTGTGTGTTCAGCTGTTTGCAAAAGCACTTCCCTGTAAACGTGGCCATAAAAGGCCTTTGGAGTCTATAAAGACTGATGATATCTCATGGAGGGGGGGATGCTGGTTGAGTCACTTGATTGAGACACTAAGGGAGTATTATCAGCATGGCCTGGCTGTGACTATGGAAGGACAGGCCTGGAATCAGTAGCCAGTGTTACTGCCCCCTGCTGGTGCTCTTTTGAAAATGCATGCAAGAATGATTAGCTTCTTGCAGGATTAGGACTCCAGAGGGGAGGTTTGAGAAATCTATTCAACCCAAAATAGGCTGTTATAGTATTTGGATGGGAGACCTCCAAGGAATACCAGGGTAATGATGCAGAGGCAGGCAATGGCAAACCACCTCTGAAGGTCTCATGCCTTGACAGCAAAAAAAAGTGCACTTTGTATAACACTCATAAACACATGAAGCTGCCTTCTACTGAATCAGACCCTTGACCATCAAAGTCAGTATTGTCTACCCAGACCGGCAGCGGCTCTCCAGGGTCTCAGACAGAGGTCTTTCACATCACCTACTTGCCTAGTCCTTTTAACTGGAGATGCTGGGGATTGAACTTGGGACCTTCTGCATGCCAAGCAGGTGCTCTACCACTGAGCCCCGGCCCCTCCCCAAGGAACTTTGTTTTGTGTGTGTTCGGTAAGAGCTGGGGGGACAGATCAGAAATCTTGGGTTTGGGATCCATACTAGAAACATTCTATACTAACATATTATAATGCTAAAATCTGATATTTTTTTTGCAGTGCTACAGAATGTCTCTCAAGGAAAAGCTGATTGAAAATGTTCACAAAGATGAGCAGCCCCACGCCCACAACAAGATCACTGTGGTTGGGGTTGGTGCAGTTGGCATGGCTTGTGCCATAAGCATTTTGATGAAGGTGGGTGGCATTTAATTATTTTTTTTTTTGCTTTGTGACAAAATGTTGGCCATGGAAATAAACTTGGAATTGCACCTGTAGACTGTTTGTTGAAATGATGTAGACTAGCAGCCAATCGGAGTACTTCTACGTCACAGTTCTTTTAAAAAAAAATGGGGAATACAGACTCTGTAAATACAAACAAAAATGTATCCCATATACAGCTTTCCATATATCTTGATGTCAGTGCAAGTACAATCACTGGACACAATTCTCTCAACTGTTGAGTAGCCATGTGTTGAGAAATGACAGAGTACATGTGTGTGAGCTGCCTGTACATTACCCATTATGCTCATGGCCCATATTGGCTGAAATGGGTAAGTGCATGATGATTACTTCAATTTCTCTTTTTGCTAGAAGTACAACTTCCAAATGTTGTGGTGTCAGTTTCTTGTTATGATTGTGTTATTCTGGCACTCCCATTATGATTGTAAACTCAAGTACACTTTCAACAGTGGTCAGAGCAACTGGACTAAGTGTTGGGCAAGTTCAAACTGCTATGCTGCATATCAGTTGCTGTCTGCACTTGTACATAAGGGAGGAGAGATGGGGGATTTTTCCTGACTCCTCTTCTTGGAGTAGCCTCACATCTTGTTCTGTTCCCAGTTCTGTAGAAGCCTTTTAAAAAGGTAGGTAAAGGTCCCCTGTGCAAGCACCGGGTCATTCCTGACCCATGGGGTGATGTCACATCCCAACGTTTCCAAGGCAGACTTTTGTTTTGTGGGGTGGTTTGCCAGTGCCTTCCCCAGTCATCTTCCCTTTACCCCCAGCAAGCTGGGTACTCATTTCACCGACCTCAGAAGGATGGAAGGCTGAGTCAACCTTGAGCCGGCTACCTGAAACCGACTTCGGTCGGGATCGAACTCAGGTCGTGAGCAGAGCTTTTGACTGCAGTACTGCAGCTTAACACTCTGCGCCACAGGGCTCCTCCTTTTAGGGTTACAGAAATTAGAGGGAAGGGGAGAAATCAGATTGGTCAACTTGTGTTTTTAATTTGTAGGATCCGTCTTGCTATTGGTGTTTTTCATGATAAGACAATCATCAGTTTTGTGAAGCTCACTTAGAGACGTCTTCATCTGTTCTCAGTTTTGTCTAGGTGACATTAATGCCAATGTTACTTCACTAGAATTGTCCGGATTGGGTGATTAGAACTTCATCACCAGTAATACTTTCATGCCAGTCAAGGCTGGCTGCATGCCCCAAAGCTGTCTGGCACAAGTTGCCTCTGTAAGTAGGACACAGCCACCCGGGGGGTCAAGAGGTAACTAGATTTTGTTGCTGCCTGCTACAGCAAAATCAGGAACTTTATCAAGCTCCTGCCAGCCTTATGAGCTGTTTTTCAAGTTGCCCATGCCTGTTGTAGCGTGTAACCCTAAAAATTAATGTCAGGGAAATCTGCCTTTAACCTGTCTTTGGGGTGACTTTCTCTAACTCTTGCCTTTTGTAGGATTTGGCTGATGAACTTGCACTTGTTGATGTCATTGAGGACAAGCTGAGGGGAGAGATGCTGGATCTTCAACATGGCAGCCTCTTCCTCAGGACGCCAAAGATCGTCTCTGGCAAAGGTTACCCTTTTGAAAATGCTAAACAGACCTTTGAAAAGCAGTTGCTGGAGGTCATGAGTGCCCCATGGGGTTTACAGCGAGGTGGGGCAATCAGGTGAAATTGTCCCTTCATGGCCTCCCACTAGTTGAAACAAGATGTTCCATTGGTGGGAGCAGTTTTGCTCAATACCCACTCCTCACAGCAGCACACCCCCTTCCGTACCCTGTGGTATTTTGTCCATAAGCTTCCATGCCCACCCAACACCAGCTTTTGGGATGCCTTTGCAGGGCTGTTGAAAAAAGAGAGTGGTGGGATAGATAGGTGTCCACGACTGCTTTCTATGTGCCATTTATAGCATCCAGCCTTGAGGCAACAAAATCTGGTTTCCTTTTAACTCCGGGTACTAAGAATTAACTCCATAATTCTAAGTGGGAAAGGTCCTAGTGTTGTTTCTAAAATTTAGGAAGATTCTGGGCCAGTTGATGCATGCAGTGGCTACCATACAGTTGCTTCCAGGGGTGCTGAACTTGCGGCTGGGGTTGGGTGGAAGTGCTGTTTATATCAGTTATGTATTTCTGTGATGAAGACGAAGTGTCACAGTCCTGAGCTGATTGTGTTCTGGATGGTGGTGGTGATACTTGTATGAACTGTCCAAACCGAAGAGGTTGAGCTAGAAAATACTAAAATTATAAGTATATAAATTTTAATAAGGGGCACAGTAAAGTTAAAAACATAAGGCCTATAACATAGGCAAATCTTTCAGTCAGTAAATACATGCAAACTCATACACTTTTGATGTAAAATCTTACAGTGACCAAAGTAGGACCCAATAAGGACCAAACACGTTTCGGCCTAAAAAAGGCCTTCCTCAGCGGTCAGACATAGAATTGTAATCTAGTACACATCCTAATAATATAATAGCGTCATAATGCACAGTAGAAAAATACATAAAAGGCCTTCTAGTATAATGAAGAAAGCTGATAGGAAGAAAGTAGATTCCTTTGAAATGTGGTGTTGGAGGAGAGTGTTACAGATACCCTGGACCGCCAAAAAAAACAAATCTGTTAAGTTTTAGATCAAATCAAGCCTGAACTGACCCTAGAAGCTAAAATGACTAAACTGAGGCTGTCGTACTTTGGACACATTGAGAAGACAAGAGTCACTTGAAAAGACAATCATGCTAGGAAAAGTTGAAGGCAGTAGGAAAAGAGGAAGACCCAACAAGAGATGGATTGACTATAAAGGAAGCCACGGCCCTCAGTTTGCAAGATCTGAACAAGGCAGTTAAGGATAGGACACTTCGGAAGACATTGGTTCATAAAGTCGCCATATGTCGGAAGCAACTTGACTGCACTTAGCACACACACAGTATAATAAAGCTTCCTGTAAAGTTATTTATTCTTTATATACTAGAACATGGCTCCCGTGTCTCACCTTCTGTTATATGCCACGCTTCTAAGGATGTGTAGACATCAAACTGTGTATTAGGTGAACAGTTGAATGGGTAAACAGGATTTCAAGGGATTGGGGACCTTGAAACTCCAGTGGAGACTTTCTCTGATGGGACCCCTGCTCTGATGGTGTACAGCAGGTGCACTTTAAGGAGAGCATCCTCATTTAGTCTAAGGGGATGGAGTGGGTAGAGATGAGTGGATGGATGTTTAAAATTTGTTTGAAAGAGTGCTTTTAAAAAAATCCTTTGAAGGTGATGAATGAGCCAATATCTCTCCCAGTGAGGCAGGTGAAGAAAACACTATTCGCAGTGTGGCAACTGTTTTTTTGTAGCGCAGGGACAGTCTGGTGGCCCACAAAATAAAATTTGGCAGCAGCTTTAGGCATAGAGATACAAAGCCAATTGAACACGCATCAACAGAAGAAGAGTTGGTTTTTATATGCCAGCTTTCTCTACCACTTAAGGGAGAATCAAACCAGCTTACAATCACTTTCCCCTCCCCACAACAGACACCCTGTGAGGTAGGTGGGGCTGAGAGAGCTCTAACTGAGCTGTGACTAGCCCAAGGTCACCCAGCTGGCTTCGTGTGTAGGAGTGGGGAAACCAGTCCAGTTCACCAGATTAGCCTCCGCCGCTCATGTGGAGGAGCGGGGAATCAAACCCAGTTCTCCAGATCAGCTCCAAACCACCACTCGTAACCACTATACCACACTAGCTCTCGTTCAGCACTGTTGAGTTGTAATACAGAGGACTTCATTGACCTGGGTCTTGTATCTCGTTTCCACTGACACCGCTTTCATCCGTTAACAGTGGCTGTCCATTGCATCAGAGCCCTTCCCTCTCACGCTAGGCTCTTCGCAGCTCATTGGAAGGCATTGGCGTTACATGAGTAGAAGTTCCTGGTGCCTAACACACATCCTCTGCAGTTGCCTTTGCAACAGAAAAAGGAAATGCAAGCAGAAATGAGATATGGGATCCAAGCCATTGTTTCTCTGGCAATAATTGCTGTCCCAGAGCTGGCTGACCAGAATTCTCTTATTCCCTGACTGTGATCCTCATCTGTGGTAACGCTTTAGCTGACAATACTCTAAAATAGCACTGAGTGACTGCTTTCCCCCCCTGGGTCTCCTAAACTGCCAGGCTGAAAGGACATCGATACCAAACCAGAGAGCTGCGAGTTGTGGTTCAGCTGTCTATTGAGTTGTGTCTATCTTTATGTGTGCTTATGTGTAATTTTGCTTTTAGCCCTTTTTGAGAGAGAAGTAGCAGTAGGGTTCCAGATCATGACAAGCGATCGTTAGGCAAAGCGCTCAAAAATGGTCAGACATAGTTGCTCCTCTGTTTCCATGTAGAAGGGTTTTTTAGGAATTAAAATAATAGTCTGACAAAACGTGAGCAGTCGTTTTACTGTTGCTTTCCAAAATGCCCTTTTCATACTGGCATGGCTGAGATGGAAAGTTGTGAAAAATAACTGTTTAACATGGAAACGAAGAACTTCTAGGAACGATGGGAATCTTTAGTTGGCTTTTTTACAAGAACAAGTTTCTGGTTCCTCTGTAATTGATAGAAACATGTAGGCAGTTCCTACGACAAGCTAAAATGAAATAGGGGAGTGGAGATCAATACAGGATTTAAGAGTCACTGGAGCACTCTTTTCTACCCTGTGCACAGCTCATAATCCTCCGGTGACCAACCCTCATGCTTGTCATTCTGTCCTGATGACCCTCAGGATCTCCCCCTTCCTGTCTCATTTCCCACGATGCGTCATCTTGAATAGAACTGCAGCATAAAATGAATTTTCAACAAATGCAATTTTGATAACCTTTGTTTTGGCAGACTATGCTGTAACTGCACACTCTAAACTGGTTATCATCACTGCTGGAGCCCGCCAACAGGAAGGCGAATCTCGCCTGAACCTGGTGCAGCGCAACGTCAACATCTTCAAATTCATCATTCCTAATGTTGTCAAGTACAGCCCTGACTGCAAGCTGCTTGTGGTTTCCAATCCAGGTTGGTCATGTCTCGACTACTAAAGAACTCTCTCTTATGCTTCGCAAGCAAGGAGTGCATGCTCCCACAAAGGAAACCAAAGAGAACAGTGTTTCCGTGGTGATGAAAAAGAATGTATTCATTTCCTACCATTTGTAGTCTTTTTTGGGGGGGGGGCCGCTACAAACCACAGAATTTATTTCAACCTACAATTGCCATGTTCTTGCAGTGATGGCTTCTTCGCTCAAGAGATGGGACCTCAGCCTTGTAGCGCACCCTCTGTTCCCCCCCATCCTGGCTCCCCTTGGGAGCAGTTTTCCTTTCCCAATTTCAACCATCTTTAACAGAGTGTAGAACCAACTTAAAACCCAAATTACAGTTCGTCAAGGCTCCTTTTAATTAGGATCTACAGCAGCAGTTTAATGGGCTTAAATTATAGCTAATTGGAACTCTGGTTAGCTTTAGCCATGATTAAGGTCAGTGCCCACATTTCCCTTAATTCTGGGTAACTCAAGGGAGTTAGTTCCCAAGAGGATGTGAAAAGGAATGCATTAGCATTATATCTTGTACTAACCATTACTAAACTTGGTATAGTGGGATTTATTATTTCATATTACATCAGTAGGGTGCAATCTAAATAGCTGTAGAAAAGGTCTACATTTCCTACTTGAATAGGTGCCTTGTTAGTGTTTACTTAAGGATACTTTCCCCAATGTAGTTTGTGTACAAATGTGATTGCATGCTCAGTTGTGCATCTAAGGCAGCAATACTGTGACACTTATTTGGGAGTATCATTTAATTCTTGCAAACTTGCTCTCTTACCTGCATTCAAAGCAAGACCATGCATACCCCAGAGTGTTTTGTAAAATACTCTTATGAGCACAGGCATCAAGACAAGCCTGAAACACTGTATTAATCTCTCATTTCCTTTCTTTGGGCACAACATTCGCCACCCCTAAATTTTTCCTCCCTGTGAAATGGTGGATTAGGGTGCATGGCTTAAACACCATAGGATTCCCAACCTATTGAGAATCAACAAGTTGTTATTCTCAATAATTGCCCATATCTCATGATTTTTATTAATTATGTATAGGACAACTATTTCTAACCAACTAGCCCCTTTATTGACAGTGGATATTCTGACCTACGTGGCCTGGAAGATCAGCGGCTTTCCTAAGCATCGCGTTATTGGAAGTGGTTGTAATCTGGACTCTGCCCGTTTCCGCCACCTCATGGGTGAGAGGCTGAATATCCACCCTCTTAGCTGCCATGGCTGGATTGTTGGAGAGCATGGAGACTCCAGTGGTAAGCACAGAACTTTCCTTGTTACACAAAGTGCTTTTTCTATGAAAACATTAAATATGCGTTAATAGTTCTAGTGTAGAATAGATAAGCGTGCTGGAGAACTTGTCTTGCAATATTGACCCCTCTCACATGGGATTCATTTGTTATTCTTCCCCCATGGGTATCACTGGTATGATGTTACCTTCTAAGACCCCCATCAGTACTCAGGAAGTTGGAAGAGAGCAGGGAAACACTGTCTGACGTGTATATTTGCATACTGTGTGATATAACCAAAGATCTTGCGATAGGGAAGAAAGGAGGAACCGAGAAACATGTGGGCTACCCTGAGTTCCTTGGATGAAGGGAAAGATAACAGTTTGGGGAATCGGGGAGGGAGGAAGAGATGTACATAGATGGGGTCTGTCTGCTGTCAACTTATCAGTTCTCCCTGAGTATCAGCCCTATCCTGGGCAGACCAAGAGAGCGTTCCCCACCACTCCCTCAGTGTAAAGTTAGGAACATAATCTATCCTCATGAAGTAACACTAGATGGTCTATATTTGACTTGGGCAGACTTGTTCAGAAAAGGTCAGGTCTGTAATCCAAGTAGCCCAATTCTACCCTTTACTCTTAACAGGAGAGTGCTGGGTAAAGTCCTTCACATAAGAGACTATTGAGGCAATCTCGAGTTCTTTGAAGAAGCTTTTTTAAAAGGCATCTGTCTTGCCCTTCTTACCATTCTATATTTAGGAGCTAAAGTGCAAAGTCAGTTTAGTCAGAGTTGCTGGCAACTGTCTCTGCACACACATATGCAACGAGAAATAAAACTCAGAGACCGGGCACTTCCTTACAGAGAGGGCAAAATTGCATGAAATGTAACTGCTAAATTGTGTCCAATTTTTGAACTACTTTCTGTATATAGCTAGAAACTGCAATAATTACATGGGATATTCTTGCTCTCAACAAGCTGCAGTAACAAAAAGTTACAGGACTTCGTTTTTAGAGCAGCTTTAAGAAAACTTATGTACATGCATAGGAAAGTTTCAATATTAAATATCCTGCCTCATAATTACACCTTAATGTAATTATGTATGCATTACATAATACTTGATGTATAAAGTCATCTTGGACACCCCCACCATTCATTCCACTACAATTATGTCATGTCTGCTACTCTCCTGAAAACTGTGCACCCCTTACTCCTTATTGTATACACAACTGCATACTTCTTTTAAGAGCCTATGTTACTATTTGAGTGAATTGGAAAAGTGGTAAATGAATATTTTAAATCATGTGTGAATGGGGACTGTTATGCATCTCACAATAGCAAATCCAGGTCCCAAACCATAGTGACTATGATGGCAGATAAAGTACTTAAACTGTGTAACTTGTTTGAGGAGAACAGCAATTATTCAATCAACAAATTATGCAGCATATACTCCTTAAGCCAAAGGATACCTATAACCTGCGATATAAATAGGAATAGCCACCTCCAGTATACTGCATGCTCAGTCTTGCTTCCATAATAAGGACCATTGAACATATTATGCAAAACAAAGTCAGCTGTATTTACAGCCATAGATGAATACACCACATTGAAACCCTGGAGAATTGGTGGCAAAACAAAGAAATACATGGCATGTCTGGCTAAGTTCCTGTGATAGGAAGTTGAATGTGGGGGTTGCTTTGCTTAGGTCCTCGTTGAGGAAAGGTGGCAGCCACTTCCTTAGTAGTTTGCAGATATGCAGTACACTGTATTAACAGTGAAACACCATTCCTTACAAATAAGAGCTGTGTTTTATTTTAATCAGTGCCTGTCTGGAGTGGTGTGAATGTTGCTGGTGTCTCCCTGAAAGCTTTACATCCTGACATGGGAACTGATGGAGACAAAGAAAACTGGAAAGAGGTCCACAAACAAGTGGTAGACAGGTAAATACAATGTTTGCTCAAAAAAAGAAAAAAGAAAAGGCAGAGCTGGAATTAAGTTGAAATTTAGAATGCTCCAGCCATAATTGTCACCAATACATAAAATGTCACTCTCAGAACTGTATTTTTGAACATTGCCCAAGTTGGGAGTGTTGGACTTTTAGAATGTGCATGTTGATACCGTGTATAAACCAAAATCTGGACATGAGACATGTAAAAAAGTTATATAACAACCAACTGAACAAGTAACTGTTATATACAGACATTTCCTGTGATAAACTCATCTTACAAATGAAGACATTCGGGATTTGGTTTGTTAAAGAATGGAAACTAATAGCCCAACCCCTAAGTTCTGCTGTAGATATCATATGAAGCTGCAGACAACCAAGAACCTCAAGCAGAGATTGGAGTACAGCCATATGTGTTACTTAGCAAAAAAATGTATTTTTTTAAGTGACCAGAAGTGCTGACCAACTCTAACCCATTTTCTCTGTAGCGCTTATGAGGTTATCAAGCTGAAGGGATACACATCTTGGGCAATTGGTCTTTCTGTGGCAGATCTAGCTGAAACCATTATGAAGAATTTAAGAAGAGTACACCCAATCTCAACAATGGTGAAGGTAAAAAATAGGTTGCTAAAGCACTCAATTAGAAGTCCTGTCCAGCAGTTAATGTTGGAATTTAGCCACAACAGTTAGGAGTAGGTGCAGCTATCAGCTACTTGGCGTAATTATTTATTATGTTTAAAAATACAGTCAGTGTATCAGCGTCACTTATAATACATCAAAGAGTATGCAATACGAATGGCCAAATATGACAGTACACCTTTATGTCCAAATTATTACAACCATGGATTTAATAAAAGGCATCCAAGAAGGTTAAGTCTTCATAAAATTATATTAAGTTTTTAATTGAACAAGGTCTGTAATTCTAGCCAGTTCGGCAATTTTCCATCTCTTACCAGCTAGCTTGTGAGGGAGGCTCTAATTTTGCAGTTCAAGTTTTAGAAGCTATAAGCCCGTGTTGGTGAACCGATGGCACGCGTGCCGACTCTGGCACGCGTAGCCCTCTCGGCCGGCACGCGCCCGGCCACCTCTACTCAGCCCCCGGGGAAGCAGCCTTCCTTCCTCTTCCCTTCCCCAGCTGGAGGCGAGGGGTCGAGGCGCGGCTTTGCCTGGCCCCGCGCCACGGGCGGTCCGTAGCGACTCTGGATTGGCTCCTCACTCCCGAGGTCGGACTGGGAGGCGCTTCAGAACGGGGGCGGGGACTGCGGGCGAGCCGGGAGCGGTCGCCCTCAGGGTCCGCCTGCCCGCCCGCCCTCTGCAAAAGGCCCCGGAGGGCCGGGCCGCCACCTGCGGCGCCTCCCCCGCTCGGCCAAGAGGAGCCGCCGCCCCGGTTCTGCCCAGCGCGCAGCCCAGCCAAGCGGCCTGCAAAGCGGTGCCGGGGAGCGGGAGCGGCCCGTGCGGTGGGGGGGGGGGGGGCGTGCTGCGGTGGCGGCCGGTGGGACTTGCGCCCAAGCAGCCCCCGGAGCCTCTGGGAGGAGGAGTAAGAAGGCTCCTGGCCCAGCCTGGGCTCCGCTGCAGCTGCCAGAGAAACGCAGCGCAGCACGGCCCTCTCTGAAGCCGCAGCGTGCAGGAACGCTGCGGCCCCTTTAAGCGTCCCTCTTGCCATTGGCAAGAGGAGGCGGGAGGCGGGAAGACGCTTCCCCCAAGCCGGGAAGGCGAAGCGTCCCTGCATGCCGCGCAGCACAGCGGTTGAAACCTCTCTCTCCTGCCGCGGAGGGAAGGAGGGAAAGAGGGAGGGGGTAAGAAGAAGAAGAAAAAGCCAGTCGCTCCCTCCCGGGGGCGGAACATGCGCGTGGGAGCCGATCAGGTGGAGGACTTTTGTGGACTTGGGGGGGGGGGGGAGAGGTGGGAAGGCTGAAGCCCGGTCGCAGGGAGCCGGCTGTGTGTGTGTGTGAAGGCTTTTCTCCTTCCTTTTTCTGTCACTCTCCTATTCTTTCTCTCCTCTTTTTCTGTCTTTCCCCCCCTCTTTTTCTCTCTCCTTTTTCTTTCTTTCTTTCTCTCTTTCTCTCTCTCTTTCCCTCCCTCTCCTTCTTTCCATGCTTCCTTCTGTCCTTCATTCTTTCTTTCCTTACTTCTTTCTGTCCTTCATTCCTTCCTTCCTTCTGTCCTTCTTTCTTCCCTTCCTTCCTCCTTTCCTTCTGTCTATTCCTTCCTTCCTCCTTTCCTTCCTTCTTTCTGTCCTTCCTTCTTTCCTTCCCTGCAGATCGGCTGCAAGCTGCGCCCCCCTGGCACCTTGGTTGCCTGGGCCCACCGCTGGCTGCCCTCCCACCTGGGAGGAGGGGGAAGACCTGGGGGAGCTGAGGCACCCTCCAAGCCTTCTCTGCATAGCCTCCCCTAAGGTTGCCAACCTCCAGGTGGTGGCTGGAGATCTGCTATTACAACTGATCTCCAGCCAATAGAGGTCAGTTCCCCTGGAGAAAATGGCTACTTGGGCCATTGGGCTCTATGGCTGTGCAGTCTTCCTCCCCAAACCCCGCCCTCCACAGGCTTCACCCCCAAAACCTCCCGCCAGTGGTGAAGAGGACCTGGCAACCCTAGCTTCCCCCCCACACACACACCAGGAGATCTACGCCCGGTATGGCCCCCGAAAGACGTTATAAATATGCAAATGGCCCTTGGCAGAAAAAAGGTTCCCCATCCCTGTTCTAAACTAAAACCTCAGTATTCAGATTAAATTGCCGCATTGGCACGCGGCGATAAATAAGTGGGTTTTGGGTTGCAGTTTGGGCACTCGGTCTCTAAAAGGTTTGCCATCACTGCTATAAGCCAATGCTGTCCCAAATCATAATAGTGGAATTGAATAAATTTAGGCAAAGGTCTAAGTGCAGCCACTTTAAGAAAGCTCCATTGATACATTCTGAGGTGATAAACTGCCCCCGGTAGCTGAAGAAGTGAGCGGTGACTCACGAAAGCAGCCAGAAATTTTGTTAGTCTTTAAGGTGCTACTGGACTCTTGCTCTTTTCTACTGCTCCAGTAACTGAGTTTGTTTAATAAAACTTACTAGTTGACTTCTTGCATCTTCCCCTCTGTGCAGTTTGTGCATCAAGCAAACATCTAGACAGTATACATACTAATTGATGTGAAAGTCTTCCAAAGTATCAAGAAGTCCAGCTGAAATTGTGACTTATTCCTTGGTTTACCTATAGTATGTACTCTTTAGTAACAGGTTGCAAGTATTTACTACAGAACTAGATTAAAAGCCAAGGCAGTTGTGGAAGAATCGGTTAGTTAGGCTAAACCAAGGGATTAGTACATAAGTAAACACCATTTTTGACCCTTTGGGTAATACCACCTGCACCCTCAGTGGTTTCCTTACATTAAAGGAAACCTACTATTCACAAAGATAAGTATTGTGTGACTAACCAAGTCTTGGTTTCTCCTTCCTAGGGCATGCATGGCATTAAAGACGACGTCTTCTTAAGTGTTCCTTGTGTCCTGGGTTATTCAGGCATTACAGATGTGGTGAAAATGACTTTGAAGAGTGAAGAGGAAGATAAGCTGAGGAAGAGTGCAGATACACTCTGGGGAATTCAGAAAGAGCTTCAGTTTTAAGCCCGCTGTCCTCTCTTCACTGCTTATTAGTGTCAATGGGTCTTAGCAGGATTGTGTTGCACTTTCACTTATGTCAGTTCCTTTATGATGCATTGTCTAGAAACACAGAGCTATACCTCCCGTGCACTAGGAAAACAAGCATGATCTGTGGCCAGAGCTGGATCACATCCTAGTCTTGTATAATGAAGAAATATAAAGTAGATCCAGCGTACCCTGAAACGGCACTGCCGAATGAAACCTTTCTGCCTTTCCTCAGCTAAATTTACTTTCACAGCCAAAGAAATAGTAACTGGTATCCAAAACCTTAAATTGGCAAATACTGACCCGTATTCTGTGCTGACCCAAGGATTAAAGTCACCACTACCAAGCAGCTCCACATGTATTTTTTTTCAATGCTGCTGCTTTAACTTTTTGTGTATACTTTCAGAGACCCATATTTTTGTGTACTCCCAACTACTCCAGTAATAGTGTCTTCACCATCAAGTAAAGCCTCCGTATGCAACAAGAACTGCTGCAATTGTCCAACTGTAGTACCAGCCCTCAAAATACAATAAAACAATAACCTCATGCTTTTGGGTTTCTTCAGTGTAGTCTGGCATACAAAACCTGGAACATGCAATGCCATGCACCCGTTCCCAGCATTCTCACACAGTCTGCTTTATAATACTTGCTAGTCTGCAGGCCCTCCTGAACTGGAAAGGGATGTCAGTCGCAGCTGACTTATTGTGACCCTGTAGGTATTTAAAGGCGAGAGCTTATGATGAAGTAAACTGTTAGTTTTGAGGTGGTAAAGTACGTGCAATGTTTCTGATAGTCTTCCCAGCATAGAAGTGGCTTGAGGAAAACACATACCCCCCAAAAAATCATTTAGATAAAAAAGCCCAGTATTTCCATCTACCAATAGCATTGGGGGAGGGGAGGGGGGGAGACTAGAACATTCCTGAATATTAGTTTACATGGAAAAACAGGGTCTCTCATTCCAACTGGCAGACAATCATCTAATGGTTATGTTAAAATCCCATTTAAGTGCTCTGAGAACAAGAACACAAAGGTCTTTTGGGAGTGCTTTTCTGTATCTTAGGGGGAAAAAATAGCAATCTTGGTGATAACTATTTTGCTGCTATGTTAAGTGGAGGACAAAGAGTTTTAAATTCAGGGACCAAATTTAAGTCACCCAGAAAGGAGGATTAAGTGATGGGACAAATTGTCTTACACATACCTGGTACTATTTTAAACTGTGAAGAAACTGAAATGTTGGCACTTACAGGTTCTATGAAGCAGCCAAGTTGCCTGAGCAGCTGAATTACAGTAGGGAAGTCTCATTTTAGGCACTTATTGGCCACTGGATGTCATGGTCTCTTGAAGGTACAGTCTCTCTCCCAACCCCCCACAGGAAAATCTGGTATTCTGTACATTAGCACCAATACTTCAGTTTTTCTTTGCTACTAATACAAAAACAAGCTGGAGCAACAGTTTTTCAAATCATTAAAAAAAAAAAGTTAGGATGCTTTGACCTCAACTTGTTGAATCAGAGGTAGATGTATGGCACACAGGTCCAATCTAGTGGGGTGCAGAAACACTGCTTGTTAGTCCCACTCCAGTTTCACTCTCCCATGTACAACATTCAATCAATATTCTATTGCGTCATAAATTAAATTTAGGTTGGGCATTGCCTCTGTACAGTCAGTGATTCCCTCAACTGGCTAGAAGTGAGAGAGGGGCTAGATGGAAAGATCCCCAAATAAAATATAACCATAAGCCAGACACCTTATCACTGCCACCATAACCTTAACATGGTGGGGCAACTCTGAAGTTGCCATCCTAAGTCCCATTACACAAGTTGTGCTGAATGACATGGGACATAATACTTAGTGAAGATGCATGGGACAATTTGAGACAATTTTGAATAAGAATGAGCATTTTATCCCAGCCTCCTACTAATTTTCATTATACAAAAACACACAGATGAGATTTCTAGAAGTAGATGTTGCTGAGACAACCTCTTCTCACTCTGAGTTTCCATGTCATTGCAATATACGATGTGTTAGTTTAAGCTGATATTTTCTTAAGGATAAACATGAGAGCATAGAAGCAGTATTCACACAAATGTATGTAGTACAAGAAAAAAAGTGTTACACAACTTTTATTCAGCCATCAGACCACCAATGCAAAAGGTTTACAGAGAATAGAAAGTGCATTAATAAAAGCTAGTCCTTACCAAGAAAAAGAAAATATATTATCCATTCAAAATATCTTACAATTGAATAACGTAATAACTTATTCTGGCTACCTACTGATTAAAAAGTAAAGTAAATGAGAATATGACCACTTTCTGAATGCCACTTTTTCCCAAGCCATGAAGGTCAGTAGAGATCACTGAGTCCTGCAGTCTTTCTTGCTTTCTGCATAAGTGCCCTCAGCTGAAACTGCTTGCGAGACAAGAGGCGAACATGCTGAGAAGAAAAAAATACAAGGCCATTATCAACAATGCAGGATTATTCAATCCCAAGCATCAAGAGACTAAAGTTGTATTACTTTCATTTAATCCAATCGGACTGGATAGGATGACTCCTTCACTGTAGTGACTATTTAAGAATTGTGTGTGTGTGTGTGTGTGTGTAGTGCCGTCAAGTTGCAGCCGACTTATGGCGACCCCTTATAGGGTTTTCAAGGCAAGAGACTAACAGAGGTGGTTTGCCAGTGCCTCCCTCTGCACAGCAACCCTGGTATTCCTTGGTGGTCTCCCATCCAAATACTAACCAGGGCTGACCCTGCTTAGCTTCTGAGATCTGACAAGATCAGGCTAGCCTACAAAAATTGTGAAATCAGGTTATATCCTTCAAAAGAACTTGGCTACAAATATATTTGAAGAGAGAGCCTTGCTTGGATTCAGCAACGCACAAGTGGAAACATAAATGGACTTAGCGCAGTTCCGCTTGTGCAAGATCCAGTGAGGCATCCAATGCTTTTTGTTCTGTATATTAGTTATTCAACTTTAAGGTTGACAATGAGGAAATTGAAATTGTTCAAGACTTTCTGTTCCTTGGATATCTCATCAACCAAAAGGGAGACTGCAGCCAAGAAATCAGGAGGAGATTGAGACAGGGAAGGGCAGCCATGAAGGAGCTAGAAAATATTCTTAATGTAAGGATGTGTCACTGGTGATCAAAACCAAGTTAATTCATTCCATATTACTGTGTACAGATGTAAAAGGTGGACAATGAACAAAGTAGACTGGAAAAAAGTTGATTAATTTGAAACGTTGGAGGAGAGTTTTATGGATACTGTGGATTGCCAAAAAGACAAATAAGTGGGTTCTAGATCAAATCAAGCCTGAACTCCCCTAGAAGCTAAAATGACTAAACTGAGGTTATCGTACTTTGGTCACATTGTGAGAAGACAACACTCACCGGAAAAGACAATAATGCTAGGAAAAGCTGAAGGCAGCAGGGAAAGAGGAAGACCCAACGTGAGATTGATTGACTCTATAAAGGAAGCCATGCTCCTCATTTTGCGAGACCTGAGCAAGGCTGTTACCAATAGGACATTGATTCATAGTGTCACCATGAGTTGGAAGCTACTTGACGGCACTTAACACACACATAGTACCAGAAATTGGTTACATAAGATCTTGCACAAGACGGGATACAGTAAGTACATTTAACTTCGCTCAAGAGGAAATTTTGTGCTCTATCGGATCCATTGTGTTTACCTGAAAGGAAGACCACCCCCTCCAATGTTATACACAAAACGCTTTAGTACGGTACATATTTGTAACTTGTGTGTAAATGTAAGATCCTCTCCCCTTCTTGACATGATACCTGGAGGGAACACTCGTCTTTCTTTTGGGTAAATACTGTAGGTTTGGGTAAATACTGCAGGCTTATACCCCAATGATTTTAGTGGGACTTCACTTTGCCAAGTTACACTTGAAGATTCAGGTAAATATATGTAAAATTACTATTTGCATACTGTGCGTGTGTAAAGTGCCGTCAAGTTGCAGCCGACTTATGGCAATCCCTTTCTGGGGTTTTCATGGCAAGAGACTAACAGAGGTGGTTTGCCAGTGCCTTTCTCTGCACAGCAACCCTGGTATTCCTTGGTGGTCTCCCACCCAAATACTAATCAGGGCTGACCCTGCTTAGCATCTGAGATCTGACGAGATCAGGTGGATTTGCATATTAAGCCCCCTTTAAAAGTTACTTGTTCTTACTGTTATATAGTGGACATTGAAGGGAGATGCTGTTAGCATGTGTTGGAAACAAGCTGGTGGTGGTGGAAAGTGCTGTCAACTTATGGCCACCCCATAGGGTTCTGGAGACAAGAGACATTCAGAGATGGTTTGCCATTGCCTGCCTCTGACCCCAACCTTGGATTTCCCTGGTAGTTTCCCATCCAAGTATTCATCAGGACCAATCCTGCTTAGCTTCCAAGATCTGATGAAATCGGGCTAGCCAGGGCCATCCAGTCTAGGTAACAATAAGCTGCTCACCTTTCTTCCTGTTTAATCATTTTTGACATTAATTCTAAGTGTACACCTATGCCAACTATTCTAAATCAATCAACTGATGTCCTGAACAGTCCACCTTGCTTGAAATTCATTAATTTGCTAAAAGCAAAGATGAGTCTGCATTCTCAGTATATTTTCAGCAGCAGCGCCTAAATCTGTTTGCCTCTCTGATCGTTGCTATTTCAATTTTAGTAGATGACATGAGAGAAATACTTTTTAAAAGGGCAAATGGAAACATTATTAGCAAAATACCCATCATTATGAAGGAGGGGTTGTGTGTGGTAGGAAGGACTTCCAGGGGCTCCTAATAAGCCTGCCCCAGCAATAAGATTTTTTTGTCCCAGTCCAGCTGTACTCCATGCCTGCATCCTGATTTTGTACCATAGAATTCAGTGGAAACCTTTTAACAGCTTAGCTAGTCCCATCTGCATAGCCCTCCCCTGCAATTTTGTTTCCTGGTCACCAGACATGGTACAAAACATTAGAAACTGGCTTTATTTAGCTGTACCAGCCCCCAACTGGTTTGCCCCTGACTAAATGAAAGAGGGACAAGAAACAAAAAGGAAGGGGGAAAATCTTACAAAAACGGATACTATATATATGTCATAAAGGAAGCCACAGCCCTCAATTTGCAAGACCTGAGCAAGGCTGTCAAAGATAGGACATTTTGGAGGACTTTCATTCATAGGGTTGCCATGAGTTAGAAGCAACTTGACGGCACCTAACACACACACACAGACACACACGTCATGTCTAATTTTTTAAACACATCACATATTGCATGCTCTAAGCAGACTGTTTCATCAGCCTCAAAATCATCAAGATTACAATCTGAAAAGAAGGGAGCACAGGGACTGTTAATGATGGGGGGGGGAATCAAATTTATGGTCTAAAACATGCCTTCCTTTTTGGACATGAAAACAAAAACATTTGCTCATCAATCTAGATCAAAACCATGTGAATTAGAGTGCATAAAACAAAGACTGAAAGGCACCAGGAGAAAAGCTGTCAGGGGTGGGGGCAAAAGAGAACAGATGCCAGGAAGAAAATGGGGAGACCAAGCAGAAAGTGAGACGCAAACAGAAGGCCAAGATGTCGCCCATGCATAGGTTGGCCCCTTCCTGGTGTTCACTGTGGGTAAGGCTCTAACATACAATTGTGATTATGGTGTGGGAGAAGGGAATAATGCTCTTGGAAATGATTCCTTTCTCTAATTCTATACAAACTATGCAGAGTAAAAAGTTGTACCTCATGATTGCTTCCAACAAAAATCATCAAGAACCACAATCAAAAATGTGGTCAGTTTACACACACACACACACACACACACCTTTATGTATTTATTTTAACTATTTCACACCTACCTTTAGAAAGATATCTAGATCAATAACTCCACGTCTCAATGCTTCACCCAGGTAAAAGATGGTGTCTTCAATGGCATTTTCCTCGGCATACAAGTTCAAGATCTGCTTATAAAGAGGTGCTGTAGGAACAATAACTTCATCTATGTCATTATTTTCTGACTGGCTTTCCATTTTTTCCAGGGCAGAACTCAGCTCTTCGTCTTTCTTTTTCAGAAGATCAATGTTCTTGTCAACTTCACTCTAAAAATTATACCATTGGATCTCATTACATAAACAACATATGACAGTTACCTGCAGTTTGAAACACTGACAAAATTTTAAAGTGAGAAGTCCTTAAAACCTCACTTTCAAAATCTCCTGCTCTCCTCTTTTGAGCTCAAACCCTCTCAGGACCACTCCTCCTTTAAGGTTCATCTCCCAATCTGAATCACCTATTACTACTTGAATGCTTACCCCACAGATTTTCTTTAGTCTGCCTTTGATCTATTCTTCCAGGACAAGCTTTCCTAATATGGCTGATCATCTCTTTATTGTCAAGTACAAGAATGCTGTTCTCATTCTAACAACTTGTTCAAAAATCTGGAACTGTTGTCTGCTTTCTTCTGAGATCTCCACTTTAAAACTGAGAGGCAAAACTTTCTACTAATTGGCCACTACTGGAAAGAGAATGCCAGACTGTGGATCATTAAGCCTGATCCAGCAGAGTCAGACTTAGGCAGTCAGACTAAGATGTTTCTCAGGAACTCTCAGCTAAAAAATAATCTTCTTAATGTGACCCCCTTTTCTAACTGCAGACTCCATCTCCTTATACATCTTCCAAAATCTTCCTACATAGATACTGAGAGAATTACTATTCACCTCATTACCCATATATATGCATAATTGGATGCTTCTTTTTCTCCTCAAGATCAATCTTGGACTTAAGTGCACCATTGTTTCTCTAGTACTAAAGCATTTGCCTTCTTTTTTCACTTCCTAGTATCCTATGATTAGGGTTCATTACTGCAGCTTCCTTCTAGAGAGCCTTTCCGGCTTCCACTTCATCTTGCAGCTACCCTCCACATCTTGTATCCTCATCTTTTACTGACTTTGTAAAGAGATACGGGACAAACTGTGGTAACAGAACTGTGCCTGAGCAGTTCTATTTACGTGATGGGGGGGTTTCCACAAAATTTTACTCATATACAGGTATGCACGACCCAGGAGAATGATCCACTGTTGTATATGAAAGAAGGGCTAAGGGAAAGGGCAAAACATCTGGTGCTACCTGACTGTTCTTTCTAGGATCCAAGGGCATTTCGAGTCATGGCCACAGCAGAACATTTAACAGAAGCAGCTGGTGCAAAAGGACATTTTACATAACTGTCCCCAAAAACCTTCATAAGTGTTCACTGTCTTTTTAAAAATCCTATTGTGACAGATCTTAGACCCAATTTTGCCAGTGCAAGATTTTCACCAATTTCCTATTCCCGACTGCAGTTCCTCCATGCTGTTCCCGTGGGTCTGCCAACTCCCTAGGAGTAAGATTTTGATAAGCATATATAAGAAAAAAAGGATAAAGAAATTCTCCAGTCCTTGCAATTGACCAATGCTTGAGTGGAATGTGCTGCAAGAGTTACTACAAGGAAGGGAAATCTTTCAGTCACAGCTCTACAAAAGTTGTATCTGACAAGAAGCAAGATATCATGGGGTATCATACATCCAACCATTTGAAAGCTTAAAAAAAAGAAAAAAGAAAAAAAAAGAAAAACAAAAAAAGAACAACAAAAAAAAACGCTCAACAAGGCACTCATTCCACTTACCACTTCCTGGTCAAGGCGAGTTACCATCTCCTCAAGCTTTTGGTGACCCTTTTTCAGGTCTTCTTCTGTGCGCTTCAAGGCATTAAGTTCTGCCTGAGCACGGTCCATTTCTTCTTTCATTCGCCATCTCAACTTATCACTGACAGCCGAAATAAGGGACGCTCGAATAGTGTCTTCACCAATAGTGCCATCTCTGCTGGGACCTGCAGAAGATAAGTCATTCAGAAAAGTTATCCCATCAAGCAGACGTATGGGTCGGGATTGCTCGCAAATGCTTTTAAAAATAAAAGTAAAACATCATTATAGTAAGGCAGTTTGCTCTTAAAAGGGTGTATCCGTGAGCTTCCAAGCTAGATAAGAATTGTACCTTTCCAACTTAAGACCTTGTCCATCTTATCAGAGTGTGCACCTGTAGCCTTGAAATCAAAGAATTTGCCATAAAATTTGGTATATATAGCAAATAGTGCCAATGGAGTTTTCATGCATTTGTTACTTCAACTATTATGGCAAAACATCAGACCTTAAATGTAGGTTTGCCATCCTCTCTGCCCTGGATTATTGAAATATAAATGACTACACCCCCAAATTTCAGAGTTTTATTATGAAAACACAGAATCTGTTTTTAACAAATAGCTTGAGTCTTTGAGGAACTGAAGAGTAGGAACTTCAACAGAGCTACATGCCACACATCATTAAATGCTGCTTTATTTTTTATACAAATGTTTCTTTTGCTCTTGCATTAATGTTGTATAAAAAACTACACATCAACTTTATTACCATATGACTCCAAATGTTTATCAGTCATACACAAATATATTCCTTATCAAATCCTGCCTTCCAACAACTACCTACAAACTCATACTAAGCAGTCCAATCTATAAGTTTTCCACTGTCTCCACTCGTACATTGCCTTAGGAATACCCTTTATGCTTGGGAGTTGAAGCTTAACAAACTGCTCTGTCTTAGATATTACCATTAGTAAGCTAGAAATATAATTTCAGTGAGCATGTAAAATACTGTGGACATTACACACAATACAATAATGTCAAAACTAGCCAGAATTAGCAACAGCACTCTAGTATAAAAATCATATTTTACCTTAACACACCAACTCAAAGTGCCTCACAGGTTTCATATGTAGTCTGTCGCCATCCACATGTCCAATATTAAAATTCTTCTGCTTAATTAGAGTCTTTTCACAATTATCAGTTCATTTGCTATTCCTTGCAAGGTGTTCCTGGTGCCATAACAACATACAGTTTGTAGAAGTCGTGATGGTCTATTCCCTTAGTTTTGTGACCAGTTGATCTCCAGTGTCAAAACTTGTAAGCATTTGTAAGCGTCCACCCAGCAAAAAGAACTGACCGACTGAAACTGTCTTTTCATACTGTGGTTTCTGGATCTGCTATGTCCTGAGCTTCTCTGTTCACTCGGGTAAGGTCCCCACGCGAGAATGACTTTATCTCTGATTCCAGTTTCCTACTGCAAAACTTGGCACTTCCCTTGTACTGTTTAAGTTCTTTATTGTTACAGTCCACAACCAGTATATCTTGATTATTGTTCTGTATTCATTCTCAACATTTCTTTCTTCATCCTTTTATTTTTCTTCCCAAACACTAATGAGTCACAATAAGCTTCTTAACTTCACAACAGAAGCACAGAAGGTTGAATCGCTCCATTTCTAGATTCTTTTCAGTGCATTTCAAAGTCTAATTTCTGCATTCAGGATTCACCAAGGTATTCTTGAGCTCACTCACACTTCAGTTCTTCCTTCTTGAGTCTTGGGTTCATGTTCAGTTGAAGTTATCAATGCTACATAGCTTCTTCTGTGCTGACGATTGCTCCTTGACGTCTCTCTACTCTTCTCTCCAGAATGCATAGCTTGGCATGTATAAAGAACACTGAAAACAGTGCCAGACAAAGACATTCTTCTGCATAACAAACCAAAACTTCTATGAACACATTAATACACCTACGGTGTTCTGTAGATGGTTGTCCTTAAATGTTTAATGGCTTGATTTCAGTGTTTTCAGTATTTTAAAAAGTAGTTTTTATTTAAAAGGCTTGCCTAAATGTATCAATATTTTACTTTATCAATATTTTACTTTTTCAGTACATTAAAAGTACATTCAATTGATCACAGTCTAGTATATCCCTTCTCATTGGATGTAGGACCTCCTCTTAACAACATGCTTAAAAAGAGCTCCATGCCAATACTTCCTTGAAATACCCCTTCTATATATTTAATGATGTTTAGTAAACATTTTCACCCCACATGTATTTTTCTGAATAAAAATGCACTGTGGAGAAATTCAGGGTTGAAACATAATACTAGATGCATGTAATTTAGAAAGTCAACATCAAAACTGGTTTTAACAAATTCCTGTAGGTTCCAAAACTGAAGTAGAAGAAAACAAAGCAAGGACTGGAATCCACACCCAGACCAAACACAAGATATGCACACTACCATTCAGAAATGCATAACTTTTACAAAACATTCCCCACTTTCCCATTCAGCCTGGAAAAAAAATCAGGAGTTGAAATGCCTATTCAAATACTCATGTAACTAACTACAAGACACTGGGTTATTTCCTTCAACTGTTTTCCACAAACACCAAAGGCTCTTCTGCCAATTCAAGCCTTCTTGTGCTGGAAGAAATGCTCCAGCATTAGTGGAATGGAAGAACAGGTCACAACCCAGACACTACAATTCAGTCTAAAACAAAGATGGAAAGCAGAGATGGGAAAAGTTAGATTTTTTAAAATGTCTTTTTAGCTTGACTATGTTGTCACTGGTAACACTTGCTAACTAAGTATTTACAGTTACTAAGACTGGATGTAAAACTACATATATTATTCTATTTTACATCTGATTTTTGCCACTGAACATAAAAGGAGAGTTAAGGTCAACATTGATCACAGGAGAAATGTAATCAGCTAATGGTTATGAACTTCAAACACAGAGGAAAGTATCATATCTTAATATCAGATGTTACCTACCCAAAATATAAATGACCCCTGATCGAAGCAGAGACTGTAAACCAAGAGGTTGAAACCTCTAATCCTTGTCAACTAATTTAAGGAAAGAGAACAAATCCAATCATTTTGCTTTAAAATAACATCATTAAATGACTTGCTCTGTGATGGGAGCAATGCCATTAATGGGTAAATTAGAACAAGCATTCTGGTAGATCTGCAGTGAATTTCTAATCCATGCGCAACTCAGAAAAATAAATGGATTCAACATGTTATTTACAACCTTCAGCAATGCTAGTGACAGGGCACTAAAAGTGGGCTGAAGCCATTCACAAGACTGGGTTCTTTGTGGATTTACACATGGTGATAGTGACAAGCTGTACAAATCAGGTTTTTGAATACTGATTTGTCCTAACTGGGAGCTACACAGTCCAAATAAGAAACTCCCATACTTTTTGGTGCCTGAAGATTACTTTTCACATTTTGTCCCTGTGCTACTGACTACCTCAAGAAATCCCGATACAAAAACAGAGGAAAAGAAACCATTGGAGAGAGTGTTGCTTCACGCAGACTATAAACACATTTTAGGACAAACACTTTAGATACACTGAAGTGCCATGCTGTGGGAGTGCAGAGGATCCAAGTTATGTGTGTCATTTTGCCAATATTACATTTTCATGCATGTTAAGACAATTGTACAGAACAGCATTCTCCATGGCTGGCCCTAACTTGTTAGAGGTATAATTTTCAATTAGGTGGTTCACAATTTTAATATCCCAAATGAATGCCACATTCTAAAACAATGTATCCTATCTCTACACTCTCCTTACAATGTTTCATTTCCCACTGTTACACTGACAAGTCACATTTATTCTATTAAAAACACTTGAGTAAGGACAGCATGAAGACAATTATACATTCTTTGCTAACCTCTTGACTCCCTTCTGAGATCTGGGTTTTCCACACAGTCTCTCATCTCTTTACTCACAATACAGTGTTGGATTTGACTGTTCAGCCAGGGTCAATTCTAGTAACTAACCAAACAGGCAGTAATAACTCTACAATATGATTTTGGCAAGCTTCTGATATCTCAGAAAAATAGCTGTGGATATCCTCTAACCCAGAGGTGTTGAACTCATTTCTTACAAGGGTGGGATATGACATAAATGGAACTTGGTCGGGCTGGGCCATGCCTTGCCAGCCCATATTGGGACTGGGGGGGGGTTTGTCTCAGCCAACTCGCAGGGAGGGTAGATCTCTCAAGGAACTGGATCCAGCCTACGGGCCGTATGTTTGACACTCCTGCTCTAACCTAACACCATGCTTCTTGGGCTGCCAACCCTCACCCTGTTAAGGCATCATATTTCAGAAAATTATGGCCTAGGACGAAGAACAACTGAATATGGAAAGGTAAGGACTTGTTTCTACTGTCACAGAACTTGTACCTCATTCAAGGCATTTAACTCATACCATCTAGACTACAACGCATCGTGACCAGAGAGCTGGACAGACCTACCAAAGAAGCCTAAAGAACAATCTACAGGTAGACATCAAAGCAGACCCACAGGGCCCAAGTAAAACCACTGCACAAAACCAAACCATGTATAGTAACCGCTGGGCCTACAGTTGTGTTCCCCCCCCTCCACAATCTCTCTCTCTGTGTAATGTAAATACAGCATGGTCTATAAATTCACAACACAGAACGAATCAGAAATTCTTTATCCAAAAATGCTTACTTAAGAAGTGGTTGCCCACATTTTACTTAAATAAAGCAAGAATACAAATCCAGAAAAAAGGAGCAGGCTCAAATGTAAGGTTTTAAAACATAGAGAACAAGGCAGAAGGAAGCACACATATCTAATGGTTTGGAGAGCTCATTAAAGAACCCCAGCCCCGTAACATTTTCTATCACTTCCATAATTAGCTGCCCTTGGAGAAGATTTTATGGCACATAGCCATTTATCCCAGGGAATACACAGACATTTAACCTTTGGCATACAGAGTCTAGTTTCAGAAGTGACCTTACAGTACTATGCATTAGCAGTTGAATTGGGGAAAGAAAAAAAGAAAAAAAAACCCAGCCAAAACTAAACATGGCAGTGGAATAAACAACATGTCATAACTGGTGGGAGGCAATTTTACCCTGAAAACAGGTTGAATTGCTATATCCATATCAGATTAGCCTGACCAGGAAATTCAATTTAAGAGAAAATGTATCGTGAAAGAACATTAGATCTAAATTGGCTCCCCAAGTAGATTTCAATCACTGTCATGGCTGAAAGAATGCTACTTTGCTGTGGAGAGATCCAAATGCACATCAACACACAAACTTCAGCTTCCCCTCCCTTGGCAGCCTTCTGCACCTCTCAAAATACCACTGGTGAGGGTCAAGAGATCCTCACCATGTAGCAGGGAAGGGGCTGCAGTGTGTTGTGCGAACGGAAAGACAACTCAAGCGACCACAATGCTCATCCGCTACAGGAAAGTTACTGTTTTCCAAATACACATACTTTTATCTACTCCTAGAGTGATAGCTCTCTGGCTTATGCTGAAGGCACAAAATCTGTATTTACAGCCTGTTTTCTCTCCCATCATGGAACTTAAACCCATGTACGCAGATTCCCTGGACAGCTCAGTCAAGCACTGAGAAGACCCAAAGCTTTAACAAGGTTGCCACCTTACAATTATGCCAATCAACGTTTGGTGCAGCCCCCTTAAAGTCTAACAGAGCACGTCTAACCCTATACAGCTGTGTTATTTTACATATTTTCATGCAATCAGTGTAACGGTTTCAAGAACATGTCTACTGAACAAGTAAAAGATCTGACAGCAAGTCAGAATATTTATACTAGGGCCATACAACTTATACCACTGAGGCCTTTTCACTAAGAGATCAGAAGTCCACAGGTGGTCCTACTCACATACAGGGACTCTTCAGCTCCCCCTTCCCAGGGGTCGCTCTCCAAGCTTCTAAAAAAACACCCACATACGGCTGGGGGTTCCTCCAGAAGGGCACCCCATGGGAAGGGGAGGATGTCACTCTTCCCCTGTGCAGAAGTACTTTCCAATCAAGCACAACATGCACATACCTGTTATATTACAGTAGTGAACCCAGACTTGCTATATACCTAGAGGGCAAAAGAATTCTAACATCAACTTTCCCCCAGTATTTTAAAGAGATCCCACCCTATCTGCATAACGATACTACTTACCTCCATAGGATCAAGTAGCTGCAAACCGAAGATCTGATGTTACTGCTCATGTTGCTAGATACAAGTGTTCAGAAAGCTTTCAACAAGACCCAATGCTTTAGAATACCATCTTGCTAATTCAAAGCATGTTGTTAAATACAAGCAAGAGAAGAGACATTCAGCTAACGAAAACATCAAAGCAAACTTTACACGGATTCCTGCTGCTTCTTTTTCAAGAAGTACGGCACACTGTACTTCTTTTTCAAGAAGTACGGCACACTGTACTTCTTTTTCAAGAAGTACGGCACACTGTACTCGACTCAGTGACTTCACACTTCAACCTCAAAAACTGTGTTCGGTCATGAGTGGGGATCATTAAACTCTGGTATCAATAGTAAGATCTGCTTTAATATTCCATGTGACTGCAGCTCATTCATGGGTACTGTTATTATTAAGTTTAAACTAGTTGGAGAAATTGTCATCATTTCAGGTTATGCCTGATGGTGGAGTGGGTGGCATTATCAGCAGAGCGAGGTTAGAAGCCCAAACAATATCTTACCTCAAGAAGTCCTACAAGAAAAGTAAATCACACTATTCAGTACTAACTGGTTTATGAACATACCACGTGAGGACTACAAATAAAGGCTACTACTTTATTTTCAACACACAAATCACCAAGTTACACAAATTGAACTGATTAATCAAAACCACTGTCCAATATCAGTAAGACAGAAAAGACAGTATGTCCAGCCAGTATATAGAAACTTAGAAAGGTCCTATTATGAGCGGTGTTCAAAAGATATGCACTTTTAAGAGGCACCGTCTCATATAAAAGTGATCTACATGAAATTTACTATCGAGCACACAGGGATATGATCTTGTGTGACTTCTTTTAAACGTACCCCCCCTATAAGTGGTACTATTCTTAAACTTAATAAGGATCACGTATCTTAATGGTAGGAGTTTAAATCAAGCAGTGATACCAGAGAGATTCTTGAACAATTATATCCTTTTTCTCTGGTAAGTTTTTTAAAAAATAATGTGTCAACACTTCTCTGTACTTTGAACTTTTCCTGGCAAGCACTTAAATTGATAAGTAAAAATGTTTATAAGATTATACAAACTGATACAGCCTTCGGCCATTTTCCAGGAAAAGATGATCCAGCAGTGCCAAAGCAACATGCAGCATGACTGCTTTAAAGAGACACTGTCAAACAGTTAAAGGACAGGCAGAAAATCAACTTCATATATTTTAACATATAATACAGCTCACCTCTCCCTGGCGTATTTTGAATTTTTAAAAAATGCTGTCTCTGCAGTCACCTTCTCAACTGCAACGCCTCTACTGAAACCAAGTGCTTAGGAAGTAGACACACAAAATGTGTTACTTCAGGGAAGTGGATCCGCAGTAGCATTATTTACATAGCACCTGTCACTTAAAACTGCAAAAATCCTCTACCTGGGATGGTATGATGACAGTTTATAGAAAATGTACTGTGGTGGCAACTAGAAAATTAAATAGCGCTTAAGGTCCACCACCCAACCCAACAAGCTCTTCCAGGCACAGGAGCTCTAAGGCTAATGATGAGGCCCCTCACTCAAAACCGCTTTCCCCCCACATATCTCAATGGAGGAATCAAATCTATGACTGTTTCCCTTTTGGCAAGCACGATTCTGTTCTCTAGGAGAGGAACAGAGCAGCCTATGTGCAAAAGCTCCTCATGTGCACTGGAGCACATGCAGAGCTTCTGACTGGGGAACCTCTCCATACTTAAAACCTTTAACATCTTGATGAACACAAACCATTAAAGATGCAAACAAGGGAAGTTCTCTTGGACCAACCCTTTTAATAACAATAATATAGCTTAAATACTTGGACTGGGGGTCCAATGTCTTTTTTTGTTGTTGCTCATACAAGGAACACTTCAGCTCGTGTGCCGTTTCAGTTTATTTCCTTCTCTCATGGCAAACCACCTACAGGTTCCCTACTAAACTGTTCCCAAGGGCCCACTGACAATCTAGTGCAGGATTTATGGAAGTGCAGCAGGCTGCAAGCAAGAAGACGGGGCAGGAGGTAGGATGATCTACAGGTTCACTTGCAAAGCACAGGATCCAACCCATTGCCTTCCACTTCCACCACAAACATCTCTACCCTCGTCCATGTAACTCAAGTGATGAGCACTGCTCAAAAAAAGTAACCAAAGAATCCTACTTGCCCTCCCATTCAAAAAGTAAGTTCTAAACTGTAAAAAATTTAGTGCAAACATGATGGTATCAATGTCTAGCACTGAAACAACTTTCTAAATATCATGTTTTGGGGGGTGGTTATCACTATGCTATATCCATTGAGTATTTTTTAGGGGTGAAATTAAAATCGGGGTAAAACTGTTTGGCAGTATCTCTAAGTAAACTAAGAAAAGTGCACTGAATCCAACACAAAAAATATTAAATGGAGCTTGCACAAAACTTAAATATAATCTATGGGTGCACATATTACTGAAATAGTTGTAGGACAGTGCCACAGATATCGAATTGTATTAGCAATCTAACAAGGCAACTCCAGGGTCCACAAACTCATTTTGCCACATTGTTTGCAAACTTCTTCTAATGACCTCGATAGCTAGAGAGATTCATATTTAACACAAAGCCTCCATCAGTAATTCTTCCTCCAGTCAGATCAAAGTCTCCAAAACACTCAGTAAATCCATGTTGAAGACATCTGTGCCACTTTCAGACAACAGGACACCGTCCAGATGAAACAATCCAGGGGAGTCTGGTACAAGCGAATTGTGTTCGATCACGCTCCCTCCAATACCATTTATAAAGAAGCAGATCTCTCTGTTGACTCTTCGCCGGCTTTTCTCCATCACCTTATGAGGCACCTCTTGGTTCCATACTTTGCGGGGCACAATATTGGACCAGACCAGAATGCTATTCCTGAAGATTTGCTTGAGATGTCCTAAATCCTTCTTCATTCTGTTTATGATAGCCACATCACTTGCTGTCCCCAGGTCATTTCCTCCTAGATGCACCACCAGTATGTCGGGATCTGACAGACGCCGCCGTTTATGCAAGAGGGTTGGCATTAACTGATCCCATGTCATGCCACTCTTTCCTAGCCAGTGTAATTTGGCATCCTCCAATGGAATGCCCAACTGTGGGCCAAAGCTTCTCTCAAGTGCCCGTTTTTCTGCCCAGAAAACATATGAATGACCACAAATCCATACCTGTTTCTGCTTTCTTCTGCCATCTGCTATTAAGAGAACAAACATACATTAATGCTTGTATATTTTGTGACCTAATAACTTCCTGAATACTTTGCTCAATGCAGCTTATCCTTTATTATTCCATGGGAAAAACACACACACTAAAACATGACATAGATGCCTCCATCCTAAAGAACATGGCTTAAGCATCATCTGCACAACAAACTCTTGGCTTGGATATCTTTTCAGAAATTGTGCAATGTTCTGGTGTATGAAGAAAGTTTACCTTTTGTCAAGATGATTTTACTGGTAAAAATGCCTGCACCTGGATAAAAACCTCAATGAAAAGGAATCCGTGGTCATGTCCCTTTTTGACTGCTTACAAGAACAAATAAAAGCCATTGCCACCTGTAGAGATGAAGTCGCCAACACACATTTAGATCCTGACAGAACGTTTAACTGAGATTGATAGACTTGATTTCCTCAGTTCATGAACACTGATGTTTGAATACTGATTGTCACATTCTCCCATGAACAAGCAAAAGATCTAGTGGCTATTAAGGAAATACACACTTTTTCAAGTAGACCAAAGATCACAGAAAGCTGGGGTTATTAAGTCCCAATATTCAATGAGATGCATTGACTCAATCAAGGAAGCCACGGCCCTCAGTTTGCAAGACCTGAGCAAGGCTGTTAATGACAGGATGTTTTGGAAGTCATTAATTCATAGGGTAGCCATATGCCGGCACTTGCTTTTCCTGACAGAAGTCATTATTTCTGTTTCCACAATATCCATTTTTTAAAATTCCTTTTCAAAACAAAACATTATCAATATAAAAAGAATAAAGCCTCCAATGAAGTTACAGACTGTGTATTACAATATTTGGAAAAGAAGCAATTTGCACCTTCCTAAACAACATTGCAAACTTCCTAAACTAAACCTCACAAAACAGTGTTATCTTTTCCCTGCAACTCTTCAACAAAAGTAAAAAGAATTTTTGCAGTTTCCATACACACTTTCTCTTGCTTGACAACAAAAAATATCCATGGGAAAGGAGGAGGGGCTGTGGCTCAGAGGTAGAGCATCTGCTTGGCATGCAGAAGGTCCCAGATTCAATCCCTGGGATCTCCAGTTAAAGGACCAGGTGGTGTGTAAGACCTCAATTAAGGGCCTGGAGAGTCGCAGCCAGTCAGAGTAGAAACTACTGACCTTGATGGACCAAGGGTCTGATTCAGTATAAGGCAGCTTCATGTGAAAGCTTGCGTTAGATTCCCCCTCTGTCCAAATAATGGCAGCCCTTGTGGGAACAGAAGGCACTTCTGCTCATGCAGGGGTTATGATGATTTCTGTGGATCTCCCCTTCAAGCTACAGCCCCTATGCCACCCCTAGTCCTCAGCAGCAGTTCTCCAGTGGTGTGGAGGTCTTGCAGAATACACAGGAAAGCGTGCAAGCAGTCATCCAGTCTCACATCCACAGACCCCATCCTTTTTTTGCTTTCTAAATAGTGCAGTGTTTTGCGTGGACTTTCCAGTTTTGCTTATTAATCGTCTTTGCTGGAGACAAAACCAGCTACATATAATCTTTATATATTGCAGATGTTGTCACTGCTTTGAAAATCTTAAGACTAACTCCCTAAAAGGGACTGAGAGTTAATGTTTTGCAATACTTAGTTCATTACATAGATAAGCACTCTCTACAGCACCTATGACCCATAATGAAAACCAAGTTAATTTGAGGACATCTGCTAATTTGAACTTATAGATAAGCACACTTTATATAAAATCCTGATGGATATGTCAAATATCTGCCCATGGTAGCCTGACATACCAGAAAAAAACAATGGCATCATCCTGAGCTGACATGGCAAATGATTGGGTAAATATTCTGTAACAAGCACTGTCACTTAATCTGTAGCTACTCTACAATGACCATGCATTTTCACATGGGACCAAATGGATATTTGCCTCAATGTAACAGTTCTTCGTGTGTTGGCCAGCACAATTTAATACCTGCTTACCACCTAAAAGTTCATAATTACAAACCAACCCAACAAAAGAGACCATAGAATCATAGAGCTGGAAGGGACCACTAGGGTAATCTAGTCCAACCCCCTGTACAATGCAGGAAATTCACAACTGCCTCCCCCACACACCCCCAGTGACCCCTACTCCATGCCCAGAAGATGCCCTCCCTCTCATGAACTGCCTAAGGTCATAGAATCAGCATTGCTGACAGATGGCCATCTAGCCTCTGCTTAAAAACCTCCAAGGAGCACTTATAACCTCTCGAGGAAGCCTGTTCCACTGAGGAACCGCTCTGTTAGAAAATTCTTCCTAATGTCTAGAGGGAAACTCTTTTAATTTAATTTCAACCCATTGGTTCTGGTCCAACCTTCTGGGGCAACAGAAAACAACTCAGCACTTTCCTCCATATGACAGCCCTTCAAGTACTTGAAGATGGTTATCATATCCCCTCTCAGTCTTCTCTTCAGGCTAAACAAACCCAGCTCCTTCAACCTTTCCTCATAGGACTTGGTCTCCAGACCCCTCACCATCTTTGTTGCCTTCCTCTGGACACGTTCCAGCTTGTCTACATCTTTCTTAAATTGCGGTGGCCAAAAATGAACACAATACTCTAGCTGAGGTCTAACCAGAGCAGAGTAAAGCAATACCAGCCCTTCTGGTGACCATGAAGAGCTGGATGCAGTAGAAAAGCCGGCAAAATGAGCTGGTGGAGTGCATACTTCCCCACCTTCTTCCAGCAGCCTGTCATCCAAACCCTCTGAGGGTTTATGAACCCTCGTGAACAATATGCACCACAGTACTTGGGGGGGGATTTGTAATGAGGAGTCAGTAATTTTACCTGACTGCAGCCAACTGAGGGAAGGGGAGGGCAGGGAAAGTTCCACTGGATCCAATCCAAAAAAGTTGAATTTCATTTGCCTTCTGAATGCTATGCCTTTCTGACCTGCTGCCATTGTATTTTCAGTCATGAGAATTTCACTACACAGAGCAATGCGATAAACATGAAATCTCAAAGCCCAAATCAGCACAGGTCATCAAGAATTGATCTTTACCTCAATAAACAAAAAAAGCTATAATGACTAAAATGTAATACAATCCTTTCCTTTATCCCTTAGAAGCCTCTTGATCCATTGATCTTGAGTCGCATAAATCTCATGTTCGAGGGATATAAGGACTGAAATAAATCTTGCCACTGACAATGTAGCCTTGGGATCCCTGTCACTTAATAAAAAAGGCATCATGTCGGACACAGAGGCATTAGATTTATATGTTAAAAGGGGAGAGATATAACGTGATCGGAGCTCCTCATAAAAGCGGCATTCCAAGAGGGCACGAGCTAATGAATCAACAGAGCCAGAAGAGCAAGGATAGGTATGTAATATAATCATATATTTGTATACAAACACTATACTTTTGATTCACATTCTTCAATACCCCTTACTTACAAATTTTAGTGATGAAAATGATACATTCAGTGCTCTGACAACTATGATTTCTGGAGCATGAATTCAGTTAGAAAACTCACTCTCTTTATCACTGAAATGATGGCACTTCCAAAGCTACTCACCCATAGTAGTGACAGGAGGCTGGGAAGGGTAGTGCTGTGTGCTAGTTGTTGCTGGAAATGGTCCACCAGGGGGAGGATAGGGATAGCTTGGATAACCACTTGAAAGGAGGGAAGGAAAGACATACCAATAGTATTTCTTAAATAAATTTTCCACTTTTAAAGACTCATTGCTTCATAAAATTAACAACAATGGATGGATGTCACTGCAAGCCCGATAGTTCCAAAGTCGTTAACAGTGTTTTTCAGGGGATTATTCATAGGAATTGTGTGAGGGAGCACAGTTATGGTTTACTGATCTGTAAGCTGGAGACGGACAGAAAACCACAAATATACAAAATGAGCCAAACAAAAAAAATCAAGTTATTAATTGACCTGATTGGCTGGGCAGATCAAATCAAAACCAAAAGCAGAATTCTTATTTATAGGTCTCGTCCCACATGGTGGAATGGGTATCATAACGGCCAATTTGATCTGGAATAATAAGTAATGACGAAGTGCTCCAGTGCCCCTCCCGAATGAGAGTTAAATTCTGTTGAAATAGTGGACAGCCGGGGCATATCGGGCACAATTTTGTGTGTGTGCGAAAATTAGTTTCACGTTTTCAGCGCCTTTGTTTTTTGCCCTTACATTTAAACAACACGAAAAAAATACCCGCTTTAAAGTATACTACATTTTTAAAAATATTACTTCTATTAAAATAATTACCAAATAAACCTCTGTTTTATTGAATACAACAAATGAATAGTGTTGTAAAGCAGCCCTCTCAGCATAGGAATTTTAAAAGGAAAGGCTTTACACTCATGATAGTTTACATTTGCCTTTGCTGTATGTTTATTGGAAACATTTATATTCCACACTGCTCGGCCAATGCAGGCTCTTAAGGAGAATTACATAATACAAAATATTGTATATAATAAGAACACAAACATACTGTAAAAATTAACCAATAAAAGGCCCCAGGCTTGCATCCTGAAATCCAACAGTAGAAGAGCGGAAGGCCACTGACCTTGATAGACCAATGGCCTGCTTCAGTATAAGGCAGCTTCTTTTGTTCAATAGTGACATGGCCACACAACCCTGGGAATCAACTTTCCCGAGGTTGAATGGGACTGCTCGGGGGAGCGGGAATGCAGAAAAGATCCCAACGGGATCATAGGATTACACCCAAAATGCCTGGGTAAACGAGCCCTCGTTTGGCACCCAAAGTTTACAAAGCTCAGCACCCAGGTAAACAGACCAGGAGGGCATTCCATAATTGTCGTGCCATAAGTGAAAGCGTGCACCCTTGTTATTACTTGCCTTGCCTCTGATAATGGAAGGAGACTGAAGAGGGTTTCAGAGAGAGATCTTAATAAATGGGCATATGTATATTGGAATAGGCAGTGTTTTTGTGCGCTCTGGCCAATAAGAGCTTTAAAGGTAATAACCAGAACTTTTGAGATGGGCTTAAATTGAATAAGCAGGCAAAGCAGCTGTAGGACTGATCTGCAATTATTTACTACCAGTCCTTAAATTCACCGATTTCAATGTAATAGTTAAATAAGTGCACTTGCTTTTATTTTCATACTTACTTTCATGTTTAGATAACGTGAAAACTGACTTGTCCTTTAAGACCAGATGAAACTAGTCTGAGAATAACAACTTCAAGGAAACTCCTAACATTACTCTTGTAAAGGCTAATAGTCTCAATCTCAGAAAGTGCACATCACAGCATATTCCAGTTATTGGAAACATTTCATATTGCATAAACAGATTTAACAAACCACAGTTTACCTTGAGTTGGGAGGTGGTCCTGGGGGGTAAGACATTCCACTTGGCATACCTGGCATGTAGGAAGCTAAGCACAACAACAATGGATATTTTAACAATCCAAGATCATATCAGGTATATCAGGCAACTATTTGTATAATAATATTGATAAAGTCCATAGACTTCTATTAGACATCATTAAGCAATTGTAAAAAGCCTTTCTCAGAACGCTTATTCAGGATAGGTAACGAGTGACCCAGAAACTCAGTCTGGTTCCCCAAAGCTTCCTGCATGGCTCCCAATACACCCCTGACCATGCAATCCTGAAGGGGGGAGCAAAGCACCATAGGAGCTGGCATAACTATATGCTGACATCTGGACCACTTTGTGCCGTGATAAATGGTAGTCGCAGGTGTGGGGGGCCTCAGCGCGGGTCTCAGCTGCCGGCATCCCCACATGGGCAGTAAAATCCCGGAAGCAAGTGCCTGTGCCGGTGGGCGTTCCTAGGGGTGGAGCTGACATTATCAGCTCCCAAACCCCTTTCAGCTCAGGAATGCTCCTCTATACTGCAGTGTTGCTATGCCAGCAAAATAGCTGGTGTGGCCCCGTGAAACTCGATGGAACAGCTTCACAGGGGTTTTGTGAAAAGGTATTTTAAATTCTATTTTTCCAGCTGGGAAGCCTCTCAGTAGGCGGCACGGCTGCGCCGTCCCCAGCTATCAACTATCTACCCCACTCTTCAGGAATGGCCTGCCCATCTACAAGAGTCCCCAGCATGATACACTTCAGTTGCTTTGTTTTTGCCTATACCATGTGAGTTGAAGCATTCTTTAAACACCTCCCCAGTGTAAGCTGCCATAGAGACATATTTCAGCATTTAAATTGGGGCTTTTGAGTGCTGCAAATCCAGATAACTAAACAGCAAAACTTCTTACAAGCAATCTATGTTTGACTGACACCTACTGGTAGTGTTAATATTTAGTATAATGTAGCCCTGTGAACTTCCCTTCTAAAAACTGAATGGGGCAGATATTCCTACGTCCCAGTGGCAGAGACAGCAATGAATTCAAACTACCCCAAGGTTTCTGCTGCTGATTTAAGATACTTGCTAGCATAAATATACAAATGCATCTCTGACAAACAATGAGTTGGATCTTACTAGCTGTTTCTGCTAGCGCAAGAGAGACCCATTTTGACTCTGAAAACGCTATGCAGGGGGCCATGGGACCCACCCAGATAGGGATCATGAGGAGGAGGGGAACTGTGCAAGACCACTCTCACCTCTCTTGAACTGGTGGGAAAGCTGATAGGATTCAATCTACAGCCAGCACAATGAAATTCTTGCAAAAACCATAATCCATGTTAGGTGACAACCAGTTGGTAAGATTGCAGCACAGTAAATTCCCTAAAGATTAGAGTTCTCTACTAACTTAACCATTTAGACAAAACCTAGCTAACAGAAACTGCACATCTTGCAATTACCCTTCATGGTCAACGGGGGGGGGGGAATTAGGGTAATGAACAAAAATTCTTCTCCTGCTCTAAGAGACAGGTAAAACATTATTAAAAAGGAGCCTGCTCTTTGATATGATCCTGCAAAATATTAACCATTTCAGCAGAAGACCAATGTACCTTAGAAAGCAGTCAGCCAAAAGGAGGATATTTTAGATCTTTGAATGTCTTTGAGAAAGTTATGACATACTCAGGGTCTTCTAAAGGACTCCTGGCAAAATTCTATAATATTCTATTGAACTGGAGTACAGAGATCCAGTTTACAGATCTAGACCGGAAGCAGACTTGAGCCAGGTTACACCAATTGAAAAATGGGGGGAAATCTATATTTCGCATACCTCAATAAACATCAATATTAGAGAAAATTGGTTAAAACTTATGTTAAGATGGTACTACACCTGTTAGAATAAACAAGACGGTCAATAATACAATAGATCAATGCAGGCGATGCACACAGACAAAGGATCCCGTATCCATTTATGGGGGAGCTGCCTGGCTCATTCTAGTTTTTGGTGAAAGATTTGTAGGATTTTGAGTGACATAATAAGAGAGGAGGTGGAGTGAACTTCAATGCTCATTTTGTTTGGTCAGATGGAACCGCAGATGGGAGAGAAAACATGGGTACTTTTAAAGTAATTTGATCTCGCCAACAAGGATGTTGGTGGCCAAGCACTGGAATCAAAAGAACAGCCTTTCTGTTGAGTCTTGGCTCAGGAGACATTGGCATATTATGTTGATGGATAAATTAAAACATTTAGGCAAAGAGAAGAGACTATCTGCACAGAAACTATTCACACAAATATGGCTCCTATTCATAAACCACTGGAATAGTATCAAGCCTTGGGCATTATCAGTTTGAGACTTCTGCTTGAATTCAGAGATTTGGACATTATTATAAAGACGCTTTTCTATTTGTTTTGATATATGGACTCTCCAACAGAAAGATGAATGTAACATGTTATCAAATAAACATTATACACATTTTTAAAAGTTCTGCAGAAGAAAAAAAGACAGGTTTATCATATGCAAATCAGATTTTATAAAAACCACGAGAGATCCTCTCTCTCTTTCATCTCATTTTGTTTAACTTTCAGAACAGACAAATGTCACAATTATTAGAATCTTTCCAAAAAACCCAGCTATTGATTTCCTTGCTTTTGTTATGGCTTTTTCATATGTATAATTGGGCATAATTAGCTTACTGTTTGGTGGTCCTGTTGCCTGGTAAGGTGGGTAGGATGCTGAAATCGTAGGTCGAGAAAAGACAGGGGGTTCCTCTCCAAACACCACAATCATAACTTGAATCAGTCCTATCAAATCAGACTGTGGCTAGGGGAAGAGCAGATCAAAGCATGTTATTCTTTTCTCCATCCAAAGGTAGCTTAACTGTCCATTAACAATGGCAACATCTTACCACTTAGCCACTGAGCGTCAGTTGGCTATTTTTTCTCTTTATTTATAGGTTTCAGCCGTGTTTTATGCCAATTCAGCTGGCAAGAGCGAACTGTCAAAATTAAAAGGGTAACACCTCTCTGGAAAGTACTAATGAGAAACCAAGCTCTGTTCAATGAGCTACACAAATTGCCGATGCTGACCATGACTGGCAATGATGTTGTCCAACAACTGCAAGCTGGTGCTCAGTACTGAAGCAGAGCAGACTTTTCCCTCTTCTTTAAAAGACACAGCACAAAAACTTCATAAACTAGACCAAGGATCTTGGGATTACAATAGCCTGCTTTTTTATATACATAGAAAATAAAAAAGATTTCGAAGTAATTCCTAGAGAGTTCTCAAACACTAAAATCAGAATAGGGGAACACTGGGAAGGCACATTAAAACACAACGCCATACCTCCTACCATGAAGGAAATTTTACTGTTTCCCACATCATTGTCTGGAAACAAGGCTAATTAAAGATATCAGAGTAGGATGTTGCTGAGCACCAGACAGAATCCTTAAACTTTGGGGGATGTACCCAAAGTTGCTGTTTAGCTAGCATAACAGCACTTCCCCTGGCATAGAAAAGTGATTTTAGCTGTTTCCACCCCCCATACCTTCCACTGCAGCCCATGCTATTCCCCAGGGTCCGCTTAAACCCCAGGAAAAGAATTTCCCAGGGAGGCCTCAGTGAGCTGCAGCAGAAAAGACCAGATTGCAGTGATTTGGGTCCAACTCCCTATAATTAGGAATAGTGGTTTCGAAAATATTTTATGTATTTTTGTGTCCAACAAGGAAGGGGGTTAAGCCTTGCTTTACTCCTCCAATCACCTTCAGAATGACCTTGGAAAACATGCCATTACTCAATGATTGGTCAACTTGTAAAAACCACTGAAATGCAGTGGGCACATTATCACTCCATGTGCCCTATTTATTGGTCCTTTATCCACTTTTTTCCTTTCCACTGTCTTTCAGCTACAGTAAACAACCTATGACCTAGAACAGTCTCCATTCAGTGCACCAGCACAACTATGCAACCACACAATGGACTAGATGGCTAGAGAGGACTGCGTTTGGTTCGCTGTACTTCCTCTGGCCTGCCGTTCAAGTTCATTATACTGTGAATGTAGAATACATGCCTACAGAATGTAGAATACAGCCTACAGATGTAAAGAGAATTTAGCATAGCCAATTAAAATCGCACAGTGCATCTTGAATGGAGTGAAGGTGACCTTGGATGGTCAAGGGGAAGAGCTATGGGGCTCTTCCAAATCCATCTTTGTTCCTGGAAAAGCAAGCTGCTGCTCTGACGTCTTCTTTCAGGTAACCTTTTGTTTAGACGTTACCCTCCCTCCCAGGCTAAAGTATGATAACCCATGTCTCCATAACTCCTAGACCAGACTACATGGGCCGACCCTCAGACAACTCCAAAGCTACAGCTGGTGAGAAACACAACTGCCTGCCTTTTGGCTGGGGCTCGGCATCATTATATTAACCTAGCTTTTAAACAAGTGCTCTAGTTACCTGTTGTAGTCCAGGCCCAATTTAAGACACTGTTTCACATATTTAAAATCCTTCATGAGCTGAGAACCACATCTCTCAATTACTACCCTTGCAGCAGATTTTTTTGGGGGAAATGCCCTCAAGTCAGAGTGTTATCTTGTGCACAGATCTAGATCTTTGACTGCTTGAAGAGGTCCTGAGGGGCACTTTTTCAAGCCGTATTTCAGAAATCCAGTTTTATTTCATAAGGAATTTGTGGGCTACTTATGAAAGTTTTGTTTGGGCTTTTTTTTTTAAACCGCCATGGCAATCTGTCTTGTTAACTCTGAATGTTTTATACTGATGTGATATCTTATTGGTTTTACCTGCGCAAAATCTGTAAAAAGGTAAAGGCCCCCCTGTGCAAGCACCGGGTCATTCCTGACCCATGGGGTGACGTCACATCCCGACATTTCCTAGGCAGACTTTGTTTTTACGGGGTGGTTTGCCAGTGCCTTCCCCAGTCATCTTCCCTTTACCCCCAGCAAGCTGGGTGCTCATTTGACTGACCTCGGAAGGATGGAAGGCTGAGTCAACTTTGAGCCGGCTACCTGAAACCGACTTCCGTCGGGATCGAACTCAGGTCATGAGCAGAGCTTGGACTGCAGTACTGCAGCTTAACACTCTGTGCCATGGGGCTCAATCTGTAGCAATGGTTAAATAATACTAAAGCATACAGCTGCACCAAAACATTACATACAGGGGACCAAAAATCTAACACACTACAATTGCTCAGTGGCTCACTGAATTGTGATCCTACAAACAGTGAGCAGATGATCCTTGCAGATAGAACTCTTTCATTCCTCCCCCTTCCCCCAGCAACCCACCGTGATACTTCCAAAAGTATTCTTACTGGTCAAGTATTATTCTCTGGAGTCAGATTTATGATGCTGGAAGTTACAAAAACCTTATAGACAAAATATCAGAGAGCACAGTGGGGCTGCAGTGAGGAGTAGGAATCAGGCAAAATACTCCCTACTTCCTCTTCCTGTTAATGGAACCTCTTATGTGACAGACACTGCTAGCAAAGCAGCAATTCTGCCTGATTTCCCCCTTCCTCACTGCACTCCTATATTATGGGACACTGTGAATTTTCCACAACCCACAACACCAGGTTTTCAGGGAGGCTGTTGGGGGAATGGGGAAGTTGGAAAGATTAGTGTCAGTGGAAACAATTACACTTGAGGTTTACGGGCTCTAACCTAATATCTGTATCACACAATTCATTAATTTATGCGCAATTAATCCATGTTTTCATTTTAAAACATGAAGTGGTAATTCTTAAATGGTGAAATAAATCCCAGACTAATTTTAAGAACTATAAAATTATACTTACATGCTTCCACTCATGTAGATATGGAAGATATATCTTTCCGTTTGCATCAACATGTTTCCCAGTTTTAATGGTCATTGAACTAGTGGGTTTAACAAAACAGATGGGAGGATTGAATGGGTATGTATCCAGCAACCACAGGCAAATTGGGATATTGTATGTGCTGCCTAAAGAGGTTTAAAAAACAATGAATTATTTTTTCTAAGCATGATACACATTGCAGACAAATCTATAAAAACTGATTTACTAGACTAAGCTAACACTGAAGTCAATGGCCTTAGAAGGGAGTAACTGTTTAGGAATGCACTGTAAGTCATGTGAGGATATGCACAAACCTCTCTAGTCTCTCTTGCTTGAGGTCTTATATTATTAATGCTAAATAGCAAATATGAAATCGGTAAGGCTATCTTTTATTCGTTACAATTATTGACTTATGAAAGATAATTACAACAAAGTTTGGACATCTGTACACATCAACACATCTATATCACACAGACACATGCAGCCACTTTATACTGAGTCAGAGCACTATTCCGTCAAGGTTAGTATTGCCTGCTTTGACTGGCAGTTGTTCTCCATGGTTTCACATTACCTACTAACTGATCCTTTCTACTAACTGATCCTTTCTTTTAAAAAACCAAACAAACCCAGAGAAGCTAGAGAAGCTAGAGATTAAACTTAAGACCGTCTGTATGCAAAGCAGATGCCCTATCACTGAGCCACAGATGCCCCCCAATATCATAGTAGAACATACTAGTCACAAAACAAGAGGAGTATGGGGAAGAAATTATGGTGGGAATTCGGTTTACAGTCATTTCAGGTAATCTACAAACAAGGCACACTCATACCTCTGTAAATCACAGGAATGGTTCCCGTAAGGCTCATCAATTCTCTTGATGAGCCATCATTAAAAACTGAAAAGAAATTATACAGTTTATTCATTTTGCAGTTATGTTACAGAAATGATATGTATATTATACACACAGAGAGATCTCAAAAAATTATTTGCGTATTATGTACGATCAAGCACCCTGGAGGACAATAAATATTGAGAAATGGATGTAATTCCATGCTTTTTCCTACTATGGTAAATCATTCCCATACATTCAAGGACAAAGGGACAAATATAGTACAGGTTATTCATGGTGCCAAGTACTGTGCTTAGGAACAGGGTTGTTTTTTTTTTTTTTTTTGTAAAAACAGAAACAACTGTCAAGATATCATTAAGAAAGCCTACAAAAATTTAAAGCAAACAAACAAAACATAAGGTAAGACCCCATGCAGCACCAGCAGAAGGCACTGGAGGATTTCGCCCACCTTCTATCCCCTGTAGATGCTTGTGAGCACCAAAATAAAGGGCCCCATGTGGACAAAAACTTACACAACACAAAGCAGCTGCAATGAGAGGGAAGTCAGCAATTATCTCTCATCATCAGAACCTCTCCTGCTTAAGGTGGGCTCCAAGTCCAGGTTACGTGAGCATTTTTGCACTGACAAGGAAGATGTTCCTGTGTCATTTTAATGAATACAGCTCAATTTCAACATTTCCTATTGCAACACAAAAGTTGCCAACGCGCAACATGGCAAATAATTATTTTGTCACTAATCAAGAAGCTGCCAAAGGCTGGCTAACTTTCAGTGCCCATACTACACGATATATGAAAAACACAGGGGATAATTAACTTACCATATCCATCCATTACAGGCTTAAGGTCTTTGTACTGGGTAATAACACTGACAGTTTCTTGAACAGTTAAATCTCTGTACTTGTACTGGGGGGGAAAGGTAAAGATCAACACCACACGGAAATAGTAAAAACCCCAATCCAATACTCTACGTTTCATCTCTAAGAAAACAGAAGCAGTTGTACAAACAAACCAAGCATCTTTGTAAATGAATGCAAAGGGTACATGTTCCAGCTCTTCAGAAGCACCTTAGTGTACAATCCTAATCATGATTTACTCAACAAGCCCAAGTAGTAGAAAAGAACAAGAGTCCAGTAGCACCTTAAATAGTAAAGTAAAGTAGCACCTCAACAAGCCCAAGTCGTGTTAGGACTCCTACGGACTATTCTATACACTAAATTTGTGTGTATTACAATTTAGCAGCTTAGAAATCTTTACTATCCATGCTGAATTAACTTTACTCAACTAACAAAAATAAGGTGTGAAGCTTCAAGCAGGTATACATTATCTGTAAATAAACATATATACCCATTATCTTCTTTCTTCCAGATTGGTCCTATGTAAATCCATCCTTTCACCCTACCCTTTCTTCAAACTCCTGCTCCCTACCTTTAACAATTCTAGCTCTGTACCTAAGCGACCTCCCTGTTGCTTAGTGTGTCTGAGCCACCATCTCTTTTCAGCAAGCTGCTGTCAAAGGAAACATTGCCAACATAGGATTTCCTTTGCAGTTAGAACACAGACTGTGGTTTCTGAGCTAGTAATGTAGTGAAACTGTACAGCATCAGCTAGCAATATGATAATATCGCACACAAATCAACAGTCTTGATGATTCATTACCAATATATTTATTGTCGAAGGTTTCACGGTCAGAGTTCATTGGTTCTTGTGGGTTATCCGGGCTGTGTAACCGTGGTCTTGATATTTTCTTTCCTGACGTTTCGCCAGCAGCTGTGGCAGGCATCTTCAGAGGAGTAACACTGAAGGACAGTGTCTCTTGACACAGAGAGACACTGTCCTTCAGTGTTACTCCTCTGGAGATGCCTGCCACAGCTGCTGGCGAAACGTCAGGAAAGAAAATACCAAGACCACGGTTACACAGCCCGGATAACCCACAAGAACCAACCAATATATTTGTTTCCTTGAAGATAATGGGAGATGGCCCATACCTCCAGGATATCATAATAAAAGAGTATGAATACCAATCAAATTCCACCAACCAGTTAATGGGAAGGAGGGCATCTTGGCCATCTTCTGGGCATGGAGTAGGGGTCACTGGGTGTGTGTGGGGGAGGTGGTTGTGAGTTTCCTGCATTGTGCAGGGGTTTGGACTAGATGACCCTGGTGATCCCTTCCAATTCTATGATTCTATGAACCACTATACAACAAATTTAGAATGCTCTTAAACAACTTCCAATATTCTGACTGAGTTTATCAAGAAATTGATAGCATGGTGAATCTCCAAAAAACAGAATCTTAGTCCTTGTTTTTGTTGAAGTGGCCTAGCCACTATCTACAAACTTTTATTCATAATTCTAAGTACAAAAGTAAGAAACTATCCCAACTCACATTCAGTCTGAATTCTCTATTGGAGGTTATAATAATCATAGGTTTCTATTTAGATAATACTGCATTTTTGTGCTATGCATACTTCTATTAATTCAACTTTTAGCAAATTAATTAGCAGGCTTCCTAATCTACTTGCCAAGTGAACCTATAATGAATTAATTAAAGGACTAAGATGAGAATATAAATTTCCTCAGGAGCATACACAGCTAAAAGTATGGGATAAAAATAATTTAACTAACCCTGAAATCATAGTATTTAAGATTCTGTGAAGAATCCTGCTTGTAGCTCAGCAATTAAGGCTGCAGTTCTTAACACATAATTTGAGATTTAAATTCCATTGAAATTAATGGAACTTGCTTCCAGGTACATCTGCTTAAAATTAACATGATAGGATACTTACTTAAATACATGTATCATGGGATAAGAACTAACCATAGGCACTGGCACTGTAGGGCCTACAATGATAGCAGCAGTTTTCCTGCAATGAGGATTGATGTTTCCACTACATTCCAATATACTTAAGTGTAGCACTAAGTTTGTTAACAGGAATACTTTCATTTTCCTTTATGCCTTCGAAGCTCCTTGATCCATTGATCTTGAGCAGCATATAGACTTGCATTTTCAGTGTTGCAATGCAGCATGCATATCAGAGGCATCAGAGTGGGGGAAAAGTTGCTTTTTTATGTTCACCACCTACTGCCACCTTATTAAATCTGTGCTTCCTGTTAAGAAAACATTTCATTTATGTAGTTACTTCATTTATAGAAGAAGAAGAGTTGGTTTTATATGCCGGCTTTCTCTACCACTTAAGGGAGACTCAAACCAGCTTACAATCACCTTCCCTTCCCCACAACAGACACCCTGTGAGGTAGGTGGGGCTGAGAGAGTGTGACTAGCCCAAGGTCACCCAGCTGGCTTCATGTGGAAACAAATCTAGTTCACCAGATTAGCCTCCACCGCTCATGTGGAGGAGTGGGCGATCAAACCCGGTTCTCCAGATCAGAGTCCACCACTCCAAACCACCGCTCTTAACCACTACACCACAATGGCTCTTATACTCCACCTTCCTCCAAAATAGGGACCCAAAGCAGCTACCCTTGCTCTCCCTTCCTACATTTTATCCTCAGAACAACCCTATGAGGTAGATTAAGCCGAGTGTATGACTGAACCAAGGTGACCCAGACACTTAAAAAACAAACAAGGGAGGCCTTATAGAACCAATACAAGGATTTGAGTGTTGAAGGTAGTGGGTAGTGACAAGGTTGGGCAGACTTGATTATTTAACTATTTGGCTGCCCGCTGGTACATTTTGGGCTACAAGGGATTTAGACATATCCCATTCCAGTACTGACAAGGGCTGTTACCGCACTAGGGGAGTTACTGCACTTTGTATTCCCAGCGACGTATTAAGAGTTTGAAAACGTTATAAAAAACATCGCTTTAAAAGGGGTTTTGGATACCACGGCTTATAAGTGGTTGGAAGACGTCTTCACAGCTAAAGGGGCCAAAGTGCGAACAATATTTTTTATAACGTTTTCAAACTCTTAATACATCGGTGGGTATACATAGAAAGTGCGAACAATATTTTTTAGACGTTTTCAAACTCTTAACACATTGCTGGGAATACAAGTGCGGTAACCCCCTAGGTATTCCCACTGATGTATTAAGAGTTTGAAAACGTTATAAAAAATGCTGTTCGCACTTTCTATGTATTCCCACCGATGTATTAAGAGTTTGAAAACGTTATAAAAAATACTGTTCGCACTTTGTTTGGCCCCTTTAGCTGTGAAGACGTCTTCCAACCATTTATAAGCCGTGGTATCCAAAAACCCTTTTAAAGCGATGTTTTTTTTATAACATGTTCAAACTCTTAATACATCGCTGGGAATACAAAGTGCGGTAACCCCCAAGGATTAAGGCCATTTACGCACGGGGTTTTTTTTTTGCCTTGGATTTGCCACTCTTTAGATGCACATTTTCCCCATCCGTATTCTCAAAAACTCAACAATAAGCCCCCGTGCAGAGTTTTGAGAAATCGGATGGGGGGGGGCGGGGAGAACGTGCATCTGTGTGTGTGTGTAAAGTGCCGTCAAGTCGTAGCTGACTTATGGCGACCCCTTTTTTTGGGGGGGGGGTTCATGGCAAGAGACTAACAGAGGTGGTTTGCCAGTGCCTTCCTCTGCACAGCAACCCTGGTCTTCCTTGGTGGTCTCCATCCAAATGCTAACCCTTGCTGACCCTGCTTAGCTTCTGAGATCTGACGAGATCAGGCTAGCCTGGGCCATCCAGGTCAGCGTCGACGTGCATCGAAAGAGTGGCAAATCTTCAATAAATCAAAAAGACGATAATGAATTTGCAACTGAATGGGAGGCATGGACAAATGACTCTGTTTGAATGTGATATTAAGAAATTTATTTTGATCTAATTCTGATTTGTTGTAGGGGATACGGATGATCTGTCATAATAGAATTAGACAATAATTACAAAGAGAGCAACAATGATAATAAAGAGATAGAGGAGGGGAGAGGGGAAGTTAAAGAAATTTACATTTTATAAGATAAGAAAACACTGCTACAATATAATCAATCAATGGCTACGTATAATGGAATATGAAATGATTTTGGGGGGGAATAAAAAAATTACAAAATCGAAAGAGTGGCAAATCTAAGGCGAAACCTCCCGTGCACAAACGGCCTCACTCTCACTTTCTCCAGGTTTTAGGAACAGGGGAAGGTTCGACTACCTGCAACAAGGAAGCTCGCCCAGGGCATCGCCCCGCCCCTCCCGCCTCCATCCGCCAGGAGAAAAGGCGTCGTGATTCACGGCCTCAACACCGAGAGGCGGCGACCGTTGGTGAAACCCAGGCTGCGAGGCGAGTCGGTTCGGAGGGGCGGGCCCCGACCGACCGACCGACCGCTCTCGCCTTACCTTGCCGAGCATTTTCTTGAGCTGCCCCTCCGACAAGGCCATGGCGGCGGCCGACACCGCTCCCGACACCGGGAGGCCCAAGCCGCTCCTCACCCAACCCCCTCTACAGGCCGCCCCCCGTCACACGCCCGCGCCGCCCTCCCCGCTCGCCAACTCCAGCTCCCGCACAAACAGGAAGCCCGGCCCCGCTTCCAACGGCTCTTTCCGGCCGTCTCCGTCCCCTGACGTCATTTCCGGCGTCTCATGCGGCGTCGCTGTAGGCAGGCGCGGCTTACGGCTCAGAAAAGCCGCCTGCCTGGTTCTAGGAATGAACCTTTCGGTTTCCGTCGTGGCGGAACGCGGTTAGGGGGACGCTTCCCGGAAGTTCTCAAACCACCTTTAATCGCCGCTGCGACGTAATAGGGTTTGAGCCTCAGATAGGGTTGCCAACCTCCAGGTAGTCTCAAATGTAAGAAGAACAGCACGAAGGCTGAAAGTTATACAATTTAATTCATATCACAATACAAACACACAATGTAAATAACACTGCAAGTGTAGTATATCACAATGACACACCAATAAAGGTGTCAAACGTAATTGGTGTATTGTAATATGAGTTAAGAAATTGTATATCTTTCAGCCTTCGTGCTGTTTTTCTTATATTTGACAATGCCCTTTACATCATAGTAGAAAAGAGCAAGAGTCCAGGAGCACCTTAAAGACTAACAAAAATATTTTGTGGTAGGGTATGAGCTTTCATGAGCCACAACCCACTTCTTCAGATACACAGCTCACTTCTTCAGACAGATGGATTCACATTCTAGCTGTATCTGAAGAAGTGAGCTGTGGCTCACGAAAGCTCATGCCCTACCAGAAAATATTTTTGTTAGTCTTTAAGGTGCTACTGGACTCTTGCCCTTTTCTACTACTGCAGACAAACTAACACGGCTACCCACTGTGAATTATCTTTACAGCGTAGGTTTATATTCGATTAAGTTAACCTCCAGGTACTAGCTGGAGATCTCCTGTTAATTACAACTGATCTCCAGCCGATAGAGATCAATTCACCTGGAGGAAACGGCTGCGTTGGCAATTGGACTCTATGGTGTTGAAGTCCTTCCCCTCCCCAAAAATCTCCAGGTATTTCCCAACCCAGAGTTGGCAACCCTAGCCTCAGAGGAGCTAGATGACGTAGTGCAGCGTATAGTTAAGACATTTCACGGTCTCATATGGAGCAAGCAAGGCACTGGATAAAATGTTACTTATTATGTGTACTTAATTCATACCTTGCCTTTCTTCTCAATGGGGCTTTAAAGTAGTGTACATCATTCTTCTTTCCTCCATTTTCTCACAACAACCCTTTGAGGTAGGTTAGACAGGGAGTGTGTAACCGTCTCAAGGTTACTCATCAAGCTAGCTTCCATATTAGAGTAGGGATTGGAAGCTGGGTCACTGGCTTGCATCTCCTAATTAATTTTTCACCTTTAAAATTAGCAGACAAACTTGCTTTGGAACATACTAGCAGAGCCTTTATATTTTTACTGACAGTATCACACTGATGATGATTTTTTTATGGCACATGTGTATAATACATAAGAGCAAGGCAAAATGCCATTGCAAATATACATAAGAAAAAGTTGAAATATATATTAACCACAGTATTTTAATCAGTTAATACTTGTAGCAAGGTTAAAATTGATTATGCTGATCATGCTGTGTATTGTAATAGCAAAGTGCATAAGTTCAATGCCTTGAGCAGGGTGTTAACCTAATTCTTACCATTCCATCCCCAGCATGTAAGCCTGGTAACAACACGGGGGGGGGGGGGAACCACAACAGATTGCTGAATTCAATCATACAGAAACTGAAATTATTACACATCTTCTTTATCTTGGTTGAATTTGAATTTTGTTAATCAAATGTATTTTTGCTAACTGTATCCAAGCATAAAAAGGAGAAATGCCATTTTAAAAGGCATGGTAAAGAGGAATCTATCCCCCTATGACTAGCTGTTTCTTACTGCATGGTTACTGTCCTCCCAACTAAAGTGGATCAAGGTATAAGTCACTTACTGAAGATTAATCTAAAAATAACTCAGCGTGTCTATTTTAAAATAGTAGAATAGTTTGCATTCTGCAGCTTCAGTCTTTTGAATAGTTATAACCTATAATACCATTTAAAGGATACTGAAAATGTTTCGGAATTGAGAATTCATCCAAAATTTTCAACACAATATATATGTTACCACAACCTATTTACAATGATTTTATTTACAAATACTGATTAGGATCACACTTGCCCCATGTATGAATAGTAAGCAGATCTACAAGCACACAGGGCTTTCCCACACACATGCTGCTTCACAGATTGCTGCATAGAGTCCCTGTGACTCATCAGGACTGTGGTTCTCAAACTTTAACAGTGTAGGTCACCCGTTTCCATTTTTTAAAGTTCATGGCTGTCTGGGGATGGGGAGTACTGATGAGGACGGAGCTTAAACTTTCAAATAGCATGGCCAGCCATGCATGTTCCATGGTAGCCTCCATCCTCTAGTGTGCTCAAAACAATACTGTGAGAACTACACCAATTATACTAACAGTACCATCCTAAGCCAAATGACTTCAATGGACTTAGAAGGGTGTAACTCTGCTTAGGATGGCACCGGTACAGTTTTATATCTGTATGTAACTGACAATTATATTTGGCTGCACCTTCCTTGTACCATTCAGCCAGTTAAGAGTTCCTCAGAGTATTTTCAGGCTGATGATCACAGGATGGGGGTGGAAAAAGGATTCTGTCCCCTTCCCTTCAGAGTCCTTGCTCCCATTCCTAGAAAATTGAGACGGCTCCATTTTTGCATTAGCTGGACAGTCATGTAATACATCTGTATTTTCAAAGGATTCAGAAACCCCCTGGAGTACCCTTGCAAACCGTAGAGGTCTTTGGACCCCAGTTTGAGAGATGCTGCTTTTAGAAGGTATGAGGACTGCAGTAGAAAGGGGGAGGAGAAAATTCACGATACATATGCAAACGATAAATTGGTGCTGCGTGGAATTTCTGCCCCATGTGTTGTTAAGGCATATAGACATAGTGTTTCTTTTATTTACCTACCAGGTCTATAAATCTTCAATGGGCTAAAAATCGCATGGTTCGTTTAGATATTCCTTCTCTCCAGGAAGTCTCTGTAAGCCTTCAGATAAATTCATGCAAAAAGCCATGAGAAATATTCCACTACGATGTGACTGATTACATTTATTTTCCATCTAGTGATTTGCTGGTGTAAAATTGTTATTAAAAAATCCACAAAATATTCACTGAAAAATGAATTCATTAGCTGATACGTTGGTGACAATCCTTTCTAACTGCATCATTTTAAAATGTATATCGCTCATACACAGCTTTCTAAAGTACAATTAGACGCTTAAAAATAAGCCCCTGGTCAGCAGCTTATTTTGTTGGATGGACAATTGGAGAAAGGCTATAGAAGGGCCTACTAGGGTGTGGCATACAGCACAACAGCATGACAAAGTGTGTGTTTCTGTGTGTGTGTGTGGGGGGGGGGGTCCTTGTGCAACAACATCATGGCCAAAGAGTAGGAAAGATAGCAAATTCAGAGTTCAATACAGCAAATCTTATCTGGTAGGTAGGTTGTAGATTACATAAATATAGTGCAAAGATAAGCAAATACCATTTCCATCCTATTCTGTCTAATTATTTTGACTGTGATAGCAAGGGCTTTCATTAGCTCTAGCCGTAAACACAATATACACTAGAATTTAACATTGAACATTCTGAAGACAGTGTTGCATTTTTTGGCAGCTTTCAAATATTTAGGGACAAGTTCAAGGACTGTAAAATGTTCAAAGTTTCAGTTGCTCTTGAAGATCATGAATTGATGCAGCGCTGGATTGTAGTTTCTCTGCCACAGTATCCTCGTCTGGTGGTTCGATAACTTCAGTTACTCCATTGATACCAAGTACACAAGGCATACTTAAAAACACTTCACAATTGATATTGTAGCACCCCTACAAAAGGGGGAAAAACAGGTACTTACAGAGAGGACATGACTGCACATATAACAATATTTGGAACTCATGGACAGGTGTTAAAATACTTAGGAGTTTCCTTAAGACAGTGGAAATTTGTTTGCACTATAAAAGTCTTAAACTCAGACACTTTTGTCTTTCACTTGGAAAACAGGGCATTAAGGCACTGATAGTCCAGCATTCCAGGAGAAAGCCGCATACCCGTGACAGAATGGAAAGGTACGGGTATTTCCCCTCCATACACATTAACAGTCATTAGATTGAAGGAGAAGCCAGGAAAGTATTTATGCTGGTAGAATGAAAGCTGCATTTTCTACTATATATCTAATGATGTGTGGCCCCCATCTATGGATATGTAAATCTGTGAATTGGGGGCACACTGACACTAAACAGATTTTCTTGCAAACTTGGGGGGACTACCCCAGGTTAGTATAAAAATCTGAAATCTTTAAAAAAAATACACTGGGTGTTTAAATCCCCTCCCCAAATAAAAGAGTGTTGCACTTACCTTGATTCTGCACAGCTGGCAGCAGCTGACTCCTAGAGCCACTCTGGGCCCAGCTGCGGTGGCGACTGACTCTGGGAGCTGCTCTAGGCTTGGAGTGGCTCCCAGACACTGCCACAGCAGGGCTCAAAGGTGGGTGGTGGGCTCTGGAGCTGCACCAGGTCTAGTGATGGGAGGCAGATGGGATCCCCCCCAGATTTTGTGGGCCCCCTACTTGTAATCATATAAACACCACCAAGTTGGCAATATTTCCCCTCACAATTTATATATTTATGTATCTAGTTTTGGATAATTTAAGGCATTTGCTATAGTCTCCGAATGAAGCATCATAGTAAAGCACACATATCATAGGGGGTTACCGCACTTGTATTCCCAGTGATGTATTAAGAGTTTGAAAATGTTATAAAAAATACTGTTCGCGCTTTATATGTATTCCCACCGATGTATTAAGAGTTTGAAAAGTTATGAAAAATACTGTTCGCACTTTGTTTGGCCCCATTAGCTGTGAAGACATTTTCCAACCATCTATAAGCCGTGGTATCCAAAAACCCTTTTAAAGCGATGTTTTTTACAACATTTTCAAACTCCTAATACATCGCTGGGAATACAAAGTGCAGTAACTCCCATAGATCTACAGAAAAACTGTAGTATTGCCAGTTTATCATCCCCACCCCCACATCAGACAAATTTGAAACAAAATTAAAACCCCTAGATAAACTCCGGCTACCATTTTATGAAACTTTTGTAGCCAATGACGGGAAACCTTTGTTATCTGGTGAGTGAAATGAACCCTCCCTAATCATTGGCTTAGTGGCTGAGGTAAAGGTAGTGCCCTGTGCAAACACCAGGTCACTACTGACCCATGGGGTGACGTCACATCCCAACGTTTCCTAGGCAGACTATATTTTACAGGGTGGTTTGTCATTGCCTTCCCCAGTCATCTACACTTTGCCCCCAGCAAGCTGGGTACTCATTTTACCGACCTTGGAAGGATGGAAGGATGAGTCAACCTTGAGCCGGCTACCTGAAACCGACTTCCGTCGGGATTGAACTCAGGTTGTGAACAGAGCTTAGGCTGCAATACTGCAGTTTACCACTCTGCACCACAGGGCTATTAGGATAATAGAAATGGGTTAAGGAGGTGAAGATAGTACGTTAGGCCAGTAGAATATCTATGAACATTCCAACTTCTCAGAAATACAGGTACACATAGCCTAAAGACAAATGTTGCTCTGTGCTACCGATGCGAAAGGGCTCAGCAGAGAAGGGAGTCAGTAATCCTGTTGACGTTTTTGTCAACTGTTACACCAGCTGTATAAATGTTATGGCACATATGTGCCAGTAATACAAGTGCAGTACCCTTAAAACACTTCTGTACAGTGTCAGTATTACTAGCTCCCTATTGCTGACGTGGGCCTGAGTGGCAGTGGTTTGCTGAGGTCAGCCTGCTAAGTTTATAGCACAGCTGAGATCTAAACCAAGGACTTCCCACTTCAATCTCTTCACATTTATGTGGGCCTCTGTTTGTAAGGAATATTTATCCATCTTGTACACAGTAAGAAAAGATGCATTCATAAATACTTGAGGAGGAGGTGGTGAGGCTGCTTTCCTTGCCACTGTGGCTCTGGACTTACTTAAAAAGTAAATCCGTGTTCCCTGACCTGGATGGCCCAGGCTAGCCTGATCTCGTCAGATCTCAGAAGCTAAGCGGGGTCAGCCCTGGTTAGTATTTGAATGGGAGACCACCAAGGAATACCAGGGTTGCTGTGCAGAGGAAGGCACTGGCAAACCATCTCTGTTAGTCTCTTGCCATGAAAACCCCAAAAGGGGTTGCCATAAGTCGGCTGCAACTTGACGGCACTTTACACACAGATCCGTGTTCACTCCAGCCAGGGGCAGGGTTAATATTCTCAGCAAGGTAGACATAATATAGGAGACAAGGACTTTGGCTTTCAAGTCATATCAGTGCTTTAAAAATATATCAGTTACCAAGAGGATAACTAGAAGCTAATAAGAGCTAGATTCAAGTCCACTAGCATCTTAGAATCCAACAAGATTTTTGGGGTTTAAGCTTTCGAGAGTCAAAGCTCCCTGAAGGCTACCATCTGAATAGGGATGCGTGTTCGGATATTCCCAAGGCAAAAATATATCCAAATATATCTTATCAGTATTTTCCAGATATATATCCGGGATTTTTCAGGATACTAAAAAATGGGTCCCCAAAAATCCTGGAAAATTTACCAGGGATATCGCAAGCCAGCATTTGCAGGCTCCCAGGACTGTTTTTCACTCCGCCCCCATGTATCTGTGACCCCAGGGCTTGGTATTGATTTGCTAGGTTGCGTTATGTAAGATTCTGTAAGTTTCAAGTGTTATTGTTGTTTCTTAAAAGTTTAATAGTGTTCCTGTGGGGGGGGGGAATTCTCAGGTTTTACATTTTCCATGGGTGGTTTTTTGTCCTTCATAGGAAAAAATGGAGGCTGGCTGGGGGCACCTTGTTCAGGGGCCACTGGAATTGGATCCCTTGGTCCAACTGACTGGACATTTGGGGGGTACTTAAAGGACAGGCATCATCAGCTTCCCTGGAATTTTGTTGCCAGTAACTTTAAAAACACCCCACTAGTCCCCTGGAAAGATTCCCCATAGGGAATAATAAAACTGAAAAATATCAGAAACCTGAAAAAAACCTGGATCTGAATCTTATACCAATATTTGAAACCCAGGAAACTGGAAATATCAATATTTTTAGGCTCCAGTATATCCAGATCCGTAAAATACTGATTTTTGAAAAATACACACTCCTGCCTCTGAAACTAACAATTAACAAAGAACCATCTTCTGGTTACCTCTATGGATTTGAGATGACAGTATTTCCCATCCTATGAAAAACAGGAAGGGGTTATGGCATATTAAGGAATTACCTAGCACCCAATTTGATCTTAGAGTATATTTTATGCTAAGACCTATAAACTTTGTGTTAAATCTCCTTATATTGAATGATCTACAGATGCATTCCAAAAAGCAAAATGGGTTAGCTCTATGCTTACCTTTACTAGAGTTGATAAGGAATGTACTTTCCTTTTATCATTCACAATACTATCAATCAGATCAGCTATTGACAGACCAACAGACCACGATCTTTGGCCTTTTCCTTTCAGAACTTCCATGGCTCTATGTAAAAAAAGTTTAAAAAACAAAAATTAGATTTACACTGCACTTTCCATATTTTTCTTTCATACATACAATATGTTGGGGAATTTGAACAGATATAATGATCAAATGCTACATTCAACTTCTTTATCTCAAGCATTATGCTATAGAATATTGGCCCCAAATGGTTTCCCCTAACTTTGGCTCATCTCTATTTAGGGCTGCTCTGTATGCACCCCAAAGCACATATGTCACTGTGAAGAGCCAGTGTGGTAAAGTGGTTTGTATGGCAGATTAGGAGACCTGGGTTTAAATGCCCACAGCCCTGAAGTTCAATAGGTGATTGTGACAGAAACCCTAAATCTTTACTAAGGCTCAAGAGTGCCACCTGGAGCATCTGGGATATTGGGCACCTGGGGTTTACATTAGAATAATCCATTCATTTCTATTCCACACTTGACCATCCTGCCAGCCTTATTCCTTTCCACCTATTTATCATGGAAGTTGAGAGCCATTACCAGATGCTTGATGAGGGTGGGACTATATTTTATAATTCTGATAGGTAACAGTAGCCTCTGCTATCATAGAGGGGCCTTTGCATTGGCTAAATCAGCTCATCGCTCTTAGACAAGAGGCTGGCTTGGTTCCACTGACCATAAATATCTGGACATTTGGGATTTTCCCTTGTCTTCAGTCTTCAGCAGAAACTGGGGTCCACAGGAAGTTGGGTAGGGGTTCCTCCCAACATGTTGTTACTGCAAGGAACTTGGTATATGCTCAGAAGAACTTACTACAGCCTGAGTAAAGTTTACTTAGCTGAGTTAGTTCAACTGTATTGCATTTTAATTTGGAAATTCTGTGTGCTGTGTTTTCTCTGTATTTTGTTGTGCCCTTTTCTCACCCCTTTTTGAATCCAACCCCCTTCCCCCCCTCTCTTTTATGATAAACTTTTTAATAAAGATTTTTTTTGCCTCACTTACTACTATCTATATCTTTGGGATATTTCTCTAAATATCTTCCCTATGTGCTAGACTGCATGATGCTACATAGTTGGCTATGAAGTATCTTCTAGGGTTTCTAGTCTGTCATGGTCTCCATGAATCGGAAGTGACTTTACAGCACTTAACACACACAACACAGCGCTAGAAAGATACTTCTCAGCAGTTTAGATGTTCTCAGGAAGTACCTGAGTAGTGGCAGTTGGTAACCAGGGTGCTTTCCCATGAACCCTTGGTCTAAGGCAGTTCCCCAGCAAGGAAAGACACCTCCCCCACTTTCCCCATAACAGTGACACTGGGCCAGTTCCCAGCAACCCGGTTTACCTCACAGAGTTGTTGTGAAGACAAAATGGGGGAAGAACCATCTGTGCTGCCCTGAGCTCCTATTTTGCACCATTGGCCTTGGCTTGATTTTTTATTTCCTATTACTGGTGCTGCCCTTTTATTTCTTTTTGCTGTTTTTTCGTCCTGCCCTCCCCACCCCTAATCATACCCCATGGTGGGGGGAACAGGTCCCCAGGAACAGCATGGACGAAAGCAACTGGAGCGAAGAAATAGGAAAAATAAAACTACTGTCTTTTCTGCTCAAGAAAGTGTCTTTTTTCAGTCAAAAACATATTTAGGATTAAGGCCATTGGGTTTTCATAGCAAGCAACACTAGCCCTGTAATAAGCCATACATATTTGTACTTGAGAATATTGTGATACACATTTTACAGACAGGAGAAAATCATTCTGTGTCACTCATTTAGATGAAGACATTCTCTGCTGTAGATGTTTTACCTTTCAGTCAACAGCTGCTGGGCATTACGATTGGTTAAATCTTCACTCTGATGACTCGTCCTTGAATTAGAAGTAGTCCATGCTGGCACTAAGCAATACAATTACAGACAATTTTATTTTCAACCACTTGAATCTTAACCATAAGAATTCGTATGTTTAGTGGGCACATTCCACTTTTATTTACTTGAAAGCAGAGGGGCAGGATTCTATCCCAAGGTGTTTCTCTTAAAACTGTCAGAAAGCAAGTTCCTCCCCAGTCACCCGCTATAATATTTCTGCCTTTGTTGTATGTGAATCTCGGGGCTCCGGAAAACCTGTCAGCCCAATTACTCCTACAGGATCCAATGAGTGCAAACACATATGAAGAGAGACTCGGTGTTTGCCCAAAGAGATAACCTGAATCAGTAGCCCATGTCCTATTACACTGCGATCTTCATGCGCTCCCACGAGAAAAATTATTATTACCATTACTCAAGGATAGCCTAGCCCAAACAGATGTGGGCCTAGTGCGCTACCTACTAAGGGAGACAGTAACACACACATAACACTGATGGTAGCAACATTCTTGGAAACCTCTCTAGGAGCGCTGCACCAAGCTCCCCACACAGAGCTAAACTCTATTAAATAGACTACATTGCACTTTAAGAATCACAGATTTTAATTATTTTAATTATTTTATTGATATTCTGTTATTTAAATACTGTATTTTAATGACTGACTGATGTATTCAAAAGGTCTGTGCCAATAAAGGTTTGAATATAAATATATGAGTGCAAACACAGGAATAAAGAAATTGTGCAAGATAAGGTGCAGTTGTTAAAAAAATGCAAACCAGAACAGCAACATTCCAAGGATCCTTATTTAAGGCCTGCTTTCTCTTATCTGCCCTTAGCTTCTGAGGAGATTTTAGAGGTCCCTCTTTATTTATTTTTTATTTTATTTTACAAAATGTATACCCCACCTTTCTGCCATCATAAGCGGCCATGAAGGCGGCTAACCATTTTTTTAAAACATACAAAATAAAACCACATCTTTAAAAGCATTAAAGCCAACAATAAGCACGTCGTTAAAATAGAACCACAGCTAGCACACACATACAAAACCATAAAAAAAATAACAATTAAAAAATTAGGCAGGAAGGAGAAATCACTGCGGGAACACCAAACAAAACAAAAAAGTCTTCTCCTGCTGGTAGAAGATGGCAAGAAAAGGGGACAGACGAGTGTTCGTTGGGAGAGAATTCCAGAGGTTGGGTGCCATAACTGAGAAGGCCCTCTTCCAGGTTGCCACCCGCCTAACCTCAGAAGGCGAGGGCACCCAAAGCACAGCCTAAGATAACCACAGTTGTTGGGGTAAGTTCATAAGGGAGTAGGTTGTCCTATGCTGTTATTAGGACACTGGAGCTTATTACTTGCTTATTCTGCCTTTTCTGTCCCTCAGAACTGTCCAGGAGAAAATGTTGCTATACATGTCTGAGTTGCAACTATCCTGTAATAAGCAGATTATACACTTTTTCTGGGGGTGGGGTGGGGAGGAGACTGTGACAGTCACTTTACCAACACAGTTGCTTGAGAAGCCAGCATAGGATAGTCCATTACAGAGTGGATGAGGTAACACGGGGCATCTGACTGGGCCACTGTTGAAACAGTATGCTGGATTAGATGATCTGAGATCCTGAAGGACTCGTTTTAGTTCAGGTGAAGAACAGCCCTCAGCCATTTGTCATAGAGTATAGAGGTAGCGCTCAGACATTGGGTTGGCTCCTATCCATCACAAATGGAGCTCGTTGGAGGAAAACATCTTTGCCACTTACCACCCTCTCTTGTATGATCTCTTCAACAAATAAAGCAGGAGTTCATATGAGGGCAAGGGGGAAGATATTGCTGCCAATTCCTCCTTCCTATTGCAGCTTCCAGTATCACATCCCCCAACCCTCAAGAGTAGTTTCTTGGGGAGGGAGAGCACAGAGGGCTGAAGTTGGAAGCAGCTAAGATCCTTTCCATGACCTTGTTCCCTTTGTGGTCATTAGGATCCCATCCAGTGATCCTTGTTGTCACAGGGGCATTATACAGAGACACTTGTGCATTTCATCAGGAAATCTGGTCTTATAGATAGAGCAGAATTTTTTCTGCTAATTTCCATTCAGCTGTACATTAAAGAAATTACAGCAGTTTGAAGTTATATCATGCTTCTGTCTTTACTATTCCTATAAAATAAATTCAAATGTTTTCTAGAAGGAGAAAGAAAATGGTAACAAAACACTTATGTCTTCATTCATAAATTTACCTTTGTTTTCCCCTTGTTCACCAATGATCCAAGTATCTTTGCCTCCGGACTGTGATTTCAACAGGTTTGCAATAATATATTGAAATCTTGCTGAGTCCAGGTTGCAACCAATCCCAATTACTCTGCTTTTGGCAAATCCACTCATCTTCCATGATACATATGTCATTATTTCCACTGTATGTTCAACAAAAACATATATGAAGGCATACGGAATTGCATTTTTAGTTCACCACAACATTCGAGTTCACAAGAAAAAAAACCAAGAACATTTTCATCAGTCTTTGAGGAGATATAAGAAAATGGGTATCAGCAGTGCTATTAGTCTCAAAAAACATCAATAGTCTTTGACTAAGTTCATGAAGGATATTTCTTCAGTTTCACTGCTGAATGGCTACTAGTTTTCAGTGTATTTTGACGATAAGCTTCAGTTCTACAAGATTGTTTACAGTTCTCTCCTGTTTCAAGAACCGACATCTCAATCCTAAGCATGTTTACTAAGAAATGTCCCATTTATTTAAATTAAGCTTCCTGGTAAGCAGGCTTAGGACCACAGCCTAAGAGCAGGGCCGTAACTGGGGGTGGGGGGTGAGTAGAATGGCCTCTCCTACCCAGCTCGCTCATCCTGTAGTAGAGGCAGTTTGCTGCCCTCTCTGCATGCCACAGGGGCGGCAGCTGCCCTCCTCACTCCCCCGCCTCAGCTACAGCCCTGCCTAAGAGTTTCCTAATTTGGGTGGGGGGAGGTTGAAACATACATGTTATGCAGCCCTTCAAGATCAGGGAAGTATACATTTTCCTGTGAATCATTTATTTAGAAAAAAAATAACAAGGTACAAGTCATTTCTGTCTATCATGATTTACTCAACAGACAAAATGTTAACTATACTCTTGTAGTCCAGTACTATGACAAAACAAACATTTATGTCTTCCTTCATTAAGAAACACACCTATTCGTTGTGTTAGCGGGGAGGGGCCGTGGCTCAGTGGAAGAGCCTCTGCTTGGCATGCAGAAGGTCCCAGGTTCAATCCCCAGCATCTCCAGTTAAAGGGACCAGGTAAGTAGGTGATGTGAAAGACCCCTGCCTGAGACCCTGGAGAGCCGCTGCCGGTTTGAGTAGACGATACTGACTTGGATGGACCGAGAGTCTGATTCAGTAGAAGGCAGCTTCATGTGCTAGTTTCAAAAGAGCTATTACGCAGTTTACATTACATCCAGGGATCAATACATCATAAAGGTCAATATTGCCATACCTGGATGGGACGCCACAAGCAGTATACTATTTTGACTATAGTGTGCTACTGATGGGATGATGCCTCTGAACAGATCCACATTGTTCTGCACGACATCCCGATAGGACTGAGCATTGCCTAAAGAATTCACTGTAAGCACCACCACTTTGGAATCTTTTGTGGCAGAAAAATCTAAGAAATACCGAAGGAAAAAAAACATTGTAACCCATTAATACAAGTATTGAGGTTTTAGAATAAGATGTTAAAATGCTTAGGGCAAATTAGCTTGGAAAGAAGGCAGTTAAGGGGAGACATGACAGAGGTCTATAAAATTAAGCCCGGTGTGGAGAGAGTGGAGAGAGCTTTTCTCCCTCTCTCATAATACTAGAATGCGGGGTCATCTGCTGAAGCTGGAGGGCGAGAGATTCAAAACAGACTAAAGGAAGCATTTCTTCACACAATGCATAGTTAAAACTGTGGAACTCTCTGCCCCAGGATGTGGTGATGGCTGCCTAATTGGAAGGCTTTAAGAGGGGAGTGGACATGTTCATGGAGGATAGGGCTATCCATGGCTACTAGTCAAAATGGATACTAGTCATGATGCATACCCATTCTCTACAGTATCAGAGGAGCATGCCTATTATATTGGTGCTTTGCAGCACAGGCAGGATAATGCTGCTGCAATCATCTAGTTTGTGGGCTTCCTAGAGGCACCTGTGTGAACAGACTGCTGGACTTGATGGGTCTTGGTCTGATCCAGCATGGCTTTTTGTAAGCAGTTCTTATGGTTTTATTGCAATGGCAGGGCACACTCTCATTGCTTATAATATTGTCATAACGATTTCTGGGTCTCATCTCTGGATATATACTGTCCAAAGTCTACTGACTGTATAGTGACCTAATGACCTCAGTGGAGCAATCTTAAAAGGATTAGCTTAATCCACTCATTGCAAGGTGCTAGACAGCCAGATGTTTGATTTAAGGAGGATGACTCCAAGAGATAGAATATATCATTGTCTTCGCTATGCCTTGATCTTGTTAATCATTAAACGTGATATGCCTTGCCTAAAATTCCATTGTCTAAAGTATTGATCAACCTTGCTATTCATTATGTGTCTTTCTTAATAAAAACCTGAGAGCTCCACTCAGATGACAGAGCTGGTTCTCTCACAAATCAAGATACACTTGTGTGTGTTTTCCCTTCAGCTTTTCTTATGTTCTTATGTACTTCACTAAAAACAAATGATGAATTGTACAAATAAAATTCAAATAACTACTTTTGCTTTTCTGTCTACCAATACAGTGGCTTGGATCCTATGAAGCATGAATGGAATGATGCTCATGATGTGGCTCTTTCAAAACTTCCCCTTTCACCCAGGAGCCCTCAGAGAAGCAGAAGGCACAACAAGGTAGGCTGGGTCCAAAGGCATTGAAAGTAACAGTATATTCAGATAATGTTCTAGCCTTCGTATGTTAATTCAAAGATCCCTGACCCTACAACACTCTGTGTGTCCTTTTCCTTCCTTCCACTTTACCAGACACACACAAACACATAACAGAAATTCAATACATTACCTCTACTGATTTCCACATTTGGGAGGGCAAAGATTTCAAAATCCATTGTTCCTCCTTTTATTGTACTTTCTGAACAGTCCAAGACAACCACCTTGTCAGCAACGCCCTGTACAGATTTTAAAAATATTCCCTTACATTAAGGAAAATACGGACTTCTAAATCATGTAACTTGAGGCACATTTTACTTTTATTGTCAAATATTAACCTAACATAATAAAAGATCTAAATAATGCAATTCGGTTAAAATTTGAGAATTAGACTGCCTAATATTCAATTAGGAACCCTGTGGCACAGAGTGGTAAGCTGCAGTATTGCAGTCCAAGCTCTGCTCACAACCTGAGTTCAGTCCTGACGGAAGTTGGTTTCTGGTAGCCGGCTCGAGGTTGACTCAGACTTCCATCCTTCCGAGGGCGGTAAAATGAGTACCCAGCTTGCTGGGGGTAGTGTAGATGACTGTGGAAGCCACTAGCAAACCACCCTGAAACAAAGTCTGCCTAGAAAACGTCGGGATGTGACGTCACCCCATGGGTCAGGAATGACCCGGTGCCTGCACAGGGGACCTTTACCTTTTTAATATTCAATTATTAAGCAACCATTATGTGCTATGAACCAATTTATCAGCTACATTTCCCCTTATTCCTCTATCTCTAATTACCTTGATTTGAAGAGCTGATACGCAATCCTTTTTCAGAAAGCAAATTGCTGTTATAAATTTAAATAAAACCGCTATTTTAGTTCCTGCCATTTTAATCACGCGTTTGCACGATGCAGTCAAAGGGAAGCACCTATTTAAATCTTCCTTAGTGAAATCAATGGGATATTAAAGCACTTATTTTCATGTCCAATTAAACTTATCTGAATACTTTGGCATGATTATTGTAAAAGTAATAGTGCATGCTTACAGAATATGCTAGCCTTGATATATATAATATGGAATTTATTGGATTAGATCAAGAATGAAGCATGGACTAAAATAAACCATTACACACCACGAAGGTTTCAGCTAACAATCCTGATCTGGAGTCAATACAGAAGTAGCGTTTTATACACGGTACCTACCTTTGCAGAAATAGCTAGTATACAAGCAAGACCCAGATCTCCTGCTCCAATAATGGTCACTTTATTAAATCCTCCACTGCTTTTCTTCTCATCTCCCTTACTCCTTGACTGTACATCGTTTTCACCTAAAATAGCACATGGCAATTTACATAACGTAATCTATACAACTATATACACTTGAGTTGCATGAATGACAATGGTGGGGCGTGACAATACACACAAACGGCTTTTATCTGCAACCATGGTCATCTGCAAAAAGCAGACAAAAACCATCCAGCATGATCTAATGCATCTTTTCAGGGAAGTAAGTGCTGCTGATTTCAACAGGACTCAGTCCCATGCAAGTAAGCACAGGACTGCAGCCTAAAGCACAAGGAGCACAAGATTGCAAAAGGAAGAACAAAAGGAGTTGGTTTTTATATGCCGACTTTCTCTACCATTTAAGGGAGACTCAAACTGGCATACAATCACCTTCCCTTCCCCTCCCCACAACAGATACCCTGTGAGGTAGGTGAAGCTGAGAGAATGTGACTTGCCCAAGGTCACCCAGCTGGCTTCATGTGTAGGAGTGGGAAAACAAATCCAGTTCACCAGATTAGCCTCCACCGCTCATGTGAAGGAGTGGGGAATCAAACCCAGTTCTCCAGATCAGACTCCACCGCTCCAAACCACTGCTCTTAACCACTACACCACGCTGGGTTGCAGATGTAGCAAAGGAGACCAAAAATGTTTTTGTTAACTCTGGCCTTGCTTATTCCTGCATGTCTGTTTCTGCCTATTTTATAAGTAATGCTGGCATCTTTTCTACTTGCAAGACTCCTATGTCGTCGTCACCACACCACAGGTTATTAAAGACAGACATTCAGCAGGAGCAGCACCCACCAGCTTTGCAACCTCATGCCAGAAAAAGTCTTTGTGTTGAATTTCTGCCTGTCGGCCAGCTGTTACAGACAAAGGACATCCAGGAGGGAAAAGGAAACAACCCTAGTCTTATTTATTTATTGTTTATATTTATATCCTGCCTTTCCCCTCTCTAGCAGGGCTCAGAGTAGCTCATAACAAAATGTATAATAACAATACTTAAAACTACTGAAACCACAATAAACATCTTACATCTGACCCATAAAAAGATGGTACATTAAAATCAGCATCCCAGAATAAAATAATAATGACCCTACAGAAAAACTGGGGGTAACAACTAGTGGCAGCCAAGGTGATAACCGGAAGGGCTGATAGGTGGAGGGACCAGGTGGCAAACAACAGAGGGGGGTCCCATGATCCAGGCCAGCATACAATTTTAGCCATATAAACTGTTGCTATCCTCAGCTATAGGCCTGGTGGAACATCTCAGTCTTGCAGGTCCGACAGAACTGAGCCAGATCTTTTAACGGCCTGGGTCTCTCGCTCTGGCTCTAGTTGAGGACAGCCAGATGGCCTTCGGGCCAGGGACTATCAGTAAGTTGTCCACAGATGAATGAAGGACTCTCTGGGGAGTATATTGGGGAAGATGGTCCCAAAGAGACAAAGGTGAAGTACCAATACATTGAACCTGATCTGGAAAACAACTGGGAGCCAGTGCAGCTGCTGGAGCACAGGTTGGTCCTTGTGAGGACCTGGAGCACCAGGGGGTCCTTGTGAGGACCCAAGCAGCTGTATTCTGAACCAGCTGAAACTTCCAGAGCAGCCTCAAGGGTAGCCCAGCTTACAGCGAGTTACAATAATAAAATCTAGATTACTACAGCTAGGTCAAGATGGGGCAGGTAAGGCAAACGTTGCTGGGTCCGACAAAGATGAAGAAAGGCCATCTTGGCAACAGGATTGACTTGGGTCTCCAAAGAGAGAGAGATGTCCAAGGTCACATCCAAACTCCTAACCAAAGAAGACGGTAGCAACTAGACACTGTCCAGAGTAGGTTGGGTTGCCTGTCCTGGTCCTTCCTGGTCCAGCCACAGATCCTCCGTTTTTGAGGGATTCTGCTTCAGTCGGCTCTGCCTTAAACGTCTCACCATGGCCCTCAATCACTTGGCCAAGGTACCCAGAAGAGTACCTGGCTGGCCATCTGGATATTGATGACAACCCAGCCCCAAACTCTGGACTAACTGGATGAGGGGGTGCATGTAGATGTTAAAAAGCATCGGGGAGGCACCCCACATATTAAGGGGTACCTGGTCGACACTTTCTGTCCCAGAGCTACCCTCTGCCCCAGACTATGTAGAAAAGAGATCAGCCATTGTAAGGCAGTCCTTTGAATCCCAATCTCAGCGAAACGGTGGACCAATAAGTCAACCATGTTGAACACTGCTGAAAGATCTAACAATAGAGGCAGCACTGAACCACCTTGATCCAGCTGTCGACAGAGAAAGGGATGTTAAAGAACAATCTGCCCTAAATAATTGTGCTGGGCGAGAGCTAGCAACCCCAATGGAGTGGCCTTCAATGCCATCTCATAGGTCCCATAAACACTCTATAAGATGCTCTGGCAAACTCGTTGTGAGTACACCACTACATTTGCAGCAATAGCTTTATACTCCTCAGCTCCTCTGTATACCAGGGGGCTGATCTAGTGCAGGGGTACAAAGGGCATTGGGGAGGCAATCCTATTGATGGCCTCAGAAAGGCGTTCATGCCAATTGATGTGAAGGCATCTAAGAAACTGCTTTGGGGGGGATCAGATCCCATAAAGCATTCTGAAAAGAAAGTGGAAACATAAGTTGGAAAGACCAAGTATATGCCCTGCTATAACTGCTGTTGCACAGGCAGGTTTTGGTTCTCCCAACCCACTAACCCTCAAGACAGAAGAGCTAGATGGATTGGTAGTTCCCATGATACCTAAAATATCTTACAAAAAGGTACAGTCCACCCCATTCTTTTCCCACCATCCAGGCTTTGACCCTGAGACCTGGGAGATCATTTTCAAGGCAAGAGATGTTCAGAGGTAGTTTGCCATTGCCTGCCTCCGCATCACAACCTGGTATTTCTTGAAGATCTCCCATCCAAATATTTGCCAGGGTTAAGGCTGAGAGTGTGTGACTGGCCCAAGGTCACCCAGCAAGTTTCCATGGCAGAGTGGGGATTTGAACCAGGGTTTCCTATATCCTAGTCCGACACCTTAACCACTACACCACACTGGCTCTCTCAAAACTTTGACTACATTTTACATTTAATGCTTAGTTAATTTTGATAGCTGTGGGGTTGTGTGTGTGTGTGTGTGTGTGTGTGTGTGTGAATAGTGCCCCTCTTCAAAATCTTCTGAGGGGTTAGACTGTTGTGGCTGCATACATTCACAGATACTGTACTGGACAATTCCTAGAGGTGTGTGAAACTACTATCAGGGCTGCAATTCAACATGATGTCATCAGGTCCCATCCCATGGCAGCTCAAGGCCCTGCTTCTTGAGTGTAGGATGGTGAGGACATGGTAACCCAAGTTCCATTAGCTTCCGTGGCTTCAACACAGAAGATGAGGAAGATTCCTAATGCTAGAATAAGGGGACAAGCTGTTCCCTTGCATCAGAATTGAGAGTCTTCCTCTAGATCCTTTTCTCAGGTTCCCTGAGGCAAGAGAGAACAGGAGCAAGTTGTTAAAAAAGAAAACCCAAAGCAAAGTCTACCAACACAGAACAGATTACAATGATGAATACCAGGTTAAAAGTTTTCCCACGGTGCACACCTTCAGTGAACTTGGCAATATATGACAACAGTTCCGTCTGTCTGGCTGCATCAGAAGATGATAATGAGTACAGAGGGAGTTCCTGTTCAAATTTGATAGTCATTTCCTTTAACAATCCTTTAATCATTGACTGTGGCTGAAATACAGTAAAGAGAACCACAATGTTTTCCTCACAAAACCGTGCATTGTCCTTGAAATACAGGAGAGTTAATCAGATCCTCATACAAACTCATTCTCTGCTTTCTGCCACAGAAAACAGAACTCAGAATTGTTTCTACCCAGCTAGGAACGTACTTGATTCAGTCCCTGGGGTCACTAGAGGACAAGGGGCATGTTTAACAGCACTACTATTCCTTCTAGTGCCCCCCAGTTCAGACATATGAAGTTGCATGCCACCATCACACAATTGGTCTATATTTTTCCATATCCTCTGCTCTGACCGACAGCATCTTTCCCAATACCCTTTAAGTGGAGATGACAGGGACTGAAACTGAGACTACCTGCATGCAAAGAGTGGGGTCTGTCACTGATCCATGGCCCTGCCCCTACTTTCCTCCACAGAAATAAATTGTTGGCATTCATTCATGTCAAGTACATCATTTGTACCTGTTGTAGCAATCACTTTCTACCTCTAACATGGCTTGGTCTACCTGATCACATGAAGCTGCCTTATACTGAATCAGACCCTCGGGTCCATCCAAGTCAGTATTGTCTACTCAGACCGGCAGCGGCTCTCCAGGGTCTCAGGCTGAGGTCTTTCACATCACCTACCTGCCTAGCCCCTTTAACTGGAGATGCCGGGGATTGAACCTGGGACCTTCTGCATGCCAAGCAGATGCTCTACCACTAAGCCATACCCCCTCCCAGTCTAGACCAGTGATATTCACTCAGTGGCTCAGGAGCCACAAGTTGTTCTTTGACATGCCCTCTGTGGCTCTTCTGAGCATCATTCCCCAACATGGCACCCAGCCCATGATTCAGAAAACTGGGCAAGTCTTTGACCTGTAGGGGTTGTTGTTGGCAGGTGGTTCCCACTTAGCACAGAGAGAGGTTCTAACCATCCCATCCATTGCAACATTGGAGTTCTGCTATAAGTGTACTTTTAACATAGAAAGAACATGAAAACTTGCACCGTGTTTTGTGGCATAAGTCTGACTTGCATGCTTTCCCCCTCACTCCAGATACACAAGATTGGCTCAGGTTCAACTGCGGTGGGGACAGAGAACCCTACACACTCGGAGGTACTCTGGAAACTGAAAGGGTTATATGAATGATGACAAACTCCATTTCCAAAATACAACATCTACCCCCCTACACTTCATTTTGCTTTTTTGCTTACTGTCCAGTCTGTTGATAGGTTGGGATAAACTCAAAAGTTAGCGCATTCCTTTATAATATCTTAGTAGGTATCTGCCCGACCTGGAAGGCCCAGGCTAGCTCGATCTCATCAGATCTCGGAAGCTAAGCATGGTCGGCCCGGATTAGCATTTGGATAAGAGACCATAAAGAAATTCAGGGGTCACTATGCAAAGGAAAGCAATTGCAACCATTTCTATTAGACTCTTGCCTTTAAAACCCTACAAGGTTACCGTAAGTAGAGTTGCCTAAAGATCTCCTGCTATTACCGAGATCAATTCACTTGGAGAAAATGGCCCCAGGGTTATAGTTATGTACATTTCATATTAACACTATATTTTATTGTAGTTGTTTGGTGAGATGGAGCACAGGGCATACATCAGTTATGTGGCACTTTTGGTTAATGGTAACTGTGAGTTTTGACGGTCAGTGAGCCACGGAATGAGTACCACTAGCCCAGATTTTGCTTGCATGCAGGATCCTCTATCTCTGCATTCATACATACCTATTATAAACAAAAGTGTGTCTTGAAAGCTTGCGGTTAGTGTTTAAAAGATAAATGTATATACAGTTAACATATATTGCATACATGACACCAAAAAAGGCAAAAACGCCAATTGATTTTGTTCAACAAAGGAATATAAAAGCACATGTGGACACACACACACAGCACTTACATGGCTCCAGTTCTGTAGATACGGCAAGTATATCCTTCCACGTGCATCTACATGCTTTCCCACTGAAATCCCCATGTTTGCAGTGGGCTTCAAAAAGCAAATTGGAGGAGTAAAAGGATGAGAATCTAAAATCCACAGGCGAACTGGAATGTTATAAGAATTACCTGTCAAAATACAAAACATAAGTTACTACGAATAAGCCACTGTTTCGTAACTGGTTAATGCAAATACCTATTTAAATTTAAGAAAATTAGTGCAGAAAAAATAACAGACCTTTTGGACATTTTTGTTGTTATTTGACTGAACAATTTCTTTTAAAATTGCCATTGCACAAACTGGCAGACCAGCTGCTGGCTATGGGCCCATTCACTTGCTTACCCTACACCAGAGTAACTTTGAATGCATGCCATCCCATGCAGCTTTTTAGCTGTACCAAGGCAGTTGTTTAACTGCCAAATGGAATACGCTTAACTCTGTGCATACTGGGCTTTAGCATATCATTATAATTTTCTCAATCCATTGTGCATAAAAGCCACTGTGTGCAAAGTTCTGGGAGTGCCTGTAGCACTCACAAGATCAGTTCGAATACGAATAAGAAAGTCTTTATTGGCATGAACAGGGAAAAAGTACAGTGGAGTTTACAGAACACAAGATCAGTTCATGGATGCATGACTAACACCAAAGGCTGACTCACACCTGCCGGAAACCCTAGCATAGGGTGAACGTGCAAGTGGGCCTGTCATGGAGAAGAGTTCTTATCCATTCCCTTTAAACACAAAAAAGACATGCTTCCATATGGAGACTCATCCTTGCGTGGAAAGCAAGAAGCTCCTGCATTAAAACGGAATGTCCATGTGATGTCATGCTCACTTCCAGCGTGATTCATCCCCAAAACTTTCCCCTTTAAGCCAGAGGGGAAAAGAATAACCTATATTTATCCAGCTCAATGGGAACCTGCAGAGTGGCTAAAGGGACCTGTCCATACCCTCAATTGCCACTGCAAGGATAGAGCATGGCACTGAACTCCATGTTCAAAATGGCATGGGATAGCTTGCTGCCCCGTGACATTCCCCCTCCTGCCCAGTCCTTTAAAGGGTTCCTCCCTTTCCCTGTTGAGCTGCGGCATTACAGTATGGCTCCGCAGAGAAAGGGAAAATGAGAAGAGCGGGGCAGTTCAGACCCTTGGTGTGGATGGGGGGTCCCATCACAATCACCACTGCAGTTGGGGGGGGGGAACAAATGAGCTGATGAAGGGCAGCTGCAGCATGTGGGTGGCATGGGAATGGGGATTCTCTTCCTACTACCTGCTTATGCTGCTATGGGAGTGGTACACACACACACACACACTCACCACAGTGTGAAAACAGCCTCGATCTGTCAAGGAATAAATACTGATATCTTATTTCAACTTTGCTGTCCTGTCTTGTTCCACTTGGCTGATTAGAAATCATAGGACTGCACATCAAGTAGTACAAAAATACAAGAATGTTTTGGAACTCACCCTGATATTTCACTGGGACAGTGCCACTAAGATTCAGAAGATCTTTCTGGGACCCATCCTTAAAAGCTTTAAAAAATAGAACACTGTTTTTGTATGGATTACACTTTTCCTGTAAAATGCTATTATGCTTTATTCACATTTTATACTAGAGCTAGGGACCCCATGCTGTGATGCACTTAAAAGGGTGAAAATGGTATAACAGTAATAGTGATCAGTTACTGATGAGACAAAAGTTTTATAATCACTAGTTGAGTGTTGACAACACTGAATCATTATACATCAGTGGCATGTAATTCTTTATTTAAAATAACTTGTGCTAGTTGTCAAATATATAAACTGTACAATCACAGTTTGCCAGTTAGCCATAATAGTAGAAGGTATTCTTACTATAGGTGTTCATGGAGAATGTAGTGTTTGGGTACGATTCATTTACACTCTTCAGTTCTTCAATGGTTAGATCCCGGAATTTATACTGAAAAGAAAGATTTTTAAAAGTAATTCAGCCAGCTTTCTTTTTATGTAGCCAAGTATTTAAAACAAGTTCTAATTATTAAGTATTAACCATGTCAGCTGCAATTCTAAAAATATGAGAATTGTCAACTCTGTGTCAACTATGCCCGCCCTATGAGAAGTTCATTTTAGTTATATTTGACCATCAAAATGACTACGTATTTAACAAATTAAGCCTTTGCATTTGAGATGGATAAAACCCTGACCACATTTGCTCTTCAAAAAACATACACCACCTTTAAATATTTAAAAGAGTTTTTTATATTCCTAAAGACTTGTTTTTAGGAATTATAAAATATACATTTTAAAATATAAATTGCAAATATACATTATAAAATATATAAAATAAAATATACATTATAAAATATGCATTTGCTGGGGCCCTTAATTCTCCTAATTGCAGCCATGCATTACACTCAAACCCACATTCTTATAAAATATAAGAGTGTAAACCAAAAATGTCCAGCTTTAGATCCCTACCTGCCATAACTTACTAGGTAACGTTGGGTGTGTCATTTCTCAATCTAACCTACCTCACAGCGTTGTAGTAATAATAAAATGGAGAAAGAACTGTGCACCACCCTAAGCGCCTTGAAGGAAGGGTAGATTAAAATCCGCACTAAATAATTTGCGTGGTCCTCCCGGCCTCAAAGAAATAATTCTACATCCCCCAGGAAAAATGCAATAATGGGCTAGACTGAACTGGGAGGTCAGTCTGAAAAACACAGGAGGTGGTTTCCACAAGCCTACAGCATATAACAGGAACAGAGACTTAAACCAGGAGTTGCTGGGCTCAAGGGGCCAGGACTGCCACAGTAAAGAAAGCTCCTACCCTGCCAGAAATTGCATTAGTCTTTAAGGTCCTACTGGACTCTTGCTCTTTTCTACAGTAAAGAAAGATCCTCAAAGCACTGCACGGGTTATTTCAAGGAGGGGCTGTCTTCGTCTCATTTGTGATTACTTTCACGTGTTACAGTGATGCAACATAAGAACATAAGAAAAGCCATGCTGGATCAGACCAAGGCCCATCAAGTCCAGCAGTCTGTTCACACAGTGGCCAACCGGTGCCTCTAGGAAGCCCCAAACAAGACGACTGGTAGCAGCACCATCCTGCCTGTGTTCCACAGACCTAATATGATAGGCATGCTCCTCTGATCCTGGAGAGAACAGATATGCATCATGACTAGTATTCATTTTAACTAGTAGCCATGAATACCCTTCTCTTCCGTGAACATGTCCACTCCCCTCTTAAAGCCCTCCAAGTTGGCAGCCATCACCCCATCATGGGGCAGGGAGTTCCACAATTTAACTATGCGTTGGGTGAAGAAATAATTCCCTTTTATCAGTTTTGAATCGCTCAACCTCCAGCTTCAGCAGATGACCCCACACTCTAGTATTATGAGGGAGAGAAAAACTTCTCCCTGTCCACTCTCTCCAAACCATGCATCCTTTTATAGACCTCTATCATGTCTCCCCTTAGTCGCCTTCAGTCATCCGCTTGGAGAAAGGGATGGAGATGGGTTTACCAGCTGATCAGCGCATAGCCCGAAGATGAACATAAGAACGGCCCTGCTGGATCAGACCAAGGCCCATCAAGTCCAGCAGTCTGTTCACACAGTAGCCAATCAGGTGCCTCTAGGAAGCCACAAACGAGTGCAGCAGCACCATCCTGCCTGTGTTCCACCGCACCCAAAATAATAGGCATGCTCCTCTGATACTAGAGAGAATAGGTACGCAGCATGACTAGTATCCATTCTAACTAATAGCCATAAATACCCCTCTCCTCCATGAATATGTCCACTCCCCTCTTAAAGCCCTCCAAGCTGGCAGCCATCACCACATCCTGGGGCAGGGAGTTCCACAATTTAACATCGAAATAAAGATTGATTTATAGTATAAATCTGGACTCTTGCCACTGGACTCTTGTGAGTTCCGCAGCTTGATTCACTTGACACAAACCCAGCAGACGTTTTATGCATGGGAGGTTTATGCATGGGTTGGTAGGTAGGTAGAAGATAGATGGAAGATAGATAGATAGATGATTGATAGGATTGATAGATGATAGATGGATAGATATCAAAGTGAAAGAAAGGGGTGGGGGAGAGGAGGAAGAAAGGTGAACTGATTAAACTCAGTAAAATTTGGGCTATGTGTTGATCAGGATAGATAGATAGATAGATAGATAGATAGATAGATAGATAGATAGATAGATAGATAGATAGATAGATAGATAGATAGATAGATAGATAGATAGATAGGATGGGTTTACCAGCTGATCAGCACATAGCCCAAATTAATAAAGATATAGATATAGATAGATATCAAAGTGAAAGAAAGGGGTGGGGGGGAGAGAAGGAAGAAAGGTGAACTGATTAAACTCAGTAAAATTTGGGCTATGCGCTGATCAGGATGGATGGATGGATGGAGAGAGAGAGAGAGAGAGAGATGATGGGTTTACCAGCTGATCAGCACATAGCACAAATTAATAAAGATATAGATAGATATATACAGATATCAAAGTGAAAGAAAGGGGTCGGGGGGAGAGGAGAAAGAAAGGTGAACTGATTAAACTCAGTAAAATTTGGGCTATGTGTTGATCAGGATAGATAGATAGATAGATAGATAGATAGATAGATAGATAGATAGATAGATAGATAGATAGATAGATAGATAGATAGATAGATAGGATGGGTTTACCAGCTGATCAGCACATAGCCCAAATTAACAAAGATATAGATAGATATCAAAGTGAAAGAAAGGGGTGGGGGGGAGAAGGAAGAAAGGTGAACTGATTAAACTCAGTAAAATTTGGGCTATGCGCTGATCAGGATGGATGGATGGATGGATGGAGAGAGAGAGAGATGATGGGTTTACCAGCTGATCAGCACATAGCCCAAATTAATAAAGATAGAGATAGATATCAAAGTGAAAGAAAGGGGTGGGGGGGGGGAGAAGGAAGAAAGGTGAACTGATTAAACTCAGTAAAATTTGGGCTATGCGCTGATCAGGAGGGATGGATGGATGGATGGAGAGAGAGAGAGATGATGGGTTTACCAGCTGATCAGCACATAGCCCAAATTAATAAAGATAGAGATAGATATAGATAGATATCAAAGTGAAAGAAAGGGGTCGGGGGAGAGGAGGAAGAAAGGTGAACTGATTAAACTCAGTAAAATTTGGGCTATGTGTTGATCAGGATAGATAGATAGATAGATAGATAGATAGATAGATAGATAGATAGATAGATAGATAGATAGATAGATAGATAGATAGATAGGGAGGATGGGTTTACCAGCTGATCAGCACATAGCCCAAATTAATAAAGATATAGATAGATATCAAAGTGAAAGAAAGGGGTGGGGGCGGAGAAGGAAGAAAGGTGAACTGATTAAACTCAGTAAAATTTGGGCTATGCGCTGATCAGGATAGAGAGACAGATAGGGAGGATGGGTTTACCAGCTGATCAGCACATAGCCCAAATTAATAAAGATATAGATAGATATCAAAGTGAAAGAAAGCGGTGATGGGAGAGGAGGAAGAAAGGTGAGCTGATGAAACCCAGTAGAAGTGAGCAAAAGCCCCCCCTCTCGTCCCTCCCTCTCGGCCCCGCCCCTCCGGGGGTGTTGTTCCGGGGTCGGCTGGCGGAGAGCAGAAGAGTCTCTCTCTCTCGCTCTCTCCCTCGCTAGCGCGGCCCCGGCGGCGCCCTTGCCTTGTCCAGCCGCTTCCGCAGCTTCTCCTCGGAGAATTCCATGGCCCGCTTGCCCTTCCTTCCGAGGCCCGGCAGCGCTTCCTGCTCGCCTCGGCCCAGACGGCAACCGGCGGGGACCAAAAGCAGCCGGCCTCTGGAGGGCAGGGCGAGGGGAGGCGGCGCGGCCCGGGCCGGCCCGGCAGCGTCCTGCCTCTTCCTCCTTGGGAGGCGCGTGTGACTCACGCCGCTGAGCCGCGCGAAGCTGCGCCGGCCGGACCACTTGGGCCAATTCCGCACGGGAGGTTTGGGCTCGGGTTGGCCACTCTTTTTTTATATATATAATTTTTTATTAAATGTTTAACAAAACATACAATATAAAAAGGAAAATAAAAAACTATATATACAATAATATTAAAAGAAAAAAAGTATAAAAGGGTATTTATACAACATAGTCAATACACTTCAATATTCAGTACAATCATCAATCTAATTATTCAAAAATACCCTTTCTCCCCCACCCACCGAAAAAGAAGTGACCCATCACCAGACCTCCGAAGAAGTGTCTAGTAGTTTTGTTTATCAATTGTCCAGTATTTAGTTTTATTTAAAGAATTATTTTCTATAACTCACCAAATCACATCGTAAAATCCATTTTTGCCATCTTGTCCCAATATGAGGTGGCCTTAGACCATGTTTGTTTAAATTCTTCCATATCATTTCCATGCAAAAATTCCGTTAAATTATGGTTATATGTGGGGTTGGCCACTCTCTAGGTGCCCATTTTCCCCCATCCGAATTCTCCAAACTCAACAACAAGCTCCTGTGCAGAGTTTTGAGAGCTCAGATGGGGAAAATGTGTATCTAGGGAGCGGCAAACCCATGCATAAATGGGCAACCCATGCATAAACCTCCCATGCATAAACGGGCAGCCCATGCATAAAACTTCCATGCATAAACGGGCAACCCATGCATAAACCTCTGAGGTGGCAGGCTTTTAGAAAATCAGTAGGCCTTTTGGGAAATCACTGGACTCCAAAGGAGGGGGCCAAAAAGATATATTTAGTTCAGAGATAGAAAGTTGTTATTCAGCTCTCCAAGGTGAAACTGCAGGGGGAAAGTTACTAAAACTAAAACAGGCGCTGAGAAATAGAAGGGAGTATAATTATGATAAGAACAGCAGGTGCAGAACAATGGGCTTTAGACAAAGATGGCTTGACCGATCATGTGATGTCTGCTTTATGCTTTACCAATCAAATGTCTGTATGATTAAAACCTGCTAGGATCAGTAATGTCTTATAATCCACCAATTAACTGTAGAAGATTTGCATGACCAATCAACAGTATAATGTATGTGTGATGTATTTTAGAATGTATAATGAGCTTATAAAAGATGTTGCACACCTTTGTTAAAACGCACAGCTAATTCTTTTAATGCTCTCAAGAGCAAGGCTGAGCCCAGTGGTACTGAATAAACACTGGCTTTTTCAAATTCTGGTCTCAAGTCTGTCTCCCTTTCCTGCTTTTGATTTATTATTTTTCCTGCTACATTTCCCATGCATAAATGGCCAACCCATGCATAAACATCCCACGCATAAATGGCCAACCCATGCATAAACCTCCCATGCATAAATGCCAGCTGGGTTTGCATCAAGTGAATCAAGCTGCAGAATTCACAAGAGTCCAGTGGCACCTTATACTATCAATCAATCTTTATTTCGATACAATATATCTGAATATATTGTATCAAATAAAATACCTTATACTAACAAAGTTAGTGTTGCCAGGTCCCTCTTTGTAACCAGGGGGAGGTTTTTGGGGCGGAGCCTGAGGAGGGCAGGGTTTGAGGAGGGGAGGGACTTCAGTGCCATAGAGACCAATTGCCATAGGGGCCATTTTCTCCAGGTGAACTGATCTCTATTGGCTGGAGATCAGTTGAAATAGCAGGAGATCTCCAGCTAGTACCTGGTGGTTGGCAAACCTAAACAAAGTTTATTTCACGATCACCTTTCCTGAATCAAAGCTCACTTCAGATGCATTAGGGTATAAAGCGTATATATAAAATGTGCGCGTTACAATTATTATTAAACGAGGAGTGGGGAAACTTGTATTCAGGTAACTATTCTGCCAGAAAGCTCGCTCAGGTGTTCAGCCTGAACTGGCTTAAAGGATGCTGCATTGGTGGCTATACTGCCCTGAGGTTCTTGGAATTAAAATGAAACACATTTTCTGAGCTGGTAAAACAGAGGGGGATATAACAGGGGAGGATATGCCAAGTGACACTGTGTTATTTACCTAGTCAAATTTGCTGGGTCATATGCTGGAGGAGGGCAAATGTTATCCCAATTTTCAAAAAAGATCCACTCACTGCATCTAAGCCGGTAGGCAACCAGCAGGGGACCTGAAGGGCCTTGTAGGAGGCATCTCATTTCCCCTCCCCCTCTATTTCATCTTTTCCTTCTCTGAAAGCTCCTATAGCATCTCCCCTTTCTCTGCTTCCTTCTCTCCCACCCACCCACCAGCCAACCTACCTTTATTTGCCTCCCTCTTTTTAGCTTCCCCTCTTTCACTACTCCTGGCAGCTCCTCGCTGGGAAGAGTCTGGCTGAGTTCTGCAGTACTGGCAACCAGTCCAGGACCAGATGCGCAATGGGGAACCCGCAAGGACTTGCAAGGGCACCTCATCTGCCCTTGTATCCCTCTTCCCACACTATTTCCTCTTTCCATCCTGCTGGCAGTCCCCATATCCTCTCCCTCCCGTAAAATTGGGTGATTCCTAATTTTGTTGGCCTTGGTTGCAAATATCTACTCTGTATGGTCAGTTTCTGTTTCATCTGGCGTATTAGCCGCAAATTATATATATATATATATATATATATATATATATATATATATATATATATATATATATATATATATATATATATAGGAAGAAGAGGAGATATATATCCATCTACCTTTTGTCTGCCCCTTATAATCTTTATTATTTATTTACCACATTTATACAATGTCTTTCTCCACACTGTGGACCCAAAACAGCTTACATCATTCTGTTTTATATTATCTTCATAACAACCCTGTAAAATAGATTAGACCGAATGCCTGGCCCAACGTCACCCAGCAAGATTCCATGGCAGAGTGGGATTTGAACCTGGGCTTCCAGAGCCTCTTCTAAAACATTTAACCACTATATCACACTGGCTTCCGTGGGGTGGCTGCTGTTGAACAGTAGCAAGCAGCCTCGCTGATGGGTTGCTGATGGGTCTGGCCCCAATGATTCCCACCTTAAAGGTCAAAACGGTCCTGCCCCTTCCCCATTCTTTTACTAACAGAAACCAAGTCTTCAACTGGCAATTCTGTTGTGGTTGCCTAACGACAGTGACAAAGGGCATTTATTTCTTACAGTTATAGGCACTTCTATTTTTTTGAGTGAGAGTTAACCTCTCAATGTTCTTTTTTAAATTTCAGATTTTTGTGCAGACCTGGTGCTTTTCTCAGGTTTGTAGAATGATCAGTGTCTGTTCATAGCTGCAGCCTCCACATTTTTAAGTATCCACAGACTTGGCCACAGTGAAAATTAGATAATTGACAAATGCTTGTAAAGTAACGGTAAAGGTCCCCTGTGCAAGTACCGGGTCATTCCTGACCCATGGGGTGACATCACATCCTGACGTTTCCTAGGCAAACTTTGTTTGCGGGGTGGTTTGCCAGTGCCTTCCCCAGTCATCTTCGCTTTACCCCTTGCAAGCTGCTTATTCATTTTACCGGCCTCGGAAGGATGTGCTAAATACCCGTTTTTGAGTACACACGCATAAGATCAGGGTGCACATGTTAAAACCCAAGGGTGTCATAATAACTAATAGTAGGAGACAACATGGAAGTTAATTGGCAGGCTGTTCACCAGAGTGAAACTATTATCTTGAGGGTTGTCACACACTCATCTGCTCTTGCAATTCTGACATCATCTATCAAAAAGTCTTTGCTACTGTTATGATAACTACTTTGCTTATGTCACGGTGGCTGGAGCAATTGTTATGTAACAAATGATGTCACAATCAAGTCCACAATACAATCTGGTTTGTACCAGATAGCCAGTAACATACTGGCCTACTTAAAATCAGTTGAAAGCTGATTTCTACTTCAACCCTTTTGCCCTTAAAAGCAGGCTGCATCTACTCACATGGTGTAAGTGGAAATACTTTGGGAAAAACTAAAATGATTGTTATTGGCTGGCTTATTTTCATTGCGACTATAAAACTGATAGATAAAATTCCAAAGGTGAGTACACATTGAAATGGCTGCGTAAAATGTCATATTGTTATTCAAGTTTGTAGTTTGAAGCAAAACCAGTATATTTTAATTCCCACAAACCTAGGACGGCTTCAGCTGTCTGGTATAGTTAATGGAACACCCTCAGTTGTTTCACACAAAAGCTAGCAAAACCTCCGCATACCACTGTACCTAATTATCAGAGCAGATGACCTCTTTTGAAACATTGTTTGACAGCGATGCCAGATTACTTCTCCATTTCTACCATGAAATGTGCAAATTTTGTGCACGTGTGCATAACCATGCAAGCCCCATCTATCTTAACCACAATGAGCAATTTGCGGGGTCAGGTGGTAATGGGAACGTATCCAGTACTGTAATAAGTAACTAGCCCTGACCTGGATGGCCCAGGCTACCCTGATCTCGTCAGATCTCAGAAGCTAAGCAGGGTCAGCCCTGGTTAGTATTTGGATGGGAGACCACCAAGGAAGACCATGGTTGCTGTGCAGAGGAAGGCACTGGCAAACCACCTCTGTTAGTCTCTTGCCATGAAAACCCCAAAAGGGGTCGCCATAAGTCGGTTGCGACTTGACGGCACTTTACACACCACACAATAAGTAACTAACAGCATCAAATAAGCCAGATGCAACATGTTCCTATGCATACGTGGACGCAAGTCCAATTGAATTCCGTAGTGAAGAAGAAGAGTTGGTTTTTATATGCCGATTTTTTCTACCTTTTAAGGATAATCAAACCGGCTTACAATCGCCCTCCCTTCCCCTCGCCACAACAGATACCCTGTGTGGTAGGTGGGGCTGAGAGAGCTCTAAAAGAACTGTGACGAGCCCAAGGTCACCCAGCTGGCTTCATGTGGAGAAAGAAACAAACCCGGTCTTCAAGAATCAAGATTAGAGTCCACCACTCTTAACCACACCACCACGCTGGCTCTCTCACTCTGGTGAGACATGCTGCTGAACTGGGAGTGCATGTTTCAAGCACTATGGTAGTTTGCATGTCTCCGCAGTAAATTGGTTATGATCAGAAAATTAATTTGGGCTAATTTATGTAAGAGATTAAATGCTATTGTATTTAAAAATTATTAGTTGTATCCTACCCACCCATATAACAAAGTAAAGGCACAAGGTGTGCCCCACTGGTGGTGTCCCTTGCATTTAGGGGGATGCATCACCTTTAGTATAGCAGAGTGGAATTACACAACCCTATGTAATTCAATTATTCCATGTTGCACAGACTCCAAAAGATTATTTGCTTATTCCCCCCCCTCCCCACACACTTTCTCCATCATCAGAAATTCAGGGACGTACTAAAACTAAGAACACCGCTTGCCCATAGACAATACATGACTGCCCATAGAGAATGCATGCTTGCCCATTGGGAATAGTGGAAGCCACGCCTGCCCATTGGGAATAAGGAGAGCATGCTTGCCAATAGGGAATGAAGAAATAGTGGAAACGACGCTTGCCAATGGGGAACAATGAGAGAACACTTGCCAATAGGGAACTGGGGCACAGACACTCTCTGCTCCTCTCCAGTGCCAAAAAGGATGGGGGGGGGGTGTCCGTGAGGGGGATCCAGCCTTCCGTCCCCTGAGTACCCATGTCCCGACCCCAGCCCATGGATATAAGAGGGCACTGGACAGAAAGGCGGTGGTTTCATTGTTTCCTATTGGCAAGCGTGGTTTCGTTGTTCCCTATTGGCAAGCATGCTCTGCTGCATTCCCTTCTGGCAAGCATGGTTTCAGTATTTCCTATTGGCAAGCGTGGTTTCCACTATTCCCAGTGGGCAAGCATGCATTCTTTATGGGCAGTCATGTATTTTCTGTGGGGAAGCGGTGTTCTTAGTTTTAGTACGTCCCAGAAATTCAGGCCAAAGTTGACACTTTTATTCCTAAACCCCATGGTCATATATGCATGGTCGCTTTAACCTCCTTTATTCCCTGTTTCAGCCAGGATCAAATTTTTCTGTATGCACGCTACCTCATTCCTTGTCGGCTCAACCCTGTTTCACTGCAAAATGAACCCGCTTTTCCCATTCCTCTTCTGACCCGAATTAAACCGTTCATCCTGGCTAATTCCAGAATCACTGAGTGAGCATACCACTTTCTCAGGTTGAGCCTCACCCCACCCTTTTCCAAACCCCTCTTCAAGGCAGCGTGCAGATAGCCAAACAGGGGAAGCACAGAAGATTGGCTTCTCTCACAGCCAATCACGAAGCAGTGCGTGAGGAGGCAGGGATTCAAGTGCTTCCTCGGAGCTCTTTCTGAGCAAAAGAAAGGCTTTTAAAAAGCAAGGCTTGGACACCCCCCCTTCCTTTCAGATTGCTCCATTTTTTATTTTTTGTTCTTGAATTGCTTTTTTATGCGGCAGTTGGGTTTTGGGGGAAGGAAATCTTCTCTCGTGCCTCACCAGAGTGAGAGAGCCAGCGTGGTGGTGTGGTTAAGAGTGGTGGACTCTAATCTTGATTCTTGAAGACCGGGTTTGATTCTTCCTCCATATGAAGCCAGCTGGGTAACCTTGGGCTAGTCACAGTTCTTTTAGAGCCAATTACAGAGCAGCATTGAAAGGGGTGGGACTTAATTTGAACTTGGGAGACTGCTTTTCTGTATTCGGGCCTCCATTAGCACACAGTTTCATCCCTGATCATTCCAGCCAATGCAAACAGTTTTCCCCAACCCAGGTTACTTTGTTCCTGGCTGAAACGGGGAATAAAGGAGGTTAATGCGACCATGCATAAATGACCCATATCCCCTTCTGTAATCAACCCTCCTTTGCCAAACCCTGATTTTTATCTCTAATTTTTTTTTTACTTTATTGCTAGCAGTATTAGGATAAAAGGTGCTGGTTTTACTGTTATGGTTTGTCTTGAGATAATTTCCTCCAACTAGCCAATATATCCATGTGTGTTTGATTACAGGCTGGACCCAAAAAAAATGAAGGTGGCAAACAGTAGCCAGTCTTGTTTGAATGAACAAATCTCAGGACCTAAAACACCCATCAGTTTCAAGAATGAAGAAGTTCCAGCATTTTTAAAAATCAACAAGAAATGGCATTCTAGTAGTGTTTAACAACCCACACCTGATGCAGCATTGAGGCACTGAAGCATACTTTTTGTGTTGGTTACACATAAAGCAATCCACACTGCATTATGTCTTATTTTCAAGACAAACTTTCCAGGACCTTCTGTGTACATTACAATTGTCCATGATGCACAAAGCAAGGGGTATTGCATTGCAAACATTACTTATAGCAGGATACTTGAAAGAAATCTATCTTGTGCTTGGGAGACCATCAAGTAGAAAAGTTACCATGCCTTACAATTTCTCATGGTGTGAACACCTTTCATATTGCCTAGCAACCACAATAGCAATGTTCAGGAAATATATTTGGTAACCGAAGCACAAAAATATAAAGTTTCTACAGAATGATGTCTGCTCTGAAACTAAAGCATATGCAATCTAGACTGCATGCGATAGTATTATTCACATTTCCTTGCTGGGGTAACTCAGTTGAAAACAGTTACAAGGTTTGATACTTCAGTACGTATACGGTTTCCTAAGATGTGCAGAAACAAATTAAATAGATACAGTATAAAATCAGATTTCCTATTAGAATGTTGAGGGGCTCTAGTTACCATAGCCCAGTTCATGGATGCTGTAAATGCCTGTTTCCACCAGTACTACTTCTTTGAATATTGAGCAGGAACTAATATTCTGAGATTTCTCCCAATAGCAAGGACATCCATTAGAACAAAAAATCTGTACAAAGGTAATAACTTCAAACCGGTGGCCTGTTCTTGCAGCTAGTTTTGAAGAGGATGTATAATAAACCCATATTTTAAGTGGATCTATTTGTATACAATATTACCTTCTTAATCTTCTCCAGGGTCTAGACAGTTATACAGTCATTAATATTTTCAAGAATAAGACATCTAAAAATGAAGCAACATCCGCACAAGTGCTAGGAATCTTGCTGCCTTAAAATAGTTTGGTATGGTTTTGTCCGTGAATTTCATTGTCTAATTTTTCTAAGACAATTTTACATTTGCATAGATAAGTTTCTGTGGGTGACTATTTTTTGCAGAATCAGATAGATAGATCAGGGGGTACCCCTCCCCTCGGGAAGATCGCGGTGGTTTCTTCCCAACTTCCCACCATGTGACCCCCTCAGTTTCTTTTCTGCTGCCTTAGAGCATAGAAGTGTGTTTCGTTCCTCCAGAGTTTTTGAAGTTCAGAAGAAGCTTTTTGACTCAATTTCCCGGCAAAGGACTTGAGGTAGCCTTCGCTGACCTAGGCCTTTACCATCCCGGGCGTATAGCGATATAGCCGCTATGGCTTCCAATCCTTTTTAAAAAAGTCTGAAATGTGGCACCAAAATGCCTCCCGCAGATGAGCACAAGGGCTGCTTGCTGTGCCTTGGAGAGGAGCACAATGTTAAAGCTTGTGCGATTTGTATGAAGTTCACCACGAAGGCAACGGGAGATAGAGGGCTCCACCTAAAAGCCACCCTGTGGGAGAGAGCGTTGAAGGAAGCAGCGGTTAAAAGCGGGCCCCATCAGAAATCAACCTCAGATCGACACCAGCCTGCTCCCCTACTCACCTTCAATTGGAAACTGCATCAATTTGATTGATGACTTCCTTCTTCTTCTGAAGAGATTTTATCCCCCTCACCAATGCAGCCTCCTGATCCATGCAGGTCCTGGGAGTCCAGCAATAAATGGACTCCAGCAATAAATGGCTGGAAATGGCTCTGGGGTGTGTGGAAGTGGGGAAGATTGGCAACTGTCAGCACCTTGCACTGAGAGATTGCTATATCCAACTCAGCGTGGTGTAGTGGTTAAGAGCAATGGTTTAGAGCGGTGGACTCTGATCTGGAGAACCGGGTTTGGTTCCCACATGAGCGGCAGAGGCTAATCTGGTGAACTGGATTTGCTTCCCCACTCCTACACGTGAAGCCAGCTAGGTGACCTTGGGCTGGTCACACACTCTCAACCCCACCTACCTCACAGGGTGTCTGTTGTGGGGAGGGGAAGGGAAGGTGAATGTAAGCTGGTTTGATTCTTCCTTAAGTGGTAGAGAAAGTCGGCATATAAAAACCAATTCTTCTTATTCATTATAGTTTGTCAACCAACATGCATCTTACCCCATCACATGTGTACACTCCCCTCACTGTCTGTCACCTGCCTTCTCAGAGATGAGTTACTACACCAAGGCAACATCATGTCCTCAGTCATACATAGTTCAGAAATTTGGACTATTGTAACCATGAATATTTTTCTTTAAATGTACACACGTGAAAATTCCTTATGAGGACAGCACAGAGCAAGCAACTCCATTCTGTAGACATCTAACACAAGAAATATTAGGGAATGTATACCATATTCCATTTAAGCAACTTCTTGTGAACCATTGGGTGTGTAGTGGCATTTCAACTCTATCCCTCTAAAACCTCTGACTAGATACAGAAGCATCATATTACCAGCTGCTTCCACATTCCAACCGGGCAGTGCTGAGATGTGCTGAAATGTATGCACTGACTGCCTTCTCTAATTCTGCCTATGTTGCACATATCTTATTCTAACACAGATGAGTACTCAAGAGGCTAAAAAAGTATTGCCATATTTGTTACAGTTATAGATTTAAAAAGCACAAACAGAATGGACAGTGTCTGAAAAGCAACATGGGTGAGTAGTTGCCCAAAGGAATTTGGATATGTTATATTTGAACAGCTGATTCCACACGATATCACAATCCACTTCTAAAATTCTCAATTTCAAAAGCAGCCTGCAATTTGGTCTGGAGAACTGCTTATAAGGGGGAAACAATTTAAAACCCCTGTGTTCATGGCATAACTTTTGCAATCCTGTGGATCTTGGCTTGTACCAATTAAAAGCTACCACCACTACAATTAGAAGCAAAAAAAATCCTCCCTGTTCTTAATTATGCAGATTGCTATTGAAACAACTGATTAATGCAAGTAACATATCAAGTTACTGGCTGCCACGAGGATATAGGGAACACAGGTTGGACTTCACACTTCTGATTAAATATCTTTTGTGAACTTATGCTGTGAACCTGCTGTATGAACTTTCATTAGACATTCCTCTAAATTTTAAAAATTATTTTTCCCTTGAATGTTGTTTGACCTTACATCCTTCCAAAGTTTAACACATCTGTAGTGTTGCAGGTCAATTTTAATACCTATTAACACCAAGTCACCAGAAAATGTGTCCTGTTAAGCAATTAATTTTTTTTCCATATTGGATCTGTTATTTCACGACATAAATTTTCAGATTCTCAAGAATGTATTCCAAAATAGGTTTTATAATATAATAAACCCCAGGAGCTTCTGCACTGCTTATTCTAAGTAGCCAAGTGTGAAAGATTTGTGAAGATGTTTTCCTCAATTTAATTTCCTAAAATTAAGGATCAAACAATATTTTGCAAGGTATCTTGGGAAAAGAGGCACTATAAAGCAATTAAAACAAACCAGTGGAAAATTTGATAAAATGTCTGTAATTTATTATATACATGACTTGCTTCAGACTGCACTCTGAATGTGCAAAAGTATATGCTTTGACAGCACCAGAAAACAGTTATGCTGAACAGTTTTTACCTGATTTGTCACATTGTGCTAAACACAATGAGTTTCATAAATACGAAAACACGGTCTCTAGAATCATCCTCCGTAATATGCTAACACTTGATTGCTTCACTCTTACTCAACAAAATAAATAGAAATCCAACAGAGTCATCACAATTTATTCACTAGCCTCTTAAAAAATGTATTTTCTTCCCAGTGTGTTTTGGTCTTTCGCTGGATACGTAGAAATAAACTTTAGCTTATTAATTTTATAGATAGAAAAAGCCAAATCAAAACCAGTTATGCTGGTTTATATAAAAATAAGATTTTAAATATATAGAGTTGCTCACTAGGCCTTTCCACAATACAACTGCCCTGGCTTCTAAGTACAGCTGTAACAAAACACATTGAAGGTAATTTTCAAATGAAGTCTTAATCAAAGTGCCCTTAAAGTTTTACTTAGTAGTATCAATAAATATTATCTACTATAGCTGTGCAAAGCAAGGCATGGAAAGGCTTCATGAAAAGTATATTATGTCAAATCATCAAGCTTAAACATTGCATCTTTGATAGCAGAATTAACCCTTTATTTCATTCCTACATTCAAGGAAATGTTTAAATATGATTTGTAAAACAAGGCACATCTTCCAACTACTGAACAGAATCTGAAATCCAAACTGGAGATTTGCTAATACAGTCTGTGAAATCATCAATGCAATGCCTAATAGGAAAAAAGAAAGGAAGAATATATTCTAACCTCTGCTTAAACGTTTAGGAAAAACTTTGAGTATTCCAATTCATCTGGTTGCCAAAGATTTTTATATAAAGGTGAAGAAATAAGAAAGGTGAAGGGGGGGAAAGGCACAAAGAATGTAAACAGATAAAGGGTAAACAGCACAACACCTGAAAAGAGAATACATTTATGAGAGACTACTTTGGAGTACATGATTAGGCTAGCGTTCATGAAAATTATATGAAATGTAAATTTTTAATGGATTAAGTGCAGTGATGAAGGTTAGCAATATTTCCAGTAATCATTTACAAGACAAGTAACACTGAAGTGTTTCAAAGTAGAGCCTTAATCTTGCAAGAAGCAGTCAAATATGCATGCGGGGCATAAAGACTCACGAAAAATTGAGGCAGTACAGAATTCTATTATTAAAAATTCTTTACCAGATCCAAGCTGGGGAGTAAATCTGCACGGATTGTTTAGACAGTTTCACATTAAGATTATAAAATTAACAGCAACTTGGTCATGTTTCCAACAGTCATTGTCTTGGCTAAACAAACACAGAAACATATGCACCTGTTGGACTCACACACAGTGAGTTCTAAGACAAAGCAGCTTTGTGTGATACATGAAGTATAGAGAGTTCTGTAAAAAAAAATGCTAGTGATTACAGTACAATTTTAAACAAAGAGCTCTTGTTAAATAACAAGTTAACTGTAGCAAACCACTTATACCAGTTGCCCAGAATTCTGTTTCAAGAAGGTACTGCAACGGCAAATGGCTTTCCAGACAGCTAAAAAAGCTGAATGGTTTTATAAGCAAAGGTACTTATTTCTCCATTTTAAAAAACAACCTTTAAACTCCACTTCCTCCCGTTTTGACACATGATTCAGGAGGTTGGATTCCTTCTTTCCGATATTTAATTTTCCATGGTAGGAACGAACAGTGATTTTTGCTGTGACAGAAGGTCATGGATGCTTGGGGAGTAAGAGATGAAACGCAGGATTGAAATTAGGATTCTGTATACACAGAAGCAGAATTCGGTAGGACAGAATGAACATGCAACCTCTTTCATCATGTATACATGGGATTGGATCCAGACTAAATTTCCACTGATTTTCCCCTTCCTACGGCAGACCTTTTATTAAGGCTCCTTGAACCCTAGGAGAAATATTTCAAAGATCAGTGGGAGCAAGGAAGAAGGAAAGTTGCATTCTGCTTATGGGAAATTTTGTCTGGATCCAACCCATTATGGGCTTTACTTTTGCTTGAACCAAAGTGTGCAAAGTTACCCATGTAACAGCTTGACAAACTGAAAAGATAAGACAGTACTTTTATTAACCAATGAAATTCAGTCTATCCAGCTGTCTAATCAGAAGAACACAGAATTAGAATGTTTACTGGAAAAATCTAGTACTAGTGGTAGTATATCCTAGCAGGCTCTGGAGTCATTAACATAATATGCCAAATCCAAGACTGCAGATGGGGGGGGGAAGGGTTAAAAATGTCTAAAATATTCATAAAATGTAAGAAATCCTTACAGATCTTAATCACAGAAATCATATAACAACATTGCACATTCATGTTTTCCAAGATAAATGTTTTATTTCTAAAAATTTCATCTTTTTTTTTGGCATAAAATTTCAGCTTGAAGAGGCAAAACTAATCATTTGGTCCTGTTTCTTCTTGAAAGAATTTTGGACACCTGCTGCCCAATTCTACCTTCTGCGTGGCAGCACAGGAGAGCATCAGGCACGGCACTCATCGCCGGCCTCCAAAAGGCTTCGATCTAGTACATGAGCAGTCTGCTAAATATGGAGACAGGGCTTTAAGCCCCACCCCCGCCACAGCATTATGTTCACAAGGCCAGAAAAAAGCCCCATACTACTACTACCAGCAACTGAGCTTAGCAAGGGGGTAGGAGAGGGCTTACACCAGCAGTTAAGATTCTGCTGGTCAGGACTCACCTCATACTGGATGCTGCTGCCTCTGCAGCGGAAAGAACTGGGCTACACACCAGCGAAACAAAACTGATCTTTCATCATCACATTACTGCTTTAGAAAAGCCAATGACAATACAGATTACTATTGCTTTCGACATCGATAACAGCAGCTACATTTTAAGTCTGTGCTTTATCTGAACAGAAAAGGGTGACATTTTAAGATCTGTAAGCCAGGACACACTGTGTCTTTTAAAAAGAGAACAGGAACAATATTTTTCATTTTCTAAGGAAAATGAAGAAAGCAGACTGGCATACTGGTGTGCGGGGCCCACTTGCCGCAAGCCAATGCATAGTCAAGTCAACAGTCTGCTGGTATCCTTGAACTGCTTTAGGCAGTAGTAACATTCATCCCACTATCTATTCCATCTAATATTCTCCATTAGTGCATTATTTATTTGTAAAAGAAACCTTGGCAAGTATTAAAAATAATTATCTGAGGGTCAACCAAAAAAAACAAAAATCACATTTCTGCATTTCCTCCCTAGTTTATTACCCTTTTGTATCAAACGTAAAACTAAAGCTGAAATCTGGGTCAAGCAGAAGAACAGAGGAAAAGAAACGGAAGAGCAACAGAAAACCCAAGTTATGGCAAACTGGTTAACGAGTTCTCAGCTTTTTGGCCTGCTTCTTGCGTTTTAATTCCTCCTCTTCACGTCTCTGTTCTTCTAGATCTTCTTGCATTCCAAGTCTCAAGCTGCAGAAGAAAGTTTCAGGTTGTGCTTGATTAAAACCAAGAAAAAGCAACACACACAAAAACATCCAAACTAGAATAAAAACCCAGGTACACTAAAAATACCTCACCAGACCATTTTAATCCATGTCATAAAAAAGCCAACTCAAATTGAAAGGTTTGACAATGCTTCCAAAAGATTATAATGGCTTCAGTTTTGAGTTCGATCCCCACGTAAGTCGGTTTCAGGTAGCTGGCTCAAGGTTGACTCAGCCTCCCATCCTTCCAAGGTTGGTAAAATGAGTACCCAGCTTGCTGGGGGTAAAGTGTAAACGACTGGGGAAGGCACTGGCAAACCACCCCATAAACATATTCTGCCTAGTAAACGTCAGGATGTGACGTCCCCCCATGGGTCAGGAATGACCCGGTGCTTGCACAGACCTTTGCCTTTTAAAGTTTTGATAAATTTCCGAAGATAGTAGCCAGTATCCAAGAAGATGCTTACGATCACTTAAAGGGCTTGTGCTTACACTATGAGTTGTTGGTTTGGTTTCCCCCCCCCCCCCACTCACCTCTTGGCTTCCTCCTTCTGCTGCTCTTTCCAGCTGCTTTCCATGTAACGCAAGGCATAGTCGCTTTCATCTTTATACCTGAAATCAAAAAGCAAATGTTAAATGCAAAAACATTCAGAGGTGAAAAATATAAAATCGTTTACTTCATAAGAATTGCATACATTAAAACCAAAGCAGATCATTTAAACTAATAATGTTGTTTCAGGATTAGACCAAGCCAATATTATTAATGGAGAATTTTTTTAAAAAAACTTTAAGGACGTTTTGGCACATGGAATGAAGTGCATTTAGGAAAGTTCTATATTTATCTTTTTCCAGCTACCCAAAGTACTGCAAGCCATACAAAACTCTCAGAGCAAATTGCAAAATGTATGTTTTGGGAAAACATGGATGTAAAAGATTAATTTAGAGTATTTTATCCATTATTGTAGGAGCCTCGTGGCGCAGAGTGGTAAGGTGCAGTACAGCAGTCCAAGCTCCGCTTATGACCTGAGTTCGATCTCGACAGAAGTCGGTTTTAGGTAGCCGGCTCAAGGTCGACTCAGCCTTCTACCCTTCCAAGGTTGGTAAAATGAGTACCCAGCATGCTCGGAGTAAAGGGAAGATGACCGAGGAAGGCAGTGGCAAACCACCCCGTAAACAAAGTCTGCCTAGTAAACGTCAGGATGTAACATCACCCCATGGGTCAGGAATGACACGGTGCTTGCACAGGGGACCTTTACCTTTTTTATCCATTATTATCATGGGCATAAATGATTGAGAACTTCTGGTCAAAACACAGTAATTGCCTGTACAGCTGACTAACTTCAAAGGTGAAATTTAAGTGAACGTATTAAACAGTATCACATAAAAAGCTGCACTTTCGCCTCCGACAATATCTTTTGATATTTTTCTACACTTCACATAAGCATTTTAGATTGTCATAACTATATAATAGTATAAATATCACATTAGAGTTCATTTTCTCACCTAGAGCGATCATAGCCAAATATTTCTCGAATATGTCGAGAGATTTCTTCTTGGGGCTCCCCTTCATCATCAATGAAGTCCTCCATTTCAGAATCATCTTCATCCTCATCCTCATATGGCCTTTTAGAAGTAATAGGTGGAAGAAGAGGCCTTGGAAAACCTAAGCAGAAAGATTTCGCAAGATTTTGTGCTGTGCTGATTTGCTTAATTACCAAGTCAATTTTTGTGATTACACATGGATAAAATTGTGTGCAGCAATGGCTGTAAAGTAGTGAAAGAACAAATGAACTAGTCAGTTTAAGGGGCTTACTTTGGAAAGTACAGAGACATTCAAGCTAGATTTCAGGGTCTCCAAGCCCCTGCCCATAATAAACATGGCAAATAAGGCACATCTATTTTCTTTTTATTTAGTCCGCTTTTCTCACTGAGATTCAAGGCAGATTATACAGTGTAAGAATGCATTTGCCATGTATTTGGTACAGTATCTTGTCTAAGAAACTGTGGGTTTGCAAAAGTATAAGACTCCGTTTAAACATCACTCTTTAGTCTCAAAAACCAAGTCTCCGTTTAACTCTACCCACTTTACATGTCATGCCAGACCTGGAAAACTAGTTTTGTTAATTTGGGAAGGATGTTTTGTCCTTTGAAAGACAATGTATCTTTGTGCGCCTGAAGTGGTTCAGCATCTTTTCTCTCTCCCAATCTCCCTATACCTCTTGGTATAAGGGCACAGACAGTGAAACTGAACCAGCTAGATCAGGAACAGCTTTGCTATAGGACCATAAGAGTTCAGCACTGGTTGGATCCAATGATTCCACTCTGCTAATACTGGAGACTTCTGTTGGTGGAAGCCAACACTGTTAACAGAAAAGAGTCATAGCATCCAATTCCATATCCCTGCCCCTGCTGATTGCTGCAATGATTAAGAAAAACTATTTGTCCTGGCTTGCAAGGCAAATAATTTTCTCAAGAGAACCACAGTTCCTCTTCTGCTCAACTGGAGCGATCCTTTCAGACTAGGGGAATTTAACTTGCTTCTACAAATTATCAATCACATTAAAAATTCTCATCTACAAGGAGCTCTCCTTGCTGGAGCCTTCCTGCTCTCACATTATGTGAATTTATGGGAACTACAACTCATGCAAGTTTACCTACACATTTATTAACCCAAGACTTGTCAAAACCTAAGCAGATCACCACAGTACCATCCATGTCTGCAAACACAGCACAAAGGACCTCCTGCACAACTTGCATTTTGATTTGTATTTACAGAGTTTGAAACTAAGGTTGAAATCCTGCACACATTTTCTTGACGCAAGTCCCAATGAACTCAGACAAACCCAACGTAAGATTAGAATGCCCATTGTTGTTTTTGGTGAGGACCAGAAGAAATACAGAAGAAAATACTTTGTTTAGCTGAGCATTTGAGACTACACCTTCAAAAAACTGCAATGTAACAAGATTTGTCTATCAACCTACTTATAACACAAGCTTTAAAGATACCTTGTGGGGGAATCCTAGGTCTTTGCTGTGGTCTCATTCCATTCACCTGGCCACTAGACAGTCTGGGGACCAGATTCTTAGATGAGATTGTTTCTGATACGACAGTGCACTTTGGTTTTACATTTCCAACTGAAGTGCTGCTTGGCCGGCCTGGGCCAGGCCCTGAGCTGCTTCCTCTTCCCAGTCCATTGTTCAGCGTGCTACTTGGCCGCCCAGGTCCTGTGCTTTGGCCACTACCAGGACGCACTGGTCCTGAACTGCTTCCTGGTCTGCCAGGTACCATACCTAAGCTGCTGCCTGGCCGCCCAGGCCCCACACTTGAGCTGCTGCTGCCTGGCCGCCCAGGCCCAACACTTGAGCTGCTGCTTCGTTGGCCAGATCCTGAGCTGCTTCCTGACCGTCCAGGTCCCATTTTTGAACTAGTACTCTGCAGCCCATGTCCAGTATTCAAGCTACTGCCTGGCCTCCCTGGTCCTGTACTCAAGCAGCTCTTTGTTCGTGGAAGAGATCCTCCTGTGCCTGAACTGCTGCTTGCCTGCTTGGAGTTGGAATGTTTAATACTTTCATGTTGGGCAGCAGTCACACTAGTTGGTTTCACATGGCTAATAGTTTTCTTAAGACTGGGATCTTTAACAGATGATTGTTTCTGAGCCCCATTAGCAGCAGTTTTCAAGACTGGGGTATGAGAATTCAATCGGTGTTTTCCTCCTCCACAGACTGGAGCTTTACTATGACTAGTGCTAGATGAACTTTTTAAAGGTCCCTTTATTGCAGGTTTTGCTTTCTCAGTAAGTTTAGGTTTGGAGGACAATGCTGGTGCTTTGGATTTCTTATCACTACCACTTTGGGAGGGAAGGCTGGATTTCTTATCGCTACCACTTTGGGAGGGAAGGCTGGATTTCTTTTCTCTACCACTTTGGGAGGGAAGGCTTCCTTTCGAGAAGGAATGTTTATCTGTGGAATGCTTGCTGTATTTAGCATTTAAGAACTCCTTCTGTGAAAGGTCTTTTTTGGAACAACTAGATGCCACATGTTTCATCTCTTTTTCTCCTTTCTTCTCCTTTAGCACAACCCCTTTTC